>NC_133753.1:132983215-135383215 GCF_036562045.2 Rhinolophus sinicus | reverse complement strand
TAAAAGTGAACATTTATTTAAGGTACTCTGAATATGCCTTTTTGTTTATTAGAAATGTCTTTAAGACTTGGTGTTTGCTAGTAATTAATGATGACTTGATTAAGCTATAGGATCTAAATCAGTCCTTTCTAACCAGGAGGAAATAATTCAAAATATCTGCTTACAGGTAAAACACAACTTTATTACCAAAAAGGTTTTTGCACATTGTTGTGGCAATATTGTATCTATTTAGGAAATGGGTCACTCCAAATGCCGATGAAAATAGGTTCTTCAGGTGACCAAAACTGAAAACCACTATTTCCATGTTTCATTAATCAAGATTAAAATATAATTAAAGAATAATATTTTACATTAACATCTTGGCTTTGTATGTTTTTTAGAAGGAAAAGGCCTGGGGGTGGAAATTACCAGTGATTTCTGTTTTTTTATTTCTTAAATCATTAAATCATGCAATATGTATAAAAATGGAATTGTAAACACATTTATGGCCAGAAAAATTACTATTCCTAATGTATGAGCGCACAATTTCACATTTTTCATATCCTATTTCTTTACCTTGAAAATTCTGCAGTATTTTTTTAAAAACCTATAAAAGATGTCAATTCAAAAACAACACATCATCCTCACTTAGAGTAATATAAGCAAATGTTTTCAGTTTCACAATACATCATTTACTGGAGACTCTGCAATGACTTATTGGCAATAAGGACCAATAATGGTTATTCAGGAATTGTAAACAAGGTCAAATAAAGAGCAGGAAGAAGCAGCGCCACCTACCTAAGGTTCAGTAGTTCTCAGGATCTACTTCAAATGCAAGCTTTCTCCTCTAGACCTGAACTGTACTCTGCTGTTTCAGAAAGGACAGTGTTATCAGTCAGGGTCCCTGAGGAAATAGATGATACACTCAAATGAGGATTCTGGGAGGAGGGTTCTATGAAAGGTTTTTGGTTTTGTTTTTTTAAACGGGCAAGGATGTATGTAAACCACAAGTACAGCCAGGACTAGTAAAAGCCAGGCTCCCACTTCAACCCTCATCCTCAAGGGATGAGAGGAGGAAGCAGTTACTAGAATGCAGAGATGGTGAAGGCTGTGTGGGAAAGAGGGCCACCCCTCCAGGGCTGAGACCTTCGGGGGAGGCCAGCCTGAGGCAACCTGCAAGAGAACTAGGGAAATAAACACCTCACCTCTTCTGTCCTCCTTCCCAGCTCCAGTCTGCCCTCCTGGGAGACTGACCAAAAGCCAGAGGGCAAGGAAGCCTGATGACAGCCCTACAAGTTAGCCCCCAGGCCTGCAGCAAGAAGAAGGTGGAAAGCAGACCAGGCTCATTCTGGGTTAGTCAGTGATCAGGTGGCCATTGTTCAGTAGTTGCCACTATTTGGTGTTCGGAAGACACTGCCAGCACAGCTTGTGAATGACAAACACCTGGGGAGGAGAGGGTTGGAGACTGGGGAGCATGGGGGGGGGGGGGGCAGGGGCTTAAGTATAAAATATAAAATGAGAAGAATAGAGAACCATATGACTTCACTCATATGTAGGATAGAAAACTGAAACAACAAAGGAATAAGACAAAACAAAAATTCATCAACACAGATAACAGTTCAGTGGTCACTAGAGGGGAAGGGGGTGGTAGAAAAGGGTAAAGGGGTCAAATATATGGTGATAGAAGGAGAACTGACTCTGGATGGTGAACACACAATGCAATACATAATGTATTACAGACTTGTACACTTGAAAACTATGTAGTTTTGTTGACCACTGTCACCCCAATAAATTTCAATTAAAGGGTATATTACTCATCCATAGTGGGGAACCTACCACTTGGATTTACATTATGGGACATGATAAATGAAACACATGATAGCAATAACCCATCGATGAAAAAATTAACAGCCAGGCTTTTCACAGGACTAGTCACATGAAGAAGGGGTTGAAGGAAATGGAAGTATCACGTTTCCCTGAAAATAAGCCCCAGCTGGATAATCAGCTCTAATGCATATTTTGGAGTAAAAAATTAATATAAGACCTGGTCTTATTTTACTATAATACAAGACCCAGTCTTACCTAATATAAGACCGGGTTTTATATTAATTTTTGCTCCAAAAGACACATCAGAGCTGACTGTCTGGCTAGGTCTTATTGTCGGGGAAACACGGTATCTTCAGTAGAAACCAAAACAGCCATCTCTAGTTTGAAAATATTCACATTCCACAAAATTCTGGTTATTATAGATCACAGGAACCGGCACGGAACGAATTGTTATAGCAGTTCAAGCTTTTCATTTTGGAGCCACAGTCTGATTTTATCAAAATTCTTATCCATCCAACGTATATTTTCCTCAATGGTTTCGATTGTCTGTTGGACACAACGGAGCTGAGAGCCATTTTCTTTCAAAGAGCTGAAGAATCCTTTCACCTTGTGGGGAAAAATTGGGTTTTAAATTTTTGCTTTATTACATTACACAAATATAAGTTCAGGCTAGTTAAAAGAAAACTGAAACCAAAATTCCAGTATTTGTCAAAACTATCTAGAAGGCAGCGCCAGGTGTCTGGATACGATTATGTACACAAACTTAAGCTATATGAAATGAGCTCATGCCTCATGATGTCAAGTTTTGTGTTTTTTTCTCTGCAGCTTTTTTATTTATTCACAGTTGCCAGATTCTAAAAGACTTCACTGTTTATCACTTTCTAATTAAGGTTTAATTGAGTGTGTCTATTTAATGTGTATTCTGTTATATACACACAGATGCAAACTTAATTTTTTTTAAACATGATATCTAAAAAGCAGAATGTGCCGAGTATCTTCTTTGCCAAGCAAAACAGTTTCAACCACATAAGTGCAGTCTTTCTCCACAGACTTGGCCTTGTATGTTATTATAGAAACACTGTGGGAAATGGGGTTCTTAGCAAGTTATGGTGACAAAACCCCAAACTTTGCCAAGTTTTTGTTATCCTAATCCACAATTCATGTATTGTTCCCTGCAGATAAAATCCACACAAAGTTCCCCATGGTTTTAAAGAGATAAGAGACTCTTGACTATCTCCTCCAAAATAGCCTTGTTGTTTCATCACTGGGTATCCTAACCCCTTTAAGCTCACATGAGGAATAGGCTGGCTCTGCCACAGCACGGATCACTGTGCTACTCTATTTCACCTTAAAGGGTTCTTAACCTTTTCCCATAAATTTTCACAGCATTAATCCATCAATTTTTGATTTTGTAGACAGGAAGCAAGTCTAGGCCAAGATGTTTTATTTATTCAGCATGGATTCCAGACAGTTAATTCCTTGAAAATCCATGTCATAATATCACACTATGAGTTTGGAAATAATAGAGGGGTAAGAATAGGTTTTTGAAAGATCGAATTCCAATTTCAAATGATGCAAGGTTGTTTTAAACAGTTCAACTGTTCAGTGATCTGGAGGCATGCCCTCCTGCTGTAGCAACCTCGAAAACACTTACTCTGCTTTACTGCCTACCTAAAAAGTAATTTTTAAGCCCTAACATTTTAATTGTTGTAAGTTGTAGGTCAACCTATTTCATACTCTCAGAATTCAAGATACTAAAAATTACTGTGAGCACTCTTCAATAGTCAAACCACATCAATCATTTTACCAGGTAGTCAAATTATTTAATCCTGAAGGAGCCCAACATGATAGTACCACTAAAAGCCAGACTTACAAGAGCTGTGACAAAGCCAGCTTTTAACCCTAGCCCTTAAATCTTCCCAGATGCAAATTCTCTCTCCTATTATCATCTTCCTTGGGAAATGCAGCATCTTATCTGAGTATTTGATTCAAACCTTCCTCCATGAGAACATGTTCTGTGCAATAAGCAGCACGATAGAGACAGAAAATCAGGTTTATCCTACTAACTTGTTTGATCTTGCACAAATGATTTAACTTCACTGGGACTCAGTCTTCTCATTTGTTAAATGAGGATCGTCTCTATAATGCAGAGCAGTGGTGAGTGGCTGGAGTTATGAAACATGGGTAAAGTACAGAACCTAAAACCCTGCATGTATCAGGGACTCAGCCTCACCCATTTATTTATTCATGAAGATTTACTCTGGTAAATCTTATTCCTCCCTTTGCCTTCATTACTGTGCTAGAACTGAGGACGAAGCAGTGAAGTAGAAAGTACCCTACCCTCATGGAGCTTACTACAGTCGACCTGGGGAGACAAGCAGTAATCTATTGCTATTATAAATGTACTGCTGTGAAGAAAATAAACCGGGGCTGTGCTAGGAACTGGGGAGGGGGTGGCCTGCTTTAGACAGAGTAGTCTGGGGAAGGTGACACCTGAGCTGGAACCTCTAAAGGATAAAATAAGCTTTTCCAGTGAAAAGTTGGGGAAATAGTAAGCCAGACAGAAAAGGAAAAGTGCAGAGGCTTAGAGACTAAACAGCTGGTGGCCCAGGAGCAGGAGGAGGCTGAGTGGCTGGAGCGTTGAGAGAGAGTGACCAAGGACAGCAAGTGAGAACTGGCCAGAGAGGTGGGCAGGAGACACGTCCTCACGGTGTTGTGCACATGGGAAGGAGAGGTTTGGAATTTACTGCAAGGGCAACAGGCAGGGTTTCAAGAAAGGGGTCAGTCGGCTGATTTTCAGTTTTCAATGTGGAAAAATAGTTTGGTTAACGGCAAAGTGTCAGGAGCGGGGCCAATTAGGAGGCTATCACCACAGGCCAGGCTAAAAGAAAGAAAGGCTCGGATGGGTAAGGGGCAGAGAGAAGTGCGTATATGGTGCATATGCTGGAGATAGAGCCAACAGCATGGGGATGAATTAGACATGAGGGGAAGGAAGGGCTCGGGATGACTCCTACGTCTTAAACGTAGGACATTCTCTATTATGACAACATCTCAGGCTGTTGCATTTCCATGCCCTGCCTCAGGGTATTTGCACCTGATGTTTACTATAGGCACACAACACTCTCCTCCGAGACATCTGCATTTCCTTCAGTGTCCATTCAGATGTTTCCTAACCATCCATTCCCTACCCCAGTCACTCTCTATCCTTACCTTACTTTATTCAGGCTTCAACCTGACGTAGGTTGTAATTGTCTGATTCCCTCAGCAGAATTTAAGTTCCATGAGGACAGAAGCTTTGTCTACTCTGTTCATTGTCATAGCCCAGAACCTAAAACTACGCCTGCCATATAATAAGAATGTAATGTCTTCAATGAATTAATGAGAAAACAAGTGAGTGAATGAAATGTTTTGTGGCTACAAATCTGGTCACCGGACAGCTGTCCAGCTATTCACAGCCTATGGACAGCTCTTCAGTCATCGCATCGACTGCCTCTGCTGTAGACCTCACTGGGGTTCACGCTTGAGATATTATGTGCATGTTAATTTCACAAGCCTGAGTGAGGCTACTGAAAACTGGACAAAAGCTAAGGGATGTGACATTTCTTTTGCATTTTCAAAGTGCTCTCCCTGTATCAAGCTAGACCATGGTATAACCTGACTATACAAAAATTACTGTGACAATATTAGGCTCTCATCTTTTCTCTAAACATAACATTTTTTAAGCCATGTAAAATTAGTTCTACAACTTTACTATAGAAAACATTATTGTAGAAGGGACACCACAAAACAACTACCCATACATATGTGTACATCAAATTCCTCCGAGTTTAAGACTTGAACAAAAGTCTGTTTTGGGGGAAAACATGTATGTTCCATGGTTCACTCTTACCAGACAATCAGAATAACTCATATTGTTTTCTCATTCTTCCTTGAGTGCTAGGAAGCTGTGATAAATTTAGGGTACAATTGTAATAAGTTATCCTCAGCATAAATCCTTCATCCAGTTACCTCTTTCTGTCCATTATGAAGCTTTCTGTTCTTTATTATAAGATTTATTTTTTATATGGACCTTATAAGTTGCCTGAAATTCTTTCTGAAAGTAGATGGTATATAAATAACAGGAAATCATGAACCTGAATAGGGGAGAACCAAGATTTCAGACCTGCCTCTTTCATAATAGCTATATGATCACTTCTGTCACTTATACTTCTAATGATTGCTTTTTTTTAACATCGTAAATCGGGGATTAAATGTCTAAAGTCATTTTTAAGCCCTAAAATTTTTAATGGCAGGGTTAAGACTTCTTAACATGTTTGGAAAGACACGGTTTTCACTAGTTGGTTTGTAACTGATTTTTGCTTATGTCAACACCACAGCATCAAAAACGAATGTTTACTAAGTGACAAAAGCCTGTTTCTAACTCATCACACCCTTAAAGTATTTTGTCTATCCCATATTTATTATCTAATTATCACTTAGCTTACAAAGAAAGATTTTTTTTTTTTTTTTTACCTCTTCAAGCCGTGCTCTTGTGGAGAATTGATTTGTTGTTCCCATTACCATGTAGGCTATGGAAGGGGAGCCAAGGTCAAACCTAGAAATGGAAATTGTCAAAATACATTAGGAAATATTTCTTTCAACATGTATTTTTAAGTGCCTCATGTATGTTAGCGTTTAACTGAAAACTGGTTAGGCATTAAAAACAGACATGATTCCTACCCGCCCAAGGGGTTAAGATCTAGTTGCATAAAATATATACCAACTGCTGAATAAAAGATGTAGTACCCAAAAGAAAATGATAGAGGTACCGTGTTTCCCCGAAAATAAGACCTAGCTGGACCATCAGCTCTAATGTGTCTCTTGGAGCAAAAATTCATATAAGACCTGGTGGTATTATATTATATTATAGTACATTATATTTATTTATTATATTATATATATTATATATTATATTATATATTATTATATTATATTATAGCCAGTCTCATATTATAGTAAAATAAGACCGGGTCTTGTATGAATTTTTGCTCCAAAAGATGCATTAGAGCTGATGGTCCGGCTAGGTCTTATTTTCGGGGAAACACGGTAGTAATGCTGCGAGAGTTAGATTAAGGACAGATGCAAACAAGCAAAAGTGTTGAGGAGGGAGACTTCAAATAGGTCAGTGGGTGCAGGAAAGGATTATTCCAGATGGAATGGAAAACTTGACTATCCAGATGCATTAACTAGCAATGAATTAGAGTTTTATATTTTCTAAGGATATTTTAAGTACCTCTACCTTCTATCTTCAATCAAAAAACAAAAAAAATCCCTTTGGACTATCACTGTTGCTTTACAAACAAAGCAAAACCATAGCAAGGTTAAAGAACTTTTCCAGTCACAGCACAATTTTTGGCACTACTTACTTTTCTACAAGTTTATTCCAGTTTTCCCTCAGAAACTGCCAGGCCAATGGATATCCTACCGGGTTTCTGCCAACCGCTCTAAGAATACCTGGAAACTCTTGAGTTTTTATTATATCTCCCTTAAAACTTTGGTCTAGTAGCCTAGAATGATTAAGAGAAGAAATGTTAGCAACGAACAGACCCTGAAAAAGTTACAAGTGACTTCAATAAAATAATTTGTGAAAGAAAAGAGCCAATTTGCCAGTAACAAAGACAAAAAAAGATAAATAGGTCACCAGATCCCTGAAAAACTCGTTACAGCTACGTAATAGTAAAAACTAACATTTATATAGTGTTTACAACACCCATTCTCATATTCTCTCATTTGCTCTATAAGAGTAAATAAGAAAGGTATTTAGTATGTATTTCTAAATGTGTTATTTTAAAGATATACAATATATACTCCTTTAAACACTTTTCCTAACATCTGCTTCCCCCGAATTATTTATCATACTCATTAGATGTGTGCCCGCTAGCATAAATGTTTCCAGTGGAATAGGCAGTTCTTTGCCAAGAGAACAAAAATAGATGCCTGAAGGATCTAATTTAATTCCTCTTGGCCACAGGAACATGAATGAGTGACTCACCACCGAAGCTTTTCCTCATTTTGGCTAGTACAGAGGGCAAATTCAATTTGTTCTTTCTCAGTACTGGACAAAGATGACTGATATTTCTTATAAAGAAAATCCCATCCTTCAGGAGTCTGGGCCCCCACAGCAAACACTGCCAAGGTCACGTCATTGGGTAGTCTGTGGAAAAGAATATATCCAGTGAGAGTCTGAGATACAGGAACTGTGTGTGGATGCAGAATAGTGACCAATTATGAACTGATATACTGGCCCCATGATCAGAGAATCACGTCTAGACATGTAAACAAAAATAACATCTTTCCTTCAGTTACATTTTAGGAAAGAGGCAAGAGAAAGTATCTAAAATTAGGCTGTAAGTAGCCTTCTCAAAAATGCAATGTGAAATGCCACTTTTATAAATACCGACATATCTAACATACTTTAATGATGCTGGGTGACTCAACAGGCAGTCACTTTTCAAGCCAAAAGTGAGCAATTCAAACTAGATTCAAGATGTAGTCCATGAACAAAAGTCCATGGAATCCAATGGGACCACCATGGGTATTTTTTTAAATGGAAGCATGTATATGAGTACTGTTGGCTTAGTATTTCCTAGAAGGGATTTAAAGCCCCAAATATAAAAGGAATTAAGTATAGCAAGAATTACATTACCAGAGGGAGGAAGATCCTAGTTTCCTTAGTGTCAGCAATTATTATGCACCCCCTGTCAAGGACTTTGGCGCCCAAAGAAGCGACTGTGAGATGTACTGCTCAGCTCCTGTCCAGTACAGCTCAATTTGCATGAGGTTTTGAATCCTTAAACAAAATGGGAATGACTATCTCCATTCTAATTCTCCAGATAGCTGACTTTTGTGCATAGAAGTTCCTTCCCACCATTTCTTTAAAGAAAGCTGACAGGTATTATAGATAAATCTTAGAAAGTAATTTATTTTTCCAAAAAGGGCAGCATGGGGAGACTTGTCTGAACTTTTTCTTGCTTTTTTTTCCCTCCCAACATTTAGTACTGATGGAAAATAGAAAAGGTACCCCTGACGTGAACAAACTCAGACCTCAAATTTCCATTGGCTTCCTTCCAGTCTCTGAAATAGCCTTCTGCCCTCTGCACACAGGGCTGGTACTTGCGCACACAGGCAAGCAGGAGCAGCTGACTCCGCAGCATTCTCTGGGACACGGAGCCCTCGTCAGTCCAAGTCTGCTTATCAATGAGGTCCCTCAGCAGCCTGATGAGAAAGGCCTGAGGGAAAGTCACATGTGTCACTAGTGCTGTCTCAGGTCCTCGCATGTCTTATATAATCTAATATCCCCTCAGGTGATAGGGAATATTTTTTAAAGCTGAATGCAACTCTTATTTTTAAAACCATGCAGTTCTGTTTATATTTAATTATAGAAGGGGTCAAAGACAAGAAATACTGATGAAAGATTTTAGTATTTATATAACAATCTTTCATAAATAGATCGCTATCGACTTAAAATCAGGATAAACTGCCACTTTTAAAACAAACTGAAAGAGTGTTTATCTGACTAAATTTTGAGGGCAAATTATACAATGGGACCTCATGGCATTTTGCCAAAAATCACAATTTTGTGCCTCTTCCTCAAGTACATGAGTCCTAGAAAATCTTAATAGCAACCATCACAACACAGAAGCAAAATGAAATAAGAGTATTTATAAAAGGAAGGGAATAACACATCCATGAAATTAAGTACAGAATCTCATAGTGCCATGCCTATTTTTAGTGCCAAAATAAAACCAAAATCTTTTGGTAGTCAATCCAAACACTGAGGTAATTTTGGTTTACTTTAATACATATCAAGACATACACACAATGGTAAGTACTCTTTCTACACCCATCCACACCAAGAGCAAACTACGTATGTAACTACTCAATTTATTTCAGGCTTTTACCTTGAATTGAGTTTCCACTTCATTCATCTCTCTTTTCTCCATTAACTTATACATAGGTATCAGCTCATTCATACCTTGGAACACGGGCATAATTTCAGTTTCATGTTTCAAGTACAGGGTTAAATCCAAGGCTTTTTCAATCGATAGCTTTCCATTGCTGATCAGAAGACACCATGGTTAGTTTAAAAGAAAACCCAGGAAATCAACATTTTGTTTCAAAAGATATTTTAACAATCTTCCAGCAAACCACTTAATCAGATATAAATACCCCTTATAAATAATGAACTTTATTTTAGTATAATTTCTGTCACAATGTAATATCTGACATGTTTACACTGTGTTATTACTCTCAAACAATAACAGAGCTAGGGCTAACTTGTGGACAAAATGGAAGCACATCAGTGTCTGTCCCTCTATGAAACATTGGATAGCACGAACTTCCTGAGTAAGATGGGGATTTTGAATCAACAATTGTTCAGGAAGCCTGGTGAGACAGACTGCCATTCAGTCAACAGTAAGAGCCTCTGGAGTCAACACATCTTCATCGCCACTCCAAAAAGAAACTCAATATAGATATAAACCCTTCATTATAGAGGGCTGGTGTTAAAAGCCTCAGAGGTACAGTATATGCTCATATAAGCAAATACAAACCCTCTAAGATCCAAGCACTAACATGCTACTGAGGGGAGTAGTTTTAGGCGTGAAGAAACTTAGCTAAGCAGCCCACCTTTATCCCCCATTGCTTTTTGTAACCTCAAGAGGCCCAGAAAAGGAAGAATTCAACATTTAGAGCAGAGGGACACAGAGTATGAGGACAATTATAAAGTATTCCTTTGTTAAAAGCCATCGTCATGGGGCAAAAGTTAGATAGAGTTGATGGATGGTGTTCACTCTAAGGTCAGTTGGTTGGACCAAATTGTATGAGCTGTATTCCATCAAGACGCTATGAAGTTCAGGTGGCCACTTGGGGGTGGAGGTTGAGGGTGAATCCCTCCTTTAGTCCAAGAGATGTAATGCAAACAGCTTGGGCCTTGGGCCACTTGGTCTTCTAAGAAGGCTTCAAGATGTTCAAGACTCAGCAGGGTAGAAACCTGATCCCTTACAGTAGAGCCCGAGAAAGATGCAGGACAAGGCTTCAGGGACTAGGCAAGGGGCTTCTACACTTCTGCCTCAGTGTGATCTGACTTGTTAATGAAAAAGATTGAAGTACAGATTTTTTCCTTTACCTTATTCAGCTGACACAGACAGGAGGTTAATCATAGAGCTAAAAGCAACCTTGAATTGTTAGAACTTAGGGGAAAACACCCTTCAACTTCTTATTGGCAATCAATCATTTTCATCTTTAGAAATCAAGAATCTGAGTGATAACAGCTGCTTTCAGAAATAAACGAAGACTCTGAGGAGCTTATATTACCTGACAAGCTGAAACGCACTGTTAATGAGACTGGCCCGATCATTACTGCTGATTGCTGTGTGTGTTCCTTGTAAAAGGCCAGTCAAAGAATCCCATCCATCATCCTCATAATGCACAATGTAATAGCCGTTCATTCCCACATTAAACTTGATCCATTCTACCTCTTCTGGGAGGATGAGCACATCTAGAGCAAATAAAATAAATCATAGTTCCATTTTCTCTCTCGACTGATGAAAGCTTTTCTGATCAGAGACTGGACCACAAAACTGAAGGCAAGTTGAATACTGAACAATTTTAATACTGAAATGAGTTTCATATTGAACACATTTCTTTCAGAAACCAGTAAACAGCTTCCCAATAGACAAAAGCCAACACTCGTTTGAGACTCCAATTTTGTGAGATTTATGGATCTATAAGAAGAATGCAGCCACATTTCAGGCCATACACATTATATAACTCAGCAATGTTAATACAGTAATGGAGAATTTTCACTAGTAATCCCTCCCTCGTAGCATTACATAACTCAACTGTTTTAATCTCTATTTGGCAAGATACTGGCTTTCTTTTTTGCAACCAGACAGTATTTTCAAACCTATCTTCTTCATGAGAAATTGAACGCCAAAGGTTTCCTGAAGATAAAGATTGACCTGATCCATTTTGTTTTCACCAAGATAACTAGCAAAAGAAAGTATCTGAATTCTGCACATTTCCATAGTCCTGTCTTGAATTAACCTAGTTATTTCCTCAACAAATTACCCGTTTTTGTCTTCAGCAAAAATTTATGGGCCGAGTTGGATTTGCTGGTGATGAATGTCAATGGAACATGCCACAGGTACCTAAAAAAATGGAAGAAGAGTTGTTCATTTATTGATTCAATTTAACAAGCAGTTACTAAATCACCTATCATGTGCCAGGCACTAGCTAGTGTAAGAAAGAATGGTACAAAAACCATTATAGCCAAGAGATCAAAACATCCCCAGCCCGTTTTCCAGGCACAATTCACCCTTATTGAGCTCCTTGAGCAGAGCTAGGAGCTGGGCTCAAGTGAGCCGTTAGCCTATACAGTGATTGGTTGAGTGGAGCTCAGAGGGCCTAACTTAAAAACCGTGACCACTTATAATGTCACAAACTGACATCATGTGCCTCCTAAATCATATACTAAGAAGAACACATCACGTCTATGGAATTCCTACCAATGCACAACCGAAATCTGATCAGGAAGAAACAGCCAAAAACCCAAACATTCCATAAAGTAAATGGTCTATACTCTTCAAAACTGTCAAGGTCAAGAAAGACAAAGACTGAGGAGCAATTTCAGAGAAAAAGGACTAAAGAAATGTGACAATTAATACAAGGTGATCTGAATATTAAATCCTGAACCAGAATTTGTTTTCTTTGCTATAAAGATATCATTAAGACAACTGGAAAAATCTGAATAAGGTTCGTAGGTTAGATAATAGTGTTGTATCAAGTTCATTTCATAACTTCGATAATTGTGCTATGTTCCTGTAAGTGAATGTTCTTGTATTTTACGAAATACCACACTGAAATATTTTGGGGTAAAAAAGCATCGTACTCCCAACTACTCTCAGTTAAAAATATATGTAGCATATATGTAGAGATATATAGAGTATATTTTTTGAACTCTGATATTTTAGGTTTTATATTTATACCTATACATATATATCTATATATATAGATATATATGTATGTGTGTATATATATATATACACACACATATATATCTATATATAGAGAGAGAGAGAGAAAGAGAGAATGATAAAGCAAATATGGTAAACAACTTATAACTGGGTAAAGAATATATAGGAATTCTTTGCACTCTTCTTGCAACTTCTCCATAAGTCTAAAATTATTTCCAAATAAAAATTTTTTAAATAGTGACCATTCAGGGTCAAGTTGTGATGTCCTTCTACAGTGTTAAGCTGACAAACAGGTTCTAGGCTCTAACTTAGACTTCCAAAAAAGAGAACTGAGTGTCTCCTAATTCCCAGAAATCACCTAAATGTTTATGTCCTTGGCTCCAACCCAAATGCCAGGTACTATTTATAATTTAGCGGCTGTTACTTAGATTAGTTACTGGCTTTAAATCAGCTCCAAACATTACCATCCTATAAAACTATAAAATATGAAAATGTTAAAATAATTATATATCATCAGCTTTACTGAGATGAACCAAGGTTTAGAGCCAGCTTCATCCTCTTGGGAGGTGGTGGTGCGTAAGTCAACTTTATAGGATACATAGATTTAACAGAAATATTTAATTAAATTTACTGGGGTGACAATGGTTAGTAAAATTACATAGGTTTCAAATGTACAATTCTATAATACGTCATCTATGTGTCACATTGTGTGTTCACCACCCAGAGTCAGTTCTCCTTCTATCACCATATATTTGACCCCCTTTACCCTCATGTGCCATCTCCCTCCCCCCTTACCTTCTGGTAACCATTAAACTGTAGTCGGTGTCTATGAGCTTTTGTTTTCGTTTGTCTTGTTCCTTTCTTGCGTTCAGAAAGTTTTATATCCCACATCTGAATGAAGTCATATGGATCTCGACTTTTTCTGACTTAATTTTGCTTAGCATAACAGCAATAAAACTAAGGGCACTATGTAAAAATAAGGTTTTATCCTACTAGGCAGATGTTACCTAGGCAACAAAAGGAGTTTTTCCCCAGAAACATTACCCCGTTTCTGTGGTGTCAGCTCCTTTCAGATAGTGCTCTTGCCGCATGTGCACGTTCCTCCCTCTCACAGTCACGGTTATCAGCGGAAAGCCCTTCTGCAGAGTCCAGGTGTTCATCATGGTTTTCACATCAAGGCCTTCCTGTCGCCAGTGCTGGTTAAACAGAAAAAGCAGATGCATGACCCACTTAGACCGGACCCACTTAGAGAGAACGCAAGCTTTGGCTCAGAGCTACCGGTATCGGTTGACAACCTCCTCGGTGAAGCTCTTCCTCATCCCTTCCTCGGCTCCCAGCCCCATCCTGCTCCCTTCCCCCACTGTCTCCAGCCAAACCATGCTGCCCATTAAAGCACTGACTGTTCACTTTTCATTCTCTACCTCTACATGTGTATGTCTTGAGAAGAGTTACCATACCTTGTTTTACTGGGCATACTTTGGGCTTGACACCAAGCACAAAGCAAGCATGTGAATGAATGAAAGTAGAGAAGGGAAAGCGGCCCGGTGTTCAATACCTACGTAATTATGCTGGCTCTCCAACAAGCAAGGTGGGAAAAATGTTCAGTCAAGAGCCTGCACTTCCAAAATGATAACACCCAGATGGCCCACACTCAACAACAGTCAACTCAAAAGAGGATAGTCTTTGATACGAGAAAAGCTTTCAAGAAATATTTAAGAGCTAGTAAAAGGATAAAATATGCTACAGAACAAATCTAGAAACTACTGAATAAAGCTATCTCTAATAACAAAGACTCCAGGAAAATAAAAATATATATAAAATTCTGTTAAATCTCCAGGCTGTTCCTTAGTTGCCTATGAAAATATTCAAGTCCAGATAAACAAAGGCTCAGACTGTTTTGTGACTCAGATGTTATTAACTCTTTACAGCTTATTATTTAAAAGCATGAGTTAGACCTAAATTCAAATTCCCGCTCTGAAATTTACTGACCATATGCCTTTGCATTTCATGTTCCCATCTGTAAAAATCAGGATAATAGTACCCACTTACAGGTTTGTTGTGAAGAGTAATGGAGATAACATACACGAGTGCTTAGCACGTGCCTGACACATGGCAAGTGCTCAAGAATGCTCACCGGCATTATTTGTTTTTTCACAAATGAAGAGCTATGGAAGAAATGATCGGCATAGCCTGACCGATACAGCCCTAATCTCCCACAGAAACATGTCATAAATTCACTGCTTTACAGAGAGTGAGGCTGAAGAAATTAGTGTCAGTGAGACGTGTTACCAAAGAAGGCTGTGCAACTCCCCTGTGTAGATAATTTTTAAGAAAAATTGTAAAAGACTGTCAGCCTGGCATAATTTAAATGCAGTCTTACAGAGGGTGAAGGTGATATAATCAAGAACCTCAGAAAGCTTGGCACAGAGCCATCCTTCAAAGGCTATGGAGTAAGAGAACGTGCTGAGGGGTGATGTGTACAGATGTAAAAACTTACTGAGGATGAAGATGAAGGTTGACCTCTAGAGCAAAAGCCATCCATCCTTTCTGTGCCATCTGTAGGGCAAATCTAAAAACCAAAAATATACACATCACTCTCAGGTCGGTAAAAAACACTCAAAATTCTTCTCAGAGAGATTAATATCGTGCAGAAAAAAAAGGTGATAATAAACCTGTCAAGCCCAAATGTAGAGCTACACGAAAACATACTCACACTTGCCATACTATTCCACAGGTCCTCGTTTTTTGTGTTTTTATAGCTATACTTCTGGAGATACTGCACAATACCACGTTTAAATGCTTCGGCACTGAGATAATCCCTTAGCATATTCAAAATACAAGCTCCCTGAAAGACAATACAAATAAGTGTCAGGTGGAGTTTGGCCTCAATCTAGTCAACCATCACACTTTATTTTGGAATAATTCTTTTGAAATGCAACTCCAGAAACCATTAAAATGGCTATTTGTGAAACAATTAGAGGCAGAGGATCGAACGTAACTGTTTATGCTCTTAATCTGCCAGGGCCATTACTGTCTATCAATAACCAAATCTTCCTGGCGGGCAAATTAATATCATCTGCCAGCTCCCATTACCACAGGTGAGTGGACAGTGGTGCAGACTTAACCATGAACCTTTAGCCACCATGTGACTTTCTCAGTGCCACTCTGGGGAGGGAGGGGCAGGAGTGGGGAGAGGTGGTACAAGAGGTGGAAGCAGAGGTGAGTACCAGGTAAGGAATGGTGGAGCCCAGGGAGAAGACTGGGAGGGCAAGAGTAACAATGAGAAAGGAAGCAAGAGAATTCCTAGATCTTCTGGATTCCTGCGTTAAGAGCTCTTTTCCCCTCCACTCCCATTACTGTCAACTGTGGCTCACACACTCAAATACCTCCACTGGCCAGAGGAGGGACATAAATGAAGAAAGTAGTCCAAAGTTAAGAAAAATGCTCTTTGATGTTTTCCTCCTGCACTTTTTTTCAATACAAGTTTCTAATCTCTAGGAACTTTTCTCTGTCCCTTCTTTTAACATACATCCTTTTTTAAATCATCTTTTTCTAAGAAATTATGATTCCCTCTTCCTAGAAAGCCCTTCCTACTTTTTTTTTTTTTTTGGGAAAGCCTCAATTTATCCTTTAAAATATAACTTGAAGTCTCCTTTTCTGGGACAATTGCATAAGTCCCCTGAAGGTGGAGGCACTCTCTCTCTCTGGCTCTAGGTGGAGTCACAAGATAGGCAAAGCCTGGATTCCCGAATATCTACATGAAATGCATATGCCTGACAACAGGATTTGTACATTTTATTGAGATATAACTCACACATAACATTAGTTGCAAGTGTACAACATGATTCAATATTTGTATATATTGCAAAATAATCACTACAAGTCTACTTAACAGCTTGTCACAATAAGGACTTTTAAGATCTACTTTCTAGCAACTTTCAAATATGCAATACTTTATTAAGTAGTCATTATGCTGTACATTACATCCCCATGACTTTTTTATAACTAGAAGTTTGTACCTTCTGACTCCCTTCCCCCATTTTGCCCACCTCACATCACCTGCTTCTGGCAACCCCAATCTGTTCTGTGTTGATGAGCTTATTTTTTTTGTTTTTTTTGGTTTTTTTTCTTTGTAACATTCCACATACAAGTGAGATCATATGGCATTTGTCTTTCTCATACTTATTTCACTTAGCATAAATCCCTCACGGCCTATCCATGTCATCGCAAATGGCAAGATTTCATTCTTTTTTATGGCTGAATAATATTCCACTTTATATGTATATACACCACACACCCTTCATCCATTCATTCATCAATGGACATTTAGATTGTTTCCATATCTTGGTTATCGTAAGTAATGCTGCAATAAACATGGAGGGTGCATATATGTTTGAGTTCGTGTTTTCATTTTGTTTGGATAAATATGCACAAGAATTGCTGGTTCATACAGTAGTTCTATTTTTTAATTTTTTGAGGAAACTCATACTGATTTCCATAGAGCATGCACCAATTTACATTCCCACCAGCAGTGCACAAGGGTTCCCTTTTCCTCTAAATCTTTACCAACACTTGTTAGTTCTTGTGTTTTTCATGGTAGCCATTCTGATAGGTGTGAGGTGATATCTTATTATGGTTTTGATCTGCGTTTCCCTGATGATTAGTGACGTTGAAGATCTTTTCATATGTCTACTGGCCATCTGTATGTCCTTTTTGGAAAATATCTATTCAGGTCCTCTGCCCTGTTTTTAATCAGATTAATTTTGTTATTGAGTTGTATTATTCCTTTATATAGTTTGGATATTAACCCCTTAATAGATATATGTTTTGCAAATACTTTTTTCACATTTCATAGGTGGTCTTTTCATTGTTTCTTTCGCTGTAGAGAAGCTTTGTAGGATCTAGTCCCATTTGTTTGTTTTTGCTTTTGTTGCTTGTACTTTCTGTGTCATAGACAAAAAACTGTTGCCAAGACCCACGTCAAAAGGAGCTTTTTCCCTATGTTTTCTGGTAGGAGTTTTATGGTTTCTGATCTTACATTTAAGTCTTCAATCCATTTTGATTTAATTTTTGTCAGTGGTATAAGATAGGGATCCAGTTCCATTCTATTGTATGTCCCATTTTCCCAACACCATTTATTGAAGCGAGTGTCCTTTTCCTATTGTATGTACTTGGAATCATTGTCATAAATTAACCATGTATGTGTGTGTTTATTTCTGGAGTCTTTGTTCCATTGATCTATGTGTCTGTTTATATGTTTTTATCTCCCCTGCTCTACTACAAAAACACCCAAACAAGAAATACTTTTCTGTCTGCTACAAGTAAAACAGCCAAGCACAATGATAAATAACACATTCTCTGCCTCAGAGAGCAGACAATAGAAAGGATGGGAATGGAAGAGTGAGTGGAAAACCTGGACCTGGATCTCATAAAGAAGGAAGGAGCTGTGATTTAGCTCCAGGCTATGTTGCCAGGAGGAAATACAGGCCCATCATAACCAGAATCCACCTTCCCCTCATCCCTGAGAAGCCAGAGATCTGATTATATAAAATCTCCCAGTTATTAAATGTTGGCAACAATTCCCAATTCTGTTATTAAACACATTGTGCAGGACAATATTATACAGTCAAAATGCAAACCGTTCCTGACACAAGGGCAGGAATTTTTGCATAGTACAAAGGCAATGCTCAATCAAGACTTATTTGTTGCATAATAAATAAAAGGTAGAGTTTCTATAGGCCCATAAATTTCATCTTATGACAGCGCAAATGAAGAATTGATTATAATGTGATCTTTAGGATTACAAGCCAAATTGCAAGTTAATACAAGTTAGAACTAAATGAGGGAACTCCAGCCAGCAGGGGTCAGAATAGAAAGCATTCAATCTGGGTTGCTCCTTACGAAGGAAAGCCACCCACAACCCCATCTAGAACCTCTCCACCCCAGGATTTATAAGTTTTGTATGCAAACTGCACCCTTGTAATCCATTTTTACCTTTTCATAAGAAACATCATCAAACATCTCCCGAATCTGAGCAGGATTCTCCACAGGTGTGGACACAGGGTGTGAAGAATTTAATGCATCTACCTCCATGGCATCAAAACACTTGCCAAAGAAATAATCTTCCTATTGAGACAAAAAAAAAAAATTATCACCTATGCTTTACATTTAGAGGAAACATATGAAAGGAAGAAGGTTTGATCTGAGATAACAGGTTTATACTTCAAATTTCTGGTCCAATATATTCTACATTTATAGAATTTACAAAATAAAATTGAATTACTATCTTCTAAAGAGCATCCAAAAAACAATTTTAGATAAACACTTTAGATTTCTCTCATCTTAAATATTTACTTATCACTTTAGAATAAAGAAAATTTCATATTAATTTGAAAACAAAACAATTATGCCTACAGCCAAACAGCAACAATCCAAGAAAGTAAAATGCATAGTGATATCAGCATCTCCAATCATCATCTATACTATTCTAAAGCAAAGAAATTTAGCTTTAAAACCATGTAGTGAAAGAAAAAATAATGGAGGACAAGAAATTAAGCAAGATTAGGGAATACTGCTAACTAGAGCATATTACCCAATGGAATAATATGCTTACATAATCATTTTTAAATATTATGTGGAAACAGGAAAATATTACACTACAATGTAATAATTGAATGTACATTATAACTATGTATAAATCGATTACGCATATAGGAAGATTAAAATTGAAAATAAATATGCACAAATGAAAATTATAATAGGGTAAAGGTCTTGCTTTTTTTTTTTTACATTAAGTTTACATGGATTCTTTAATTTTACTGCATGTGATTTTCACAAGTTAAACACATGACTTTTAAAAATAAACATGTAGAGATTCCAAAGCATTAAATCTATGACCTATGAGTCTAGGTTCATACACAATCAAATGTGCAGTTGCCTTAAGCATAATTCATTTGATTTGACAAGTAGGATTCTATTGAAATAATAGCAATCTGTACCTTATACTTCTTTAGTGAGCAACCTGACGGTTGGGGAAATAATATGGAACAGACAGGCTTTCATTATTTCTATTTCTTTAATATTAAGGGAGGACAAAATTTAACACTAAATTTCTTAACAGTCATATAGATTCACAATCCAGTCTGCAAATGAGCCTTTGTGATATATCTTAAAGTTAATTAGCATTTGAGAACATGATTCATAGCTAAACTCCCAAGGGAGTTATAATATTAATCTATGAATTCTATAATCAAAGACCAGTAAATATGTTCTAGCAAGATTGAAGAAAACAAGAGATTAACCTGAAATGTAAAAAAATAAGTAAATACTTCTTACAACTTTCAGTTCAGGATGAGTCACACTGACAGACACGAACTCCATAAACTTGGCAAATCCCTCATTGAGCCAAAGATCATTCCACCATTCCATAGTGACCAGGTTCCCAAACCACTGAAAGAAAAACAATACTGATTCTTCACATTTCTATGGAGACCAGATTATCCACACCACCATAAATATAAGACCTTCAAAAGGAAGTATTTTATACATGTAATGTCAGTTATATGAACATATTTATATAACTACTACTTTATCAAAGTAAAAAAAATCTTTTCCATATGCATTATAAAACATGGTATCTAATGTTTTAAAGAATTTCTGCTTTACATTTTTTCCTATAGGAAAAATTAGCAACATATGAATAGCCTCATATATATACACCATAACAGCAATACAGATACAGTTTAACTACACTTTATTAAAAGTGTGACTGAGCTTGTGTACCTGGTGGGCGAGTTCATGGGACACAGTCAAGGTGATGCCAAGCTTACTTGACGCAGAAGACTTTTCAGCATCAAATAACAGAGAAGATTCCCTATATGTTGTCAGTCCCCAATTTTCCATAGCACCAGCCTGAAAGTCAGGAATAGCAGCAAGATCTTGGGAAGGAAGCGATACAAATATATTAACAATCTCTAAACTACACATTGCCCAAACACACTAACTTTCAGAATGGATGGATGTAGGGATCAAAAGAAAATCTCAGCTGTCCGTGCAGAATCATGGAATTCTCAATGGAAAGAGCCTTTCACAATGGAGAAAAGGGGCTTAGAGACTCATTCAGAGTCCCTTTGCTACTGTGTGACAAAGTCAGACTTGGGTCTCCAGACTCCATTTCTAACTTTCTGACATGGAGTTTGAAATAATCCACTCTACTTTGCCCAAGAACCCTATACACCTAAAAACCTCAAACAAAATCTTTTTAAAGGGTCTTATAAGAAAGAAAATGCAGATTTTCTTATGCTGCGTAAATTTACTCATTCAAAAAAAATGTACTGAGCATCTATGTTCCTACCAAGTACATGCCAATAATGAAAACATTGCAATGTAATTGGGTTTCTCTTTAAAGTGCGAAAGCAAAATTATTCCCATGCCATGTGCCTCAGGAACTGAACCAAGATCTGTCTTTACTATTATAAGCGTATTGTGTAGATCAGGGGTGAGTATGATGGTTGACACCTGCCAGGGTTTTAAAGACTTGAGAGGCTGCTGAGATAACCACAGGGATATCAATTAGGGGGATATGATCTATGACTGGGGTCATTAAATACCACAAGTTGTAACATCTGTGCAAAATCTCTACCTTGTTTGGGTAAGGGATATGGAATGCTAAAATAATCCTCGTAAAATTCTAGAAGAGTCACCGCAGCATCCAGTGCATAATCTGCCTGATTTATCTTGTCTGGCACAGCGTACACAGAAACCTGAAGAGAAAGGCACAAGCAAGTTATTCAAATACCATAATGGCTTCTCTCCACAACCATAGAGAAGACCCACGGTAACATCTTCATGTTGTGGAATGTGGTTGCCAATATTAAAGAAGGCAATGGAAAGTTCTAGCTCTTGTATTAATGTTGGCTGTTCCTGATCAACTCCCTTCTTGAAAACAACTACAAATGCTGTATAACATATACAAAAATGTCTCCTTAAACGTTTCATGAGATAATGAAAAAGACCACTCAGGCCATAAATGAAGTGACAGCAGGACCCTCAGAAGTCAACGGGGCATTGCAGCCAGCTTTTGCCCTGAGGACACTGGCCCCTATGGAGGGACATGAGCTTTGGTTTTCATGGCCTTGAAAGACTTGGGGATATGCGACAAAGTCCAGAGTCTGCTCAAGGTAGGCAGTGTAATTAGGACATGCACCTCTGCAAAAATACAGCTGAACCCCGAAGGACCACGCCCTTATTGTAAGGGTGAACTGTAAATAACCAACCCCTTCTTCGGTGAGACTGCAAGGGGAAAAAAATTTCGTATTCAAAGCCTGGTACTGTGTCGGGGAGAATGGGAGACCTCCTCAGAGAATTTGTAGCTAAAAGCCAACCTTCATGCTGTTTAGCAACTGGACTCACAATAACCAGGTGGTCCAAAACCCAAAGCCAATAATTTAAAGTAGTTCCCAGGTTGGTCAATGCTCCCAGTCACCTGACAAGAGCAAACACAAATTTTCTGTTAGAATCCACCTTCAACTCAGGTAATATAAGTTCACAGACAAATTCACAATATTCACAAACAAACAAGACAGCGTGAGCAAGAGCCAGCAGAAACACAAACCGCAGACCCAGATACACAAAGACTTCAACCATGACAAGCACTAGATACAGAACATAAAATGTATGCTTAATATGCTTAAAGAAATAAAAGCACTAAAAATATTAGTATGTAAAAGGGGTTCTGGGGCCCAATTCCAATGGGGGAGTTTTGGGGGGAGTGTCATGCAGAGTCTCTGGTCCCGCGGAGGTTCCCCCACATCACCAAGCAATTCTTCAACAATTTAACTCAATTCTGATGCTATCAAACTGGAGACCGCGTCAGATTCCACAGGTTAAGGTTTCAGTCCTATAAGACGGCCCCTGACCCCCACTTCAGATGCCAGTCGCATCTGGGTGTCACCTGTACTTCTGAATAAGCTGATATAAATTGGAGGTTTAACACCCCCTTGTTTGGGTGTGATTAGCTTGCTAGAGCAGCTCACAGAACTCAGAAAAACAGTTTACTTACTAGATTACAGGTTCACTGTCAAAGGATGTAACTCAGGAATAGCCAAAATGAAAACACTCACAGGACAAGATGTGGGGAAGGGTCCAGAGCTTCAGTGCCCTCTCCTAGCACACAACTCTGCCAGCACTTCCACACGTTCACCAGCACAGAAGCCTCCCAGCCTGTCCTTGGGGGGTTTTATGGTGGCATGGACCCAGGCATGATTGATTGAATCATTGACGATTGGTGATTAAACTCGACCTCCAGCTGGAGGTCAAGGGGTGGGATTGCAAGTTCCCTCCAATCACATGGTTGGTTCCTGGCAACCAGCCCCCATCCTTAGGTTAACTAGGGGCTTTCTAAAATCACCTCATTAACATAACAAGAGACACCTTCATCTCTCTCTTAGGAAACTCTAAGGGTTTTTTGGAGCTCTGTGCCAGAAGCAGGAAGAAGACCAAATACGTATTTCTCATTATAAATCACAGTATCACAGTATGGAAGAGACATTATGAAAGACAATTGTTCATAAAGGATTCATAAAAGTGGGCAAATCAATGAGGGTGTTTTTGCTGATAGTTTCACTGATGAATTTAGATTGCTCTCTACATCCAAGTCTCAAGCATCACCTCTAACTCCCCAGGTGGAGTTAGAGACAGCTCTACAAGGGTAAGAAGCCCCAGCCCTATAGGAACAAGAGGCAATTCAGCATAGAAACCCTAACTATTCAGGCCTGTGAAAACCAGCACAAATAAATGTGGTATCTTCAAATACAGCGTCCCACCCCTCTCACCAGAAAACATATCTGCATTCAGAGCCACAGCCTACAACTGTATGCTGTGCACTACACAATGATACTCAGACAAGGGTCAAATGCTCCTTAAAACAGGACATTTGTCCCCAGTATTCCAGTATTCCTGGCCCAACGGCTCTCCCCAGAGCCATTTAATACTCCAAGCAGACTGCTCTATCTTCCTTCCTGTGGCTGGAAATTCTCTGCCCAGATACTCAATGATGTTCATTTCCAAACTGCACAGATAGCCAGAAGCAACCTTAGAAACCACTGCAGGATCTAGTCCAATTTATACACTTTAAAGAAGTACAAACAAGTTCCAAAGGGAGCAGGGACAAGGTCAGAAAGCCAATTAGTGGTGGGCCCAGGACCATGACCCAGGCCAGGCCAAGCCTCTCCACATGTTTTTGTTATTAGAAACTCACTGTAA
This sequence comes from Rhinolophus sinicus, assembly GCF_036562045.2. NCBI lineage: Eukaryota > Metazoa > Chordata > Mammalia > Chiroptera > Rhinolophidae > Rhinolophus > Rhinolophus sinicus. The sequence goes on along the minus strand of NC_133753.1, from coordinate 135,359,132 downwards.
ATATGAGCATCTGTGACAACAGGATGACCAACCCTCCTGGTTTGCCTGAGTAGAGGAGGTTCCAGAATGTGGACGTCCAGTTTTAAAACCAGGACAGTCCCAGGCAGACCAGGACGAGCTGGTCACCCGATGTGACAATCACAGGTTCACCTTGACTCCGCTCTTGGTCATCTTGCTGACAGACTTAAAATCAGAAATAATGAAGGCCACGAGGTAGGTGCTCATCTTCACAGTGACATCAAAATGGTCTTCTATGAGTCCTTCAGCAACAGTCACGGACTTCACCTAAAATCAGAATAACTTAAATCAGCAAATAATCCAATTATCCAATACATTGAATACATTTTATAAAGAAACTTCCTAACTACCAGACATAATATTGAAAGTATATGGCATGACATTGGTATGATTATTTTAAAATGTCTCTATCGAATAACTGGTTGTAATTCAGATATTAAGGCCAAACCGTTCTACTTAATTTCTTTTTTTATTGGGATATTATTCATATACCATAAAATTCATCATTTTAAAGTACACTATTCATAGGCTTTTTATTATATTCACAGAGTTGTGCAACCATTACCACTTAACTTCCTTTAAATCCAGATGACTGCAAACTGACTAATATTTGGTTTATGAAGATTGATAACGTGGGTGGGACAAAGCAAAGCTGAGATCGCTGGTTTTGCCAAGATGTAGTCTACTTGCTCTTACATACAGGTATGAGAATTATCTATAAATTCAATGTCAACTATTTTCTACACTGGGCAAGTATGTAACCAAATACAACCTAAAAAGACCTTCTGTTTCCTAAACAACTGAAAGTAACCGGTGCCTGGGCCTGACTCTGCAGACCTCCTCCAAATTCTGACGTGCTTCATTGGAATCAGCTTTTAAGTGCAATCAGGAAGCAGCCTTGATGAACAGGATGGGGGTGACGGAGGTACAGTCTAAGAGGTCTGCTCTCAAAGAACAAAGTCTGGTACCTCAGCTAACAGAAAGCACTGGGCAAGATCTTGGAAAAAGGACCCTCCAAAACTAGCCTGGGGAATTCCATTGTTTACACATGCATTATTCTTGTAATCATTTCCACCTGTTTGTCAGCACCCTGGTCCTTCTTCGTATTACTCACCAGTCAATTACCCTTTGGGGATTTAAACCTTAAACTCTGATAGCCAACCTAGGTTTACACTTGAAGGACCCCAAATTACCTTTTCTTTTTAAAATGCCTTCTACCCACCCCTAACCAAAATTTCCATTCCTGAAGTCGTGCTAATTATTCAGAAAGTAAGCTAATTAAACTAATTCAAATTTAAATGTGATTAACTCCTGCCCCAAACACTTTTAAGTTCCAATGGTATGTTTGCTTTTCTAGCCTCCAAAAAAGATCCTTTGAGAATCCACTGTCCTTCCCCTCAACTCCCTGTCTGCAGCCTGAGTTCAGGCCACTCCTATTCGGCCATGGTGAAGGCTTTCCTGTCTCAAGGGCAAGACTGTATTAGAGATCTTCCTATCCTCAACAAGTGGGTCCTGGGTATCCAAGGATTTAGACTCCAGAATCTCCACGAAGTCTCAGGGGCTCCTGGCTTTCCCCCCACGAGCCTATGAATTTCTCCACCAATCTTGTTTATTCAGTCTCTCCCTGTTCCTTTATTCTTCTAAAGCTGTAATTCTCTAATTAGAGAATTCCAGTCCCAGGCGGCAATAACATAATATTGGGGGAGGGAACTATAATTTGCATGTTCTCTATCTCAAATTTGTATTAGGAAAATGACAATTGCTTCTTACATGTTCATATATAAATGTGGGGAAGAGTGGAGACAAAAGTTCCTGCCTGGCAGAGATTTGCAGAATACTTTTCACAGGGGACAGCCCTCTAGGGGGACCTGTCTGAATCTTGTTTGCGGAAGGGTTCCTTAAGGTATTTAGCAGAGGATATAAATTTTAAAGATTGAGAAGTACTGTACTAGAGGTTCGTCTATGGCGCTCTGGGTCCCTCGATGGGAAGATATTCCACAGGGATGAGGTGGGACATCCTTCAGGACTCCGGGCAAAGCCTCGTCCACCCTGAGTATCATCCACAGTGAGCTTTCTGAACAGATGTCTGCTTCAGGAGTTGGTATGTATCTGATGCAGAATGTCAGCTCAGCTGATGATTTTTCTAAGCTACCAGACTCATAGGATGATGGTATTTACTGAGTAAGTTTCATTCATTTGGCAAAGTCATCTTCTCACCACTTTGAAAAATCAGAGAAAACACTGTCCACATCTGCTTTGAAATTGGAGGATAATGGTTTCTTTAAAGAAAACTGAGCTGCCTATCATTACTTACCTTTAATACCATAATAATCTGAAAAGATCCCTTTTTTCCTTTTACTTTCTGCCCAATTTTGTGCATATGATTACAAATTGTATTGTTAATATCAGTATATATAGAGAAAGAGAAATTATGGAAAATAACTATATACCAGAAATGTAGGCTTATTCAACAAAGCATTGTCTCTAAAATCCTTTTAAAAGATCATATGAGAAAATGAAGACGAAAGTGCTTTGTGAAGGGCACTCTCATTTAGACCTGCCGTGAATTCCTTACAGAAGCCTCCGATCAGCACTGATGACTTGCAGTGTCACTCTTACTGAAATCTTGCATGTTTTGGGGAACAATTCTTTCTATGACTACAAGTAAATTGTTACTTGAAACAAAAGCATAGGTCGGAAATGACAAAGAAAAGTTACCAGTCTGTCACGCAATAAAACAAAACAGGTGACCCGAATGTTAACTGGGTAACACAAGTCAGAGCAAATCAATGGGTTTCTCCTGTGAGTAGATGTACAGGAACTCGGACTCACCAGGGGCATGTTGGAGATGGCAAGGTGCCGTGGCTCCCTTCTGATCTTGATTAAAAAGCTCGCTTTGAAGGCAGGTTCGTCAAAGCAGGGAAAGGCCATTCTGGCTGCGACAGGTTCAAACTGTGTTGATGCAAGGATCCTAAAATTATAGCAAGTGAAATAATAATGCAGCATGAAGCACCAGACTCTAAAATAGGTTTCTGTGTGTGTTCTTTAATTCCTAAAGTTACCCTAAGATTGATGGATTCCACTAGTAAAAAAATATGTGCTGTGACAAAAGCTATCATTAAACTAAGTTAAAAGACAAGTAAAAAGCTGGCAAAATTGATTGAAAATTATTTGACAAAGAGTTAATAGCCTTAACAGATAATGAGCTCTTTAAAATGAGTAAGAATATACCCAGCAACCAAGTGGACTAGAAGGCATAGGTCATAAACAGACAATTTACAAAAGAAGATTCTACAAATAGTCAGGAAAGATATAAAAAGCTGCTCAGCTTCCTCAATAATCAATGTAATGAAAATTAAAAAGAGATATCCATTGGCTTTTTGGCTCTAAAAAAATTGCCAATACACAGGATTATGTAGACATAAAGAATATGGCAATGGGATATCAAATATTTGTAGACTCTAACTTAGCAATTTTACCCTGTTTCCCCGAAAATAAGACCTTGTTGGACAATCAGCTCTAATGCATCTTTTGGAGCAAAAATTAATATAAGACCGGGTATTACATTATATTATATTATATTATATTATATTATATTATATTATATTATATTATATTATAAAAACCCGGTCTTATATTATAGTAAAATAAGACCCGATATTATACTAATTTTTGCTCCAAAAGACCTATTAGAGCTGATGGTCCGGCTAGGTTTTGTTTTCGGGGACACACGGTACTACTAGGCATTTATTCTAAAGAAATGATTTACAAAGATGCTCATCCAAGTGCTGCTGATGCTGAAAAGTTGAAAACAACCTAATCTCCAACCACGGGGGATTAGTTAAAAAAAATCAGTGAACATACATTTTAATACAGTCATTAAAATGATACATAGTGATATTCATCTATACAAAACATCTCCTCAACATATGTAAGAATTTCCCTTATAAAACAGAAAATATAACAACTCTATTTACATAAAATATGCATATTCAAAGAGAAGTCTGGAAGGATGCTTTCCTAAAATAGAAGTAATGATTATCTTGAGGACCTAGCAGGGATAAATTTTACTTTTTTAAAAATTCTTTTTGAGGAAAAATAAATAAAATTCTTTTTGGTAGCATCTGACTTTTTGTGAACCTCAAAAAAAATATGAAATCAGAAAAATAAGTTAGTGTAATCAACTAACATAAAATTTCATTTTAAAATTTAGTATAAAATCTCCCCCCCAAAATTACCTCCTTAAAAACAGAACTAAAAAAGCAAGGCAAGTGAGGATCCCTAATAAAGTTTTAACTGAGAGAAAAGTATTTCCTCTAACGGGCTGTTGTGGAATGAATTGTGTCCTCCAAAAAGATATATTGAAGTTTTTTTTTGTTTTTTGTGGGTTTTTTTTAAGGAGGGCGCAGCTTACAGTGGCCCATGCAGGGATCGAACCGGCAATCTTGGTGGTATTAGCACCACACTTTAACCAACTGAGCTAACCGGTCACGCCGATATATTGAAGTTTTAATCCCTAATATCTATGAATGTGACTTTATTTGGAAATATGGTCTTTGCAGATGTAATTAAGTTAAAATGAGACCATTAGTTTGGCCCCTAACGCAATATAACTGGGGTCCTTATAAGAAGAGGGAAATTTGGACACTGGCCATGTGAAAACAGAGGCAGAGAATGAACTGATGTAGCTACAATGCCAAGAAACAATGGCCCCCACAAGCTAGGAAGAGGCAAGGAAGAATTTCACTCAGACTTGGAGAGAGCATAGGTCTGCTGACACTTGATTTCGGGCTTCTAGCCTCCAGAACTGTCAGAGAATAAATGTCTGTTGTTTGAAGCCACCCAGTTTATGGTATTTTGTTACAGCAGCCCTAAGAAAGTAATATACAGGCTAAGAGAATTAAAAATGTTTACTACATCCCAGAAATTTAACTAAATAAACAAATGGGTATTTACTCTGATAGAGCTGGAAGCAAGAAAACTGATTAAAACAGAATGAAAAACAGATGTAAAAAATCAAGGAAAACAAAAGTATTGCCACTTTTAACTCCACAAAGAAGACACAAAAGCAAAACCAAAGGAAGAATTGAATAATCAAGGGAATTTTAAGACAATTTATCTGAAATAATGTAGCATGGGCAGTACTTGAAGCTTTAAAAAAAAATAGAAAAAAAATACCTCACTTCCCCTTCCTTGGTTCTGTAGGTGCTCTTATAAAATCCATGAAAACTCTCAGAAAGCTTGCCCGCGTACTCAATGACAATTGTGTAAGGGAGCCCAACAACCAGGGGCTCGGGAGCCAGAAGTGCGATCTGCTCGTGAGGCGGGTATTCCAGGACTCTCAGTGGTTCTTCAGACTGCCTCTCTCCAGCTCCCTTCTTGAGGGTGGCCTTAGATATTTGCAGGTGGTTACTATGCAGGATGATGGCACTGGTGCGCTGGCTGGCTGTGATTTCTATTGCAGTGGTTCCCTTGAAAGTCAGAGTGGTGAGATTCGCATGGATCATAAGATCATAATGACGTGGGATGATGTGCTCAGGAAGTCGCATTTTATTCCAAGGAAACGGTGTCCCATCACTAGCTTTTGGAGATGTAGTTTCACTACTCTGACCCCAGGAGCGAGTTGACACAGTTAAGAGAATCAACAGTGAAGAAAGTAGGAATGACATGGTTCCAAGTGGCCATTTGATGGACAGAGACGTCATCTTCTTTGCTCAAACTACCTCAAGAAAAGAAAAGAAAAAAAAAAATTAAGTCACTAAAATATTATCAAGACAGCACAATTTCAGAATGTATCCACCCATAATTAGCAGATATAGATATAAACTTTCAAAAGTACTGGATCTTTCCCTGAAAGCAAAATTACCTTCCCTATCTATGTAACTGATTGATAGAAAAAAGAAGTTTATGGTCAGCAACAGTCATTAATACCTAGTAAAACGCATCATCTGGTTTTCAAAATTAAAATTAATTTATCAGTAGGGTTCTTGGTTGAAAGCAACAGAGCAAGCTCTGGCTGAGGATCCTGAGTAGCTCACTAAATAGGTCACAGAGTTGCCAGGACATTTGGGAACCCAGGTTCATTAAAAGGCAAAGATGGATAGCCAGAACCACATCAAAGAACCATCTGACCAGGTGACCCCTCCCCACCCACACTGGACCAGGAGGAAGCCGCCCTACTGCCCTGGGGGTCAGCTGCTGACACTGCTGCAGGTACCACAGTGAGTGCTCCACTGCCCCTGCAACTTTGCATTGCTTGTTTCCAATTCTAAGTCCCGACTCTGAACTCTGATTGTCAGAGCCAAGCTGAGGTACGCACACTACCAGGTAAGGCGGTGCAGAAAGAATCTAGACTTTGAAGCTTCTGTAGTGGGGGACAAGCCTTGCTTCCCACCTATCAAATGTACGAAGTTCCTAAAACACAGAAAACATAGGAAGGAGACTTAGATGCTGAGTAACAAGGCAGGAGGGGAGGCAAGTATCCATAACAGTAACCTTTAATAACATTGGGATTCAAGTATTAGTTTAATATTTATGTAGCCAGGAGTCACTTCAAGAGTTTATGGTGATTTTCACAAGTGTGTGACAAACACAGCCAGTCACCTGGATTCTCTCTTACAATCAATCCAACAAATATGTGTCGAATGCCTGCTGCACAGAAGGCTGTGTCCTGAGCACTGTGTGGGATATAATAATACACAAGACACAAATCCCACAATCAAAGACTTCAAACACTGGAAGGGTAGAAAACATTTATACACAAATAATGAAACACAACAGAGAAAGTGTGGAGTGTTTTAAGAATAATAATAAAAGTGGGTTCTGGGGGAGAATGGAATATTTCTGAAGGGAGAGAGGGACTTTGGCTGCAGTGACTCTGAGATGCCACCACCATGCAAGACCAGCATAGAAGTATGCTCTGCAAGATTAGGTCAGATCTGGAAACGAAGGGAGGGCATTAAAACCACTGCAGGTGGAGCGAGCCAGGGTAAGAGCTCAAGCCAAAAGGGAGAAAGTAGAGGGCTGCTAGGCAACTGACGTGTACAGAAGGGAATCCCAGCAGAACTTGACGGAGAATGACGATTCCCAAGGCAAGGAAGCAAGTGACTCCAAGATTATGCCGAAAGCATGCTGGAGTCATGCTACAGACCATATTTTGTACTTTATTTTAAAGGCCACAGGACCCAGAAGGAATGTGAATTTTAAGTGAGTTGGCAATCCATGCCCTGAGAACCTAGCCTACTTCTCTCTCTCTCTTAGACAATAATTCCTCTCTAATGAGTGCCAGGAGTCCCTTCCAGGTTAGCCCTGGTAATTGGCCCTAATTCCCTCAAACTTCTCTAGCTCCTGGACATTTGGATCAGACAAGAAAAGCAGTAATATTGCAACGTGGATCCCTCAAAATGATCGTAATACATGGGATTCTCCCTCCATGTCAGTGGTTCTCAACTCTGGCTACGGACTGACGTCATCTAGGGAACTTTAAAAATAACTGTTGCCTGGAACCCTATCTAGAATAATTAAACTGGGATCTACGGTGATGAGGACAACATGTCAGAATTTTTTTTTTAAACTTCCCAGAAATTCTATTGAAGAGCCAGGTTGAGAAGCTACTAGATAATCCTTGCTAAACCCTGGTCTTATCCCTTGAGCCCTATGTGGGGAGAACTATTAATAGTTCAAGATAATTACTGATGTGCTCTCCCCTACTCCTTCCTTTCCATCCTGCTCCCTTCCCAAACACACAATTAAAGGCACCTTACCTCCCCATCCCCATAGAGCAGGTCTGGAGGCTAAACAGAAAGGATAACAACACTACAGAGACACCATAATCCCAGTTCAAAAGACACCACCCAAATACGACAGAAAAAAAATGTGAACAGGAAGAACAGGTTTTCTTTTTATTTGGTGTTTGTTTGTTTTTGTTTTTGTGTCTAGGAAACAACTAAAGCATGCTTCCAGCCACAGAGGATTGGCGCAATTTGGAAAAGAATAAAGATTAAACACCAAAATAGTAGAGTTCCTGCCCCTACCTCCTCAGGCAGAATCCCCCGGCAGGGGGAGAATGATGGATTTCTCTTGAAGTCAGGGGAACAAAAGTAAAGAGAATTTGTATGATGCTTTCATTTGGAATTTCTGACGGCAGCAGCTTAGTGGGTACAGCCCATGCCCCAAGATTGTGGAAAATGGCAGGTTCAAGCACGTGAGGACTCTGGATGCCCATGAGTGTTCTCCAACAGTCAAGAGGAGATCCAAAAATTCCAACTGGTTCTGAGCTGACAGCAAGGCCCATGGGCTGCTGAAGGGGCTGGTAGTGGGACCTCACATCAAAGGCTTTGCAGGATTGAGTCCATGAGGAGAGAGGACCAAAGAGAGCATGGCTGTGTCTCAGGGAGGATGCAGTGCCAGGAAACCAAAATGGAACGTGTAATACAGAGAGCGTAAATGTCAGAATAACTACATGCACACACATACATATATAATTATAGCTATACTATATATATATATATATATGGGCTTACAGTCACAAAAGAAAACCTGGCCTTTGAGTTCTTATTCTGCTATGTACTGTGTGACCTTGGGCAGGTGATTTAATTCCAGTTTCATTTTCTTCATGTGTACTATAACAGCTGTCACACAGATGGTTGTGAAGATTAAATGAGTTAAAATATTTTCAATCACTCATTCCACAAATATTTATTGAGGGCCTGTTACGTGCTAGAGGTTTTGCTGACCTCAGCAGTACAGCAAAAGTCCCTGAGCTCAGCCAACTTACAGCCTGTGTGTGTGTGGTGGGTTGGGGGGATTTTTAACAAGTTGACACAAAATGTACACATATATATAGTTAACAGCCGTGATTAGCTATGAAGGAAAAAGCACACACACATACTGAGAAAATAACAGGTCATACCAATTTACAGTGCGGCTCTCTGATACTTTTAGCTGAGGTTTAAAGGACAAATTCAAGTAAGCTAAGAAAAGAGGGAGAAGGAGACTCTCCCAGACAGAGGGAACAGCGATCACGTTTGCAGGTTCAGAGGCAGGAGACAGTGCTGGTGATGAAGGCCAATGAACCCAAAGCACAGCACACAGGAGGGAAGATGTGCCTGGAGAGATGAGCAGGGGCCAGACCACTACACAACCTTGTAGGCTTATTAAGGATTTTGGATCCTATCCTAAGTGCAATGAGAACCCATTGGGTTTTGAGCTAGAAGGTCCTAGGATCCTGTTCACCCTTTAAGAAAATCACCCTGGTTGTTGAGTGGAGCAGGGAGAGCTGAGAGGAGCATGAGTGAAGGCTAAGAGGCTAAGAAAGTAGTCTAGACAAAGTAAGCTAGTGGTTTATACTGGGGTAATGTTAATAGACAGAGGGAGAGGTGGTGGGAGAGGGGAGAGACACACAGACACAGGGAGATGGATGGATTCAACTTCTGAAGTGGAGACGTAAAGAAAAGGATGCATCAGCATTGCTGCCAGGTTTCTAGAATGAACATGTGAGTAGTCAAGTGTTCCCTTTACTGAGGTAGAGACCAGAAGTGAACAGATTTCAAAAGGAGGAGAGGGAATCAGAGGTTCATTTTTTAGTATGTTTGTGATGTCTATGAGATATCCAAGGGGAAATATCAATGAGGCAGTTGAATACAGATTAAGAGCACAGAGATAGGGGTTTAAATGACTTTCCTGTACTTGACTGTACTCGTTTAAAGTTTTAAAAAATATTTTTCTTTGGCACCTGATTTTTTTTTTTTTTTTTTTTCTCAAAGAACAGAAATTTATTCTCTCACAGTTCTGGAGGCCAGAAGTCTGAAATCAGGTATTGGCAGGGTTGGTTCCTGTAGTTCTAAGGCCGGGATCTGTTCTAGCTTCCAGTGGTTGCTTTGGCACCTGATTTTACCAAAGAATCTTTCACAGTCAATGTTGTCAATGAAAGTGCAGCAGTAACAGAGTACCTAACTTTACTTACCGTCAGGAAGAGTTCAAGATACTCTAGAAAATGTACTTAGGCTGCCTTTGGTGATTCTGACTTTGCCCACTGAAACAGGAAGTCAGGGGCAACTGATCCTGGGTTAGCTCACCCTTCTCTTTATTGAGACAGTATGGAATGTGAAATTGACCTTAATTCTTTTTTAAAAAACATGGTATTTTTCTGTTTAGGCCCACCTGAAAATATGCTAGGTACTAGTACATATAACTCCAACTCCTTAGGAATATAGACTCTGGACAATTTTTTAAAGGTATTTTTTAAAATTGACCATATCCTGAGATGAGTTGAGAGCAAATCCTCTGGGTATTTGGTCGAAAACAGAGCATTTGTTACTTTTAGAACCTGAGCTACACAAGGAACCTCCCTGAAAATGGTAAGTGTCTGCTCTTCTCCTTCCTCATGAAATTCACTTGCAGGTCCGCCTGGCGAGTAAGGCACCCGGATAGGAAACATGAATTTGCTCAAACTCGAGAACTTTATCGGAGTAGAACTCAGCTAGAGCCAGAGTGAAGTGAGGACAGACAACTGTTTGGCAAAAAGTACAGGAGAAGCAGGGAGAGAGACGCCGATCCCACCCCGCGATCCCACCCCGTAACCCCTCCCCAGCCCAGTAGTAAACGCAAAGCCACGTTCGTATGTCTGGCAACTATCCGCAAGTTGTCCCCCTTGTCCTAAGCCCGCCACTCACCCACCCCTGCATCCTGCCCTACGCGGGGTCTGGGGGACTGCGCGGCTGGCAAGAACCCAGCGGCGAGGCGGAGCTCAGAGAGAGGCTACCGCTGTCGGGAAGTAGCGAAGCCAGGGGAGCTCGCAGAGCAGGTGCGCCGGCCCCGCGCCCCCTGCCTTCTCCGGATGGACAAGGGCAGAACCCTCCCCCGCCGCCCTCCCCCTAAGACTTGGGCCCAGTCCCGCGCTGCAGTCCGCTAGTCGTCCTCCCCGCGGCCCGAGCCCTCGGGCCTCCCCGGAGAGCACCGGAAGGAGGCCGGGGTCCGTGTCCTGTTCCAACCACGCAGACCCCTCCCCGCACCGGGGACGGGCAAGCAATACCTGGGGTCTGGGACCCAGCGAGCTCACCCTCGTGCCGCCGCCGCCTGCTTGGTCCTCCCCGGGACCGAAAGTGAAAGTGGAGCCCGGGGAGCGGCAGGCAGGCGCGTGGGGCGTGTGGATCCGAGTCCTCGCAGGTGGCGCGGGAGCACCGGGCTGAGACTGGGGAAGGGGAAGCCCGGGAGTGTGGCCACGCGAGGGAGACCGCCGTTCCCAAGGCGTGAATTCACTAGTGAGTGCGGCACTCCAGGGAAGCAGTAGGGCTGAATACAGGGGGGATCGGGTGCAAAGGAGCACCCCTTTCTGAAAGCGGATCATTTTCTCTGCGTGTGTCTTTGAAGGGTTTTTTTTTCTTCATTGGTGGCCTTTGGCGTTGCGGGGGTTGGTGACGAGAGGACCGGGCCGGTACTGCTGGAGGTGACTCAGGCCGGACAGGAGCTCGCTTTTCCATCAAGCATGGTTGAGCTCCACCCTCGTTGGACTTAAGAGGTGTCCATCATTCTCGTCTCTGCAAACGTGCTGAGAGCTGTTGGCCCGCCTCAGACAGAAACAGGAACTCAGAACTACTCTATGTTGCTGCAAAATGCTGAACCCTCTGGGGTTTCCATGAAGAGGATGTATGTTCCCATTACTACCCAGAGGGGGCTTGGACCCAAAGATTTTCTGCTCCACACATTAAAACGTCCCTCTGGGTTTTCCAAATCAAATGACCGTTTCTATGCTCCCTTTAGAACATTAAGACTGGATGAAATGTCCAAAAAAAGCCCATCTTTAAACAATTGAGGCTAAATGAGGTAACAAGCCAAAAACAAACAAAAAATCCCACAAACGTTCATGCTCACCAAATGCCACAAGTTGGTGAGAGTACCGTGGTCCCTCTGGGACCTTTTTCTTACTATACTCAGGCTTTCTCCTCTCAGTTTCCCCTTAGCCTCCTTCTCTTTGAGAACTGGTGTTTCAAGTCACTGAAACAGTAGTTCTAAATTCTTTTTTCTCTAATCTTATGCCTCCTTTTGAAAAATATATTTTTGTTGTGCATATTCTCTCCAGTCAAGGACATTTTGTAATATGAAATTAATACCCTGTCCCCAGGGTTAACCAAGGTGGGATCAAGGGGAATTTTTTTCACTGAAATTCAACAAGAAATAGGACATTGGGATCAAGTAATTTCACAATTGTGACCGGGGGAGGTGGGTGGTGTCAGTGGATAGCTAGAGCCTCCAGAACCTCCAGGTGTCAGTGAGCAATCACAATTTGCTCAGGTGAGAGCTTCTCGACCAGTAAACTCATGCATTTCTTTGCTTTTACATAGTTATATTTTGGAATGTGATGGTTTCCCTTTAATTTCGAATACAGTTTCATTAAAAGTATTTCTTGAAGATCAGGATGGAAGGAGTTGAATGCACCAGATTGGAGGTTGCTATGAATGACAATTGAAGAGGCAGGAACAGGGGAATGCCTTTATATGAACCTGGGCAGAAAGAGCTGAAACATCAATAAGGAGAAGGCTGACACTGCTAAGGCCTCTCAACTGTTCTCTCACAAGCTCTCCCTTGCTCAGACTTTAGACTCAGACTGGCCATGATTCTGTCTTCAGAATCCAAGTGCACTACAAACAAAGCAATAAGACAGAGGATTTGGCGGCAAATCCTATCTAGTTTAAAAGCTCTAGTGCGGATATGAGGGGTGCAGACCTTGGAGTGAGGACTTTAAACTTGAAGGAGTCTCAGCTGTGGAGTCTGTGAGATCAAAACTTAATAGCTACCAAGCTTAGAAATGGTATTAGAGGAAAGCGTGCCAGAAGAAGGGGTACTTACTTTTATCGATTACTTACCAACTGTTAAATACTGTGCTTCGTGCTAGCCATATGCACGTGTGTGTATAATTTAATCTTTTCAGCAATCATGTAATATAGATATTATATTTTATAAGTGAGGAGAGTAAGAGAGGTTGGCAACTTACTCAAAGGCAAAGAGAAAATAAAAAGTGAAAACTAAATTTGAACCCTAGGTAGGTCTATTTGACGCCAAAATGCATGGTTCCCTTCCCCCACCACCACTAAATCACACAACTAGCTTTCTTCTTACTCCCTCACTTTACCTCGTCCCCATTTCACTTGGCACTCCTAGCTTTGCTCTTTTCCAGCCAGTCCTGTAAATTTTGCATCCTGAGAAACCTTCCTGGAGCCTCCAGATTTCCTCTCAGTGGATATTAGGTCATGCTGCTGTAACAAAGCAACTCGAAGATATCAATAGGTTAAGAATACAAAGCTTTCTTGCTCACTCATGATACACAGCCCTTGTAGATAGATAGGGTACTCTGCCCTGTGCAGCCACTCAAGACTCAGGGTAACAGAGGTTGGTCATCTCATAGGTACATCCACCTGAAACTTTTGGCCTTCTAGATCACCATGGCCGGAAAGAGAAAGTCCAGAGAATTATGCATCAGCTTTTCCTCACCTCAGCGCTGGAATTGGCCAGACTAGATACATGGTCTTTTACAAGGGCAAGGAGAGGTTGATAAACGCTAATAATATTATCTACCACATAGTGTAAGAGGATCAGTTGAGCCCCGCCATTCCCAAGGCTTGTCAGAGCCCTTAGTCCCAGATGTGAGCGATGAGACGGAGGGAGTCCATTTTGGGCTGAAGCCATTTTAGCATGTACAACTTTGGGCTGTTACCGATCAATGATTTTTATATTGAATTCCAGATTTTGATCAAGGGGAGTTCAATTTTGTTCTAATTGATTGAATCAGTTCTGCCTTCATTAGCCTTTAGTTAATTAATTTCAGCACTTGGCTCATTTCTTCTCTTGCTGCCAAAGCTGCTGCCATTTTGATAATATTACTACAATCCTTTTTTATGTAAAATTTTACCTAGACTCATGATGTAGAAAACACACAAAAGCAGGGCTGCTCTCATTAGGTGGGACAGCCCCACCCATTCAGTCCTTGCCAGTTGCCTCCCAAACCCTCCTCACAACCCCATCCCCCAACTTCCCCAACATACACTGTGGTCCCTGAGACACCTCCATAGGCTCCTGTGGCCCCAGAACTTAATTTTTAAAATGTCCTTAGGAAAACAGATCCTTAGGGCTGGGAGTCAGGGCAGATGCTGAGAAGGCCAGGGAAGCTGCAGAGAAGGACTGCAGATTTAATTCAGTTATCTGGGCCTAACAGCAGAGATTCTAGAGAGACTCAAAGTACTAACCAGCTCCAGCAGCAGGGCAGAAGTTTGAGAACCTTTGGCTCATGTCTATTACCAAGCAAGACTACGAGAAGAGAAAGAGTCTATGACTGAGTGGGTGGATCAGCCAAAAATGTAAAAATGAAACTCCAGTTACATTAATGAGAAATCTGGCCCTTCTGTTTCTGTAACATAGTGTTACCTTTTTTTTTCTTTTTTCTCTTGGCTTCCCAGTCCTAGTGGTAGATTGCTAAACTTTTATAGAATCTGTATGAGCTTAGCAGTCCAATAATTCCCACTCGACAAGATGAAAATAGTGAAATCATAATATTGTACAGTAAAATTTTACATTACTCATTTAATCTCTGTAGTGAACTGCAAAGTAAATAAAATACCTGAACTGCTGAAGTTTGTTCTCTGTCTCTCTCTCTCCATCACTCTCTTTTTCTTTCTCTCTCTCTCATTAGTTACTTATTAATAGATGCAACGAATAAATAGGGGCAAAATAATGTACCAGAATAACTTTGAGAACTTGTTTTAAAAAAAAAAAAAGATTCATTATCTCAGCCCTGAGAAATTCTGATACTGTAGATCTTGATTGATAAATGCCATAGAATTCAAGGGCAATGTAAGTTTTCTTTGAGGAAATAAAAAAGTGTCTTATCACTGCTGCACTGGGGGCAAAGGGTGTTCTCTATACCTTAGCCAGAAAAAGTAGGAGGATTCCTTATCTCACGAGGGCCAGCCCTCAAATGCTGGCAGCATCAATGCTTTGAGTTCTAGAAACCTCTAAGGAATTACTGGAGACAATGCAGATAGAGGAGGGAAGAAACGTGGGCAGAGTCTGAAGTCAGCTATGGTTGTTGACAACTGTCTAAATCATTTACTCACATTCTTATTCTTAACCACTAAGAATTTGAGAATTGCAAGCTTGGAGATCAAAGTATGGATACTTAGTGCAGGGAAAGGCCCAGAGAGGCCATTTTGTTTGTGGTATATGATCTCTGAATCCTCAGTGTGCAAAAGAGACTGCACAGTAAGGAATTAATAAATGTTAACTGTTTAGAGAGTACAAACTCTAAGGAGAAAGATGGCCCACAGATAGAATTAGCCCACCCCCCTCATCCCCCCACAGCTGCAGAGGGACAGACAACCAGCATAAACCAGGGCTCATCATTGGTAAAGCCAGAAGGCAAGGAAGCCCACTGCTGCTATTGGTCAGTCCCAGGGCATGGAGTGGATCTCGGGGGCAAATAGAAGATCTCCAGCACAGACATACTGAATAATAGCAGGTATTGACCAGGAATCTAACGAACTACATAGCAGTAAGGCACTGTGACCACCTCCCAACTCACCTGTTCATTGAAAGCAACACATAATACAAACTTCATTTCACCTTTTGTATCCATGTAATTACAGAGACAGAAAAGAAAAATGAAACAACCAAAAAGGCTAGTGACGTTTCAGAATCTAATTTCTATGTTGTGTCAGTCGGACCTCAATCACAGAGAACAGAATCCATTCAAGCTGTTTTATCAGAAAAGGATTTATTGCAGGCTATTACATGACTTACAGAATCATTGGGAAGACTGAAAGAACACATGCTAGCGGGAGCTTCCAGGAACAAATCCCAAAGCCACATTGTAGAACCTGGCCCCCAGTGAAGCTGCTGCTTTTGCCATGACCCAGAAGCTATCTGCTACATTGGGCAGCTGCTATCACAGCTGCTGGCTCCAGAACCAGTCATGGATGCTACAGTCTTTCCCAACAAAATCAATATCTCAAGCCCTGCCTCTCTCTCCATTTAACTCAGTTCCAAATTCAAGCTCCCTTCAGTGCTTCTGTTTGGCAGAGCCTAACTCACATCTAGAACCGAGGAGTGAGGGAGTCTGAGAAGTGAAGTATTTCCTTTCCACACTGCATTGGAGTAAGGAATTCTGAAAGGAAATTGGAAGATGTACTGAGTAAGCCAACCACAGTATCTACCACCAATGTTAAACTGTATTGAAGCTGAACAAATAAAAAAGGAATAAAATCATTACGAGGAGGCCTCAAGGAATTTCGAATGCTTTAACGAACAAAAACAGTAATTGTAGAAATCGATTGTAGGTTGAGATTATAAGAGGCCTGGGACACTTGGGAATGTGATGGAAGTTAAATGTGTGACATAACTACATTGCCAAGCACCATGTTATGATTTGGTATCTTTGAAGTGTCTCTAGGTGATCCTTTCTTTCCATTTGCTTGTTCAGCACTCCTTCCCCTCCTTGTGGTACATGCATACTCACAAGAGTCCGTCTCAGACCCCAATCTCTAGCTACAGTGATTGGTCCAAGCTTTGGCACATGAGCAAAGCCAGGGCAGAGGCCAAGCCCAGGATTATTCTGGCTGAAGTTGTCAGGGAGACCTCTTATTTTCTTTTTCTTTGTGGTCCCAATCCTGTAAGAATACGGCCTTAGAGTTAATGGCCAAATTCCCACT
The DNA here is from genome assembly GCF_036562045.2 of Rhinolophus sinicus. Lineage (NCBI taxonomy): Eukaryota > Metazoa > Chordata > Mammalia > Chiroptera > Rhinolophidae > Rhinolophus > Rhinolophus sinicus. The sequence continues at coordinate 135,342,417 of NC_133753.1, read as the reverse complement.
GCGGGGCAATGCCTAAGAAAGTGAAACCAACACCAAAGAGGAAAAAAAAAAGATGAGAGGCAGAGCTTGGGAGACTCTTTTTTTGTACGATTTCCGGATTTCACCTGTAGGGCCTGGAGCTGCCTTCTTCCTGCAGTTATATCTTCAATTCCATGAGCCATTCAGCAACATTCGAATAAATCTGCCCTTTTGGACTAAGATCATTCGATTGATTTGGGTATCAGTCATATGCAGTTTTAAGAGTTGTAACAAATCAGTCTCAATTTTATAACCTACTAGTTCCACTAGTCCCCTTGAAGAAAGGTACTGTCCTTTGTTCCCCATGGGAAAAGGGAGAATTTTCTTTTGCTTTGCTTTCCATACATTGTTTGAGGCTAAATTCCAATGAAGCCTAAACTTGAACTACATTTCTAATCAACGAAGTTGATTTAAATAATTTTGATAATGTCACTCAGTGTCAGATAAGGCAGCCTCTCAGAATCACTCCCTTTTTTAAAAGACTCCTGGACCACAGCTGCAGCACAATCACTCTGCAGTCACCAGCTGTGTGATCTGCAGAACCCTGGAAATTTCATTGGCGATGGGGAGGAGTCAAAGAAAAACTGTGAAACCAAAAAGGGACGCTCGCCTGTGACTCCATGGGGCAGGCTTTGTGAGTGTGTGTGTCTGTGTGTGTGACAGAGAGAAGGAAGGAGAAGGATCAACTTTTCCTTCCAATAACACTCAGGTGTGGCTTTTTTTTTTTTTAACTTGCCTTTAAGCTTCCTCAAAACTCATATTCTATCATTTAGAAGCAAGGAGCAGGTCCTGCCCACACTCAAGGGTAGGGGATCACACAAGGATATGGACACAAGGAGGCATGGCTTGGGGGCCACCTTAGGAGTCTGTCCATCACAGGTACCAAAATATTTTCTCACCATTTCTCACCTTTCCATTTCTCTCATTGTTCATTCTCATTACCCCAATCCAGGCCCACACTATTTCTTGTCTAGATATTACAACAGCCTCTAAATTCTCCCCATTTCTATACTTGCCTCTGTATAATGCATTCCAGACAGCAGGCAAACATATCTTCTTAAAATGAACACGAATCTTAGTTTCTCACTCAAGTGTGCAAAAAAAAAAAAAAAAATCACATTTTCTTATTTAAATCTAAATGTTCTACTCTAAGCTCCTGTGTTGCCCGGCTGTTCGGATACCCAGTCTCAGTTATTCTTAGCTTTATTCCACCTTTACTCCAGCGCTCAACCTGGTCTCAGGATCTTAAGCACTCCAGTCTTGGGTTCCCACTGGTTACCATGGAGATACTCACTCCCTGAGTTTCAATTCAAGGGATCCACTGCATCAAGGCTTTGCTGGGACACAGGTAACTTTGGCCTAGGGTCCATCCTTCCTAGGTGCAGCATGTGCCCAGCCTCTCTGAGCTCTTGAGGCGTACCCAAGGACATTACTTCTCTTAACTTACTCCTGTTCATCCAACTCTCAGCTCAAATATCCCTGCTTTGTCTCTCTGAGGGCAAGAGCCGATATAGGTGCCAATCAAGTCTAACACTCCGAAAAACCAGAGTAGTTCCACGTCTGAGTCCTCTCTGATTTCCTGAGATCACCTCCTAATCCAAGCATGCCTTAGCTCTGCTAGGAGTGCGTTCCCACTTTTTAAGGATTTCCTGAGATCACCTCCTAATCCAAGCATACTTTAGCTCTGCTAGGAGTGGGTTCCCACTTTTTAAAGAAAAAAAAAAAAAAACAACTATGAAATATTTGAGAGACATATGACACACCAGTGCCCAGCTAAAGATATCAAATGTCATGAATATAATTCAGTTACTGAAGGTGCTCTCTGAGTGTAGGCTACAATGAAATGCCCATTTTTGGCATTCCACTTATTGGTTGTCTTTGATTTCCCACAATTCTGTGGAAATTCTTTTATTGGCTGTCTTGGATTTGTTCTGCCTCTGATTCTAAGCAATGCCATGTTTAGTCTTCTGTAGCTCTGATACTCTGTCCAAGTTAGCTCCAACAGTAGATTAATATGAGGTCAGACAATTAAGTTTACAAACTCATCCTAGAAAAAGTGCTACACACCAAACTGCTGAATATCACTATGGTCACCTTCAAAGTACTCCCCTTGGGAAGCTATGCACTGAAGCCAGCGCCTAGTCCACCCTTCAAAGCAATTTTGGAACTCTTTTTCTAGAATGACCATCACATCTGTCGTCGTATTACCCTTGGTGTCCTGAATGTCATCAAAATGTTTTCCTTTCAATATTTCCTTTATCTTCGGGTAAAAAAGTAGTCATTGGGGTCCAGATCAGGTGAGTAGGGAGGGTGCTGTTCCAATACAGTTATTTGTTTACTGGCTAAAACCTCCCTCACAGACAGTGCTGTGTGAGGTGGTACATTGTTGTGATGAATTGGCAAAAAGTTCAGGTCGTCTAACTTTTTCACACACCCTTTTCAGCACTTCCAAATAGTAAACTTGGGTAACTATTTGTCCAGTTGGTACAAATTCAGAATGAATAATCACTTTGATATAAAAAAAGGTTAGCAACATCATTGCGACAAGTTCATGAACTTAATTGTCAGGCCTCAAAGACCTATTTGTTGGGTTCTGAGAGACCCCTTTCTTGACAGTCAACTCTTTGGGAGCCCACAGAAGGGTTCTCCCCCCACTAGAATCCAAAATCCAGCTCAGAAATAGTGTTGCTATAGTAACTCTCTTACTTCCTGAAGAAACGGGGCTATGGCTGGAGTTACTAAAATGGACACATCTGGACTGGTTACCTTTGCTTGAGGAAGTGACCAACCACCTCTTCCTTCCCTACCTTGACCACTGTTAGCAGTTAAAGGGGTGATTCAGTGAGGCTGAGCTTGGAGCAGAGTGTGGCAGTAAGTTTTGCTGTTGCCCAAATGTGTTATTAGTTCTAAGTAAGAAAGTTCTATGGGCCACTGTCCTCTGTACCAATGCCTGTCATGACTATGTAATTGCAGATAGTTTTGCCAGCCTTCTGGATTGAGTTAACATGCTATATTAGCACCCAAAGCCCAATGTTTAAATGTTCAGCCAAACCCACTTGAATTACGTCAGAAATTAGATTCCTCAGACCCTCCACTGGCAACGAGGTTTGGGTGTTCAAGTGGCTGCCTCTGCTAGAGTTCTTAGTCATGCAAGAATCAGTAACCAAATGTCTCTTCTACTGGCCCTGGTGTTTTGTCTCCACACATAAATTGGATAATATTTGACTGATTAAAAACTCTTTTTTTAATTTAATTTTATTGGGGAATATTGGGGGACAGTGTGTTTCTTCAGGACCCATCAGCTCCAAGTTGTTGTCCTTCAATCTAGTTGTGGAGGGCACAGCTCAGTTCCAAGTCCAGTCGCCGTAGTTGCAGGGGGCGCAGCCCACCATCCCATGTGGAAATTGGACCAGCAACCTTGTTGTTAAGAGCTTGCACTCTAACCAACTGAGCCATCCATCTGCCCCTCTGGAAGCTCAGCGGCAGCTCATTGTCTTCAATCTAGTTGTGGAGGGCGCCGCTCACTGGACCATGTGGGAATTGAAGTCGCGCTCTAACCAACTGAACCAACCAGCCACCCTGATTAGAAACTCTTAATGGCTACTTTTGAGGCGTCCTAAGGTCTATAAGTCTATGTAATCTAACCATTGCCTACCCTTATAAATCATCTCATATCTCTCTTCTCTTTGCTAGGTTTCTACCATACTGACCTTCTTTCATTTCCACAAACATGTTAAACAGCTTTTGCCTCACACATGCTGTTCTCTTACCCTGGAAAAACTTTCCCCTCCTGCCAACAATTGGATTTCAACTTAAATATCACCTTCTCTCACCAACCTTAAAAAGCTTTCACGTACTCTTTATTCTTTAACACAGCTCTAATCATAATGTTTTATTCTTTTAAAAATTGTTTGTTTCCTTGGTCTTTGTTCAGTCTCCTCAGCTAGTATGTAAGTTCCATGAGGCCAGAACCTGTGTTTCTTTGTGGGTTTTTTTAGATTTTATTGGGGAAGGGGAACAGGACTTTATTGGGGAACAGTGTGTACTTCCAGGACTTTTACTTCCAAGTCAAGTTGTTGTCCTTTCAATCTTAGTTGTGGAGGGTGCAGCTCAGCTCCAGGTCCAGTTGCCATTGCTAGTTGCAGGGGGCGCTGCCCACCATCCCTTGTGGGAGTCAAGGAATCGAACTGGCAACCTTGTGCTTGAGAGCCCACGCTCCAACCAACTGAGCCATCCCGGAGGCAGCTCAGCTCAAGGTGCAGTATTCAATCTTAGTTGCAGGGGGCACTGCCCACCGTCCCTTGTGGGACTCGAGAAGTTGAACCAGCAACCTTGTGGTTGAGAGCCCACTGGCCCACGTGGGAATCAAACCAGCAGCCTTCGGAGTTAGGAGCACGGAGCTCCAACCACCTGAGCCACCGGGCCGGCCCCTTTCTTTTTTTCTAAGCATTGCTTTCACTGCATCCCATAAATTTTGATAGGTTGTATTTTTATTTTCTATTTTATTCAAAATACTTTATTTCTCCTGAGATGTCTTCTTTGACTTACGTGTTATTTAGAGTGTGTTATATGGTCTTCAAATATTTTGAGATTTCCAGCTTTCTGTTATTGATTTCTAGTTTAATTCCACTGTGGTCTGAGCATACTTTTTTATTCTGATATTTATTCTGTAAATGTGGTAAAGTGTGTTTTATGGTCCAGAATGTGACCTTTTTGGCAAATATTCTATGTGAACTGGAGAAGAATGTGGCTTCTGCTGCTGTTGAAGTATTTTATAAATGTCAATTAGATCCAGTTGATGAATGATTATGTATCTTTTCATCATTAAAATCTCAGGTTCTAACAGAGAACTTGGCCTACAGAACGTGTTCCAGAAATGTTTATTGAGTAAGAGGACAGAGAGCAAGCAAGAGGATGAGAACAGATACCGCAATCTCTCCTGTTATACTCCTGATTAAAAGCTTTCTACAGTTCACTATTATCTACACAATACATTTTAACTATCGCTCTTCCTACTCAGCAGTAATATGTCAAAATCATTTACTGTATTTCTTCTGTTGTAACACATCACAATTATTTTATGTGCCACTGTAGAAGGGAAGAAAAACACTGCCAATAAAATTGTGAAATGCCATCAAATTCCAAGATGTTTAAATATGAAAAGTTGTGAGTCACAGAGGTGATGAAATATTGTAGTTAGCTACAAGTCTGCCTTACATGCTGGATGTATTCATAGCTTATTTATCTTTTCATCCCCAGCGCCGAGCACAGACTGTGCCATAGAATAAATAGATGCTCAATAACTTCAGTCATCTGATGTGTCACTCACTCCCCACCACTCGCCACCCGGCCACCCTTCATTGCCCAGCCCAGCGATTTCAGTTTCTTTTGAAATGATTTGCTGCACAAAAATCTGATGCTTTTTCACTTTTCTCATGATGTGGCTATAGGCTGTCAGCTACGTTACAGCTAAATATCTGCCAAGTTCACATGTATGCTCTTGAAGCTGCTGTGATAAATTGGCACCCTCTCCAACTCTCCCGGATCCCTCAACACAACTGCATTGAGCCCAGTAGCACTGCCAGTGCCATTGTAGAGGCTGTGGCAAACCAGTGAGGAAGAGAATCTTGGCAGGGAAAACTTTTGGAAGTTTCAAATACTTGCTAATGACTCCTGTCTACTCAGTGGGCTGGCCTTTCCCTAAGCTTTATTTATTTTTTATTATCTATTTAGGAAAAGCACAAAGAAGTAAGTGACACTCAGGGATCTTCACCCCCATCAGAGAAACCGTATTCCTTTTTAATCCCTTTTATAGAGGACTTCTTTAAAATAAGGACCCTAAGTGAATAGCACGGTGGAGGGAATGTAGCCACTCCGTCCAGCCAACATGGGGATTTTTATAACATGTGAATTGGCTGTGCAATCTCCAGTTGGCCAGCACATCGTTTCTCCAACCATTTTACTGCAGTGCATTCATATATTCCTATTACCACTGGACTCTTGAAAGTATCTGAATTTTTGACCCCTGCCTTGAATGTGTGGTTTTTCTTCTCCAGGAGCCCAGCCCACCTTCCCACCATGTCTCCTTAATTTTCTTACCCTCATTTTGAGATTAATTGGCCATTAGCGATGGGTTAGTTTTTCTAACTGTAGAGAAAACCATGCCCTGCAGTTGAAATAAACTGGTTATAGAAATGTTTATTAGATATGTTTATTGATGCAGGGTGTAGCTATAAAAATAATCCCCGCCTCTATTCCTACAAGGCTCAAATACCCATGGTCTTTATGAGGCAGTATTTGAGAGGCGAGGGGGATAGATAGAATTAAAAAAAAAAAAGTCACAATTGCATTAAGAATTTTGGGATCTGAGACCTCTCTCAAGCCCTAGCTCTAATTCACACCTTCCAAACAGATCTTTCCTGTGTTTTTGCTTGGAATTTAATAAAGCACAGGCAGGGATGATAGTGTTGTATGGAATTGCAAAGACTTGGAGTAGTTCTAATGAATTCTTTAACTCATAAATGTTTATTAAGTAAGAGGATGGAAAGCAAGCAAGAGGAATAGTGTTCTTTTGTCTCCCTTATTAAGTCAATTGGGCATAAAAGACAAGTGATTAAGAAGTTAAAAATAGAACTGAAAACCTTCTCTCTGTTTAAGGAATAAAAATATAAAAATGTTTTCTGGAATTGGCTGCTTTTAATATTTTAATAGTAGCTTCCATTTCACTTTCCCCTCCATCTCACCTTTTCCCCTTCCTCCTACCTCCTGAAAGGTATTCACCCTCCTGAAAACAATTAAAGCTCCCAAATGCTTACCTGAAGAATGCCGAGATCCCTATATTGGTTGAAACCCCATGAGGTTAGTAGAAGTGTAGTGCATTCTGAAACATTGACTATTATTTTTTCTACTGGGCTAATTTAAAGTCAAATTTATTAGGTTTCATACTTATTTTCCAAATGTGACTTTTTAATTCACAGACTAAACTATTTAAAGCTACTGTGATAAATTAGGCCTACTAGAAATGAACCACATCATCTTGTAAATTATTTTAAGTTTGAGCCTGAAATTCTCCCCCATTTATGTAAAAACAAAACTTTTCTATTAAGCACACAAAGAACAGAACCACAAAAAACACAGACACCATCTCTGCTGCCTTTTGTGATGTCTAATCTCAAGCACCTTCTACTTTCTGTCTATTACAAGGTCAAACCTTTAATTTATAGGTCTTCTTAATGAGATATAATTGACATATAACATTGTATACATTTAAGATGCATGACATGTTGATTTGATACACTTATATAATGCATATTGCCACTGTAGTGTTTGTCACCTAACATCTCTATCACGTCACATAATTGTTTCATTTTTTTGTGGTGAGAACATTTAAGATCTAGTAGTGTCTTATCAATTTTCAAGCATTCTTAACTATAATCATGATGCTGTGCATTAGATCCCTAGTATTTACTCATCTTCCAATGCAATTTTGTACACTTTCACCAACATCTCCCCAATTCATCTATGCTGTAGCCCCTGGTAACCGCTATTCTACTTCCATTGCTACTAGTTTGTCTTTTTAGATTCCATATATAAGTGAGATCATACAGTATTTGTCTTTCTCATTTCACTTAGCATACCACATACACACACACACACACACACACACACACACACACACACACACATAGATATATATCTCACATCTTTTTTATCCATTCATCGATTGATGGACACCTAGATTGCTTCCCTATCTTGACTATTGTAAATAATGCTGCAATGAACATAGGGGTGCATATATCTTTTTGAATTAGTGTTTTCATTTGCTTCAGATAAATGCCCAGGAGTGGAATTGCTGGGTCATATGGTAATTCCATTTTCAATTTTTTGAGGAACCCCCATACTGTTTTCCATAGTGACTGCACCATTTTAAACTCCCATCAACAGAGCACAAGAGTTCCCACTTCTCCACATCCATGTCAACACTTGTTATCTGTTGACTTTTTGATAGTAGCCATTTTTATAGGTATGAGGTGATAACATCAAACTTTGCTTTTCCTTTGCTTTTGCACAACAAAGGAAACCATCAACAAGACAAAAAGACAACCTACTAAATAGAAGAGATTTGCAAATGACATATCCGTTAAGGGGTTAATATTCAAAATGTATAAGGGACTCATACAATTCAACATCAAAAATGCAAACAATCTGATTAAAAACTGGGCCGTGGATCTCAATACAATTTTTCTAAACAAAGCATACAGATGGCCAACAGACATGTGAAAAGACGCTCAATATTACTAATCATCATGGAAATGCAAACCAGTATTCCTCATGACATTTGAATTCTTCATTTTCATGACTTTAAACAAATGCTACAGTGCCCTAGGGTCCCATGCACACATATATGTCCAGATATTATTGACCTAATAGGAGATTACCCGTTATTTATTATTTTTTGTATACTAAATACAACACAATAGATTTTCAAAATTCAATATGAGCTTATTTACAACATGGCCTCCTATAGCATTAGTATTACTGGCATACTGCCTGTTTCATAGAGAATGCCCTTAATGGGGAAGGAATCGAAAACCTGATTTTCCCCATGGCAACAAATGAACTAGTCATTTCTCTGATACACATTAAGACTTCCTGATTGAATTTTCCCCATCATGGTGATATTTGGAACCATTCTAATCCAGAGACACTAATCATTTTAGATTCCGTGAATACAGATATTATCATCTATATACAAAATTGACTGGCTGACATAACAATCAGCTTAATATTGAATTAAAGTAAACACTAGGGAGCAGAGTTAAGCAATTACAATATGTGGTTTAGTTTTCTTGAGGGCAAACTGCCTTTCAAATTAATGATGATTCACTCTTTTTATTTTTAATGATTTTATATACACTTTTTGAATAAGTAATATATGTCCACAGCAGAAAAGGCAAAGAGTACAAAATGCTACACATGGGAAGGTAGATACCTCTCATCAGTGGGAATGTTATTCACTGTTAGTCGGTGGATCAACCATTTTGGACAGCAAATTGGCATTAGCTGGTAAGGTTGAAAGTTTGGAATTTCTGCTTCTGTTTATGAAAGATTAGGTAAATTGGACAAATTCTCTCATGTACAACAACTAAAAATCTTCCAAGTTTTTATAAGGAAGCCTATCAAAGAGCTAACAAGATGTTCAGGATGGATATTTGGGGTCACTTTGAAACAAATGTTGTAAAAGTAGGAGTCCAGGGCTGCCCAGAGGTGGGGACCCTGGAAAACCCTACCTCACTGTGGTGTGGGAAGGGACCCTAGCGTTTTCAGCCTCTACGGTCTCATCCCAAAGTGGGAACTTAGAGCTTCTCTCGATTCATATTAGTTAGATATAGCCTAGTGGTTCCTTTTCTCTGCCATCAGTCCTTAGAATAGCATTTGTCTGGCCAGGGAAATGTTACTATTGCTTCTTCCAGGCTCCAGGCTTGCGGGGGTAGAAGCAAAACATGGAAAACTAGAGAAAAAGCTAGCCCATGCCCACCCCCTTTCCCATTGCAGACTTCCCTCCTGGAGCAGGATCCAGCTAGGGCTGAGAAGAGGTTTACCATCTTTGCAAAAATGGACAGAATTTGTGAAACGCATTTGTTTCTGAAAATGTGCTGTAGTAGCATATAACTTTGTACATACAAAAGGAGAATGATGCTACAAATATCTTATTTATTTTTAATTACAAATACCTTATTTATTTATTTTAAGGTTTCCTGATATAAATATTCTTTCACACTGCTTGAATTGTTTTCATGATCCTTTTAGGCTGATAAGCTTCTGGACCAATAAAGATTTTGACAGAAGCTAAAATTATTGATTTCATTATTCAATCAGCCAAAGGTGACATTTTTAGGATTTAAGATAAAAGGAGATACTTTGAAAGACTTACGTTTCTGTCATAGAGTCTATTCAAAATGTTGGTTCATTGAAGGCCTACAATACACAGATCACTGTTTTAGTGACTGGGAGTATATGAAAATATACAGAATTTGGTCACGTCATTCCTGACCTTATATTGCATAAGAAAATGGCATAAGAATTGATTGACAGAATTTTCTTTTTTACTGGTTCAATCCTCCATGTGCGTATATCTGTCTTTGTATTTGTACATAATGCAAGACTCTTCCAACATTAATATGGCAGTAATAATCATTGCTGATTGTAGCAAATTTCATGTCAGTTGGAGTAAAGTTATTAATGGGGTAGCACCAAGTAATTAGATATGAAAAACTGAAACTCAAAGTCATTCAAGCTTGACAGAATGAATAAATAGTTGCCTTAAATGGTTAGTATCATTGGATTTCTACGTGCACAATTAAACTGGGATTTCATTTTTTAAAATGGTTTAGATTACTTCACTCTGTCACAAGAATCTCCTCCAATAGTTTTCTTTTGGCCAACATATGTGTGTACTTCGTCACCACGCTTAACTCCTGGGTTTGCAGTTAACAGACTGGGTTTCTCTTCTAGCTCTGCCACTTTCTATCTGTGAGAGTCCATTAAGCTTTCTAGCCTGGGTTTTCTAATCTATAAAATGGAGATAATAACCCCAGCCATAAAGATTGTATAATGTGCATATCATTAATGTTGATTCCTTCTTTCATTTCTTTTTAAAGATTTTTCTTAAAAATATAGCTAACATACAATATTCTATTAGTTTCACGGGTACACCATAGTTATTCAACATTTATATACCTAAAGAATTGATCACCATGATGAGTCCAGCAAGCATATGACATGGTACCATGATATCACTATATTATTGACCAGATTCCCTATGCTGTACACTACATTCCCATGACTTACTTTACACCTAGAAATTTGGACCTCTTATTCAGCTTCACCTCTCCCCCTCCTGTTGAAATTTTTCTATCACAGTTGACAGTCAATATTATTTTTATATTAATTTCAGGTATACAGCATAGTGGTTAGACATTTACATAATTTAAGAAATAATCTCCCCAGTAAGTCTAGTAGCCATCTGACAGTATAGATAGTTTTTACAACATTATTGACTATATTCCCCATATTGTTATTTCACATCCCCATGACTATTTTGCAACTACCAGTTTGTACTTCCTAAACCTTTCACCTTTCTCACCCATCCTCCAACCCACTCCCATCTAACAACCATTAGTTTGTTCTCTGTATCTATGAGTCTATTTCTGTTTTGTTTGTTTGTTTACTTCATTCATATGATTCCACATATAAGTGAGATCATATGGTATTTGTCTTTCTCAGTCTGACTTATTTCACTTAGCATAATATCCTCTAGGTCCATCCATGTTGTTGCAAATGGAAAGATTTTATTCTTTTCATGGCAGAGTAATACTCCATTGTATAATATATGTACCACCATTTATTTATCCAATTGTCTATTGATGGGCATTTTGGTTGTTTCCATATCTTGGCTATTGTGAACAGAGCTGCAGAAAACTAGGGGTGCATATATCTTTTCGAATTAGTGTTTTGAACTTCTTTGGATAAATACCCAGGAGTGGAATTGCTGGGTCATAAGACAAGATAGTTTTACCTCCATACTGTTTTTCAAAGTGGTTGCACCAATTTGCAATCCCACCAACAGTACACGAGGGTTCCCTTTTCTCCACATCCTCACCAACACTTGTTTTTTGTTGGTTTATTGATGATGGCCATTCTGACAGGTGTGAGGTGATATCTCATTTTGGTTTTAATTTTAATTTGCATTTCTCTGATGATTAGTGATGTTGAGCATCTTTTCATGTCTATTGGCCATCCGTATGTTCTCTTTGGAGAAATGTCTATTCAGGTGCTCTGTCCATTTGTTAATTGGAATGTTTGGGGGTTTTTCGGTACTGAGCTGTATAACTTCTTTATAAGTTTTGGATATTAACCCCTTATCAGATGTATCATTGGCAACATCCCATTCAGTAGGATGTATTTTTGTTTTGTCAATGGTTTCCTTTGCTGTGTAAAAACTTTGTAGTTTGATGTAGTCCCATTAGTTTATTTTTTCTTGTGTTTGCTTTGCCCAAAGAGATATATCAGTAAAAATAGTACTAGGGGTAATGCCTGAGAGTTTACTTTCTATATTTTCTTCTACACCTTTTAGAGTTTTTGGTCTGACACTTAAGTCTATAATCCGTTTTGAGTTTATTCTTGTATATGGCATGAGAAGGTGGTCCAGTTTCATTTTTTGCATGTATCTGTCCAGTGTTCCCAGCAGCATTTATTGAATAGACTGTCTTTATCACAATGTATATTCTTGCTTCCTGTCATAGAGTCAATGGCCATGCAGGCATGGATTTATTTCTGGGCTCTCTATTCTGTTCCATTGATTAATTTGTCAGTTTTTATGCTAATACCATGCTGTTTTGATTACTATGGCCTTGTATTATAATTTGATATCAGGTAATGTGATACCTCCACCTTTGTTCTTTTTTCTCAGGATTGCAGTGTGTACTCAGGGTCTTTTATGGTACCATATAAATTTTAGGATTATTTGTTCTAGTTCTGTAATAATTTCTATTGGCATTTTAATAGGGATTGCATTAAATCTATAGATTGCTTTGGGTAGTATGGAATTTTAACTATATTCATTATTTTTATCCATGAGCATGGTATATGTTTCCATTTATTTGTATCTACTTGAATTTCTCTCTTCAATGTCTTATAATTTTCTGAGTACAAGTCTTTCATTTTCTTGGTTAAATTTATTCCGAGGTATTTTATTTTATTTTATTTTGATGCCATTGTAAATGGGACTGTTTTCTTAATTTCTCTTTCTGATAGTGCTATTAGTGTATAACAATGCAATTTATTTCTGAATATTAATTTTGTATCCTGTACTTTACTAAATTCATTTATCAGCTCTAATAGTTATTTGGAAGGATATTTGAGGTTTTTCATGTATAGTATTATGTCATGCGCAAATAATGATAGGTTACTTCTTCCTTTCTAATTTAGATGCCTTTTATTTCTTACTTGTCTGACTGCTGTGGCTAGGATTTCCAATAGCATGTTGAATAAAAGTGAGTATCCTTGTGTTGTTCCTGATCTTAATGAGAATAGATTTAGCTTTTCCCATTAAGATGATACTAGCTGTCATATATACCCTTTATTATGTTAAGATATGTTTCCTCTATTCCCACTTTGCTGAGAATTTTTATCACGCTGGAATTTGTCAAATGTTTTTCTGCATCTATTGATATGACCATATGATTTTTATTTTTCATTTTGTTTATGTGGTGTGTCACGTTAATTGATTAGCAGATATTAAACCAACCTTACAAACCAGGAATGAATCCCACTTGAACATGCTGTATGATCTTTTTAATGTATTGCTGAATTTGGTTTGCTTATATTTTGTTGAGGATTTTTACATCTATGTTCATTAGGGATATCAGCCTATAGTTTTTTTTTGTTGTTTTTTTTAATGTCTTTGTCTAGTTTTTGAATCAGAGTAATGGTGGCCTCATAAAATGAGCTTGGGAGCCTTCCCTCCTCTTGGATATTTTGGAATAGTTTGAGGAGAATAAGTGTTAATTCCTTTTTGAATGTTTAGTAAAATTCACCTGTGAAGCCATCTGGTCCAGGACTTTTGTTTTTTGGGAGCTTGTTGATTGCGGATTCTATTTCATTAGTGGTAATCAGTCTGTTTATATTTTCTGTTTCTTCTTGATTCAGAAGATTGTATGCTTCTAGGAATGTATCCGTTTCTTCCAGATTGTCCAATTTATTGGTGTATAGTTGCTTGTAGTATTTTCTTAAATTTTTTTGTATTTCTTTGGTATCTGTTGTCACTTCTCCTCTTTCATTTCTGATTATATTTATTTGGATCCTCTCTCTTTTATTCTTGATGAGTCTGGTTAAAGGTTTGTCAATTTTGTTTATCCATAAAAAAAAAAAAACACACACTTCTTTCTTTCATTGATCTTTTGTATTGTGGTGTTTGTTTGTTTTTAGCCTCTATTTTGTTTATTTCTGCTCTGATCTTTATTATTTCCTTCCTTGTACTTTCTTTGGGCTTTGTTTGCTGTTATTTTCTAGTCCCCATAGGTGTAAAATTACACTGTTTATTTAAGATTTTTCTTGTTTCTCTAGATAGGCCTTCATTGGTATGAATTTCCCCTCTTAGGACTGCTTTCACTGTGTTCCAGATTTGGGTTGTGTTTTCATTTTTGTTTGTCTCAAGGTACATTTTGGTTTCTTCTTTGATCTCATTTTTGACCCATTCATTATTTAGTAGCATGCTATTTAGCCTCCATGTATTTGTGTGTTTTCAGTTTTTTTTCTTGTAATTGATTTCTAGTTTCATACCATTGTGATCAGAGGAGATGTTTGATATGATTTCAATTTTCTTAAATTTATTGAAACTTGTTTTGTAACCTAACATGTGGTCTATCTTGGAAAATGTTCCATGTGCGCTTGAAAAGAATGTATGTTTTGCTGCTTTAGGGTTAAGTGCTCTAAAAATATCAATTAAATTCATCTGGCTTAGTGTATCATTTAAGGCTGCTGTTTGCTTGTTGATTTTCGGTCTGGAAGATCTGTCCTTTGATGTCACTGCAGCATTAAAGTCCCCTACTTGTGGGCTGTCGATCTCTGCCTTTACATATGTCAATATTTGTTTTATATATTTAGATGCTCCTATGTTTGGTGTATAGATGTTTACTAGGGTTATGCCCTCTTGTTGGATTGAGTCCTTTATTATGTAATATCCTTCTTTGTCTTTTTCATAGTCTTCATTTTAAACTCTATTTTGTCCGACATACATATTGCTACCCCAACTTTTTTCTCATTTCCATTTGGGTGAAATATCTTTTTCCATCCCTTTACTTTCAGTCTATGTGTGTCTTTTGATCTGAGGTGAATCACTTGTAGACAGCATATGCATGGGTCTTGTTTTCTTATCCATTCAGCTACCCTATGTTTTTTTATTGAAGCACTTCACCCATTTACGTTCAAAGTGATTATTGATAGTTATAATTATTGCCACTGTATTATTCAAAATAAAATCAATCCAAATCAGTGGTAGCTGAAATTTGCTGATATTCTTCAGTAAAGTATATAGAAAATAGACCTGGGAATGTGATCATTGGAAGTGGTTGATGCTGTAAGAAGGAATAATTTTTCTATTTCCCTATTACTAAATCATTGTTGCCTTGTGTTTAACCCATACTGTGTAAATCGTCTAATGGAGATTCACTTCTATTTTTTGTTGTGAAATGCAAATATTGACAGCACAAGAAATTTGAGATAATAATTACCTAGAAATAGGCAGTTTTTCAGACCTACTGAAACAAAATCTGATTCAGGGACTATAACTTTGCATTTTGAAAAAGCACCCCACATGATTCTTATGCACACAACCAGGTTAGTACCCCTAGAATAATGGCTTTTAGTATGTGCTCTACGTTGAACCCTTCCAGAGCTTAAGGAATCCTACACAGCTATTAGGAGTAGTCTGATGGTTGAAAAGTTTGCTTTGATATCAGTGGAAAAGGTAACACTGACACTGTCTGTGGCTTGAGGTAAAATTATGACACTGCCTAGTGAGAAAGGCAAAATGCTTCTGTTGACTATCCCAGAAGGCTCAAGAATAATTGGAGTTGCCAAGTAGGTTATGACAAAAGTTGCTTTGGAACTGCTTTGGGGCTTGCTGAGTGATTCTTGACATGTGATAGGGTCCTCAAAGACCTGTCAAGTTCCTTGAGAACAGGACACTGCCCCATTAAATGGTATGAATCCTGAAAAACACAAATGAAAGCCAGATAGAAGCTCAAATGCTGGTCTCAAATGCCAATCCTGTGGACAGAATTTCCTGTCGTATATCTTTGAACAACAACAATAAAATAGAATCCCTAAGTATAGAGAGGTTTATTTGTATGAAATCATGTAAAGGAACATCAGATACTTTTTTATTACTGATTATTTTGTTCTTTAGTATCTCTGTGTGCATAATTTTGAAGTCTAAGTTTATAGTGTTTTTTTCTCACCGTATGACCATGTTTAAATGGTAGTGTGACAGCTAAATTAAGTTGTAGAAACAAGAATAAATCCTTCCAAAAGCCAGCAGTAGCAAGGCTCACAAGTAAGGAAAGCCCATCCTACTTGTTAGCTACCACAAACCTCATTAGCTAGGTTCAGGTCTTTCAAAGGAGTAATTGGGCCTCTGGGAACACACACAGACTTTCCAAGGGACACCCAGGCAGACAGGTGGTTCTCAGGGAATTTGTTTCCAGAACATGATCTGGGAACACTCATGAGGTTTAGACATCGTACAAGATGTCCTTATAACCTTTCACTTTACAAAGACAGGTCAACCTCTCTCCATGGCTAATCTTACTATGATATAATTCCTGGGTTGAGAAAACCCTCACAATGCAAATATAAAGAAAAATGTAAAATATTGTTGTTGGTATTTAGAAAGCAAATGCCTCCAATGACTGGGTAACTAATCCTTTTTTCATTGCAAAATGATTTCCAAATCTTTGCTTTCAACAAAATTGATGGAAGACCTAACTAATAAATAATTAATTCTGACTCATTTTAGCACTAAAGAATTATACATAGATATACATATATCATGGCCAATCCATTCAGAGCCTAGGATGGGACCTGAGGATCTGAAGAAGACTCAGAGGAGTGTTCTACCCTGAAGGAGCTGCCAGTCAAGTGAGTGACTCAGCCACATGAACCAAAAATTTGAATACATTGGACAATACCAAAACAGGGAAAAAGAATGAAAGGCCTTAATAACACAAGTAGTGAGCTACAAACTCTTCCTTTGAAGTTGGAAAGGTTTCACAGAGGAAGCAAAAAAGTTAAGTTTGAGCCCAAAACAGCAACGTGGGAGAACTAAGTAAATCACTCTCCATAACACACACACACACACACACACACACACACACCCCTATTTACAATGCAATTCTTACATTAACTGTCTGAAATTAGTGCAGACTTTACAGGTTAAGGGCATAGCCTCCTGTGAAACAGCCTTCACTTCAGATATCAGTTACAAGCTTGGGGATTCTCCACCACCCACACTTTTGACCAACTGGCTACAAAGCCAGGTGTTCCCACAATCCCCTGACATTTGATAATTTGTTAGAATGACTCACAGAACTCAGGAAAGCACTACACTTACAATTACAGTTTTATTATAAGACTATAAATCAGGAACAGTCAAATGAAGAGACACATGGGCAACACCTAAGAGGGTCCCAAACATGGAGCTTTCATGTCCTCAGAATATGTTACCATCATTGGTAATGTGTATCTCCAACCAGAAAGTTCGCCTGAGCTTTGGGCAGTTAAGAGTTTTTATTGGAGTTGTATTACATAGGAATGATTGCCTGAATCATGGACCACATGTCTCAAGTTAATCTCCAGTCCCACTGCTCTCTTCAGAGGTCAGGCTGGTAACATGTGACTCAAAGCCCTAAATCTCTAATCACATGATTGGTCGTTTTGGTGTGACCAGCTCCAATCCTGAGTCACCTTATTAGCATAAACTCAGGTGTGGTCCAAGGAGTCTACCATGAATAATGAAGATACCTATTCCTCAGGAAGTTCCAAAGATTTAGAGGTTATTTCCCAGGAAGTAGGGACAAAGACAAGCCAAATTCTTTACAATAAAAATTATTTTTAAAACCCTTTCTTTGTTTTTCATTACCTTTAGGATATATAACAACATAGTCTGCATGTCCCTGCATGATCATTTTTCAGCCATCTTTACCATCTTATTTCCTTCCCACTCCCTGACCAACAGCTACACTAGACTTCTTTCAGCTCCTCAAATACATTAGCCACCTTCCTGCCAAACAGCCATTTCCACATGATATTTTATCATCCCGAAACAATCTCCATCCTCAAATTCCCTTAATAAATCTTACAAATATTCAAATCTTAGCTCAAATATCACTTCCAGAAGTTTCCCTCACCTCGTCAGACTTCCCAGGAAAGGGTTTCAGGTCTTCCTGTTATATGGACTCAAAAGCACTGTTGCTTTCAAAGCACTGTTTACATATGCAATCAAATGCTTAATTGTATTTATTTCTTATCTTATCTATGCTTCTTATCCCTTTCTTATCTCTTCTGCTAGAATGGAAATTCAATAAGACCAGGTACTATATTACCAGGGCCTAGCACAGAACCTTACACATAATACTTGCTTAATAAATAATTGCTGGTTGAAAGAAAAAATGGAATCAACACATGAGTAAATCAGTATTCCTAAGAACCCTATCTTTCCAAGAGTGAAAACTCCCTGATTTCCACTGCCTCAAAACTTCTCAGGTTTATATACAGACTCCGTGACTTATTCACCCCAACAGGGGGCCTGAGACATTATTGCCAAGCTGCTAGAGCCATCTCTTTTCTGCTTTTCAGCCCTGAAGTATACTTTCTCACTCCCCAGGGAGAATGGTGGTCCCCGATGCTGGAGGGCATAGCAACTGCTTCATTTTCACTCTTTCTTCCTTTTTCACAATGAATCACGGTCCACTTCAGAGTCTATAACATCATATAAAATTTAAGAGTGCCATATATGATACTGTAAAAGTCTATAGATAGTAGTTCTGTCTTAGCAGCAAGTGACAAATATGTCAAGATTTTATTTCCCTGACGACTTTAGTGATGTCAACTCATAATCTCTATATATGGGGTGCTTTCAAACACGCTGATATTCCGTTAAAGCAAAATCTCTGCCTGATGGGGTTGAGGCATTGGTCTACTTTGAAAGGTCCCAGGTGATTAAAATGTGGAGTCAGTTGTGACCCACTGGAGTAGCTGCTGCACTTATCACTGTCATGGCTGGGTACATAAATTCACACCTCCCGAGAGCATGTGTCATATCTCCTAATTTCCTAACTGCTTAACCCTGATTAAAATACAAATATGTTATCTGAAAAGGCACAGTGACTAGACAGAAAACCCTTGCGTGGTGGCCCAGTTCATAAAATTCCTTTCTCTTAGGGCATCATTGATAGATGACAGACAGACAGACAGACAAATAGATAGAAGGTTTGCTTTCTTTGTTTACATATTATAACCTTCTTTTCCTGGCCATACATAATTAACGCAGAAGTGGACACTTAGATGGCGCCAGTCCAATAATCTTTCTTTACAATTTGAAGTTTGGGACAGAGTTAGAGCTGGGTGTCAGTGTGCTGGGAATGCTTTTTGTAGCATTTGCCAATGTCATTGGTATACATACATCATGGCCAATTGCAAGCTACCAATGCCATTTCATTTGGTTTGCAAAACTCCTGAAAATGCAACAACAGTCTCTCCCAAGTCCACCATGCCCATGGACATGAGTCACTTTAATGTCAGCCCCTCAGTCGAGATTCAAGCACACTTCTTGTCCCATTTCCTGCATTTCCCAGGGCTAAGGAGTGCAACTCTTAAATTCTCTGAGACAGCCCTTCCATTCAGTTTCCTTCCAATTTTTCTTTTTTTCTTTTTCTTCGTTTTTTTTGCTCAAGCCAATCACAAACAGCTTTTGATATGTGTGATTTAAAAAAAGCATAAAATAATATGGTTACTCATTAATGTAGTAACATTTTAGTTTGAGTAAGTTATCAGATGCTCCAGTCCCTGAGAGAAGTAGAAAAACATATTAGAGGGTAGGCCTGGTCGAAGAGTCCCGTGGGGGAAAGGCTGTGGGAACAGATGATAGGTCAAAGTCATGGTGTGCTGGTCGGGAGACAGAGAAAGAGAGGGTCACAGGTGGGATGGAGGACAATAGAGTGTGAAAACAAACCTTATTTTCAGAACTCTATCCAATGAGGCTTCTACCTCCTTTGGAGAAAACTGCTGAAATGCTTTAAAAGGGCTTGTGATCTACACATTATGGAACCTACATTTTTTATTTATAAGTACTCATCTTTGATCCTGTAAAGAAGCTAAGATACTGCAGCTTCAGGAATAGGTAAGAGAGGCAGAGGAATCAGGGATGACAAATGGGGTCAGGACAGTGATGTCTGAGCCTCCTCCCAGATAAGCCTGGGCGGGAAGGCACTCTATCACTCAAAATTTACAAACCTGTCTACAGAACAGTGTATACATTTAATAGGACAAACTACGTGTGTCACTGGGGAAAAAACTGAGCTCTAATGCTGGTTGTATATAATAGAGAGTTAAACTGGGAAGAGAAACATTGATAAAAAATAAGGATGTCAGGGGCCGGCCCGGTGGCTCAGGCGGTTAGAGCTCCATGCTCCTAACCCCGAAGGCTGCCGGTTCGATTCCCACATGAGCCAGTGGGCTCTCAACCACAAGGTTGCCGGTTCAGCTCCTGGAGTCCCGCAAGGGATGGTGGGCTGCGCCCCCTGCAACTAGCAATGGCAACTGGACCTGGAGCTGAGCTGCACCCTCCACAACTAAGATTGAAAGGACAACAACTTGACTTGGAAAAAAGCCCTGAAAGTATACACTGTTCCCCAATAAACTCCTGTTCCCCTTCCCCAATAAAATCTTAAAAAAAAAAAAAAAGGATGTTAGTGTAAAAGTCACACTAATTATAGCGTTTATCCAAACTCATCATTTGGGCTTAGTTACATTGCACATTGGTAAACATATTACCTATAACTTGGTTCTTTTATTTGATTAATTTATCTTTATAGTAGTTAGTCCACGTAGTGTAGGCTGATGTGGCAGGTTGGCTACTTACATTTTTTAAAATTCTCAGTACTATTGCTCATATTCTGCCATTCCCTGTATGAACTTGGAGTACACACTCACATCTTCCAGTCTTTCCTTTCCTCAACTGAAAATGACAATTCCATTAGATCATCCCTAAGAGCCACTTTAGCTCTAAAAGTCTATGAATCTAAATATATTTGCACATGCACATTTTCATGTATGTCCTGAGAACAGAGGGAAAGAAATTACATGAATACGTGACTTTACATCTTTGGAATTTTTTTCTTTGAAGATCCACATGTGAAAAAGATGTTCTTGGTAGTACTAGTCTAGGAAACAATTGGGCATAATTTAATCCCTGGAAGAATCGGTTCTTGATACATATTAGATGCTAAAATAGGAAGGTAATAGAAAGATCGCACTGAGGCTTCTATGAGCATTCTGAGTTGTGAAAAGCAGAACCCAATGCAGATCTCTAGGAACTTCAAAGAGGCTCTTAAAGCTGCCCAGTGATTATATATACTTTCCTGGCCCAGTGGTTCTTAAACACTGGTGTTTGTCAGCATCAACTGGGAATCATGGCACATCCAAAGGCTTAGGGTCTGTCCTGCTTCAGCAGCCTGGTCCTCTGTGTTGCTTTATTGTTTTATTTGGTGGTGATAGACACCAAAGGTTGAGAGACACTACCCTGGTCTATTTACCCTTCCTCTCTCCCTGACCAAAGGTTCTGAAAGCTTTCTGCAGATTAGAATGACCCAGGGAGGTTTTAAGACTCCTGACATCCAGGCCAGACTCCATACCAGTTGAATCAGAATCTCTACAAGGGGAAGCCAGGCACCAATACTTTTCAGGAAACTCCCAAGGTGATTCCAATGATTTCCAGTGTGAGAACTGGTGTCCTGTACTGGTTCTCCTTAAACTTCAATGTGCATATGAACTTCCTGGGAATCTTGTTCATGTGAAGATTCTGATTCAGTGAGTCTGGGATGGGGTAGGAGGGTCAGCATTTCTAACAAGCTCCCACGTGATGCCGTGATGCCGTTGCTACTGGGATCACACCTAGAATACTAACTAACCCCCAGCATCTCCTCTCCCATCCAGCCAAAGAGAAAATGAATGCAAGTTAGGAACCTAAAACTAGAGACGCCATGGTAAAAGAATGAGTGATTGATTTGTGAGAGTGCTACTGGTGACATAAAGACATTTTGAACTGGAATAAATGGTGAACTGAAGGTCCTATTTGGAGGCTATAATCAGCTAGTCATTGGAATGGCATAATACGTGTCCAGGAAAATGCCATTTAAAAGTTAAGCCCAAATGAGACAAATCTTTTAAAAAATGTGCTGGATGAACATAACCTGAAAACCAATATTTGTGAATAAGAAGAGTTGAGAGAAATAAGCGGATGCTAAAAGACTCCGTATGAGAACTTTTCCCTGATGAACCCTTCCTGTTATAATAAAGAACTCAAATTCTGGGAGAAGTGCCCTATGAATTCTTTAAGCTTAATTTTGTAATTTCTATGTATTATAACATTGAAATAGAAGTTCCCTCAATCTATTTAAATAAACCCTTACTTTTTTGAACAATAAGAAGAAACTAAACAAGATAGATTTCTTTTAAGTATTGCTGATTTTGAAAAATAGCCCTTCTAATTTCACTTCAACATTGTGTATTTAGTTTAGCAACCTAATGACACAGACAAGACTGACACGTGTGTAAATGGAATCAGACGCAGTTGTACCAAGAGTAATTGCTTCCGTACAGCTTGTGTTGCTCCGCTATCAATTTTCAACTGTCCTTTTAGTGTAAACACCCTATTTAAATATGTCCTGACAATTACTTTTATTACCTGTAGAGTGTAGGCTTCCCAGAATGTGTTCCCTAAAACACCAGGACAGCAAGATCTCCTACCATGCCATTCAAATAACCCTGGGAAATGCTGCATGCATTTCTTTCTCTTAGAGATATACACTGCATGTTGGTATGGGACTAAAGGCTCTGGTAAAAAACAAAAATTCAAAATTAAACTTCTAAAACCCATCTAGGCCACTGCTTTCCCAACCTGGTGGTCCACAGACGCCTCCCCTTTGCCTTCCCCCCACCACACATTAGCATCCCATAGGGCACATTTTGTAAAATGCTGCCCTAGAGACAGAGAAAACTAATCATAGAGGTTGAGGGAAAAAACTTATTGGTGTGCTCAATTTCCTTCACGTTTCTTTCTACTCCCTCAAAACTATCTATGTGAATTTCTTTCACTTTTCTTCTGTTTCCTCAAAAATACCTACTCAAATACATTAATCACATTCCTGAAAATTATTTCCAATAAGAAAGGGTTTCAGGTGATTAAAAGCCCAGGATAATTAAATTAGGCTCTATATTTAATTAATGCTTTATAATAATTAAATAAACTGTTCTTGTAATTGAAGACATGACTTCAGGAGTTGATTATCTGAAAGCAATTTCCTAAGCAATAATTCTGGGTCTGTTGCAGCATCAATTTGAGAAGTGGGTGAACGTGGTTTCCTTAATCAGACTGCACCAGGGCTTGTATCCTGTGTCTCCCTTCACTGATGAAGAATGAGCAGGGACACCAGAATCTATGCATTAATTAGATTGTAATCTAAATACTGAGGCAAATAAAAGTCTAAAGCTCTCTGCAAACTTAGAAGACAGACCCGTGTTTGGCATGTCTACTACCGCAGTTAGCTTGGACGGTTTGTTTGACATATAACGTCAAACATTTTTCTGAGGCTGCTTTTCTTTGGTTTCTTTCTTTTCCCAGCCTGGGTCTTATAGGTTTGTGTCCAGAAAACCTACAGGCATGACACAGCAGACCTACGAGCAGATGCTAATTTTGCTTTATGTATTCCATCCAGGACAGTGAGTACTATCTCTGTTTTCTGGCAATCTGCCTCTTGAAACTTGGAGCTGGAGCGACTACTGTGACAGGCCATTCCAGTACTGAAACAGCAGGCGCACAGCCAACAGGCAGTGAAGAACTAAACTACGTGCCTTGTGCTGGGGCCAGCAGTGCATGATCACTCTGGCTGAAAATGGCAATGAAATATTAATCTTTTCTTAGGACAGCTGAGGAACATAGGAAAAAGGACAGGAGCCAGAGGAAATACAACAGAAATAAAAAAATAGGGGACCGATGCAAGGACACCACTGGTTAGAAACGGTGGTCTGGAGAGCAAGCCGCAAATCCTCTGAACACGTGATAAACTTAGAGTGGTTCTGTCATGTGGAGAGAGAAGCAAAGAGGCTCCTTGCCCTCAAAAGTGTAGCAATGAAGGCATTCATTCATTCATTCACTCATTCATTCATTCATCCAACAAATATTTATCGAGTTTTCTCTGTGGGAGAAGCCTAAATTTAATTAACTTCCAAACTCCTACTTCTATTACAATGGGTTAAAGAGATTAGGTTTCCTAATTTGCTGCAACAAGTAGTGTTGCTAAATTTTCCTGGCCTCATATAGTCAGGAGCATGAAATCTGGCAGAGATAACAGGTGAATAATAATGCTTTTATGAGAAGGGAATGCCAGCAAAGAATTTGAATGCCGACTGAGGACCAGGTCCCTGTCTCCAACCTCCCCCATCTGTGTGTAGCATAAAGCTCTCTCCCCCACCTCCACATAGGAGATAAACTCTGAAAAAGAAAGATAGAATCTCAGAATTTACTAAGAAAACCCTGCTTTGACTACTTTGCTAAAAGTGAGTCTCTGTCACTGAGTGGATTTGGGACTCAACATAGAAGTCAGTTATAGAAAAAAAAAATTACAATTTATTTTTGTATAGCTAGGTTTGTAGCTTAAGAAAGTCATGTTCTTAGGTTAGTTTTGAAAGAAATATTGAAAAACATTTCATTCCCAAAATTTTCTGGTTGAAATTTCAGGACGAGATCTAGTACCTCGATTTAACAACAGCAAAATGATATTGTGTTTCCATGAATATAATTTAGTGCTTTTCTGCTTTTGAAAAAATAACTCATTTTAGATGCAAAGTCTCATATTTAAGTCTGACAATTAAAATAGACTTTTCAAAAAGCCATATTACAATCCCATAGTTTTTAATTTAGTTTTACAATGTTCAGATGGTAATGCGAATGATGAATAGATTCATTTTCTCCTGACATGGAATTGTTATTGCCTTAAATTTAATCTTAGTTCTGCACAGGCTGCAGGGACTTTCATGGCTAAACTGTTTTAAATTATCTTATGATTCATTCACCGTGAAAAATGAATGCATTCTACCCACAATAAGGCAGAATGATATGTAGTAGACTGTAGATGACTTTAAATTTGATTTTCTAGAGATAATTTATTAAAACATTTCTCTTAGTTGGTTAAAAATCATGCTCCTTGATTCGGTTTCAGGGCAGGGTTGGGAGACTGGACTGAGCCGGTAGTAAGTGTACTTGTTCATTCATTCAACAAATACAGAGTTAAATAGATAAGGGGTCAAGGCCAGAGGATCTGCTACAACAAAGACAAGCAAATCAGTCTTCAGGTCTAGAAGTTCACCAAGGAAGGAAGAGGCATTGTGTACTCTAAGGACCGGACTATGGCCACTCATTCCAGGGAAGATGATTGTTCTCTGCCCTGGTTGGAAACACCCTGGAGGCAGAAGGTAGAGAACAGGATCTCGAGTGCAGTAGAAATAAAGCAGATGTCTGCAGGGAAATCTGGTTATATGAGGCCAAGACACAGAGGCTAAACTTGCCAATTAGTCTCACACACATTAAGTATCTGTACACTACAGAGTTCAAAAAATTATTCAAAAGTCAGTATCAATGCCTCATATGCTTATCTCTAGTTAGAAGTGTGTTCAGACGGACAAAGGCCAAGAACTGGGAGATATAAAAGGCACCTGTTAGGTAAGAGGGGGCAGCTATGATCAACTTAATTTGGCCCGGTGGACCCCTTTTCCCCTGCAAGGGTTTGGATAGTATGAATTCTATTTATTCATGTTGTAAACTAGGGAACAAACTTAGAAAGGCATAGTTTCTTTTCCACACAGGCCAGTGCAGATATAAATATGGAACTCACAGTCAAATGTGGCTTTGCAATGATTGTTTTCTCCATGTAGTATTTTAAAATTTATTTTGTGAACAGAGTGCCTAAGGTAAAAGGAGACAGTGTTACAACTCTGAAGACCAATCAACCCCAAAGTACTTACAAGTTCCGAGAAAAGATAACTTTCCTGAACCTCAGAAAGGTAAGCAAAGTACTAGACTCTTAATAGTGGTAGCGATTGCATTTGTGTCCAAAGGGGAGGGAGCCTTCACTTATAAAGGACCACAAAAGATGGGTTTTTGAGGGACATCACCTCACTGGGAGAAATCTGTTCTCACAGCCATTTCTGAGTCCATCCTGGGTTAAATAATCCTGCTCTAACCCTTGACCCTTCAGTCTTGAATACATGTACACGTATCTCTATGTTACCTGAGCTAATTACTTAATCTTCCGAAACTTGACTTTCTTCATCTATGAAATGGGAGTGATAGTATCAACCTCCTAGGTCTGTGGTGAGAACACATGAGATGCTCATGCAAAGTACTCAACGTAGTGGCTGTCCAGTAGGTAGTAAATGTCACTAAAAGGCTGTTGTCACTGATGCAAATTAATACCATGTTATTATTCAATAGCCACCCCAAGTATGTAAACAGGGGTTGATGAAGTGGTCTAAAGCCCACAAGTTTACTTAGATTTATAAACAATTCAGATTAAGCAGATTTATGCATTCACATTATTGAAGGCCAATGTTGTATAAGAACTCTGAGTCCTCTTGGTTTTTATTTTCATCCCTTTGTTCAAGAGACAAATACAGTATAGGCATTTACAATAACACCATATAGGTGTTCCTGTAAAACTTAACATTTTGCAAAAATTGCACACTGAAAATAACAGGGTCTATGGGAAAAAATAACATTAAGGGCAAAATATTCAAAACCAATACAACTTTGATATCAGTGCCCTAACAAAACCAATTAGACTCCTGAGAAGAAATTCTACAAGTATGGTTAAATTCCCATGGGCATTTGTCAGAGAATCTCAATCATTCCGACCTTGTGGCCTTTTATCCTGGAATCATGCTTCCTTCCTCTTTTGAAATGCATGTCCTTAAAGATAGGCACTTCCATAGAAACCAGTTTAGGCAAAATTTAAAGTACAATCCAACAACAAATTTCTTTATCATTAATTTCTCTCTTAATGCAGGTTAAATGTCTTTAGGCTTCTTCATCTCTACTTGAGACTCCCCAGAGAGCTTAACATAATAGAAAATGTAGTGGGTCTTGAAGCCACGCAACAAGCCACATTTTGCACAAAGGAAAGGTATTTCTGCAGGATGTTTAGCTTTAATCTTAAAGTCTTAATATACTGTGAAGTTTGGTTTTTGTTTCTAATTGTGAGAAAGCTTGGCTCTAATGGTTTTTAAACATTAATGTGCTGGAGAAAATTGTGTATGAACACACACAACTTCTACACTGACCTCATGCTCAATTTACAAAGCACATACGTTGAATGAATTAAACAAGGAGGCCATTAGTCTGAAGTGGTTGTAATACTTTAACAAACCAAAACCTAAGCCTGTAAATACCTCAAGGTTAAGAAATCGAAACAGAGACAACCAATCACAAAGAGCTAATGAGACTTTCCCAAATAGTGCAACCACTTAAGCCAGGGGTGTCAAAACTTTTTTCAACGTTTTTCACCAAGGGGCACATGTGGTAAAATACACAAACAACCGGGACACTCACTCAAGGTGAAGTACATATTGCCTCACCTGGTTTATTTAAGTAAACTAAATATATTTTTGGAATTTGCTGCAGGCCAATTAACAATGGATCATGGGCCGCAGTTGGACACGGGCCGCAGGTTGGACACCCCTGCCTTAAGCTATATAGCCAATCAAGTAATTTCCTTGCTTTGCTCTCACCTCTTCTCTATAAAAGTCTTTTCCCTAGCTTTGGTTTGTATCGTGTTCCTAACTACTTCCAATGGTTTGATGCTACTCAATTCAGATTGGCTGTTGTGCAAATAAATTCTTAAAATGTTTAATATGCCTCAGTTTATCTTTTAACACATGTGCAGATCAGCATTAACGAAACATACATTGTAGGAGAACAGACTGTATGTTGCATCATTATTATTATGATAACAAATATAATGACGTTACTCACGATTAAGCCTTCTTGTCTGTGGAAGACTGCTTTCAATCAATGATGAGGAAAGTTGAATAAATATCCAATGATATTGAGCTGCAAGAATGTAATTGACAATTCTGTCAAAACTACTTTCACAGGATGCATTGTTATCTCTCACTCTTGAAACAACTGTGGAGGAAAAATCAGCCCAAATAGGTGGGCAGATGCGTGACCAGATCAATACTCCCCATGGGGCTTCCCTAGTGAATCACACAGTAACACTGATTTTAGGGTAAAGACTTGTTCCTTTCCACGATTCACAGAAACCAGGTACTTGCTAAAAAAAAAAAAAAAAAAAAAAAGGGTGATGACATTTTTTTAATGGCTCACCACCAGAGGCAATTGCAGCAGAACTTTGGCTGCCCTTGGATTATTTCCACCTCTTGACCACTTACTCAACAGCTTGAGCCACAAGTAAATCTACTTTCACAGTCAAGTGAATTTGAGTCCCAAAATATCTCCCTCTTGGTATTGCAGAAAAAAAGGGAATAGAAAGATGCAGAGAAAGGGAAATTTCAGTTCTCTGGTAATTAGTGCAAACACATACACACATGTACACACACATGTGTGTTTGTGGTATGTTTTCCTTCTCAAGTATAAACCCAACATATCACTGTGGACTACTTATCTGCTTTTCTGCCCCTGCACATCTCTCACCATCACTGAGCTGGACTCAGAAG
The DNA here is from genome assembly GCF_036562045.2 of Rhinolophus sinicus. Taxonomy (NCBI): domain Eukaryota; kingdom Metazoa; phylum Chordata; class Mammalia; order Chiroptera; family Rhinolophidae; genus Rhinolophus; species Rhinolophus sinicus. Next base: position 135,313,830 of record NC_133753.1, on the reverse strand, counting down.
TAGGAAAGCAAAGTACTTTTTCAGGTCACTAACCTTTGATGAGTGTCAAAACCAGGGTTAATAGTTAACAGAGATGCACAGTGTAGTTGTTCTAGTTGCTAAAATGTTGAAATATTTCCATATGGTTTTCCTGAGCCCACAAGTCTCTAGACCATTACCTTGGTCCATCTAGTTTCTTGCCTGGAACTTCCACTCCAGCTCACCCCACTGCACTCTAGACTCCTTCACCAACCAGAAACAAAAGGTTTAATGTCTGGCCTAGCAGGACACAATGTCTGGCACATAGAAAACTCTCAATAAATTTTAATGTAATGAACTACAACAATAAAAATGTGATACAAAATCGGTAATACTTGTAATGCAACCCTGTGAAGCAGCTATATTGTCATCATTCCTGTTTTACACGAGGAAGTGGAGCACAGTTAAATTAAGGGTCTTTCCCAAAGTTACACAGCCAAGAAATACAGACGTGAATTTCAAATCCAGGTAGTCTGTCCTCAGACCCTATGTAATTGCTACTCTATACTCTATGCCACTTGCTTTTGAGTTAGAGATAGAACTAAAGCAACAATACAGTATCATTTGCCATCAGTTCAAAATTACCTGAAATTTAAAAGGTGAGAAACCATGTTTTATATTCAGCTTATTTTAATCCTGACAGATACATCTGTATGTTATGTCCATGCCTAGATGGCAGGTCTCTAGGGACGAGGGAAGGTAGGGAGTAAAAAAGAAAATAAGTGGGATCAGGGGGTAGATACCAAAAATCATATCCAAAGGATAAAGCCAAGGTGAAGTCCCCAAAATGTGTTCAAAATGGGTCCGATAGCAAGGGAGGGGTGGGAATCTGAAAGAGCAAGAGGAAGGAAGAGCAGGTGGGAGGGGCAAAGAGGCTGAACTGTAGAGTCTACTAACATGCTTTGCTATTAATCCACAATGGGAATAATTTTGTATCTGACCAGTTTGGATACAGCAAACACTGAGCCAACTGGTGCAATTGTATACCTTCTCTTCACTTTATTGCTCCTAATAATTTTGAACTAATAACTTCATGGTCAGTGACAGCCATTTGATTGGGGATTCGTGCTAAAGAATATTGAGTGTTTTTGAGATATCTCTGAGCCTTAGGTTTGGATGACAGTACTTGTCTTGAATTATAAAGTTAACTAAATTTATGTTGCATAGCAAGGCTCCCCCATGCCAGCATTTCACATGTTATACATGTTGCCTTAATAGAGCCCACAGAAAACCCCCTAACTTAGATTAATCATGGTATGTAAATAGTCAATATAGCTAATATCTTATGCCCAGAATAGAAGTCCAGCAAGGGAATATAAGTGAGAAAACAAAGAATAGCAATGTGGAACGAAGCAAGATATTCTCATCATTTTCAAACTTCCCTGCGTCCTTGGTTTACACACAAGTCAAACAATGTCTGCCACAAAAGAATTCCAAGAAGCCTGGCTTTGAAGATTGTTCCTTCAAAACATATTATTGGCTGCTGCACTTTGAAATAAAAAAGGTGAAACTCATGTTAGAACAGAAGCCCTCCTGCCCCCAACTCCTCACCAACCACCATGGGCATCAGACACACTATATTTATCTCTGTACCCTCAGTGACTGGCACAGAGCCTGGCTTATTAGGTATTGGATGTTTGCTGCATTGGGTCTCTGAGCCACACAAGTGCATGTTGAGTTGAAGGAACAGTTCTGTTGGCTAGAGTGCTGCCTCTGGCTTCCAGACTGTTCTGAGATACCAAATTGGCTGAACCAAGAGGGATCTTCTCCTCTCTGGGTAGAGAGTTCCCTGCTCATATGTTTCCAGAACGGGCACAATCTGTGCCTCAATGTCACTCTAGCTGCATGGTAACATGGAAAACACCCTGGGTGGAGCTGAAAGGCTAGAGCCCAAAACTATTTCTTCTATTTGTTTGTATAACGTGCCTGTAGCACAGACGGCTGTCATTCAAGGAGGGAGCCCTTTGGCTGCTGAGTCTCAGTGCTGCTATAATAGCCTAGAGGTCTATGATGATCTTTATGTTTTTGAGTTAAAATTCCTAAAGCATTTCTTTTATTTTCATGTACAAAAAAAGAAGAAAGTTTATAATTAAGGTGTCCCAGGGCGGAAGCTTTAGATAATACTTCCTGTAGAGCTTCTTCACCTTGTTTTCTTTTCTTTGTCCCCCTAAATGTTCCTTCCTCTTCTTGATCTGTATTTTTATTCTTTTCAGACTCATCCACTGTCATGACTTTGTTGACATTTTACGTGATTTTCAACCCTGAACTTCTCATGAATTTCTGCTCACATTTCTAATCACTGAGTTCTATGTGGAAATTCTTAACAGTTCTTCAGGTCGCATATGACCAGGATCTAACCATAGCTGCCACTTTTCTCCACTGCAAAACCCTGAATCAAAGCGGGAAACTTAGAAATCTCATCTCTTTTAAAAAAAAAAAAAAAAATCTCATCTTGATCACTTTGCTCCTTTAGTATCACTTCCTCATGTGCCCTCTTCCCCTTTTCAAATTCTTATCATTCTTTAAGGCCCAGTTGCTGTTCCCTCGTCTTCTCAAATCCCTCCATGACCTCAGGTATACTATAAATCCTGTCCTTTACATTCCTAAGGCAGAGGCATGTGATTTCTTGTTGTATTCATCTCAGCCTCCCCTCCCCAATTCCTAACACTTAATAAGCTTTCCAAAATATTTCTGGTGTGCATAAAGGAAGAAATGAATGACAAATGAATCAAGAAAGGACTTCAGATATTTGGGGAGACAGAGAAGGAAATAAATGTAAACTTAGCACATGTCTTGGTTCTCCTGGGAATATTTACGTAGTCACAATATGTAAGTGTCCTACTGATCTTCAACTTTTAGAACTGCCCTATTTAAAAAAAAAAGAGAGAACAGAAGATTTAAATATGATTACATGACAGATTGTAAATATTATTTATCTTAACATTGTGAAAGTGAAGGTCTGGTTGATAGAAGATGGGAGTGGCAGTGGGTCGCTAATAGCCTCAGTGGGAAGCAGTGGAGCTTTGTGGATCTGGATTCAGACTTATTGGTCCCTCTGTCACCTTACTGACCTTGTGAGCTTATGCAAGCCATCCTCCACCCCTCACACCTTAGTTTGCTCACCTGTAAATTAGGAACGATACCTCTTAGGGTTGCTATAAAGACTAAATAAGATAGTTCATGTAAAATACTTAGAACAATGTCTGGCACATAGTAAATACACAATAAATTTTAGTCATTGTTATCTTACATATGCAAGCATGAAGAGATATTGTCTGAAGTTGATGGAATCAGAAAACAGGTTTACATATATTGTATAAAGATATAAAGGCAACAGAGCAACTAAAATGAAAGTCATAAAAAAACTTGGAATAGAAGGGGAAATTAGGGAAAGTAGAAATGAACTAAATCTTCATATTTCAAACCAGGAAGTTAATTGATCCAATTTTCAGGTACTGTAGTCCAAAATATTATTTAGATAGGGAAATAACTGCAAAAAACAAAATAAAAAAGCTTACAAATGGTTGCTTCTGGGAGTAGGAAGGAATAGAGGGAAATTCTCTTGCTTTTTATCATAACTTTTCTACTATTTGATTTTTTTACTATGTGCATAAATTATGGCGATTTTTAAAAGGTGGATACATTCAAATTTACATACATACAAGATGCTTCAAATTTACATACATACAAGATGCTTCAAACAGGGGCAAGAAGTGTGTCATTCCCTGGCAGCACCTAATGTGGCATTTTGCCAAAATGTATAAAAAATCAACATCTGTTAAATGAACAATGTCGCCACCTTCACCTGTATTGAACTAAGGTTTGGTAGTTATTTGACACTGTTACCTCTAAAGCAATAAGATTTCTTATTATTAATACAATAGCTAAGCTGCCTATTATTTAACTTATGCCAAACATATCAAAGCTCTGAATGTATGTTTGCCCTTAGATCGGCTTCCTTTTTCGTTAACAGTAACACTCAACGTTGAGCACTTCAAGGAAAATGAATACATATTGATAGTGTTTCTCAGTACAGAAAAGATGATAGTGGAAAAGTCTCAGGTTTACTTTGCTACCTTTGTGTACAACAATTGGGCACAAATTGCACAGAAATGTTCTAGCATATGATAAACAGAAGTCTTATTTCAGCCTGGCAGGAGAGTTGAAGGTTATTTTTCACAAAATATAATTATAAAGCAAATGTTAAAAGTCAATTAATTATAAAAGAGTTATATAAACCCTTGGGGAGGGGATACAATGCTTTGAAAAGGAATTCTGCTTTTCAGTATAATATCTCATGCTTTGGATTTGGGTCTCTTAAAGATGCAAGTGCTGTAGTTATTTCCTTAGAATATTGGAAAGATTTGATAGGTTGAACAAGGGAAGAATACTATTTTTTTCAAAGTGATTTACTTAGGCATAAGTTAAACTGTAAATATTTTCTTATCAGAGGTTCATTTTATAGAAACATGTATGTGGACATCTTATTGATAGATATATGCAAATCCAAGGTAAATCGAAAGATATTTGGGAACTGAGCAAAGAGCTAAAAACATTAAGAACAAATCCTGGATTAAAGCCAAAACTTTATTTTAGTTTTTTGCCTTTTGTGTTCTAGAATTCTTTCTATGATCTTTTAGTCAATAATTAACAGGTAAAATTGATACGATGAGGCTTTGGTCCCTAAAGCATTCTGGGTTCTTTCCCGTTGAACTGAAATGCTACCTCGTCAATTGCCCTAATATCTATCCCAACAATGGAGGAGTTCTCGGAATATTCTTACAGCCACAGAAACATCACTCAAGAGCTGCATCTTGTAGAAAATTCTCTATTTAAAAAAATGTGATTAACTTTAAAGCACCCAAACAGGATAGGTTTGGGGACGGGCCAATTCCTCCACTTCTAATGTCCCCGCTGATACAATGAAGGCTGTATTTCCAAAGCATAGTTATGCAAGCATCCAAATTAGATTTAGTAATGGAATCCTATGAGTTCTGACTCCTCAACTTCATGTATCAGAAATCCAAACCTACCTATAAATCTGACTATCCTAGGTCTGGGTTGTATATTACGTGAGCGTGTCTAATAGCTTTTTGGATTGTGTGATGTTTTGTATAAAGTCTTAGTACTGTGACATATGACTCTGCAGTTAAAACTGTCACCACTAGATGAAGCTCCTCTACTTTTGCTCTCCTCTCAAGAGAATTTGTTCTGTTTGGCAACCAGATGGCACTGATGTGGAATTTAAATCCTTAACAGAGGTTACTCAACATTGCTTTGCTCTGAGGATAAAGCAACCAGTCTATTTTGCTAATTGCAGTGACATTCAGAGAGCTAAGTGTTAAAATGCACATAAATGGCCTTAAGATTATAATCCATGGCTTCTCTAGTTAATAGCTTGTTTTTTAAAATGTACTCATCATCCCCTAGTCTATCTACACTGGTTAGTTTTATATCAAGTATTGGCTTCAGGAAGGTATCAGCAAAGGACATCAATAGAAAGAGAAAGCCTCTATTTCCTCTTAGGTAAAAGAGTTGGGAATTAGCTTACTCAACATTTTTTTTTTTTTTTTTTTTTTTGGTTGTTTCAAGTGAGAGGATAAATCCCAGTCCTTGCTCTGTCTGACCAGAGTGGAAGTTCTCACGGACTTTGAAAATAAATCTTTAAGTAGTGGGAAGCCAAGTAATATTCACTTGGTTTAATCAGTCAGCTATATCAGTTGGAAGCATAAAAATTTCCCTTCCAAATAAAGTATTCAACAAGCTCAGAATCAGTCTGATTAATTTTGTAACTATGTTTCCTGTTTGAAAATGTGTCATCAGTTATTCAGGTAATCTTTGTCTTTAAAAATGACAAAAGCACCAGAACTTGTCACTTAACTATTAAATAAAAAATTTAAATATGATACAATTTCGGTTGTCGAATGTTATATTTGCTTAGTATTCTGTTCTACATTAACAATAAGAGATTTTTATTGTCGCATTCTTCTGTTTTCATTTCTAGTAAATGTTGTGGAAGGCATGCTAAAGATATCAATGCTGAAAAACCCCCTTCCTGTCAGTTACTGACTTAAAATTCTGACATTATGCTATTTTAATTTTCCGCTGAAACTGAATGAGTTGAAAAGGAGCTACCGACTTCTTTAGATATATAAATGCTGCATAACTATGGTGTACACCTAATATAGTGTACTAACATAGTATTATATGTTAGCTATATTTTAACAAAAGTCTTTTTAAAATAAATAAACCTATGCATTTGCTGTGTGAATTCTGTCACTTCCCTCCCCCCCTCATATTTTGCATAGGCCCTGGTTGTTTGTATGATCAGAAACTATCTTTTTTCAAATTAAGACATTTTAAACCATATTATAGACTCTGCCTCTATTTTATTTGAAAATGTGCAGAAGCATAACAATAATTCTGTGAAGTACTTTCAATAAATTTTTCAGAGATCCTTTTGAAAGGAAATGGAGGGCAGAGAGGAGGAAATGGTTTTCAAAACTATAAGCTAGATGGGTACTCAGAGTGCTAGCATCTAGCAGGGACAAAAACCACGCATGTCTAGGTAAAGAGGAGAAATTCAACAGCAAAGGGGTGAAGGGGTTTCTGTAACGTTTCATGTGTCAGAAGCCTATTTATTATTTTGTGTATCCTGGTCTTGCCGCCTGAAATCATGTTCAACTAGCTTTGTTTGCTAATTTGTCAGCTCACAGCACTTAAAAAGAAACAATTTTAAAACACGTCTAGGGTGGAGGTTAGGAATAGATGAGGTAAAAACAGAAAAGTTAATAAAAATTTGATGATAATGGAGAAACTGAAATAAACTGTGTATAGTACCCATAAGAATTTAAAAATATATGGCAACATGTGGCTATTTATTACATCTCATTTGCCCCAAGGGCAGCACTTTATTACAACATATTATAATCACTGATGACTATTAATGGAAGGGTGAATAATGCATGTAAAGAACTTTAAAGGTTATAAAACATTTACAAACTTTTCACATATGAATCATCTCAAATTCATTCTGAGATTGACAAAAATCCTCTGTAATAATTAATAATTAAGGAAATTATTATTGCTTCTAATTTGGAAATGAGGAAGTAACTTATTTTAAGAGGATGACATTCAGTCCAATTCTCTTGATTCTAGGTCGAATTTGTAATAATAATTTAAAAAAAGGAAAAAACAAACGTAAGTCACTAAGATTTAAATCTATTCGGAGTACCCTGAGGGGATGGAAATATTTGTAATATATTTGAGAAATTTTCCATTAAAAACTAAGTGAAATATGTCAGGCAGAGAAAGACAAATATCTCACTTATATGTGGAATCTAAAGAACAAAACAAACAAACAAACCCACAAACAGACTCATAGATACAGAAAACAAACTGATGGTTCCCAGATGGGAGGGGGTTAGGAATGAATGAAAAAGGGGAAGGGATTAAGAAGTACAAATTGGTAGTTACAAAATAGTCACAGGGATGTAAAGTACAGCATAGAGAATACAGTCAATAATATCATAATAACTAGAACAATAATATGTATAGTGCCAAATGGGTACTAGACTTATCAGGGGTATCACTACATAAATTATGTCTAACCACTACTCTGCGAAACTAATATAAAATAATATGGAATGTCAACTATAATTGAAAATTTTTAAAAAGGAAAAAAATAAAAATCTTTGAACATTTTTACAAATAAGTGTTTCAACTCTTTGGAAAAATCATTTTAACTCATTCATTCTCACCTGTTTGTTCAGGGCCTATGAGGTGCACAACACTTTGAGACGTGCTGGAAAGAGGTGGCAGCATGGTGTTTGGACCCTCGCCTTCAGGAACTGATAATGTAAGGAAGAACATGAAACACAAACGTCTTAGCTCAAGGTAAGGGCCAGTAGAACTGACTAAAGAAATGCTTACAGTTAGGGACTGGAAAGGCAGTAGGTGTCACTTCCAAAATGGCTTCCTGGAGGTGACATTGGCCTTGAGAGAATTAGTTTACACAGGGGAAACTGAGACAGATGTATTACACATCGAGTGGCAGCTTTAGTAAAGACGAGGGGACACTGGGCTCACCTAGAAATGGAAATTTCCTTGATTAGCCTGACATACGGAACTAGTATAAAGCAATCTGAAAAGAAAAAAAACTGAAAAATTAAAAATATGGAAAATGCATTCGCCCATTCAGCAGATATTTCCTGAGGGTCTCTAATATACCGGCTCTCCTCTAGATTATGGGCATTCAGTGGTGAGCAAAGCAGACAAATTCTTGCCAGCAAGGAGCATGTGTTCTAGTGGGGAGATAAAACAAACACATACACAGTGAAGTCTCAGGAGTTGGTACATGCTAAGAAGAAAGAAACAAAGCAGGCTAAGGAAATAGACACTGAGTGGTGGCATGGGTGGAGTTAGGAAGGAATGCTACTGTAAGGGAGTCTTTCTGAGCAAGAGACGGTTCAGAAGACCAGGAGGAAGCGAAAGAGTGAGACATGTGAGTTCCCCAAGCAACGAACATCCCAAAGCTTGTTCTCTTATTAGGAAAAGTTATAAACACCTTTGGTGAAAAATAGTTTTACACAGTAAGCTATGAAGTCACAAGGATCCTACTCAGCTTTCACTTCTAGTATTCTGTAGCTCAGTCAGATCAGCCTGTTTCCTTATTCTCCATCATCATTTCTGTTCTGTGGGGCAAGGGAGAATTCTGAGGACTCACAGACATACAGACACAGACACACACACACAGCTGAGCCAGGTCCTGTGACAAGGAACGTTGGGGAACTACCACCACGTTGGAAGCTGGAACTACCAGCTTCCTACACCTTCTTCACCCTTTCCATCCCCTGCTGCAGAATTAGATTTCTAAGAATTGCCCTCCTCCTGTTTGTCCCCTTTTCCCCATTCACCTGTTTCCCATCCACCCCACAGTGCCCCCCGAATTTCACAAAACGCCACTCTGAGAGACCTCACTCAGCTTTTTGCCCCAGGCCATAGGTAAAGCGTACCTCCTTCCTTTTTGCATCTTCTGCTTTATCACATTGTTTAAACAGGTTGAAATGATAAAAATATAGGAACAGAAAAGAAGTTAAGGCTTGAGAATTAAATAGGACCTAATCATAGCAGCATTTGAACGTTAAGCCAAAGCATAGTTTGCAAACTCAAATGCCCAGCAGGCCAAGGCAGGTAATACCAGTGCATGAAAGAGGGTCTGTAAAACAATAAGAGCCAAGGTTGTTGTATTTCGCTTCAGAATAACACGTTTGTGGGTGCATTGCTCTTTAATGCACTAGGATAGAAACAAAACAACCAGACAGAGCATGAGAGAGTTCACGGGATCCAGCTGGCCATCCATGATCTCTCCACAGGGACCTGCCTGTCTGTGTAAACAGAGGAAAACCTTGGAAAGGTTTTGAACGGGGGGTGTGGCATGATCAAGCAGCAGTGGAAAGGGTGGATTTGCTGGCACTGTGCAAGTGGGCTGCAGGAGCGGGATTTGAGAAGATTCCTTTGAAGGCCTTTATGGGGAGCGATGAGGACCTGGACTAATTTAATGACTATGGGATTTTTTTTTTAAGTTGGATAAAAGGAGATTAAAAAGAAACAATCAACAGGATTTGATAATAAACTGGAGCGAGGCAGAATCAAAAGAATTATATGGCCCAATCATAGATCATGGAGGAAGGCTTGAAGCAGATGAAGTTAAAGCAAAATGCTCTGATCTGGGAAAACAATTTATCTGGTGAAACATCTCAACAACTGTTTGAGATGTTGACAACACATCCATGTAAAGACAATCCACCGAGCTGCTGGAATGGCAGCCACAGAACCGCAGAAGGAAAGATCAGGAGAAAAAAATGTGGGATGAGGGAGGATAAATGAGAGCTAGCTGCACTTGAACATGATCTCCAAGGAAGAGTAAAGAGAAAAGAGCAGAGGGCAGAGGCAGAAGGGACATGTTCCTTTCTTTGTGGAAGGCCCATACTTAGGGTGGTGAAGAAAAAGATGCCCAACTCAACCCGGCAGATTAAAAAGAAATGGAGAGACGAGTGGGGTAGAATTCCTTTATGTCCAAGAGGCAAGAGGTTACAGACATGGACAAGATACGGATAATCTCCTCGGATAAAGGCCATAGACGCTGAGTGGGAGGTCACTGGAGTTACCTTTTCAAGGGTGAATGGACAGAGGTCAGTGGCAATAGTGCACAGAGCAGTGAGGAATTCAAGATCATGTCCTTAAATAACTCAGCACCAAAAAGCACAAGCTAGGTTCTGAAGGCTTTACACAAGGGGATAAGGGGTGAGGAACATAAAACAGTAGGAGCGGCAGCCACTGAAATGCTGGTGTGGCTTTCACTCTGAAGCCCCTCGTTAGCTTCTTGTGTTTGAACTAAACGTGTTGTTTATACCTATGTGATGACGAACCAGCTTGTGCTACAATCAGGAAGAATGCAAAGTTCCGGATACCAAACAGAAAGTGAAAGCAAAACTAATATCCTCCATTCAAACCTGCAACAACGTGGATTAAGGTAACACATTAACATTTCTCTTGAATTTGTCTTTAAGAGTTTTCAGTGAGAGTAGTGACCAGAACGGAAGGTATAAAACTGCTGTGTTGTAATCGAAGGTGAGGCTCTGGGGGAAGGGGCTGAATCTGGCACTGCTGTACTGGAAAGTGTGTGCAGTGAAAGATGGGACTTGATTTGAGAATCTTTCTGCTTAACTGATTCGTTCTCTTTTGGGGATCTGTCAGCCTCTCCCAAACGTTTGTTGCAATTCTTGTGTCTTCAATCCCGGGACAATTGGTTCCCTGCAATGCACACAGTGCAGTTTGCCTTTAGTACAACGGAAAAGGCCATCAGGCCAAGGGTAAAAGAGCTGTGTTTTAATACCGATTCTGCTTCAGACTTCCTGTGTGACTTTGGGAAAGTCTCTCCCGCCCAGTCTCTTTATCTGGACACTAAGGACTTATACTAGTTGGCCTTTAAATTCCTTCCCAGTTCTAAGGTTAAAGGCTATATGAATAAATATCAAGGCCTTTTTCTCCACTCTTACCCAAAAAATACACCTTTCTTGGGATATGTGTGTTACAAGTCGGGGCAGAAATACTTCTTAATTTAGGCCAGAGAATGCAAGTTATAATAACCACAATGGTGATGCAATATTCAACATTCATTACATCCTTTCTGTATGCTAGTTGCTGGGCTGTGCCAAATTCTTTCCATGAATTATTTCATTTAATCCTCACATTATGAGGATAGTATGATTATTACACTATTTTAAGGTTGGGAAACCAAAGCTCAAAAAATCAGAAATTTGCCTCAGATCACACAGGTAAGTGTGAAGGAGCTAGTATTGAAATCCAGGCAATTTGATTCCCAAGCCCAGGACCTAACAAAAAAGCAATTTCATTTTTCAGACCATCAGAAATTTAAGCTAATAGACCAATTTCAGTTTTGTATATCAGAGGTTCAGAACATTGAGATTTGGTAACTATGATTTAATGCTTGTCTTAAAAAGAGGGGAGACAGATCGTTATTTAACAATTATTGTATTCTTTTTCTTTGTTCCTTTAACAATATCTGTTGATCTGTATTAATATTGCAAATTGGAAAATTGAAGTAATTGTTCAGATAATTGATTCTGAAGAACTTGTTAATGATAAAAAAGAAAAGGAAAGGAAACCATTCATGGGTTTAAGTTGGAGCAGGGAGGAGGTAGGTAGAGACAGGAGGCAGGGTGGGGTTAGACTTGACTCACCTATAGTAACTATAGTCTTATACCTATGTGATTACCCTTCATGTTTTGTAGCTTTACCCTTCTAATAAGAAGAAATTGTCTTAATTCTAATACAGAGACAGTGAATTGAGTTTAAGTTGTATTTTCAAGGTAGCCTAAGGTGACGAGGACCAAACAATTTTTTAAAATATTCTCAGAATATTATAAATTCAAATTTTATTTCCATAGCTTTTGACATATTGGAAATAATCCAAGGTAAGCATCTAGCTAGACCAGCAACCTTTATACCAGTAGCCATGGAATAAGGCCATTCAGATGCTATTTGTTGAAAGAGGTGAAATTCAATGCCATTAATGATAATAACATCTGGTATCCAAAGAATATAGAGTATTCTTTGTGACTTATCAAGACAAAATAGAGACGCCTGTGCAGTTCACTTCCAGGTGCCCATTTAGAATGATGTAGCCAAATGTTAGAAACATTCAACATGCTATGAATTTACACAGTTACCTTCTGCTCATTGCATAGGAATACAGAGGGAATTCGTTCCTTTCATTTGAGCTCTAAAGAATTGTTTTTCTGTAATAACCAGATGATAGCTTTATTAGTTTATTTTATGGATATTTGACCTGATTCTGACAGAGAGCAGGTTTTCCCTATTCACATATATCCTTTTCTTTAAGATTTTATTTATGAATTGAAATATTTTTCTTCATGCTATACATGTTGTCTTTTTCCTTCTAGATTAAATGAATTTATTAAAACATTGTTCAAATCCTGTGTGACATAATTGGAGGCAATATGGTGCTGTGAAGAACTTCGAGATTTAGCCTGGATAGTACTTGTCTTCTAGAGAATAAATTTAGTATTCCATTCTTCTGCAATGGTTAATCCACGCAGAAAACACATATTTAATATTTACACAGGATTTTACTGCTCAGTAATCATCCTGCCCCAAATATTCTCATTGCCACCTAGTGATCAGTTCAATAAGCACCCTGGGACTTTCCCAGTGGCCACCAATGGAGAACCATTTCCTTGGCGGGAGCTAAGGCTCCCCAGCACGGTCATTCCCCTCCACTATGACCTTTTTGTCCATCCAAATCTCACCTCCCTGGACTTTGTTGCATCTGAGAAGATTGAAGTCTTCGTCAGAGATGCCACCCAATTTATCATCTTGCACAGCAAAGATCTTGAAATCATGAATGCCACTCTTCATTCAGAGGAAGATTTGAGATACAGGAAACCAGGGAAAAAGCTGAATGTTTTGAGTTATCCTGCTCATCAACAAATTGCACTGCTAGTTCCAGAGAAACTTATGGCTGACCTGAGATATTATGTGGTGATTGACTTCCAGGCCAAGTTAGCTGATGGTTTTGAAGGGTTTTATAAAAGCACATACAGAACGCTTGATGGTGAAACAAGGTAAGACATTGCTTCAGCTGTTAACAGTCTCTTGTGATATTTTCCTTATGTGTTACATCTCTGCCAGGAGCATGCTTCAGTGGTCAATTATTAAAAGCCCAATAAACTGTGGGAAACTAGGAAGAAGGCGAAGCTCTACCATCTCTGAAGGAAATCACAGGAAAGCTGGGAACACAGAATGCAGAGGTATAAACAGCTGGCGGAGAATAACTTGGAGGAGAGGCCAGTATATGACTGTGATAAGACAGATATGTTTATGTGCTACAGTGCAGAGAGAGCTGACACAGGGAAGGCTTCTCAAAGGAGGTGAGCCTCGATCTGAGATCAGAAAGAAATGTGAGCTTTGGGGTTGAGAGAGAGGACAGGACATGAAAGTATGTAAGTGACCCAGGAAACAGCCTGACTCAAATCCAGGTGGCAGGAGAAAGTCTGTTTGGAGAATTGAGAAATATGGTGTATTTGATCAGCTCGTGTTTATTGAGCACATACTATGTGCCTGGCATTGTTCTAGACACTGAGTGCATAGTGTTGAGATATGGACAAGGTAAGTGATAAATGCTATGAAGGAAATAAAACAGGTGCTGTGATAGAGAGTAAGTGTAGCTGGGAACTGGGACTAATTTAGCTGAGTGGTCAGGGAAGTCCTTGTCCAGAAGGTGCATTTAAACTGAGACCTAACTTGGAAGAGAGAAAGACAATCATGAGGACATCTTAGGGCAAAGTGTTCCCAGGAAAGGGAGCAGCAAGTGCAAATGCTGTGAGGCAGGACTGATTGAGAAAAGAAGGTCAGTGTGGCATGAAGAGTACAAGCAAGGGAGAGAAGCAGAGTTGGAAGGGATCACATCATGCAGACGTAGAGCCTTTTGTAAGGAGTTCAGGCTTTTACGCCAGTGCAATGGGAAGTCATTGGAAGGTTCTGATCTGATCTATGCTTATACAGATCAAGTGTGTGTTGAGGCTCCCTTATAGAGAGGAAAAAGTAGAAGAGCAATAATCATTTAGGAGGTCACTGCAGCAGTTTAGGCAAGAAATGACTACAGCTTGGGCCAGAGCAGTTGGTGGTACTTGTGGAATGAAGTGATTGAACGTGGCATTTCTTCTGGAGGTTAAAACAGGCAGAATTTGCTGACACATTGGTAATGTGAGGTGAGAGGAAGAGAGGAGTCAGAGTGGGTGATTTGGTGGTCCAGCACTGGGATCCATCCGGGAGGGGAGAAGAGCCTGGTTTCAGTGCCCTGCTACCTTGTTGTGTTCACTTGCCAGTTAGAGAAACCTCAGTACAAGGGCTTAACACAGAGGGGGTTATTTTTCTCACGCAACAGAAGTCCAGAAGTAGGGCAGCTCAGGCTTGCTGCAGTGCTTCTCGGTGTTATTGAGGACCCAGGCTCCTTCTATCTTTCTGCCCAGCCACCCTTGGCATATGGCTTTCCTCCTAACACAAGATAATATTTTGCGCGTCTAGGCATCCAGTCCACATTCCAGGCAGGAAGAAGGGGGACATGGGGCAGGGGTGGGGGTAGGGAGAAAAAAGGCAAAAAGAAACGTTCCAGCTGAGTCTGACTCCTTTTACAAAGCTTTCCCACTCAATGATTTCACCTAGGCCACAGAGAGTCATATGCCCACCAAGTTGCAAGGGAGTTTAAAGAAGTGATTTGTTTATCTAGACACATCGTCTTCCTAAGCAAAATCAGGAATCCATTGGAACTGAAGAAGGGGAGTAAATCTTAGCAGGCAACTTTGGCAGCGTCTGCTACAAACCTCCTCTTTCTTTCTCCACCTTAGATACTCACTGCCCTCTGGGAGCTCAGGCACCCACCCCGCACCCCCAGTCCACTTAGCACAGCTCTTCCCCAGGCCCCTCTCTTTCCCCCTCCGCTTAGGGATGCTTCCCCTCATTGCAGTCTCAATTCTTAGGGGCCTGTTCTCAGGTCCAACATAGTACTGGATAGAAAACTCATCAGTTTCTTTCCACTCAGGCAACCATGTGACCAGTGATGGCTTTTTTTTTTTTTTCTTTTTTTTCAAGTAACAAAGGCTCTATCTAAAGAAAATATTTTTTAAGGATATCATTTTGGGAGATGTGGGAGACTGGAGGGAAAGATTTTTTGGTGTAACTACAGCAGGAGGACTTCCAGCATGCCTCCCATAATGAACTGTAGGCTATTCTGACTCTTGTTATGATTAATCAGCCAGCGCTCCTCATACTCAGTCATCTAGTAGGTCTAACATGTAGGATGATTTGCTCTCTCTCACATACTACACACATGCAACTTAACCTAAAATACAAAAATAATTCAGTCAACAATAGTTCTTTGAGAAACAGGAAGTCACTACTTGGCATATGCAACTAAAATTAATGGTATCGGTAGCAAAGAAAGTTTTCTTTTTTTTTTTTTTTTTCTTCGCTTTTCCGTCTAGACTTACTATAACTAAAATTTCACATTAGTGAAAACTTACTCCCATCATTTGGAATTCCTTTACATTTGCAGGACCTGCTACCCAAATCCAAATAAAATCTTGAGGCCCCAAGCACATTATTTAGATGCCCAGCCTCACTTTTCCAGTCCGAATGATAGAAATAAAGGAAATTGAGGCAAAGTTATCCTGACAGCTTCTCTTTTTCCCCTTCTGGCTTTTCTCTCTCTTTATCTGACTCTGAACTTTCTATTCTCCCCTTCTTCTCCAATCAAAATCTGCTCTCCAGATGCACTTAGTAAGTCCAAAGGATAAATCTGTAATTATACAATTTCAGGCATTATCAAGGTGATGCGACATAGAGATTTGACTATAACTATGTGTTCTAGGCTGAAGACTGGAGCTGCTTTGCCAGCAGGCAGGGAACGCTAGAAGTGGCTGGGACCTAGGCCCCTCATGGAGAACCTTAGCTAACTGTGGTACAGGAATATGAACGCCCAGCTTCAGTAGGGGAAAACTTGAAGGTGGAGCCTCCATTCCAGAGCTCCCTGTGGGTCAGGCTGAAGCTAGGACCTGGTCTGGCTTCTTCCCCTTCCCTGTTTTGGTTCCCTCATTCCCTTTTCTCTTGACAGCATGTTCTTAATAAATCAGGGTCTGCTTCCTGGGAA
The DNA here is from genome assembly GCF_036562045.2 of Rhinolophus sinicus. Taxonomy (NCBI): domain Eukaryota; kingdom Metazoa; phylum Chordata; class Mammalia; order Chiroptera; family Rhinolophidae; genus Rhinolophus; species Rhinolophus sinicus. Next base: position 135,297,560 of record NC_133753.1, on the reverse strand, counting down.
CACACCCTAAGACATTCCCATATTCACAATTATTAGAATGTCTGACTGAGGTCCCCACAGATTTAGAGATGGTACTGAACTACTAATTTCCTAGTCAATTTTGACCTCAAATGGACTGGGCATGCCTATCTGAGCCATTGAATTTACCAGCTAAGGATCCTGGCAAGGTCACTCCAATTCTCTGAGCTTTAATATCCATGTCTGCCATGAGTGTGAAGGAGATGATGTAAGTAAAGGACGCATCGCCATGCATTCACAACTGACAGCTACTAAACAAAATCTTACCCTCCTTTTTTTTCCCCCAAAAAGAAAGCCTGGATCCTCTGAGGTTATAGTTTGAGAAATCAAATATGTCACCTCTGGGCTTGATAAGCTTTGTTCTCAAGGTATAAATTCATTTCTTTTCTTGGGTTCATTTGTGTATTCTGGCTGGGGGTGATTCTTCTTTTCACAGAACAATTGCAGTAACAGATTTTGAGCCAACTGAGGCGCGAATGGCTTTTCCTTGCTTTGATGAACCATTATTCAAAGCCAACTTTTCCATCAAGATAAGAAGAGAGCGAGGACACATTGCACTATCTAATATGCCAAAGGTATTGCCACTTTCACAAATACTGGGGAATCATTCTCAAGTTGAGCTTTGGTCTTCATTGTGTTGCTTTTTAAAATATTTCCTTTGTTTTTAGGATTTCAGTCATTAATGTGTTTTATCCATCTACATATTATGTAACAATATGTAGATGGATAAAATTTCTAGATTTTTAACATCACTCTATTTGAGGCATTGTTTCTCCAGAAGTCTTTTTTTTTTTTTAACAAACAAACAAAACAAAACAAAAAAGTGATTTGTAGTTTCTTTGTGTTCATGTAGAAACACTGTTCTTTTACATCAGTATTACTTGGCCAGTGATGAAATTCAGAATCACGTAGAGCAGTACTTCTCAGACTTTAATGTTCAGATCAATTATCTGAGGATCTTGTTAAATTCAGGTTCTGATTCAGTCAATTTTGGGGTGAGGCCCAACATTCTGACTTTTTAACATGCTCCCCGGTGATGACCCTGAATGGTAAGGATATAGAGACTCCATTTTTTTTTTTTTCAAGTTCCATAGATAGTTCTTAAAATTATTTATGAAAATTATTTATTGTGGTTTTACACTTTTTAAGTTGAATGAAACCTTTGAACATTTTAATTTGGCGCATATTTATACTCAAAATGCAGAGACTCTGAAAGACACAGTAGACCATGGTCTTCATTTGCTATTTCCTCACTAATGATGTGCTTGCCATTTGTATTGTTGAACACAATGTAAAATATTTCCCTATTGTAACTTGGAAAGTAGGACAAAAATAGAGGCTCTCCTGACAGTGTTTCAGTAGGATGAGCAGCACTGAAAGCAGCCAGGTCATCGTAAGTCAGCGAGTGGCCCTACCCCCTTTTCCTCTCTGGTCTGCAGTGACTGGCCTCTATGGATGATGGGGAGACATGAGTTGAGAAGCTAGACACTGAATTTCCCCAGATTTCTGTTTAATGTTGCAGAAGATGTTTGCTCTGAAACACTGGAAGAGCAGATCAAGGGGGGAAATGACAACACTCCATATGGCACATATCCCACAGTTTTTCCATGATTGTAAAGACAGCAATTTAATTGGTCCTCTCATTTTCAGGTAAAATTATCTGCTACCTTAACTCCAAGTCTGTTTTCCAACAGTATGTTCATTTAAGGGCAGTTCAGTCTCTTTCCTGGCATCTTTTTATTAATAAAAATTTTCATATGAATAGTTATGGAGGGTAAAGTAAAAACACAGTTCATAAAGCCTTTTAATTAAAATGTGGTGCAAACATAAATTGCGATTGTGTTATATTAGAATTTAAATTTTCTATCTTTAGAAACCTCCAGCAACTTCTCACATTTAAGAAAAATAAGTGAACACTGACAATATTTAATACAACTTTGAATCTTTGCATGGCCTCCGTTGACTGGACCAGATCTCTGGATCATGCCATTTTTAGCAAATATTGGCTTTACATTCTGCTTCTCATTGACCTGCCCAACACAGGCTTTCATGGTTAGCCAAAAAAGGAAAACTAAAGTAATGCTACAATCATACTCTCTGGGTGATAGTTGCAGCACTTAAGATGTGTTATGGACTGGTGGGAGGAAGCAACACATACTAAGTTCTTAATTTGTTTAGTTAAGAATATAAGATTTAAGGGAAGTGAGGTGGCCAGCAAAGCACTGGTAGAGACAGCATATCTTTTGGGCACTACTTTGTCCCCCTCATTCTTTAAAGAAACACACACCTGCTGGTAACACTTGCTATATGCACGTAGAGTCCTGCCAATATTGAGAAAACAGCTGTTGCATCCCGCACGACGAGAGTTGTGGGGAGTGAGGAGGGCAGCGCAGGGTTAAGAAAAGACAGTAACCAATAATAGATTATAAGCAGGGCCAAGGGACCCCCAGTCTCAAGTACTGGACACCCTGAATCGGGCCTATGCATTAGCTTTTATTAGTTAGGTGGGGAAGTAAAGGAGATAAAGCTTGTCAATCTCAAGATCCGTGAATCCCATACATCATAATAGGAAACTGATTCAAGCCAATCACCCTTGCCTGCAGGCAGCAGAACTGTAAGTCTCAGGATGTATGTACTTCCCCAAGGGACAAAACCTTTATGCATATGAATAGATGGAGAGCACACCACTGAATCTCTTCCCCTGCAGGTTGTGGGAAGGATTGCAGCCACAGAGGCAGAGGCTCTCCTTACCCTGGGGAAGGTGGGGTGGCTGTGCCCACCTCTACGAACCCCATGGGTTCTCCTGTTGGTCCCCACTCGACTGCGCCTGGCTTGAGTTGTCCCCTCTGTGGGGAATCTTACTTGTCATTGGCTAACCCGCCATCTTTTGGGGGCCAAACAAGGAGACATGAGGTGCGAATACAAAGGTGAAGCAAGGTCCCTGAAAGGATCCGTCTCACAGACTCTCCTTTCTTTGGGGGCAGGTACAAGGAGACAGACGGGTAGGCTGCTGCGTGGCAACAAACAGCAACATCTTTGTCTAGCATTAAGTGCCGTATACTTGGAGCTTACATCACCATCCTGGATGAACTCACACAAACACCCCATACACTTCCATTTAAGGCAGTGTTAATCTACACGGGTCAATCTAAGTTCCTGAATAAAATTCAGCCTCCATGGGCTACATCATTATCTGAAGGAAAAAATCAGAGAGCATGCCCATCTGTCTCCTAACCATCTCTGCCACCAGCTGTCTAGTGTCACAGACTCTCCTTCCCCCATAGTACCACAGCCTTGCCCCCTCCTCTCCTTATTCCTCCACACACTTGACTAAATGGTTTTAGAGTTTGGTCAGAAGACTACAATCATAATGCCCTCTCCCCCTCCCCAAGCACAACCCTCTACTCTGCTAGGAGTATGTCCCCATAGAACTCTGGTTGAATCAGACTCATGAAAAAAGACACCATTGCTGGACAAAATTAATTTGCTGGACAGAGGTAAAACGTACAGCCCTTTATATACTGCTAACTTTCTTGGAGTATTTGGTTAGTGTCTTTGGATTTATTGGAATTTAGGAATTGATTTTTTTTTTGATAGAAATCTGTAGAATTAAATTATACAGAATTTAATAGCAAAACTATTTGTCACTGAAATAGGCTAGCAGTTTATGGCAATATTTTATGCTATTGTCCTTTACCAAAGCAAACTGCAATCTTAATTGAACACGAAACATGCTCGGTAAGCCCTGGTTAGTGCTGCCACAAGCCTGACAAGTTGAAAAGTAAGTGTTAGTGTGTGTGTGTGTGTGTGTGTGTGTGTGTGTGTGTGGCGAGGGGCGCAAACTAGCCAAAAAGTTATTATTAATTTGAAGAAAGTGGTCTTTTCAGATTACTGAATCTGATCCACTCAGTATTTAGGGGTGTCGTACCATGATGGAGATCATCTTCAGGAAAAGCTATCCAGAGCAAATGAAGATAGAACTCAGTAATAATTCAGTGAATTTGATAGAGGCAGCTGACAAGTCTGTGGGCTGAAAACTTTTGCTTCCTCAGTACATAGGCAGAAGCTTAAATTACTAATGACCTCCTTGGCCTGACTGCTTTCATTGCTGAATCAATGAAGCAAAGATAAAAATAAGACTATGACTCAAGCTGTCTCATAGCGAGTGAAAGAATGAGCAACGTCTGTGGAGTCACACGGTCGCATCCACATCTTGGTCTCGCTGTGGAACTCACTGTGTTATCCTGGGCAATTCAGGTCACTTTTCTTAGGCCCTGTTTCCCCACTTGTGAACTAACACCTACCTCACACACAAATAATAAGAGGATTAAAAGATAATGCAAAGCATCTAGTGCAGTTTTGCTTCCTGTTTCCTTCTGCAACAGAGATTTATTTATTATATAGCAAAGAGAAAGGGGCCACTCTCTGGTATTTTTCCTTAGAAGTGTAGAACTTGAATTTATGCCAGTTTGGAGATTATTGCATTTCCAGGAAGTGGAAGCATCTAAGATGCTTTTATGCTTTCATGCAACAAAATAAGATTTGGCATCATTTTGGGACCCCAAAAGCATTGTGTCTTTGAGGAAGCCCAGGAATAAAAAAAAATAAAGGGAGGAGAAGCCATGGAATGTTATGAGGGGGAACTGATCTCCTCCTATAAGGGCATCAAGTGTCCTTCAGAATGTCAGGCTGTCCCCTAACTTACTTGGCTGAAGTCATAGGCATTGCTGGAAAATACTCCAGTTTTCAAATCCTGACTCTTTTTTCTTCCTGTAGATTAAGACAATTGAACTTGAAGGAGGCCTCTTGGAAGATCATTTTGAAACTACTGTGAAAATGAGTACATACCTCGTAGCCTACATAGTTTGTGATTTCAAGTCTGTGAGTGGGACAACCTCATCAGGGGTCAAGGTGAGATTGCAATCTAATTTCATACATAGTGCAGAACAATATGCAGAGGCCAATGAGCTTTTCTTTATTTTCGTAAGCTTTTTGTCCTTATTATCAAAGTATCATGTTTATTTTACAAACTAGAGATCAGTAAAAGTTAAATAAATTACTCCCTTCACCAAGATAGAATTATTAATAACATTAGTATTTACCTTCTAAATATTTTATATATGTATATTAGTATGACAGTATATATGGTAACAGCATATACTATATATATATGTATTTTTTTATAAAGTAATATATAAGACTGTTTTAACTCAATTTTCACTGTAATAGGCGATAAAAATGGAATGCCATTAAATATTATTCTATAATACTATATTAATAATTGCATAGTACTTGAATGGAGGGCATGGAAGTACCATAAGAATTTTTTAATCAGCATCTTATTTTAGGACATTCACATTGTTTCCAGTAGTTTTCTACAACCTTTTTTCCTCAGTGAGAGGAGGTCTACATAACTTTTAGAGTATGTATTGTTTACAGAAATTTACAGTAACCAATAATGATTTTATAAATTTTTGCAAACATCAATAGAGACATTAAAAGTAAAAAAGTATTCTTTACCCTGAGGAACTGATCAACGTAAAACATATTCAAAGACCCAGGAACTGATCGACATAAATGATCGATGTAAAAACATATGCAAAGACCCATAAAGTAATGCTTATGAAATATTGCTATAAAATGGCTATTACCATTTACATACATATTACACCTATGGATATGTAGATCTATATTATGAATATGTCTCTATATACATATCATGGCATCTCTGCACATCGGTCTGCATGTGCTTAGATATAGATATGTGAGAGGTCAGATGGCACTTTATTTCAGAGGACAGGTTGCTGTCAGCTTCCTCGGATTCACATCCCAGCTCCACATGAGTGACTTGGAGCAAGTTACTTAATCTTCCTGAAGATAATAGCAGCTACTTCATAATGTTGTTGAGAGGATTAAATTAGATTTTACACGTATGCATTTAGCACAGTGCCTGGTAAGCCATTAAAACATGGTGGCCATTAACATATCTTTCCTATAGAAGTTCTGAGTGACTTCAGTTGATTCAGAGCATGAGAGCAGATCATGAAATGAAAGTAGCACTATTCTCGAAACCCAAGAAAATCGAAATCTAACTTTATTTTTTCCACTGAATGGCTAATTACTTTGGGGGGATTGAGGGAACATATTTGGGCATTTTTGAGCTTAAAGTAAACTAGATGGGGAGAGGGGTGGATCCAATTAGTTCTTGAAAGCTTTCCTACCTCATAAAACTCTGTTTTACTTGAATTGTGCTTGTAGTCATAATTTTGGAAGGCTAGTTCTCAAGTGTCAGAGTACATGACAGTGATGAGATCAAGTGAACTCTCATGATATCATGGGTTAACATAGCTTGAAATTTACAGATTAGTGCCTAGAGAAGGGATTGTAACAGAAGGTGCAGGGTTGTTTATAATTTTCAAGACTGGCTTTTGCTTTAATGCTTTACAGAACATCTTATCCCCTATCAACAACATGCTTTAATAATATATCAATAATTTCTTGAAAAATGCAGTCTGCCTTTCTTTGGGTGAGGGTTGTTAGGAATGGAATTGTGCCAAGGAGCTGCCATTCAAAGACCACTTCTATCACCATTTCCCAGGTGTCCATCTATGCGTCCCCAGACAAATGGAGTCAAACCCATTATGCTTTGGAAGCATCATTGAAACTACTTGCTTTTTATGAAAATTACTTTGATATCAACTATCCACTACCAAAATTGGGTAAGTTCAAATTCCACATCATTGTCTTTATTTTTTCTCATAGAACTTGCTTTGAGTTTTTCCTTTATATGTGATTTAAATGAGCACTGAAGAGGTTCACTTAGCCCAGGAAGCAGTAATTTGTATCTCAGAGATGGTCCTTGAGTGTAGAAAATAGTTATAAGAAGTCCAAGTAGTATGGATCATTTCTCTAGTTTTTGTTAGGTTTAATATTAAAATAGCTGCATTGCATATTGGATTTAATTGGATGAATTTCCTGGAATATAATATTTTTCTATACCTTATTTGTATAAGACCAGCAATCTTTTGTAAAACTTGGCCAAAGTTTTATGTAAACAGCTGAAAACTGTCCCTTCATCTGTTATCTATAGCGCAATTGAGTTTGGAAGATAAGACTGTGGCAGATTTAAAAAAAAAAAAAAGGATTTGAAGGAAATAGGCAATTTGAATGTGGTAGTAGTAGATCTTTATATAAGAAAATACACATAATCTATTTTGGTTTTAATTTTCTATCTTAAAAATTAAAAATTGTAATTTTTTTAATGTTGCAGAACATATAAAACTATGACTTAATTTTATAACTTATATAGATTACTTTTCAGACAGTGACAAAACATTTATTTTCCTTTGGGATGTTAGGAAATACTCCTTATTATATTCTTCCTTCCCTTTTTACCCAACATCCATGCAATTTTTTTAAGAGACTATAAAAGGGACCATCAAAAGACATCTCCAGGCGCTTATTCCTAGTTCCTGAGTCTCACAGTATTAGCAGAGTGCCAGTTCCATATACCACTTAGCACAGATATACTAAATTCAGTTTACCCATAAACCACTTCTCTCCTCTATGTCAAAAGTCAAGGAAAGATCAAATAACACCCATCCACAATCTTATGCTGCTCTTGAAAAATGCAACCTTGAAGATTATATGAAATGTATTTTAAAACTAACTGAAAAGAAGCATGCAACTTAAGACAAAATAGAGCAGATATACGAGTAAGCATCTCTAATGGCTTTAGGAAATAATCCAACTAATATAAAATCATCAGTGCAGTTTAGAAAAGGAGTCATTCATTCCGACATTTGAAGTGCTAATGAATACTAACCTTTTTTAGTGCCAATTTAATTTTTTATTTTGTTAAACTATATTTGTTTTTACACACTGATATTAACTAGTATTAATTTCAGACGATACAATTACAAGCCAAGTGACTCAGTTGATTCCAAAAAAAAAAAAAAAAATTACCTTCCTTTTCAGCCAAACAGCACTTCTTCTAAAATGGTCCGGCAAAATAAAAAGAAAGAATTCCAAGATTAAATATTAGCCAGAAATTTTATAACCTACATTGGCAAGGGATATATACACACACACGGATATAATATAAATTAATATACATTATACCCGAATTGCTTAAAGATTAAACTTTACTTTTCTTCCCCAAGACTTTGTTAAGAAGTAGAGGAAACATCAATGTCATTTTCCTGAAATTAAAATCCTGTATGTTTGTCTTTTTGTAGAAATGAATTCATTATATTTTTTGATGAATCTCAAACATATTAGATGTTATTTGATACCTTTTATTTTCAATATACTAATATAAAATACATGCAAGTGTTTTTAAATAAATTATTTTCTTAGCAATAGTGCACCCATGGTATTTTCAGAATCCAGAACTTTTTTTGGGGGGGAAAAAAAGGTTAAATGTCAATAGATTACTTCCATTGCAACCCAAACTGTATTGATGGAATTTATTCTACTTGATATGGGTACTGATTATTTTCAGTGCAACTTCAAGACAAAATGTCAATGTTAAGATATTCTTGATGTTTTCAGAAAGTCTGCTTACATATTACACTGAAAGGATCATAATGTATTTGTCGGGGAAACAAATCCCACTTCTGGTGTGGAAGCCATAATGGTCAAGTGTGGTTGTTCTTATTTCTTAGACCTAGTTGCCATTCCTGACTTTGGATCGGGAGCCATGGAAAACTGGGGCCTCATCACATATCGGGAGACATCGCTGCTCGTTGATCCTAGGACCTCTTCTGCTTTTGATAAGCTGTGGGTGACCAAGGTCATAGCCCATGAACTAGCACACCAGGTACCTGGCATTCTCTTAGTATCAGCCCCAAAGAGCAGAATATGGAACACCACCCATCTTCCTGAAACAACACAAAAATCGTCATTTTACCGCTAGAGAGGACCTTAGGGATTATCAAACCAAAGGACTCAAGCTCCAGAGCCTGGGACTCATACAGGAATTTTATCACAAGAGAAGTGGTCACTATATCCTCTAAAAGCCTTCAAAGTAAAGCCTTCAAATGTCTTTTAATAAAGAATGGTGGGGACTGGGCAGATACATACAGCACAGAATTGGAAACTCTACAAATAGAGATTTCTATTAAAAATGTTTCTTCTTAGACCCCCTAGTACTGTGGTATTCCAATCTAGGGCAAAATCAGTCTCCCTTTCAGCTGGAACCTGTGATTGTATGGCCATAAGAAAGTACTTCAAGTCTCAGAAATCACAGGCTGCTGACCTTGAATACATCATCTGACTCTCTAAACCCCACTGTCCTCATCTAGAAAATGAAGTTAATAGTTCCTGCTTGAAACTGTTGTGAAGATTACAGAGAAGTGTCTGTGCCTGTCATACAGTAAGCAGTCGATAAGTGTTAGTTGCTGATGGTGATGACTACTACTGCTACCATTTCTCGCAGTGAGATTTCCAAGGCCCATCTATCAACACTGTCTTACATGCAAATATGGAGCTATAAAACTAGTCCTATAGATAGCAGAGGCTATTTCTACTCTATTTCATTTTTGAAAATCCCCAGTAACACAGTGAATTATTAAGGGCCCCAGAAATTCTCTTTTACCATGATGGTAAATATTGTGCCATTGTAGGATCTGGTAATGTCTCTTATTTTTCATGTTTATCTTTATCTTTTATCATCACCATAATAATAAGCTGTTTTTGTTTTCTTAAGCAATGAACTAAGTACCCAGTTACACAGGAGCCATGCTCAGCACTGTACTCAGAGAATATATGTGCAGCTTCCTCTGGTGTAGAATCTCCCCATTGGCCCATCTTAGGCATTTTGATGATTAGTCACTGGGAGCTCCAAAGCACTTAACTAAGTCTGGGGATGCCTAATCTTTCTATCCAGTGTTCATAGGGAAATGTTCTACCTCTGAAGCTCCATGCACCTTCCAAGCCTTCCTTTAATAGCTTCTCTTTCATGGAGGTACAGAGTGAAAGGCTGAAGCAGCAGACCACAGTGGAATTTTTGCCTTGACTATTTTGTCTCCATATGACCATGTTGCTGCTCTGTGTAAAACCCTGGCATAGACTCCCAACTGGATGAGTCACGGGTCCATAGCACACCATACAAGGCCCCCATGACGTAGCCCCTCTCCACCTCTCCAGCCTCATCTCTTACCGACACCCTAAGCTTTAGCCATCCCAGACTACCTGCTATTTCTTGGACATGCCAGATTGAGTTGTTCCTCTATGCTTTTTTGCTCCTACTACTTGATCTGCATAGAGCACACACCACTCCCAACATACCTGAAAAACACTTGCAAGACTCATGAAATGAATCATTTCCTAACTAATCTACACACTCGCTAAGCAGAACTAATTCTTTCCTCCTGGAATCTTCTCTGCCCCTGTATAGACATTGATCATGGCACCTATAATGCTTTATTGCATTTATCTGTCTCATGATTGACCTCCATCACTTGCATTGAGGTAGAGGCTGTATTATATACATTTATATTTCTAACGTATGGCATGGTGCCAGGAACATTGTAGGTTCTCAATAGATATTCATTGAATGAATGAATAAACAAACCACTCTTTTTAACTGGAAAAGAATGACCAGAACCAGCTCAGCCTTTCTTTCTCATGTTTACCACTTCTCAGATTGAGGATATACCTGTCCCTTCTTATAGATGCCCTTGGAAAGATTGGTGCCCACTTGCAAAATGATCTGAGTTTCATCAGAAAAGGAATAGAGTTCGAAGAGTTTCTAGAAGCAACATCCCTAGCTATTCTGCTCTATAACTGTAACAAGGCTCTTCTGAATCTTGAAATGGTTTTGTTTACGTTTCCCATCCTTCTGGAGATTGCAATCCTAAAACAGATAAACTAGATGCACAGTATTGGGCACATAGGCTAAACAAATAAATAAAATATAAAAGTACATGAAAAATAGTAATATTTAAAACTGGTGTTACAGATCAAATATAGGTCAAAGGTAAACTTACATTTACATTTACTTTATGCTTATGCATATATATATATATATATATATATATATATATATATATATATATTTAAAATCTCAGACCTTTAGTCACTTTAGTGGCCAAGTTAATCCCTGGAAATAAGTCAGGGCAGAGGTTAACAACAAAATTTGCTCATCAGTAATATTATGTAACAATCTGAAAGCCCTAAATGAACTCTTATGATTCGCTTAAGTACCTTCTATATAATGTAAAGAGTTGACTTCACCAAGAAAGATTTTTCCTTAGACCATCACCATTTATCAAGGATAAGCTGAAATTATATTTATTGTACAAGAAAGAAAAAAAAACTACAAAATGTTTTATTTTCTTTCTTAATATTAAATCTAATAGCTAGGGAATACTCAGAGGATAGAATGGAAGTTGGCAATAAGAACACCAAAGAAAGAAAAGTAAAACAAGCAAAAATGTGGTGGTGGGACGAGAAGGCAGGGAAATCAGTAGAAGGAAGTTGTGCAGAGAGAAAAGGGTTGTCAAGACAGAGAAAAGGCCTGAAATACTTAAAAGAAAGAAGTTAACATAATATTTTTGCTACAGTTAACAATTTTCTATATTTTTTAACTTTCAATAACATTGAGTTTTTACCTCCTAGTGGTTTGGCAACCTGGTTACAATGGAATGGTGGAATGATATTTGGCTCAATGAGGGTTTTGCAACATACATGGAACTTATCTCTATTAATGCTACCTATCCAGAGCTACAAATTGTAAGTTTGACACTTTTGTATATCATACCATGTGCCCTAAGGAATCATCAATTTACTGTTGAAATTTTTAGTGAATGCTAAAGACAAAATAATATATAATAGCATGGTGTTCTTGAACCTGTGGTGTTTGGTTTGAGGTACAAAACAGATTGCATTATTTCACTAGGGCTGCCATGACAAAATACCACAGACTGGGAGACTTAAACAACATAAATTTTCTTTCTCATAGTTCTGGAGGCTGGAAGTCTGAGATCAAGGTGTCGGTGGGCTTGGTTTCTTCTGAGGCCTCTCTCCTTGGGTTACAGATAGCCTCCTTTTTGCTATGTCATGACATGGTCTTTTCTCTGATGTTTCTTTGTCCAAATTTCCTCTTTTTATAAGAACACCAATCAGATTGGATTAGAGCTCACCATAACAGCCTCGTTTTCACTCTATCCCTTCTTTAAAGGCCCTACAGTTACATAGTGGGGGTGGAGGCTTCAACATACGAATAGGGGGAGGCACACAATTAAGCCCATAGCATAAATCCCCCACCCAGATATAAATCCCCCACAATGATATAGGACAAGACAATGCCCGTGGTATATGTCCTGTGCAGAGTTCTTGGCACATAACCTGAGCTATGCATGATTCGGGGTGCACGCCTCTAGAATTTCCAGAGGGCCTATTCACTTCCCCAAAATGTGTGGAAAGATTTCTTCATGCGTGTCTTTTTTTATAGGCCTAGGGGGATCTAAACACCACATATTAAGGTGGTTAATAAAAGTTAATTAGCTCTTTGGGGTAGGCATTTAGTCTAGTACAATATAGACAGACATGGATTCAAAGTCTTCTTATTTACTCTGTGCTGCATCTGTGGTTTAATCTCAAAGCTTCATATAGTCTCGCTAGTGAAATGCAGATATGCATCTCCCATGCAGGGTTTTGAAAGGACCGCAGATGGTGGATATAAGGTCCTAATACATAGCAAGTGTTCATTAAGTGGGATCCATTAGTTTTACTTCCCTATCCAAGGCTTGATGCATGGTAAACATTCATGTAATGTCTGAGGGAATGTTGGATTTACACTGTTATGAAGTAGAAAATTGGTGAAAGGGGAAAAAAACTTACAATCAATTGTAAGGAATGTTGATTGAATACTTACTTCTAAGATTAGCGGAAGGAGATTTGTGTGTTCACCACTGGGTCGTATGCACAAAATGCAGTATTCAGAGGTTGTATTATAGAATTGTACACTTGAAACCTATATAATTTTATTAACCAATGTCACCCCAATAAATTTAATAAAATTTTTTAAAAGGAGAATATTTTGCTAAACTTAGCATGTTTTCTATTGCTTTAAGAGTGTCAAATTGAAACTGAAAAAAAAAATTATTCTTCTCTATTTAGGATAACTATTTTTTGGACGTGTGTTTTGAAGTAATTAAAAGAGATTCATTAAATTCATCCCATCCTATCTCCAATCAAGCAAAAACTCCTACTCAAATACATGAAATGTTTGATGCAGTTTCCTACAACAAGGTAATAAATGCTACGGGCAGTGGCAGCTCTGTTTTCAGGAGAAATATAAGGAGGCTCATAAAATCAACAGGTTGAGTTGTTGCTACCAGGTTACTGCCACCTGTTTAACTTTTTATTTTATTTGCTGTTCATTTTTCAGATATTACATGATCTATAAAATTTAAGCTTCCTTTAAAAACATATGTACCTTTTCTTTATGTTCTTTCTTGCTTTTTTTTTTTTTAGGGAGCTTGTATTTTGAATATGCTCAAGGATTTCCTGAGTGAGGAGAAATTTCAGAAAGGAATTATTCACTACTTAAAGAAGTTCAGCTTTAGGAATGCTAAGAATGATGATTTGTGGAGCAGTCTGTCAAATGTAAGTCATATGTTGGGTTACAGTAGACTGTTGTTAAGCCTATAAGGTGACAGGCTAATGATGAAGGTTTATAGTTAGACTGTTAGTCAACAAATATTTATTCCATATGCCACACTGCCAGGGTCCACAGAAGGCAGTGCCTTCGTTTTTTCTCTGGCACCATAATAAACCAGAATGCCACACTGGGTTAGTTATAGGGGTGGGCTACTTGACCTCCTTCTCTTTGGTTTCCCTTCTATGGTTAATCCTACACTGTTATCCTCTCACTTCCCAAAATCTTTAATGACTTTTTAGTTACTATTATATATAACACCTAACCTGTCCAGATTTTAAGGTTAAACCCTACTTGTTCAACTTTATTTCCCAACATGTATTTTCTCTTGCGTGAGACACATATTCTCCCTCATAGGAAGATATCCTGCTCCCTTTCTATGTTGTCATGCCTTTGTTTCTAGTGTCCCTGCTACCTGAAACGCCCTTTCTTCTTTCCAAGAATTCAAATACTATCCATCTTTTGAGATCTAGCTGAGATTTCACCTCCTCCTCATACACTGCTTCAGCGCTCATTGGTTGGTTTTTCTGCCGTGTACCTAGAAGTGTATTGATGAATCTGTTCCACATAGTGACGTTCTCTTTTATTGGTTTTTATGGTTCAATAATAACAGTGATATAATAATAATGACAAAATTTGCTTAAGAGCAAGAATCATGGCTGTTCTTGCTTTTTAATGCCATTGAACTAGCATACTAATCAATAACTGTGATTACTAAACAGCTAATGATTGATTAAAGAACACATGGTCCCTTTGTCATTGGGATTCATGGAGTGTAATAGGTAAGACAGAGCAGAAAACATACAGTAAACTCTGATGAATCTATTCTAATCATTATGAAAATATTCTTAAATTTTCAACTGCAAGGAAAATGATCTTTTATAGAAGTATTGGGCTGGCAGAGCTCATGCTTCCAGGTAGAAGAACTCTATGCCGTTGTAGACAGAAGAGGTCCTTTCTTTTCATAAGCACTTATGTCCCAGGGACAGCAATGATATTGCTCAATATTTGTATAGCACATTACAATTTAAAAAGAAATTTCATTTGAATTTTTTGTGGCCTTGTCAAGTCTGGACCCTCATGGTGTAATTTACATGTAATTTTGTAGTCAAAGAAATAAAGTCAAGTAACTAAAAATCTTTTTGAGGTAGCTCAAATCTTTTACTCACATTTCTTGAAAATCATAAAAATGCCGAGTCCTTAGTAATGTTTATAAAAATGCTCCTTACCCATTTCCGTCACCTCCTGCAGGAGACCCAGATGCTCTCTCTCCACAATTCCTCCTAAACTTCTCAACAATCAGCCTTACATTGCTTTTCTCTGCCATCCCTGTCCTTTTCCCTCGGCTATGCATGTGTGCGTGTGTGTGTGTATAAGTGAGTAGCTATAACCTAGCCTTTCTTCAACAAGGAAGAATCTGTCTTTATGCAGTGGCTGGAGGGGGGATTAAAGGAGAAATTTGGCCAATCATAAGAGGATATTTTTAGGCCAACTCTGAACACTCTTACGTTAACTTTTGTCAAGTCATGCTTATAACCACATCAAGAAGGTCAGGTAGGTATTCTTACCCCATTTTTATAGATGAGAAAATTAACACTAAGGGAGAGATTTGCTCAAGATTGTACCCAAATGAATGATGGAGTCAGTACTTAAAATCTGTCCTTTGACTCTAAATCCAGTATTCATTCTTTCGATTATATCACGCCTTCTTCCTAGTTATCAGGAAATTCTCCTATCTAACCTTCGCTTATAGGTCTTAAATTCAGTTGACTCCCTTCTGATGTCAAGTGAAACTATAGGATGAAAATGATAAATTCCTGAAAATACCTTACTCAGCATTGTGTCACATATGTCAATTTTAATAGCAATGTCAATACCGTGTTTCCCCGAAAATAAGACCTAACCGGAAAATAAGCCCTAGCATGATTTTTCAGGAGGACATCTCCTGAGCATAAGCCCTATTGCATCTTTTGGAGCAAACCTTAATATAAGACCCGGTCTTATTTTCGGGGAAATACGGTAGCAAGTTGGGAATCAGAAGAATTCTTTGTTGTTGTTTTTCATGAAGTCACTTAATAGCACTTGAGAGCCTTAGACAGTGCGTATGTCATTTTCCCCCAACTACAGTTCCTGTTAGAGCATTAACTCCTGGTTATTCCAGGATTGATTGCCAAGTTGGTGATTTTCTTAGGTCTCATTATCAGTTCTGAATTCAAAATATATTGTGCATCCATCATATGCTACTGTGGCAATCACTGGGGATAGCCAGGTAAGCAGAGGCATCTCCCCCACTGCCAAGGCATTTGTGATGTGACAGGGAAAAGTTACCACTAGACACAGTTGCCTAAATGCTAAATAGGGGCATGAGTAACATGCACACTAAAAGAGTAAAGTAGGACCTTTCCCAGGGGAAAGGAAAGAAACAAAAGGAAAATTCAACAAATTGACTCACCCCTGAAACAGTTATGCCACCACGTTGAACTTCTTCAGCAAACTTGAAATACATATATGAAAATTTAATTTATCTAGACATGCTAAGGAGCATAGTAATTCATGAAGTAACTTTTGTGTGTTTTCTATGGTCACTGTGAAGATGCCCCCTTTTTTTTTTCCATTTCATGAATTGCTGTGCTCATTATCATGTCTAGATGAATTAAACTTTC
This sequence comes from Rhinolophus sinicus, assembly GCF_036562045.2. Lineage (NCBI taxonomy): Eukaryota > Metazoa > Chordata > Mammalia > Chiroptera > Rhinolophidae > Rhinolophus > Rhinolophus sinicus. The sequence goes on along the minus strand of NC_133753.1, from coordinate 135,281,213 downwards.
ATATAACTATCCGAATAAATGTCTGCATTCATGTCTAATAGGCATATTCAGCTAACTGTCAGTGCCCAACTAGCAGTGCTCTTTTATTCTTGTCTTATAGAGTTGTTTAGAAGGTGATTTTACATCTGGTGGATTTTGTTATTCCGATTCCAAGATGACAAGCGACACAGTAAGTATATGGAGACGTATAAAGTAAAAGAGATTTGGCCCATCACCTGACCCTAGGCTGTAGAGGAACCCAGCCATCCCTTTAAATAACTGGAGAGGAAGAGAGATTCTACAATTTTCCTTGAAACAAAGCTGATTGAAGAAGGAATGTTCAGGCCATTTAGGGGGATGATGCTGTTACTACTATATTTTTGTTGTCACAATTCAGCTTTCCCACAAGCCCACTGCTAACTGAAAATATCTCAGCTCCAAATTCTGGAGTGGTTTTTTGCTGCATTGACATCCTCTAGGCTCTGAAAAATGCCAAACCAAATATGCCGTTAAGTTTGGAAATAGAGTGAATGGCTTGCTTGAGGCCCTCCCTGTCTTTTTGTTTACTTCTGGGACGTTATTGGTGCACTTTAGGAGAGAGAAAAGAAAGTCATCATTTAAAAAAAGAAGAAGAAAGAAAGAAAAGAAAGGCAAACTCTTTTTTTAAAGAGTCATGCTAATCCCATAAATAACCATTTCTAAAGAAAGATTTAGCATCCAGTGATCGGAAATTCATACTAGAAGTTAGGAAGCTGGAGGTTTTGTTCTCCATTCAATCTGCGTACAATGATATGCTGTCGTTCTGTTGTAATATTTAAAGTTTCCTTAAAAACAGACGTATCTCTTTTAAACCACCCTCTTGGATTCCACCATTATTAAAATGGAGAGGTGTATTTTTTTTTCTTTTTGTTTTGAAAGGGAGCTGGAGGGAGGCTTCAGTCTCAAGCCCTTCCTCTTGGCTTTTCCTGCCATATGTTAACCCTTAAGCTCTCACATACATCCCTCCTGCAGGTAACTTGCCGAGAGCGGCCCTGAGGTGGGCTGCCCCATCGGCTTCCCACATTGCTCCGCCCTGAGACTGCAGCCTGAGACCACCCTCCCTCCTTCCCCTGCCTTGTTTCTAGCATCCCAGGAAACCTAAGTTTCTCATCTCTCTCTCTTTTCTCTCCTCTGTTTCGAGTTAACTACAGTCACTTTTCATTTCAGCTCACCTTTCTCAGGGAGAACGTGGAGGTCAAAGAGATGATGGCTACCTGGACCCTGCAGAAAGGAATCCCGTTGGTGGTGGTTAACCAGGAAGGGCGTTCACTCAGACTGCGACAGGAGCGCTTCCTGAAGGGGGTGTTCAAAGAGGACCACTCATGGAGGGCCCTGCAGGAAGGGTAGCTGCTGTTCTTCTGTTGGTCTAGTTTATCTCTTCTCAGTTTGCGTGTTACTGCATTCGCTTTCTTTCAGCTTCTCTGGCAACTGTGGGATGCTATTGCTATGCAGGAATCAAAGGCCTAAACTCGCCTTGATAACAGATCGAAAGAGGTTTCAGGTGGCCCAGACTGTGTTGTTCGGCAGCTGCACTCTTAGTAATTCTGAGGCCCCTTTTAGAAACTCAGTTCTGATGCAGAGGGTAGTCGGTTATATTTCTAGTATTCTATGCCCTGACCCTTTTCAATACTAGCTTTCTGGGCTCTAATAAATTGTGTTAGGCCTACACCTAGGGAGTCTTATGACAGCTATACAAATTATCAGAAGAGAAAAGATATTCCTTATGTGATAAATTAGATGCTAAGACCTCCTGTTGTCTTTTGTTTTTCAGTAATCCACTACAAATGTAACATCCTAAAACTTGATGTTCTTGGTAATAATGAAAGCAAATCCAATTAACCACACTGTCATCTTGTTCTCCAGCCTATCCTGAGAAAACTTGTTAAAGGCTTTACTGAAAGCAAGAAACACAACACCGTTCACATTTCTCTGTTCTTTTAGCCCTATTAATAAGATGAATTAGGTTAATTTCAAATGAAATAATCAAAGTGAATCTGCACTGGCTCTTATAAGTATTATTTATTTTTTCTAAAGATCTAGCTGTCTAATGACAAATCTAGAGTTTTTCTGAGAATCAGAAGCAAATCCAAGGACTTTAACACACAGGATATACATATAGAAAGAGGATGTTTTCTCTTTTTGTGTCATCAATTACCAATTTCCAATCCAACAGCAACTCTTATGCGCCTTCTCTCTGTGAGACACATCTTTCTTTCCATTTTTTTGTATGTCCTTCTGAAGTTTGAGCCTCAGAGAGCTTAGACAATCTGTAGCTTGGCAACACAAGCTGGAACATTTAATGTTTGGTTCATTATTGGGAAAGTAGGACTCAGTTTAATAACATCAAAATGTCATGAGAGCGTTCAATAGTGTGGATGGCCCAGAATGACAAAGATCTATAATGATCTGTATTTTTCCTCTGTCTAAGGCAGGTTTTAGATTACTATTATGAAATGATTACTCTCTGATTCAGGCCTATCCAAACGCATGAAATGCTACTCTCCCTCTGTTTTATTCCCAGATATGTTTATCTGGAAAAATCCCTTTCCCTTTAGAGCCAAGATCCACCCAGGAATCTCAAACCATTAATTCTTGGCAATATCTAAGTGTCTATTTTCACATTTTTGTGTAAATATTTTAGTTGCTTTGTTAGTTATCTGTACTCTGTGGGTTGGCAGGTAGATGATCCCTTCTGACCCCTTACTAGGTGGAGGCTGTGTACAGTCTTGTTTCTTTCATCCTTTGGTATTTTTTGAAGACTAATAGGAACATTCTCAGTTATTGTCCTTTCTGTTTTACAGCTGTTGGTATTTTCAAGCACAGGATTTTACAGGTGCAAGGTTACTATAGCTAATATGGCTTGATGTGATAGAGGAAATAAATTCTGGAAGCTGCTAGGAAGTTAGAAAAAAATAGCAATTTCTATTATTTCCCATAGTAGGGCCACTGAAAACTAACTGAGGCCTTTTTCTCCCAACCATTCTGCTTTTTCACTTTCTGGATCTGGCTGACCTACAGATCCCGGACTGTGCTGTTGCTGACTAATTACCCACAGTCACTGAGCAGCTGGGTGGCTGGATATGGGCAGCTTTATTGAACAAAAGGATCAGTGGAAAATCACTGGACTAAGACCTATACCTATTAAGGCTTTTTCCTACAGCTTTGTTTCAGTTATTTGAATTAGTGTCAGGCTATCAGAGTTTTTGGATATGTGAAAGCAAGATTGAATTTTTTTTCTCTTAAAGGAAACAATCGACAGAACTTATTGTGGTATGAGATTTAGACAACAAATGGCACAGGTAACTGTGACAGAGTTCAACTAGGTATATACTGCTGCAGCTTCAGTCATCCTGCAAGAAGTTTTACATACCCAAGGATACGCTAGTATTGGCCTACACAATTTATAAGACCACTGATAGTGTAAAGGATGGGTGATGAGGTGCCTGTACAGCTTACTTGAGTCTGTGAAAATTGAAATGGACATTAATTTAATCTGTAACAGTCTTTACTTTCTAACATAGGTACCTTTGGCACATCCCACTGACCTACTCCACAAGTTCCTCTAATGGGATTCACAGATACGTTTTAAAATCAAAAACAGGTAATGAACTGATTAGCCAAACAGGTGCTTCAATTCTGAAATTAAAGATGTTCTTTTATTAATGATAATATGGAAACTAACATTTTTGGAGATGTTCTTGGTGTGTATGTTGATAATGAAATGCCTATGCCAATTTTGTCCCCTTAGATACTCTGGATTTACCTGAAAAGACCAGTTGGGTGAAATTCAATGTGGACTTAAATGGCTATTACATCGTTCACTATGAAGGGCATGGATGGGATCAACTAATTACACAGTTGAATCAGAACCACACAGTTCTCAGATCTAAGGACAGAATAGATCTGATTCATGACGCTTTTCAGCTAGTAAGGTAATGTAAACTTTCATTTGATTTCACAGGCAGTAACTCACATATAACCAGATATGCTAGATTTCAAAATCAAACATTCAATGTTGATCATTCATTTGACAGGGATCGGAACGGAGGCCAAATACTGGCCTCTAGACCGAAGCCTACTCACTGATAAAGTATTTTGACCCATGTAGTGTTTAAAAATGTAATCCAACATTTTAAAATGTGAAGAATTTCATATAAAAATCCTGACTTCTGGAGTCTCTTTAAAAGGTGAAGGGATTAAAAAATACAAACTGGTAGTTGCAAAATAGCCATGGGGATGTAAAGTACAACATAGAGAATGTGGTCAGTAATATGGTAATAACTATGTATAGTGTCAGGTGGGTGCTAGACTAATCCAGGGGATCACTGCATAAATTATATAAATGTCTAACCGGGTGTACACTATGCTGTACACCCAAAACTAATATAAAATAATATTGAACATCAACTATAATTGAAAAAACAATTAAAAAATAAATACATTTTTAAAAATGAAAAGATTTGGCAACTTTGAATCTTCATTCCCACAGGGTAACCACAGAGGAGGGTGTAGTGGAAAGATGCCCCACTTAGGCCAGGCCTGCACTCTCCCATGTGCCAAAGTCCCAGATGGTACACCTGAGTGGCTTTCTTCACTCACTTAGGGTGGAACCTCTAGGTATTTAAGCTTTTGACCCCAGATTTAAAATTTTTTTATGCTAGTAGCTTGCTGTTTCACCAAATACCTTTGTAATCTGCTGAAAAAAAACTATATAGTCTTAACCTATACAATTTTAAATATGTTGTTAGCCTAGTACATAATCCATTCATTACTTTGCTCACATTGAAGAAATCAATTTGAAATTGTTGGGGAAATGAAGGAAGAACTAGCTGCCGATGTTTATTCCTCTTTAGATTTCCCCGGAAAGACAAAGTGTTGTCTTTCCTTTTCCATTTATCATCAACAGAATAATATGTAGAATAATTGGGTCACAGTATCATCAATGGGGGCAAAAAATGGGGATCAGGTGGAGTATGGTACATTGTAAGCTTTTCCTCTTCTGAGAATTACTGTAACATACTCACTTTATTCAGTGTGACATATTATTTCCTTTCAGGTACTTATTTAGGTCATCTTGAGTGAAAGTAACCAGCAGGACATCTCTCAGGCAAAGCTTTTCCCTACAACTGAATTCCCCAGTTAGAAAAGGGAGACCATTCAGTGTTTAATCCTCAGCCCCATAGTCTCAGGAACAACATGGTATCATAGCATACTGGAAGCTACAATGAGAAAAACACCATCCACCATCTGAGTAGATGCATAATAGACTAGCTGAGAAGTGGGCTACTGTTAGTTCAAGGAGGTATGTCTGCTCAACGGAGAAACTCGCAGATTGAAGAAAAGGTGGATTAAAAATTTAAGACTAGAAATAATGAAGAATATTGACAGCTCAGCAAATGAAAGCTAATCTTACAAGTAGTTGCAAAGTCCTTTTTGCTGTTTCTAGCCTATGAATTTCTGGGTAGCCTAAATTTAGCGGAAGGAACACTATAGTTCTTGATGCACCAGTGGAAATATGATGACCTTTTCCTCACTAGATGGACAGGTTAATGAAATTAATTAACATTACAATTTTTGGTGTAAAAAGGTGAATTCAGGTACTACCTCTTCACTTACTGTTTGACTTTGGGCAAGTTATTTGACCGTTTTCAGCCTAAAGTTTCTAGTTTTTAAAACTTTTCTAGTCTTTAAAACTCCAGTTTTAAATAATAATGTCTGTCACACAGGTTGTTTTGAGGACTGCCTAAGATAAGGCAATAAAGCACTAAGCACAGTACCCCCATTCAACAAATGTCAGCGGTTAGCATTATTAGTATGATCTAACATAAATTGTTTAAAAGATGATGTGTTGAATAGGAAGAGAAGGTGATAACAGAAAAATACATTTCAAATAATGTGAAGTTTAAAAAATACATTTGAAATAATGTGAGTTTGTGTATTATTATGTTTTCAACTACATAGTAAAAAGGCTAAATGTGAAATAAAAAAAAATAAAAAAAAACAGAAGGAAATATTCCAAAATGCTATTAGTGAATGTATAGGGTACTGAAATTATGAGTATTTTCCTCCTCTTCTCTAATCTCCAATTGTTTTGTATTTCATTTATATTACTTTTATAATGCAAGTAACTGTATAAGTTAACAATTTAAAATTCTCATCATCAGTGTAAATATTTTTACTTGTTAAACTCTGTTGAGAATATATATTTCTTCCTTCTCTGCTCTATGAAATATTTAAGAGTTAAAGGGAGTAATCAGTGATTACATTTGGCTTGCAGACAAAATTTGACCCAGGAATGGATATTTATTTTAATTAGATTTTCATACTTATTAAATATAATTTAAGACTTGGATCCCATCTGAACTGAGTGGAATTAAAATGACAACTTTAATTTCCTTACAGAAAAACTGTTTGTTTCTTTTAGTCCCGTACCTTAAAAGTAAGCCCCAAATTGGTTCCATAGGAATATGGTTTTATTTCACAAAGGCACCATTTAGCTAAAACTGTTTACAAAGAGTAGATATAGATTTTTTCCTATTAACCTGAAGTATATCCTTATATATATGTTTTGTCTTTAAGGTAAACAAACATCCAGATAATATTTTGTGCATTGATTGAAGCAAAGGGCAAGTGGTGAGGAGCTGGATTTTTATTAAACAATAACTATATAAAAAGAAAAGGAATCCTTTTTAAATGAATATTAAGATTAAAATTTTTTAAAGTAGGCAAGCATGAAATTTTCTAATAATGGCATTTGTTTTATTAACAAACAAATTAGGCTCAGCCAAAAAGAAAAACAGGATCAATTTTATGTGTTACATTCTTTTTTAAATTGTCACCATAGAATATAATACCCACTTTCTTCCTGTTGCTGATTCTCCAAGGTATTAATTGCACTGTATATTATGATACTTACACATGTGAGAAGGAATAGTGATATTTTGTCAATTTGTGTTTTAAAAAATACAGCAGATCATAGAATCATAGAGCAGATGGTCTAGCCTTCTGTCTTCAGACAAAATTTTTGGAAATTTTTCCATAAGTCTGTTTAAAGCAGTATGTCATTGTGTTTGAGAAGAGTAAAGTCACAACAAAAGTTGGTTCTTTATTATTTCACTTCTAGTTTCAGTTCCCTCTTTTTAGATAAGAACTTAAAAGTTTTAAAACCCAAAGGAAGTAGAACATTATGTTAATGAAAAATTCAACAGACACATCCTTTGTTCTGGAATCTGTTTCTATATCAAACTATTAGCTTAATATGGGAATGAGATGCTGGCAAGAATGATTTATAGACCACAAGGGGACACAGGTCCTCTCAGAAGCACGTGTGAGAACTAGTTTACAAAAGTGACATTACAATGGTTTATTTCCTCTACAGAAGAGACCCTAACATTTTGGTATTCAGAATAATAGTTTTGTTTGTTTTTCTCTTTAAAAGAAAGTGTAGAGAAGATATATAACTTTAGAATCTAGATTCTTAAAAAAAAAGATGGAAATACTTGTATTGTCCCCCTCACAACAAGTGCTGCTTCTCTGTTAGGCTCTAGGAGGGACATCAAAAAAGGAAAAGACCTAGTATCTGTCCTCAAAGTTCCAAATTCACTTGGAGAAATAATTCAAAGCCACAAATTAAATAATTAGAGAATGACATAATAGTAAACTTTGAAATTATTTGTTACTTAATATTAGCTAATATTTATTTCATTTATAAAGCTTTTACTGTTTACTAGGTATTATTCTAAGTGCTTTCCATGTATTAACTTATTTAATCCTTACAAAAGAAGAAGATACTATTATTCTCCCCATTGTATAGGGGAGGCAAGGAAGGCCCAGAGAGGGTAGATAATTTGCCCAAGATCACACAGCTAGTGAGTGGCAGAGCTAATATTGACATCAAATGGTGTGGCTATAATAAACTTCTGTTATTGCTCTGTATGTCATAGTTAATATTAAGAATATTAAGAACTCTAAAATGTGCACAACATTTGTTTTATACCTCAGTGCTGGAAGGTTGACGTTAGACAAAGCCCTCGACCTCACTCACTATCTCCAACATGAAACAAACGTCCTTGCTATTCTCAAAGGTCTGGAATACTTAGAATCGTTTTATCACATGATGGACAGAAGGAATATTTCAGATGTCACTGAAAACCTCAAGGTTTGTGTTACTTTAAAAAAAATTCATTAAGTAAATACACAGAGTCTGGAGTATCGGTGGTCTGTTTTGTGTGGACTCTTGGGGTTGAATGTTCGTGAAGCTGAGGAAACTGGCTGATAGCACAGTTAACACCGCAGTACCTACTGGTTGGATGCCCCTCGGGCCTTGTCATCACCATCCTAACAGCCCTCCCAGGATCACGAGCAAAACATTCCTACTAAGGTGATTTTATCTTATATCAACTGATAGTCCCCTCTCAGATAAGAAATTAAATCATAGTTTTAATGGAGAATCTAACTCTGTTTCTTAAATATGGTGGGTTGGGACCAGAAAAAGAGAAGACAAATGTAATGATGAATAAGTAGTTCTGTGTTTTGGGAAAAGGTTCATGTAGATAGTTTGGAGTTGAGCCTTTAGATGGGTAAGAGCTGTGTTAAGAACTAAATTTAGCCTCTCTGTAAACCATCTTATGCTTTCTGCAGCATTACCTTCTCCGGTATTTTAAGCCCTTGATTGACGCGCAAAGCTGGAGCGAGGAGGGCTCCGTCTGGGACAGGATGCTCCGCACTGCCCTCTTAAAGCTGGCCTGTCACCTGAACCATGCTCCTTGCATCCGGAAGGCAACTGAACTCTTTTCTCAGTGGATGGAATCCAATGGAAAATTAAAGTAGAGAACTTCTGTCCTGTTCTTTGCTCCTTTCACTTTAATGTAAAAGTCTTTGATCACGTAGGACTTTAGGGCTAAAACCTTTCAAAGAGGATAGAAAAAAAACCAAAAAGAAACATCCTGGGAATTACATACCCTTGCTTCATGCTCTCACATAGCCAGTGCTCAGTAGATTTTGTGGGAAGTGAGGTTGAAGTCCCTGGAAAGCTAAATAAACACTGGCATGATAATAGAAAGATAGCCAGGGGGTGAAAGAAGAAGGGCACCCATCTCCAAAAGTGATGGCTTTTAAAGATAAAAAGCAAAGTAAAATGTACATGCAATTAAAACACCAGTGATCATCTGATGAAACTTGAAAAAAAAAAAAGTGGGGGAGCTGAGTGCCTTTTAAAAGAATATGTTTACCTCCTCATTAACTGATAACATAGGAAAGCCTTGGCCCCAAGTTCCAAGTTTGATGGGAAACTGATGATTTGGACCATCTAAAGACTGTCCTTGTGGCAAAATTGATTCTGTAGTTAGTATGAGAAGGATGCCCAGTGAGCAAATGGATCGTGCTGCACTTCAGTTTAGTGGCTGCAACCACAGGCACTACCAGATCATTTCCATGTAAACCTTGATTTCTGTCCAACACATAATTTTTTTATGGTTCTTGTTAAAACCCAGACTCGAGACTTGGATGTTTTCAGAAATCAAATCTGTATATGAATTAAGGAACATTCATTTTTTTCTAATAGAAGAAAAAAAAACCTCACAAATTGACCATGTAATGAAATGGTACCGATTTTTCCTGTGCAAAATTGCTATGATGTGCTATCATAATTTCTCTCCCTATAACTACATCTCAGTGAGGTTTCTGAGATCTTTTCGTGAATTCTTCTTTTAAAAAAGCAATTCCAGTTTCCTTCTTTTTGGACTTTTCTGCTTTGGGGGGCATAAGCCTAAAATCACTTTTAGAAAAAAATATCTTTCAGCGCTATTTTTCTTTTTGTTTACATTTGAATGAGTTGTATGAGTAAGGCTAAAATGTAAATATCCTCCTGCTCCATAATACAATAGATTACTCCTCTGTCTTTATGCTGGTTATAACAGGGATGATTTTACCTGCAGTAACACATGTACAATAGCTACAATGGCTCAACATGTTGAATAGGATGTTATGCCTGTGAAAATAGTCTGCGTAAAGCTCCTTTACGCTGGTAATCAAGAATGCTTTATTAAATATTGTAGGGTTATTTTTCTAAATTTCAAGACCATTAATATTAATCCTAATGAAGAATTTCCTTATATAGATTAATCGATTGCTTCATTCATTCATGCATTCAAAATACGATTCTTTGCATGTTGCCTCTATGCTGGGCACTAAGGATAAAGTAGTGAACAAAACAACTATGTATCCTACCTACAAGGAACTTATAATATATTTGTTACCAATTTTCATAAATTTATATAGTAAAATACAGTCAAATTTTAAAAATGTGGATTATAAATTGATTACTTATTTTTTATTTTATGATTCAAACAGCACTTGCATTATTTAAATACATATAGTATGGATAGTGGAAATAGCACAAGCGTTAGAATTACAGATTTAAATCCTGTCTCCAAAATGGTTAGTTATGTCACCTCAGAGCAAGTTACTTAACCTTTCTGACCTTTATTTCCACTTTTTAAAAATTAGTATTAACAGCTATCTCAGAGAGTAGTTTTGACAATTAAATAAAACGTACAGAGACTAGCACAATCCCTACCATATGGTCACTGCATGATAAATGCAAATTTCTGCCCCATCCCACTTCTCTGCGTTGTGGTTTTTCCAAGCAAGCAATATGAATATCCATTATTATTGATCTAACAATATTTGGGATTAAAACTCATAGACTAAATTACTATAAAAACTAGTTAATATCTTTTAGGTTAATAAAACCCAAAAATTGTAGTGTCTTCTTTAGGTGGACAGAAAATAACATTATTGCATCTTACCACTTTTACAGATTTGTAAAATGACTGAACGCTTGTCAGTTATGCTAATTTACAATTCTCTAGACCTAGAGAGTCAGACAATCCTCAGACAGGCCTGTTAGAATATACTCTTAATATGATTTTAATGCAGCAAGTAATCATTTTTTTTAAAAATATACAGCATCGATACATGTTATTTAATGATAGAATTCTGTATAAACCAGTGCTTTTATATTTCAGAAATCATCTCTTTTATTTATTGATTCCATCAAGTTTCCATATTCATCTCTGAGTAGGTGAAAATCTTATGATTATTCTCCTTGCTAACATTTTATCATCAGTAGGAAAAAAGCACAGATTCACAAAGTGAAATTACATAAAATAATTCTATAAAAGTTCGTCAAAAGAAAGGTTTAATATGCTAGGTACTGTAAGTAAGTCAGGGTGATTATGTTATAGCAATTTAAAATTGTAATACAGAAAACAGAGTTTTGTCTTTCATTGAACTTTTTTCTTTACTTTTGTGTTTAATATCACAGTATCCCGACAGATGTTTTAAAGATTGTGTATTCCGTGGGTGCTCAGACAACAGAAGGATGGAATTCCCTTTTAGAACACTATGAATTGTCAGTGTCAGGTGCTGAAAAAAACAAAATTCTCTATGCATTGTCAACCTCCAAACATCAGGAAAAGTTAATGAAGTAAGTGCATTAATCTCCCTAAGTTGTTAAAAGTAAACTGACACAAACTCAGTGCAATCACTAAAATTTTAGCCACCAATTTCAAAGGCATATAGTTGAGTCAGGATTTGAATTATTTTGAATTCACTTCCAAAAAAATACATACATTGGTAAAATGCAAATAGTGAAAACAGATAGTACGTAGTTCTTAATCATGTGATTGATACTAGAAAAAATGGTTATGTTTTACTTTCAGAAAATGAGAGGACAATTATTGCAAAAATACATTCTTATGTATCAAATGCTGTATGAGATCTTATCAAAGTTCTTTGAAATAGTAAGTGAATAAAATTACTGCTAGAAAAAAGTAGAAGTTTAACTGGGACATTAAAAATGTTAGCCAGTAGAAAATTTATTATTGTTTTCCGTAAATTATACTTCTACCATGCCTCTTCCTCTCCTAGTCTTTTAGTATACTGATAGCCTGAGTTAATTTTCACTGTATAACACATGCCATGAAAAATCATATGGTCTTTATTTCTTCAGATTAATCGAACTAGGAATGGAAGGAAAGGTTATCAAGACACAAGACTTGGCCTCTCTTCTTCATGCGATTGCCAGAAATACAAAGGGGCAGCGATTAGCCTGGAATTTTGTAAGAGAAAATTGGACCCATCTCCTAAAAAAGTTGGTATTTACTTATATCCAATCTGTCTTCTTCCACCCAGCTGTCTCAGTTGCCCAAAACCAATTGTAATTGAGTGTCCCCCAACGCATATAAATGATATCATTTCACCCAAATTGTTCGACAAAGTCTATTGGTTTTAAAATTCACTAGCATAAGTTATTCTGTCCAGGAGTAAGGGAGAGGAACGAGAAGGGGATGGGAAACAGATTTCTCTTATTCAGCCCAGGCAAAGAAGAGTTGCTGGGAGCAAGTACTAGTTGAGTTAAATCCAGTCATCAGCCCGATCACTCCTCGCTCTCTCACCAGCCCAGAGGAATTCAATGAACCCATATATATGGCATCGAACCTATTTGGTTTGCTTTGTTAATGCAGATTTGTTATGGGGCGGGGAGTGGGGGAACTTCAGGAATTTTGATGAGAACTAATTCCCACCTCAGTTCTCCTGTGGAGGTAGCATAGTGGAGAGCTTAGAGTAGCTAAAATTCTAAGAATTTCCATCAGAATTGTTTTGGGGGCCCTCCGCCAAAATGGGATTGGTTCTGAGTGTGTGCTGGGGTTTCAGCTTTTAGGAGAACTAGAGCTCACTCCAGTACACTCCTGGGCCTAAAATATCCCCCAGAAGGAACAAATAATGATTAGATTTCATTGGAACGTGCAGGATGGTATTGCTTTCTCTCACAATAAACCCCCTGCTAAGGTGCTCAGCTCTTTCCTCATCCAAAAGCCAAATGTCACTTAGGAACTACTATACGGAAAATACCCTGACTGAGAGAGCTGTGCAGTTTGCTGTGTTTATTTTAGTGTCACTTGGCATCTTTGATGTCCATCGTTCACAGTTCCTCTCTCCTCTCGTTTCTTAGCCATAAAGGACTCAGTTCTCACAGACAGCTTTGCAAAAGCAAAAAGCACAGTTTCTACTCCTCTCCCAGACTTTCAATGGTTTGACAGCCACATGATACCCTACAGTTAGAAACATTTTTTGTTGTTGTTGTTTTTATTTAGATGTGTTTCCTTAACGACCCTACTGGAACCATTGGATGGGTTGTTTGCATGACGATCAGTTCCCTCCTTAAATGCTCAGACTTTTTCTGAAATGTTTTAGATTTCCTTTGTAACTGGAAATTATCCTCCTGCCCCATCATATGCAGAGTCTAGACTTGGAACCATTTCTTAGATTATCTGTGCTTTGGTTTCAGTATGAATCCCTTTGACCTGTGAACAAATTCTCTATATAAGACATGGAGGCCAAGGATGCAGTCTGTGGCTGCGAATGACAGACAGTTCAACCAAGTAACCTTGCCTAATAAATACAATGTCTAAACACAATGGTGTCCAAAATGGGATGGGGAAGTGTGGAAGACAATACATTAGAGTGCGAGAAGAAAATATTGGCACATATATTATTTCTTATCCTATTTAAATTTTCTTTTTTTACCTATAACAGAGTACATATATAATTCATAAATTAAAAATGTAGTTTGTGAAGTTATTGATCAAAAACAAATCTTACTGATGAGGTGCATAATCAAAAAAATGTAGAGAATGCTGCTTTAAACATAAATTTAAATATAAACATTGTTGAATAAGGCAGTCATATTTTCTAAAATAGTTTTATCTACACTTTTATCTTACGGTCAAATTTGATAAACTTCGTAGCTTTGGGATTTTATTGGATGGATATGAGTTATTATGGTAATTAATACTATCAATTGTAATGCATCAGCTTATATAGTTATTAATATTATACATTAAAAAATATATGATACAATAAACGTAAGGCTAGTATTTCTATTACTTAAATCTGTTGGGTTCCTTTTTATTTTCAGATTTGATTTGGGCTCATTTGCCATGAGACTCATTATCTCTGGTACAACATCTCACTTTTCTTCCAAGGATGAGTTGCAAGAGGTTTGTGATTCTCTATTGCTAACAATTTAAAAATAAATGTTTAAGAGGTAGAATTGAAAGTAAACTTAGATGTGATCTGGTTTGAAGTTCTCCTTTTACTAAAAGAAAATAAGTTGTTTTTTTCAATGTCCCATAGTAAGTAAATGGAAGGCAAAGGACTCGAACCTCTTAAAATATGTGTTTATAGAATTCAAAATGAAAATTACCCCTGAGAGATGAGTCCTTTTGTGTTATTTTGTTCACATTATATCATCATGAGTGATTATATTGAAGTTTGGAAGAGTCCTGAAAGGTTTTTAACAAAGCTATTATTAGTAGTAATTCTACTTGTCTTTTTTATTTTCTTTCCACAATAAATCTTGAATTTATTTACTCTTGAAGCAAATTCAGAGTTCTAGAACTTAAAACTGGCTCACTACTTACTCTGTGACTTGGCTTAATTACAACTTCTTTACCCACAGTGTACTCACTTGTAAGAAGGATTTATCATTCCTGTCTTACTTTATTTATTGTTTGAAGATAAAGTGATAATTATGCAAAAAAAAAAAAAGAGGAGAAAAAGAAAATAACCTTTTAGAGGTTGGCAGAAAAATGCTTGCACCTGTGTTTGTAGAAATTGCAAGCTGTTTTGAAACCCTTTGGAAGAGAAAGTGTTTTATGAACCATGTCAATAATTCTTTTCTTGCTTATTTTTCAGGTGCAACTGTTCTTTGACTCTCTTAAGGCCCAAGGATCACATCTGGATGTTTTTCAAATTGTTCTGGAAACCATACCCAAAAATATTGAGTGGCTGGAGAAGAATCTTCCCACTCTGAGGACTTGGCTACTGGTTAAGATTTAAACGGTTGAAAGAAAGAGCACACCAGCTGTGGGCCATATTTGCATGAAATCAGCAAAGCTTAAGTCTGAGTTACAGATGTTTTGTCTCACCAGTAAGAAGACTCAAGAAGTAATCCAGGGCAGTTTCCTGCTGTAAACTATGGTCTCTAGCTGACCGATGCATGGTGCTGGGGGTGGGGTAAGGGCAATTTGGTAGCCTATTTAAAAGTAAACTTTCTGAGTAATGGAGAGTTTAGCCACAGCACAGATGATCTACATTGCCTCGCGTTGTGCCACTCTTTTGCAACTTTGCTGCTTTTTAACCTTGCTGAGCATCCTGGTGTTTAATTCTTACCATTCATGGAAAAATCTGAATCAAATATGAAGCATAAGAATCAGGAATACAGAGACTTTGTCACCAAACCTTAGATTATTAAAAACTGTATGTCAGCGTTTATCGAATAGGCCGGGAAGGCTTGAGGCTCTCATTCATGAAAACCCTCAAGAATAGCCTTCATCTCCCAATGAAGTAAAATCTGCAGTCGCAAAGGTACAGGAGAGAAAGATGAGACCACATCACTTTAATTGGTACATTTGTATTTTTAGTAAATCTTTTGAAAGTTGCAGAATTAGATTATATTGTATATATTTTGGGTGAAAGCATGGTTTAATGTAAATATTTAAATGTATCATCCTATATTGTAATCCAGTTTTAGCATTTCTTTATATTTTAAGGGAAACTCTTGATCTCTGAAGTGCTTTTCTAGATGCTTCTCTTAATTGCTTGAATAAGTCATTTGGAATAAAGAAAACACTTCTCTAAATACAGGTAGTACATTTAATAAATTCATGTTCCTACATTTGAATCAGTGTGCAAGTATAGGTAAGTTCTAGAAAGATGTGAATCAATACACAAATGACTAATTTATCTCGGTTATTAAGGGAAGCGGGATGTTGAGGCAGGGGTGGCATTGAGGGTGTTATGCAATCCCTCCTGGAGTGATATGAAGGTCTATAGACCTTTCCAGTCAGAGACAGAATACAATTTGTGTGGACCGGGGGCATGACTCGATGCATATTTTGTTGTTTGTTTTCAAATCATTTCTTGGAATCTTAGAAACATCTTTGACTCTAGATTTGACCTGGTCCGTATCCTACCAAGGTCTATACAACACCTTAGTGACAGCCCTCTATAATTACATACTTGAGCATAAAGAAACTGAAAGAGTAAAGAATACTGTGTTTTTTTTCCACCAAAACAATATGTAAATTAAGCACTAAAATGTGTATGAGCTTCAGTAAAACTGTACCATGAATATTTACATAAATAAGCAAAGTTCTTTCTTTTGTTCAGTAACTTGCCTACCATAAATTTCCAAGTTTTAAATGGTCTTCCCTTTAGCTCTTTGTTTAAATACATTTGTAATTTCTCAGATTCTTAAAACTTGAGTACAGAAAGAAGCAAAGTTATTATTTCATGAGAATGAATGTCCCAATAATGTTTCAACAAAGTATTTTAAAAATAAATGTATTGTACTTATTAGTATGGTATTTCAAAATTTTTATGGTAGATGCCAGATCCCCAACACCAAGGAAGACTGGACTAAAGTTAGTTTTACTTTCTTTTACTGCAAATGAACAAACAAGTTATATACACGATCATGACTAGATGAAGTGAACAGACACAACTCTGTGCCATCCTGATTCCCCACAGAGCTTCGAGGAGAATTTTGTCATTTCCACAGCCCTCTCAGAATGAGAAACCTTTCAGATCAGGGGGGCCCAGATCCAATGGCTTTCTCCCTTTTAGACTTTGTGTAGGAGTGAATGGGCACAGCCCTCAAGAGTCCAAATTATCACCATGACAGGAATTTGTCCTACCTCCTGTACATACTTCTGCATTTCATTCCTTGCTATGTCATTGGGTCTATTTGAGGTTGCAGAGAAGCAAGATTGGCAAGGAACTACTATAAGAGATCCTGATTTTCTGAGGGAAGTTCCTGGGGGTTTTTGTTTTGTTTTGTTTTGATTTTGGAGTCAAGGAAGGCTTTATCCCAAAATACCAGGACACCTCTCAATAGTCAGAGAAGCTAGTTTTCCACTTGCACATGATTGCCTACCAACCGCAAGGTTGTTTAAAGTGGCCACGTGTTTTACTCTGCAACACCCCTTTACTTATATTCATTATTGACCTTTGTTGCATTTAACCACGTGTCACTGTTTTTCATTTCAACATATAATGGTTTACAAATTTTATATTTACAGACTTTAAATCAATCACCTATTATATTGTCTGCTTCCTGAAACCTTAATCTCATCAAAGTCATGTCTCCAAATCATAAGGAAAAAAAAGGTGAAAAGAATTATGAAAGAAGTGGGTTTGCTGGGTGGAAGCATATACATATTTTATATAATCCAACATTTTAATAGTTGGTGCCAGATTATTTTTCTGAAAGGGGGTGTTAATTCACCTTCTTCCCCTATATCCTGTAATAGTCAGTGCCAAATGTTAATCTTTTACATCTAGTAATACTTTCCATGGTAAAGTACAGTTTCCCCAGATATGTACATAGCTGTGCCACTTTTGGTTAGTATCTGCTGGATAAATCTTTGTGTATCCTGTTACTTTGAAGTTTTCTGTATCCCTTACTTTCAGAAGAATCTTTTGTAAACATACCTGAATTTTGTTTCCTATTATGTTCCCCAATTTGGGCAGGCCCAGGTTTTGTCATGTGTCATATGTCAAAAGCATAAAAACTGAATCTTCAGATGCCCTCAAGTTGAACACTGATTTCACCCTTCTGTTTATCCCTCAGGGTTCTTGCCTTCACTGTTTTTGACGCCTGCGTATTCCTTACTAACTTTCTAGGACATTGGTGCATTAAAACAATTATAAAATATACTTCATTCTAT
This sequence comes from Rhinolophus sinicus, assembly GCF_036562045.2. NCBI lineage: Eukaryota > Metazoa > Chordata > Mammalia > Chiroptera > Rhinolophidae > Rhinolophus > Rhinolophus sinicus. The sequence goes on along the minus strand of NC_133753.1, from coordinate 135,263,400 downwards.
ATTTTTAGTTATTTTTAGCAAGAAGGTCAGTCAGGATACCTGGTTTAGCATATTCTCCGAAGCTGTAATAATTTTTCAATATGCAAATGCCTAACACTTTTCCATATGAGGCTCCTTAGTATGGAAATTGGTTTGCAGTGTTGACTGTGTGTTATTGACTTCTCATAAATAAGGTTGTGGGTTGCCTAACACTTATCATACTTAGGAAGTCAGCGGTATAAACGGATCATTTTTTCACAACTGAAATCGGGGAAACTTTCCAATATTCATAGGGAGAAATGGTTAGAAAGTTTGAGAAATGCAGACTTCACTAGCAAGGTGGAAAACCATTTCTGCCTCACTCACTTCTGCAAACTTTACCTCACAGCCATAACTTCAAGATCTTTTGCTAATGTGTTTTCTTTTCCCCAAAAGTCCTCATCTTCTACCATACTCCCAGGTAAGGTCAGGAAACCAGTTTTCTCTTCTCAGTATATGACGCATTAATTCTCATCTTGAAGTATTTACAGACCTGATTTCCCACACTTCAAAGTTCCTGTGTTCATCCTTCTGCTGAGTTATGCCATATTTCGTTCTTTAAGTACAAGATTTTAGGTTCATGCCTCTGTGAGCAATTCCCACCTTAATACTACCTGACAGGTTCCTCTAAACATCCAGACAATACCTCAGTTATAATTACAAACCTCATTTTAAAGTTTGCAGAGTAGACTGTCTCAGACTTAAGAGATACAAAGGACATTATTTCTCAGTTTTAAAACCATATTCCCTTTTAAAAACTGTTTTCTAGTAAACTGAGTTCAAAAATTCTAACTCATTTCTAATATTTTGAACTGGAAAGTCAGGAAAAGGATAGGCAGAATATTCTGAAAACTCAAATATGGAAAGAGGTGGGAAAGGGTTTGGTGAACTTTTTCTAAAAGAGAAACAATTGTCTCCGTGGCATAACGCAGTTGGTGTATAATTTTATTTTCTTTCTATTCATACCTCCAGATGTAGACCCAAAGACTAAAAACAGGAATATTAGAAGGACAAACAGAACTTTTTAGCTGGTAGTGGGTAAACAGGTAGAGACTTAAGCCATCAGGATCAAAGAAAAGGTCTGGCCTGCAAAATCTATGTGAACCAGACAGAAACCACAGGAATCAGACCCTGTGACCTGGATGAGTTCATTCAACTCACATTCAGGGACTGAATTAGGGTCACTTCAGCAAAAATTAAAAAGTTGTTCATTAATGAGAGGTTGCTTTAAAAATTATGTTCTATATTCTAGAAAAGTCATTACCAAAGAGGAAAAGCAAATTACTCTTCTGGTTTCAGATAACTGTGTCTCTGGGAAGCCTAGCTGTTTGTATTTTAAGGTCAAGGGAAGTATATCAACTGTTGGCTTCCCTGTCTCATTTGAGGACCTAGAAAGAAATAACATCAGCAGCTTTGGTCTTGTAAATCCAGATCTAAAAAGTGCTGTCTAAAAAAGGAAACATAGATTTTGTTTCAAAATACATCTCCCCTTAAAAAAGTTGCTTTTCTTCTATAATTCTACCATCACAGATTCATTCCTTTGGGCTAAAAAAGTTAAAATATTAAATTGTAACTCGTTAGACGTGCCTTAGTGTGACTTTGTTTTTTTAAATACTTATTTCTTTACAGCTAGTTGAGAAAAGGGCCCCAAGGAGAAAGGATCTCGAAGCTGGGAGAGAGGATTTGGGTGGGGGTTGGCGGGTTGTGTGCTCTGGAATGAGGGCAATACCCCAGAAAGTACTGGTTGGGTAGGAAACTCTGGAAGGCAGCATCTGTCACTTACTCAAGGGTGTTGCACACAGGTGGCATTTGATAAATATGTGTTGACTGTGTAAAGCAGCACCTAGAAATAAGGAAGGGAAATAAAAAATGGGACCTAGGGAAATGCAGAGACAAGCCTACTTGGCAATTTTGCCTCAGGCTCATCCTGCTAGTACATGATTCTATGCTTCTGTGGCATGTAGTGTGCAGTATGTGTATCATATATCCTGGGTACGCGATCTGATTGGCCCAACGTATTGTAAGTGCCTTACAAGGAAAACTTCAGCTTCTGTTTTGTTTTTTTGTTCTCTTGGGTGCTCAGCACACCGTGGGCACGTCACAATGTTGCTGTCTGACTGACAGCTTGCTTGTGCTGGCAGCTATCAGCCAGCGGGAGGGAAACAGCATCTGAGTCAGCCCAGAGACAGCCAAGAATCACAGTCAAGTGTAATCTTCTGCATAAATATTACAGGACTTTCTCATGCTCAAAAACAAACAAAAACCTGAAGGACACTTTTTGTAGGAATGAACCTTAGACAGGCTCTATTTCAGCATAGCTGTAAGAAATAAAAATGAAAACTGAACCTGTATCTTCAGGAATATAAACATCTCCCTAGAAAGAGCAAGGAAATCAAAAGTTCCAGCTAGCTATCATTTCTAAAAACATCTTTTACCTCTTCTGACTTGTATAGAAGTGGGCCTATGACTGGTTTTCATGGCTGGAGTTGGGCCCACTCTCCCTGCCACTTCCTGGCCCAGGGAGGCCCCATCTGACCCAGGTCTTAGACATCAGCTCAACACGAAAGCTTGGCTTCTTCAGGACATCGTTATTTTAAGTTTATCAGTTTGGAATATGTCAGCATTTTATAAATTTGTTTGTTCTTCTTTATACTTTGAGAGTGTAAATTTTTTTTGTATGTAATCTACCTGGTATTAAAGTTGCACAATTGACATTTAATAGTAACGGTAAATACATCTTTAGTACTTATTGTGTGCCAGTCTCTATTCAAAGCATCTTCAGTGTGTATATTCATCATCTCCTCACAATAACTCTAAGAGGGGGGTACTTGTCCTCAGTTTATAAAGGAGAAAATGAAACCCAGGGAAGTTTAGCAACTTGTCCCAATCATAGAGGCAATGGTTTTTAGTATATTCACAGAGTTGTGTGCCTATCAACATGGTCAATTTTAGAACATTTTCATTACCCCAACAAGAAACTCTGTACCCATTAGCAGTCACTCCCTAGTCTTTCCTCCCTTCAGTCTTAGGCAACCTCTAATCTGCTTTCTGACTCTACAGATTGCCTAGCCTGGATGTTTCACACTCGCATAAATGGAATAAATAATACAATATATGGTCTTTTGTAACAGGCTTCTTTGATGGACATTTGTAATGTTTACACTTTTTGGCTGTTATTAATAGTGCTGCTATAAGCATTCATGTACAAATTTTTGTGTGGACATGAATTTTTAATTCTTCTGGGTATATACATAGGCTAAAATTGCTGGATCCTGTGGCAACTCTATGTTGAGCCTTTGGAGGAAATGTCAGACTGATTTCTAGCACAGCTGCACCATTTTATACTCCCGTCAGCAGTGTACAATGGTTCCAATTTCTCTACATCTTTGCCAACATTTATCATTATCTGGTTTTCCATTTGAGCCATCCTATGCCTGTGCCTCACCATACTGCGAGGTGCTACATCACTGTGGTTTTGATTTGCATTTCCCTAATGATATTGAACATCTTTTCAAGTGCTTATTTGTGCATCTTGTTTGGGGAAATGTCTATTCCGATCCTCTGCCCATTTTTAGTTGGATCATTTGTGCTTTATTATTGAGTTGTAAGAGTTCTTTGTATATTTCAGATACAAATCCCTTGGGAGGTAAATGATTTGCAAATATTTTCTGCCTTTCTGCAGGTTGTTTTTTTTACTTCTTGATGCTATCCATGAAAGTCAAATCTTTCTTGATACTTATCTTCAAACTTATTTCTGTTAGGAGGATGCTGTTATGATGAGTTGAATTGTGTCCAGTGAAAATTCGTACGTTGACGTTGTAACCCCCAGCACCTCAGAATGGGACTTTATTTGGAAATAGCATTATTGCAGTTGTAATTAGTTAAGAAGAGGTCATACTGCAGTAGGGTGGGCCCCCATCCAATGTGACTAGTGTTCATATTAAAAGGGAAAATATGGACACAGACATGCACACATGGAGAATGGTATGTGAAGACTGGAGTTATGCTACCACAAGCCAAAGAACTACTAGAAGCAAGGAGAGAAGCCTGGAACATATCTTATCCTGGTGCCTTGTTCTTGGGCTTCTAGCCTCCAGAACTATGAGACAATAAATTTCTGTTGTTTAAGTCACTCAGGTTGTGGTCATTTTTTTACAGCAGCCCTAGCAAACTATACAACGGCCTAAGATTTATTTTTCCATTTCAGTAGTTACTTTCAGGTCAGAGTTCAAGGTTTAATGATATACCATGTTTTGGTTTGTAATCCTAATTATATTGATCAATTAATTATATGGAAAAATTGCATTGATTTGAGTTCTATTTTTACTTTTCCTATACAGTGTCAGGGTTTAAAAAATATCAAAATGTTATTAAAAGGTATCTGTGTTCATGACATTTAGGTTGCCAACTGCCATTTTGGTTGCTAAACCCTACGTTTCCCTTCTGAATAAGAAAAATGATTTTGCCCAAGGCTCCCCTCCTCCTCCATATGAAATAAGGGAAGTGATCCAAACTCAACTTTGTCTAAGAAACCGATCATGGGAACCCTGTTTTCATTTCCAGTGATTTGCTTAGAAATGTACAAAATACAATTTCAGCAAATAAAACCTAAAGAGAATTCTAGTGGGGAATTTCTGAGAAAAGTTTCCTTGTTCTTAAGAAAGAGACACCAGAGAAAAATTTCCTTCTTCCTCCCTTGATGCAGGCTTTTTGACCATATGGCATGCAGTCTTTCAGAAAATTGCTCACAGACTGGATAGAGTGAGAAACTGGGTTTTTGATGAGGTTGGGGAACGATGACTGGAGACTGCCTTATCTCTGGACTTGTTATGTGAGATGATAAATTTCCTTATTGTTTAGTTTATCAGTGTTTTGCTTGTGTATTCCAAAGTATCTGGACTCGCATGCTGTTCCTTCCTGATAACATTTCATTTTATTTGGCTGAATCTTCTTGTTAATGACTAAGCTCTATAAGGACTCTGTTGAATAATGATTCTGCTGTTCTTAGTGCTCTAAACATTGCTTAATTTGGTATAACTTCAAACATCACTAATTGATGCTGAGCATGTGTGCTGCAAATGGGTTATAGAAGTAATGAGGTATTCACTCCTCTAGTCTCTGGGGTGCCTGGGTAGAGTCTGGAGTAGCTGGAATCATCATGGCAGCAAGTAGTATCCTCTATTTATATACGACTGCTGAACATACTTAGTGTGTACATTGAATTAATGTATTTTTATTGCTTATTTCAAAATAATTAAAAAAGAATATTTAATAATGCTAAACCTAAAGTTGACATGGAATGTCAATAAATTAAATTGCAATATCAATCGTTAGTGGAATAGCCTTCTGGTCGCCTGAAGTTAGCTGTAATTCTCTTTATTCTGTATCCCTTTTATAGATTATTGTCATTGACCCTAACTTCTCTGTGGGAATAGAGAAGCAATTTCTGGAGCACTTCTTTAGAACCCAGACCACCTGAGTTCCAGTCTATGCCTGCCACTGGACTGTGAGTAAATCTTCAAACTTCTCTAGACTTCAGTTCCCTTATCTGTTAACTTCAGGCTTGGGTTAGTGGATCATGGCATTCCACATGCTTTATTTTGATGAAACAAAAATGTTCACATTCTCTGATTACCAAGTTTGTTGCTTTTTTAAATATATAAATAAATGCTGTTTGTTATTCAGGGCGCTCACATTTTCCCTTTCATGCTATTTATTATATATTATAATTAGCCCTCCAAATGTTTCGTTTTCAAATGTTAAATGGTAGAGAGCAAGGATTCTGCAAATAGTAAATGGGTGTAGTAGATAATATCACACTATCTCTTCTGATAAGAATAGTAACTTCATAATAACTTAAAGGTATCATGCCCTTAAACTAAAGAGGAAGTTCTGTGTGGGAAGATAGGAGGAGGTTAAAGACTGAAATATAATGGGTTTCAGTAGTGAATTTGTTAAATTGTGTTCCCTCAAAGAAGCTTTGTGAAGTGAAATGTAAAATGGCATCCCCCTCAAAAACAAAACAAAAGACACAAAAAAAACAGAATAAAACAAAATTCATTATTATTCTTTTGAAGGTATGTATCCTGAAACATTTTGGTTTTGTATACTCTTTTATTTCCAATACAAAACCACAAGTCTTTAAAAGGTCCTTAATGTCTTTGAGTGTGTGTGTGTGTGTGTGTGTGTGTGTGTGTGTAGGAATGGGAGGGATGGGAGGCAAGAAGTTGGCAAAGAGAAGATAAATTATTTGTCTCTTTGTCAAAGAAATCTCAGAAAGACATGATGATCCACCTATATTTACTAGTGCAATGGTGAAGCACTTTTACCACAAGTCTCTGCAGAAATGGAGTATTTAAGACAAACCATAAGATAATGTGTTTCACACTTAAAAGCATAATAGACTCGAACTTACAGGTGAGGTGAGGTGAGATGTAACAAGCCGTGAAGTTTTAAGTACTGTACCTCTGATATCATGTGCTTTGGCTGCAAAAAATAACACCAATGGAACATGATATGACCTAAAATATAGAGAAGGGCTTCTTGTCTAAGCAATGCAATGTGTAGGGGTCCTTTTTAACAAAACCCGTCCTGCATATACTATGTAATATCTGAACACTGATGCAACAGTTCCTGTGGTTCACTTCCTGTTTTTGGTTCTTAAGTTCGCTGGGGTGTGGGGGAGCAGTAAAAGGTCTCTGATTATATTATTTAACACACACAGTGGGGAGAGCACAGCTTTGAGGTATCACATGATATAGACACCTTCTCTGTACTGATCCCAAATGCACCATTCAATATAGAGATGTTCTCTGGGTGTTCAATATTGCAAGTGAACTAGAACTCTAAATACCACTGCATCCATTCACATATTCATTCAAAAATTATTTGTTGCATCCTTATCCAGAGGTTAGGCACATAACCCTTAAAAAAGATGATGACTCTGCTGCCTTCACGGAGCTTGTGTTCTTGAGAGGGAGGTTGATAATAACCAAGCAGCGAACAAAAATATTGTTTTAGGGAGCAATAAATGCTGTAAGAAAATTAAGCAGCAGACCATGTTGGTACCTTTTTTCGATGGCGTGGTCAGGGAAGGGCTCTCTGCAGAGGTGACATTTGAGCTGAGACCTAAATGACAAGAAGGAACCAACAGGCAAAGTGCCAGGCAGAAGTAACAGTCCTTGTACGAGGAATATGCAAGAGGAATGGTTAACAATGCTGGATGGAACTTGGTTACTTCCGGAACTGCAAGAAACCCTCTGTGGCCAAAGAATCGTGAGCACGTGTAAGAGATGAAGTCCCAGAGTTGTTAAGAGTTTCACTTTTATTCTAAGTGCGATTGGTATTCATGGGAGGTTTTAAAGTGGAGTGAGAAGTGATTTAATACACTTGTCACTTAAAAATACAATATTACACTTCGATTTTACTTCTTCAAAACCTAATTTCTAATTCCCGCGCGGGTCAAACGACATCCCGGCTATCCCTTTTTGTCCTGGTTGTGCTCGCCGCCTGCTAGTTTGCACCCGACGCTCTGCGCCTGCTGTTGACAGCCTCAGTGGAGCGTGTGACAGTTGGCAGGAGCAGTGAGGCACAGCTGGAGCCAAGTTGCTGCAGGGGTCGGGTAGGCGGGAGAGAAAGAGGAGGCGGTGGCAGCGCTTTGGGAGGGCCGCGCAGCCTTCGCCACGAGAGTGCCGGCGATGCGCACACCCAGCAAGGGGTGAGGAAGAGGGGCCCCAACGATCCTTCCCGGGGCCCATGGGGCCCCTAGTTGCTCCATCTGGAAGGTTCGCCGGGTCTGCCCGGATTTGACATTGGAAACAATGGTGGCTTGGGGCTGGAGGCAAAAGCGCGAGCGCTGGAGGGCGGGGTAACTAAGGGAGTTTCTGCTTCTGAGGCCTAGCTCTGCGGGGTCTGGCGGAGAACCCCAGCGGCGGCACCCCGGGAACCTGAAGTGTTGATTTAGGGCTCGGCTCCTGCTGGCCTTCTGCCCACATCCTGCGGCACCCACGTCCCCCGGCTCCAGCGCCGGGTTTTGTCATTCGCCTGCATGAGCAGACCCCGCCCTAAACCACTACCAAGCGGACAGAATCCCTGGGGCCTTTGGCTCCGCCGGGGTCCCCCCCCCCCCACTTGCGACCACTCTGCTGTGGGCGGGCAGCCCTTCCGAGAAGGCCTACAGCGCTTTCGCGTTCGGAGCTTGCGCAAGTGAGCTCCCCAGAGCCAGTCTCCCCAGGGAAACGAAGCTTCGCAATCCTGGGAGCGACCTTCACCCGCAGGCTCCTGCTCTGCCTTCAGATCTCGGCACCTTCCAGCGAGGCTTCTCCTCACCAAGCCATCCGAATTAGCGATCCACTCACTCTCCATCACATCACCCTGATTTAATGCGCAGCGGGATATTTATTTCAGCCTTGTGTATCTTCTGTGTTTGTTTATTGTCTGTTTCTGGAATGTCCGCTCCACGGGGCACTGACCCTGTTTTTCCGCCGCGATGCCGCGCTGAGACTCAGTGCCTGGGACCCTGCCCCGGAGGAAGGCAGTATGCCGTCACATTTGCTGAATGACTCAATGTCGTTCCCGGCAGTGGAAGAGACCAGAGAGGCTGCCCTTTGTTGTGGGGGCGGGGCTTGTCCTGGCCCCGCCCTTGGACCAGCCCCCAGGTCTAACCAGCTCCTCCCACTCTTCTCCCGGGAATTAGGCTTGGGGCAGTACCGTGCTTTTCCTCCTAGCCTCCCTCGCATTTTCTGCAGCTGTCGCGAAAACCCGGAGCAGCGGAACCGCAGAGCGGCGGAGCGGAGCCCCCCCTCGCGGCACCTCCCCAACAGCCCTCGGCGGCAGTGCTGGGCATGCTCAGTCGGCAGGGCCGCTTCAGCTCTTGGAGTAGGAAGCTAGGGCGCTCCGGCTGTAAGGAGCCGCGGCGGGGGGAAAATGGAGCCCTTCACCAATGGTGAGTGGGCGGCCAGCGGTGCCGGGGTTGGGGCTCTCTGGGGCCCAGAGGACCGTGGCCAGATGTGACGCGAGGGGTTGGGTTGCAGTCTTCCCCATCGCGGGTTTTCTGCGAGGGTTTGGGGCCGGCGAAAGGGGACTGGGGGAGGCTGCTGGAGGCATCGGGATGGGGTGGGGGGGCTGTCGGGCAGCGGCCGGCGCGGGGCTGGGGGCTGGTGTGAAGGTCAGCGCCACCGCCTGCCCGGGGTAGGGGGGATCGTCCGGAGCGGCTGGACCAGACGCTCCGCTGCGGGGCCAGGTGGGCGAACGGCAAAGTTTGGGCTGCTGTGCGGAGAGGAGGGAAAGTTGGCAGCCCGGGTTTGCCCCCGGAGAAGGTGGTGTCTGCCGCCGCTCTCGAGCTGGAAGGGTTAAGCCGCGGCCCCTGCCAAACCCAACTTCTGTGCTGCGCTGGGAGCTGTCCCCCTGTCCTTCAGCGAGTTGCCGGCATGCCTTTTCCTAATAGAATGGGCTGGGGGTGGGTGGTTTGGCAGGTTAATTTAGTGGAAGAAAGGGAAACTTGGGGAAAGGCTTGCTTACTTCTGATCGGTGCCAAGGAGGTGCCTGCCCGCATTGCCACCGTCCTGCTGCTGAGGCAGTCTGCAGGGCGTTCATGCTTCCTTTTCCCGGCTTCCGATAAACATCAGTTTTTCAGTTGAAGGCTCATTAAATATCAAGGATCCCTCACGGTGATACCATAATGTGACTTGAAGAGTCAAAGCTGGAACCTGCAGGAATGCTCTGCAAAACAGCCACAACCCTTTACTGGACGGAGAGAATAAATCCCACCCTAGTTAAAACAATGGCTTTGTTTGGACCAGAAGTGCTGGAGTCACTATATAGGGAGGAAATGTCATCAATTTGTAGCATTGAGTATATGGATTCCTTTTAGGGATAGAAAGCAGGAGAACTGCCAGTAAGGGAGAATTTACACTTAAGTTAGAGAATTCATCCTCTAGTTGATGTGTTTTCTTGCGGGTGATATGGTTATTTCAGATAGATAGTTTGTCATATAATAGAAGCCAAAGTCTACCCCTTTTGGGTAGGTTAGTTGCGACCCAAAAGATAGAGACATTGTCCACTATATTATATCGCAAACTGACTTTGTTGTATGTTATACCTCATTCATGGGCCTGCAGATTATTCATTATATTCTCATTACATTACTCATTGTGATTCACAAATGCTTTATTCTACTGCCATCTTCCTGTCTGTGATGTTTAATTAGGCTTAATGACAACTTTAATTCTGAATTTTCTTTCTCATTCACGTTCTATTTGTAACTATTAAGGTTCTAAGAAGAGTCTTGTAAAGTCACTAAGCGAATTAAGAAAGATTTGAATGGAAAGGAACCTTAGAGACCATATAGTACTCTAGTGTAAAATATGTTTAATACAGATCACTCGATCCTTTCAAATGATTATTCCAAGGCTTTTTCTTTGTTCTAGGTAGAATGCTTGGAGTTTCTATCGTTGTAGGATTTTAAGTGTGAAATTTCATCTAAGTTGAAAAAAAAAAAAAAATCGCCTAGCAAGGCTGAGTCATCCATTTGGTCAAGATCATTGCTAGCTGATTTGATGAACCTGTGTCTACAGAATTAAAGTACATTCTCACATCTTAAAATTGGGGCCTTTCCTCCCCTCTTAGAATATGCTCCTTTAGATATGAATATTTTCAAATTGTCTCATTTTGGAGGGCAGTGGAAAAGTCCTACAGAAGAGAATAAAAAAAAAAGCAATCCATCAACTTTCATGTAGGAAATTGGATTTCTAATCCTTTCCTATCTATCATCCAGATTTTCAGAGCCTGTGTTGGAGCCCGTTTGGCAATGCATCATTTTGGTTAATGTATTAATCACTCCTTGGAGGCTTATCCAGACTCATTTAACAAGGAGAATGGGAACTACAATGTCTAAAGTTAACAAGAAATAAGCTCCTACCAGTTTGAGGTGTTTTTCAGGTTTAAGATGGACTAGTTTTTTTATTTTATTTCATAACTTTTGAAGGACAGGTGTAGAATTTTCTAGTGTCTTCAAACAGGAGATGGAATAGTGGAAAGTATATCTATTTTGTACTTCCTCCTTTTGAGTACAAAGGACATGTAGACTTAACTCTTCTCGCATAGGTTTGGGTGTTTTGGTGCAGATTATTTCATTATCCATAGAATTTATGATTGCAGGAATTATCAATCTGGGTATGGGTTTTTGTTACACATTCATTCTCTTTTACTAAAATCTTCACCACTTACACTTTCTCAAGACAGTTTTAGTAATTCAGGACCACATATCTTTCAGTTAAAATCTTGTCAGTGGTTTCACCCTCTGACCTATAAATTTATAAAGGAAGCAAATTTAGTTTCTGTTTTGCCATTTTGGCTTTCAATTCTCATCTATCCCAGTAAAGCTTTTGGTACTTTTCCTGTTAAAACTTGCTGCTGGTATGGCTCAGTTTTCTTCCTTTGCCTGCTGATAATGGGCTTATTTAATGGTCATCCTGTTTTCCTTTCCAGGTAACATATTGCTGTAACCCATTTAACATGCACATCTCTAGAAAAGGCTTATAAGGAGGGACCTTAGTGTCAAGATTTCCCCTTTGGCTCAGGAGGTATTTTTGGTCTTGCCCTTGGGAGGTACTGCTGACTGTTACGCTGAAGACTGGATGTCCATTCTGGCTTTGGGATCTTTGGTGACTTTTTTTGTGGGGAGAGAGATGTGCTGCACCAGTCCTCAAGATTGATTTAACAGTATTATATCCTGTTTGGCAGGTAGAGGTGAAACTATTAGGAAGTAGCGATTTAAGTATTACCAAAAAGCAAACAAAAGTTATGGCAACTCTCTAGGTCCTTAGATAGATGTACTAGATTAGGACAAGTAATTATTTGATGACTCTTTAGATTTATTTGTCCTTATGCAGGGGTACGATATTTCAGAGTAACTTAAATTCTTATTAAGGAATGTAAATACCAGAGCTCACCCTTAATTGAGGTCTGAGGTTGTTGGGCCTAGGGATTTGTGACTTCGTTTTGAGGATGTTAGAAGTATTCACCAGAGGGGAGCGAATTCAGGATTTGGAAGCATATTGACGGAGAAGGACTCCTGTCTCTCTCTCTCTTTTTCCCCATTTTTTCTGGTTTGTGGTATGGCTTGAAGTAAATCCAGAGGGTGAAAAAGCGTTGATTTTTTGAAGTCCCAGAACTGAAAACATAATTTAAACGGTTTGTCCATTGTTTTCATATGAACTAAGCCCCCAGAAAACACTTCAGAACTACAGCCTCTTACATAATCAAGTGAGGGAGACTTATAAAATTATTTTTGATTTTGTTTTCAGATTGGCATCCAATTGAAAATATTTCCCAACTTCTAAAATGAGAAGCCTGGATAACAAATTAGATATTCATGGTTGTAAGGCAGTATGGAATTGTGATTTCATCTTTTTATCTTACAAATAACAATTGTCCTATAGTATGCATTTCTTTAAAATAATTTTTTAGCATTATCTGTCAAAAATGTGAGCTTACCACATTTTGTTTATATATATTTGTTCTATGATAAATTACCACATTGAAAGAAAACCTTAAAAAATGGAAGACTGTAGTTTCTTTCTATGTGATGGAATATAAGTTAAATTCTGTTTTTAATCCTCTGTCTTTTTTGTTTCAGTTTAGGGAAATAGAAACTATAGGAATAGTATGTTAACATCATTTAATAGTCTAAGATTGAGGCTATGACTGGAACCCAATTCAGTTTTTACCTGGAAAGCAGTGCTGGAAAAGTTCTTTGTGCTTTACTTAACAATCGCCAAGAAAGAGCGTCTTGAGACAAGATAAATAGACAGCATACTTTAGATTCTATTAAAATTATTTATATGTAGGTGATCCTTGAAAACTCAGCCTGGTAGGCAGAGATTTTTGAAATGGTCATACCTTGAGCCTTGCAAGTCTTTGGCTCAGAAATGAGCCTAGTTTGGGGAGCAACTAGTTTTGAGATGGAAAGATAGAATCAGGGTTGGAAAGGAGTGGTAGGTGGATCTGGTTGGACAAAAGAAATTGAGGGCTGAAGGGATGAATGAGTTAAGACGAGCCTTTGGAGGCCCGGGAAGTTAGACAGAAAACCTTTTCCATGAGTTTAATCGTACTATGTATTTCTCTCTTTCATAGTCAGATAATTCATAGTGACTTGTAAATTAGGACTGTTCACTCCCCTGAATGTTTTAGATTTCAAGAAAAAAAAAAAACGGAGAGGACTATAGAGCCATTGACCTTGTGGGATCATCATGATAGCAGTCACCATTCTTTATTGCCTGGTTTTCCTTCACTTTTCTGCTGACGCTTATGGTTGAACAATGCGCCAATTAAATTTTTTTAAAATTCCAACCTTAGCATCTAAACTAGGAGGAAACCAGTTCATTTGCCAAATAAAGGAAATTTCAGGCTTCTAAGGGAGTTTGAAAAAACCGTGGAGAATCAAGTCAACTGTAGAAGATCCTTTGAAGTTCTTCTGTTTTAAGAGTATTTCCTTAATGGAGATCTTCCTGGGCATTTCTCCCACGTATTACAAGAATGTAGTCACCTACATAAAACTCAAGCCAATTGTCTGGACTTCTGTAGATTGGGGGGCTGGATGGTCCAAAGTCTTCTCCAGTCCCCCTGCATTATTGCGGGAGGTCAAGCCAGTGATCTGTGATATAGGCAGTAAAAGAAGGCTTCCTGATATTTCTGTGGGAGAGAGCTTTATAAGCTGGGAGAACAGGAGAAAGGGAAGTGCAGAGAGAAGCGGTACCTCTGTGAGTTGGGTGTGCTCCTTTCCCTCCTGGATCTCGCAGCAAAGATAACGAGGGTTGCGTAGTAGTATTTCCCAGACAACTGCCCCAGGTGTCATTTGGTGTCATACAGGACCTTTCTGGTGGGCAAGAAGGCTTTGGCCATAGTTTTTCTCAATGCTGAAACTGTTATTTTATAAAGTTTAAAACAGTTGTTAGAATAGTCATCACCTCTCTAACATCACACCATTCCAGGGTTCTTGTCGGAGGAAAAATACATGGAGATTAGTGAGAGTGAGGAGAGCTAAATGTTGAAAAGAACTTTCTTTAGGTTGGTATTAGTAGTGTGATTTGAAGACTGAAGTAGGGTAATACTTGTCAAGTTTCTTCTTGTCCCATAATTGTCAAAAGGACCTCAATGGTTAAGTTAGGGGGGGCTGCTGCGGGCGCTTGGGGCTTGGTGGGAGGAACTAGTGTGTCCCAGATTTTATCAAGTGTCCATGAGTTTGGGATGGTTCTGCCTTATATACATCAGCAGTAGTTTCTTTGCTTTTTAAACCCAGTGCTAAGTATCTAACCCTTTGGGCCACTGACATTGTCCTTACAGTATCTAGATTGGGTGGCTAGACTAAGAAAACAGTTTAGACTGAGCAGAGTATTGGGTGTTAGTGGGAAAAAGAAGTGCATTGCTGTTTAAAATAGCAGACTCACTTCCATACAGAAGCTTGGTAATGTTCCAGCTGGAGGAAGCACACAGAAAAATAATTAAATGTGGAAGGAGGTTCTAGTCTGACTTGGGGATTAGATAATAAATATATGTGTTGAGTTAGATAGAAATTAGCATTCACTGAAATGTGGCTAGTTTTGTTTGAATGCAGTTGTTCATTGTAGTTGGGTACATAGTTCTGTTTTCATTCATTGCTCATTTACGAAATACCATTGAGATAAAGACTTGAATTCATGCATAGAAGCTTTTCTTGGCAGATCGTCAAATGACAATGACAAATGGTAGGAAAAAATGTGGTTACAATCCCAGGTGTTTGGATAATCATCACTATTTTTAACAAATGGGTTAATGATAATCAAAGTGATCCTCAGTAAGTTGTAAATTGATGGCAAAGTTTTTGCTATAGAGATTTAAAACTATCATTTGCTTGTGTTTTATCAGTCTGATGGAAAAGCATTTCAGAGAATTATCAGCAAATTAATTCTTTGTTCAAATCCATCTGAGAGCAAGTCTAGCAATTATATTCATTTACCGGTTGAGGTATTTTCTAACTCATAAGCATTCTGTATACATTGAAGGGTTTTCATAAATTTCTTTTGCTGATCTCATTCAGTAACATATAGTCTTTGTTAAATGACTTACAGGTATTCGTTATGCCTCATGTCATTTTCATTTTAAATAAGGAATTATCATAGGTTAAGATACTTTTGAAACTATATCCAGATAATTGATGGAATTAAAAGTAAACTTTTTAGCTTTAGATCTTAGAAAGGTGTCTGCCGCTTTGTAGATTTGCATGAGAGATGAATGGGCATAAATATATACTCATCATTGACAGTTTCAATTGCTTTTTATACCTGAATCTTTCTAAGAGGTACCCTGAGGATTGTCAAGGACTGTGGGACTTGTGTTATGAGGAAAGATTGTTAAAAGTATTGTATAAGATAAAGATTATAAATTTGATTGGAGGGTGAGTTTGTTACAGATATAAACATTAGGGTAAATAATTTATCCTAGAAAAGGAAAAGAAAGTTGAAAATTAAGCTGAAATAACTTAATTTTTCCCCATGAAGATATTGTCTAAATTTTAAGTGACTAAAATGACATACCTTTATGTGAATTCTAATCATTGTCATAATGATAAATATACGGACAAAGGAACCAAATGATCTCAGCATTCTGTATTGTCTGTATTCTTTAGTCCATGGAACGTTATGTTTCACTTGTTAACTTGATGCTTTGTAGTTGTCCTGTGGCCAGAATTTTGACTAGAGTATTTTCTCAGTGGAATCTGCAATGTTTTTGAATGCTGGTTGTTCAGCAGAACTAAATAGTTATTATTAGAACTTTGTACATTATTGTAAATTTTATATTTTCTCTTGGTTCTGTATTAATTCCATTGTGGATAACAACCAGAGAAAATACAAATATACATATATATGTATATGTGTGTGTGTATATATATATATATTTGTATATATTGTGTGTGTGTATGGACTATATTGTACAAAAATTTTTTTAGAAGATGAATGCTTTGGGCTCAATTCTGTTTTATTGAAAGCAGATAATACTGTGATTCAGATCTATTCATTATTTATTCTTTTTTTTGGTTATTTTCCCATTTTTAAAAAATTTTGAATTTCTTCCTTTTTATATCATGCTAATAGTTTTTCTTTATTTCTTATCTTTAAGACTGAAAATAGAACAAGCCAAAATTAGTTTTCCGTTTTCTCCTTGCTCCATTCTTCTATTGGAGAGTCAGGAGTGATGGTCAGAGAAGTATAGAGTGAATATTTTAATTCAAATTCTTCTTATCATTTTAAACTGCCTCAATTAACAAGTTATTTTTTAAATTTCTTTTTGATACGTCCCAACTTATCTCTTTTAAAAAAGGTAATAGTTTTTAAAAAGATGCCCACCTCAAATAAATTAAAATATACCTTCACTGTATGCTAACTTGTGCCACTCTGTGTTCTTAAAGCTGGAGTACAGATATGAATGTAGCATGGTCTCTGCCCTTGAGGAGATTATAGTCCAGCAGAATTAATTTGTTAAAAAGGTATACAAACATACAAAATAGTACATTCTCTTCGAAAATTGTCAGGCTTCAAGAAGCACAGGACCCATCTCACATCACTTTTTTAAAGATGCATTTGGTTTTGTACTTTTAGTTTTTCATTTTGGAGATCTACGCATGAATCTGTCTCATTTTGTAAGACTGCTGCATAGTGTAGCATAATAGAGCAGTTCAGACTGCTGCTTTCAAATCCTAACTCCTCACACACTAGCTCTGTGATTCTTATTTAAGGAGATTACCAAGATGTTTTACTATCTTTAGTTATAAAACTAAAATATGCACAGAAATGGAAACTTTTTCTGATATTAGCTGAGCGCTAAGATATATGGTGGTTTGACATATTCCAGCCATAGTGAGATTTTTAAAATTGAGGAACAAGTGGTATTTCTTTCTTGTTTCTTGTTTACTACATGTTTGAGGCCAGTATAGGATTCTTTCCATTTCGTCTTTAATAATTATTATGTATCTGTAACACTTTCAGGGAAGTGTTACGTGAGAGTAGAGGACCTATTCATTGCTACATCTAATTTAATTCTGGCTTAGATGTTTTTTTCTGGTTCGTTTCAGCAAATGTAATATGCAGCACCTCATTATTCATACAAGTAGAACTTGTTTCAGTCTTAGATCAGGTATTAAATATATTTTGCCTGTCAGGTGGGTTTGAAATAGTTAGGAATTTAAGACCAAAGGGGACAGTGTTAACAGGAAGATATAGAATAAGGGCACTTCATTAACTGGTAACAAGGCCTGTGTTTCATAGGTGTCAGGAATGCAAACAAACATGTCTGTGTTTAAATTCATACCTGTTTTGCTATGTTTCCTCATAGGAAGCTTAATAAGAAGCTAGTTTTCCTAGTGAATTTGTGTTTCTGCTAGTGACCGTGACACCCTTACTTTATTATTAGTTTTGCTGAAGGATTGTAACTTGGCAGCCACTTTTGGCTCTGAGAATCTGTTAGGAATCATGGCAATTGACCTCCTTACCTCCTCCACCCTACCAGGAATCTCTGGAACTTTTTTCCCCCCTCGCAAAGACAATAGTTCTAAAACATAGAAGGTAGTGGTTTGGGCCAAGTGGCAATGTGAAGGCTCCTTCAAGCTCCTTCAAGGAGCTCTGCGGATGAGTTGCATGGGAACAGAGTAGAGGCGTTTCTGTCTTGGGCCACAATTGTTCCTGGGAAACCTCAGGGTTAAGAAAATAGTTTTTCCCACAGGAATAAATTATTGGCGTCCACATTCCTACCCAGCGATGCTCAAAGAAACATACATGGTGTGTTGTGAAGGCAGAAATGCCACTTGTTTAGGACTCCATTTTCTAAACGGTTAAAACCATGTTTCCGGTTCTATGTGTACATGCTTGTTCAGTGGAAACCATCAGTTACATACAATAAATAAAAACACAGTTATCTTGTATTTGATTGCTACTAGAGTTGGCACCTAACATCGTGTCCCACACATAGTAGACGTTCAATTAATGTTATCGGAGATTAATATTACTTCAAATAACTCCAAAACACACATTTACATGACAGTTTTACTCTGTACTCTTTTAATTTAGAGGTTTTTCTTCTATTTTTTTTCCAAGTAAAGTTGAGTTTCAATGCTCTTCCTTTTTCTATAAATGTCTTTATAGGAAATAGAGTAATTACAAATCACTTTTTGGGGGAATATTTTTATCAGTGTTTATTTAGCTTCCCTTTTCACTGAAATGCAGTCTGAGTACTTGCTATGTTTCAGACATACAAAGTGCTTTGTATATAGTGCTAAATAAGACCTGGTCTCAGTGTTTGAGGGGAAGAAGATGATGGTAGGGAGGGAGTCTCTTACTCTGAACTAGTTTCAAAAGCAAAATTAAAGAATAACCCAACATCTTCCTCCTCCCTTCTTTCATCTTCTGTGCTTATTCCATAGCTATGGTTAAGTTCAATTATTTTTTTTCTGGACTCAGGAATCCAGGATGAGCCCAAACCCCGTGTCCCTTCGTGTCCTGCTATAGAGTTATCCAGATCGTCTTACTTACTTTATGTATTTACTTTATATGCTTTTTCATTGAAAAAACAGTGTATTGAAACTTCCATGCTTGAATCAAGATGTCTGGAGAGTTTGGGATTTTGTTTCTTTATCTTTGAAGACAGAATTATGGTTCTCAAACTTTTTGGTCTCAGACCACCTTTTATACTCTTAAAAATTATTGTGGACCCCTAAAAGCTTTTGTTTATATGGGTTATAGCTCTGGTTATTTGCTGCATTAGAAATTAATACTGAAAAAATTAAAATATTAATTTATTTCATAACAATAAAAAATCTTTTACATGCTAACATAAGTAACATTTTTAATGAAAAATAACTGTTTTCCAAAACAAAAAAATATTAGTGAAAGGTGTTATTTTACATTGTTGCAAATCTCTTCCATGTTTGGCTTAATAAAAAACTAGATTTTCAGATTTGCTTCTGTTGTCAGTCTGTTATATCACATGTCATGGAGTCTGTGGTAAACTCCACTGTGCACTCATAAGAGAATGGGAGTGAAAATGGCAAAAACCTCTTATTACGGAAATAGTTTGACCTTGAAGACCCACTGAAAGAGTATCAGGGATGCCCAGGGTAGCCATACCACATCTTAAGTACTGTTAGTCTAAACATTAAACCTGCCGTTTATAGGGACTGGAGAGGAATACTTTAGGAGTCCACAGCAGGTAGAAAGTGGAGCTGTTGAAACTGGGCAGCAGGTTTCTTAAGATAGATCTAGGTCACAGGAGAAGGAAATGTTCTGGCCAGGCATATCTGACAAACCACATATTAGGGGCCTTGGTTATTTGAGGATTCTACAGTTATTTATCTCAGCCCTGGATAGTTCTAAACTAGAGAGGACAAAAACAAGTTTAAAAACTAATTACCTTTAAAAAAAAAAAATGAAGTTTTATCTGTTTGGTTTTTATATTAATACCTGAAGGGTTTTCAACGAGATGCCCCTCTTTCCCAAATCCCCCCTCTCCAACATACACATAGTAAGAATACATAATTTAACTTCTCAGCCCTTTTGTGATTTCTTAGACTTACCTTCATTTTAATGAATTAAAGGCCTACATTGTTAAGTTCAATTATTTTTTCACTACTTGTCCTGATCTATGGAGTCCAGAATGATACAAAACCCTTTGTTCCATATCTGCCCTGCCATAGAATGATCTAGACCTTTAAGAGAACTAGAATCAACACTTTTTTTTTTTTGGGGGGGGGGTCTTTAGGTCCATGAATGATTGATTGATCTACTTAAAACTGTCTTCCCCCTTGAAAATATATCTGTACCTCCATGTTCATAGCAGCTTTATTTACAATGGCCAAGACATGGAAACAACCTAAGTGTCCATCGACTGATGAATAAATAAAGAAGTTGTGGTATATATACACGATGGAATATTATTCAGCCTTAAAAACAAGGAAAACCTATAATTTGTGACAACACAGATGGATCTTGGAAGCATTATGCTAAGTGAAATAAGTCAGAGAAAGACAAATACTGTATGGTCTCAATTATAGGTGGAGTCTAAAAAAATACCCAAAGATCAAAACACACCAAATACAGAAAAAAAGAACAGATTTGTGGTTACAGGCAGGATGTGGAGGGAGGGGAAATTGGAGAAAGGTGGTCAAAAGATACAAACTTCCAGTTACAAGATAAATAAACACTAGAGATATAATGTACAAAAGATGACTATAGTTAACACTGCTGTTAATATACATAGGAAAGTTAAGAGAGTAGATCTTAAGAATTCTTATCGTGAGCATTTTTTTTCTGTTTATTGTCTCGATGAGATGATGGATGTTAACTACACCTATTGTGGCAATCATGTCACAATACTCTATGTAAATCGAATCATCATGCTGTACACCTTAATAAACTTATACTGTGATGTATGTCAGTTATAAGTTCAGCTGAACTGACCTTCTGTAAAAGTAGGTCATGTATCCGACCATCCTAACCCATACATTCAAAGTACCTTGAAATACTTATTAACTTTGTAGAGAATTAGCTCTTCACTCTGTTGGTGTTTATAATGTTAGGAATACTTTTAAACAGAAGACTATTTATGGTAACTTTGTGTGAATGGACAAAATGTAGTTGTGAAACAAAGGCCTGGTATCTGGCATGTGAATGTGTAGTAATTGTTCAAATGAATAAACCTCTCAAATTGGCTTTTGTGTAATTAAAATCAGAGTGCTGAAGTGTTGAATATTTCTGATTTTTAGTGTTACATTTTTAAAACTTAAAGTCAAGACAAAACCAACCAACTACAGTTTATCCCCCCTCCATCCCCATTCCTCGGCAACCACTGACCTGCTTTCTGTCACTATAGACTAAGTTGCATTTTCTAGAATTTTATATAAATGGAATTATATAGATTTTATATAAGTGGAATGAATCATACACTATCTTTTTTGGTCTGGCTTTTTCCAGTCAGCATAATGATTTTATTTTGAGACTTGTCCATGTAATATCAATAGTTAATGGTTCTTTAATTTTTTTTCTTTTTAAAATTGCTGAATGGTATTCCATTATATGGATATACCATAGTTTGTTAATCTGTTCACCTTTTAGTGGACATTTGTTTTGGGTTATTGAATGTTGTGAACATTCAAATAATTCTTTGTGTAGACATTTGTTTTTGTTTCTCTTGGGCAAATACCTAGAAGTTGATTGGTTGGGTCATCTGGTAGCTGTATGTTTTAACTAAGAAACTGACAAGTTTTTTAAACTGGTTTTACCATTTCACATTTCCATCAGCTGTGTGTGATAGTGCTTGTTCTCTACATCCTTGCCAAAATTTAGTATGATTAATCTTTTTAATTTTTAGCCAGTGCAGTGGTAAATGCAGATGCTACAGAGTGGTATCTTAGTATGGTTTTAATTTGCATTTCCCTGAGGACTACTTATGTTGAGCATCTTTTCGTATTCTTTTTTTTGGCCATTAGCTCCTCTCCTTTTGTGAAGTGGCTGTTCAAATCTTTTGTCCATATACTGAGTTGTGAGAGTTCTTTTTTTTATTTTGGATTCACCTTTACAAAGATGTTGCTCTATCAACCTCTGGCCTTAATAGTTTTCTGTTAAGAAATCTATGGTAATTTGAATTGTTGTTACCCTATATGTAATATGTATTTTTTTTCCAAGCTAGTTTTGAGTTTTTCTTTACTTTTGGTTTTTAGCAGTTTGATTATTTGTGTCTTGGTTTGGTTTTCTTTGGCCTCATTCTTTTCTTAGGTTCATTGAAGTTCTTGAATCTGTAAATTTATGTCTTTTACCATATTTGCAAAGTTTTAACCATTGTTTTTTCAGATAATTTTTCTGACCCAATATTTTTTTACATGTATGTTATTCTTTTTGATATTGTCTTATAGGTTTCTGAGTCATTGTTCATTTTTTTCTCAATCTTTCTTTTCTTCCTGTTGTTCAAATTGAATGATTTCTGTTTATATTTAAGAAGTGAATACTGTCTGATACGTGAATCATTATCAAAATTGACCCTCAGTTGAACTTATAAATTCACTGAAAAATAGCTGGAGTAGACAGCTGCGGTGAAACTTGGTTTCAGTGAAACACTCGTGCAATGAATAAATCTGAACTAAAACTTAAAAAAAAATCCCCTGCAGTGGGATTTGTTGTAAATTTTACATTGTTAATTGAAATACATTTTTAAGCAAATTGGCCAGATTCTGGGGGTGTCGTTTCCTATATTAGTACTCTTATCAGCCAAGACACTGAGTTCTGTGTCCTATCAAGTAGCAGTGTTTTTTTTCCCAACGATGACCATATTTTAAGACAAGTCTTTATAAGAAGATGGGAAAGTTATAAAATGTGTTAGAAATATTTGCATCCAAAAACACATTTTAAAAATTAGTAACATTTTATAACTTAGCCAGAAAACTCGCCTCTATTAATAATTACATAGATTGTCTCATGGCGAGTATTACATTTTACTGTACCCGCATTCACCTGGTATTACCGGGGGAAAAAGGAGACAGCACATATTTTTTTTCTCAGAAAACCAATTATAATATACAATATGAGAAATTTCTCTAAAAATACAATTTTTTCAATCATATCTGGTATTTTGTTTGAGGTCAGGATGGAACCATGTTCCTCAGTCTTAAACTGTCAGTTTGTTCCCTGCAATGATTTTTATTCTTCTGATTTGGTCTTAAAGTCTTGAGAATTCATTTTATTATAAAATGTAAAAGCTCATTTAAAAAAAACAACATATTGTGGTTTTCTTTTCCCTTTATGAAGGAAAATGGAAATCTAGAATAGAGTAATAACTTGTAAACATCTTACAGATTTGCTATGTCAGTTGATGAGTGCTTGGACCATTTTAGGATGTTCTAGTATCTGAAAAGGACTCATTTGTTTTTTTTAAATAAAAGCTTTGTCTACCACTGTGCAAGAACAAATGACTTCTCTGAGGTTACTTAACCATTTCCTGTAAGTCTGAGAAAGTGGTTGTTTTCCAAGTCACTGGCTGAATTTGGGTAGCACTAAACTTAGCTGAGCAGTTCTATGGGTTAAACACACTCACTGTTTTACTTTCATCTTCCTGTAGAGAAATTAAACTTGAAAAATTAAAAAAAGAAATATTTTTGGTTCCAGTCATTTTTACTAACCAGCCAAATAACTTTGGACAAAAGTTGTTTTAACTGTAAACATAATAGGTTAAGAGGGTCTCTAAAAAAGCTTCTAGTTTTCTAAAATAGCAGAGAATAACATTTCCATAAAATGGGCGCACATTGTGCTGTATTTGAATAATTTCATAATCTTAGAGAGGGCGCATGTCCAACTTACTGCCCGTGATGGGGTAGTGATACAGTGAATGTAACTGGGCAACACCAAGCAGTACTGTTTGAAGACCTACTAGGTGCCTGGCTGAGAGGGTGGTGGAGACCACAGTGTTCTCATCTGACGCATGGTGGTGGTTGTGTTCAGCTCTGAGGCCATCCTAAACCTCCATGCAGCTCTTCAGCTCCGATCTGGAGGTGGCTGTGTAACCACTTCAGCTCCAGAGGCTGAGAAGACATGAAACATTTCCCTGGTAGGAGGGACCTGGTTTGACACTCCTGGGCTATTTTAAGTCCTATCACATGGTGTTGGAGGGTTTCGCTACTACAGGCAGAAAGTGTGGGTTTGGAACTTGGCTGTGCCACTCATTATCAAGTTCTTTAACCTCTTAGCCTCTCACTTCTTCATCTATAAAATGTTGTGGGGATTAAATTAAATGAGATGACACATGTAAAATGCTGATTAGTAAAACAGAAAGCTGCTAATTACTGAGCACTTACTATGTGCGAGGCTCTGCCCTAAATGTCTTACATGTATCTCACTGAATCCTTACAATTCAATGAGATATAGGTACTGTTATTATCTCCATTTTCCAAATAAGCAAACTGAGCTTAGAAAGATGAAATCACTTGCTCGAGGCTACACAGGAAATGGCAGAGCTGTCTGGTTCCAGAGACATTCTTGACTGCTCTGCTGTGCTTGGCCCATTCTCAGCACGTGCCAAAGCCCTCGGTTCATGTTGGTTTTTATCATCATCTTTATTGGTGGTGGTGGTGGTGATGAATGAGGAACTTGATTTTACTTTTTTCAGCATCTAAGGTGATCCTGTTCTAGGACTTCAGGCAGATAATCCTCACATCCCCGAGGGGTGCAGAAATGATGACATCATGTACATCAAGGCCCTTGGGCTTTGGAGGAAAAACCCCCAGCTGCACACAGTAGTTTTTGTATGAAGAAAAAAGTGTTCCGAATGCCAGCGGTTCTGTTCTTTCCTTATGGGTCCGAGTTGAAGTCCAAAATAACCCTGAAGCCCTGCATGTGTTCCCATTTCAAAGAAGCCGCAGAATCATGGAACTGATAATGTATAGCATAATCTCAATTTTGTCTTAGGGGGTAAATTAGTCTGTAAGAATAGTACATACACCCTAAGTAAATGTTCATGTTATGTTTTAGTAAAATTGTTCTTTAGACGTTCATAAGTAAATGTATACGTTATTGTTGGGGGAGCTCAGATGTGTGCTCTTGCCTGTCACGGTGAACACGTAGAGCTGAGCCTTCTGCTTACATCAGTTTCCCTTTAACATGATCTCAAACATAATGAATACTTTTTAAAACCTAATTAAAAATGAAAATCACAAAGAAAAAAATACATTTTTCAAGTCAAAATGTGTAAACTTAGTTGCTAATATCATCTTATTGACTAAAACTTTTATTTTCCATATGGATCCACTGTTTAGAGTTGTACATCTTTCTTCTCGTATACGATATGTGCGGCCCATGATGCATCTGTAATTTCTAGGTCGTTTTTTTTTTTTTTTTCCTCAAGTGGTTTGATAGTTTAGATGCTTTGAAGTCTGGGTACAAAAAATCCTAGGACTTCTCTCCCCCAATCTTTTTGTTTTTCTTGCTAATAACTTAATTTGGCAGCAGTGTTACTGGGGTCTTACTTTTGTAGGATCTCACTTTTGTCGGGTCTTTCTGATGCATAACTCAGTTTTCATAGAAACTGTTTCCTTTTTGTATAATATTTTTTTCATTTAACTCAATACTTAATTACTATACAACTACAGTTATCATTTTAACTGACATAAACTGGCTTGAGAACAGACAACTAATTCTTGGTAAGAATACACCTGCTCTGCTGGGGACCTACGTGCTTGGATCCTCTAGAGAGTAGCCCTTTAGTCATAGGCATTCACTGGCCACTTGGCGTCTGAAAATGTCTTACAGAGGGAATGCAGGACATTGGTTCATTTGGAGGTTTGTTAAGTGCACATAGGGTTAGAAGAACATCCATGTTGTTGAGGTAAAACATTTCCTTCATTACTAAAGGAAATGACTGTTCTTTTTTTCCCCCTCATTTTAAAAGTTGAGGTTTATATTAAATTACAGGTGTTTATTTATTCCTCCCGTTGATCCTTGACATTAAATTCTATATCTGAAGCATTTCACGGCAGGATTCTTTATGTGCTGTAGCTCTTATTTCTGTTTGATATTCTCCTTGGTTGTTGGCGTTCTCTAGTAGACTGCCTCCTTTTCCCTCTTAAATGTTCTCCTTGATAGATATTTTAAAATAATGTGCTTCATAGTTGCAACATTAATCTAACAAGTAGTTCATCTTCTTTGTGTCTTCCCTCCAGCACTGCAATGTTGATTTTTGCTCATAGGACTACAAAACTGCATAGAAAATAGCAGCTATGATTAGACTCAGTGAATATAAGGCCGTGTACAATTTGAAGATGGTGGAAATTTTGTTGACTGAATATTTTAGTTTGGTAAAGTAAAATTGATGTCTATGTAATGCTGCCCTTTAGGTAACTTCACCCAGAAAATGTCGAGCATTATATAAATTTAAATTGCCTTCTTACAAATTGTAGCTGTCGTTGGATATCTAAGTTTTATTGTGTAAATGCAATTATAGCAAATGAGCTTGGCCTTTAGATACTCGTTAATTCCTAGGAATATTTTGAGAAGAGTTGTAGCATCTTTACAATCAAGGAGGCCATGTGATACATGTCTTAGAAGTCAGATGACTTAAAACATAAAACCTGTGTATTACACTCTCTGTGAAACAGAGAGCATTAGCTAAAGTCACCCTGTTCCATCCCGGCTGCAGGCCATGGGCACTGCCGTTGCCGATCCTAAAGGACATCAAGATGCCAGAGATGTTGCTTATGTTAGCATTTGGTATATATGGCCCAGGCAACACAATGAGATTTCTGGACTCTTCTGATTTTATGAATTTATCTACTGATAAGTGCTGTGAGCAACATTTCAGCAGCATCATTTACAGTAAAAGTTGTGAGGGGGAAATAGTACTGATGGATCTTAAAGAGAAATACTAGTGTGCTTGGCTGAGAAGTAAAAGCTGTGTTTTTCGCTTGTGACTTTGAAGCTCCTACCCTCATTATTTAAATGTATTAGCAACACATTGTTGATTAATGTAGCCCTTCATAGTTACAAAGTGTTGTGACTCACCTATCTTGTTTGACCCCTATGATAATCTCAGCAGACCCGGCCTGTTTTATCATCCTTGTTTTACCAGCGGGAGAGCTGAGGTTCCATCACACACTTAAGTGGTAGAGGCAGAACGAGAACCTCCAGCTTTCTATTTACTATACTTTTGCCTCCTAAATCATAATGGATTTAAATGATATAGTGGCTTAGAGAAAAGAAGAGGAAATGTAGGAAGAAGTGTGAAGAACTGGTGTGCAATAGACATGAAGTGCAGTGACTCAGAGCACGTAATCACTTAAGTACGAAGCCCTGCCCCACGGCACGTGCTAGAAGGACCTTGGTAACCTCATAGTTAGCATATTAATTCTATGTTATTACAGGTTTCAGTAAACCAGGGTTCAGCCCTCAAAGAGTTTATGAGCAGACATGGTGGTTATTTTAATTAATTAGCACTTCATTTTATTATATTGAGTAGCTACTTTCAACTTTAACGTTTCAACATTTATTGCAGGCGTCTTCCCTGCTAGGTGCCAGGGCTACAAAGAGGAGTGAGATAGCAGTCCCTGCCTAGCGGAATTATCTACGTGTGAAGCAAAATTTATAACTGTAGTTTACTCGTGCAGAAATTCAGGAAAACCAGGCTTTGAAATTTTTCTGAAACCTGTAATTCTTTAATAAGCACAAAGTTACCAGGATTAAACTGTACCCATTATTGTAGAAAAGTATGTGGAGCAGGTTTTGGAACTCAGTGTTTCATTCTAATTGTGAAAGGCTGTATAAGCATGCAATATGCACAGCCTTCATTTGCCAGGTGTGAGAGGCTGCCAGCGGTGTGTAGTGCAGAGAGTGAGGTGACTCATGATTCGGGAATGATTATTTTGATCTCTCCCTGTAGTTTCTGCAGGACATTGGCAGGGCGGCCAGCATAATTAACACTGCACAGTCTAATTATTAGCACACGTCTGTGGACAATGGCTACTGAGAAGCAAGCCTGTACTGGATAATTTCCCAACTTGGCAGAATTACTTTAGAATGATGACTAGGTAAAGCCAAGTTTACTATAAACAAGTTGCTTTTTCTAGATTGTCCAAGGAGTTATCATGGGGGATAATATCTGTGGAAGTCTCACTGGATTATTTTTTTCAGGTCCTAGCTAAGCATTTTTCTAATTGCAGTCCTTCTAACCTTTTCACCCTAAAACAGTGGTTAGGCATCTTAATGTTTATGGTGTACTCTTTTTAGAGAGAGTAGGGGAAAGGGTCAGAGTAGGACGTTTTTTTCTAATAATAGTTGAATTGATTTTAAAAAGGCCGAAGAAACTAGGGATTTGAAAAGATGATATTGAATATATAATGAAGAGGGAGAAAAGAGAAGCCTGTGAGGCTGAGAAAGTGAAGTGGCTGGGACACGGGTACAGTGATGAAGTGGCCACAGAAGCCATGCATGTTCCAGAGAAACAGAGATGTTTGCAATGTGTGTGTGGTCAGAGGCAGATCCAGCACTATGCTTGGTTGTGTGTACTTTAGGGATTTGTGGAACGTTGGCTTCGAGCCAAGGACTGATTTAGTTTATCATATGTTGGTTTGGCCTTTGGGTCACTGAGATTCAGAACAAAGGTGCTAGCTGTGGAAATTGGTTTGACATAATTGTAGCCTGAACTACTACTGCAGGATGGTTGTATTTCTGCAAAATGAGCCTCAGAGTTGTGAAGGAAGCACTTTCAATCAAATGCTTAAAAATAAAGCCTTTTTAAAAAAATTGGGTTCTCCTATTGAGAAGTACTCACTGAAGACTTTAAATGGACACTTAAAAAAGGATTTCCTTTAAAAAGAAATATGCAAAAGTAAAAATACAGGCTAGATGAGTTAAGTACAGTTTTTTGCTTAATACTTTTTTACTTTGGAAGAGATCATATGAGGTTTCCTTTAAATAGTGGCTCGCTGATTCATTTTAAAGACTGGGATTTACAAAAAAACAAACAAAAACATTTCCCTAGCTTTTTTTTTAAGAGTGGGAGAGAACATATGTGTGTTCTAAGTTTGGGTATAGCTAGCATTATCACTGGCTAAATGATTTTGTGTTTGCCAGATATTTTTGAAAGAGGGACAGATGTAAGTGTTGGGCGTTTTAAAGAGGATCTCTGTCTCTGGCCCAGGACCCAATTCTGATTTGTATCTTTAATGAACCTAACTAGACTTTTGAGAAGTGAAAAATTGGTTTTGGAGATCTGCTAGGACTTGATACATATGGATTTTTAGGTTGGTTTCTAGGAGAATATGATTTAGAGCCAATAACACTGCTTTCCTGCCCTGCAGCATTTTTTGCTTTGTTAATTTTCTGTTGTTTCTGTTTTCGATTTCATTGATTTCTGCTCCATTCATTATTTCTTCATTTACTTAGGCTTAATTTGCTATATTATAGCTTCAGGGTGGAAGCTTATATCATTGATCTTAAACCTTTTTCTAATATATGCAATTAAAGCATTAATTTTTCGCTCTAATTTTGATATAGTATGTTTTTGTTATTATTTATTTCAAATATTTTCTAAATCCATTATGGTTTATTTATTGACTCATGGATTATTTAGGAATTTATTTTCTATTTTCAAATATCTAGAGTTTGTCTAGATTATTTCCTATTATTGTCCTTTTTAATTGTTTCCATTGTGGTCAAAGAACATAGTCTCTAAAAAGACTATTTCAGTCTTTTGAAGTTTATGGAGATTTATATTATGGCCCAGCATATAGTCCATATTGGTGAATGTTCCATATGTGTTCTGCAGTTTGCTGTAATGTTCAATAAACAATACTATCAACCAGTTAGGCCAATTTGGTTGATATTATTGTTCAGATATTGTATGGCTTTACTTATTTGTTGTCTACTTGTCTATCAATTATGAAGAGAAGCATATATATCTTCAATTATGGTTGTGTATGTTTCTGTTTCTCTCTTGAGTTTTTTTCATTTTCTGTTTTATGAATTTTGAAGCTGTTATTAAGTTCACACTTATTTAAGATTATTATCCTGATGAATTTTTTGTATCATTATAAAATTTCATTCTTCTTTGTTAACCTATTTGTGTATTTAAATTTAAACTGTATCTCTTATAGACAATATATAGCTGAGTCTTGCTTTTTTGAATCCAAAGTGACACTCACCATCCTTTAGTACAAATATTTGATCCACTTACAGTTAATGTAATTATTTATATTTTACGTTTATCATTTTGCCATTTTTAAAATTTGTTTTTGTTTTCTCTATTAATACCTCTTTTGGGGTAATTGGGTATTTTTAAATATTTTATTTGTTCTATTGGTTTCTTAACTATACATCTTTTAAATTACTTTTTCAGTGATTACGGCTAATAATATGCATCTTTAACTATTAAAGTCTGTTTATAGTCAGTATTGTACTACTTCACATTTTACACTTGACCCTTCTCACTTGCTGCTTCAGACTTCCTGCTTCTCACTTTACATTTGCTATTTCTCCTTCTCAATTCACAAATGTAATTTAACATAATTCCCCTATTCATCATCTCCATTCTTTGTGGTTTTGTTGTCTTATCTTTTATTTCTATATATGTTAAAAACTGCTAACATGTTATTCTTTCTTTAAGCAGATAGTTTTAAAATACAGTCTTTCGAGGAAATTTTAAGAAAAATAAAGAACCTAAACTTTAAGTTTTAGCAACTTATTCAGCATTTCTGGTATTCTTCTTTCCTTCCTGAAGATACAAATTTCCACCTGGTATCATTTCTCTTCAGTCTGAAGAAACTCCTTTATAATTTCTTGTAGTGCTCACCTGCTTGAGATGAATTCTGTCAGCTTTCATTTATTTGAAAATGTCTTTATCTTGTTTTTGAAGGGTATTTTCACTGGGTAGAGAATTCTGAGTTGACATTTTTTTTCTTCTTTCAGCCGCTTAAAAATGTTGTCTGTCATCTTCTGGTCCCCATTATTGTGATGAGCAGTTAGTATTTTTTTCACTATTTTTCTCCTATATGTAACATATTGTTTTCAGGCTTTTAAAAAGATTTTATCTTTGGTCTTCAGCAGTTTGACCATGATGTAGCTGGGTATGATTTTCTTTGTGTTTATTGTTTTGGGAGTTTGATGAGCTTTTTGGATCTGGTAAATAATGTTTTCTTCAAATTTTTTTTCTGCCTTATTCTCACAGTCTTCTTCTGGAGCTCCTATTACATGTATGTTAGACCATCTGATATTGTCCCACAAATTCCTGATGTTATGTTCATTTTTCTTCAATCCTTTTTTCTCTTTGTTCCTAAAATTGGTAATTGCTAGTGTTCTGTCAAATTCATGGACTCTTTCTTCTGCTATTTCCAGTCTACTAAGTCCATTCAGTGACTTTTTCATTCTAGTTATTGAAACTTTCAGTCCTAGAATTTCCATATTTTTCTCCCCTTTGGCACTTTTTGTAGTTTCAATTTCTCTGCTGAGATTCCCATCTGTTTATATATTCTCCTTTGTTAGTGTTGTTGTTTAAACACATTTTCTTTTACTCTTGGGGACATATTTATAATACTAGCTGCCCTAAAGTTTCTATGAAATGCAATATCTGGGTCAATTTAAAGTTAGTTTCCAATGACTTATTTTTTCCTATGGGTCACATTTTTTTGTTTCATTGAATGTCTAGTAATTTCATATTATGTTTTGGACAGTGTTGATACATTGTTGAGATGTTGAATTAAAAAAAAAATTCTTTGTGGAGTGTCCGCTTTTGTTTTAGTAGGCAGTTTAGTTACTGGTTGATCACCTGTGTAAGCTTTTATATTTTGCTGGGGCAGATCTGTGGAAAGCTCAAGGTTTTTTCTCAGGCCCCTCTAACTTAGTGAGACTCATCCTCCAAATTTTGTGTCCCCTATGAATTTTATTAGGGCTTGGTGTTTAACTTTGTTAGTGTGGGTTTAGAGTAGGCTTTTTTCTTGGGTGTGCTTTTGCTGCTAAAGTGAAGCAAGTTGGTGCCCAGAGTGTTAATGAGTTCTTTTTGTTCAGGCTGGGTTAGACTGCTAATATTTCCCTATGCTGTTTGACCTCTAGTATTTCTATTACATATTAACCTTATTATAGCTAATCCTTTGTAATCCTCGTGTAGTTATGTCCTGCCTTGGTTAAGGACTCTTAGGAAACCCTTGTACAAACTTTTATGGTCCCACCTCTGCATAGTGCCCACTTCTCTGGTACCTTGTCTCTGCCTACCAGCCCTGCTTTGGTTGGACTCCAGCTCACTGTATTACTATTAGGAAAGTGTCCTTCGGCAGAGAACCAGAACAAATGTGGGCTCACCTTTTCCTTCTGTCAGAGGTCACATTCTTGCCCTGTCTGTTATCCAGTACCTGAATATAGTTACATCATTTTAATAGTTGTTTACAAGAAGAAGAAAAGTCGGGTACCAATCACTCTGTCATTTTGGAAGTAGAAATCTCCCACAGCATTTTTATATGTGTTGAAGTGAACTTGAGGGATTTCATGAAAGGGAAAAATAAATTTTAGTCTCTCTTATAACTAAATTGAGTAAAGTGAGCTTATGTTGCTCATGAACGGAATCATTTCTCTCTGATCTTCCCACCTCCCACTCACAGTCCTTTATTTACTTCTCTCTTATCTCTTCACACGGGAGACAAGCGGGGAAGAGGGGAATAGAAGAGCGAAAGACCATCCTGGGTTATGACCTTGTGCCTAGCAATTGGAAAATGAAATGTGGTTCGTGACAAAGCACTGTATGTTGGAGTGAAAGTAAAATGCACATAGGACTTTTTGTGTTTGTATTTTATGACACTGCTTATACATTGAGATGTAAGGAAACAGGATGTGTCAGGGACCAGCTTCAAAACTTGTTCTCTCTTAATGACTGCCCTTCAGATTCTGGTGAGATAATGATATATCTAAACTTATAATTTAACATGAGCATTGGGATGGAGGGTGGGTTGGATAATGTTTTCCAGGTTAGAGCTGTTAAAAAAAACACTTTTTTGTTCTAAATTCTAGTCTTTTCTTTTTAAGTTTAAACTTCTTTAAAATCTCTTTTTGATGGATGAGGATTGCTCATGGGAAATTGTTTGATAATTAGCCATCACTTCAGAAATTTAACGAAGTTTCCATTTGGAAATGATCTAGAAGACGTAAATGCTGTCTCACGCTTGGAGTTTCTAGTGCTGCTTAAATGTGTCAGAGGGGCCTCAGAAGAATAATCCTTTATTTTTAGGGCATAGCTTAAATATAGCAAGTTGCTATATTACCTGATTGAATATATAGTAAATCTTGTATGTGTCCAAGAAGGCTTATTTTAATTAGGCCTATTCTTTTAAAGTGGTTTTGGCTTGTTGATTTGGAAATATACCCCATTTCATTTCATTTTCTCAGAAAATGTGATGGTAGTTTAAAGGGATTAAGTCCGTGGGAAGTTTGCTCTTTTTAATGCAAGTTGTTCACCATGTTTGCCATACCTTTACTTTTTGTCATGTTTTTTAAGTTGAACTCCTCAATTAATCACTTATTCTCTTGGCAGCCCCCTCTATTCATTTTCCCTTAGCTTCTTCTCATCATATTCTCCCTACATATTTAACCCTGGATTAACCATCTGCTTTCTCTACTTTAAAAAAATTTTTTTTTTTCATTTACTTTTTATTTGCAGTTGTGGTAAAATGCATATAACACACTTCCTCTGTAGACCTGGGCTGGTAAGCACCGCTAACCACGTCTATGGAGACTGGTGGCATGACATATTCCACTGGGCATTTACTAAACTTGTCAGCCATACTTTGTCCTGGGCCACCCCTCTGGTCCTCTCCCATAGCATCTGTCATTTATTTTTCTCCTCAAGTCACCTCTGCCTTCTCTACAACTGCCTTCAGCTCTGGGCCGATGGCCTTGCTTCCTCTGTCACAGAGAACACGGAGGCTCTGCCGTGTACACCCTCAGCTTTCCATGCTCATATACGTGCTTCTCCTCTGTCTTACTGCCTGTTCTTCCAAGTTTGGAGTAAGAAAGTGCCTAGCTCCCATCAGGGTTACTCTCTCTGCTGGAGCTTTTATGATGTCTTCCGGTCCCTCTGGGATACAGCATTTCCTCTGGTCTGCTTCTTCACCTCCACATTTTGTCCTTCTTTACTTTTCCTTCCTCACATTAAATCCATCCCTAAATTATTCCCATCTTAAACACAGAGGGAAAGAAAACAAAAGGATTTAACTCTTCTTTATGCCTTTTTTTGTTTGTTTGTTTGACTCTTTGCTTTTTTCTTGATACACAACTATGTACCTTGAAAGGATAGTCTATAGCCTATTGTTAACTTTCCATTTTTTCTCTGGGCCACTGAAGTCGGGCTTCTGTTTCCATTACTCCCTTAAATGCACCTCATAAAAGTCTCTGGTTCCCTGGTTGCCAAATCTAGCGGCCTCTCTAGGCCTCGTTTACTTGACGTTTCTAAGACATTAAATGCTGACTACTTCCTTCTTCATGAAACCCTTCCCTTGCTTTCTGGGATGCTGCTGTCTTGATTTTCCTACAGCTAGTACCGCTGCTCCCCTCTTGCTCTGCCCACCTCTTTAATGTTGATGCTCTCTGATTCTTATCTCCCTTTTAATAGTCTCACCCATCTGCATGATTTTAACTATCATGTAATTAAATGGTAGGCAAATCCGAAGTATGATTCTTCCACCCATATACCTCTTTTGAGTTCAGACCCCCATAATGTAATCCTTATAACAGTTCTACAAAATACTGAGTAATGTTTTCCACGTTTATAGGTGAGGAAATTGAAACTAAGACATGTTTGTTCAAGCAGTCAGTAGAAGAGCCAGAATTTCAACCTCTGTCTGATGTTAGGCCTTTAGCTCTATGCTATGCTAGTAATCAAACATTTTCACCTGGCTATCTGACAGATAGATTAAATATGTCTTGTCCCATACCAAATGCCATCTCATAGTTCCATTCTCACTACTCCCTCCAAAAAGGTTTTTTTTAAAAAAAAGGGAATATGAAAACCTATATTCTTAATCTCAATGAATGACATTCCTTCTTCTAATTATCCAAGTCAGAATGTGTATACAGAATTGACACAGACTTCCCTCTTGAACATGACTTATAATCGTGCCCTCCTTGTCACTGCCATTGCCACTGTCACAGTTGAGAATTTTATACCAACCTGGGTTGCCATTATAGTGACAATCCAACTCATTGCTTCTCACATTATCTCAGATGAAGAATCAAGGTTCCTTGTTTTTTAAGTTTTAATCTGTTCCAGAAAATTTGTAGGCATATAAAAAGTGAATCATTGGAAAACTGAAATGAAAAAAGACATGCAAATTGTAAGCTTTATTTTTAAATTATTAAATTCTGTGGACATAACATTACTGTCAAATTGCTACAGAAGTTTTTAAATACTGATTGTCTACATGTATCCTGTCCCAGACAGGTAGCACACAGTTTACAGATTGGCACTGGTCCACAGACAACATCAAGGAGCGCCCGTTCATGGTGTCTGATGAAAAGAAATGTCTTCAGTTTTCTTAGATTATAACCACATGGGCTTCTGCTATTTAACACTGAAACATTTCAACTAGGACATTCTTTGGTTTTGGCTTATAGATAGCTTGTGTATGTGGATTTGAGAGGTTTTAGGAAATTTCCTGTTTCTTTAGGATCCCTTTTATCAATACGAATAAATCCCAGGAGAGCAAAGGGTAGTCGTGTGTTACATTACAATTTAATGCTAAGATCAAAGGGTACTGACTTAAGAAGCCAAAGCAACATTTTCTTCAATAGGCATGAAGTACAGTCTTCATGGGCTACCTGTAATGGAAGTGATTTCCTCTGGTTTGATATATTTAACTTGATATGATTGTACACACATATAAATTTGTTTCTAATGTGCGGTAAAATACAGCAGATAGTCAATGTGCTCCTTTTATGAAAGACTAACATTCTACATAGGTATTAATCTGACTGGGTGATAAATAATAAAAGTGAGTTATCTGGATTTTGACAGGCATCTGACTAAGCCCTTGTCACAGATTTAAAATTAATGAACTGCCAAGAGGAGATGCTAAAATGGTCAGACTTGTCGATTACCCCTTGGCTTTAAATAGGGCATGGCCAAGTAATCCAAAACACAAAAACAAAGTTCTAGGGAGATGAAATTCAGGGCTGGGAATGCTCTGAATATTAAGTTGAAATCATACCTAGCGTTGGTTTAGAAATTTATTAAATGAAACCATACTGCCCAGACCGCATTGTTGTCTTTATCAGGTCTGACACAGAACCAAGCACATGGACAAATGCCTAAGAGAACATGATTTTCCCATATGAGATAAATAAGTCGTAAA
The DNA here is from genome assembly GCF_036562045.2 of Rhinolophus sinicus. Lineage (NCBI taxonomy): Eukaryota > Metazoa > Chordata > Mammalia > Chiroptera > Rhinolophidae > Rhinolophus > Rhinolophus sinicus. The sequence continues at coordinate 135,227,495 of NC_133753.1, read as the reverse complement.
AGGCCTTTGAGACATTTTAAAATGGAAAAGCAAATTAAGCAACTAATCTGTAGCATGCCAGGTATTAAAAAACTACCACAGAAAATTTCTAACCATTAACTGTTCCTTAAGAGTTAAAAAAAAGTTTTAAGTTCAATTATAGCAATATTTGCTCTGTTAATGATGTAAATGTCCCCCAAACAAAATAAACTATCAAAACAAAACTTTGTCACAAAAAGTTGGGGCACTGTAGGAAGTTTAGGTGACTAAATTCCCAAAGCAGGATATTATAATTATCACCCTTCTTCTATTTCCAGATCATTCTCAGGAGATGGATAGGTGGCAGCTTGTTCAACCCACACTTAGAAAGTGATTAAAAGTTTTATTCAAAGAAAACTTTTAAAGTAGCATAGTTTTTATGAAGTTCAGGGTGGATAAGAGGTAGGAAAAGGCAGCCTCATTGGGGTCTCTGTGCTCCCCAAAGCAACAATGGGTGGATTGAAGTGAAAATGAAATGTATTTTTAAAAGGTAATAAAAAAATAAATAACTTAATTTGCATTGTAGCCAGTTAAGCTGAGTTATAGAATAACAGGTCTTCACCAGGTGGCCTGGGATGGGAGGGAGAAATGGTGACATGGCAGACAAAGGGAGCAGAGAGGAAAGAAGGCCTGCGGAGCATAGCATGAAAGAGCAGCCTGGCTGTTCTCGGAATAGAAAGAAGTTTGGGGTGGCCGGAGCACTCCTGGGAATGAAGTGTCTAGTGCTGACCGTGGAGAAGGCTTAAACCAGTGCTTCGCAAACTTATGGGCACATAAGTCAGCTGAGGATTTGTTAAAATTCAATTCAGGGAAGGGACTTGGAGTCTGTCTGCTCTTCGAAAAAGCTGCCATGTGTTGCAGATGCTCTGGTCCACAGACCACACTTTGAGTAGCAAGACTGTGAATTGTATCATAATATTTACTGATACTTTGTTTCATGAGTTATGAGTTGCCACTGTTTAGTTATTTAGTATTTGTTGAATAGCACAAAATACATGGCGTTTCTGTTAAGCTAGATATTAAGTACTTTTGTGTTTTTCTCTGCTGATGGCAAAATGATATTCTTGGCAATTTCATTGCCAAGTACAAAATAAATAAATAACGTGGGTATAAGCTCTCATCCTTTCTTGCATTAGTTGAGTAGAGAGATGCAATATAATAATGGAAAGAGTCTAAAATTTAGAATTAGGTGTTTAGAACGGGTCTCCAATATCAGTTTTGTGACTAAATAACTGACTTTATGGACAGAAATTAACCCCTCTTTCTATTTTTTTGTTTTCTCATGTCTGAAATAATGATAACACTCACCATTTTATAGAATTGTTGTGAGGGTTTGAAATGATATGTATAAAGTACCTTGTAGGGAAAGGTTAACAGGGGTTTTAATTACCAAACTGTTGAGATCCTGTAAAAGCTAAAATTCTGTGATTCTTAAATAAAGAATATTGAATGATCTGATCCTAGGAATTATCGATCTATATGTGATTATTTATCCATCTACTTTTTGAGTCTTTTTTTTCTCAGTGACTCTTAGCAAGTTGGAAAATGTGGTTCTTTGTAGTTTATAAAAGCTCCCATCGTTACCCTATCCCAAGATCCACTTATACTCGTGGCACACAGCATGGTTGTTACAGAGGGGACTATGTTATACTTCTGAATGCCTCAGAAGCATGACAAAACAGGTTGGACTGTAATTTTATCTGATACTTACAGTTCTTTTGTCTTATTTTTTTTATTTCTTGGTTATGGAAATTTTCTATATAGTTTTCCAACCCAGCCTGTTGGTTGACCATTATTTAAGACTGTAACTGGGCATACCAGTGTGGGGTCCTCCTTAGGGAGAATGGCATTCAGAGAAGAGACCCACAAAGGCCCTAAATGCGGGAATTCTGGGGTCCTGCCACTGGGGGACATGGACTCGGGGTGTGCACATCTCTGATCTTACTGACCCCTCACCCAGTGGGGCCAGGCAGGCCAAAGCAGGGCCCCTAAAAGCTCAGGACAAGGGGCCAGGGTGTTGGGCAGGAGTGGATTAAGGAAACTAGTATTTAATCTCAGCTACTGTTTTTTGGATACTAGTCTGTTTATTTAGCTTTCTTATTTCATGATCGTAGTATACTTTTATTTATGCGTGAGTTTTTAATGGGTATAAGAAAATTATAAGCATCTTATTTATTTAGTTCAGTAGCTCTGAGACGGAAATAAGTCTTAGTGATTAAAAAAAAATTCTTAAATTAAAAGTGGCCTTGTTAGTAGACATTTTATGATGAGCTTTTCTTCCTAACTCTGTGCCTTGTCCTTCTGTTTTGGTATTTTAGATCGGCTTCAGCTCCCCAGGAATATGATTGAAAACAGCATGTTTGAGGAAGAACCAGATGTGGTGGATTTAGCCAAAGAGCCTTGTTTACATCCTCTAGAGCCTGACGAGGTGGAATATGAGCCCCGGGGCTCCCGACTGCTGGTGCGGGGTCTCGGGGAGCATGAGATGGATGAGGACGAAGAGGATTACGAGTCATCTGCAAAGCTGCTGGGCATGTCCTTCATGAACAGAAGTTCAGGCCTTCGGAACAGTGCAGCCGGCTACAGGCAGAGCCCAGATGGGACTTGTTCAGTGCCCTCTGCAAGGACCATGGGGGTCTGTGCTTTTGTCATTCTGGTTGCCATTTCTGTAATCATGGTGATTTATCTACTGCCCAGATGTACCTTTACCAAAGAAGGGTGCCATAAGAAAAACCAGTCGATGGGACTCATTCAGCCAGTGGCAACAAATGGGAAGTTGTTTCCGTGGGCACAAGTCAGGCTTCCCACTGCGGTTATGCCACTACGCTATGAACTCAACCTGCATCCAAACCTGACCTCCATGACGTTCAGAGGTTCCGTGACAATTTCACTTCAGGCTCTTCAGGCCACTTGGAATATTATTCTCCACAGCACACACCATAATATTTCAAGAGTGACCTTTATGTCAGCAGTCTCAAGCCAAGAAAAACAAGTTGAGGTCTTGGAATATCCATTTCATGAACAAATTGCCATTGTCGCCCCTGAAACCCTTCTTGAAGGGCACAATTATACCTTGAAGATAGAGTACTCGGCAAATATATCCAGCTCTTACTATGGGTTTTATGGCATCTCCTACACAGATGGCAATAAAGAGAAAAAGTATGTAGCCCTCTTAAACGGTTCTGCTGCCTTGCTCTGTGATGACTTCTGCAATCTGTTCCTTTGCCCAGACCAAAGACATGAACTGCAATTTTTAAAAATTTAGGATGTTACGTGTAAAATAGTAGAATGGTGATTTGGAAGAACGTGCTATTTATTTTTTAGTCAAAGCCTTGAGCATATATCATATATCATGGTGAGGGTTCGGGCATGCTGATGGAAGGAAATGGATAAATATTATGTCACGTACAGTCCATCGCAAAAACTTACGTTATCTTGATCTTTTTATGTTTTATAAGATGAATCTAGTTTTCTGTCACCTTACAAGATCTCTGTGGGACGCACAGAGTAAAGAAGAGTATGGATTATTCTTTAAGAGCTATTTTCTTAATGTGCAGAACTTGCAGGAGGTGCTTAGTGAGATGGAAAAAAAGGGTGTGAAGAAGTATTTTATGCTTATTACATATATCATTTTTAGTATCCTTCATCTTTGCTGGTTTGTTTTTTTAAAAATGCCACCCTCCCTATTTTGAATTTCTGGTGGAAATTTGTAAAAAATCTAAAAGAGACTTAATTTGGTTATTAAAGCAGTGAATCAAAACATGAAAGCATTCAGCTCCCTATTTAGACCATATATTTTGTGCTTTAATCTTAGTATCCATAGCGTGTAGTCTGAATTTCCAGAAAGATGCAGAGAACACTGCAAACAGGTTATTGTTAATTAGCATAATGTCAGTTCTCGTATGCACAAAGTACTGTGACATCTGCTTAACGCAGTTGAAACATTTTCTCATATTACTCTGTAAACCAGTATGTGAATTACTGATGCTGGCCATTTGGCTAATGTATGTTGGTGTATTGAGAAAACTAGAGATGAATATTTTAAATTTATTTGAGGAAGTTTTGTTATCCTTCTTAAATGGAGAAACAGACAAAAGCAGGATCTGTAGTCCTATTCAGATAGGTAATTTTTCTCTTGTCCCTTTACGTAATACTTTGAAAATAAATGGCATGCTGGCTCTTCATGAGCTCTGACATTAAAAGCAAATTTATATCTGCAATAGCAGCTTGGCTTTACTTCTCCATCTATAATCTCTATTATCTCTAGGAATTATAGGATACATGTATATAAAAACAGTGTTCTTGGTACGCAAACAAAGTTTTAAGACAAATCCTTTATCATCTACTACTACTATATAATGGGAAGAAAATATGGCAGAATAGGGTGATTTGGAGAATGGTCACTTGTTGACTCCTGCCATGGGCTGGATTGAGTTGTAGAAAATGCTAGAAAAAGGGAAGACAGTTTCTTAAAATTAAGAAATTGAGTATTAAAAAAACAGTATTTTAAAAATTAGTAACATTTTATAACTTAGCCAGAAAACTCGCCTCTATTAATAATTACATAGATTGTCTCATGGCGAGTATTACATTTTACTGTACCCGCATTCACCTGGTACTACCGGGGGAAAAAGGAGACAGCACATATTTTTTTTTCTCAGAAAACCAATTATAATATACAATATGAGAAATTTCTCTAAAAATACAATTTTTTCAATCATATCTGGTATTTTGTTTGAGGTCAGGATGGAACCATGTTCCTCAGTCTTAAACTGTCAGTTTGTTCCCTGCAATGATTTTTATTCTTCTGATTTGGTCTTAAAGTCTTGAGAATTCATTTTATTATAAAATGTAAAAGCTCATTTAAAAAAAACAACATCTTTTGGTTTTCTTAACCACTTTATGAAGGAAAACTAGCTTTTGGATCACAGCTCTGGCATTGCATGCCAGAAATGTTACTTTTTGCTTAGTTGTTATTTACTGTTGCTAATTGAATACCTAAAAGCCAGTAATTTTCACGTTTCTTTTAATTTTACTTTTAAAAGTGAATTCCAGTAAGATAATATGTGTATAGTAAAGCTTCTAGAACTATGTTGTACACTATGGTGGTCACTAGCTTAATGTGACATTTAGATTTAAATTATGACAGTATCATGGCTAAATAAGATGTCCTTCATTCATGCCCTCCCCCCACCCCCTCACACACACCCCAACAACAACAATTTGGCATCCATCCATGGACAAAAATGCCTTTGTGAAAGCAGTGGGATCCAGCACCATATGCCAAGGAACCTGGAGGTGTCTTGCCCAGCCATGCATACAGACCTTGGTCCTGGCTGTGGCCTGTGAAAGGCTCCAGCCCCCTTGGCTTGAGAGTGCCTGAAAAACACTGTCTTAGACAGTCACCCTCGGGCAAGAGAGCCTTTGTGGAAGTCCAGATTTTCAGGAGAAAAGTTATGGCACACTGTTGGAGCAAAAAAAAACCCCCAAAAACTATATATATATGAATTTGGATGCGTTGGAGAGGGCAATTGGTAAAAACTGGAGGAGATAACTGCTACTTCTGATATGAAAACAGCAATACAAAACTTCAAGGAGCATGAAGAATCAAGGAAATATGAAAACATCAAAGGAGCACAATAACCTTTTAGTAACTGATCCCAAAGACATGAAGATCTATGATTTACCCAATAAAGAATTCAAAATAGCTGTTTTAAGGAAACTTAATGAGCTACAAGAAAACACAGACAAGTCAATAAAATCAGGAAACAAAACCAAACAAAATGAGAAGTTTAACAAAGACATATAAATCATATAAAGGAATCAAACAGAAATTCTGGGGCTGAAGAATACAATGAATGAAAATGAAAAATGCAATAGAGAGAATCAATAGCAGAATGGACCAAGCAGAAGAAAAAATTGGTGAGTTAGAAGAAAGGAAATTTGAAATTATCTGGTCAGAGGAGAACAAAGAGAAAAGCATGAAACATAATGAAGAAAGCCTACGTGATGTATGGGACACCATCAAAAGAAACAATTTGTGAATTGTTGGAGTTCCAGAAGGAAAACAGAGGGAGAAGAGGGCAGAAAGCTTATTTATAAATAATGGCCAAGAACTTCCCAAATATTGAGAGAGATTTGGATATCCCAGTTCATGAAGCTCATGGGCTACCAAACAAATTCAGCTTAAAGATATCCTCTTCAAGACACATTATAATAAACTTGTCAAAAATGAAAGAGAATCTTAAAAGCAGAAAAGTAAAAGAAGTTTGAAACTTACAAGGGAACCCTCATATGTTGATCAGTGGATTTCTCAACAGAAACCTTAGAGACCAGGAAAGAGACAGATGATATATTCAAAGTGCTGAAAAAACAAAAAACAAAATGCCAAACAAGAATACTCTATCCAGCAAAGTATCCTTCAGAAATAAAGGAGAGATAAAAGACTTTCCTAGACAAGCAAAAGCTGAGGGAGTTCATTACTAGACCATCCTTACAAAAAATGCTAAAAGGAGTGCTTCCAGCTGAAATGAAAGGATGATAATTTTAACATGAAAACATCAAAATTACAACACACTAGTAAAAATAATTAGATAGTCAAATTCAGAATATTGTTAACACTGTAATATGGTGGCGTATGCATGCTATGGCATGCATCAAAAGGAGCTCTAAGAGTTAAGTTTAGAGTGATAAATGCCTACATTGAGAAAAGAAAGATCGCAAGGAACTAGAAAAAAACTCAACCCAAAATTAGCAGGAGGAAGAAAATAAAGATCGGAGCAGAAATAAATGAAATAGATACTGGAAAAAACATAGAAAAGATTAGTGAAATGAAGAGCTGGGTTTTTGGAAAGATAAACGAAAATGACAAACCTTTAGCTAGACTAAGAACGAAACACTCAAAATCAGACATGAAAGAGGAGACATTACAACTGATACTACAGAAATACAAAGGATTATAAGAGACTACTATGAACAATTATAGGTCAACAAATTGGTTAACCTAGAAGAAGTGGATAAATTCTTAGAAACACACAACCTACCAAAACTGAATCATGAAGACATAAAAAATCTGAACAGATCAGTAATGAGTAAAGAGATTGAATCAGTAATTAAAAACCTCCCAACAAAGAAAAGCTCAGGATCAGATGGTTTCTCAGGTGATGTCTACCAAACATTAAAAAAAAAAACAAACGGAGAGGACTATAGAGCCATTGACCTTGTGGGATCATCATGATAGCAGTCACCATTCTTTATTGCCTGGTTTTCCTTCACTTTTCTGCTGACGCTTATGGTTGAACAATGCGCCAATTAAATTTTTTTAAAATTCCAACCTTAGCATCTAAACTAGGAGGAAACCAGTTCATTTGCCAAATAAAGGAAATTTCAGGCTTCTAAGGGAGTTTGAAAAAACCATGGAGAATCAAGTCAACTGTAGAAGATCCTTTGAAGTTCTTCTGTTTTAAGAGTATTTCCTTAATGGAGATCTTCCTGGGCATTTCTCCCACGTATTACAAGAATGTAGTCACCTACATAAAACTCAAGCCAATTGTCTGGACTTCTGTAGATTGGGGGGCTGGATGGTCCAAAGTCTTCTCCAGTCCCCCTGCATTATTGCGGGAGGTCAAGCCAATGATCTGTGATATAGGCAGTAAAAGAAGGCTTCCTGATATTTCTGTGGGAGAGAGCTTTATAAGCTGGGAGAACAGGAGAAAGGGAAGTGCAGTGAGAAGCGGTACCTCTGTGAGTTGGGTGTGCTCCTTTCCCTCCTGGATCTCGCAGCAAAGATAACGAGGGTTGTGTAGTAGTATTTCCCAGACAACTGCCCCAGGTGTCATTTGGTGTCATACAGGACCTTTCTGGTGGGCAAGAAGGCTTTGGCCATAGTTTTTCTCAATGCTGAAACTGTTATTTTATAAAGTTTAAAACAGTTGTTAGAATAGTCATCACCTCTCTAACATCACACCATTCCAGGGTTCTTGTCGGAGGAAAAATACATGGAGATTAGTGAGAGTGAGGAGAGCTAAATGTTGAAAAGAACTTTCTTTAGGTTGGTATTAGTAGTGTGATTTGAAGACTGAAGTAGGGTAATACTTGTCAAGTTTCTTCTTGTCCCATAATTGTCAAAAGGACCTCAATGGTTAAGTTAGGGGGGGCTGCTGCGGGCGCTTGGGGCTTGGTGGGAGGAACTAGTGTGTCCCAGATTTTATCAAGTGTCCATGAGTTTGGGATGGTTCTGCCTTGTACACATCAGCAGTAGTTTCTCTGCTTTTTAAACCCAGTGCTAAGTATCTAACCCTTTGGGCCACTGACATTGTCCTTACAGTATCTAGATTGGGTGGCTAGACTAAGAAAACAATTTAGACTGAGCAGAGTATTGGGTGTTAGTGGGAAAAAGAAGTGCATTGCTGTTTAAAATAGCAGACTCACTTCCATACAGAAGCTTGGTAATGTTCCAGCTGGAGGAAGCACACAGAAAAATAATTAAATGTGGAAGGAGGTTCTAGTCTGACTTGGGGATTAGATAATGAATATATGTGTTGAGTTAGATAGAAATTAGCATTCACTGAAATGTGGCTAGTTTTGTTTGAATGCAGTTGTTCATTGTAGTTGGGTACATAGTTCTGTTTTCATTTATTGCTCATTTACGAAATACCATTGAGATAAAGACTTGAATTCATGCATAGAAGCTTTTCTTGGCAGATTGTCAAATGACAATGACAAATGGTAGGAAAAAATGTGGTTACAATCCCAGGTGTTTGGATAATCATCACTATTTTTAACAAATGGGTTAATGATAATCAAAGTGATCCTCAGTAAGTTGTAAATTGATGGCAAAGTTTTTGCTATAGAGATTTAAAACTATCATTTGCTTGTGTTTTATCAGTCTGATGGAAAAGCATTTCAGAGAATTATCAGCAAATTAATTCTTTGTTCAAATCCATCTGAGAGCAAGTCTAGCAATTATATTCATTTACCGGTTGAGGTATTTTCTAACTCATAAGCATTCTGTATACATTGAAGGGTTTTCATAAATTTCTTTTGCTGATCTCATTCAGTAACATATAGTCTTTGTTAAATGACTTACAGGTATTCGTTATGCCTCATGTCATTTTCATTTTAAATAAGGAATTATCATAGGTTAAGATACTTTTGAAACTATATCCAGATAATTGATGGAATTAAAAGTAAACTTTTTAGCTTTAGATCTTAGAAAGGTGTCTGCCGCTTTGTAGATTTGCATGAGAGATGAATGGGCATAAATATATACTCATCATTGACAGTTTCAATTGCTTTTTATACCTGAATCTTTCTAAGAGGTACCCTGAGGATTGTCAAGGACTGTGGGACTTGTGTTATGAGGAAAGATTGTTAAAAGTATTGTATAAGATAAAGATTATAAATTTGATTGGAGGGTGAGTTTGTTACAGATATAAACATTAGGGTAAATAATTTATCCTAGAAAAGGAAAAGAAAGTTGAAAATTAAGCTGAAATAACTTAATTTTTCCCCATGAAGATATTGTCTAAATTTTAAGTGACTAAAATGACATACCTTTATGTGAATTCTAATCATTGTCATAATGATAAATATACGGACAAAGGAACCAAATGATCTCAGCATTCTGTATTGTCTGTATTCTTTAGTCCATGGAACGTTATGTTTCACTTGTTAACTTGATGCTTTGTAGTTGTCCTGTGGCCAGAATTTTGACTAGAGTATTTTCTCAGTGGAATCTGCAATGTTTTTGAATGCTGGTTGTTCAGCAGAACTAAATAGTTATTATTAGAACTTTGTACATTATTGTAAATTTTATATTTTCTCTTGGTTCTGTATTAATTCCATTGTGGATAACAACCAGAGAAAATACAAATATACATATATATGTATATGTGTGTGTGTATATATATATATATATTTGTATATATTGTGTGTGTGTATGGACTATATTGTACAAAAAATTTTTTAGAAGATGAATGCTTTGGGCTCAATTCTGTTTTATTGAAAGCAGATAATACTGTGATTCAGATCTATTCATTATTTATTCTTTTTTTTGGTTATTTTCCCATTTTTAAAAAATTTTGAATTTCTTCCTTTTTATATCATGCTAATAGTTTTTCTTTATTTCTTATCTTTAAGACTGAAAATAGAACAAGCCAAAATTAGTTTTCCGTTTTCTCCTTGCTCCATTCTTCTATTGGAGAGTCAGGAGTGATGGTCAGAGAAGTATAGAGTGAATATTTTAATTCAAATTCTTCTTATCATTTTAAACTGCCTCAATTAACAAGTTATTTTTTAAATTTCTTTTTGATACGTCCCAACTTATCTCTTTTAAAAAAGGTAATAGTTTTTAAAAAGATGCCCACCTCAAATAAATTAAAATATACCTTCACTGTATGCTAACTTGTGCCACTCTGTGTTCTTAAAGCTGGAGTACAGATATGAACGTAGCATGGTCTCTGCCCTTGAGGAGATTATAGTCCAGCAGAATTAATTTGTTAAAAAGGTATACAAACATACAAAATAGTACATTCTCTTCGAAAATTGTCAGGCTTCAAGAAGCACAGGTCCCATCTCACATCACTTTTTTAAAGATGCATTTGGTTTTGTACTTTTAGTTTTTCATTTTGGAGATCTACGCATGAATCTGTCTCATTTTGTAAGACTGCTGCATAGTGTAGCATAATAGAGCCGTTCAGACTGCTGCTTTCAAATCCTAACTCCTCACACACTAGCTCTGTGATTCTTATTTAAGGAGATTACCAAGATGTTTTACTATCTTTAATTATAAAACTAAAATATGCACAGAAATGGAAACTTTTTCTGATATTAGCTGAGCGCTAAGATATATGGTGGTTTGACATATTCCAGCCATAGTGAGATTTTTAAAATTGAGGAACAAGTGGTATTTCTTTCTTGTTTCTTGTTTACTACATGTTTGAGGCCAGTATAGGATTCTTTCCATTTCGTCTTTAATAATTATTATGTATCTGTAACACTTTCAGGGAAGTGTTACGTGAGAGTAGAGGACCTATTCATTGCTACATCTAATTTAATTCTGGCTTAGATGTTTTTTTCTGGTTCGTTTCAGCAAATGTAATATGCAGCACCTCATTATTCATACAAGTAGAACTTGTTTCAGTCTTAGATCAGGTATTAAATATATTTTGCCTGTCAGGTGGGTTTGAAATAGTTAGGAATTTAAGACCAAAGGGGACAGTGTTAACAGGAAGATATAGAATAAGGGCACTTCATTAACTGGTAACAAGGCCTGTGTTTCATAGGTGTCAGGAATGCAAACAAACATGTCTGTGTTTAAATTCATACCTATTTTGCTATGTTTCCTCATAGGAAGCTTAATAAGAAGCTAGTTTTCCTAGTGAATTTGTGTTTCTGCTAGTGACCGTGACACCCTTACTTTATTATTAGTTTTGCTGAAGGATTGTAACTTGGCAGCCACTTTTGGCTCTGAGAATCTGTCAGGAATCATGGCAATTGACCTCCTTACCTCCTCCACCCTACCAGGAATCTCTGGAACTTTTTTCCCCCCTCGCAAAGACAATAGTTCTAAAACATAGAAGGTAGTGGTTTGGGCCAAGCGGCAATGTGAAGGCTCCTTCAAGGAGCTCTGCGGATGAGTTGCATGGGAACAGAGTAGAGGCGTTTCTGTCTTGGGCCACAATTGTTCCTGGGAAACCTCAGGGTTAAGAAAATAGTTTTTCCCACAGGAATAAATTATTGGCGTCCACATTCCTACCCAGCGATGCTCAAAGAAACATACATGGTGTGTTGTGAAGGCAGAAGTGCCACTTGTTTAGGACTCCATTTTCTAAACGGTTAAAACCATGTTTCCGGTTCTATGTGTACATGCTTGTTCAGCGGAAACCATCAATTACATACAATAAATAAAAACACAGTTATCTTGTATTTGATTGCTACTAGAGTTGGCACCTAACATCATGTCCCACACATAGTAGACGTTCAATAAATGTTATCGGAGATTAATATTACTTCAAATAACTCCAAAACACACATTTACATGACAGTTTTACTCTGTACTCTTTTAATTTAGAGGTTTTTCTTCTATTTTTTTTCCAAGTAAAGTTGAGTTTCAATGCTCTTCCTTTTTCTATAAATGTCTTTATAGGAAATAGAGTAATTACAAATCACTTTTTGGGGGAATATTTTTATCAGTGTTTATTTAGCTTCCCTTTTCACTGAAATGCAGTCTGAGTACTTGCTATGTTTCAGACATACAAAGTGCTTTGTACATAGTGCTAAATAAGACCTAGTCTCAGTGTTTGAGGGGAAGAAGATGATGGTAGGGAGGGAGTCTCTTACTCTGAACTAGTTTCAAAAGCAAAATTAAAGAATAACCCAACATCTTCCTCCTCCCTTCTTTCATCTTCTGTGCTTATTCCATAGCTATGGTTAAGTTCAATTATTTTTTTTCTGGACTCAGGAATCCAGGATGAGCCCAAACCCCGTGTCCCTTCGTGTCCTGCTATAGAGTTATCCAGATCGTCTTACTTACTTTATGTATTTACTTTATATGCTTTTTCATTGAAAAAACAGTGTATTGAAACTTCCATGCTTGAATCAAGATGTCTGGAGAGTTTGGGATTTTTTTTCTTTATCTTTGAAGACAGAATTATGGTTCTCAAACTTTTTGGTCTCAGACCACCTTTTATACTCTTAAAAATTATTGTGGACCCCTAAAAGCTTTTGTTTATATGGGTTATAGCTCTGGTTATTTGCTGCATTAGAAATTAATACTGAAAAAATTAAAATATTAATTTATTTCATAATAACAATAAAAAATCTTTTACATGCTAACATAAGTAACATTTTTAATGAAAAATAACTGTTTTCCAAAACAAAAAAATATTAGTGAAAGGTGTTATTTTACATTGTTGCAAATCTCTTCCATGTTTGGCTTAATAAAAAACTAGATTTTCAGATTTGCTTCTGTTGTCAGTCTGTTATATCACATGTCATGGAGTCTGTGGTAAACTCCACTGTGCACTCATAAGAGAATGGGAGTGAAAATGGCAAAAACCTCTTATTACGGAAATAGTTTGACCTTGAAGACCCACTGAAAGAGTATCAGGGATGCCCAGGGTAGCCATACCACATCTTAAGTACTGTTAGTCTAAACATTAAACCTGCCGTTTATAGGGACTGGAGAGGAATACTTTAGGAGTCCACAGCAGGTAGAAAGTGGAGCTGTTGAAACTGGACAGCAGGTTTCTTAAGATAGATCTAGGTCACAGGAGAAGGAAATGTTCTGGCCAGGCATATCTGACAAACCACATATTAGGGGCCTTGGTTATTTGAGGATTCTACAGTTATTTATCTCAGCCCTGGATAGTTCTAAACTAGAGAGGACAAAAACAAGTTTAAAAACTAATTACCTTTAAAAAAAAATGAAGTTTTATCTGTTTGGTTTTTATATTAATACCTGAAGGGTTTTCAACAAGTTGCCCCTCTTTCCCAAATCCCCCCTCTCCAACATACACATAGTAAGAATACATAATTTAACTTCTCAGCCCTTTTGTGATTTCTTAGACTTACCTTCATTTTAATGAATTAAAGGCCTACATTGTTAAGTTCAATTATTTTTTCACTACTTGTCCTGATCTATGGAGTCCAGAATGATACAAAACCCTTTGTTCCATATCTGCCCTGCCATAGAATGATCTAGACCTTTAAGAGAACTAGAATCAACGCTTTTTTTTGGGGGGTGGGGGTCTTTAGGTCCATGAATGATTGATTGATCTACTTAAAACTGTCTTCCCCCTTGAAAATATATCTGTACCTCCATGTTCATAGCAGCTTTATTTACAATGGCCAAGACATGGAAACAACCTAAGTGTCCATCGACTGATGAATAAATAAAGAAGTTGTGGTATATATACACGATGGAATATTATTCAGCCTTAAAAACAAGGAAAACCTATAATTTGTGACAACACAGATGGATCTTGGAAGCATTATGCTAAGTGAAATAAGTCAGAGAAAGACAAATACTGTATGGTCTCAATTATAGGTGGAGTCTAAAAAAATACCCAAAGATCAAAACACACCAAATACAGAAAAAAAGAACAGATTTGTGGTTACAGGCAGGATGTGGAGGAGGGAAATTGGAGAAAGGTGGTCAAAAGATACAAACTTCCAGTTACAAGATAAATAAACACTAGAGATATAATGTACAAAAGATGACTATAGTTAACACTGCTGTTAATATACATAGGAAAGTTGCTAAGAGAGTAGATCTTAAATGTTCATACCACAAGGAAAAGTAATTATGTGAGGTGATGGAAGTATTAACTAATACTACTGTGATAATCACATTTCACAATAAATAAATATATTAAATTGACACAAAAGTACACCTTAAACTTGCACAATATTATGTTAATTATATCATTAAAGCTGAAAAAAAACTAAATTTAAAATTTACTTCCTCAATCTCAGTAGCCACATTTTTAGTGTTCCTGTCACTAGCGGCTACCATATTGGATATCACCAATGCTGAATATTTCCATCAATGCAGAAAATTTTATTGGGCAACACTAAATCTAGAACATTGTACAGACTTAAAAGATAGTATAAAAATGTAGTTAAAAGAAAACTCCAGGTTGTAAAAGTTGGTTGAATCTTCCTTTTTTAAAAAGCGCATCCTGATTGGGTGGTTTTCATCTTAATGAGTAAACTTGTTTAAGGGTCTGATGTATCCGTAATTGGTCAAAACTGATTGTTTTGTTAGGTTCCTCTGCATTTTATTGTCATTAGTACCTGCCTGTAAATGATTTTTGATGGGAATGGCCAAATAGTGTGCCTGGCAGAAGGATGTTTGAGGAGGAATCTGGGGGATATAGGTCGTGTTTCTATTAGTGTAGCATCTTCTCAATGATTGTGTCAGCTGTGACATAAAATATGTAAGTCTGGAAATAACAGGCAGAGACAATAATGGCATCTCAAATTCCAAGTGATCATGGTATAGTCATTTATAATGGCAGTTAGAGATTTAAAAAGAATATGTCGAGCTTTTAAAAATTATTTTTGTAACTAACACTGACTTCGGAGGGGAACGATATAAGAAGTGCCTGTGACCAGGATGAGCTTGTGGTTCCCTGAGCAGGTGGTGACGAAATGTAATAAGCTGTGGTCACAGCCGCATACCAAGGGCTGCATGTGGTAGCCGGGCTGCTGAAGTACACGTGGCCACATGCTGTGTGAGATGACGTTTCTCACGCATATGAAAATGCAACATGCTTTTCATTGGTTAACTCTAGTTCTAGACATTTCATTCTTTGAGTAACTATTGGCACAAATGCTTTAGTCACCATATTTTGCCAACTTCTGAGGAGGCTGTGGACAGTAATGATAATAGCTACCATTTCTTGAACCCTTATATTGTGTCGGGTACTATTCTAAGTTCTATCAATGTATTAGCTCATTTGATGCTCACAGCAGCCTTGTGAGGGCGGGAGCTACTTTTATCAGAGAAGGAGACAGATTAACCAATCTGTTCAAGGTCACACAACTAACTAAAATTTGAACCTGGCACTCTAACTCAGAGCCTGTACATTTAATTTTACTGTTTATTTACTGAAAAATTTTTTCTTTACATTTAATTTTTATGCCATGTTTCCTCCATGTTTCTGTGATTAATGCATATGTTCTATAGACTAAAGCCCCACATAAAGGCAATTATGGCTGGAATGCACTTGACCTCTTAGAAATTGTTGACAGTTTTTCAGTCTTAAATGGGAAACTAAAGTTAATTTAGAGTTAGAGTTCACAAATGTATTTTGTCTAAATGATTAATTATTCAATAAGTCTCCATTTCCCACCTATTGATACCTTTATTTTGCTGTTTTTATTTTCTGCTATGTCTTATCCATATCCCATTTTCCAGGTGAGTATACAGGGCTTTTTTCTCAATCAAAAAAAAAAATTGCTTTTTAAAACCCATTGCTTTTAACATGATTGCTTAAATTTTGCCTTTTGATACTTATTGAATAAGACATTTACAGTTAGTCACATGTTATATGTTTACCTTATGCACTTAGCAAAAGAGAGAAAGAATAACATTTAAGTAGTGGGTGACTGCATCTGCCTTCTCCCTGAGAGAACACGTGCCCTGGATTGAATGGGCAATGGTAGCAAGTTATCATACTTGTAAGTTGCTTTTAGTTACTTTATGCCGTTCACTGAGTGTTTCATTCTCCTGGGCATAGTTATTTTTTATACAACATGGTCCATAAAAACAGGCCGACAACTGGTAAAAAGTAAGCTGTCCCAAAGCTGGAAGGGAAACTACCTGTACCACCTTACTGAAAGAGAATGTAGTGGTCTCTACTAGGTTATTCCAGGGTCATTTCAACAAACGTTCAATTTCTGCCTTACGTGTTTACTTCAGAACTAACTCCCTTTTAGGATGAGATTCTTCTGTATTGAAGGCCTGCTCAATGCCAGGCACTGTGATAGGTGTTATAAGGATGAAAATTTGGTTTTGTCCTTCAATAATTCACAGTCTTCATAGCTCACAGTCAAGAAAGGGCAACTGTAGGTAATAGAGACAAGTGAAGAGTATCGTAAAATTAAATGGGCAAATGATTATAAGTTGTTATAATATGAGCCAACATTGTTGATTTTGGGTGTTATGTTAACTTAAAAAGAAAAAAGGAATTATCAAGTTTTTTGTTTGTTTGTTTGACATTATTGTATGCGTGGAAGTGACTTGCTAAACTGTGGGGGCTAAAAGAACTATAAGCAAGTGTTTCTGTCCTGAAAAATCGCACAACTTTATGCACTTCTCACGTACGCTAATTCTGGCAGTGTCCACTTGAATATCATGACATTTTAATTATGCCTGTTCCTACAACATACATAATGTTTCCTTGTAGGTTTCTATATATGCTGTACCAGAAAAGATTGGTCAAGTTCACCATGCCTTGGAAACAACTGTGAAGCTTCTTGAGTTTTATGAAAACTACTTTGAAATTCAATACCCACTTAAGAAATTGGGTAAGAATCAAACAGTACCTCTATTTTTGTTACCACTGTAACTTAGATTCATTTTGCAAATGGGTTTTAGAAAAAACTTCTGCCAGAGTTATTGTAAAAGAAAACCAAGGAACACTGTTTATGTTTGAAAAATTATTTGTATTTGTTAAGATTATTTAGATTTCTTGAATGTATCTGAACGTGGAACTTAAAACACTTAGAAGTTTATGGGGCTGTTACAAAGATGCTGTGTAAGTGGGAATTTGCTTAGGGACCAGTCTGGAGTGTGACTAATTCTAACTTACTAAGAAATTCCTTATTAGAGAGACTACTTCATGGACGGTGTAGTTGCCTGACCCCACTGCACTGTACACCCGAAGCTGAAACTGAGTAATATTGTCAACTATAATCTAAGATATATATATATGGTCATGGGATATGGAGCACAGCATACAGAATAGTCGATGGAATTGTAACAGCTATATACAATGTCAGCAGGACAATAGATTGAGGCAGGGGAGTTATCACTTTGTGAGGGATGTAAATGTCTAACTATTACATTGTTTGGACACCTGAAACTAATAATAATAATAAAAGGCTGATTCAAATAGTAAAAACCAAGTAATAGATGCTTAGGAAAGCATGTGTTGTTCACCATGGAGCTGGTCCTAAGTAGGAGAGAGTTGGCCCTGTATGTTTTGCAGGAGTTCGGTATCTCTTCCTTTTGGTGAGGGACAAAGAACAGTGACACCGCAGGGCTGTGATCAGGTCTTCCTCCGCGGATGGCCCAGTGAGCAGCAGACAAGGCCAACATAAGGACACTTCCCTTCCTTAGGAGCGTCAAATGAACACACTGCCTCTTGATCCACAGCAATAAAACCATGGGTGAAATATTTTGGTTTCACCAGGGAGTGCCTTAGATGAGGAAAAGTTGATCTCTTTTTTCCTGTTATGTCCAGATTTGGTGGCTATTCCTGACTTTGAAGCAGGAGCGATGGAAAACTGGGGTTTGCTCACCTTCCGAGAAGAGACACTTCTGTATGACAATGACACTTCTTCAGTGGGGGACAGAAAACTGGTTACTAAAATCATTGCTCATGAGCTGGCCCATCAGGTATGAGCAACCAGGGCTGTATGTTCTGTGTCGAACCTGTGGTCTATTTCATGTCCTAGTTTATTAGAGTAGATTTGGATGCTAATAATAATTCACCTTTGTATTCTTTCTTTCATAATAAAATGATGCTTTTTTTAACATGAACGATTTTCAGATGAAAATGCTATCTAATGTTTGTATAGGACTTTGAAGTTTATAAAGTGTTTTCACATCTATTATCTTGCTTTTCATAACTGCTCTTACGTGGGTGATAATCCCATTTTACAGATGTCAAACTGAGACTCAGGTTAAATAAATAACTTCCTCCAAGTCACACAGCTGATAAGTGGCAGCATGGGACCTTGAAGAACCACATCTCAAGATCTCTCTCTCTCTCTCTCTGTGTCCCCCCCACACTAATATACAGCTATATTGCCTCTTACAAATAGCGGCTGCTTGGTATAACTTTATGGCGGAAAAATCTTTTTTCTAAGTTGCACTCTCACAACTCTTGGATTGTAGTTGTCAGGACAAGATTGATTTATTTTTTCCTCTCCTGCTACAACTGGATCTTCCATTCATTGGAGAGAGGGAGGGTACTCTCTGTATGACCCAGAAAAAAAAGAAAGAAAATGACATGGGTGTGTGAACGTCCCACTGTCTCCCCCAATACCTTGTTTCTCCTATGCCCTCGATGAGGTGCTACCAGTGTTGGGTATGGTTTGGGATGCATGAGGGTGGGAGGACATGGCAAGGGTGGGACATGCCCTGGGCAGTGGACTCCCTATCTGAAACTCAATCTGAGTATGACTCTGTAACCCTTGTGAAGACTTCATGACAAGCTGGCACATGAAGCGTGTCCTTATTTACTATCAGAGTGTTAGGCATGTAGACAAGGTGTCTTTTAGGGGATCTCTTCTAGGTCTGTTATTTCTGGGGCCGCCCATCGCAACTTGGGGGCCACCGCTCTGTACTTCTGTAGGACTTCCAAATCATCTTCGTCTGAAACAGGTTTTAAAGTAATACCTTTGAAACGTATGCTCTTGTAATTCTCAGAAGTGTTGTTTCAGTATCTAGTCGCTTAATTGTTTTGCTGCTGGTTTGAGACAAGCCCTAGGACACACTGTCTAAATAGCATACTCTATTACCACTCTTTATTTCAGAGATTTTTGAGATGCATTTTTTAGAAGAGTCCCCTATCATTTTTGCCTTCTCCTTACTACCTCACAGAAGAACACATTTCAGATTTTTCTGATTTCATTTATTTATATATGTGCCAACTTTCTTAAGGAATGTTGTTTGACTGCTATTTGAATTATGTACATACTGTCCTCAACTTGGGTAACTGAGGAGAAATGTGAAGTATGGGCTCTCTGACTATAGGCAAATCTCACATAGAAATTTATTTTTCAGTTATCATGGATGGTTGTAGATACAATGGAAAATAATCTCCCTAACTTGATATTAGAAGGTAGACGAATTCATTATCTAGGAAATCTCATTATTTATTTATTTTGGAAATCTCATTTTTAATGAGGTGTCTAAAAACCTTTTTTGTGTGTGCCTAGTAGATAACGTGTGTTAAATTGATAAATATGCTAATTGTCTTGCTTTTTTCCCCATTTAGTTGAGGTGAAATGTTAAAATTTTTGTTTTACTTTTAAAGTAAATTTATACAGCTTTTGTAAGTCTTTAATGTGAATATAATTTAACTATAATAACTGTATTTTAAGTCATTGTAATCTAGTTATAGTTAATTAATCTAACAGTTAAATCATTAGAAAATTCTTGAGACTGTAAATATTGTATTGGTTAGGCGTTTGTTTTTTCCCACAGTGGTTTGGTAATCTGGTAACCATGCAGTGGTGGAACGATCTGTGGCTAAATGAAGGTTTTGCTACTTTCATGGAGTATTTCTCTTTGGAAAAAATATTTGAAGAGCTCTATAGTGTAAGTACAGTGTTTATTAGGCCTACTATGAATGCTAGGGGGGAGAAAATAGTGTCATCACACTCGCCTTGTATTTTCTATACATTTGAAGTAATGAAAATGTTTCTAGAAAGATACAATAAAATGGGCCCCTGTTACTGGTATCTATACCTCTGGAGATTTGACAGTGAAAATTATGCTTTTATTTACTGATATATTTTATTGAAAGCTGAAAGTATGTGAAATTATTTTACATTTTGTTATTAACATTTTATGAACATTTTAAATTGATTGGCTACATTTTATTTTTAATAGATATGACCCTTCTGCTTGAAGGAATTTAAATAAATTTGAAAAGTGTTTTTGCAAAATAAAACCTTTTATCCTGTGCATAAAGGAAAACAAAAGATACTTTGTTGCATTGCTGTCTCTGTTATCACTGTGATCAGTCTTGTAACAGTGATACATATAGGTTGATAATAGACAAGTGATTTGCCCTTTTTAGGTACAAACCATATTTTGTCCCTTTTCAAAGACTTGGGACACCATTCTGTTACAGAGAGCATAATAATATGGTCTCTATGTTATTAGACTCTCTGGAAATGTTTCCTGTCTTTAGAGATACTTGGACACACTAGGCAATGATATGACAGATATTGCCAAGTAATTCAAACAATAGGTGGGAAAGCATACAGATCCCTTTCAGCTCTAAAATTCTGTGACTTTCTATTAAACTTCCTGGATATATGAACCAAGACTACTTCAAAACAGGAGTACCCTTAGAGCTTTCAATCTGAAATTTTTGTATAGGGCATGTTCAAAAATTTCAAGTGGTAGAAGGAACTCATTTTTAGCTACAAGTCTAAACAAGGTACTTTAAATCAGTGTTTTAATTAAACACTGAGATATACAGTTTCACCACTTGGTGGTGCCCAGAATGTTTAAAATCTTCCAATATGTACTCTAGGGGAGCTCATCTGCTGAGCTTTCAAAGAATTCTTTCTGTTTAAGAGTTATATTTCATTTCAAATGAACCTCAGTTAAAGGAAATGTATATTTTAGTAGAAAAGATGGACTATATATAAGAAATCAGCTTAAGGCCCAGTTTTTATTAATTTCAGATTTTATTTTAAAAATATACACAAATCCTATATATACACACACACACTAATCCTTTTAGAATATTCATCTTGAAAATCAGGATTTGTCATTTGGTTGCTTTAGCAATAGATTCTTAATTCATCCTTATGCTGTTGTTTAGGAAACACTGTTTTTCACATGGCCAGGAGGTTATAATTTTATTTTCAAATTTAAAGACTATGCATGAATGCCACACTCTTTCTGTCTTTTCAAAGACTATTTTCTGAAGTGTAGTGAAGCTGGTTATTTTTTTATAATGACATTAGCAGTAATTTGCCTAATTCATATAAATAATTACTATACTTGCCTTTGATACCGTTCATGATTTCCTAATCTGTTTCATTTTTTGCTAGTATGAAGATTTCCTAGATGCTCGATTTAAAACCATGAAGAAAGATTCCTTGAATTCATCTCATCCAATATCATTATCATCTGTTCAATCTTCAGAACAGATTGAAGAAATGTTTGATTCTCTTTCATATTTTAAGGTATTACAATGAACACAAAAAGTACCTGGAGTAGGTTTCAAATTAATTTCATATGTGAGCAAGCTGTATGATTTTGATTATTTTAAAGATAAAATGAATATTATTTTCAGGTATCGTGTTATAGTTTAAGATGTTTGCTTCTGTTTAAATCTTGGTCTTCTCTTTTTCTGGGTTATTCTTCCTCCATCTCGTTTAAGTTCTCTGACCGGTATTCAGGGCAGTTAACTAGATCTTACAGCAATATATCTTTTGAAGTTGGTTCATTCTTTAGATCTACAGATCAAATACCGGTATGTCCAGGGAGGGTTCTTAGTAACCCCTTGGCTGTGTCATTCAGGATTGAGGTGTATTCCAAAGTCAGAATTGCCGAAACAAGTCAGCAAAAACAGATTTTAGGAATTGAAGATTAGATCGCAGCATCAGAAACACACACCCCAGGTTTGGAGGTGAAGCAAAACCAAAAAGCTAGAAACCTGATCGGGATTACCAGAGGTCAGAAGAACAGAGATATCATGCCGCTTACATTTGCGTTGGGAGGGAGGGGTGAATGTTAGGCCTTCTTTGCCTCCTCACTCTGGCTCTCAGATTAATTGACTAATAAATTGAATTCCTGTGTTAGAGAAGAAAACACACAAAACATGTGAGGTACAGTCCTTGTCATCAAGAAACTCAAAGTTTAGGTGGTGGGTACTTGTGAAGCAATAAGAAATAATGTGTGCTGAGTGCATGGTACAAAGTATTTTGCCCTGGGATTCTGAAGAGAAATTGTTTGGAGGAAAATGGAAATTGAAATGAGTTAAATAATAAAAAGAATATAGGTGAAGAGGAATGGGAAGAGTAAAGTACAGCAGGAATGGGACAAGGAGGTGTGTGACGAAAAAGTCAGGAATACTGATGGGCAAGGCACTTTTGCCTAGGGAGTAAGTGTTTGCGTCCAGTGGAAGCTGAATGTGGAGTTGGGGAAAGATGAGAAAGATAGGCTGGGCTCAATGGTAGAAGGTCCTCAAGGCCATCAGGAATCTGGCTTTTTTCTGTAAGCGATGCGAAGCTTTAGAAAAGTTTCTAACAGAGGAATGACTTGATTAAAGTTACCATTTAAGAAAATTAATTTGTTTGAGTTTATAAAATGGATTTAACTGGAGAGAGACCCAAAGTCGGCAAATAGCTGCTGAAGTCCAAACATGAAGTGTTAAAGGTTGAAATTAGGAGTGGCTGTGAGAGTGGAAGGAAAAGGGTGTTGTAGAAACACTCTGGCTAGAGAGCAGTACTTAAAGCATTTAGTGACTGGGTAAGAGGGACAGGAGGAGGCAGAAATGTTTTGCAGCTGCAAGCCTGACTGGCGGAGAGAATGCTAACACTGTTAACCAGTAGCGAAATTAGGAGTTCAATTAACTATATTAAATATATCCCAGTTAGAGCGTCTGCTGTGATTTTTAAAGCCCATTCTGGACCTGTCAATAAAGAACATTTTAAAACTTGTGGTTCTGTTCTTGTAAACAAAAGTTATTTCAGGATTTGTTGTCACAGAGCTCTGTCTTCCTCCGACCCCCACCCTCTAAACCCATAATTCACTGTCTTCTGATCATGTGGTCTCCACAGCATACCTAACTCCTGTCAATATGGTCACTACTTATTCAGATTTGGGAATCTGGCAAGTATTTTACATACCTGAGAAAAGTAGAGCACTGGATAATTTACCAATGTTGTGTGTAAGAAGAAGTAAGTGCCAGTAGGGAAATGTGTGTAACAGACATATTCTATTGGTTTTCATAACCTTCAAGCCTAATTCTGATGCACAGGTTGTTTTGTGAGAATTCATTCACTTAGCAAATCTTACAAGTACCAACCTTGCACCTGGCATTGTCCTACTAGGTGCTGGGGATACATTAGGGAACAAGGTGGACTGTGTCGCTTCTGCCATGGAGCTTCCATTTCCGAGTTCAGAGATAGAGACAGATACTATACAAATGAATGAATAAATAGACAGCGAGCCATGTGTCTGGAGTGGAATAAGCAGAAGGGAAAGTAGTCGATGTAGTCAGAGGGATTATAGGGAGCCAGCTCATTGTAGGGTCTAATAGGACATAGTAAGGACCTTGATTTTATGCTAAGCGGAAGGAAAAGCCATTTGAATAGGGAAGTATCAGAGTATGACGTATTTTTTAAAAGATCACCACTTAGCCTTCAACATCACGTGGAGTCAAAATGACTAGTTAGGAGGTGGTTGTAATAGACCAGTGGTAAGAGAATGGAGGCTGGACTAGGGTGGTAGTAGTGAAAGTGATGAGCTGTGGTATATTGTAAAGGTTAATCCAGGTGAATTTGCTAATGGATTAGGTGTGAAACGTAAGAGCGTAGTCAAGGTTGACTTCAAGATTTTTGCCTGAACTACTGGGAAAATGGAATTGTTATTTGCTGCAATGAAGACTATTGGAGGAGTAGGTTTTGGAGAGGATAATAAAAAGTTCGTTTGGGGTACGTTTGAGAGGGGAAATGGAAATACTACCAAGCAGGCAGTTGGATATGAGTCTGGAGTTCAGAGGGGAAGCCTGGTTAGATATATTAATATAAAACTTGGGAGCCATTTAAAACCCCTTGAGTTTAGGAGATCAATTAGGAAGAAAATTTAAAGAGAAGAGGTCTGAAGGTTCAATGCCAGGGGATGTCAAAGTTCATTCCTTGGGAAAGTGGAGGGAATCCAGCAGAAGAGACTGAGAGGGATGGCCAGTGAATAGGGGGAGAATCAAGAGTGGTATCCCAAGGCCAAGTACAGAAAGACTTTCAAGGAGGAGTGGGTGATTTACTATCCTAAATGCCGCTTACTAGTAGGTTGATACGATGAGCCTGAGAAGTGATAGTAGCTTGACGCCATGCAGTTCACCTTGAAATGACTTTGAAAGGAGCATTTCCAGTGGAGTGATGGTTGGAAGATGGCTCAAGAGAAAACGGAAAGAGAGCAAATGGAGATGGCCAGTGCAGGCGACTCTTTTAAGGAGTTGACTACAAAGGGAAAAACTGGAGGAGGCATGGGACTAAGGAAAGGAAGGGCATGTCTTATTTGTTTAAAATAAGGATTACATAGTTTTTGTTTGTTAATGGGAATGTTACAGTAGAGAGGGAACGCTGGTGATGGCAGAAGAGAAGGGGAACTGTTGGGAAAAGAATGAGTACTAATATATAGCACAAGTAACACTGTGAGGTATGATATAGAAATAAGAGAGCAGTAGGCATTAAATTCAGTTATACGTGTATGGTAATCTTGATGACTTAACATGGCTGCATTTTTATCAGAGGTGAAATTCATTCAAAAATCATTTGAGTGTCTGCCGTGTGCTAGGCATTGTTTTAGTCATTGGAGTTGAGTTTTTCAGTTTTTCCCTTAACTAGCATACAGTCTAGAAAAGGAAATATATATACAGAGCGTGCCAAAAAAATGTATACACATTTAAGAAAGGAAAAAACTATTAAAATTGTAATAGTCAATATATACCAATAACAAAAGATGATTACAAGTCATGTTTGACTTCTGCAATTACAAGAGGTGCTCAAAGTGGTTGCCATCAATGTCTAGACAGTTTTGATTACGGCAAACTACTGCTTGAGCAATGTTGACCAAAGTGTTCACTTGTATACAATTCTTTGACACCCCCGGTATACATGGCAGGTATAAGAAGTGAGACAAATTGCTTTTGAAGATGGAGAAATACAATTTCTGCCTCGAATCAGGGAAGCCTTTATGGAGGAGGTGGTTGTTTTAAGACTGGAAATGATGACATGTGCATTAGTGAATAGAGTGTGGCCTCAATAGTTGCATGCCTGATTCTAAATTATTAGTGTATACTTACTGCCCTGTACATTCATTAGTTCCAAACATATTTAAATTGACTCTGCAGGAAGAAGAGAGATCTTAATTACTTCAGCAACATGATATACTAAAATTAGAAATGAATGTATTCCCCAGCAGAGAGACTTTTGAGAGCTCTGCTAATTTATTATCTGCCACGGTTTACCCATGAATTCAACTGGTATTCTAAGCATTGGGGATAGGGGCGGGGATGCCACGGAAAATTTGGCGTGTTTTTTTTTATTAAAAATATATTTGTAAACACTTAGCTTTTAAACACTAACACTGAAACAGCGAGTAACTTATAGAGCACACAAAATGGCTCATAGGAGAATAAGTTCACTTGGGAATCTACTCCATTAATTATTTGTCAAACCCCTTAAAATAATTTTTAAGACAATTTTGAACATAGCCCACATCTGATTATACGATACTAACTAGACTAAATAACAGTGTGTTATAGCTAGGCTCTATATATGAAAATATTTGCTTAGAATGGGTATATTTTGAATTTTAGATTCTCAATTCTATAAACCTATTGTATTCTAATATTGTCCTCTCTTTCTCACTTTTCTTTTTTAATAGGGAGCTTCTCTCTTGTTGATGCTGAAAACTTACCTTGGTGAAGATGTATTTCAACGTGCTATTGTCCTATACCTGCGTAATCATAGCTATGGATCCATTCAAAGTGATGACCTGTGGGATAGTTTTAATGAGGTGTGTGACCTGGATATTTTATTTAGCTCTTAAAGTAAGAAGAGAGTAGTTCTCCTATTTATATTTTTGTCAAGTATATAAATAAGCTGTGGTACCAAGGATAATTATTTAAGAGAGAGGAGATGGAGCTTAAAATATAAATATTTATGAATAGAGCACAGAAATAAAAGTCAAGAAATGGAAGTACTAGTCTTACTTGCTGAGAAGTTTCGTGTGGCCATGCGTAACCATTTTTATTCCATGCCTTCATCTCCACTCCTGTGTTGTAGGAATTGTCTTATCTGAGTCAATGTATATTACTGTATTTTCATTATTTGATTTTTTTGTTTTTTCTTAAACCATCCTTTTCTGTGTGTATGCTTTTGCAGTTTTCCCACCTCCCAGTCATGATTTTTCCCTATCCTTTGCCCTGTGCATCCTCCTGTCCTGTAGGGCCATGGTCCTCTGGAGTAAATGATACAAGCTGGTTGCCAGGGGCTGCCTACCACCCTTCCAGCTTGCTGTTTGGATTTTGTCGTGCCTGCAAATATTCTAACAAGCGGTGTAGTTAGGTACAAGTTAGGCTTCAGAGCAGTGCCAGAAGCCAGCCTGCATCGCGTGCTCGCTCACTGTGCAACCTCATAAGCATTTGAGTTTGTTACGCTGATTGAGATAAAGTTCTCAATGTTTACATCACAGACACATTTGAAAAATTGATGAAAGTTCTGGACGTATTCCCCAGAAAAACTGCATATATGCAAAATAGCACCCACAAGTTTCAAAGTTTTATAGACCCTGGAATAAGTACCCCACATTGGGTCTTTTCCACATACTCTTTCTGCTTCCTTGCCTTATCTGAAAACTGCTATTTTCTAGCTGTTAACCCTTTGGCCAGAAGGTATACCTTCCTTACTCTCTGAGTTCTGTTTGAGAGATCAGTTCTCACTACTGAAGAGTTGCTTCCAAACCATGGTTTTTCCTCTTATCATATAGTAGCATTGCAATTGAAAGCCACATTATTTACTTTATACTCATTATATTATCTCCTGACATTTGGGACATATTTCTGCCTTCCTCACCGACTTCAACTTTTGCTTCATACTGTTTTCCTAGCCCAACATAGTCCCTAATGTTACCCTCAGGTTTTTCAGCACCCACGTCAAATTATGCACTGGCCTCTTCATTTCAGTTATGTTTCAAAGACCCAGAAGTTCCTTGTTTGGGGACAAGTTTGTTTCCTTCCCCAACCTCTTGTCCAGAAATAAATAGACCCCAGCCATGAGAAATGTAAAATGAATATCACAATGAATTTGGGAAGATTTGCTCCATCCTTTTCTGCTTTAAATTAATTGCGGGCTGGTGATTGGTGGAAGGCCTGCCGTAGCATATGATATTACCAAACATTTTAAGTACTTCATGATTTTAGTTGCTTGCAATTCAAATCCATATGTAATCTAGGAAAATAAATTGTCATAAATTTGACTCACCTGCTTTAAAGAGATAGTTGTTTAAAAATTGTATCTTAATCATTGATATTAGATGTCTTAGGGATATTGGGCTTTAGAGGGTCTGTGAACCTCTGATACTGGATTCTAGATTTTGTAGATAAGTTCATGCATTATCCGGGACAGAGGGCCTCACCATCAAAGAAGTTTACCGCTGTTCTCTAGAGAGACTTAAAGTCAAGGCAGCTGACCTGCTCATATTTTACTCTTCTGCTCCTGCTGCTGTTCCCTGCCATTCTGACAGTATTAGTTCTTTAAAAGGAGAACTTTAGCATTTAAGAAAGTAGAGGGTCTGGAGACTAAAGGCAAATCTGGATGCAGCTGATTCACAGGAGTGAGTAGCAGTGCTTCTGATTCTAGACTGTATGTCATTATTCATACCTTCAGTGACCTGAAGAAGCACTTACGTTTTTCTAGGGAGTTTAATGAACACTCGGTTGATACGGTATCTGCTGCTTTTTTAGCATAACGTGCCTCCCTCACTCTCTTTAGTTGTCACTTCGTTCTGTTCCAGGTTACTTTCCTTTTAGCAATGGCTCATTTACTTAGATTAGATAAGTAAATGCAACTCAGCATTCATGCTACTTTTTTACTGTTAACATTAAATGTTGCCTTCATAGCATGTGGTAGGGAAAAAGGGAAAGGTATAGATAAACTGTAGTTTTTAAACTGTTTATCTTTAAGCAAAAACTATTTATTCTTTTATTTATAGATCACAAACAAAACGCTAGATGTAAAGAAAATGATGAAAACCTGGACGCTGCAGAAAGGATTTCCTTTAGTGACCGTTCAAAGAAAAGGAAAGGAACTTCTTGTACAACAAGAAAGGTTCTTTTTAAATATGAAGCCTGGAATCCAGCCTTCAGGTGTAAGGTACAGGCCCTCCTCTCCCTGCTGTCTTTTTTTGCACACAGGTTAAAGTATATTTAAATGCTTTGTAATTATAGCTTCTTATGAAACCTAATAAGATTATTATCCCTTTCTGGGACTACCTTGAAAATTTTCACCTTCCTGCCAAAATCCCTCCCAAAACCAAACAAACAAATTGTGTATAACTGACTGAAATGTTGGAAAGATTAATCTTTCAATATTTTCTTTTTACAGCTATCTGTGGCATATTCCACTAACCTTTGTCACTGAGGGGAGAAATTATTCAAAATATCAATCGGTATCATTACTGGAAACAAAATCAGGTTTGAAAATAATTAATACTTTTCTGATAAGAAATTGGGTACAGCATATTTTAAAAACATCTGACTAAGCAGAAGAAAGGAGTTTATCCTTTCCAGTGTGCACACTCTCTGGGCTGGTTTTATGAGGCACCAATGTATGATGTGACTAGAGCGAGACTGAATCTATATATCATAAATAAAATTGGTCTTTCTTAGTCGTATGATATAAGGCATAAGAAATTGCACTGAATGTGCTAGCAGTCCTAGAATATAGCAAATGATATATTTTTATATCCTAGAATATATTTTATGTTACAAAATAAGAATTAGAGCAGTTTCTTAAAGTATGTTCTGCTCTCTGCTTTCTAGGGGTGGGCTGGGGCAATGAATGGCATTTTAACAAGCACCCTAGATGATTCTTATGCATAATAAAGGTTGATTCATGGCCTAGATTTATAGTAAACAATTATTACAAAATGTCCTGTAGACACAGTATACATTTTTTTTGGTAATGAAAAAAAATGGGGCAAGAAATTATGATTACAAGGAAGGGAATCATAAAATGTGAAGATTGTGTATGCTGACCCGCAAGGAGTCTATAAAAAGCAATTGAAACGTAGTTTCTGACCATCTGTTAAATACCTCTATGAATGCCACATAATGTGTCCTCTTAATTTACATCCTGAAAGAACATAAGGCTCTTGGGTTCTGTGGGAACCATTAGTGATACTTTAGATTTATGGAAAGGGAAAATTTCTTGTTTGAATTTGGATCTGGTGTTCAATCCTGTATTTTTGAGAGGGTCGTATAGCTTAGTGGGTAAGGGAACAGACTGGAGCCAGATTGCCTGGTTCAGTTGTGTGATGGTGAGTTATATGACCTCTCAGAGCCTCATTCCCTCAGCTGTAGAATGGACATAGTGATTATACTTACTTTGTAGTGTTATGATGAGGATTACTTGAGTTCATTTATATGAAACACCTAGAACAATGACTGGCACGTGTTATGTGCTATATACATGTTAGCTATTGTTATTAATGTTGTTATTGGAAAAAATAAATGTCATATGTCCGCATAACATAAAATCGAGAAAATGGAAAAAAATCTTCTCAGCCTATCATAACTACTCTCATGATTATTTCTAGTCATTTTTCTTTCTTTCTAGTCATTTTCAAAGATATTTTTTACTTACTTGATATTGTGTACATGTGACTTTTATATCTTTTTTTCTAGGAAAAAACCTAACATATACAGTAATTGACTTAATCTTCCCTTATTGTTGGACATTTGATTCACCATTTGTCTCTATAAAAAAAAAAAAATTGAGCTCTTAAATGTTTTTTCATTATTTAAACTTTTTCATAGGAATGCTTCTCAAAATGAAGACTGTGTTACCTTTTGTGATTTAATACATATTTCTAACTTGCCCTTCTGTTGTGTGATAACAATTTATAATGGCAGTTGAAATATATGAGCATACCAGTTGCATTGCAGTTAACTAGAGTGAAATGTTACAACAAGCTCATTACTTAAAACACTAAGAACAGTTGAAGCCATCATATCTTTGATTAATATAGCATAGCTGGAGATGCAAGGAAGTGCCACCTCCTTTAATGAGAACAAAACTCCATACTTCCCGTGGGCCCTGGAAGGATAGTCTCTGAGACTACCATCTCAAAGAGAACAAATCATCTCATCTCCCTGTTTGAAAGGGACCAATAAAGAAATTTTGCAAACCTCCCGATAGTATGTAAGTTTTGGGTGGTATTAGAAGTAATTGGACAATAAGAAAACTGCTTTTATTAGCCCTTTCCTTTTTAGCTCAGTTTATATGTGAGCTTCTTAAACTCTTTTTGAGATTCTAGCTCCTATTTGTCTGCTCTAACCCTTACCTGGCGCTCTACACTTCCATTGCACAAAAGTTGTTTCAGCGACTCGAACATGCTATTCTTCCTCTTGTCTCTGGGCTTTTGCAATGCTGTTTTCTCTCCTGGAAGAACACTCCTGCCTCCCCGAACTTTGATTTGCTTCTATTCATTCTTCAGATCTTAACTCACCCATTGCTTGCTCCAAGAAGCCTTCCCTCACCCCAAGACAGGTTAGGTGCCCTTCTTATGTGTTTGAATAGCATTCTCTACTTCTCTACTTTTAACATACTGTAAGTACTGTTTCACTAATATCTCTCCCCACATTAGATGTATCCCCCCCATTGAAGATAGATATCATAGCTATGTGAATCACCTTTGCAACCTTAGCACCCCGTATGCACACAAACATTTATTGAATTAATAAATTTTAGTCTATAATGAAGTGACTCAATTTCAAATCTCACTGTAAAAAGTTCTAGGAAAAGAGCATTCAAAGCCTTGATGAAATGATATCTTCTGTTTCCCTTTCATTTGAAAATATTCTTGGTAAAGGGGAACATACAAAATGCACTGTCATATAGTTGGTTTAGTCTAGAGCTGGAAGTGAGCCGATGTCTGATGAAAGCAGTGCCTGTTCCTTTCTATTCTCAGCTGTGATATCTACCTTGCTGCTGCTGCTGTTTTAATTCCTGGCAGTTCAGGTTTTGAGAGTCCACACTGAAAATGGTCTGTCCTCACAAAAAAATGTTTGACCCTAAGGACACTTGGGTCTTCTTGGTTCCTGATGCTCCAGGAAGAATCACGGTTATTTATTTACTTTTTTTCTGTTCTTGAAAGAAATGTAGCAGAGACAGTGACTACACAGGCTTATTTTATGCCATATAACTTTAGTACAGTGTGTTATCTTGGTGGTTTGTTAAATCTATAGTATATTTCCATGTGTTCTAATGCCAGGATTGCTGGGTTAGTCCATTAGTTCAATTAAATATAGGACTTAATATTTGGTCAATAGCTTTGTCACTTTTCCCCACATACATGAATTTTGAACAGTTGATAGTGCAGAAAAAGAGCGAAAAGGGGCCAGTTTTTCAAGTTCCATATTGAAGAAATTATACTTAAAAAATGAGTGTCTCCCTTCTCTCCCTCCCTTTCCCTCCTCCCCTTCTCCCCACTCCCTTCTTATCCACATCTTAACTCAGACCTAAGCTTTTTAACTATAGGAAATTTTTGTAATAAATCTAACTTGAAATATTAACGT
Organism: Rhinolophus sinicus; assembly: GCF_036562045.2. Classification (NCBI taxonomy): domain Eukaryota; kingdom Metazoa; phylum Chordata; class Mammalia; order Chiroptera; family Rhinolophidae; genus Rhinolophus; species Rhinolophus sinicus. The sequence goes on along the minus strand of NC_133753.1, from coordinate 135,195,468 downwards.
TTCTAGAAGGATATCACTGTGCCAGAAATATTTCTCTGAAACTTAAAGACATTTCATTGGAGTGAAAGGCAATTGGAAAAAAGAAGAAGGAAAAACATATAATTAAGATATTCATCGTGTGCCATTCTCTGCTCTTGCCTCTCCCTCCCGCCCCCCCCCCCCAATAAAATAAAGGAGAAGAAAGGGGTATTGCAGAAAGGAATGCTTTTGAACAAGAGGGGATGCAGTTGAACGGCAAGTCTCATGCTAGCCCTCTGGAGCAAACTACACAGAAAATTTTGCCACTTTGTAGTAGAAACATGGGTTTTGTTTCTGTGCTTTAATGTTTCTTTATAAAACAGTAGTTGATTTTCATAACTCATTGACAAATGGCTTTTTAAAATCAATATTAGATTACTTCATCTGGGCTTCTGCCATTTAAGATTGGAGTTGCTCATTCTTTTTTACTACTCAATGGACTGTGAAAATTGAACTGTTAATCTGTTAATGATTATAATAAATTGAAAACATATGAGGGTAGCCTCATCCACATTTGAGCTGCAGGATGTAGTTACCTCCCTTGTGAGCAAAGCTATTATTTTTTGATACCTGTGGTTTTAATGATCTCCATTCTGGATCATTCAGAAGACCTGAAAGAGACTAACATGTTGGCTCTTTATATGACAACTCTGCTCTCTATGCTGTTGGCTGCACTGCTTTATATTCTGTCATCGAAATGACAGTAATAATTTCAAGTACACTCCCAGCTGCGTCCCTCCTCGCTACCATCTGGACTTGGCTAAGTTTACAACATGGCCAGTTGCTTATCAGCCAAGATACTCTGTATTTCAATATTTTCCTGTATCCATCCAGTGGGAAAATTGCCATACGTATCATTCTTTGCCTCCTCTTATGGGAAAGGGAGATTTGGTGCTATTTAGTCCTTCTTCCTACGGTCCTTTCTTCATAAAAACTCTGTAGGAAATTGTGTTTGGTGACCTGCAGAGTGTTGATATTTTTGTATTAGCTAATGATAAAGTTAATTTCATCAGTCATAGGTTTGTTAAAAATATCTCCCGCTTGGAGCATCTACTGTTACCGTCACAATTACTCCTTAGAACTACATTCTGCTCTGGAAAAAGGAATAATCCTTATTAATGTAAATGATCTTTCCCGTCTATTCCAATGTCAGCAATAAAACAGAAATTAGCATAGAATTTTTTAATGAAGAAGACATTATCTGATATGTCATCTTAAGACATGATCAGAATATAAGTCTTGTCCATCTTAAAAATCTTTTGCAGTTTTAGTAGAATTGGAGTAAAGTATTTACCGTATTTTGTTCATTCATTCTTTAATTCACCAAATATGTTTTAAGTACCTGCTAGGAACATTGTTTTAGGCACTGAGGGATTAACACTGACCAAAATAGTAAGCTCATGAGTTTATATCCTAATAAGTAGTTAATTTTAAGATGCTTAGAAGCGTACATACCCTTAGCGATTATATTAAATTCACGTCCTTGTTGCCAGCTTTAAAGGGCATTTCTTGATTAGTAATTTAAAGGATTTTAAAAATTCCTACATATATTTTATCACCCGCTTTTGTAGTAATATAGTTTTTGTAGTCATATGTCTTGTAGCTCCTTATTAATTGTACATCAATTGAACAATTCTATGTGCATTTCTAACAATGGTCTCAGCATTTATATATGTAATGGTAAGGCCCCAAAAAGTGCATGTTATTTTTCTATTATTTTAACTGATTTATTTCTTCTTTGTGCCTAGTGAGACCTTTATTCTTCCCTAATGTTTATTTTGCTAGCTTTGAGTTATGTGACTTTTCTAAATCATCTTGTTCTTCCTTTGCTAACATAATGAAAGGCAACAAAGGCCAAATGGAATCCATTTTATATAGTTCTTTCATGATCTTCTCCTACTGCCTCACCCTACACATACTTTATCTTCTCCCTGCTTCTCTTCTCTAGCCCAATGGACTTGGGAGCCAGTTCAGTGCATGGATACTTTCTCTCTGGGCTTTGAACTGTTAGGGTCCCTCTTCATCTGACTAATACCTATATAGATTTTGAAGTTTCACCTTAGGTGTCTTTTTATTTCCAAGAAACCTCTCCTAACCTCCCCTTGGGGGGTGAAGCATTTCTTATATGTGCTTCCATAAAATACCATATTTTCTTTTTCGCTCAATAACATTTATATGATATTTTACATTAGATTGTAAGATCTATGAGTGAAGGGACAGACATATCTACCTTGTTCACCGTTAAATGAATGAATGAATGAATAAATGAATAGTGTTCTTTGTTAACGTGAAAATAACTGTGCTGAAAGGTAGAAATTTAGTTTCATAGTAAAACTAATATAAAAGTATACCATATTAACTTTGAAACAAAGCATCATTTAATATTTTTTCTTCTCTCTCTCTCTCACTGTTTGGTTCTGTATTAGATGTCATCAATCTTACAGAAGAAGTGCAGTGGATCAAAGTCAATACAAACATGACTGGCTATTACATTGTGCACTATGCAGATGACGACTGGAAAGCGCTAATCAAACAGTTGCAAGTAAATCCTTATGTCCTGAGTGACAAAGACCGAGCCAACCTCATCAACAACATCTTTGAACTTGCAGGGTAGAGTATATTTGGTTTGGGGTGTTTCTTTCTTTCTTTCTTTTTTTTTTTTTTAACCAAGTGGTATTGAGGAAAAGAACATTTTAGAAAAACAGTTCAAAAGAGATAGCATGTATTGCCTGTTACGTATCATTCAGTTTGGAGGACTGGGAAAATAGGAGACATATTCCTTACCTCCAGGAGCTTTACCATCTATATGGAAATATCAGCAACAAACATCGAACAGTTAAATAATAAGATTTAAATAATATTTCAAGATTGTAGATGCCAACAAGCAAGACACATATTTGCTGAATAAATTGACATAGGAGTTCAGGCTTTGTTTTATTTCTTGAGAGAATTCTTTTTTAAGCAGCACTTAGTTTGAGCCTGAGGCTTAGTGCTTACTCACTAGTTCGAGGGGCACCTCTCACAGCTGGCAGCTCCTTACTTGGGTACCACTTGCCTCCCCAACCACCCCGTGCATTACAGAATCCCACAGCCAAGAATGGCAGTGATCTTGTGCAGAGATACCTTCTGAATAGAAAGATAACCAATGGAGGTTGTTAATGGGTCTAGAGACACAAAGAATACTCAAAAGTATTCCTTCCGGATGCTCTTGATCTTCCTATTTTGGCTCATTTTTTTATGACATGACCTTATATTATCTCAGCCATCATTGTTATGATTTCTATAAAATGGTTACTTTTTAAAATGTACTCACCATAAATTCACCTCAGCTTAGCAAGTTTGACAAACAAATTCCCATACAAACACACAAAAGAATTTCTGATATAGACCCTCTTTATGCCACATGCTCTCACCTGGTAAATGTAAGTAATTAAAAAATAAATAAAATTAGTACTCTTCATCTTTTCTCACCTAAGGTATTGTCATACTTTTCCTGAGTTAGTAGCAATTTACAGGTGACTTACAGAATAAAAAAGGAGCTATTGTTTATCTTTCCGCTGAAATGTGTCTTTAACCTTGGGTCACACACATGAACTTAATCAAAGATAATAATATTTAGTCTAACTTTACAGAATGACACTCTAAGCTTAAATTTTAGATCTTCAAGACTCACCATCTGGCCATAAAATTTCTCTCTCAGCATGCATAGAGTTCATCTGCCTGTCTCGGTGTATTTACTTTTTCTGTTCCTTTACCCTTTAGCCTGGGCAGAGTACCTCTTCGGAGGGCCTTTGATTTGATTGATTACCTTAGAAATGAGACCTGTACTGCGCCCATCAGTGAAGCCCTGTTCCAGACAGGCCTCATCTATAACCTCCTGGAAAAGCTGGGATACATGGATCTGGCCTCAAGACTGGTGGTAAGCCTGGCCCTGCCAGCTTCTCTTGATTGCTTGCCTTTACTTCTTAGTTCTAATTCTACTCTGCAGTAAGACTGAAAAAGCATCTAGTTAAATTCTGTTTGTCTTCACTTTCCAAGTGGTGAAATCTTTACTTTGAATCAAAATGTCATTGCTTACCATGAAGAGTCAATAAAAGCTCAGCGTGACGTACGTAGTCTTGTCTGAATACCAAAATACAGACTTCTGAAACTGCTATCACATGAAGAGAAAATTTCTCTGCAAATCCTGGTTTATTTGCATATAATACATGTTGAAACAGGTCTTTTGGCAAAGTAATGCTCCCCATTCATTTCCTAGTGGTCAATATACAATGATAGTTATGTCTGTATTGAGAATATTCTGTTTCACGTGTCCTTACTGGTAACCTGTCTTACGGATGATGATGCTGGTGGATATAAGTTTCTCTGCGAAGCAGTAAAGGAGTCTCGGTATTGGAGATTGTTTTACCTTTTTTAAAACCAGTTGACTGATTTAACAGTTGTTATTTTAGACACTTTCAGTATTAAACTATTGACTGAGTCTTTAAAAGCTTGGGAGGGAGTAGTGAATTCTTTGTTTTATCTATTTCTCCGAATCAGCACATACTGACAACAGGGTTTGCTTTATAACCTAGTCAAGTTTTCCATGGACCACGCAAAAGATAGCTTTCAGGAAAAGGAAGAAAGTATTGGACCAGGACTTAGAGTAAGTCTTTTAGGGTTTTTGGTGTCCTCACTGGTAACAGAAAGGGATTGGATTACATCATTTTTCTTTTTTCTAACAGTCTCCTTTCTGCTGCTCTCACAGTCCTACTGTGCATGGCCTATGATAAGTGCTCTCATCACGTGCGTGATTCTCAGTGGGGGGAGGAAATGCAGGGCAGGGGGGCCATATAGAGTTTGAAAAGCACCCTTCATCACAAGTTTCTGATCTGACCACAAAGAAGCCACCCCCATTCCTACCCATCAGTGAGGTGCTGAAGTTATATGATTTCTGAGGTCTCTTTTAATTGATAGATTTTTATCATTCTAAAGGCTTTTAACTACCGGCCTTTGTAAAGATGCCTGGAATGTGACCCAGCCCATAGTGATGGTCAGTAAATGTTGAATGAATAAATGAGTGAAACACACCAGAAACAAGTACATTTCAGTGCTTACTATATGCTGTATGTCCGGCTTGGTACTTAATGTAGATTACCTCGTTTGATACTCACTCAATACCAAATAGAGATTTCTAACCCTTATTAGATAAATGAGGAGACTAAATAACTTCCCCAAAGTCACTCACCTAATAAATTATAAAACTGAGATTCAAACCCAGATTAGTTTCACTCCAAAGCTTACTCTTTGTGTGATGTTGTTATATTTTAAATTAATTTGTATTCTAGCAATGTCATCTTTCTAATGATACTTCTTGTTGGAAAAATCAAAGCTGTTTCTTTCTTGCTATCAGTTTTTTTTTTCTATTTTAAACAGATTTTAAGTAAAAACTATTTGAAGTGCTTGTAAACCATATGTTTAAGGTTTAAAATGACAGTCCCACATCTAGTTGCTGTCTTGAAAATGAAGTTTTCAACTTACTATTTGAGATTTCTTTTATATCAAAAATATTACTAACAGTATTTTTATAGTATGTGTGTGCCTTTCCAAGAAGTATGCAAATAGTTATTGGAATAGTTATTGGTCTCTCTTTTTTTTTCGTACGGCATCTTTTTATTTACTGTTGCTTTAAATGCACTTTAAAATTTATCTACATTGATTGGGAACAAAGAAACACAATTATTGGTCTTTTTAGGTCGCACTTAGAATCCAACACAGACTTGTTCCTGTTAGTATATTAAAGAAATGGCCATTTGTGAGTCAGTTTAGCTACCTCCCATGGACATTTGGGTTATTTGCAGTTTGGAGCTATTATAAACAGTGTTACTGTGAATATTCTTATATGTTTCTTTGATGAATATTTGTGTGCATTTCTATGGGGTATGTGTCTGGAAGTGGAATTGCTGAGTCACAACATACACATGATTAATATTGTACTACCAAATCGTTTTTCAAAGTTATGCCAATTTAATGCTCCATTTCTATTCTGGCTCTGTATCCCTGCCAACACTTAATAGTAAACCTTTTTCCATTTAGCCATTCGGATGGGTGCATAGTGGTATTGCAATTTTGGCTTTAATTTGCATTTCCCTTATGACTAGTGAAGGAGAATTCTTTTTGATGTATTTATTGACCATTGGATATTCTCTTTTGTGAAGTACCCAAGTCTTTCATTTGTTTTTCTATTGATTGTCAGTCTGTTCTTCCTGATTTGTAAGAGTTCTTTATATTCTATTTATGAGTCCTTTATTGATCATGTTTATTTTTAAATATCTTCTCCCACTCTGGCTTGCTTTTTCACTCTCTTAATGATATTTTTTTATTAGAATGATTTTTAATTTTGGTGTCTGAAATCTGCCTAATCCAAGATATTCTCTTCTGTGTTCCCTTCTGTAAACTTTATTATTTTACCTTTTATGTTTAGATCTATGATCCATCTGGAATTGATTTTTGTATATGATCTGGGGTAGACATAAAGATTCATAGATTTTCAATATGGATATTTAATTGATCTAGCACTAGTGTGTTTCATTGTATACATATTTTTTTTTTATTACAGAATTGCTATAATTACTTTGATTTGCCATATCAAATCACCACCATTTGGGGTAGTATATTAGTTTCCTAGGGCCACCGTAATAAATTATTACAAACTAATATCTTAAAACAACAGAAATTTATTCTCTTACAGTTCTGGAGGCCTTAAATCAAGGTATTGGCAGGGTAGGGTTGGTTTCCTCTAAGGGAGAATCTGTTCCATGCGTCTCTCTTAGCTTCAGGGAGTTGCCAGCAATGCTTGGCGTTCCTTAGTTTGTAGATGTAGCGCTACAACTCTGCCTCTGTCTTCACGTGGCATTCTTCCTGTGTTTTTTTGGTCCAAATTTCCCTGTTCTTACTAGGGCACCGGTCATTGGATTTGGGCCCACCGTCATCCAGTATGACCTCATCTTAACTTGACTACATCTGCAAGAATCCTATTCCCAAATAAGGTCACATTCACAAGTTCCAGGCAGACTTGAATTATAGGGGGACGTTATTCAACCCAGTATGGGTAGTAATAAATAACAGTACGTATCACTCACTTTTCTTCACTATTAAAGGACAGTGTTGGACTCTAGAAAATGAAGTTTGCGAATAGAAATAGACCCTAAGAGGAGGCAGAATATCTGTCTACTGGGAAGCTGCCCAGCTAGTTAGATTTTATGGTGGCAGAACCACTCTTCCCCCTGCTTCTCTCCATTAACTCTGCTGAGGCCCAGTGTCAGGAAGCACTTGATACTCAAGCTACCCCTGTGCTGAGAATGTATATACTGAGCTCAATTCAAGGAGTTAGACCTCTGGAATATTTTCCTACTGTGACACTCAAATAACTATTTATCTTCATTCCAGATGTTGATTCCCAGTTCGCTGGGCAGGTATGTGTTTATTAAGAACATACTTCAGGCTGAGGTTCAGGGGACTGATGGTTAGAGGGCACGGGCAGGGGTGTTAGTATGCGTTTGGAAGACGACGGGCCCTTTAACTGCTGTAGATCTTCATGTGCGTATACTTGATTGTCAGTTAAAAGTCAAGTTAGTTAGCTTTAGTTCATCAGGAGGGAGAAAGTGTCTCTTTAAAATTCTTATTCTAATCTTAGGGCATTCTGATAGCATCAAAACTCTCAAAATATGAAATCTGACCCACTGTAGTCAGAGATTGGAATGGCAGAAATTTCTGAGTCCTTGGAGCCAATCTTCAATCAGTATTTGTGATTAAGACTGGTGTCTAATTCTTTATGTCACTGTCGTCAGAGTGGTGTGTACATTTATTGGTCATTTTGTTGTGTAGGCTGTATATACCTACATAACACGTACCCATGTCCCACATTTTATGATGTATGCTGTGGTGTTGCAGTGGGTAGGGTCTGTAGGCACATTTGAATTGTGTCAAATTGTTCACATCTGATGTTAACATCTGATCCCAGCCATATTCCTGTTTCATCACTTATAAGTCTGTCATTATTTTACATATGAGGGGTTGCTGAGATAAACCTTTTGTAATAAAAGCTGACACTTCTCTTTTAAGAAGCTCAGTTGACCCAAGAAAGAACTCCCTGGGCGTATCAGTGTAAAATTAAAGCAGTAAATCAAAATGTAATATAAAACATAAGTGCCAGCATCTTTCCCTGTTTTATTTTTTAAATCATTTTGTGTTATTGTTGTTGCATTTTATTGCATATCCAATGTTTGTAGCTTGTATAACCCACCCCCCCAATTAGTTCCCTCTCCCCACTTGCCATTTTCACTTTATGAAATCAGGGGATTGGATTCTATTGTTTAATGAGTTTAAATTTCAAAAAATTAATTTAGAACCATGGAAAAATAGGTTTAATTTTATTTTTGAAAGCGAAAGGTAATTTGAAGCACTTGCTATGGTTTATTAATCTTAAAAACATAACCTGTTTTACTTATAAAAATGATATTTTATAACAGGAGGAATTTTTAAAAATAGAATTATTCTTTTTAAAATAGAATCTTTATTACGTTATCATTTGAAATATATTTAAAACCAACTATTTTTGGAATTCCTCTGGAATATTTGGTATAGGGTGTAACTAGTGAAATTGCACGCGATAATTCCGACGGAGTAGCTGCTCAGGAATTAGCCTCAGCACCTCCAACTGTCAGCTCCCCCTTGTCTTCAGGACTTTTAAGTGCCACTTTTTCCTACTGGCTTCTTTATGTTTTAGTAAACTGTCAAGGAACATTGCGCTTTTCTCCGCTTTTTAAAAATAGTATTTCAAACATGTAACTGTTTTTCTCTCCCATTCTTCCTTTGTTTCTATTTGACAGTTATGTGTAGCTTTGTTTCTATTTGACAGTTATGGGTAGCTTTCAAATTTCTTTTCTGCTTCAGCCAGTTGGGATGGTTTGCTCTCGTGCTACCGTTGAGGTCAGGCCAGTGGAAGACAGTATGTACCAATGAAGTCATGTGTATCCACTAGGATCTCTTGCATTGCTTTTAAGTGCCTTGCATTACCAATGAGCATGGCAAGTACTTTTCTGCTTCATGTCCTCCCAATGACTCGCAAGCTTTGTCACTCACACATTCCACAAGGTGGCTGTTCTTTCTCTATTTTATTGCTTTTGAAGCAAACAAACAAAAGCCGGTCCTTCTCCTTGCATGGATTCTTTCTTCTGTTCTCATAGTCAGCTCCACAAGAGACTTATTCAGAGAAAGTGTGCTGAGAAAATGGCCTCAGCAGTTTAAAACTCTCCAACTAGGATTCATTTTAGGTACTGACTGTGGTGCTCTGAAAGAATATAATGCTCTGGGAAGGGCTTGAGCTAATTTTCTGTGGTTGAGAGTTTCTGTATGTGGCTGTCTGTGGTACGTGTTGACCTGATGTGAGCCATGATAGAGATAGGGTGTTAAAGAAGTACCAGTGCAAAGAGCCCCTGGGCCCAGTACCCTGGAGGCGGAGCATGCCTGTAATTTTCTCATTTTGATTCTCCTCATTTATAGCCATACAGGTTTTCTAAAAACAAAACAAAACAAAACAACCTATAAGCATTTTTACATTAGAATTTTTGTTCCTTTTAGTGGCATTCATAAATGCATATTTTGTATGGTGGTTCTCACCCCTGCCCACGCACCACAGCTTGCAATATGAAAATACCTGCATATACTATGAACAGCTTCTACACTTCTGTTGGTTTCTTAATACCATAAGTATACATTTAAGAATGACATCTTCTTCAGAAGTAACTATAATGCTGGACTGGATAGTAAATGATTTTACTGAATAGCTGTTCATTTCCTTAAGTGTGATAAGGTATTATAGTTATGTAGAAGAATGCCCTTATCTCTGGGAGTTGTATGCTAACATATTTATAAATGAAATACCATAATGTCTGTAACTGACTTTTCATATGGTTCAGTTAAAGTAGGAAAAACATGTGTGTATGTGTGTTAATACACACATAGAAACAAAGCAGTTAAAAACCAGTGAAGCTAGCATACGGGTGTTCATTGGGCTATTTTTTGTAGCTAAGGTTCGAAAAGTTTTTAAATAAAAAATTGGGGGAGGATAACTATAAACAACTATACTTTCCTGCAGTCCTCATTTTCTCTCTAATTTGATTACATTAGTTTGTTACAGTGTCAAACTAGTTGCTATTTTAAATATTCCTTTAATATTGGATTCAGAAACATTTAAACATCTACCATGAGTAAAGAAGTACATCTTTTCTCTCCTAGTTTTATGGATTTATGGATTCTAAAGTCACGAGGTCAGGAAGTTCCAACTTTCTTTTAGCCGTGGTTTTAGGTGATATTTTTTGGCAGGCAAATAAATTCTAGCTGCAAACACACAGAAAAAAGTTTCCCTACTGCGCAGAAGTCATTAATTTTCTCTGTGTTGTCACTGAAAGTCCTCCTGGCCTATAGCAGCCTTATGTCTTATTGAATGGTTTCATCCCAGCTGTGTGTGGGCAATTGATATTTAATGAGTAATAGCTATGTCTCCCTGCCTTTTTTCTCCTTGGGTAAATGTTGGGAAAAAGAGATCTAGTTGTCCTGATTTTCTGGTTGTCCTTCTCCATTATAATCCATGCTGTCTCTCTAGACCAGGATATTTAAATTGCTTCAAAGCCAAATTCAACAGCAAACTTGGACTGATGACGGCACCCCATCTATGAGAGAGCTGCGGTCAGTTTTGCTAGAATTTGCTTGCACCCACAACCTCGAGAACTGCAGCACTACTGCCATGAAGCTATTTGACGATTGGATGGCATCCAATGGAACGCGAAGGTGACGTGTGCTTCTACTCAAATGAACTCCTCTTCTTTACCTCCCATCATATACTGAAACCAGGATCTTCTCATCGTGGATCACAAATGTTGTAAAACTCAGTGTTAATATAGGTGAAGTCTATGCCCTTGTATTATAAAATAAGGCTGTTTTTCAATTGTGGTTAAATACATATGAGTACAACATGAAATTTACTATCTTGAACAATTTTTAAGTATACGGTTCAGTAGTGTAAGTATATTCTCGTTGTTATGCAGCCAATCTCCAGAATTTTTTTATCTTGCAAAACTGAAACTTTTTACCCGAACAACTTCTCACTTTCCCCAAGCCCTGGCAACCACCATTCTACCTTCTATTTTATGAGTTTTACTGCTCTAAATACCTCATATAAGTGAAATCATACAGATTTTGTCTTTTTGTGACTGGCTTATTTCACTTAGTATAATATACTCAAGGTTCACCCACGTTGTTCATGTGTCAGAATTTCCTTTCTTTTTAAGACTGAATAATCAGTCTGTTGTATGTATACACCACATTTTGCTGCTCCATTCATCTGTTAATAGAAAGGTTGTTGCTTCTATCCTTTGGCTCTTACGAATAATGTTGCCATGAACATGGGTGTCCAAATATCTCTTTGAAACTTTTGTCTTCAGTTCTTTCAGAGATTAGGATATTCTTAATATATCTTTCAGATATATACTTAGAAGTAGGATTGCTAGATCATATGGTAATTCTATTTTTAATTTTTTGAGGAACCACCATATTGTTTCCAATAATGGCTCCACCATTTTACATTCCGACCAACAGTGTACAAGGGTTCCAATTTCTCCACATTCTCACCAACATTTGTTATTTTCTGTTTTTTCGATAGCAGTCCATCCGAATGGGTGTGGGTTGTCAAGAAAGTCTTTTTTAATTTAGGATAAAACATAGCAGATGGAGTTAGAAATTAGTAGAAATGTTTTTGATGATGATTGGTTCTCTCTAGGTTCCTTATTGGGCATTATGGACAAAGAGTCAAACCTCAGATAAAGAGTTGGGGGGCCTTTGGGTAGGGGTTTTGGATAATCTTACTGAGGTTCTTTCCAGCTCTGAGATCTTCATAAAAGGAGAAAACTATGCTTCTTACCTCCTTCTCATCCACTCCCCACATTTCTAACATGGAACTTACCACACCGTATTGTAATGTATATATTTATTGTTCTGTATTGTGTGGTAGCCTGTGACTTCCTAAAGAACAGAGTCTGGGTCTCATTCTTTCCCTCTCCATCATCCAACCAGTTGCCTGCCTCGTTCTTTATGGATGCTCAGTGAATAGTTATTATATTAAATTGAATTTATATTCCTTATAGTCCCACCACTAGGACAGTAGCAACCACTAAATTAACCATTAAAAACTGGAACAGTAAAAATTCTTCTAATTATTGCCTGCTCTGACCCCAAAACACCACCTCTAGTCAGTTCCTTGCCTTTGTACTCAGGATTATTTCTTATTCTTTTCACATTTGACCACCTCTCTTACAGCCTGCCGACTGATGTCATGATGACCGTGTTCAAAGTTGGAGCAAAAACAGAAAGAGGCTGGTCATTCCTCTTAAGCAAGTACATGTCTTTAGGTTCTGAAGCAGAGAAGAATAAAATACTTGAAGCTCTTGCCAGCTCGGAGGATGTATGGAAACTTTACTGGTATGAAACCACCTGAGGAATAGGCTATATAGAAACCCAAGGCATTAAAGCATCATGCTCTTGTGGTGGGGAGCTCATTTTCTCTGGGATCTCCCTTTCCCTCCCTTTACTCACAAACCAGAGCTGCCTTGGACAGTGTGGTAAGGATCCTGCGTGTACCACGTGGGCTTCATGTCAGGGATGGGACATACGGGCCAACAGTGCTTTGGCCTGAAGACTTTGGAACATGCCGAGAATCACAAGCCCCTCCCACTTTCTGCGTCAACACTTCTTCCTCCCCTTGGCATGTTGTCTTTAATTCCACAGTTGCTGCTTCATTCTTTTTGGTCCAGGCATTGCTTTGTCCAAGCCGTCATTTTGAAAATGCAGATACTTCAGAAAATGGTAACATGGAAAAGCTTGTAGGCTACACCTTCCTGTGAATTTGTCAGACCTTTCCTTTTTAACGTTCAGCTGATGAAGACCTGGAAATGCGAGTTTCACATGGGGAAAGAAGGGCAGTGAGTAGGGCCTCCTGACAGGAAGAACAGTCAGAGGCAGAGTGGAGGAGCTTCTGAGGAGCCACGGGAAACATGAAGGTCACGTTAGAGTCGACACCAGGAAGGCTAGAGGGAGGCCTTGAGGTCTCATTGCTGCTCTTGCACGTGTAATTTTTCTCAGATAAATCCTAATGGTGTCCCAGAGATGTCCTCAGTATCTGCACAAACCCATTTTCCAAAGGATATACTATAAGTAATCGTTTTCTTTAGAGTAGTAGCTTACCTTTGACCCAAGCAAATAGACAAAGGTTTTTGTTTTTAAATTATTAAGTTGGTGCAAAAGTAATTGCGGTTTTTGCAATTGTTTTTAACCTTTTAAACTGCAATTACTTTTTTGCACCAGCCAAATAGTAACAATTTTGTTTTAAAGTACTAGCACACTAATAAATTCCCATAATAAAGTATTTTAAACAACACCTGAGAAAATGGAATAAAATATGAAAGTATCTCTCGTGGTCCCTCACTTCCATTCTTGTTCTCTCTGCTCACAGTGTCAGTCCTGGTCGGTATATTTATATACATCACACCCAGTGTTGTGTGTTGGTCCTTTTAGTGAAAGATCAGTCTTTGAGATTCACCATATCAGTTCATAAAGCCTACGTCATTTGTTTTTATGACTGCATAGCATTCCGTAGTATGGCTCTAATCTATCATCATTGATTTGATCCATCACATCTTGATGGGTGCTTGGGTTTTTCTTCCTTTAAAAATACTGCTATATTCTTTTGCGGGTATGTGTTTTCTCACTATACACAGATTTTATAACAATAGTAGATGAGAACTGCTTATGTTCAAATGCCAGGCTTTTGTAGCTGTGTAACTGAGGTAATTGCATAACCTCAGTTTCTTAACCTACAACACGGGGATAGGTAATTCCCATTTCAAGCCTTGTTAGGATTTCTGCCCATGTGTCCCGTCCCTGAGATGAAGCCTACCCAGCGTATGCGGACTCCTCACCACACATCTAAGTCGGGTCTGGTCTGTGAGTAAAGGGAGAAAAAGGGAGGTCCCAGAGAAAATGAGTCAAGAATTTACAACATTATATAGTACGTATGAAGTATCAAAAAATATCAAGAGTATATTCTTAAATGTATCTTCATTTTCACATTATTCAAGCAGCCCAGTTTTTAAGAGTAATAATATGCCTGCTCTCTCAAATCAATTACAGTTTTTGTTTTGTTTTGTTGGGGAATATTGAGGAACAGTGTGTTTTTCCAGGGCCCATCAGCTCCAAGTCATTGTTCTTCAATCTAGTTGTGGAGGGCGCAGCTCAGCTCCAAGACCAGTCACAGTTTTCAATCTTTAGTTACAGGGGGTGTAACCTTGTTGAGAGCGCTCACTCTAACCAACTGAGCCATCAGGCCCGCTCTCCAGAAACTCAGCTGCAGCTCATTGTCTTCAATCTAGTTGTGGAGGGTGCAGCTCAGCTCTAAGTCCAGTTGCCGTTTTCGGTCTTTACTGTGTTTCCCCGAAAATAAGACCTAGCCGGACAATCAGCTCGAATGCATCTTTTGGAGCAAAAAATTAATATAAGACCCGGTATTATATTACATTACATTACATTACATTACATTACATTACATTACATTACATTATATTATATTATATTATATTATATTAAAGACCTGGTCTTATAGTAAAATAAGACGGGGTCTTATATTAATTTTTGTTCCAAAAGACACATTAGAGCTAATTGTCCAGCTAGGTCTTATTTTTGGGGAAACACAGTAGTTGCAAGGGGCACAGCCCACCAGCCCATGCGGGATTTGAACTGGCAACCTTGTTGTTGAGAGCTCGCACTCCAACCAACTGAGCCATCCGGCCGCCCCAAATCAATTGTAGTTTTTAACAAAAAAAATACCAGTCTTCAGAACTGTAATAAATTTTACCAGAGTTTATTTCTCAAATGTCCTAAGTGCTTATCTCCTTGGTGAGATCTTCCTTTGTTTAAAAAAAATGACAAGTTTTCAATCTATTGATCAGCCTAATCCAAAACTTCCATCCCTTGAACTGCTACAGAGCTTTAATTAGGAGGCCAGTACTAATTTAAGTTTTGTGATCACTCCATCATGAATAATTATTTTAGAAGCTAAATCTGCTTTGCTTTTCAGGTTAATGAAAACTAGCCTCAGTGGAGATAACATCCGAACACAAAAGCTGTCGTTTATCATTAGAACAGTGGGCCGACGTTTTCCTGGACACTTGTTGGCATGGGATTTTGTCAAAGAGAACTGGAATAAGCTTGTACAGAAGTAAGTTTCTCAGAGAATTGCTAGCTTTTAGTATTTTCAGGCTCTGCGTTTAAAAAACGTGCCCAGTGTTGTCGTGGTTCACAGGAGTTATGATTTGCTATGAGAGGAAAAATGCTTCAGTGACAGTTTAACTGAAACACCCAGAAATGTTCACATTTGTAAACGTAATTCCATAACGTGAGTCACGTAACAGTTGTGTTCCCTGTGAGTGCTAATCAAGCCCAACCGTGCTTGACACCAGGTCACTTAGCTTAGCATGGGCCCCGGGCGACTTCAGAATGGCTGTTTAGTTATATGTGTTGAAAAATGCCTCTTCGTTGCCGAGGGATCATTAAGAACTCACACCCAGCTCGAGAGCACGTGTAGGTGTTTTTCCTTCTAAAATAGTAATGACATTTCTGGATGTTTGATGTGATTTTTGAATAGATCAAATGGATTAATAATTTATCTGGGTATTCCTAACTCCTGCCTTTTCCTGCCCACCTTTCCCTCCCACCGGCAGTAAGTGTGTGTAGGACTACTGATTTACTGGGCTGTGGTTCCCAGCAGCTGGACTCAGCTCTGCTTGGGGCATGTGTAGCTCACAGTAAAGCATTGCCTTTGCACGCAGGAACCTGGCTTACCAACAGCTGCCTCACGTTTTGCTCTTTTTGCTGTTCTGTTTGTGTTTCTTCAGGTTCCATCTGGGGTCCTACACCATGCACAGTATTGTTGCTGGATCAACTCACCTGTTTTCAACAAAAGCACATTTGTCTGAGGTTGGTTGTATAAAATGCTAGTGGGGAGATTGGGTCACCCTTTCCCCTCCGGCTGCTCAGTTTAAGTCAGATGGTGGCTTCTCATGCCAATTTCTGTTCCATTGTCTGCCTTCATCAATGCTGGTGATTCTGCATTGAGATTACTTCTGAAGGGTGGATATACAGCAATGAGAAAAAAATTCTGATAAGGAAAAATTCTGGTTCCATTCTCAACAATATTCTATTGTCTCCCTCATACAAATATTATTATTTTTAAATTAATACCAGTATGTGCCAAGTTTCTTTTTAAGTATTAATAAAACTGTTCTAAGGAATTCCACTCCAAGGGTAAAAGAGGGCACCACACCTAACTTTAGACTCTACTTCATTTGCTGTTACTTGGCTTTTTTTTTTTTTTTTTATTTGAAAACTTCATCCTTGTGGGAGTAAGGAGAATTTATTTTTTAAATTCAGGTTTCACCATACTTGATCAGTAACTTGATGTAAATACCTGGAATATTAACATGCTTCTTGTCTCTACTTCTTTTAAGACATCAGCACAGCCGTCACTAAAAAAGCTTAATTTGGAAAAGATATTCAGATTAGTTACCCGAGATCTACTGTTCTTCTTTTGAAATACTTCTGTGTGTAACTTACAGGTTCAAGCGTTCTTTGAAAATCAGTCAGAGGCAACCTCTCGGCTTCGCTATGTCCAGGAAGCTTTGGAAATCATTCAGTTGAATATCCAGTGGATGGAGAAGAACCTTAAAACTCTGACGTGGTGGCTGTAGCATCGCCAACTGCAACTCATTTTGTCGCCCATTCAGAGAGCTTGTTAACTTGACTCTGCTTTTTGCAAAAGCCAAGGTGAAGCCAAGGGTCGCTGCTGAGTTGTTTGCACTTTTAGGAGTTCTAGTTAGCTCAGGGCCTGTCTGTATTTTTCATCTGTCTTTTCTGAAATGTCTTTGGGGAGTATGTAGTTATTTATTACAAAATTATATTCACCTATATGCCAACCATCTACAAAAACAATGAGTAATTTTTCTACTTTGAAGATATACAAATGGGGGGGAAAATATCTGTTTTGGAATTCTGTTCAATTTCTCAGTATCCGGAAAATACTGACACAGTGAAACAAGGAAAGATCTACCATCTTTGCAGGCTGCTGGTTTGTCAGCTATTTGTTGCTTCTTGTTGATAGATGTTATTTGAATGTGGTACAAAGTTAGCTTCTGAGAGTGTGGCGATGGAGTTGATGGAGCACGTGACTGCAGAGAACTGACCTCAGGTGTGCGGATCTACTTGGATTCAGGGTTTTGATTAATCCTTCATTTCCTGGAAACAAGTTTCAATAAGATCTATAACTGTCATTCATATATATATATATTTTTTTCTTTTTTTTTCTGTAGAATAGCCAGGTGCTACAGAATTTTTAAATTTTTGTTATGTTGAAAAGCTAAATAATGAGGCTAAAAGATTAAATTTTCCAAATATTTAACCCTTTCTTTTTCATATTTTAAGAAAATGTTTCAAACCAAGTTAGCTTTAATTATAATTATTTTATTCATAAATTTCAATATCCTCTAAATCTGTACACTTTCCTCGCTCCCTGCCATATACCTTATGTTATAAATAAGTGGTTCTACATTTATGGCAAGCATTTTGTTAGTGCTATTGTTTTTTATCATGACTTTATCACTGTTACTAAGAATATAAGTTGTTTAAGATGCCTTTTGGCTTGATAGATTATAGACGCTTCTCTGAATCATACCCATGGATAGACTAACATTTGATACGATAGAGTAGCACATTAGAAACACATTTTAAAATAGGGCCTTTGAGAAATTGAACCTTTTTGTTTGAAGTTCACCATAGTACCTTAAAGGAAAAAGGAGAATGTGGGATAGGAGTAACTTGATTCAGGTTTAATATGGTGGGCTTTGAATTTTTTCTACTATCAAAAACAGTACTTTAGTTGAGGAACCATAGTTTTCTTTTATCATGGCCAAACTAACAAAGTAAAAGGAATGGCCAAAGAAAGAAAGAAAGAAAAATGAGGGAAGATATCCAAAACTATATGGCGTTTTTACTACTAAAGGAGAAATACTGTACTTGAATTTTTTGAGCTATGCAGACTTATCCGTAGATTGTTATGTTTCTTTGATTCTTAGGAGAAAAGCTTTCTTCCTAATAATTCTTGAGTACTTCATATTTTGTTTGAAAACATCATCTATGTACATAAAAAGGGTAGTTGTCCATTTGCAAGCACTTAAAAATACTCCACAGAATCAGAAAATGGGAAAGATCACCTTTTTTTATTCAGCAGGTGTAAAGTGAGAGTATATAGGATTGTGTATAAAATTATATTTTACTTTGTGAAAATATTTTTATATAATAAAATTTAAAAGGCTGGCAAGCTAAAAGATAGCCTTCTTTAATTCTGGTGTGCTTTCACCCAATTTAGTCTTTTCTAAACATTTATCTCTCTGTTTTAGAGTAAAAAATATTATATCCTGAGAATCACAGAATCATCTAAAGATGTCCTATTGAAACTGGGGTAATTGTAGGTATTTATTCCTCTTGTGCTTCAGTAAATGAATGATAATTTAGTGATACTGAAAGTTAGTGTGTTTTTATATTTCTAGAGTGGGGGAAAAATACTAACTTCTAAGGGATTTTTTTGTTGCTGGTTTTTTACCATGTTATATTACTAAATTCCACTTTGATACAGAGTTTAAATTTTGCTACTTCCCAAAATCAGTTAAGATACTTCTCTGCCCGTCTTTACATTGCTCCTGTAACATGTTAACTCTGCATATGGCAAATCTTGTCTTGAATTATATCATTGTTTCCTGTGAGTATATATGTGTGTGTGTGGTATGGAGGATATTATTATAAGTAAAACTTTATCAAAACATCAGCTAAAAACAGAGGTAACTTGTAATCCATTGCTATCTTTGTACTCAAAGCTGTCCATTCCCATGAGACCGTGTCCATACTATTTGTAATTTTATTTGTGGGCCTCACCTCAAACTTTCCCACAGAATTCCATAAATTTAAAAGTTATGCCAACTCATAGAGGTCTATGAGGGACACTTCTAAATACCAACTCTTCAATCAGCAATATAACGTTAAGTAATAGGTAGACCATGTATATAATAAGTATAATTGTAGCTTTTGAAATATTTTTTCCCCAAATACTTTATCTTAGCCACTGTATTTCTGAGAACTCAAATAGATTGAATCAGTCAGCAGTCACAGTTTGCTTTTTCATATAAGCACATAGGCCCATGACACAATTGCCCTGTTTCCCTGAAAATAAGATCTTGCTGGATAATCAGCTCTAATGCGTCTTTTGGAGCAAAAATTAATATAAGATACGGTCTTATTTTACTATAAAACCTGGTATAATATATAATGTAATGTAATATAATATATAATATAATACCAGGTCTTATATTATTTTTTTGCTCCAAAAGATGCATTAGAGTTGATTGTCTGGCTAGGTCTTATTTTCGAGGAAACACAGTACGTACTTGTCCAACAAGTATTCATTGCAGAGAGACAGTCTGCTTGAATGTAATATAAAAGACACATCATACTAGGTTGTTAGGAAAGGTAGATTTGGAAGTCTGGAATTTTGAAGAAAAACCTCTGTTTTGGAGATCTGAAAGGCTATGAAAGTAGAAATCTGAGGAGTCCAGTGATTGGAATTCTTGAACTGCAAGTAGTGTCACCTTCCACCATAAACTTGTGCCTTCCTCCATCTTATTGTTTAATTATAAGCCTCTTGAGGTAAAATTGTGTTGTTTGCCATTGTTTCAGAACTTTCATACTGTCACAGGTTCTACTTCACTCTAATAGCCTTTGCCACTTGTGCTCTCATTTGATTGTGCTATAGCCACTGTAGGAACAAAAGCGCTTGCAGGAGAGCCCTGGGTACGTAGAGGGTGTAAGGGTGCGTCAGTCTTCCTGGGTACAGAACAGAATCCTTTCTGCATATTGGAAAGTAAGAAATGAAAGTTAGGTGCTGAGTTTGTTGGATTACTGATAGCCTGTTACTGAGTTAGATGTTAAAGGGTCTATTCAGACTAGAGCACCTGGAACGAGAATCAGCAGTCAGACCACCGACCATTCACAGGGTCCGCATGCACTTCATAGGGCTGAAGGGACGACCGTGCGTGCTTCTCAGGAGATATGTCAATACCAGAAAGCAGGTCCTGGGCGGAGTTTGCAAAACAAGACCTGGCTTTCCGAGGGATGGTGTAGTCCTCTCCCCTTTGCCGTTGTCATTCGTGTTTTCATTGAAATCAACTCTCTTTTTAAAGAGCTTCCCTCCCACCCCCATTTGTACTTAAAAAAAAAAAAAAGTGTATATATTTTCGCTGTTTTTTGCATTCTTTTATTTTGTGCTTCATTCTCTACATTGGCAAGTAAGTATCATAAAAAGTGGAGGTCCAAAAGTCGGACAAATCTACTCCCTTTCCCTTATTTCTGGCATAGGCAGTAGCTCGCAGAATAGTTGATTGATTCTTTGGGTGGCTTTTTGGGGGGTATCTACCCTAAAATGTACATATGTATTTTTGATGTGTTTTCATACTTTCGTTTTGTATATTTGGTCCTGATGAAAAGTGAAATATTGTCCTGTGAAAATCCTTTCTGCCTTCCCATATTGCCTGTGTCCGGCAACAGCTAGAGAGTAGCTATTTGATTTTCTTTTTTGGAAGCAGATGGTGATATTGGGAGGAGACCAGAGTGTGTTCTTTAAAAACTGTATACAAATGTTTTTGCTGCTATTTTGTGGGTGTTGTTTTCATTTTGTATTTCATTCATCCTTTTCATGGATATGTAGCTATCTAACCAACCGTGGAGGTCCAGAAGTAAGACAGATGTCCCATTTACCCCTCTCCTTATTGCCCGCGTGGACAGTGAGTGACTAATAGAGTAGTTGTAGTTGCTGTTGTTTTGATGTGGTCTTAGGGGCGTTGCAGGGGTTGTATGTCATTCTGTCAAGTGTATATAAATATGCTACTTATTTATATTTCATTTTGTACGTTTTTTTTGCATGGATGCCTATGTGCTGAATGAAAATTGAGGTTCAGAGTATGACACATTTCCTCTTCTCCCTTTTCCTTCTTGCCTCTTGGGACAATAGCTAATAGAGTACCTTGCTTTGTTTTGTGGGGTGGGAGAGGACGGGGTCTGTACTTAACATATGTAAATAAATCTGCTACCACTGTGCATTGCTAATTCATGTTGTACTATGTCCTTCTCTTAGGACGTGAAAGTACCTAATGAAACGTGGAAGTGCGGATGTATGGCAACCTCGTCTGGTCCCCGTCCCTTACTGCCTGTGTGGGCAATGGCTAGTAGTAGAGTAGGTGCTGGAGTGGGGTTTGAGGGAGGCTGCGGGAGGGGCAGACAGGGCTGCACTTACTGTATAGGTCTGTTTTTACTACTGGTAGTGTTATTTCACTGGGGGCCGACTGGAAGGTACCTAATGAACCATGGCGGTCCGGATGTGTAACAGTCTCCTGCCCTTCCCTTATTGCCTGTGTGGGCAACGGCTACTAGGGTAGCTAATTAGTTTCAGGGGTTCTTTTGTGGGTATTGGGGTAAACACTTTTTAAATACTTATAGACATTTGTACTTCTTATTATAGTATTTCATTGGGCACCCAGTCCTTCACTTGGGCATGTGGGTTCCTATTGAACCATGGGGTTCTGGATGTATAGCAGTCTCCTCTTCTCCCTCTCCCTTTTTAAAACTGTCTCGATCATGTTAAAGTAGTTTGGGTTTTTTGAAGATTTAGGGGTGGGGGGTGGGAAGGGACTAAGGGCAGGATACCTACTTTTAAAAACTGTTATATACAGTATTTGTTTCTATGTTGTGTTATTCCATTTTGTACCCCGTCCCTTGCTTGGACGTGTAGGTGCCTAAGGAAGCGCGGAGGTCCGGATGTATGAAAATCTCCCCTTTTCCCCTTTCCTCATTGCCTCTGTGGGCAATAGTTTTAGGGTAGTCTAGATTGATTTTTTTTTTTAATACTCTACTACTGGGGATATGTACTTTTTAAAATGTATATAAATGTCTTTGCTCCTTTTTTCTGTTACTTCATTTTGTACCTAGACCTTTCCGTGGACACTTAGGTACATAATGAAAATTAAGGTTCATTCTATGAAAACATCTCCTCTTCTCCCCTTCCCCTGTTGCCTGTCTGGGCAACGACTAGTGGTGTAGTTGTTTAGAGTTGGGTTTTTTTTTTGTTTTTTTTTTGTTTTTTGTTTGTTGCAGGGTGGTAGGGGATTTCTGGGTTTGCATTTTTAAAAATGTATATAGGTATTTGCTGCTTTTTTTGTTCTTTCACTCCAAACCCAGTTTTCTGTTTCGACTTGTAGATATCAAATGTAATACAGAGGCCCAGATACAAAAGTGTGGTAAATCTTTTCTCCCTTCCCTTATAGCTAGTGTTTATGGGCAATAAATAATATAGTATTTTAGGGCTCGTTTTTTTGGTTTTGAGGTTTTTAATGGGGAATGGGCTCTTTCTGCAAGATACGTAATTTTTTAATTGTATATAAATGTTTTTGCCTCTTTTTGATGTTCACTTTAGTTTGAATCTAGTTCTTTGTATGACTACTTAGGTACTTAATAAAAGTTGAGATTGATTCTATGAATTATCTCCCTCACTCCCCTTCCCTCATTGCCTGGTGGGCAATGGTAGAAGAATAGATGTTTGGTTGCTTTTTTTGGAAGTGTGGGGTGGGGAAGGTCTGGATATGTGTGTGTGTGTGTGTGTGTGTGTGTGTGTGCATATATATATATTTTTAATGTATATAAATATTTGCTACACTTGTGTATTATTTCAATTAGGATCCAGTCCTTTGCTGGGACTTACAGTACATAATGAAACTTGGAGGTCCAGACGTATGATAAATCTCCTCTTCTCCCCTTCCCTCACTGCCTGTATGGGCAATAGCTTCATAATTTGGGTTTGTTTTTTTAGGGGGAGGGATTATTTGGGTGAGTAATGGTTAGGGGAAAGGGATAGTGTATGAACTTTTAAAATATATATGTGTATATATATAAATGTTTTCAGGTTATTGAGTCTGTACCTAGTCCTTTGCATGGATGGATAGGTACCAAATGAAAATCGAGGATCAGTGTATGACGGATTTCCCCCCTCCCCTTCCCCTGATCGCCTGCGTAGGCAATCATGAGTAGAATAGTTGTGTGTTGTTTACTGACTTGTTTGTTTTGGAGGGCTTTATGTTTTGGGCAGTAGAATATTTTTAATACGTATAAATATGTTTTCATTGTTATTTCTTTTGTATTCAGTCCTTCGCATGGCTATGTAGGGACCTAATGAAAGCTGAGTTTCATAAATTGACAGATCATTTCTTCCTTTCCCACGTTTCCTCATTTAGCAGTAGCAAGTATAGCTGTTGTTTTGTGGTCATTTAGTTTATTCTCTAGGACATGGGCCTTTAAAGATATAAACATATAAGTGCACATATATAATTTGCTGCTTTTTCCATTGTTTTCCTTTACTACTAGTCCCTTGCAGGATTCTGAATGTATCTAACAAAAATACAGTCTCACCAAATCCCTGCCATCTGACCTGAAGGTCTAGTGTTGTGTCGATGTTGCTAATGGCAACAGGCAGGTAGCCAATGAGGTGGGAGAAGACACTTGGATATGGCCGAGTCGTGAAAGCTAATCAGATTCAGCATTTACTTTGTTGATTCAGACTGAATTACATGGTGAGAAGGGACCTGTACTTTGGAAACTACAGAAAGGCAAGAGGACAATCCTGAGTTAAAGAGTGTTTAGTTTATTGCTGATTAATCTTTTCAGTCTTTCAGTGACTGGTAAGCCAATAAAAGACCTTTAAGAGTAAGTTCTTTTGAGGCCTGGAATTCTGTTTCATCTATAGAAGTCTTTTGCAGGTCCATCAATAGCATATTCTTGTGTATCTGGTAGAAATTATTTCGATTTTTGGAATGAACCTTTTGAGTTATTACCGTGGTTCCGGTCAATGACAACATCAGCCCAAAAACTAATCCAAAAAGAATTTGAGGGACAAGCCCTTTCTCTCTTTCAACACCCACATGTGGTAGGGCAAGTTGGTCCTTTCCTACCCAGAGCTCTTCTGTGGCTGCATCACTCTCCTCATTTCTGTATTAGCTGGACCATTCCTGTCCTTTTTCCCTTTTTCCTTCAGTGCCTGCTCTGTTAGATGTTATCCTGAAGTGCACTCATAAATACAAGCCGGTGTTGCCTCATTAGCTGCCTGTTTTTGCATGTATTTCATATACCCGGACCTGTGTGTGTGCTTGCTGCCTTCTCAAACCGTATCACATTGTGTCTTCGTCCACCACATGATAAATGTTAGGGCTCCACATTTGTGTGTCTCAAAGAAAATGCATGTGTAAAATCCACCCCTCCATCCCTCTCTTCCTTGCTTCCTAACTTTGAGCTTCTGAGCATTATTGGTTTATTATGCAACTTATGATAAATATAATGCTGAAGATTTGCCATATGATTATTAGTTTTTGTAGAAACATTGAGCGATAGGACTCCTAGAAAAATTTGCAAGGAGATGTTATTTACCACATCAAACTCTCAGGTTCTAATGTTGAAAACTTAGCCTATACTTTGCTGTTACTTATACCTGTTGCTGTAGAAAAAATAAAAGTTTTATTCATGACACATCTAACTTTGATCATAAATAAAAGAGAAGGGGGCACCTTTTTGGACTTAGTCATGGTAGTCAATGATATTTCTGAGCAGTTTTTAATTTTAAATACTTCAAAGGAAGCAAAGGTCATGGCTTCGCTGAATGAAATGCTCCAGAAGTTGAACTGTATAACCATCAGAACACACTCGTGTGTGTGCACGTATATAAAATGAGAATTACAGCATAATCGGGGCGTTTGCATTACTCAACAGACTCACATTGAGACAAAACCTAGTCTTACAGCCGTCTGACTTCAAGACGAGCTCTATGTTGCTGTGAAGAAGCGTCTCTTTCAAACACTTTGAAAAGTAATTACTTGGAAACTTGTAAAGGTATTACATTTTTGTATTTAAACAACTGTAGAGATCTCCAACTCCTGGAATCTGAGCTTGTGGGTGGAATTCTCAATTTGTATCATAATCTGTCTTTTGTGAGAGATTTTGAAAATAGTATGTATACATATAATATCATATATGCAAATTGTGTTGTGTCACTTGTAAAGGGAAAAGACTTATTTTTCTTTACACTTCTGATAACTTGTTTTGCATATGACCAGCACTGACTGAAAGGCATGTGTAACTGCAAACACTGTTGCTTTGTGTGTGTGTGTGTGTGAAATTACAATAAAAGTATTTAAATATAAATATTGTGTGGACTATTTGGATAAAACAATTACTTTTCCAACGTGGTATATCTTCTCAGATCAGGAGCTCTACCTGGACCGTGACCGTATTTCATTGTCTTTCATAACTTGTTTTCTCCCCCATCAGTTTCCCAGTATCCTTAGTGCGTATTAACTCAAAGTTTCTCTAACTCACACTATTGACATTTTGGGCTGTCCTGTGCATTTTATGATAATTAGCATCCCTGGCCTTTAAAGCAAATAACAACTAGATGCCAATAGCAACTCCCCCACCCCCAGTGTGACAGCCGAAAATGTCTCCAGACATTGCCAAATGTCCCCTGGGGTGGAGGGTGGGGATTAAAACTTTGAGTGGATGCGTGGGGCAGAACAGTTAGATGAACTCCATCTGGGGGGATTATTTACTTTTTAGACTGAAGTAAGATTTGTGTAAACACTCAGGTCCCCTGAGTAACTAACTGATACTGTAATACACAGTGTCTAAATCAGTATAAGACATGTAGCTTCTTACACCAGTGAAACCAAGGAACACTCACTCTTTATCTGATGGTGTCAGGACATTGGATGTTGTCAGGGAACACCCCTTGCCTGTTTCACATGTGATAGGAGGGTGAGTGCACACGTGTTTTCAAGGGGCACTGCCAGTTACAATCCTACTCAGGGCTATGAAAGGAGCTGCTTTATCCCTATGAGTAGTCTTGAGGCATAATTGAGAATTTCTTAGGGTAACAAATGTGGGAACCAGAACCACTATTCTTTTATAGTAATTGTTAGGGCTTAAACTGGGCAGTTTAGGGCAAATGCAGTATCTCTTAGTCCCCTTACCCCAAAACCCTATTTCTGGGGACACACAATAACCTTGAAGCCACGCCTTTTTAAAACCTCTTATGATAGTCATTAATCATATAGGGGGAAAGGCTCTTCGGAATTGCAAAAATTTTGATCAAAAGCTTCTGGTGAAATTTTTGATACTTTTTTTATCCACAGATATCTGCAGTAAACAATTGGACTAAAACCTACTATAACAAAGAACGCTTTGATTCCAATGGACTTTGTGGATGGAGAGCAATAAGCCATTTTCTGGTTTTCAAAATAATTTTTAGAACTCATGGCACAGAAGAATTTGACCTGGCTATATTTTCTTTTTGTTTTACCTCTTCGCTTCTTACCACACAGCCCTCCCCTGGCCCTCAACCACACACACACACACACACACACACACACACACACATATGCAGACAGGCACCTAATGCTTAGGAAAATGTGTGTGAGTTGAACAGGACATATGTGCACACGACGAAGTGCACCAGGAGCTCAGGGAAACTAACGGCCTGTGGATAGCAGCTGGGCCCGTGACTCAGAGGACGGGCCAGTGCCCTTTTGCTATTTGGACACACTCCTTGGAGTGCCACCACTTACTCCAAGCAGCTTATCAACTGTTTATTTCAAAGAAACACATTGTTCTCATAAAAGGAAACTGTATGTACCTCTTTTGATTGGCAACCTAAACAATGTTTTTCTAAGCTAATAAGAAAATGGGCTTATAATATCTGAGCACATCCTGACTTTGGGTGAGAGAAAACAGCCATAAATTGAAGCAGTAGAAGAAGGAAGCCAGACCATACTTTTTAAATGTTTTCCACGGGCCATTCATTCCATAAATATTTGTAATCATCTACTATGCACCAAGCCCTGTGCTAGGTGGGTACATAAGGCTTGACTCTGTAATGTGAGCAGCTGGCTCCAGCTGGGAGAATGCCACCTGGGTTTTATAAACACTGCCTGCGTGGTGGGTGGTATATCGTCCAGGGCATTTGGTTTATGAGGAACAGAAGTAAAGGGTGTCACAGTGGGAGGTTTTAAGCTATGAGACTGCCAATGCTGTAGCCACTTCCTAACACCAACCGCCGTGAGTGGGCCTGGGTTGGGGACACTCATTCCCCAGCCAGAATTCTCCCTCTGCTCATTTGGGTGTGCAGTGCAATGTGAGAAATGGAGGCCTCGCAATAGATGCTGCTTAAGTGCCCGTATTTAACGACTTGTGTCACTGATTGGGAACTGGAGGTGTTTTTGATCCGCGCTCAGTAACCACACAGGTACTCCTTCCTCAG
Source organism: Rhinolophus sinicus (assembly GCF_036562045.2). Lineage (NCBI taxonomy): Eukaryota > Metazoa > Chordata > Mammalia > Chiroptera > Rhinolophidae > Rhinolophus > Rhinolophus sinicus. The sequence goes on along the minus strand of NC_133753.1, from coordinate 135,167,912 downwards.
GGTGTTCTAAGTGAATGACAAGAGGCAGGAAGTTAATTGCCTGTTTCAGTTTCACTCCAGGTTCCCCTTAAATTCTTATTAGCCAGAAATGAGCTTGGCTCCCCTCAACCTGAGGTGTAAATGCTTTCTTGTCTGAGTCTCTCAGTGTGGCTAAGCAAGAATAAGGAGAGTGTTTCAAGCTAGACTTACCAAGGATGGGGTCTTGATTTATGCCTAAACTCAGGAAAAGGTGGAGGGTCTCTAGCTGCCTGTACCTGAAAACCCATAGGTGAAGTCTCAGAGCATGATCAGTTAAATGGGTCATACAGGAAAGGCACTGTCTGCTTGGCTTCTAGAGGACAACACCCGCCCCAATTATTTCAGTGACTGCCCTCCAGCCTTAGTGATCAGAGCAGGATTTCTGATCTTTGACCTTGCCAAGGTCCTGGCCTTAAATTATGAGCAGTCTGGGGAAGTCTTTGAAAATGTGCGTGGGATGCCGCTTTGGCTGGGGTGTGGGAGAAGAGCTCTGGTGGCTTCTTCCCTTGCCCAGTGCCAGGTGTGACCAAGAACAGCTGGGAAGATGTGTCTTTCCATAAACGGCTTAGAGTCCACACAGCCTTCATGGGAGGGACCTCAGACTCAGACTAGGGGAAAGTTGGATGAAATTGAAGGAATCCTGGGAATTGTGCACCTTGTGAGGGGACACTAAAGGAAACCAGCTTCTGCTAAAGTAGCCAAAACCAGAAGAGTTTCCCTCTGTATTTTGAAAGAGATGGTTAACTAGCTCCAAAAGATGTCCTACACTTTCCTGTAGAGTGGCTGGGCAGAGCTGTGATTTGATTTAGGCAGCTCTGAAATCTCCAATGACCCGGAAGAGAGTTGAGCTGTACTGAGCAAGACTTGCTCCAGCAGGAGCTCTGGAAGATGGTGTTATCCCAGGGCCAGAATCATATCCAGGAGGAGATGGTACATGGGCTTGGTTGGAGGCCACTTCATCCCATGGGTGCAAAAGTATTGGCAGGTCCCTGCAGGCAATCTTCCCTAAGAGCTGTGGAACAAGGGTCCTTGGGTAGGAAGAGTGCTGCTCCTCAAAGGTGTTCCTTGGTTACCTAACAGATGGTTGTCGCGAATTAGCCCAAGAGCCTGCTCAACCCATATTATTGGTTTGCCATGAAATATCATTTTAAGTGACATCACTCCAAGTGTACAGAAGAGAACTGCAGCTCAGCCTCCTACAGGAAAATGTCCTCTTTCACTCCTTACCAGGCCAGTTCTGCAAATAGTTGGCAGAAAAACATAGAAGGTACATTAGACTAGACTAATCTAATAAGATGGGTATTTGAGGGTATTGGGCACTGGACTTCTGTGGGAAAAGGCAGTCTGGCAAACACTCTCTGCTTGTTTGCTAAATGTGATGCTATTTAGAATGTCATCATCTTAGAATGCTGAGCTTATTGATTCTCCACACACACTAATTATCCACTTGTGCAGAACTTCTTGGAAGAGCGAGAAGCATCCCTGCCTGGAGCAGTGGAGCCTCTCCCTTGCTTCCTGCAGGCCAGCCATTTCTGGGGCTGGGGCTGTAGTGGAGAGAAGCAGGTGGATCAAGGCCTCCTTGATCCTGAGTAACCTGAGTAACATCTCAAGTGTATGGAGATGCTCCGTTCTTCCAATCCTTATCTATCACTTTTGTCCCCTTTCCTACTATTGATAAGAAATAACTTCTGGCCTTAGCAAACTAGCAGACATGAAAAACATCACAAGAAAAGAAAACTACAAACTAATATCTTATAAATATAGATACAAAAATCTTCAGCTAAATACCAGTAAAATGCATGCAACCATATATATAAAGGATTATACATCACTGCCAATTGGGATTTATCCCACGAATGCAAGGTTGGTTTAATATTTAAAAAATCAGAAAAAGATGCTTTCATGGTAAAGCACACTAGGAATAGAAGAAAACTTTCTCAATCTGCTAAAGGGCACCTATGAGAAACCCATAGCTAATATCATCACACATAATGGTGAAAGATTGGAAGATTTTTTCCTAAAACAAGGAACAAGACAAAGATGTCTATGCTTGCTACTTCTATGCAGCATTGTATTGAAGGTTCTAGCAGGACAATATGGTAAAAATAAAATAATAAAATAACATAAAAGACATCTAGATTAGAAAGGAATAAGTAAAACTATTTCTGTTTGCAGATGACATGATCTTATATAGAGAAAAGCCTAAAGTACAAAAAAACTGAGAGCTAATAAATGAGTTTAAAGGGTTGCAGAAGACAAAGATCAATATTCAAAAGTCTGTTGTGTTTCTAAACACTAACAATGAACAATCCAAAAATGAAATTAAGAAATGAATTCCATACACAAAAGCATCAAAAATTGAAAATACTTAGGAATAAAGTCAAATAAAGAAGTTTAAAATTTGTACACTAAAATCTATAAAATATTGACAAATGAAATTATGATCTTAATAAATGGAAAGAAATCCTGTGTTTATGGACTAGAACACTTAATATTGTTAAAATGTCAATACCCTCCAAATTGATTTAGAGATTCAACACCATTTTTATCAGAATCCCAGCTGGCTTCTTTGTAGAAATTGATAAGCTGATTCTAAAATTTCATGGAAACTCACAGAACCCGGAATAGCCAAAACAATCTTGAAAGGAGAACAAAACTGGAGAATTCACACATAGAATTTTCAAAACCTACTATAAAGTTATAGTCATCCAGACAATGTGGTATAAGCATAAAGACAGACACATAGATCAAATGGAATAGAATTGAGAGTCCAGAAATAAACCCATACATTTATGATCAATTGATTTTCCATAAGAGTGCCAAGATGATTCAAGGGGGAAAAATAGTCTTTTTAACAAATGCTTCTGTGACAACTGGATATCCACATGCAGAAGAATGAATTTGACCACTACCACACACCATAAACATTAATAATTAATCCAAATAGATCAAAGGCCTACATGTAAGAGCTAAAACTATCAAGCTCTTAGAAGACATATGAGGGTAAATCTTCATGGCCTTGGATTAGGTAATGGTTTTTTAAGGTATGACACCAAAAGCATAAGCAACAAAAGTAAAAATAGATACATATGAGTGCAACAGAATTTAAAACTTTTGCGCATCAAAGGACACTATCAAGAAAATGAAGGGACTCATCACAAACGGCACAAAATATTTTCAAATCATATATCTGGTAAGAGATTAGTATCCAGACTACATAAAGAACTTATACAACTCAACAATAAAAAGAAAAATAATCCAATTTAAAAATGAGCAAAGGATACCAATATACATAAACAAACATTAAGCATATGAAAAGATAATCAACATCATGAGTCATTAGGAAATACAAGTCAAAACTCAATGAGATACCACTTCACACTCTTTAGGATAATTATAAAACAGTGGAAATTAATGAGTGCTGGTAAGGATGTGGAGGAATTGGAACTCTCATACAGTGGCTGGTGGGAATGTAAAATGTGGAGCAGTTAGGCTATTCCTCAAAGAGTTGTACATAGAGTTATCATAGGACTCACCTCTTAGGTACCACTGTTCTCCTCATTCCTTCATCCTTCTCGTCTTGGCTGGACAGATTGTCCTGGGGACTTCTGAATGATGTGCTAGATCATTTCCATGAAATACACGTGCCCAATATTGCCTCAATACCCCTTTCTTAAAGAGCCTGATACACAGGATTTGGATGAGTTATGTGCCTGCCTTCACTGTAGCTCAGTCAAGGTTAAATGGACCAGGGATGCACACGTGGTTCAGGGGTGATACATCACAATTTGGACAGATCTAATCAAGTTCTCCAAACTTTAAGACGTTGGGTCTTGGAGGAACTCAATCTATTAATTCAAGGGGGTTTCAGGGCTGGATTTATGAAGCTGATTTTTAAGGTGCCCTCTGAGGCAATGGGAGGGTGACCAACTCATTCCACTTTGCCCAAGACTTTCCTGGTTTTAGCATTGAAAGTCCTGTGCCATGGAACCTCTCAGTCCCAGATAAACTGGGTGATTGGTCACCCTAGAAGAGCACCATTGTGGAGCAGGTCTACACATCCATGCAGAAATAGATAAGGAAAACAGACCTATGTAAGCAGAGATGTAAGAGTATGGGGCCAAACCTAGAGTCAATGAGAGCAGCTGCCTTGATTCCTAATGATTTTCTGGTTCCTTTGACACACGTCTTGGACAGAGAAAACTTGTGGTGGTGTTCCAAGAGTTCTCCAATGGATCCTGGATGTACTCACTAGACCAGTTGTGGGGACAGAGCCAGGAGTGCAGTTTCCAGGCAGGGAAGTTCATTTTACCAGAGCCTATGGAAAGAAATGCAGACTTGTGAAGGCTTTGATTAGCCTGGTGAGACCCATGTCAGACTTCTGGACCACACACTGTAAGATAATGACTTTGTGTGTTTAAGCCACTAAAGTGTGTGGTAATTTGTTACAGCAGCAGATGCAAAATAATCTGTGAATGCTGTTAGAAAAACTGAATCTAATCACTTGCTAAGAAACTGGTAACTACAGATCCCATAATTCTTACCTCTGAGGAAGGAGCTCTAAGCTTCAGACAAGTTCTTAGAAATGCCAAGTGGAGTTACTTGGCAACAAGAAAAAGAAACAGTTTCAGAAGCAGCCAGCTAGAGACTGGAATCCCCAACATCTTCTTCCAGAAAGTCTCTTGGTACGAACTTATTCTTTCTCTGTCTTAACTATTTTACTTTTGTCTTAACTATTTTCTTAAAAAAAAAAAAAAAAAAAAAAAAAATCCAGGGAATAAATCAAAAACATGTAGAAATCTTCACTCATGATAATTTTCTCAATTACGGGAATTCATTGGATGATAAAAATTGAAGAAACAATGGGTCTCGGAGAGTCCCTGAGTAAAGGTAATCTAAATCAGCAATTATTAACTTCTCTGGAGTTACAGACCCATTTGAAACATGTTTCAGAAAAATTTACATACACAACTACACACACAATTTTGCATTTGTTTTTATTGGTTTTACAGCCTCGCTAATGTTTATAAACCCAAGTTAGAAACAGCTGATCTAAATGGATATTTTCATGATGTCATATTTGATTTTAGTGAAGGATAAATTTCTTAGAAAACATTCATGTGAGGGAGCACAAATTAGCACTTTAGAAATACTATTATCTTCACACTAGTTAACTGAGGGACTAGATTTTCTTCAAAGGGCCTATGCTTTTTGTTTTTGTCATCAATAGGATCTAACTCCAATACATCGTTGGGAAAGGATGTGGGCTCTTAAATCCTGTACCTGTGAACTCTGTGGGAGTGATTCTGTCAGTTGAATGGCTCTGAAGTATCACTGTTAACGGAAGCATCTTAGATAAGTTCACTGTGAAAAAGGTGGCCTAGAAGTCCAGGGGGGTCAGGTGGGGGGACACTCCAAGATCACAGGTAGGTACAAGTGAGTGAAAGTGGGTGAAAAGTTTGGGGTTTTCTCCACTTTTTCAAAAACACCCATGCTTTTTGTTTGTTGGTTTCAGTTTTTAATTCTCTTCATGGAGATTTATTAACAGAAAACTAAAAGTTAAAACTGGTGGCCATAGGGCAGGTGGTGGGGAGCAGTGGTGGAAGCTCTGTGTCTCCTTAGCTATAAAGAGCCCATCTTGCCTGCTGCTATGAAGGCCACTGAGCAGAGCTCCCTGGACACAAGCACAACATCCAGGGCAGCTGCTATGCTTGTAATTATCCTTTCCAAGTGCCTGTGTCGTGACAGGATCCTTACAATCCTACAACTTTTTACTTTCAGTGTGATCTTAGAGGTAGATGAAGAGACTTCTCTCCTTCCTCTTCTCCTTCACTAAAATTTTACAAATGAGGGAACAAAGACCCAATTAGGTTAAAGGATTTGCCCAAGGCCTTGCCAAAAGAACTAGGATCTCATTCTTCTGATTTCACAAAACAAAACCTAGTGCTTTTTAAAACATATTCTTTTCAGCACTGTGGTTCTCATGGTTGATTGCTTTGTTAATCTACAGCAGTTTTCCATCTGTATCAAAAGAACGAACGGGCTTTGCTAGGAATTTGGTGTGCTCGTGAGTGGGAATGTGTAGTGAGAAGCCAAATGAAGGCCAGGAGATCTTTAAATAGCTCTTATAATTTCTGTGCTCAGTATTCACTTTTTCTCACTCTGTATATTCTAGGTCAACCATAGAGACACACAAGCTAAACTGGGACAATGTAGAAGAAAGGAATATAAAACATATGGCTACAAAAATATCAAAAACCTGTAGGATGGTGTTCTAGGTACTTGGAAACGGTCCTGGTTGGGAGAACCATGAAATACAAGAGTATCACTTCACAGCCAGTAAAAGAGATAAAGGAGATGCCCAACGCTTTCCCTCTGTGGATGTTCACTCAACATAGAAACCATATTTTGGTTTTCCCTCAGTGCAAGGAATTATGGGTTGTTCCAGGGACAGGAAGTAGAGAAGACAGAGAATGAAACCAGAATGTAGCTTGAGACTACTCACTCTTGGGGTGTCAGGGGCGGAGGATAATTCTGCAGCGCCACATTTGCGGAGGAGGCCTGGAAACCCAGGCATTGTTCCAAGAGACAACACAGTGAGAAGCACAATTCTAGGGGCTTCCAGTCAGAAGTGGGACAGAGTGTCTGGAATCCACGTGGAAGTCAGGTTATGGTCTGTCCAAGTCAAAAATAACCACAAAACTAAGATATTACACCTTTTGCTCTCATATTTATGGTTTGTCCCCTAAACTAACCAATGGTTGCTGCTCTATGAAAGTATTTTAATAAACTAAATTTTTTTCCAGGAAACAATAAGTGACTCTGAATACAAAGTATGTCACTGAAAAATGATCAAATTTTGGTGAACTGTCCCTAAAGAGAGTAATATATAACTTGGCTATTATGTTTCAAACAAAAGCCTCAAAGTATCAAAGAAAAAACAAAACAAAAACAAAAAACCACAAATCTGTCATTTGGCATAATTGACGAAATTTAAACAAGAGCTGTGTATCCCCTGAGTATTGATGTAAAGTTCCTTCTTACATTTTAGTTCTGAATATGTTCTGATTTCCATTATGATTTCTTCTGCGGGATCCATGACTTATCTAAAGTATGTTTATTTGTTTTCTAATTTCTAAAAGCATGGGATGTTTTTAGTTATTTTGTTAATGATTTCTCATTTAATTGCATGGTGGTCGGAGAATGTAGTCTGTGTGATATCTGTCCTCTGCATGTGTGGGTTTTATCTATAGCTGAGTATATATTCATTTTTTTGTGAATGTTCCATATGTACTCGAAAAGGAAGGTCAAGTTGAACGTTCACTCATTAAGAAGATTTAGAATAAGAAGAATTACTGAATTCTTCTTCAAGGCACTTGGGCTGTCTTCTAGCCTGAGGCCACTCTAAAATTAATTCCTAATGATAATATGGATTTCTTCTATAAACCCGAATGAGGGCCACTTTTTGACTACAGATTCTCAGGGATTTTTTTTCCTAATCCATCCAATGTAAAAGTTATGGAAGTTTCTTTGCTGTGGAAGGGGATCAGGATATGCCACACTAAAATATGCCAATTTGGCATATTGATTATTTTGAGCTGAAGACAATTGAGAAACAAGAGGAACTCTCCGCTCTCCCCCTTGCTGCCCCAAAGCAGGCCACAGCCACCCTCCTTTCCTGTACCAGCGTGCGGGGAGCGGCCCTCTTCACTGGAGACACGGAGTCGGCACTTGAGTCTGATAAAGAAAGCTTACTGAAGTGCACTTGATTTCCATTAGTTCTCCCTATATATATCTGAGTCATGTTCCCAGTTTGTTGGCCCTAGAAACCCCCAACCCCCTTTCCTTTGTCTAATCACTTCTCCATATTTTTTTGTCCTTTGTTAAAATGATATATAAGCCCCCAAGTCTAACTGTTCTTGGGGTTTTCATTTTTTTTCTGTAAAGGAACCTGTGCACGTAAAAAAATATGAACATCAATAAAACGTGTATACTTTTTCTCCTGTTAATCTGTCTATTGTCAGTTTAGTTCACAGGTCTCACTCACTGAACCTAGAGATTCAGTTCTTCAGTTCTGTCCTATGCAGGGTACGGTCAGTCTCGTCAGCACTTCTCACTTCAAACAAACAAACACACACCTCGGATAGTCCCATTTTAAAAAATGTACTATCTCCTGATTTCTAGATGTTGACTCTGTTTTTCTTTTTGAAAGCACTGTGCAGACTACACCAAATATTTTTTACCCTGGGATCATTTTATTGAAACTTGTTAACCTACATGTTTTACATGTTTTTCACTTAGAACCTTAAAATGATTTAGTAAATTGGGGCAATGGTGTTTTTTGTTTGTTTGTTTGTTTTTTTCTGACCTAAGAGTGTCTGAATAGCTCCGTTTTCTAAGACATTCAGCCATTTCTCTATAGAGACCCAGGATTAAAATATCAGCTACGTAGGCTGGTTCACCTGATGCTGTGCCAGCCGAAAGAGTCTGTCTCCCTATTATCAAAACAAAGTAGTCCTGGTGATTTTGTAGACATAATTTGTATACAAAATTATATTCTTGCCTTCCAGGCACACAGACACATCTACTTCTGTGCAGCGACTATCAAATACTGATCATTTCTCTACGAAACCTAAAAGTCCACAGGATTTTCACCTCATAATATGTTGGAGTGTAAAACTCCACAAGAGCTACAGAAATTTACAGACAAAAAAAGTCCGCTCTGTCTCAGTTCCTTCCAGCGCTGCTTGTGTGGCTGAAATCAGCAGCCCGCTCAAGCTGAGGCGGGGTTGCTTTCCGGTGTCAGCCCCCCAAGTGATCCAGGTAACCTGAGCGCCCAGCCCTCTGGCTGGGCCATGCAGCCATAAGGAAACCATTCCTTTCTCTTGGAGGTAATGCACATCAATCCGCAGGGAGGGCCACAGATTCAAAGGCCAGCTTTGCCTTCTGCCTGGGGTGACACAGCCTAGTAGGAGCCCTTTGAAATGCCAGGGCAGCCTGCAGGCTAGTGGGGCAGGCATTCAGCTGTGAAACAGCTGGAACCCATTAAAGTGGGCAATGTTTGCCCAAGGGACAAAAGTGCCTTTACATTGGCAAGGCCAAGAACTTGGCTCACACTTGACCTATATTCGTAAATGCTTAAGGGAACGTCAGGCAAAGGAGGTAAGCCTGTCCTCCAGGGCCCTGTTTCACGCCTGAGCAACCTGCCTGTGGAAGCAATTAGGTGCCATGCTGATGGGCTCCCTATCAACTGAAAGACAATTCACTGTGTCCAGGAAGTGTTGTCCACAGAGCACCGAATCATTCTATAAAAATGTCCTTGAAGGAAAATGGCCTGAACACAGGGAGTTAATCTAAATAACAACAGTGGTGTGGTTTTCCTCTTATTATTACTATTTTTAACATTAATACCATCCTACATACTATCTAATCAGCGTTTAGAAAAAAATATATACAGGACATAGTTCTGAGGGCATTTTATTCTGATACATTTTTCATCCCTTCATTTAAAAATGCATACAAATTGTGATAAAATCATTTTTAAGCCATAGTATATCTAAAAACAAAAAGTATTTTAAACCTAACTCAATAACAAATATGATTTATGAGTATGATTAAATTCTCGCTAAGATAGCTACGGTAAAAAGCCTGAAGAGAAAACAACCTATTTTCTTCTACAGAGTAAGGCGTAGGCACAGAGCCAGAAATTGGGAGCCAGGGTTCTAGTCCAGTCCTGCCAGGTGCTCGATGAAAACAAGGGCCAGTGATCAATTAAGTTGCGGAACTGCAGTGCTGTATATTCCATTCTTAGAGATTGATGGTACAAACTAGCCATACGTAGAACTCTCAGATTTAGGAAGCTGAAACTGCATTTCCCATGTTCCCTTGCCCTATGTTTTCTAGTGGGAAATAGGCTTCATCAATTTGTTGCATTGGTGCAAGACTGAGTCCAGAACTGAGTTAAGTCAGGGGAGAGGCAGTGGGGCAGTCGATACCCATTTTAGCTAGTCCAGATGTAGCAGATACAGAATGACTTTGGGAGCAAGAGTCCTGGCAATGACTGGTAGTCCCTGGATTTACAGTAGGGCAGGTTGTTTCTGGGATGCGCAACGGCAGAGGCAGCTGCTTGATTCCTAGATCTCAACTAAGGCAATATGGCCCTGGAGTTGCCATAACAGCATTCCAAGCGCCCTGATTGTAGCTGGGGCAGCGAGTCCCTTAGCAGGCCAGTTATGCAGTGTCATTCTAAAAGTCATTCCTGACAGCCCAGCCTAGAGTCTATTTTTTTTAGCTATTCCAGTGATTCCCTGAATTAAATCCCTTTCTACTGAAAGGAACTGGAATGGTTGTTCTTCCCTGCAGCTGAACAGTAATTGGTACACTGTGGCTCTCCCTCTGGAAATATTGCTTGAAAGTATGACCCTATGATATGGGAGATATTCACATGCCCTTCCCCCTTGACCTACCCAGCTCTAGTCGGTAGGTGTTATTTGTTCTCTTGTCTTTTTTCATAGTAAGTGTCTCTCACAGTCCATGAGCCCTCCCCTCTGGCCAAGCTGCCATGTCTCTGTGAAGAGCTCAGTCCCCTTCCAGGGCAGGCTTGGGTAGTGCCCAGAATCAAAACGTCACCTTCATGCTGCCTTCAGCGCTCCCCACACTACCTGGAAAAGCGGCTGTTGGAAATCCGTGAGAGATTAACATACAATAAGCAGCAGATGTTCAGAACTTTGCAATGTTTTCTAACTTCAAGTGAAATTGCATTGACACTTCATGTGTCACAGTCTACCTTTGACAGATTTCTTTTGCCTTATGGATACGACGGTCCGCAAATCATAGGTAACGGTTTCTTTCACTGCTGAAGAGCCTCCTCTTGCAACTTAAAGTTTTCCTCTTGTGCTAAAGAAGGCAAAGATGTAAAAGTTTTGACTTTTATAATTATATTTAGCAAGAGATTTGAAGTTAACTCTCATTAATTATAATTACAGAATACTTTATTAAAATGACTCGTGATCTATCTAGAAACATAGCAAATTAACATCCACCAGAAACATCAGTAAGTCATGGCCCCAACTCTCAGAGGTACAGCTTGTGTGAGGCACCTCTGTTCAGGGCTGCCCAACCAGGTGTTCACTGAGGGCTGCCATGTGTGAGTCTCGGGCTGAATTCTGAGTCTACAGTGTGTGTTTAATTCTAGCTCTGTGGGTTCCTCACAATCTAGTGGCTTTCAAATAGAAAGAGCCTGAGAACTTTTAGCTCTAATTCTTCATAAGGATTTTTCTGCAAATCAGGCTTTCTTTTCTACAACTGGACCTAAATTCTCAGTAGGTCCAGTTGTAGAAAAGAAAGATTACTTTTTCCTTCTCCTGTCTTTTTTTTCTCAGTGGTAGGGGGGTAAGCTGGCACATATTTAAGCTATTCCACAATGTTAATTGACCCTAAATATGCCACAACTTGAAATCTGTGCTACCTTCAAGGTTACGTGAGGTTTTCCCCACATCGCATCCTTTGTCTTCAAAGGGTGGCTCTCACGTAAAGGGGACTGACACCCAAGGATGCTCTGAGATTGACATCATGTTGTTCAGCAACGTGTTTACCAATGTGAACCATTGTAGGAAACAACTGAGAGTAGCACTGGATGCTCTGAGAGAAGACTTGAAGCAAACTTCATATGGGACCAGGTCTAGGTGAACATGTTTCCGTGAATTCTTCTATTCTGCAGGTAGAAAAGACTGCTGAAGGAAATTCTTAGCTCAGAACAAAAGAGCATTATTGAGTAGTAATTACTTGTGTATGCTAACATTAAATTCTTGGGAGAAACTCGAAGAAGTTGCCCCAGAAGCATTTTTAAAAAGACTTCTAGCTAAACTATCAATGAAATTTCATGAATTTGAGATCCTGTGATTTAAGGACTAATTATGTCTCTGCCAATGCACCTTTATTTAATTTCCATCCCCTTAGCTGAAATTGGACTCCTAGGAATGCAAACAGGAAGGGGTGGGAAAGGTGCCTCCAAGTACAATAATCTTGAGACACATTTGTCTGATAAACATTCCCTTCAGTGGTGTCCTGCGGTCTCTTGCTGATGTGACTTTGCTGACATTACACACAATGTCTCTTTGCCCCCAAATGTTGAACTAATCAGGCCTGATTTTGTGTGTGTGAGTTCTAAAAAACAAAGAACGAAAAGAAAAAGACTTAAGATGTTGTCATTTATTTTCCGATTTCATTTTACATCTTTTGCTCTTTATTTTTCAGTCTAGTGAATTGTGGATGAAGAAAAATGCAAACAACTATGTAAGTGAATAAAACATTTTTAAAGAAAACAGACCAAGCTGTGTGCTACTTTAATTCTAAAATAAGATCAATGTTTTAAAACAATGTTTCAGAACTGTTTATTAATTTAAATAATAGATTCATTACCAAGCCCTTGCTTCAAATGAGTAAAGAGAACCAGCTTGAACGTGTCTGTTAATGAAAAACACTACCTTCAGGAATACCAAACACCTACTAAATTGTGGTAGTTAGTAAAAGACGTCAGGTGAATGGCATGATGGTGACTATAATGAAGCACGTTGGGGTTGGAAAGGCAAAAGGGGAAATGATGGAGTTTCACATACAATTACACTTTGGACAGGGAAAGACCACCTTAAAGAAAAAAGAAAAAAAAAAAAAAGAAGAAATGAGAGAATGTGTTTTTCATTTTTACCCATTGCTTCTTCCAAGTTTTCCCCATTAAATTTGTCAACTGTAGGGTACATTATACCATTGTTATTATTATTTATCAAAACAGGACAGTTAATGTACTCTAAAGACACATTAAAAATAAGAGTTAGGGTATACCCTTTCCATAGTGACCTTACTTGGAATCAGAATCTTAGTTCTTCATTGTTAGTTAGATCGATGGTCTATACTTCCTGCTCACCCAACTTCAAAGAACGTTGTAGATGAACTCTCACTAACTCCTCCCCCCCTCCTCTATATTGCTGGCACCCTTCTCCTGGAAAAAACTGTGCTTGGAGTTTTTATTTTCTTAGATTTCCAGAACAAATTTTGAAGTAGAATCCATGAAAAATAACAGTGCTGAAAACCTGGGTTCATTTGTTCTAATGGTTCCTGACAGAAAAACCAGTAAACTCATTTTCTAACCTATGCTCTTTCTAGTCTTTCAACTCCTTAAATAATTTAATTGAAAGCCTTTAAAGTTGAACTGAATTCCCAGGTAACCACCATCCTTTCCTTTTCGCCTATTAAATGCCTGTTCCCTTTCTCTTCCTCAGAGTGATTTTTCAAGGGGCTAATGGGTTTAATTCAGCCCAGAATAGATTTTATCCCGTATTTTGTTTTGCTGAATGGTTCCTGTTGCAAAAAAAGGAGCGTATTTGCAGAAAAACAAGACTTCAAGGCAGACTGAGCGGGGAGGACTGTGAAGTCAGGAAAAGGAGGCAGATTGTCCAAGGTTGTTTCATTGTGCTAATATCTGTACACAGCAGTTGCTTTTTCTGGCTTTCTTCTCCACTACTCAGAGCAACCAAGCCCATACCATGATTCATTTGAAGGTAAAATTGAATTAAAAATGGAAAAGAAGCAGATATGTGAGTCTGACAGTTGGTTTTGACTCCCACCCACTGAGAGAGTAAAGACGTTTATTGTTTCAGTTGATACCTGGGTTTTGGTGATATATTGTTTGTTGCTGTTATTTTTTAAAGCTAATCAGTTACTTTATTTTGAAAGATGGGTGTGAGAAAAATCTTTCTTTTCATTTGGAACTAGTCCACGTCTTAACCTACCAGTAACAGCAACTGTTCTGTGTCAGTCATTTTCTGGGCCCTGCTTGGAAATGAAGTCTCAAGAGACTGGCCCAATAAGCCCAAAGTACTGGAAATCATGTATGTGCCAAGGCCGCTGCGCTCCTCTTTTTACATACCAGTGTGTTTGTTATTGAAAACACAATGGGAAAACGTTCTGAGCTTTGAAGGAGGCAGTACTGTAAATATGTCATGCTTAAAACGGTTATGGTTATAATTGGGATGTCTGCCCACTATCTCTTGTTTCTTATTTAGTAGACCATTGATTTAGGTCTGGAAAACAAGAATCTCTCTGTTACTTTATAAGATCAGTTCAGATAACCTTAAGACTCTCTTTCTGATAAATAGCTCTTTTCAAGCAACATTGAAGGATACGGAGTTGTCCTGATAAGACATAGACAAGAGATACGTCCATGGACGGGGCTGTCAGGAAATAGGAAATGACAAATAGCATCACCGGAGGACTCAAGCACTGCTAAGACCGGTGCCATATTTCCACTTATGATAATAGCAAAAAAACTTTCGGGAAACTCATTGGACAGTAAGGTTCATATAAGTTAGCCTAGGACATTACTGACATTCTCAGTAAGCTTGACCCATTGTAGAAGTGACTTGAACTCCCCAATTGATTCAAGACCTCATTCAAGCCCTCTGGGATCCACACGAGTACGCTTCCCCCACCTGGGGCCATGTATCCCAAACATACAGGTACCATGTTGAGCCGAACAAGATCTGCCTCTAAATTGTGACAGGAATGGTAACCTATTGATTTAATTCCTTCTGACTCTCCCTGACTGAGAAGGAAGGATATCCTCCATGCTTCACTTCTTAACCACACTTGTCTCAAGCATCTTCAGAATTCAGCAAATGTTTAGAGGGGAAAGCAGGTCAAATTTCAGGTTCAATTCACCAGGGTCATGGCCTCCAGTCTATAACACTGCTTCAACTTTAGGAGCTTGACAAAATTCTGCTGGTTTCTAGAACCCCACAAGCTTCTCTTGGCCCAAAGTCCATATTTTCATCCTCTTGTCTATTCCTGAAATCATATATCCCTAGGAAAAATGCAGCAGAATAACAGTCTGCCTCTTCATGATCTTCTGCCCCCACCTCTCACTAAATCTCGACCGCTCTAGCTTCAGCCACCCCCCAATGCTTCTAAAACACATGTACACATGATTTTTTCATCCAATTTTCTAGGTGTTCTCAGTGAGCATTGATCTCCCATGTACTACTCCATTACACCAGAAGTGGAAGTCTTACTTCTTCTACAATATCTTACTTAATCATATTTATAATTAACAGTACCTTGTGATATATTCCATATTCAGGTAACTCATTTAAGAATTATTTATGAATCACCTACTCTGTGTCAGATACTAGGGATAGAGCAGTGAACAAAGCAAACATAGTAGGTCCTGCCCTTGTGCACCTGACACCGCATTGTGAGGGAAATAAACAAATAGTATAATGCCTGCTATGAAGAAGCATAAACAGGGTCAGGGAACAGGGAATGGTGAGGGAGCTCTAATTTTAAAGGGTGGCTAGCAAAGGCCAAAGGTGCAGCAGAGAATAAAATGAACCCAGGAATCAAGCCATGTGAATTACCTGAGATAAGTGTATTCCAGGCAAGGCAACCACAACTACAAAAGTCCTGATAAGGGAACACTCCTGGAATGTTCAAGAAATAGCCAAGAGGACAGCAGAGATAGAGTAAGGGGAAGGGTGGTTGACCATCATCTAGTATTTTCTTTCTTTCTGTTTCTGTTAGCTCTCATACTACTATGTCATGTTCCCGTTTTCAGGATCCTAATGGATGAAGAGAGAGCACCATTGTCTTTAAGATTCAATTTTTTATGTATTGAAAATCTTCAACAGTTGTTCCTGTTAGATCATGGCCTACTGTGAAATCCTGGGGCCTATACCCTCCACAGGTGATATGTATTTGTTTTGTTTCACAGGAAGCCTTTAAAATGACTGCTTATTTAGTATGTATTTATAGAGGACTGGTTACACCATTCTGAGCTATGCATGCAGAACTAGGCTGCTTGCAATATAGCTAAAATACTTAGTGTTTTTAGGAGTCACTTTTTTTTTCCTGCAGTACATAAACACCACACATCCTTATGCCACCTGTTTTTAATTTAAGATATGTGATCAAGTATTAACTATTTGTCCAGTATAATGGAGTGGAGACGGAGCACAAAAGAAGTAAGGACATGGCTTGTAAGGAGCTTCTTGCAGCAGGAATCCGAACCTGAGCCTGAGTTGAGTTTGTTCCAGGATTCAGTCACAATCTGGCTGACTCAGGAGGGTAAATGAGTCTCCTCTAACAGAAAAGAGGTTAGAAACAGAGTTTGGTCCAAAGTCAACGGGACAGTGTTGAAGACAGACATGTTTAATACTCAGCATCAGCGGACTCACACCTCTGTCATTGGGAGAAAGACTTCAAAGAAATTGAGTAAAAACCAGAAGGGCTATTTCCTGGATGTTCCAGAACTCAAATTGGCACAGATTTGAAGCCGGAGTGGTAGAGAGCAGCTCTGGGGTTGCTGTATGAGCAGGGAAGGGGCCCAGAGGGCCTGAGCAGCCAAGTAGATCATCCTCACTCTAAACTGAGAAGACAAGGGAGTAAGTCTGTCTCTTCGATGGTCTTAGTTGCCTGGCATTGGCAGGAGACTCATGCCTCTGGCGGGCATCACCAGCACTGGTGGCATTACCGTTTTTGGTGCGACCATCAATGCTTTTGGTAGCAGCAGCCACAGAAGACATCAAACACAGAGCAGGAGAAGAGGGTAAGAGCCGATACCATGTGGTACAGAAGAGAAAGAGCCTGCAAAAATATTTGAGATAATCCCTGGGGGTATCTCAAGTAAGGGAGGAATTTGAGGGAGCTGGAACTTCTAAAAGAAGTGGGAAGTGATAGGGACAGTCATAGAATGACATTGTTATGGTCACTGTGATGTTATTTTTATCCCCAAAATGTTGTGGTGTCTGGAGTGAGGTATGAAATATAAAATCTAATTGTACTCGTAAAAAAGGGGCATAAAGTATCTCCATTTTTTGGCAAGAAAATGAAAGCCCTGTTATGACTGAATTTTTCTGTCCCCTTGCCCCCCTCCAAATTTCTATGTCAAAACTCTTACCCGACATGTGATGGTCTAGGACGTGAGGTCTTTGGGAGGTAATTAGGTTTAGATGAGGTCACGGGTGTAGGGCCCCCATGAGGGATTAGTGCTCTTACAAGAAGAGGAAGAGACACCAGAGCATTCTTCCTTTCTTGGCCATATAAGGACACAGCCAGAAGGCGGCCATCTACACTCTAGGAAGAGGGCTGTCACCTGGAGTAGAATCTACCCACACCCTGACTCTAGACATCCCAGCCTCCAGGACTGTGAGAAAGTAAATTTCTGCTTTGTAAGCCACCCAGTCTATGGTATTATGTTATAGTAGCTCATGGAGAGGGCAGATGAATAAGTGATTTCCACAGATGTAAATGTATTCTCTGGAGAAATTGGGGGTTGAATCTAGGCTTCTGCTTGATTTAAAACACTGAAAATCCCATAGCAACTTGTGAGTCAATACATGATCAGCAATCCTGCTCTAGTTTAGCTGTAGGTGTTAAATATTTTCATTGATCTATCCATTTATTTCATTCAACTGTTATTTCAATGTCTACCATATGGCATTAAATACTTACAATGGGTTATGTAGGAGATCAAGATTTTTGCTGTTTGGGGGCTCACATTTGGTAGAGGAGACATTCATGAGCCAGTCACCCTGAAATATTTGTTGTCTCCTAAAGCTCTATACTCTCTCCTGTTCCTATCTCTTTGCACAGTGTTTCCACTAATATGCTTCCCTTAACCTACCCCGTCCTACATTCTGCCTTGAAAGTCCCTGCTTACCCTTCAAGACTCACTCAGTTTCAGCTGAACTTCCTTCCTGATCCTTCCTAGACCTGCCTCTTTTGCTTCCGCATTGAATCCTCCCTCTGTCACTGTTGTAGCATAATCCTCTTGTACTGTCATTGTACACAGGTTGGCTTCCCACTGTAGTTTGAGCTCCTTGAGGATAAGCTCTGTCTTTGAGCCCAGTGCTGTATTATTCAATAAATACTTATTGAATGAAAGGAATGAATGACCATAACATTGTTTTTACCCTTTCTCAGCCAGACTCCAGAGGAACGGGTTGACTTTCTTGAGCTGGTTTTTTTACTAATCAGCACTGTTGGATGATGTGCTGCTCATATTAAAATTCTCTCCTGTTGTACTATAATTTGTCAGTACATACTCTGTTTCCCCAAAAATAAGACCTAGCCAGACGATCAGCTCTAATGCGTTTTTTGGAACAAAAATTAATATAAGACCCGGTATTATATTATATTATATTAAGACCCGGTCTTATATTATAGTAAAATTAAGACCGGATCTTATATTAATTTTTGCTCCAAAAGATGCATTAGAGCTGATTGTCTGGCTAGGTCTTATTTTCGGGGAAACACGGTATATATTGCATGCCTACCATGTTCTAGAAACTGTGTTGGGACTGGAGGTACATATATGAATAAAGCATAGTGGAGTTTATAGTCTAAAGGGGAAAGTATACACATAAATAGGTCATTTTAATAAAACATCATCTATTAAGACCGAGGTATGGGGAACTCTGAGATAAGACAGGATATTAGGAAAGACAGTGTGCACTCTTAGCTCTACCTGGGGTTTTAGTTAGTCTCCTTGCCTGATAATCTTGATGAGCCTCTAAGATTTTTTTTAAATGCCATTATTTATCCAGTACCTAATATGTGCCATGCGTAATTCTCACTGTCCTAAAATTAATCTGATCAAATGAATCCCATTTGATCTGCACAACAAACCTGAAAGGAAGGTATTATCCCCAGTTTGAATATTAAGAAACTGAGCTTTGGAAAATGTAAGCAACTTGCCTGTGCTTATGTAGCCAGTAAGTGCAAGAGCTGGGATTCAAGTCCAAGTCCGATCGTCAGCCTGTGTAGGTCCTGGGTAGACTGATGTAACATCGAAGTTATATAGTGGAGAGAACACACTGGGCTTGAAGCCAAATCCCAGATTTATTTTATATTATTTGTGTGACCTTGGATGAGTCATGGAACTCTCAAACCTGTTTTTTCATCTATAAAACAGGGATAAGGAAGTTACCTCACAGAATAGTTGTGAGAATTAAAATATGAGACTTAATTTGAAATCACGTAGCTAAGTGCTTAGGTCAATGAATATTTATTGAGACAAGATATTTCACTTTCCTTAGGTCTGATCCCAGGCCCATGAAGCTCTTGAGTTTTTGAAAAATGCTTTCTTTCTCTTGTGTGGACTTCAAATGCACTGTTGTTAGCCAGTAGCAGCTCTGGGGTAATTGTCTTGAGGATTTGAGGATACATCAGTAGCTTTTGAGCTAAAATGTCTCCCAGAGGAACAGAAGCATATTTTGACCCTGGCTTCTAAGTCCCCTAAGTTCTTGAGCACAGCTGTGTGAAATGAATTGAAAAAGACTGAAATTATTATGTAACCCTGTTTCTCTCCACTGATGAGGGGAATGGGTTTGACAGGAGACCAGTAACTTACACAAGTCCTGGGATTCCAAGGAATTTTAATGGGCAACTAAATGTTGCTAATAATTGTCAGAATAAGAGTCAGATAGTCATATAAAATCTTCACAGGCCTCTTAATGTTATTCCCTGAACATTTTACATCTGTGCTAGACAACTAAGATCAGGGCCCGTGTGTCACAATGCAGCCCAGTGCTATGGAATTTAAAGGGAGTGCTTGACAACATTCCTGCTCCAAACGTGATTCTCACATCAGCAGTATCAGCATCATGTGGGAACGTGTTTGAAATACAGAATCTCAGGCTCCACCCCAGACCTACTAAATCAGAAACTGCATTTCAAAAGATCTCCAGTGCTCATTAAAGTTTGAGAAGTACTGAATTAGCCACCAAGCAGGAAGCATGTGGGCTCAGAGCTAACCTACAATGGAGGGCAGTAGGGTGGTAATAGATGGTTTTAACTGCCTAGCCCTGTGACTTTGGGCAACCTCGTTAACTTCCATTTCCTCATTTGACTCTATCTCCTCATTTGTAAAGTGGAGATAATAGTAGTGCCTACATCACAGGGTTGTTAAAGAGTAAATGTGTTAATAAATATAAAGCACTTAGAACAGAAGAGTAGTTGATTCATAGCCAGGGAGCTCAGTATTCTTGTTTTGCAATGATGATGATGATGATGATGAAGCTTAATAAACTCACCTAAGTCACACAGAGTAGAAACAGGAAATTATAAACTTCAAAATAACTTATAGGCCACCAACTTGTGTTCCTGTCAATGAAGAACATTGAAGGAGAGAAAATGTTGCTACAGTGGTTTTGAGCAGATAATCTCTATGTCAGCCAGATAGGAAGAGGTCATCAGATATCCCACTTACCGATCATATACCAAGATTTAAGTTAATTTATTGTTTCTTCTATCTTTTGTTATCATCAACCTGAGTTTCTATTGTTTGCTGAGAAAGGCAGAGAGCCGCCTGGTAAAACTAAAAGGTGTATTTTAATAGTTGTCATGACTGTTGCCTTACAAGATTGGGACTAGAATATGTTTTTTGTTATGGCATTTATGACAATATTTACCATAGGTGCCTCTATTTGTTCACCTATGTTTACCATAGGAATTTGATTTTATTCTCTAACATATTGATAGTCAACCTATTATAGCTCTGATTTGGACCAGAACAACTGGACCAGTATAAAAGAACTGTACAGATACTCTTAAAATTAGGAATCCAAATCAAAGTATATATGTATTTGATTTTATTTTTATTTTTTGGTAAAATGTATTCTACAAGTAAAATAAAGTTACTTGCCAATTAACTTTAAATTGTGTATTGTAGAATCTAAATTTGTCACGATTAACAAGTGTGTCACTATGTGACAATTTAGTTAGGCAGAAAAATAGGTACATATAAATAGATTCCTATTAGAACTCTCATTGTGTTGAATTGAGAAAATTTAAATAGATTATAAGACCATAAACATTCATATATCACACATTTAGAATGAACACAACCTGAGTTAATGATGTTTTATGAGATTGTAGTACTAAATTATAGATGATTATTTGATCATTCTTGTTATTTAATCTAGTTTTCCGCCCTCATTAATATATCACTAACTGAAGTAGATTATTTGTTTTCTTTTTTGCTCTCTCTCCTTTTGATTGTTTTCAATTTCACCTAAATACATCTTTGAAAATCATCTCAATCTTTATAAATATAATTAATTCCTTTCCATTTCCAGGTGGTAGAATCTCTTCTGCAAGTATATATAAAGACAATAACAATTTAGCTATTAAACAAAGGGGATTGTATTTGCAGATACATAAAGAATTTAGTTTATGTGCTAGATAATATTTGCATATGGTAGCAAAAGTGCTAAGAACTAAATGTCCTCTGCTGAAAGAAAATCTCTCATCAGACAGATTTTCTTATACCAGGGTTTGCTCAGTTTGAACTGCTCAGACATCAAAATGTTGAAACTTTCTCTTTTAATGACTTAGGTAAACTGGCATAACTCTCCTAAATACAGAAAACGGTTTTGTTTTAAACGCTTAAGGTCTAATTAATCAGAGAAACATAGCTCATTTGTACCAGGGGAAACCAGGAGAGGAGATGGGGGAGGAAATTCTCACAGTTGTCTTTGTTTCTTGGGTTAACAGATTTAAAATTTCACCTATACCACAAACTACCTCTGTCCTGACAGTGACAAGGCACAGCTGTGTGCCTTGGCCCTCCTGCCACACCAAGTGGATTTTGTCAAGGCATGTGTCGTGAGGATGAAGGAGCTCCTTTGTTTAATGACACACTGGCTCAAGACATCATTTGCCTACCCCACCGAGGAAAATACATATGTAACCAGCACATGGGCACCGTGTGTGCCTTTCTCTTTTCATGTGCCTTTCTTTATTCGTTATTCTTTGGGCTCCACCTCTTTCCTTGGTAGGCAGAGGGGATAGATGGAGAGAGAAAGAGAGACAGACAGAGAGAGCTATTATACACACAAGGGCTATTATATGAGAGAATATGGAACATCTGTATTACATGATTCCAAAACATAACATAATAATTTGGTAGGAACCAAAGAATAGAAACAAAAATATTCAGTGGCATAACCAAGTGGATTGGTGCAAGGAAAAAAGGCACAGAAAAAGGAAAAGGGAAACTACTAGTATTATGTGAGTGGGACGTTTATGAGCGTCAGTGTTCTGCGGCAGCCAGTTCTAACAGAGGCAGAGTTGTCCTCCAGAGGAGGGGATGTTTTAGTAGCTTTCTTTCTCTTTGGTAGCAACAAACTCTAGTTCTGCTGTAGGGTGAGAGGATGTGAGGGAGACTCAGTGACTGGTTTGAGTATTTTAAGATAAACTTTTGATAAACAGAGAACTAGAATATGTTTGTCTGAATTTTCCGTTTGGCAGAAATAGCCCAGACAAGGGGATTTATTATACCATATTTATATAGCCACTTTATACAAGGACTGTGTCTTCTTCGTCTTTGTCTAAAATTGCTAATAATCTTGATTTGTTAATCTGAATCACACACGCTCTCTTCACTCTGTGTATTTTTGTGTTTAACATTGCTGATAATATTAGTCACTTTGTAAAAACATACATTACTTCTATGTAATTGTCTCCTATCTGTAAGCATGTCTAAATGTTCTATATGTTTTTTTCTGATTTGATTGAGTAAAATTTATTAGTGAAAATAGAAAAACAGAAGAACAGAGAAATAAAGCTCCTTACTTGAATAGATCCCTGGTCAGATGACAGGCCTGATTTTGAAATGTAACATCTTTGATTTTTTTGGTAGGGGAAAGCATATATAGGTCTGCAAGAAGAAATGTTGATTAATGTAGCACAACAATAATTCTAATACTTAGAAAGGCGGTAGTTCATATTGTGGGGAAATTTGACCATATATGTTACAATATAGTAATTGGTTTTCTATTTTTGAAGAGCAGTCTGGTAATGTGTATTAAGTACTTTTATGTGTTAAGGATTTTAAAATATTCAGACCACTTATCAAGTTAATTCCACTCTAAGGAAAAAAAAATGAAAGCAAAAAGTAAAAAAATGTTTATCACTTTGTTTCAGAAAAAGAGTTGAGGACATATTAAAAATATGTCATAAAAGTACTCAAAATAAAGATTTTTAAAAAAGTTCAGAAATACTTAGACCAACTACCCTTAGAGAAAATAAAATTACATTTTAAAAATTAATTTATGTAAGATGTTCAGAATAGTGCTACTAAAGATAACAAAAATTCCTCTGAAGATCAAATATAAACTTGTGATGTAAATATGCTGAAATACTATTCAAGACAAGTTTGAGAAACATGGTAATACATGGATTTACATGAAACAATGTTAGATGACTAAAATAGAACACAAAAGAATATGAACACGTATCAGAGCTATGTAGATATACATATAAACATCCTACGTGAGGTAACATAGTTTAATGTTTATTAAGTCTTTTCCTCCCTCTAAATTTACTTTCATAAAATGTGAAGAGCATCTACTGCTTGAGCAATTTTCAGCCATGGCTTCCCTTTTGGTACTTGAAGCAGCAGATGGTTAAGCTGGAGATGGATTTTAAACTTAAGTTTTGTGTCCATTGCTGTCAACCCCTGAGGGAAAATTGCAAGAACTGAGTTACTGATAAACTGAAATCTGGCTTGCTGTTCATTAGCAGGATAAGAAATTTTGTCTACTTTTAATTTTTGTGTTTTCTTTATTGGGGTTAAAAAAATAATTAATAGTAATAGTAAAAAAAAGTCACCATTCTATTAGAGAAAAATTGCATGATTTTGTAATATATCATCAAAAGAGATTTTCATGGCTAACGCATGCTAAACACATATTGAGATATCAACTAACATGAAACCCTGAAACTATCATGTTGTTTTTTTCTCCTTTGACTTTGTTCTCAATCTTTACCTTTTACTTTTATTTTATCCCCTGGTGTACATAAATTGCAATTTAAAAGACTTAATGTAAAAAAATTTTCTTCTTTCACCGCCAACCCCCTCCTCCCCAGCAATGTTGAAGTCATATTCCTCCAAATTCGTTTTTTACATATGCTTAATTTTTAAAAAATATAAACAGATGGGTTTGCAACTTATGTATTGACTTGGAAATTACTTTTTTATTAATTTATATTATATTATATCTTTTATATTTGGATATAGAGATCGACTTCCTTTTAATGACTGCATAGTACAGGTCAATGCTAAGAGAACTATAATGTGAGGTTCAAATATGAGCCATATATTCATATTATATGTTCTAGTAGCCACGTTAGAAAGGCTAAAAGTAGTAGGTAAAATTAACTTTAATAACATACTTACCCCAATATATCCAAAATGTTATCTTTTCAACATGCAATCAATATAAAAATTATCAATGAGCTATTTTACTTTTGTAGATATAAATCTTCAAAATACAGTGTGTTCTCAAGTCAGATTAGCCACATGGCAAGTGCTCAATTGCCACATGTAGCTACCGTCTTTCCCTGAAAATAAGGCTTAGCCGGACCATCAGCTCTAATGCGTCTTTTGAAGCAAAAATTAATATAAGACTCGGTCTTATTTTACTGTTATATAAGTAAAACAGTAAAACAGGGTCTTATATTAATTTCTGCTTCAAAAGACGCATTAGAGCTGATGGTCCGGCTCTTATTTTCGGAGAAATAGAGTACTGATCACTGCATTGGATAGAGCAGTAAGAGATGTATCATGAAACTAGCTAGCTCCCTATGGATGAACATTCCACAGTTTACTACTAGAAACAAAATAAAGAATATCCTTTTACACATATCTTTGAAAATCTGTAGAAATGTTTCTACAGTATGAATTTGTAGAAGTGAAAAATGCTGGGTCAAAGGGACAGAACTTATCAAATTTTAATAGCATTGACTCCAGAAAAGACTGTATTGTTTTACATTCCCATCAACAGAGTGTGGGAGTGTCCATTTCCTTACAAACTCACCAATGTTGGATGTTACAATTCTTTATTTTTTGCCAGTCTGATTGGTGAAAATATTGTTTGGTAAGTCGTGAGATTGAAAATAGAATTTTTTCTTCTGTAAATTGCCTGTTGAGCATGAATCTTTCTCATAACTGAATAAACCTGTCTTCAGTTTCTGGGTTAATGGAAGTACGATCAATCCTTCATTCTGTGTTTCTAGATTCCATAGCCTTCCCTCCTCTGACGCAGTGGAGCTCCTCACAGTTCACATCTGAGAACTGGCAGAAAAGCCCCTGTTCTTCAGCCTGCTGCAGGGAGTGAGGGCACTCCTCAGACTTCTGGTATGATATGCAGAAATAGACATTTTTGGGCACAGATTGTCATGCAGGATCTCAGCTCCCGCTCCCCACACAAGAATGCAGGATACGGTGAGGCCAAAAAGGAGCCATAGATAGGGGAGTCAGACCACTATATTCTTGCTGGTGGCTGGGTTTGAGATACAGGAAGCAGGCTCCACATGATGAGCAATCCACCATCTGCTTCTCTGCCTGCCAACCAACCAACCAACCAACCAACCCCTTGCTAGCTGCAATACGCCATCCGCTTCTCTGCCAACCAACCAACCCCCTAGTGTAGCCACTGCAGTAACATTAGTGGCTAATGGCTAACTGGTAACAGCTGATGGCCACCCAGCCACAGCTGATGGCCATCTGATTACAGCTGATAACTGAGCCAGCACCTTTCCACGTGAGGCCGAGTGCCTGGAAACTGCTCTCTGGGACTCTGTCCCCACACACACTATCAGCCCAAATTCCTCATTTTTAAAGGTTAACCAGAAACACACAAGGTAACTATCTTTTCTTATGCCTTTAGGATATGAGAAGCATGTTTGTTATAAAGAAAGAAAGTCTGCAGCAAAAAGTAGCTTTATTGGGATTCAATGTACATGAGAAGTCAATTCCTTTCCGTTACTTCTCAATGGCAGAACTTTAATTCTCAAGTGAGAATTAAGAGTCATTTGAGTCAAATGTGGAGATACACAACAAATGAGGGGAACTGAAGACTGAATCCAGAGAGGAAATGCCTCTTCAGGAAAAGGGAAAATAGAAGGGATGTAAGGATTGGAGGGGCAGATGAAGGCTGCTGTTTGCTAAGAGGTATGTTTAGTCTTCCAGGTACTGGCTCCCCCTTTCCCAGAGAGTCCTTTTCTTAACCAAGTTCCTTCTTTAATTCTGACACTTCCCTCTTCTGACTGCACAGCAAATTGAAATTGGATATAGAAAGATAGCTTGGGTTGTTTTTTTTCCTCCTTTCTTCCTCCCTGCCCCCCCACTCCTGTTCAAGCCGTTGTTTCTCAGTCTAGTTGTGTAGGACACAGCTCCCTGGCCCATGCTAGTATTATGAGCCCCCTCACCGGGCTGAGGCAGTTGGTCCCCAGTAGTCGGTCAGCAGCTCACAGCAGCCCAGCTCCAGGGAGAGCTGTTGTTCACAATCTTAGCTGTAGAGGGTGCAGCACACTGACCCATGTGGGAATCAAACTGGCGACCTCGGCGTTAGGAGCACAGCGCTCCAACCACCTAAGCCACCCTGCCAGCCCGGGATTTTTTTTTTTTCTTAAGCCTTTTATTTTAGACCCTGTAAGTCCTACTGTCAACATGTATGACACCTGCAACTCCTGGGACAAAGTTGTCCATGTGGTAAGAGGCAGCCTGTTGAAGCCTCTTTTCAGCAGAGTGAGAGTTGAGCACCCCCCACCCCCCCCACCCCGCCAGCTTTTCATAAACAACTGGTAAATGGGACAAGAAGATACTTTCCTTGGATTTCTCTGGAGAAAATAAAAAGGATGCAGAACATTTTGACAATGTGACTGCTCTGGATGAAAGGCAGTATGAAGGAAACATGTCTTTAGTGAGTTCACTACTATAATAAACCCAATCTTTTGGTTAGACCGTGAGCTCAGAACAACAGGGTTCCCAGTTCAATTCCCACATGGGCCAGTGAGCTGTGCCCTCCACAACTAGATTGCTGCTGAGCTGCCAGAGGGGAGGACAGATGGCTCGGTTGGTTAGAGCACGAGGTCTTAACAAGGAGGTTGCCGGTTCAAGAAGAACAATGACTTGGAGCTGATGGGCCCTAGAGAAACGTGCTGTTCCCTAATACTTCCCTCCCAAAAAAAATTACAAACCAAAACAAAACCCAGTCTTTAGTATGTGAGTCATCATTTAAGATAAAAGGATCTATGTTCCAGCCTTTAAGAGAATTGACATCCCCTCCCCCATTTTTTGGATTTATTTTCTTTAATGGCCTTGTGACCAAAAAAAAAAAAAAAAAAATCCAGGTAGCTACAATAAATAAATAGATAAATGCAACAAGATCCCCAGATCATTTGAGAATGGATTAACTAAAAGAATAAAATAACTTCTACTTTTTTGTTTTATTATGGTTTCAGGTTGGTGTTTCAGTTCTCTTGGTATTTTATTGAGTCACTTGTGTTTTCAATATTTCTCTACAAATTCTGTACCAAGTATTGCCTATTTACTTCCAGACAGCATCTAACAAATCACTACATTGAAATGTGAGTATATCTCACAGGTATATAATGGATTGCCTCAGAATAAATTGTTTTCAAATCATTTTATGACTATATGTGTCATGACTCATGGGTCAGAGTGGAGCCCTGCTTAAGGTTTGTAAGTTGCTCAGACAAAAGCAGGGATAAATAAACAACCCAGGTTATTGAACTGTCCAGTTTTGCCACAACTGTTTTCAATTGTTGGGACCAAGTGTTTTTTTTTCTATTAAGAAGCATTAGCAGCCACTGATAATGAAAGCCAGGGCCCACCAGAAATAGACCAGAGGAAATTTCCTGACTCACTTGCATAGCAATAATTCATCAGTATTGAAGATATATGAAGTGTGACTGCTGAGTAATGTGAGTGATTAGGCTTCTCCACACAGCAGAACTCTTACATATAAATGAGTGTTGTCCCCTTCAGGCAAATCCTCAGAGAGCCTGTATACTTACTTATTCCAGTGATGTGATTGGTCTGGAAACACTTTGGGATTTTCCCTGAGGGAAGAATGTTCTTTTAAATATCCTTAATGGTGACAAAATGTATCCTTTGAGGGTGGATTTGATTTTTGGAAATAATATAATGTATTCATGGTGGACAGCTGTTGTTTCTTTGTCTACCCAAAATCTTTCCCCCAACAAATGGTTGGAGAGACAGCGTTTCTTCTATTGTCACATTTGGGAAATGGTCACCTTTTTCCCATTTTGGTAACTAAACCCATTGTCATGCAGGGCGTCCGGCGGGGTCTCTGGCCCGCTCCCCACATAAGAACGCAGGATATGGTGAGGCCAAAAAGGAACACCCACGGAGCCATAGATAGGGGAGTCATACCACTATAGTCTCACTGGCGGCTGGGCCGGAGACACAGGAAGCAGAATCCACACAATCTGCAACCCGCCGTCCTAACAGCAATCCGTGCTAGCTCAGCCACCATCTTCTTGCTAGCCCCCATTTTTTTGCTAGCATAGCCACAGCAGTTATATTAGTGGCCAATGGCTCACTGGTTACAGCTGACGGCCAATGAGCCACAGCTGATGGCCATCCAATCACAGTTGATGGTCATTTACTACCTGAGCCAGCACCTTTCTATATGAGGCCAAGAGCCTGGAAACTGCTCTCTGGGGCTCTGTTCCCACACCCATACTTACGTTAGGTGACTATTCCTCCCCCACAAGGTCTAAGTGGTTTAAGTGGGCTGACTTGACCACTAGTTCTAGAGGGATAGACATACAAGCCTGACACAGTGATTGACTCATCTAAAACACCACTATGGCACTCAGTTCTGGAAGTTTCAATTGAACTGTTGGGAAGAGAATTTCTCTTTCTGCTATGATGTAAGCATGAAACTGCTGGCCACCATCTTGCCACTCCAGGGGAGACGCTGTCTCAAAAATGGAGCCAATGCAAAAGAGATTTGAGAAATAAGCACTGATACTCGTGTATGTGCCCGTATGTATACAACTGTGTAATGAGGGAGGGAGATAAAGTCCTGGTTTGTGCTCCTGGATCCAGATGTACTTAGGGCAAAAACTATCCTGGGACTCTTGTGTCCCTTTTGACTAGTAAGTTTGATTTGCTTTTCTTCCAACCGAGTGAGTGGTGAGTCCCGACTAATCCAGTAGAACAGAGCCAGGTCTGCTGAATAAATTAACTGTCAAATAAGGAGTAAGGAAATCACCAAGTTATTGATGACAACTTTCTACTCAAGAAACATTTAAGGAGCGTAGGCTAAGTATTAGGCCTAATAGTCATGGTGCTGAAATAAACTAGTCAGTTCAGGATGATGAGGTGCTTTTAGCCCACAAAAGAGACGGCTTTACTTCTTTGGTTTACACCTGGACTCAGAGCGGCATTCCCAAGGAGGAGTTCATGACAGGGCATGCCTTTGCAAAGACTGCACTGTTCAGCATTGTCAGCGCGTGTTCTTAGTTTTCCCAAGGTGACTAATTTTTTAAGGCAACAATTATTTGGGGTTATGAATTCTATCTTTTTAAAAATAGAATTCTATTTTCCCTCTGTGGTCATACCTCCTATGGAACATGAGAACACAGGAATTTCTATGCAGGGGAGCAAGGACGAGGTGGTTTACACATAATACATGAATTTATTTCAGAGTTGAGAGGGACTCCTGACTGGTGTGGGACCGTATGTTGGACCGTACATTGGAAAGGCAGTGAGAGGGGAAAAAGTTAACTCTGTCACCAGTCCTCAATCTAGTTTTCTTAGCAGTATTTCTATCGCTTGAGGTTCTTCCTTATGTCAGTATTTTTGGTCTAGTCTTAGGATGAAAAGCCCAGAATAATCCATTGTGATTTTGTTCTGAAATGAGTAAGATGAGATTTATTTGGTTGCAAAGTGTGTGATCCACTTGGATAAAGAATAAGTGAATTTATTGCAGGGCAGTTGGGCTAGCAGCTCTCACCATCCCCTTATGGGCCTCCATGCTCTCACCTTCTTGTGTCTCTGCCTCTCTCTGCAGCTGCTCTCTGCACCAATTAGCTTTCTTTTACTAATCAGCTTCTTCTGTTAACTTGTGGTTCTTACTTCCTCATCACTTCATTCTGCACAGACAAGTCTCGTGAACACACCTCTTCCAACTTCATCTCCCAACTTGAACTGCCAAATCCCTCCCATGTTTCTTAGTTCACATTCCTGAGAGGGGCAGACTGATCGGTCCAGTTTGTAGTTTTGAACCAGATTACTCGGAATCAAGGGCTAGCTCTGGGGCAGCTGTGATCAGGATGGGGTGAGGTCATGTGGAGCCAAATGAAAACACCAAAAAAGCAGGAAACCACAGGGGTATGAGAGAGTGGGACAGTCTCCATGGTCAGCTCGCACATTCACACCTGCTTCCTGCGCCCATGTTTCCTGAGGGGCCCTGGTGAAAATAGACTTGGCAGAGAGGCTTAGTAGCTGCCATTTTCTGGTCATATGAATGTTCCTGTTTCTAGAGATACCAACTCTTAGAAATTTTCAAAGATTTGTAAGAAAGGCAGAAAAAGTCACCTCTTTTGCAGTAAGTTAGCAAGTAGAAGAAATCATGATCCAAAGAGGCAACAAGTGCTGGCAGTGTGGAGGGCACTGCCTAATCTAAGGGGGAGAAAGAGAAAAGAGTGACAATGCGGAGAACCCATTTTGGACTGAGAAATGGGCCCCGAGGAGCCCTTTCAGTACGATGCCCTAGACCCACAGCTGCCCTTGTTCTACCCTCCTCTGCCCCCTCACAAACTAGAGCTGTATTGGGTCCCATGGATCAATACTTTGGGTACTTTATTGCTTACATACACTAGTCTGGGAAATTTACCGCCATCTGTGACCTTGCTCCTATAGAAAAACGTATCCTCAGGGTTGAACAACTAACTGACTTACAAATGGACTCATGGAATACAATTGCTACTAAAATTCAGAACTGCCTATAAATAGAGAGCAATCTGGGACTTTCACTTGGGAACCAATAATCATTAGAGAATCAACAGCTCTCAGGAAGAATCTTCTGTTGGTGTTTACCTCAACTTACTTTACCCCAAGAAAGAAAGTGCTAACAGGGTTTCCAGTCAGGTTTAAAGAAATGACTTGAACCATGAGCTACTAGAGATTTTCATGGTTTCTTGTAAAGGGATGAAAAATAACTCCAAATATAAGGGCCAAAGTACTAAAAGAATGGGAGCTGCTCTTTTGGGAGAGAAAAGGCAGCCATATCTCTTTGCCCCTTCTGCTTCTTTCTAGTTTGCAGGAGCAGTAAACATGCAACCTTCCCCTCTCTCATTTATTCCTGTCTGTGCTCCCCCAAGAGGCTGGTTATGTCAGAAAGGCCAGGGCAGCGCTGCCTAGTAAAGAACGTGTTAGGTAGCTTTAGGCCAAAAGAATTTAAATATGATCAGAAACACCTGGTGAAATGGTAAATAATCCAGACCCTCTCCTGGAATTTGGTCAGCATTTCTAGGGTGTGTGCCCAGGAACTTGTATTTTTAAATGAGTACCTCAGATGATTCTGATGCAGACAATTCATGTATCATAGTTGAGAAACAAAACCTGGCCTCTGGGGCAGAATCAGACTCTCCTTCTAAAGTAAGGTGTGTGTGTGTGTGTGTGTGTGTATGTGTTTACGTTTACATACCTGCTTTAATTCTGGGCTCCAACAGAAGCTCTTGCCCAAGCAAAAGTTTGCTCCCACCTGGCTTACAAGAACTCAACATTGGAATTTGGGGTCAAGGCTGAGTGAGTACTAGCTCCTACTAGGGAAGACATGGGTCTTTGAGCTAGAACTTCCTGTGGAGAGCAGCAGTTCTCAAACTTACTGCACCTTAGAACTACCTGGGCAGTGTGGGGACAGAGCCAGGAGTGTAGTTTCCAGGCTCTCGGCCTCACGTGGAAAGGTGTTGGCTCAGGTAGTAAATGGCCGTCAACTGTGGCTAGTTGGCCGTCAGCTGTAACCAATGAGCCGTTGGCCACTAATATAACTGCTGTGGCTATGCTGGCAGAAAAATGGGGGCTAGCAAGAAGATGGTGGCTGAGCTAGCAAGAGCGGATTGCAGAGAGGCGGATGCCGCCAGCGAGAGTAGAGTTGTATGACGCCCTCATCTATGGCTCTGAGGGTGTTCCTTTTTGGCCTAGCCACATCCTGCGTTCTTATGTGGGGAGCAGGAGCTGAGACCCCACAGGCCACCCCGCACGACAGCAGTTTTAAAAAATACTGATGCCTGGGCTCC
Organism: Rhinolophus sinicus; assembly: GCF_036562045.2. Classification (NCBI taxonomy): domain Eukaryota; kingdom Metazoa; phylum Chordata; class Mammalia; order Chiroptera; family Rhinolophidae; genus Rhinolophus; species Rhinolophus sinicus. The sequence goes on along the minus strand of NC_133753.1, from coordinate 135,135,761 downwards.
ACCTCCACAGTCTTATTCCATTGGTTTATGTACAGTCTGGATATTTAGGATTTTTTTTTTTTAAAGCTCCTCAGGTATTTCTAATGTGCAGTCAGTCAAAGTTGAGAACCACTGTGATAGGGAAAAATGACTTTTGCTTTCCTGGAGCCCTGGCTGAAAACAATCTTAATATTGCCTCTTTAACATGATGGACACCATCGAAGAGATATTGATATTTGCATTTCTGAAATGCAACACAAACAAAAAATCAACAGCATATAAAAGACAGTATTTTGAATAGTGGTTACCCGTTAACATAGTCAAGGGTACTGAAAATATTCTTATACATTTTGTGTCCTCTGGCAAGAAAGAAAGGCATGGCATGATATAACTCAGAATTCTCTAAAGTATTTCAGAGATGATGTCATCTACAGCAATACTCACGGCTTTCAAAGCTTTCCCTAAAGAAACAGGAAACTGTTCAAACTTTTTGCTTTCTTTCACTTTTTTCCTGAGACCTAGCTGATCAGATTCAAAGGTACAGTATTTCAGGAATATCTACTGCTTGTTTCTTTTTCTTTTCTAGCAATAGGTGAATATATTTAACAGCAAACATATCAGTGGACTATAGTTTTTGAACAAATGGACAACTGACTTCTGATCATTAGAGGAACAATGACTTTATTAAATCTGTGATTTTCTGGTGTGTTCACCCAAGTTTATGACTAGTCTGCTTTAAGCTTTTTTTGATAATAATCGTGTGTATTTGGATTTTGTGAAAATCAAACTTAGCTCTTGTCGAAATACAGTGCAAATCTGTATTTAAGGATGATGAAATGTATCTTAGAAATAGGTTCCAGGGGCTATATCTGAGCTAAGCTGGATCCCTGCTGAAAAGTTAGAGACTGGTAAGCGTGTGCCTAAAATAAACTGGGGGTTCTTGGACAGAGCAATCCATGGAATTTTTTTCGAGGGGGTTCTTATACTCTCTGAAACTGTGTAATTTTAAATGTATATGCTTAGTTCTACTTTCCGAGGAGAAGGTCCATAGCTTGTAGCAGATTCTCAAAGGGTTTATAACCCCAGAAGATTAGGACCCAGAGTTCCATATATTAAAACAGAGAATCCTCCACTCTAGGCCCCTTCAGCACAGTGTGTTATTGAGAATAAGCTATAGAAAAGGAAAAATAATAATAGTCAACTTTGCTCTTCAACCTGGTCTTCTCCGGGCCAGGGTTACGGATGTTTAGGTGAGGTACTGACAGCAATTGGCTGTAATTGGTTTTAGCTCAAATTGGTTTGCTGTAAATGAGCATCCAAGGAACCAGCAGTGGCGAAGATTCTGACTTTTGTTTCTTTTGCTGTAGCTTCCATGCCATTCTAGGAAGCGTGGGCAGGTTGACTAGCTGGGGAAAACGGAGAGTGGCCAAGGGAGAACTTCTATTTTCCATTTACAGAATGGGTGCAGTGTTCTAATTGTAGGGCAGAGAGTAAATCTGGTATTTTCCCAACTGGTAACTGTTCCTGAATCTAATCAGATGGCATCAGCCTGGGGTGGTGCTTGTTAAAGGCTGAAAATGCAGTAAAGGTGGACCTACCTTCAGTTCTACTCAACATGGGAAATTGTGTCTTTTTTCAAATGATGAAGAGTAATGACTTCGTGAAAAAAATTATTTTAAATAGAAAGTTCCCTCAAAATTTATTCAACTTACAACTATTAATTCTAATTGCTTTTTGGGAATATAAGGGAATAAAGTTTTCTTCTAGGTGGCATTTAGCCTCATTATGGGAGGAATGTGATTTTTGTTAAAACAATATTTTAAAATAAAATTTATCTAATATGTAGTATTACCTTTTCAAAACATTAGAGTAGGGCAGATATGTAGCTAAATTTTCCCCTGGTGTGAGAAATGTAATATGTGAAGCTAATTTTTTATTATCAAGGCCAGTTCCAAAATATATGCTTAGTACAGTTTTCATGGGACTTTAAGGAGAGAAAAATACTGTTGTATATATTTAGATTTAAGGCTAAAGTATATTTTTGTAAACTTTAATGTAATTATAATGGTTTTGGTTTTCAGGAAAGTTAGTTTGCATTTGCCTAAACAAGAAGCAAAAAATGGAAAACAATTGTTTTCTTTAATTTGAATTATTGGACCAAATGCAGGATACTCCTTTTCATGTTATGGATACAGAAATAGCTACAAGTGTTCAAAATTGTTACTGCTGCCATTCTTAAATTTGAGTGACCAGGAATCATCTAAACATTAGTTTGTATTTGCTCTTGGTTTTCGAATCAGTTGTTTGATCCAAGCTATTTTCAAAGAGGAATAGCAATGTCTTATTCTTCTTTAATGAAGATTCCAATAATTTAAACTTAAAAATGATAGACTAGAGCTGCTGGTAGCTTATGTTCTTGAACAACAACAAAGACAGCTAAAGATTCCTTCTCTCTAATACATGAGAAGCTAATCAAATGCAAGCATTGTTAAATGCTAATGATTTTTTCAAAATGTTTTAACCTTTGAAATACCAGTAACTTTCTCCATTAGAGATATATGACTGAGGTGGCAAAAATAGAAACAAATCAATTCAAGTTATCTATTTGCAAATTACAAATGAACATGACTGACTGCAGGACTCATAAAAATTGGCCATTAATTCTTCTTGCGGAATGTGAGGATTCTACTCTAGGTGACATTTACCTCCATTTGGCAGAGTGTGGAATTTTAAAAATTATTATCACAATCGCATTTTAAGCCACGTTAAAATTTTCTGGTATTTTCATACTATTACCGCTTCAAGATCTTGGCTAGTGGGCTGTCTAGATAAAATTTCCACTGTAGTTCTGGATAACAGCTAGTAGAGTGTGAATTATCTCTCAGCTTACACAGTTTAGGAAGAAACTCTGACCCTTGGATATATATTTTTTTTAAATCCACATTGTTTATTTAATCCCAGGTAGTCTTAAAAATTGCTACCATGCTACTTCCCCCAGTCCTACCTGATGTTCTCTTGGGGGATGATGCTACAATGACCCATTCTTTGAAACAACATATATAATCTAGCAAGGCACATGTCAACTGGGTTTTTAGTTGGAGCCAGGATTGGAAAATATTTTGCAAACAATCCTGTCTCCATCGCATCATTCTGAGGTGGAACTATAGAGAGCATGATGGGAAAACTGCATGGAGTGGGTGGTTGGATCCCGTAAGGGTCCTATGGACTACTCTCAGATGTGTGACTGGAATGGGTGGGGAGAATTAGGTAGCCTTTAGGAATTAGCTGTCTCAGTGCTAAAGCCTCCAATGGTTTCCTCAATGAGCTTCCTAATCCTGCAGTCTGGCCTCTGCCCTCCTTGGGCGTCTAGGAAGCTGGCCTTGCTAGTGATAACCACACAGGGCCGTGAGGCTCAGCTGATCATCGCTGGGTGAGGAAGTGTCAGGGTCGCTGTAGATCTGAGTCAGGGCTAAACTCAGAATTTCTTTCTTTTCTTTGTAAAACCGTAGCTCTTGTCCTGCTTTCCTGGCTTCCTCCAACTCCCTCAGGGCCATGCGTAGCTCTTGAGAGAGGATTCCCGGTGACTCCCGCTCCTTCATGATCCAGTCCAGGGCCATGTGGCTGCGCATCTTTTCATCTAGGGAATACTGGGAATAGTAGGAGATGACTTCCTGGGAGCCAAGAGACAAAGTCCAGAGTGTCAGTAAAGAGCAATCAAGGCACCTGTGCTCATGGCCTTCCAACACCCCGTTTCCTTTGCCTCTGCCACCCCCACATCCATGGAGGTTTTACCTACAACTAAGCCTCTCTGATGTTTACAAACCGAAGCCAAATACACTGACATACTTGTTAAGGGCAATGAGTGGCTAAGCTAGTACAGCCAAGCAGAGTCACACCAGGTTGAATCAAAACACTAACACCAGGAAGACTCAATAACGCTCACAAAACCACTCGGACCTCGCTAGAAAATATGTGTTGTTAACATAAGGAAGATGACTGTCCAAATGGCTCACAGAAACAACTTTCAACTTTTATTATAAAACGTAGACATTATTATTGACATCATAATCGTACCTTCATGTCTACTGTCTCTTACTTCTGCAAACAATTAAAAATTAGTCACTACCTGTCAATTCTCGTGTGAAAAATTTGCCAATGCATTGTAACATCATGTGTAGGTTTGATGGAGATACTTTACGAAGATCTTGTGGGTTGGATGCATTGCTTATTTTTATTTTCAAGAACATATGGTATTTATTTATGACCTTAACAAATTAAAAACAATCATGGAGAAGTGTTTATAACGAACCCGGCATATTTCAAAGACCTTTTATAAAATCAAAGGAAAAGACAAAATAACCAAAGCCCTTGTCAGCTACTCATTTCTTTTCCATCTCTGACATTTGAAAGGCAGACTTTCTAAGCAAAGAACAACTAAAAACTCCTGGGGCTGCAGTGCATGCAAAACTCTTACATCCACCTTCATCTGCTCACTAGTAAAGGCTTTGTTCCTCGTACAAATTCCGGTGAGCAAATTCTCAAAAATAAACTACCATATTTCAAAGTCTAATGGTGGGGAAAGGAAGGATGAACTGGTATGACAGTAGGTGAAAACCATTAAATACACAGAAGGGATCTTGCCATTAAAAAAGGGGAGGCGGGTGCTTTTCATAGGTAGTAAAGAAATAGGCCCTGTCTCTGAAAAATAAGTAAGGAACTTCCAATCCCCCAAATTGGGGTGATTGAATGCCAGCTTGCCCACCTTTATAATCATTTCTGTTCTTTGTGGACTTTTGGTGAGAGTGAGAAAAATCTCCCCCTACAACCAACTTGACCTCTCCTCAGTGAGGAACTTCCCAAGCAGTGTATTCTCAAGATTCCGCACTGGAAAGTGGAGGAGCACACACAATAAGCAGGGCAGGTGCGTAGAATATATTCAGTATTTACCTTAGAAATGAAGTCTACCTTAATGATCCTTCCACTTTAGCATTCAGTACAAGAATCTAAATCAGTCCCATGACCAGCCAGCGTTCCTCTTAATGTGTATATTCGGTCAGTCCCTCACTAAACTGGACTGCTATACATATTTTTTTCATATGGCCTCTGCTCTTACTCAGTAAATACAGTACCAAATTTAAACAGAAAAAAAAATCCAAGTAAAGGAAATCTCCCAGGAAGATGACGAGCCATCTGCTCAGTCCATCCAACACAAACCCATTGTGGATTGGAAAATCTCACCTGTCGGGAACACTTGGTTTCACGAAGAGCTTTTAGGCTTCCGTTCCAGTGTAAGAGTTGGAAAATGGTCATTAGCTCCTACAAAACCCAAATACCGCTCATTAGTCTCAAAGCAAAAATGTGAAACAAGGTGCCTCAGTGAGAGCTGAGCAGGGCATAACTCTGATCCCCATCTATATCAGAAAAATGGAATCTACAATACGTATTGTCGGAACACTGAGATATTTCAGACATCATAGTCCCCAGGCTTTTGGAGCATTCTTCCCTTCCTCCTTTGCTACATCCATATTTGTACAATAAATAAGTAAATAATTGATAAATATCTTTCAACATTAAAAATAGATATACTCTAACAATTCTACACTCAAGAAGTTATCTAAATATACCAGTGCATTTGAGGATAATCTATAGACAAAGTTATTCATTGCATCATTTTGAAATTGCCTATGATTAAAAATATTTTAAACATTCATTTTTTAAGGGGATGGTTAAATAAAGCATGATATTGAAAGGTAGCAGAATATGTCACCCCAAAATATGAATTTAGGACATAGAATCCCAAAATATGCCACTTTGCTATATTGATTATTTTGATCTGAAGGCACTTGAAAAATAACAAACATAGGGAGAGGCTTTCTCTGAACTCCCCTTATCTGTCTAAAGACCGATTCTCTCAAAAGAACTTGATTGTCATAAATCCCCACCTGGGGAATTTCAGCAACCAGGGAAATTGACTCTTAGAAGAGGACTGGAAGTCCACACCACACCCAGACACACTTTGTCACAAATGATCACACCTGCTCTCTGTTCTTCTAAGGGCCCATTCATCTTTCTTAAAAATCATTTATTCTCTCCCAGGAAGCCTACATCCCCCCTACCCTATTATGATGGTATTTAATCTTGAATTCTGAGCTACCTGAGGAGTTACTAATTTTCCCTAAGTATCTCCCATGTATGCATGAGGTATACGTGTCAATAAAGTTATGTTTTTCCTTGTTCTTCTGTCTTTTATTACAGGGTCTCATCTAAGAACTCAGAAGGAGAGGGAAAATTATTTTTCCTCTCCTACAATACATTCATACTACTGAATACGCTGCAGTCATAAAGAAAGGATGAGAAGGTTCTCTAGGTTCTACTATAAAGAATCTCTGTGATGCGCTGTTAAAATAAAATAAAAGCATAGTGCACAACATACTATATACTGTGTGTACTACTTGAGTGAAAAAGAATAGAAGATCCTGATAAATATTTGCTTGTAAATGCCTAGAAGCGTTCTGGCAAGATAGAAGAGAATTGGGTAACACTAGCTGCCCCTGGGGGACGGAAAGGAATGCCTTGGGGACAGAAGTGGGAAGGAGACCTTCCTCTGGCATTCTTCTTGCACCTTTCGAGTTTTGAATCATGTGACATTATTATGTATCAAAGACAAACAAAAAAATTTAGCCCCCAAATAAATATAAAACACATAATGGGCAAACTATAAAACCTGTAAAATACTCTTAAGTGTATACATTTAGTTAAGAAAATGACTTAAAATATTGCCAATAGGTTGAATTGACATCAAAACCCATAGTTTTCCCATCCAATGGCCACGGCCGAGCACAGCGTCCAGCCTTTTATTAGCATCATCCTCTCGCATAAGATCAAGTGCAAAGGAAAGTGTACAAACATACTGAAGGTTTTGTTTTTCTACAGTGATTAGAACTGGCAGTCTTCCATTGACGTTCTCTACATTTCTTTCTTTTTCTTTTTTTTTTTCCTTTTTGGTCAGAGAGACATTTATTGTAGATTAATAGCACAAACTACAACCCTGTAATTATCAGAAAATAGCAGTACAATTAAGAAACTACCTGGTCATGAAACTAGTTATGAAAACCTTACATTTACAGAGATGTTCTACTGCCCATTAAAAAAAGCTGACTTTCATTATCTTTAGCTCCGCTTGTGCAGGAAAAAGTCTTCATTATGAAAATCAGACACGAAGTCATTCTGAGATTTCAGACATCTTAAAATTATTAGGTGAATTTTAAAGCTTTAAGATGATCAGAAGAGCAAATAGCACTATTCTCATGTTGAAAATTGCCAGTGGAATGTAACGTTTTTCTTCTTTTCAGTTTGGGATCCAGTTTGAGATTTTTTTCTATGTTCTACTGCACAGTAAGTGCCCCCAAGAGCACACACAGAGACCTCAGTAAAAGCAAAACCATCTGTTTCTGTTGATTAAAATACGACATGGAAACCAGCTGAATGACTCCTGCTCCAAACAGAGACCCCACCATCTGCCCAGGGTCCTGGGTCCAGTGCCCAGGGAAGCCACCCCTTTCACGTCTGCTCTCCTCTTCTCCCTAACCCCATCCAGATTTTCACTCTGTCACATCACTATGCTCATTTGGAAAAGCGAGAATGGCTTGTGCTATAACGAAAGCTTGCCTAATCTGGTTCTCACCTCTGTGCTTTTTATCAAAGAAACCCAAGTGACCAGGAGGGTAAATTTGTGCTGCCCCTCTCACCTCACCTTTAAACAAACTCACTGAATATTGTGCAGCCATAAAAAATGAATAGAAACACTCTTTATATCCTGATAGGGAATAGTCTCTGTGGTGTGACAGGAAGGCCAGTGTTTACAAATAAGACATTTCCTCTTGTTCCATGTTTTATGTTCACTCCACTTGAAGTTTGTATTCTATTGTATATGTCCATTTACATAAGCAAACAAACAAACAAACAAATAAATACCACCTCCACTCCTCCACCTGCCCCCTTCATCTTCATATAAAGTTAACAACCCAGAAAATATACCGAGTTTATTTTGTGTCTTCCAATAGGCCTCTTGGCATTGTCTTTACATACCTGTGGCCCAGTTTGAGAAACAGCCTATTGCGAACAGGGCTCTCAACTCCATCCTCTGAGAATTGTTGCCTTAATAACATATTCTTCCTCCAAGGCCTTCTAGGCTCTCATTCTTATCTATACACAAACCCTCCCCTCTCCATCAATCCCCCTAAGACTTTGGAACCCACAATTCTTCTGTGAACAAAAGTGGAAACCTTTGTCCCGTCCTTTACAACCTACTTCTCTCAAACACTTGAACTGTTTCAGCCTGCACAAACAGGGTCGTCCTCCTCACCTGTTCTGGTTTGGCTAAAGTTCTAGTCCATCACCAAGCAGTCGTTTTCCTCTGCAGGGACATGGCTGTCTCTTCCTGAGTGTTACTCTGGTTCCTAAAATCCCCCAGGGAAGATGACCTTCTTTCTGCCTTCTTCCATTATGTCCCTATCTAGCTCTCGTCCTCCTCTGTAGAGACATTCATCTTACCGTCATTATGGAAAGTATATTGAAATAGTTCCGCATTCTTCCTGTTCCACTTCTATTTCCCCTCGTAAGAACAAATTCATTATCTTCAGATCTTTCCAAAGCTGTATGAGCCCTAGTCTCAACCCCAGGAAGTACGGGTGTACCTCCCATCGATTCCATCGGATATCCTTGCTTTCTACCTGTCGAAGTCCTGTCACTCTAAAGGAAGTCTGTTCAATGTCCTGCTCCTCACTGGAGTCTTTGTGCTGTGTTGTCGGTTATGTGGGATGGTGTAGAAGCCTGGGAACCTGGGTACACTAACACATAATCAAGAGGCTGGGCGACAGGTTGGGCTGGGACGAGGGTGATGTAAGTGATGCAAGATTTAAGGTGAGTCGTGCACATTCAGGATCTTTGATTTAAAACTCTGTCCTTGTTTAAAACTTTGATATTTTGTTTGTCATGAAATTTTACACATTAATTTTGAGTTTTTACAATATTGCATTATAATATTGCTTGTCTTGATTACTGAGTGTTTGGACACTTCTTTAAATTTTGTATTTAAGATGAATGTCTAACTCTCCGTACCCTAGTTGGGGCCCTTTTCGTGGGTCTATTTTAGGGACAAGGCCAGTTTCATGAGCTTGTGATGTGTGCAGTCACACAGGACTCAGAGCATGTTCCATGCTTTGCTGTCTGGAAATTCTTAGTAATTTTTGAACAAAAGGCCCTGCGTTTTCATTTTGCCATGGGCCCCACAAATGATGTAGCTAGTCCTCATAGCAAAGCAACTTTAAAATTGAATGGAGAATTCAAGTCCTGTGTTTTCTCTCTTCGGGGAAAACTGCAGTTGCAGCTTTCATTGTACAGCTTTCTTGGTTCATTTTGTCATTCATTCCATTAAAAGCAGCAACTGGGCTGTGTCCTGACAGTGCTATCTGCTGTTGCCTCCTATTAGAAACACTGGCTTTTCTGCTACTTTGTGGGGAGAAAATGCACACTGCTTCTCTCTGGAACTATGTCTGGGAGACTGGCTTGGTTCTGTGATTCATCAGAAATAAGAAAAACAAACACTGTAAATGGAGAACTTGAAAAACAGGTGGGCACCATCTCCCCACCCAAGAGAATGGATTTAAAAGGAAATTTGTTTATGGGATGAGGTTTTAAAAGGCGACCTGGAGAATTTAGCAAAGATATAAATAAACAACGCGTCCTTGGATTGCATTAGGCTTCAGAATAAATATATTAACCAGCTTCAGTCAAAGTCTGCCTTGAATCTGACCTTGACAAGACCCAGTGGCTAGTGCTATAACTATCCCTCCCCCCAAACATCATGCAGTTTTCTCTAAAGCAAGGCCACCTCAAAACAGGCATCCCCGCTTCCCTCCCACGAAGTGAAGGTAAGCAGAAGCCTATCACGTTTCCTCTGGAGCGCTGCCTTCTTGCCAGCCCCCCTGGAAAGCCTGCCTGCAGTCAGGAGACACCAGCCTTGTTTTTATACGGAATAGTCAGCCCTAGATACAAACACACATCTATTACCTACCAGGGGTACTGAATTGCTGTGTCAGCTGCAAACAGCTCAGGTCTGTGGTCAATTCCCATGATGTGCAGAAACAAGCTGATGCATTTAACCCAGGCCACCAAGAAAGGTGCCGGACCTCACAGGCAACTTAGAGCTGGCGGAAGGAAAGGCATGTGCTCCCAGGCCCTCCTTCTAGGCTGCCAGCATGCCTACTGCGGGGAGCGAGTCTGGATTTTTCCTGCCCTAACATCTTTCGCTTCCTTTGTTCCCCGTCCCGTACCCAGCCTCCTCTGTGAGGATTTATGAAGCATGATTAAAATTATTACTTCACATATTTAAATACCTTACTACAATAGACCACACAGAAAACATACAGCTCATACCAAGGCAATTAAAGTATTACGGAAAAGGTGGTGAAGTACAGCCTTTCATAGCACTTGGATGGAATTTTAAGAATTTGTTAAAGATCTTGCCATCCCCATCTTTGGCAGACTAACCCAAGTGCATTCAAACATCATTCTTGGTTTTCTGAAAATTGCTTCTGAATTACATACAAGCTACTATGTACTGGAGCAGGCAACATTCATTCTACAGTAAAAGAAGTATAGTGTTCTTTTGTCGGGGTTGGGGGAGAAACTTTAAAAAATGAGATTCTTCTTTGGGGAAATCACTATGTTAGATGCTTTATAAATGTCACGTTATGTAAGTCCCAAAAATTCCTACATCCTAGGCATTATGATTTTTATTTTATAGATGGAGAAACTGAGTTCTCAGAATGGTTAAGTTCACAGGTGGCAAGTGGTAGAGCAGGCTCTCCACACAGGTCTGTAGGATTGTTCCAAGTTTGTGTTCTTTCTTTTGTGTTATGCTACTCCCTTTATTATCATTCTTTTTAAAAACCTGTTTGACTTTAGATGGTTATGGGGGGAAAAGGACCCCTTACATGTCCTCCTTTTTATTCTACAGCAAGTGTCCCGAAAAGTGTACCTCAGGGCAGCTACCCTGTCCTGGTCTGAAGCCTTTAGGTTAGAGACAGTTGTCAAGAGAATCCATCCAGTAACCTCAGGCATTTCCAATAAAGCAGTCTTTCTTCAGAAAGACATATAATGACCGTTGTTAATCTTCCCTGAGCATTTACCATACGCCAGGAACAGTTCTGGGTTCTTTCTACATTGTCTCATTTAATCCTCACAGTGGTACTGTGAGGTAACCACTATGCACTACTGTTATTCTCCTTGATTTATATACAAATGAGGAAACAGATTTAGAGGTGGGGAGCAGAGCCAGGCTGAAAGGGACTGGCCGCTCCAAAGCCTGGGCTCAGAACCACTGAGCTGTTGCATGCCCTTGTCTACTTCAGAGGATAGGTTTTAAAGATACCTGGTCTCTTCCAAACCAAGACAAGCAACATCAAAGGTCAGTGAGACCATAGCCACTCCAGAAGAAAACTGGATGGCTGAGGTCTTCCCAGGACGGAGTGAAGAAAGAATATTTTTGCTTTAAACAAGGGACTGATGAGGAAAAATATTGATTTTAAAGAAAGGATGGAAGAGACGTATCCACCTGAAAAGTAGCTATGCCATTGTAGTCAGGAAAAGAGTTTGAAGGGTATCAAAGGAAGTATTTGAAAGTTGGTGACTTCGGGGTTCTGCTGTAACACCACTGTAAATTATTTCATATGAACATTGTTGTCCATAGAACTTTATATCTCTGATTGCTTCTTGGAATCTAACCTAAAAAAATAGAAATACTGGGGGTAAAGGCTCTTCATTATAACATTGCATATTGATTCCGATTAGCACTGCATGTATAATAGATGTTCAACTGCAAATTCAAATTTAGTTTTTTAGAGGGCAAACATTTCATGCCCAATTACTACTGAATCTGCCCCGTCCAATGCAGGATAATAGCCGAGAGTGTGAGCTCAGAAAACAGATGTCCTGGATCTGAACCCTGGCTCGGCCATTTGCTAAGCTATATGACACACTTCCTTCAATGATGACATGGGGATAATAAATACTCATATGTTTATTGTGAGAGTTAAATTATTATAATATTTATTAAATACTTAGCCCAATGCCAAAGTAAGCATCCAATGGGGGTCAGCTATTATTGTTCTTATTGCTGTTGTTTTCAATATATTTAGTTTAGAAATAATAGATAATATAGTTCCTAAGCTCTATTATTTCTCGTCTTCAGTGAATGAAAAAAGGATTCTAGCTTGCTAAACTTTTTGATTTAGTTAACAATAGGAGGTGGCAGGTTGTGTTTAATAGAAAGACCAGAACCGAGGGGGGTGTTGCTTAATAATTACAGGCACCTTCATCTACGATTTCTGAAAATTAAGAACCAAATGGTCACAACCAACATGTCAAACTACTTGATTTGTTTTAAGGGGGAACTCTGTACCGAAAAGCTGGTGAAATATTATAAAGTCATAAGACGGTGGTGTCCCCTACCTATTTCTTTTCTTTTCTTTTTTTTAAAGATTTTATTGGGGAAGGGGAACAGGACTTTATTGGGGAACAGTGTGTACTTCCAGGCCTTTTTTCCAAGTCAAGTTGTTGTCCTTTCTTTTCTTTTCTTTTTTTTATATACTGATAATAAAAGATGAATACAAATCATGTGCATACATTTTTTTGTCACCCCTGGTATAATCATAGTTATATACATAATTATATATACATATACATACATATATATATATAATTATAGTTGACATTCAATATTATTCTACTTCAGCTTCAGTTGTATAGCGCAGTGGTCAGGCATCTACACAGTCTATGAAGTGATCCCCCTAATAAGTCCAGTGCCCATCTGGCACCTTCCATGATCTTTACAACATTATTGATTATATTCCCCATACTGTATTTCACATCACTGTGACTATTTTGTGCCTACCAATTTGTACTTTCTTTTTTCTTTTTTTTATTAAATTTATTGGGGTGACAATTGTTAGTAAAATTACGTAGATTTTGTCCTTTCAATGTTAGTTGTGGAGGGTGCCGTTCAGCTTCAAGTTGTTGTCCTTTCAGTCTTAGTTGTGGAGGGCGCAGCTCAGCTCCAGGTCCAGTTGCCATTGCTAGTTGCAGGGGGCACAGCCCACCATCCCTTGCGGGAGTTGAACCAGCAACCTTGTGGTTGAGAGGATGCGCTCCAACCAACTGAGCCATCCGGGAGCTCAGCGGCAGCTCAGCTCAAGGTGCTGTGTTCAATCTTAGTTGCAGGGGGTGCTGCCCACCATCCCTTGCGGGACTCAAGGACCCTACCTATTTCTTAGACTTAAGTCTTTTACTTCCCATTTCCCTTTAAGAAAGCAAAGATTGCTCTTGTTTGTTTGTTTATTTTAGCCTACTGAGGTGTGGCTAGGCAGAGCTACCACGTTGGATTCTAAGAGGGTTAAATTAGAATTACCAACACACAAAAAGGAGATTTTGGGGACAGGAGGTGTTAGTGATAAGAGTGGCATTCTCCCAGGCTTCTGAATTGTGTAGCCAAACAAACATGTGGCAGGAAGTCAGGTACCTGAAATTCCAGCATGGTCTTCCCCATGTTTGATTCCAACATGTAGTGATAGGCTCCGATGCTGGTGCTGGGGTCGTCCGCGTCATCCAAAGTGCCCTAGGGAAGGAAGCCCACGAAGAAATATTATGGGTTTTCCCTCCTCTTCTCTGGGTGGTCACAAATTAATACGGTGGCCCCACAGTGATCCTTCCATTGTTGTCCTAACCCTGCAGGTATGCATTCTACAACCAAGTCTCTAGCTGATTTGGAATAAAATCCTTAATCTCACCAAAGCTCAGAGTAAAGAGGATTTTGTAATCAATTTGAATCTGGCTTTTGATTAGAATGTTAACTGATTCTATGCTCACTAAAAGAATAATTATCCCAAAGCAGAAATTTCTGTAATTTTGTACAGGGTTTCTGTTGATGGTGACAGTAACGTTTGAGTGGTTGCCCCCTGAGGCTGCCTCCATGTGTTACTGAAATCTTGAAATGATGACCTTGCTTGGATTCTGATGAGAACCAGGCAAGATTATGTAATTGGCAGGGAAAGAATTCTCCAGTTGTAATGACTATTCATATTTTACTGCTATGATTCTTAATGGGAGCTTTTCATAATATGCTGGTGTTTGGCCTGGAGACGTGGATCTTGGTTTATATTTTTTCACTTCTGGACCACTTAATCTTTAGCAAACAATGTGGGTGGGTGATGGGTAGAAAAAAAATTCTCCTTCTATTTGGGCAGTAAAAAAAGCTAACACAAGTTCTAGAATGGCACTGGGGCCTGCCCTTCAATATCCCATGGTCTTGGATTCCTGGGAAGGTGGGCAATGGTTTTGTGAGACTGAACATACAACTGCCAGCATCAGATAGCAGCAAATTTATAGCTTTTAAATGCAATAACATTAACACACTACTGCTGAAATATTTATGTTGGCTTTTTAAAGATCCCAGAAGAAATCCATCCAGAAGCCTGCAAACCTTATATATTCTCTTTCCTTAGAAACGTCCATGCAAAAATGATAAATTACATTTACACTGAGGGCCCCTCCCTGCTCCTGAGTAAGTGCCACACATAGAAATCAGACATCATTTTCCCAACTTCTCTTTCTCAAAGGCGCTTGAAATATACAGGGCAGGAAAACAAAGGATTCCTTTCATCCTCAGGGCAGATAGAGAACAGAGGTCCCTGACTTCTCTCGTCTCCAAGCCAGGTCCACCGCACTGCCCCTTCCCTTACCTCTCCTCTGTGTGATAAAAGCATTTATGAGGGAAGAAGGAGCAAAAAGGTAAGTGCTAGTGTGATAATGTCTCCTGCATGATCAGCAGCTCTTCCAGAATGAGAGAACCTTTACAGCCAGATTACGGGAATCAGAGGATGCAAATCTCTGATTGGGTTTATCCAAACTAAAGACAAGCCAGGAGTTGACTAATCCCTTTGGTAATGCCAAGTCCCTGCCCTTGGAGGACACACAGGGAGACACCTGCCCCCGGGGGAACCAAGGCTTCCTCCATAGTTTATAGTTTGGAGGTCACAAGGATCAGGATCCCCAAATAATTCACGGGGCGAATCATCTACTCCTGGATTGCTGAGAAAACATCCTATCTAAATTTCTAAGACAAAGACTTCTGCTCCTAAAGCACTTTGCATTTAGTGATATCCATTACAAAAATTTTCAAAGCTCTCTGAAAGACGTAATGGATATTAAGCCTGATACTTCTAATAGTTAACAAATAATGGGCATATGGCTTTTCCCATATCTAAACAGTCAGTGTTTTCTAAAGAATGCAGATTGCAGCACCCGACACTGGCTGGGGAATTGACACTTTTAATAAGCACTTCAGATCAGTTTTAAGATTACTCAAGTTTAGGAAAGAAGTAAGCTAGTTTACCTCTAATTAAAGCAGTATTCAATTGCCTGTGTTCTCAGATGCAATTGAAGAGCATCCATGCTCCTCAAATAGCAACCATTCAAATGCACAAATCGAGGTGGATCAAATTGTCTAGCTTGATGCAAAGCTTGATAAATTGTGATCCAGGGGAGTTAAAGAATATTACTGAGAGGAGGAACAGGGAGCCAGCTCCAATTTTGTAATTTCCAGTCCACGTGTTCTTTTTGCTGAGAATTCATGATTGAATGGGCAAAAATGAAAGCAGCACAATTCTTAAAGGACGTGCTCCCTTTCCCATCTTTCCCAAGATCCAAATGCCTCAGTATTCTCAGTGCAGCCAGCCCCTCCCTTCCCTGGTGGGCACTCACGCTGGTGGAGGCAACGGCTTCCTGCACACTCTCCATGATGAATTCCTTGGTGATCCTGCGAGAGGGCAGCTCGTTGAAGAGGGAGTTGATTAGGGCCACTTTGGCGGCGTCCCGTCTGGCCTCCGCTCTACTTAAGCAGCACTAGAGGAGGGAGGGAGGAAAGGACTCACTAAAGGACTTAGCATCTCACCGCGTTGTCCTTACCTCAAGAGGTCTCCAGACATTTCCAGTCATACATTTTCTGTCTGTACCTATTCTTTCACCCCCATTGCTAACCCCCTGACGATCATGTCGCTTTTCGTTTAGCCGTCGATGCCATGCAAAGGTCTTGGTTGGTCTTCAGATGCTCTTTGTCTCATTTCATAGTCATTGCCTGTCTACTATGCACCAGAGGCTTTGCGTACTCTGTTAATGAGTATATAACAGAAGTGATAACGGCTACTACGGTATGCTAGGTGGTTACATTCATTATCAGGGCCTTCCTCACATCTTTATTTCAGAGGGGAAAAAATGTAAGAAAAATGGGAGCTGCATTTAACACAGTAATTCAAGAGCACAGGTCCTGGAATCAGACTTCTTGGCTTTGGATCCCAGCTCTAGCACTTACTAACTGAGAGACCTTGGGCAAATTCATGTTTCTCTGACTCAATTTCCTCCTCTGTAAATGGGAATAATAGTAGTCCTTATGTCATAGGTGTGAGGATAGGCTCAATTAGTTAACATAGATAAAGCAGTGAGAATATTTTGCCCGTGGTAACACTCTATGAGGACATTCTAGTCTTATACATTTTTTTTCTTTTTACCTCCAAGTTAGGGCGAGGGGGCTGCTGTCAAAATCTATTGTTTTTGCTTTTCCAGGATTTATCCCTCACCTTCCTTTTAATAACAGTTCCCTGATTTTCTTGAGGACCACCCTTTCCACCTTGCATTTCAGTCCATGCAGTGTGGGTGGCTCATGCTCCATTTGGCCTCCCTGAAGTTAGGGGCCATAGGCAACGTATGATTAGTAACTCACTAAAAAATATATATATATATATATTTTTCCCAAACGTAACACTGCTGCCCATCCTCCTAGCCTGGCTTTCCTGTGGCTCACACAGAGCTGCTCAGTGTATCCTGATTGCTTTCTTTCCTCTTTTGACTCTCTTCTTATCAACAATAACTCCTCTTATTCAAGCTCTGGCTTGGCGTGGACCCTGGGTGTCCAGAGAGAGGGATGAAGCCCTATGAGAACTCCACTGTCCCGGGGCCCATTCCTGTTGGAGGACCCCCGAGTGTGATGGCAGCTCTTTCCCGCAACTCCTGTGAACTGTCTAGGGTCCTAGACCCCGCTCTAGGACTCCTGGAGGGAAACAAGCCCCAGGAAGAGAAGCCCAGGCCCAGGTCCTGATGAGTAGGGTTGCTGAGCACCCCTGGTTCTGCCACTTAGTGACTGCGAGACCTGGGCTGCTTGAACTGGGGCAGGTTTCCTCACTGGATAAATGGAGATGCTAGGCTCTCTGATCTTCAAGGCTCCTCCTACCTAAAAGGCATGATTCGCAGAATCAGTACTGCTTGGGGACTGACGTGAAAGAACAGGGAAAGTACCAACGATTCCACTTTATTTGGCACGTCTGTAGGCTCTGTGGCTTGGTAGCCGCACTGGGTGAAAGCCAAACCCCGCCAGTTTGCTCTCGGCCCAGCCCTGCCTCGACCTCATCTGCCCAACGCTGACCATCCATGCACTGGCCAAGGCCCACTCCAAACACATGCTCTTGTGTCCTCCAGAGGCCGCTTCTCCTCTTCATCTCCACAAACCCAGGATGAGTCGCCTGAGGTCAGGCTCCGGCCCCCTCTGACTTTCTCAGTTGTGACTACTATTGTGATCATCTTGTACGCGACTGCAGATGACTTCCTCCTGCCCCTCTCCAGGCCTGGGGAGGAACCCTTATACTCTTCTTGAGTATCCTCCAGAGTACCTACCCCCAGGGTCAGTGCTTGGTAGTGCTCACACATGCTTAGTCCACTGATGAAGTAATGACAAGACATCTGAAATGGTTGGAATATGATAACAAGGAGGATGGGGGGAGAAAAGAACGTAGCTATTTTAACTAACAACACGAAGAGATTTATAATACCTCCATTACATAAAGAATTGAACTAAAGTTCTGAAATGTATGTGGAAAGTAGTTTGGGGTTTTGCTCCTGAGTGTTGATGATATACAAGTAGGTTTTGGGGTAGCTTCAGGTAGCAGCAAAGCTATTCAAAGTTTAGATCTCTCCCAAGGTTTAGGCCACCTGTATTAAACTGGGGAAGGGGTGGTGTCTGGGCAGAGAAGTTGGCTGTGCATTGTAGACTTGGCTGGGAATTCATGGGACATCGAGTTTTGAGTCATCAGTATTTCCCTGAAGCTTGGATGTCACCTCTTCCAGGAAGCCTTCCCTGACCTCTCCCAAGGCCAGGCTGGGAGGACCGCTGTCCATCACAGGCACTCATCACAGTGCCATGTAATTGTCTGCTAGTGCTGCATCCCCAGACTCCAAACTGTGTGCAACCTCAGGGCAGAGCCTGTGACTTAGTCATCTTTATGTCTCTGCATCTGCAATATAGTTTGTTGATGAATAACTGAATGCAGACTAGGAAATTCAAACATAAGTCACTAGTACACCTGATAAAATGTTCAAGAAATCCTCTTAAAGAGAAGAATTAAAGATATGAGTATATACTTACCATTTTTTAAAAGTCCCACTTCAATAGTATGCATAACCCAGTAATATAAAAATATATTGATACCTGAATTTCAGAGGGACAATGGGCCATTAATTTCAGACACTCTGAGATTACCATTTTTTGCCTGGGTATAAGATGCTTATTATTCTTTGGAAAATCAGTTCCTCATTAAAAAGCAAACAAAGTTTTTGCAAATATTACCTGACAGCTACAGGAGCAGCTCATTTTAATAGGAATTTGCTTTATAAAATCTATACTAGAACCATTGGGGGTTTTAGGATTTAGAGAATTAGATTCAGATCTGGGCACTCTTAAGAAACTTTATATAACTTTCTATCTAAATAATAGCAATTTAAATCATCTTTCATAGAGAGAGACCTAGTAAACACTACTTAGATAAAAGAAGCTATCTATTTTAAGTAAGACCAGCTAAGTACTAGATCAAAGGCGCCACATACGTTTACAACAAAATGGCACTACTTTTGAGATCAAAGTGCTGCCTGGCTGAGAGAACAGAAAGAGCCTTTACCCAGAAAGCATGAAAAAGGACTACGGAGACTTAACCAATATCAAGATTTTAAAGCAGACACATGTCTTTACTTATTTTATTGTTTCAATGTACAGAATCTTTGGTTAAAACAGGAGAGAAAGTGTACCAATTAATAAGTACATAAAATAAAATAAATTCTGAGCCATTAAAGGGCTTTTCTTGCTATTGTTCTTTGCATTTCTGAAAGACAAGTACTTCAAAATGTTTATAATGTTAACCAGCCGCTTTTTTTCTAAAATTTGGAGCTAAAAATCCAAGCCAGTAAAGGTTGTATATTTTTCTTTAGGTCTTTTAATGGGGCTTCTCAAACCATAAGGACCTGTGCTTGGGCAAGAAATGTAGCCAAAAGCAACCTACTTGGCAAATTTAAATCAGAGTGTGGACTCTGCTATAAGAACAGACACTGTTCGAGTTACCATCAAACAGTGGGAAACGCTGCAAGAAAATAAAATATAGTAAGTGACAGGATGTTTTATTGATGTGTCCAAACCGGTGCTCAAAGACATCAGTTGGGGAGTGAGTGAAGTATGATGTTATTTCAAAGCAACTTCCAGCTAGAATTAGACTTCCCAGATTGTATGGTTTATTCTTGCTGTTTTTCAGCCAGACCCCAATCATAAATACAGATTTGTAAACCGTGCCTTATCCGCTCACCATTTTTACTTGTTAATATAGAGAGACAACTTCTGTCCTTTGCACTTTGTGAAAGTGCAGAGCGGGAATATTTAATAGTTGAGATTTTACTGAAGTCAGCTGTGGATTTCTGAGGCATGTGGAACCACATGCTTTGCAAGTGGCTAGCAGACCCCACTCAGACATTTATCTTGATGCTTAGATGTCTTTCATTTGCTCGTAGGTTATAAACCACTACAATCATTTCAAAGCCTCCTGGATCTAATCTAAATTAAAGTAAAAAAAAAAAAAAATTAAGAGCGTCTGCGGCACTGCTCAGGAAAACTCTATAAAGGCAGTGGTAGCCAGCCTCTGGGATAGCCCCCCTTTTAATGAGGAACTGATCTCTGCCTCCTGGTAGTCACACCCTTATGAAATCTCCTCTCACACTGGGCCAGGGTTGGGCTGTGTAACCAGTAGAATGTGACAGAAGTTATGGTATGTCACTTTAGTTATTCAATTACAAAAGACACTGTGGCTTCTGTCTTGGTCACACTTGCTTTCTCTGTTGGATCACTTGCTCTGGGGAAAGTCAGCTGCCATGTTGTGAGCAGTCGTACAGAAAAGGCACACATAGTAAGAAGCTAATACCTTCTGCCAATAGCCATCTGAGGGAGATTGGAAACTGATCTTCCAGACCCAATCAAGCCTGCAGAGGAATGCAGTTGCAACTGACAACCTTCAGGAGACTCTGAGCCAGAACTACCCAACTAAGCTGCTTCCAGACTCCGGGTCCTCAAAAACAGGATGACACATTTTGAGTTTTGGGGCAACTTGTTACCCAGCCATAGCTAAGTAAAATAAAGGGTTTGTTTACATCAGATAACTGGGAACTCTTTCAGCCCACCTTTGAGGGAGAGTCCAATAATAGTAATCTTCATTGCTGACACTGTGTGCTGGGCGCTGAGCTAAGCACTTTATGTTTATTGTCACATTTCATTATTACCACAATCCTATGAGGTTGGCTTTGTTGTTACCCTTACTTTGCAGATGGGGAAACAGAGGTTACATGTCCCAAGGTCATACAACTTAAAAAGTGACCAAAACAAGATTAAATTCCAGGTCTGACTTGAGCATCCAAATTTTTAACCACTACATTATTTTGCTTGTCACAGAAATGGTCACTCACCTTGGAATAGAAAGAATTTATAATTTGGCTAAAGTCTCACAGCATTTCCCAAATCAGTATAGTACTTTAACCAAAGCTCCAACCTTGATATTCCATGGGTCATTTGACACAAGACTCCACGAGTGTCTCTTCCCACCCGGCATGATGAACTCAAGTTCGTTTAGAAGACAGCTAACTGAGGAGGGGGATATACTGACAATGATTACAATATTCTCTTCCCTCCTATTGTCCTTTTGATGCTTTTCTCTACCTGGACTGTAGGAAGAAAGAAAATGGAGAGAGAAAGGCCAGCTGTGACTAGACCAGAAGATCAAATGTCATCTTCTGGAGGAAGTTTCTCGTGCTTCTGGAAGTGACCCCTTGATTAAGTGTGAGGCCAAGAGAATTTGGGATTTTATCACATAAGATTACTCAGAAAAAAAGAGAAGTGTTTCATAAGTCATCAAGAGCAAAAGTCATTTAAGTGAAACTTCCCAAACTCCACTGGATAAGAAATTCTCCCAAGACCTGCTCATTCTGGCCTTGTATTTCATTTTGGATGATATGTCACCACCAAGCAACCGGGAACCCACTGGGTACAGTATGAAGACCATTGCTAAGCCTAGGCCAGGGCTCTGAAACAATAGTTCAAACACTTTAGCGTTCAGAGTTAAGATCACCTGTGGAAGTTATTATAGAGGCACGTTCCCAGGCCCCAGTCTGACCTACTGAACCAGAGCATCTTCAGATGGATCATGGTGGTGATGGTGGTGATGGTGGTGATGGTGGTGGTGGTGGTGGTGCGGTCCTGCATTTTAACAAGCTTATCAGGTGATTCTGAGGCAGGTGGAGCCAGGACTATTCTTAGAGGAATGCTGCTTTAGCTTCTGTCCCTTCTGTGTCTCATTTCTAATTTGGCAGGGGCAGAGTCAGGTTTTGTGGTATCGGAAGCAATTGGGATGCTTGTTTAAGAAAAACAATATAAAATTACAAATGAAAAAATGGACGTTGTGATTTGGAAGGAGCTTCATTGGCTTCATCGTTGAAAAGGAAAACTCTCTTCTCTACTATACTGTAACACTACGTGTCTATGCTATAGTCACCAAACGTTTCGGGGAACACCCACTTCTTCTCTGACATGAGCTGGGTGTCATACAATTTAACTTAATTCTGAAACTATCTACCTGGAGATAGCATCGGATCTCACAGATTAATGGCTACAGTCCTACAAGACTGCCCCCATTTCAGACACTAATTACAAGTCCAGGTTGTCACCTGCGTTTCTGATCAACCAGCTAAAAATGAGAGGTTCCCACAACCCCCTCTTTTGGCTCCATCATTGCTAGAATGGCTCACAGAACTTAGGAAAACAATTTGCTTACTAGATTACTGATTTATTGTAAAAGGAACAGACAGAGGAAGAAATTCATAGGGCAAGGTATGTGGGAAGGGGCTCAGAGCTTCCATGCCCTCTCTAGGCGCACCACCCTCCCAGCTCTGCCATATGTATTACAACCTAGAAGCTCTCCGAAGCCCATCATTTAGGAATCGTATGGAGGCTTCATAATGTAGGCATGATTGCTTAATTCTTCATCATTGGTGATTAAGTCAATCTTCAGCCCTCTCCCCTCTGAGGAGGTCAGAGGATGGGGCTGAATGTTCCAATCCTCTAATCACCAGGTTGGTTTCACTAGCAACCAGTCCCCATCTCTAGGGGCTTTCCAAAAGGTACCTTATTGACATAAACTCAGGTATGGTAGAAAGGGGTTTTGTTACGAATAAAGAAAGGTATCTTTATCATTCTTATCACTTAGGAAATTCCAAGGGTTTTAGGAGTTCTGTGCCAGGAACAAGGATAAAAACCAAATATATGTATATTTTTTATTATAAGTCACAATACCACAATGGTAAATCCACCTCTTCTAACATCAAAAATGCTAATTTTTCACTAGAGAAATTGCTTCTACCCAAGAGTTAAGGAAAGTAGTGTTTGGATTGAAAAATAAAAAATCCTTTCTGACAAGTCTAATATTAGGCCCCTAGGAAGTATATAAGCCTTGCTGACTTAACTGAGGTCTCAATTTTCTTTTTCTGCTCAGCAGGTTTTATATCTTTCCTGATAATTTTCTGCAGTGTCATGCTATGCAACAGAAAATTAATCAGCCAAGATTAATTTGTGGGCCAGTAGGCTGTCCCCAAATAGACCAGTGGCTAATCAGTTTTTTAGCATGTACAGAAGTTCTTAAATTAATTGAAATAACATTTTGGTAGTCATGTACATGTTATAAAAATAGAAATGCCTAACAAGAAACTAGTTTTATTGTTAATTATTTCTTAAGTACTTTAAAATTGTTGATAAGTGTGTTACCATTCGTAGGAAAACCTTATAGCTAGGCTGACACAATTGAGACTGAACAATTACTTTCCTGATAGTCCTCACTTGATTAATAATTTTTCCCCCATGCTTTGTATTGGAAAACAAGCAGGATGCATGTGTTGAGTAACTGTTTCTGGACCTCAAAATTTTACTGTACATACGTCCCAACTAAACTGCTTTCTTTAGGAAAGCATGTGGAGAGATATCAGTATAAGTAACCTCTCTCCATTCTAAACATACAACAGCCTTCTTAGAATTATTCATATCTGTATTTTAAAGACATCAAGAGGAAAAATAGGTCTGTATAAAATCTCAAGTTAGGCCACTTTACGTGCCTACCAAGGGTAGCCGAGGAGTTTAAAAATCGTCTGTAAGGAGTGAGCTTTTTAAATAAGAGTAATGTAATATAGCAAATGTGACCAATTGTATCTCTGTAGCTTAAGATGTCCTCCCTGGGGTCAAGGGCAGGTCAGTGTTATTTAGGTGGCATTCGCTCGAAAGCATATGGTGCCCAACGGGCTCTCCCCAGCTGGGACTATGCAGGTGGAAAAACCAAATAAACTGACTCTGTGAGAGGTGAGAATTCTTGCCCATATCCTGTAGGCTGTCAAGTCTGTCATTCAGGTGGTTGGGAACGGTTTGCTTTTGTGATTTGGAGTCCAAGTCTCAGCAAGTGACTTGCAGAGTGTGTATGACCTGACAGCTCTGGTCAGTGTCACCCACACCTCGGTTTCATCCTGACAGCAAGCCATCAGCACAAAGAATGCCACAAACCAGGCCCTGCTGCTAATTGTCCCCCTTTCAGTTCTTTAAGACCTTGACTGCCCTGGTCTAAGCATGAACATTTGCATGTGTTCCAATTTATCTAATTGTGGCTATATTAGCATTTTTCGCCCCCTTCCAGATGGTGATGTGAAAAAGGGCAACCGTTGGGACTCAGTCACCCAAGTTAATATCGTGTCTCTTTCTCCGTAGGCCAGGCTGGCTGCAAATACATTGGGAACAATTTGGAGCTCTGTTTTGTGCTGGGAATGGGGGTCTTTGCTAGGTATGGGGGAGGGGAATGGTCTGGGAGTCCAATTTTCAGAGAAAACTCACCAGTTCCTGTCAACTGAAAGAAACGTTTCATGCACATGGTGGGTCAGAATGTTAGTTTTATAATATAAACCACCTGGCCTCCTCCTCATTTACCTCTGCCGCAAATGCTATTCTACCACATACCTAGACCAAGGTCCCTGGTAACTATTACAAAACCATGTTGTGTTTTGCTCCTTGTGGTTTTTTTTTTTTTTTTTTTTCTTCTTTTTCTTTTTTCAAGTTAAGGTGAAGACAAGATGAATTGATCAGGGTTCAAAGTTTTGGTTTATTTTTATAGTTGCTTTGATGTAAAAGGACTTGGCTCTGATTGCACTGCGAGGATGGTGGGGGGCTGGGGAAAAATGGAGTCAGCCTTTCTTCCTCACTCAGCAACTCCTGAGACAGTGAGCATCTTCCTAAAGCTTATCAACTAAGGGCCGCGAGTCGAGTCTCCTCTGGAGATAATCCCAAGTCTTCGTTTACCATGGAGCTTTTTCCCAAGTGTTCCTTTCACTAAACTCTGCTAGTCTATTTGGAGGCCACGCACCGTTATTCACTTTGCTCGATAAGAAAAGACACAGATGAAGGGCTGGGGAATAAACAGGAGGTCTCATTAAAATAATATACACTCCCAGCTTTCAGGGGCAAGTCATTGAAGTCTGATCACTAACTAACATATGACTTTCAAATGGGAAGGGGTTATAACTAATCTTCCTAACTTGGGGTCTTATTAGCTACAAAATAGGATGCTTTCCTGTGGATATTTCTAACAGGAAATACCTCCTTTAGAAGTTAAGTTACATTGCATAGCATCGTGCATCTGTGTCAAGGAATACAGCTCTAGAGACAGAGAAGAAAGAAAGAGATCATGGCTGATTTCAAGTTGAAATACAGCATTAGTGCAGGGCAATAGTCTCAATTTTATGGCAGAAACTAACTCTGTGTTTGGGGCATGGAATGTTAAGGCTAGGCTTTATTTAATAACCGGTAAAAAGAGAACATTACAATTCCATTTAGTCAAGTCTATGAATTAATCAAATTTTCTCTTAGTCCTTCTCTCCTGGGAAAAACTTAATTTTATAAACTTAGCTCATTGTGATTTAAATATACGTTTAATTCCCTGGACTTTGAGAACAATCATTCCATGCATGGGAGAATAAAATATGTGTTTTATATCTGATAACAAAGATGAAATATTCTTAGCCTTAAGTAACTAAAACAAAACAAAATTAAACACCCCTATCTTTCTTCTAGCTAGTATGCACCTTCGAAAAGTAGTTTTTCTAGGTATCTTCATAGGCCAAGGCTTTGGTTTGAAAAACGAAGTGGCATAAAAATTAAGAGCTTTTTGGAGACAGAGCTTTGCAAGGAATTTATCTGCTGGGACTGTTCCATCTCACAGCTCCCCACTGTGTAGCCCTGTTATGCAACACCAAATATTGGTTGAAAACAAACAAACAAAAAAACCACGAAAAACAAAAAAAATATCAATCGATGGATTGCCTATGGAAATATTACATATCTCAATTTCATGTGGTGCCTCATGTTGTAAAAATAGCCTAAGTACCTGACCCCAATGTTCAACACCTATATTTTCTGTGAAGCCATTTTAGCAACAAAAGACTTATGTGAAAAAGATATGATACTGCAATGAATTACCGTCCTACACTTCAAGTAAATTGAGCTATTGCATCAACGTTTTAGCCAGAAGAAGCATTTTTTATTCAGTTATAACTCATGCACATAAATAGTCACATGGGCTAGTACTATACCCAAAGGAATGACTGCTTTTTATTCCAAATAAGAATAAAATCAATTAATCCAAATCACTCTACCAGACTATATGGCAGACCATGTCACTGGCTTGAAAACAAAACTTGAATCACAAACCTTTTAATCAAAATGTAAAATAAGATAAAATACTCAATTAAGTTCCCCTTTTGGATTTGGAAACAAAAACAGCTGCTGAAACAATGAGTAGCTTTCCTTCTGAGTTTATTGAGAGGGGAGACTGACGTTGATCTGATGCCTCTTGTGTTGTTCTTATTGTAAAAAAAATGGAAATTACTGCAAGTTTTCATGGTCATGATATGTGGCTAGGGAAGGATTAACTGCCTAGACAAAAATGGCATACAGAAAATAGGTCTAAAATGCATGAATTCCTACTTAATGCCTGTAATATCAGAAGATGGTTTCTTTTATAAAAGACACAGTAAGGCGTAATATGTTTCAATATAACTTTGTAAAAGAAAAATAATTTAGTCTCAATAGACCATTTTATTTATTGTTTAGAAATTCAAAGATAAATCATTTTTTCACTTCTCTTTTCCTCTACTATAGTAATTTATGAAGGCATGGTTTAAAGGCAGGATTATGGCTGTTTTCTTTACCTCTGGCTCTGTTTTTTGTAGATTGTGATGTCAAGACTAACTGAAAATTCTTTAATTAGTCTTCTTGGACACAGCCTCCCATTTATTTCAATAGGAGGTTTCTTTGCATAAAACTAGTAGTTTGTGTCCATCAGAGCCTTTTGACTGCTTTCCTTTGATTAATCAGAAAACTAAAGCTCAGTCTGAATACCACTTTTCTAAAGAGTGAATGAGCATAATCTCTTACAGCTTCCATGAAACCAGAGGGATTAATCCTGCTGCAATCCAGTCCCATACTCCACTTCAAGTATTTTCAATTACTTGGCACCATTGGAGGTGACGTCCACGGCTCAGTAAGAAGGCTACTGCTGGCATAATGGTTTCTCCATGTCTCAGCACATGGTCTTGGCATTAATGATCCATCGTGAAATGATTTGCAATGCACGAGGGTGACATTTGATTACGTGAAAGGCATTGCAGGAATGAGCATGTACGCTCTCACAGGCCAGCTGCTGGCAAAACGTGATGAAATGTTATAGGGTGAAAACAGCATTTAAGAGGGTTTCTGAACTGACCAAGAAAAGTGCAAAGACATTGCTTTAGGGGAATCTCCCTTCCTTCCTTTCGTCCTTCCTTTTTCTCCCCTCTTCTCTCATCTCTCCTCTCTCTCTCTCTCTCTCTCTCTCTCTCTCTCTTTCTCTCTCTGTCTTTCTTTTCTTCGTCCTGATTTTCCTTTCTCAAATCATATTTTGGAGGGCCAAATGGGTTAAGGGGCCAGAATTGGCAGCCAATTACCAAAACACATTTTCAAAATATATTTGATTCAGGAAATTCTGGATCTTTTAAAGCAAGGATGTTAACAATCCTCCTGAGAACCTTAAAATATGATGATTTAAACATAAGGAAAAGGAGACCCTGAAATGATCGGCAAGATCACCAAAGAGGACTCCCTGCTGAAGAGGTCAGTTTTTGCATTTTGTTTTCTATTTTTTAAAGACCACAAAGAGGATGCTGAATGTACTACCTACGGGAAGGACTATCATTTAGGGTAGAAATTTATGAGGCAATTGGGAAATTCATATTTCTCAAGGTAGCAAAAATAAAAACAAAAACAAGAACATTAGACTCATATCCTCTAGATCCATTCACTGACCTGCCAAATATATTATATTCTAGATAGATTGTAATAAGTGTATTTATTACATATGAACAAATATAATGCACACCTGGGTGTGAGTGTGGCCAAGTTTGGGTTATTTATGGTAATGGGTACAGAGTCAAACGTAAGTTTCTAATGCATAAATTAAATGCAGAGCGAATTAGAAGGTTTTTAAAAATCAATACTTTCAAATTAATCTACTTCCAAAACTTTTACCACAGATATGAACATAATGTCAGCTGAGTTAGGAGAAATATCTTAGTTCATATATTATATGCTAGTATGTACTATTTTGTATATCAATCGTGATTATATACAAAAATGGAGAAATATAAACTTCATTGATTCTTGAGATGTGTTACTCATTCATTTCGCTATTCATTCAACAAAATTTATTAGGCACTTAATACATGAAAGCACAGTACTTGGAGTCATAGGGATATAAGAATACAGGTCCTGTCCCTGAGACATTCACATTTTGTTATAGAGACAGAACATGCACATTAATAGCTGTAGCATACGGGAAAACACCTAAAATACTAGAAGAGAGACAGAGAAAATGTTTTGGGAAATCAGAGGAGGTAGAGATATCTAGCAGGGAGATTTGGGGAACAGTCACGGAGACCAGAACGTTTAAGTGGCGTCCTGGAAGATGGGCAGGATTCAGACATGAAGAGAAGGAGACAACAGCACTCATGATTAGGTCATGGTGTGAGTGTGGGGATGGCTAAAAGAGATCAAAGCAGGGATGAGAAATAGTAAGGCTGAAGCACTGAGTGTCATAAGAGGAATTCAGGGAGATGAAGCTGGAAGGAAATGTTGGGGCCAATTGTAGAGTCTCTATTGTCAGTATAAGGAATTTAGGTTTTAATAAGAAGGTAATCAGGAGCCACTGAAGCCTTTAAAAAACAAACAAAACAACTTTTTATTTTGAAATAAATTTGACTTACAGAAGTTTTGAAGATAATACAGAGAGTCCCCAGGAAGTAGTCAATATCATCTAAGTGTTCAGGTTTTAAAAATATAATTATTTATGTAGCATCTTTTATTACACTCCTATAATTGCATCCCCTTTCTCATGCTTAGTGTAGCATATATGTCTTGGTTTTTTTTTTCTTACTCAGAAATGCCAAAGATTTTTCTTTCTTACTTACATTTTCAAAGAAATCGTTTTTGGTTTTGTTGAGCAAGTTTTTCATTTTTTGCTCTATTTCATCAACTCCCCCTAAGCTACCCTAACATATACATTCAATCTATGTTAAAAAAAAATTTAAAAAATGAACAGTGAGCTCAATGTATGACTTCTGTGTCAAAAATAAAAGTCCCTTGATTCATCTTTTAAGCAGAACGGTATCTCTAAGTCCCACATATCCATATCGCTGTGTGATTATTTTGTCATGATCCTGCATGGGATATGATAGGCCATTTCAATATAACATTTTGTGCTTTTCTTTAACTCAAAGAAAATTGCTTCCATTATTTATCTCCTTCCTTCTATTTCCTTTGTCTCTTTCTAGAACTCTTATTATACTAATGTTTACTTACCATGATTTATCTCCAAGTCTCCTGTATTGTCTTTTTCCGTTTCTTTGTCTTTTGCACTAAGTTCTAGAGGATTTACTTTACTATATATTTTGTAACCTTATTATTCTTTACTAATTTGGCTGTAATATCTATGTCCACTCACCTGTTTACTCCTCTTTTATTTATTTACTTTTATTGTTTTAATTTGGCAATCATATTTTAAATTTCCTGTTCCCTGCTTGCTTCTTTTTTCATAACTATTTTAGGGATAAATGTCCTCCCATAATTTTTGAGAATACTCATTGTAATACTCTCTTATGTCCTCTGCTGCTTGGATTATTTCTGTTCTTTTGCTTGCTTGCCTTGACCTTTTCTCTTTTGCTTTTTGGCTTTCTTCAAATGCTGGTGATCTTTTTTGTTTGTTTGCTTGTTTGTTTTGTTTAGTCTGTTCTTTAGATTCCACATGTAAGTGAGATCATATGGGTATTTGTCATTCTCTGTCTGACTTATTTTACTTAGCATAATATCCTCTAGGTCCATTCATGTTCTCACAAATGGTAAGGTTTCGTTTTTTTATGGCTGAGTAATATTCCATTTTGTATAATACATGTATTACATGTTCTTTATCCAGTCATCTATTGATGGACACTTAGGTTGTTTCCATATCTTGACTATTGTAAACAGTGCTGCAGTGAACATAGGGAGGCATATTTCTTTTCAAATTAGTGGTTTGGCTTTCTTCAGATAAATACCCAGGAGTGGAATTGCTGGATCATAAGATAGTTCTATTTCTAATTTTTTGAGGACCCTCCAAACTGTTTTCCATAGTGGCTGCACCAATTTGCAATCCCACCAACAGTGCACAAGGGTTCCCTTTTCTCCACATCCTCGCCAACACTTGACTTTTTATTTATTGATGATAGCCATCCTGACAGGTGTGAGGTGATATCTCATTGTGGTTTTAATTTGCATTTCTCTGATGATTAGTGACATTGAGCATCTTTTTTTTTTATGTCTATTGGCCATCTGTATGTCCTCTTCAGATGTCTGGTGATCTTTAGTTCATTAACATTCATGGGTGAAGAAATAGATGCAATTAGGTGGCTGGCAAGACCTTGCTTTGTGGCTGAGTAGCTCTGTTTCCCTAGGATGTCTCCCCTGAAATGGACAGTCTGACTGAGTGGGCAGACTTCACCTTAGGATGTTCAGTGATGGAACTGCAGGCTCACTTCCTCATCTGCTGCTTTTCTCCACGCTTCCCTGCCCCTCATCCTGGTCTAAGTGTCTGGGGCTATACCAAGCTCTGTCCCGAGGCTTCTAGACCCACTTTCAAATCATCCTCATCAGACAATTCACTTTCATTAGTCAGAGGTCAAAATCCTCTGGTGAACATTGCTCAGGGTAGCAGAAGGCAGAGCCTCAATGGCTGACTGGGTCAGAAGTTTTGAAAGCAGATTTTAATTAGTCTTAAAATTATCCCATGTTACTGCCAGAATAATCCTTCTGAAACAAATTTGAATACAGTCACTTTCCTGCTAAGAATCCTTCCAGCATTCTGAATTCATATAGAAGAAAGCCTATTCTCCTTTGCAAAGCATGAAGATCCCTTATGGTTTGATATGAGAGCATAACCATCATCTCTTATAACTTCCCTGCCACAGGCACACTTAGGCTCCCCAAATTCTGGAAGTGCTTGTGGTTTTCTTTTGGTCTATGCCTTTGCACACACTGTTCCCTATGCTAAGAATGTCATCTCCTCTTTACCAACTAGAAAAGACACCCCCAACTGCACATCTCAGCTTGTGATCGCATTCCCTGTGAATCCTTCTTTGACTCCTCCTAGGTGTACATAGGTTTGTGGGTCTATTTATTAAACTATATCCTTCCCTAGCTCCACAAAATATCCAAAATCACATAAAAACAGGTAACAAGATCAAATAAATGAGTGAGACACAGTAAGTTCAAAGGGAGAGTAAAGGTAGAAATAGAAATAATATAAAGTATGAGATTAGTCCTAAAAATTACATGATGTAAGTTCTGTCAACTTAAACTACAAAGAGGTAGACTGAAAATCTACCGCTGGGCTTCCTACTTGTCAAAGCTAAGAGAGAAACTTGACTGCTTGTGAGTTTGACATTGCCTATAAACTATAAATAAAGTATTTTGCCAGTTATTGAAAATTGAAAGATGGTTTACTGTACTAAAGGAGTACTTATAAAGGTGACTGGTAAACTGAGAAGTTCCTTCCTTTATACTTTCATTGACCCTCAAATATAACTCTGTATTATTACTATAATATTTTTATAGATTGATTTCCTCCATGTATGGACCATATCCTTATTAGTTGGCCCTATGCTTAATATTTCCTAGTCATTCAATGAGTATTTGTTATACACACTGGATAACCAGATGTTGATGGTTAAAGCAGGCAAATGTTTTTGTGTGAGTAGGTATATAACTAGAAATGAATCATCATTTACATCTATCATAAACATAAGACATATCTAACCAACTGGGAGTCTTTTGAATAATTATGAAAACAATCGTTGGGATACCGATAATGTACCAAATAAACACATAGCATGTGTATCTCATGATTCCTGACCAACCCTGTGGGTGTTATTCCTCATCTCAAAGTCAAAATCAAGAAGTGAAATGAGTTTCCCAGGAGTATACAGGTATTCAGATGCAGAACGTGGGCTTTGGACAAGTGCCTGAACCCAGCCCTGTGAGTCCCAACCTTTGCTGTTGCTCATGCTTTGGTGGGTATTATATTGACTAGTATTTGATTATAAAATTCATGAAAGTGAAGACTTTCTACTGATGGAAGGGCCATGATGGGAAGACTTCACCAAAGGTCCTTAGTTCTTTAAGGTATATTCCAAAATATTTTGAGGGAAAAGGCAGCAGATACCAAACAAATAAACTGCTATAAAATTCATTTTCCATAAAGAAATATCAGGGGACACCCTACTATAAAATACTTCCATTTCAAAAAAACTGGAATGTCTGACCAATTTTCCTGTATATGTAATGGAATATGGCACACCTTTTTTCCACTACATCCAAGAAAACTTATAATGTTACCATTTCATAAATGGCTTACTCTTTTTTAAAGCCCATTAACATTCACTGACTAATTTATGGTTGCTTCTTACCTGAAAGTTGCCAAAACAGCTTCCTCCAGGGAGGGTCACATAACTCACAAAGGGCGGTCCGGGAGATGGCAGCGACTCATAGATCACTACACCTTCACTTGGGAACGTAGCCCTCTGTTGCTGCTTGCTTTCCCAAAATTCCTGTAACATTGACACAACATTCACTGAAAAAGACAAGGAACATAATCCGTTATTAAGGATGGACATACCCTGGCAAAACAGCATTTTATTTGCGGGTGCTTTTAGTTGTGAGAGAAGTACATACTGTTTCATACAAACATGTTTATTTCTTCCTGAGTATGGCTCAAGTGGTTGGTACCTTAATTCTAATAACATTACAGTATATTAAATTTACTTTATAAATTAATTTTTAGTTGCCTTAATAAACTTTGTCCAGCGCTATAATTATCCATGGCCTTTACTTCCATTTCTCAGAGGTCCTTAAACCTGCAAAGTGAAAGTCAAATTTGGAGGTAAAATTGTAAGCAATGTCATTTTGGTAGGGACTCCGCTATTGTAAGATTTAAGAGGAGAAAGGCAGAAAGAAGAAAACTCTTTCATGCTCCTCTCCACCCTAATCTAAAGGAGAATGAAAGGCAATTGTGTAATAAGCAGGAGGCTGGAAAAAGCCATAAGTGAAACTAATAACATGGAGACCTTGTTAAAGACCACGTCTGTTAGATGACTTCAGAAAACACAGTAATGGCTATAGCCATGTGTTTTACATTAAATGACCTGTGATAGCCTGCAGAATTTCCAGATCAAATTAGGTCGGTTTGTTTATCCTGTACTGCAAATTGAATTGTGGAAATTAACAAGGATAATAGAATTGTAGACCTTACAGGTCAAGCAGGCAAAGCCCTGCCTAATGCAGGAATTCCCTGCTCCACACGACTGACAGCTGCCTGCCTGGCCTGTGCCTAAACATGTGGAAGGACCTGATACTCAGCACATTCAGAGGCAGCCCATGTCAACTGCTAAGGGTCCTGACTATGAAAAGGTCCTTTCTGGGAGTGCTTTCCTGTAAGGTTCACCCAAGTGACCTATTCCCATTTCTGGGGCCTCATAGGAGCTTATCCAGTTAACTATGTGAGGGTCCACCACACAACTTGTAGGCAGTGTAGGACGTTTGCTGTTTTTGCTTGCCTGCCATTTCCTTCCTTCCCCTTTGTGGGAATAGTAAAAAGATTTCCCTTAAAGAACCACCTTTCCTTCCACCATGTCTTTTGCAGGGTTGTGGGTGGGGATTGGACCAAAGCCAAATCATTTAAAGCCAATGAGTCTAGGAATTGTTTTGGAAATGTTGGAAGACTACATTCTCCTTTTCACTAGGGTTGCTGGAGGGATAGGTGCTGCCCAAGCAAGGGGGAAGCATGGCTAACAAGAAAACCAACGTAGGAAAGGGTAGAACCAAGACATGAAGGAAGAAAGACTAAGTTCTGATGACATAGCTTGAGTCCCTGAACCAACACATCTGCTTTTTCCTTAAGCCATTTTGAACTGCTGTCTCTTCCTTGCACATGAAATTATACTAAAACAAACAACTCTCAGGTTTCTGCAAGTTCTAGTTTTAATAGATTTTGTTCTTTCAAGCATTCTTTGTGTAACATAGAGTCTATGCCCTTTGGCATTCTCTGTAATACATTCCTGGATGGATATGCTTCAAAATGCTGGGCTTTGATATTTTTCAGGGAGTCAGGAGAGTCACAGAGTTTGACCTTCAGGAAAAAAACATTGCACAACCCCTTGTAAGTTGTTTACTAGAGTACCTGACTCCTTTTTTCATCCCTAGTCACCAATCAGCTTCAAAATGTATAGTTCAGGCAAATTCTTGAGACAACTAAGGAACTGGATGCCTGTATATGTTTAAAAACTGCAGTACTTAGGTTTTAAGAAGTGGTTTGGAAAGAAACTGGGAACATGTAAGACTATCAGAGAGGATACTTGAACTAACCAATAAAAAACATATTGAAGTGGTCAAGGTGAGAGAACTTTTTCATTCATTCAAAAATATTTGAAATAATATTTCCTACTAGTTAATGTAACTCAAAGTAACATTAGAACTTTTATTTCCTAAACTGTATTTCTGCTCCTTACCCTCCCCTCTCTCCCATCTCTAAGAAAAGGAGTTTTGAGCTGGTTGATTTGTGTTTCTACTTGCATTTGGCCTCCGGCATTCAGCAGAGATGTCTTGAAGATTGACGCCTAAAACGAAAGCCAGTGGCCTGTTGCTCGATAGTCAACAAAGCATATTAACCTACTATTTTGATTAAGTTCATTGTTGAATGATGTTCAGCCGAAAACTGGAGTAAGAACATGAAAACTCATGATTATTTAGGTAAAATGAACACAAGAATTTTGACATGTAAAGCTATGTGGATTAAAGAGTTCAAAGGTATGTAAGTTTTGAAGTAAAATTTCTGCATGAATAAAAGTAGCAGTTTTCATATTTTTCATTCTGCAACCTTGGAAGATTTCTTTGATGGTCTTGTGTATGCCATCACCCCTAAAGAGTACAACATATGTCCCCGCACACACACAATCCATCTTTCTATCTCTAGCTCCTCTTGACGACTAGAAAACCAGATGAATGGAGTGCAGAGGGAAGAAGGCCAGCTTGCTATTTGGAATTCTAAAGCTCGGTATATCAGAGGATACTCTATGAAAAACATGCTCCTCAATGGTTTGATGTCATAACAACAAGGTTCATGGACAGTATCAAAGAAAATGTGAGCAGAGGGTCAAGTACTGCTGAAGAAAACCATCCACGTTTGAGGATAAGCCTCACTACAGAGTTTAGTCTCTAGCAGCAATCGCACTGTCAGTGCTCAGCCAGTGAGCCTGCCTTCCGTGTTACAGAACAAACTTGGGCTATGAAGCATGCGATAGCCAGTCCTACATCTAGTGACTCATCTACACAAGTGCCCAGTTCCACTTTACTCCCTTCAGTCACAAATGAATTTGTGTGGCTTCTCCTGGGCATTGGTATATGAGTCATTCTCTTGACTTCTTATTTTTAATTTTTTTCTCTGTACACACTCGTCTCAGCCACGTAAGTATGCTCAAGATGACAAATAAATGAATTAATGAATGAATGAGTCAAATGAAACGTTCAACCTTGGGACTATTTTTGGCTGCTACTTATTAAAATTTTTCCATCCTAACCAAGCTGCTAGAAAGAATATTGTACATTACTATCTGGTTCCTTATCTTCCATTCATTTTTAACCCATCACCATCTGATTTTCCTCTCCATTATTTCACTGAAACCACTCTGGCAAACATCACCATTTCCTACTTTTCAGGCCTTATTTACTTGACCTCTAACTGAATTTGATGCAGCTGATCAATTTCTTCTAGAAAGTCTCATATCCCTAGGCTTTTCTGACAGGTTCTTCCTGATTTTGCTTCCCTATTTCTAATCATTCTTCTCTGTCTCTTTTGTGGGTTTCTCTCCTTCGGCTCTCCCCTCATGTTGATTTGCATGAGAATCTTGTACTTACATTTTCTTGTTTCTTTCTCTCCTTTTCTCCTTGAATAACAGAACCAATCTCTATGACTTCATCTACCATCACATACACCGACAGTTCCCAATTACTCCCCTGTATTTCCAAGTTTATTAATAGATGCTTCCATTTGAATGTTACACAAATTCAACGTATTCCCAAACTTGGCTCATTTTCTTTTCCATAAACTCCTTTCTTTTTCCTGAATTACTTAGAAAGTGATGTGATCATTCATCCAGTCACCTAAATCAGAAACCTGGCAGGAACCTTAAACCTAATTTCCTCTTTCTATATTTAATAAATGCCCAAGTTTTGTCAATTCCATATCGTGATGTCTCCCATAGCCATCACTTCTTCTCAGTTTATACTGCCGTTGCTGCATTGGCTCATATCTCGCCAAGTATACCACACTGCCTTCCTGACGCCAATCATCCTCCTCTCCAGCCCGTCCTCCAATTGTTTCCAGAGTAATCTTTCTGAATTTCACAGTGAATCAAATCACTCACATCTTAAAATCCTTTTGTGAGTCCTTCATTACCTACAGGATAAATAATTCATTGGCAAAGTGTAGAAAAACCTATGTCTTGCTACTCTCTCTCAATCCAAACTTTTCTCTTCACGTCACCTCCCAGGTCCCACACATTTCGATGCTTCTTATTTTACTGGCAAGCCCTGGGTTTCCATTTTGCTCTTGGAATGCTCTTCTTCCCACTGTCTGTTGTCTTCCTTGATGGCACGTGCTAATTTTTTTTAAAGATTCACCTCCAGCATCAGCTCCTTAGAAATAAAACCAAAACCAAAATAATCTGCAAATCCTTGCTACGGAAACTGGATATCACTTGGGGACATGTCAGAAATGCGGGATCTCAGGCTGCACTCCAGGCCTACTGAAGCAGAATCTGCATTTTTAACAAAAGTCTCAGGTGATCTGATGCACATTAAAGTTTGAAAAGCTCTGCTGGAGGAAGAAGTTGCATTCACGTCCCCCTTATCGTGTACCTGTTATATCATGCGCCAGACTCTATGCATTTTCTCATTTAATCCTCACAACGCCCCCTAGAAATAGGTTTTTATCACCCACAACTTATAGATGAGAAGTGAAAGGGTACAATTAATTACACAGCTACTAAGTCTTAGACCTGGGTTTTGAAACCTAGTTTTTGTTTGAGTGTATAACCTACAGTCTGTTCAGCATGAGATACTCTCTAATTATGATAGAATTTAAGTTGTTTTCATGTGTGTCTACCCCTACTAGAGACGACAGTGCTCCTCAGATGAAGAACTATGTCATTTTTCCCACAAAGTCTGGAACACAGTAGGAGCATAATAAGTGTTAGCTGAGTATTTGAATGTCATCAGAGGTGTGAAAGATAGTCTGTATTTGTAACGCTGTGGGTAGGGGAGGAATAGGCGGCTTGTCACAGGAATTACTTCACGGACCTTTTCCCAGGGGCTCTTTTTCTGACACTTGCTCTTGACAAAGTCAAATAAAGCAAAGGCCAATATTATTTCATACAAGTGCTATGACATGTTTCCAGCGTGGTGCTGTCACGCTGCATGAGGCGGTCTGTGTCCCTGAGAACAGGTATCCTGATGACCAACCTTCAGCCAACACTTTGCTCTGGCTTAAAGCAATGGTGTAAATAACCACCAATTGTGCGCCTCAGAGGGAGCTGTGACCAGGCATCCTGTTCCAATCCTGTCTTTCCAGACAAGATGGCGAAAGGAGAGACAACAGGAGGAACAAGAGGAAATGACAAAAGACTGAGGAGGGGTTTGTACAGGCTTTCTGGGCAGAGGGCCATCAGCGAAAGTCAAGGTTAAGTCAGGAAGGTATAGTTTAGAACACAACCTTTTGGGCTACGCATTATTTTTCCCAAAGTTTAGTAAGGTTCTTTTTGGAAAGTTTCTACTTTGTCTCAATGGACACTAAAGAAAAAGGTCTTTATCCTAGGAATAATAGCATAAAAGCCAGTTCCTTTTTGTGATTTCTATTAGTGCCTTTATAAGAACAGAAAGAGACATCAAGGCTTTCTCTCTCAGCCACGTGAGGCTATAGCAAGAAGACAACCATCTAGAAGCCAAAAAGAGGGCTCTCATCAAGAACCAAATCTTCCAGAAACTTGATCTTGGAGTTCCCAGCCTCCAAGTGAGAAATACATTTCTGTTGTTTAAATCACTTATTGTATGGTATTTTGTTACAGCAGCCCAAGATGACTAAGACAAATCACCTCAGCAGTTTTGACTATTTTGTGTATCAACAAGAAAATGTACTGTGTAATTTATAGACATTAGTATGGCTATTTTCTATTTCACTGTGTTTTGAAATTTGAACATGACAAAGTTTTCAGAGTGGTAATTAGATCCCCAAGCAAGTCTCTCATAATTAGATCCCCAAGCAAGTCTTTCATTTTCACCTTCGCCAAGTTTTCTGTTTGACTACAAAGGTCAGCATTAAGGTTTTTACAGAAGACAGTTGTCCAATGAAGACATCCAACAATGAAGACCATCCCATCTAATCCTCTAGATTAAGGATTTCTCTAGCTGCCATCCTGAATCAGCTTCAGCAAGGGCAGTGACACTAGTGTCCTTGCACTTGGAGTGCTTATTTTCTACCTGTACCTTGTTTCCAGTTCTCTCTTCTACCTCGAGTGTTGTTCCTGTCCCTCCCCCTTATTCCTCCAATTTATTCCAGTCCGTCAGAGGAAATACCACCTCCTCCATCATGCTTTACTCACTGGTTCCAGTCCACATGAATCTTCTTTTCTGAGCTCTTATTCCATTAGTGGTCCCGTGTTTTAGCACTTAATCTCCTATAAACCATGCTAATAAAATGGATGTGGTGCTGCTGGCTAAATTTATCAAGTCAGACTTGGCTGGACTTCCTTCTGGCTAAAAGAATGAAATGCCTTGTGATAACAATTCATCTTATAGAATACAGTTTTCTGTTATTAAACTCACAGCAGACTGTGAGATTCTAGAGGGTGGGGATGCTGGTTTATTCTTCTCTGTAGCCCCCTTGGTGTCCTGCACAGTGCTATTTATCTAGAAGCAGTTGTTGAATTCATCTGGAATCTAAGAAAATTCTATGCATCTGAGCAGTTTGAGTGCTACTGAATGAACACATAGAAGGTAAGAGAAGTCACTATGATTCCTGGAGAGGTCAATACTTCCTTTGGGACTAGCATGCTTCATGTATAACCACTGTAGTGCCCACACAACATGGGCGTGGTGGTGGCAGCCATGCCTCAGCTGGTGGAGATGGTGGAGTAGGTGCAGAAAGATGAAGCCTGGTCAGAACAGACAAGGGATTACTAGTGCTTGATAGCTAGGGCTTTACCTCCATAATCAGTGGGGCTTAGGAAAACCCTGAATGGGGGATGACGAATATTTTTGTCTTAGAGTGCCATCTCTAATCCATTTATGTTGGTTTACTGGAGCAGTCCATTGAAAAGGATGTGAAAGTAGCTTGCGGTACCAGGGGACCATAACACCATAATTAACCAGCAATGTGACACTGGCATAGTCTACCTGGTGATACTGACCTTGATATTACGGAGTGAAAAAAAAAGTTCAAAGCAGACCTCTGCCTGTAAAGATTTACAATGTGTAGAAATAATATATTTATAATTAGTGAACAAAATATTACAGTGCTACACTGAAGCACAGAGTTGATTTTAAAGTAATATTTAAAACTTAAAAATTTATGGCACAGTAATTAAATCAGTAGAAGAGAAAAGTAAGATGAATGTAGGCTGAAAAGGAAACATCTGTGTCAGAGGAAGGCCAAAGCTGGGCCACCTAAGAGGAATGAAATTTAGACTGGGATGGGAGAAGAGAGAGAAATCTGGATCCCAAAAGAGTGAGGGTGGTATCTGATAAAAAGAGTAAGAAAAATAATAATGCCTCAGCCGAGGAATTGTGTAAGGAGCCACAGGACAGGGTGCCATCAGGAAGGGAGTATGATTTGACAAGAGACAGAGGAAGGGAACATAACTTCTTTTAATAATTGAAAATCAACCGCACTGTCCTGGTGTCCCAGCTTTGCCCAAGTGGAAGAGAAAGGCAAGAGCACAGAGTCCCTTGTCCTTTGTCCTTACTGAGGTGCTGTTGTATTATCTGAGATGGCTCCATCCACGAAGGGGAAGGGCCCAGACTTGGAGGGAACTGCAGCTGCTCTTGTGCAGCTGGGTGAGCCCAATGCGACGCGTTTCTGGGAGGAGCTCGGGAGAAAAAAATCTGTGAGTAGGAGATGAAGCAAGCAAGAGAGTGCTCTTTTGGCAGCCTGGAAAGAGCACCACGTCCCTTCAGAGAAGGAAATCCATAACTGAACACTCAGAGGGCTTTTATTCTAAAAATACAGAGCTTGTGATTTTCACAGATTGGACACAATGGAGGTGCTGGGAGGGACACATGACTTCTATTTTCATATAGGAATTTTGAGATGGAGAGAACATAAGTGTCCCATGTACTGTAGAGTCTGTTATAGAAGAGTCCTTAAACAGGCCCTGGCTCAAACACAATGAAATGTGTATGGCTGCATCTTGTCTCTCCACCTTTTATCAACAGGCAGGCAGTGTACTTAGTATTACAGTTAACATTATGGACTCTGGAGCCAGAATGCCTGGGCTTGGTTCCTGTCTCTACCACTGTAAGATACCTACCTAACTGCTCCAGTTCTATCTGTAAATGTTGTACTTTTATCACAGGGTTGCCCTAAGGCTTAAAATGGAAAACGCTCAGAATAGAGTTTCAGCATAGTAAGCACTAGAGTGTTTGCCATTATTTGTGGTTAGAGAAGGTGAAGGAAGAAAGGAAAAGCCTGATTATATGCTTGCATACTGAATCTTTGAAACTGACTGTTCTTGGATTGGAAACCATATCATTAAATGTTTTAAAAATAGTCTGCAAATTGGAAAATTCTCTAATTGTATACATTGTGCTATTTATTTCCAAAATATCTGAAGAGTTCAGAGATGGAAAAGAGAAAGGTCTTTTGATATCATTCACTAGTAAAATCAAAACTTCAGAATAGCTGGAAAATAAATGGATGAACTAGTACATGTCTCAAAATCTGGAAACATGGATGTTTGTTCCAATTATTTACTTTCTAGTGGATGTTAAAGGCAGTAGACCTGCTCTTAGCAAAAACTACAGAGAGGATCTAACTTTTATGTTAATGTTTAATGACTGCTTATGCTTCAGCAAAGTAGAAATATTATAGTTCATCGCCCAGTTCAATTACCTAATATAAGTCTTGTATGAAAGACAATCATTTATCTTCAAAAAGGAATCTTGAAAGTATGCTATAAATCTATCCCCCCCAAAAAGAACCCATTTCTTTATGCCTTACATGGAAAAAATTTTAGCTGGGTAAAATTTACATTACAAAAAACAATTAAAGACAAATTGAAAAGGCTACCATTTAAGGATAAATTATTAAGAGGCTTTCAAGATGATTAACAGATTTTAAAATTGATTCTCTGCCTCCAAACAGATGGATTTATATTACATAATATTTTAATACAACCTTTAATTCAATTAGTCTTAGCAGGTAATATTTTAAAATAAAGTTAATTAATATTTTCTATTCTTGTAATTCAATCATGTATAACTTGCCCTTGCCAATGTGATTTCCTGGTTTTGTTGAGGGAAAAATAAAAGAAAAGGACCCCCAAATAATAAGAGGGGTAAGCTGAAGGCATGATGCAATTTGCCATTCAAACACAATGAGTTGCAAAATGGGGTACCTTTGGGTCTGGTGCTTGGTTTGGTGAGCTATAGGCCACTGAGCAACAGAGTCAACTGTCTATAATCATTTATAACCATCCTCAGGCTTTGCCAAGTTTTGACCCAGCTAAATGGAATCTTGCTGACATGCCTTGTATGTCGGGTACGACCTATAGGAATCTTGGGCCCCTTTTTCTTTTGTGTAGACACTCTTTCAAAGGTAGCCACAGCCACACAGCAGGGCTAAGACATCTTGGAGTCTTGCTTTGTTCCCAGCAGAGGAATTTTTTTTTAGTAATGCTCCAGTGTCAGTGCCTAGCTCCTTCAGCAGCTGGAAAGCTGGTTGTGTTCTTCTTTGTTGTGCTTTTTCGTTTCTTCTGGTCTGGTCCCCATCCTCTACCCTGAACACTCTTCCTGAGGTAATTATGATCCTTTTAGTGTTTTACAAAGTTAACCTCTAGGGAATTCTCCCAAATATGCAAAAACTATATCATTCATTTTGGTTTAATTTTCACCTTTAGAATTTAAAATTGCTGAGCTATAAATCATTTGGGAGAAACTTAAGTAATACTTATTTTTTATATCTTCGGAAGTACAGGGTGATTTTTTTAAAGAAGGCAGAGGGGAGAGTATATGAAAGGGCCAGATGGAATCACAAAGACAAATTAAAATAAAAAGTCATTAAGTAGATCAGAATTAAACAGCAGCAGCAGCATGCTGAGTTCCCATGTGTGGTTTTCATGTGCATCATGGGTCAGATGACGTCATACAATCACAAAAGTTACATAAAATAAAAACTTGATGTGATCCATTTAACCAATCAGGCAGTATATGTCTTCCCATGTTCCACTGGGCACCGACATTGCACTCTATTTAAGAGACTTTGTAGGACTGTAGATTTTAGATAACCAACCAAGGATCTAAAAAAACAACAAACAAACAATCAAAAAAAAAAAAAACAACAACACAGGTTGTTTTGCTGACCAGTTCTGCTTAGTTAAAATGGTCATATCTTTGCAAATGTGGCTTTAGGTGTATAACGTACCTTCCCTAGGAACAGTCATTATCAGAAAGCTTTTCACAACCCTGCCACAGCTATCGAACCAGGATTTCTGTACAAGGCACAAAGTTTGGCTCAAAAGAGCATGGAGCACTGCCTTTCGTGATCTACAGTTGAGGGCAGACCCTGTGGGTGAATATAAGGATCGCAAGCTATGATGTAGGACAATTAAGTTTGCAAACTCATCCTAGAAAAGGTGCTACATACCTCATTTCTGAATATCACTATGTTCACCTTTGAAGTACTCCCCTTGGGAAGCTATGCACTGACGCCAGTGCCTAGTCCACCCTTCAAAGCAGTTTTGGAACTCTTTTTCTGGAATGGCTATCAGAGCTGTCGTTCTATTACCCTTGATGTCTGCAATGTCATCAAAATGTCTTCTTTTCAATATTTCCTTTATCTTTGGGTGAAGAAAGAAGTCATTGGGGGCCAGATCAGGTGAGTAAGGAAGGTATTCCAACAGTTATTTGCTTACTGGCTAAAACCTCCCTTACAGACGGTGCCGTGTAAGCTGGTGCATTGTCATGATGCAAGAGCCATGAATTGTTGGTGAAAAGTTCAGGTCGTTTTTGTCAATTTTTTTCATGCAGCCGTTTCAGCACTTCCAAATAGTGAACTTGGTTAACTGTTTGTTCAGTTGGTACACATTCATAACAAATGATCCTTTTGATATCAAAAAAGGTTAGCAACATCGTTGCAACAAGTTCGGGAACTTAATTGTCACACCTCATAAGTCACCATGCCAGGGTGGTGAATGGGATCATTCAGGCTGCTCTCCCAAGGCCAACCGGAGGCAGTGCACTGGGGAAGCTGCCTAAGGGGGCTGTTTATTTCAGAGCCCCTTCCTCCATGCTCCTCTTGTCTCACCTGGCTGTCAACTTAACCCTGCATGCAATTAGGTTGTGATTAAGGTGTCAGTGGATGATGACTTAGAAGGTCTCAGTACAGTTCATTTCATCATAAAGGAGAACACCTGACAATGGGAAAAACCTTTCCCCCTTTTATGAGGGAGAAAACCAACCAAATCAGCAATCAACACAGGTTTGTTGTGCTCCTGGTTGGTGTCTGGCCCTGTGAGAGACACCTGGGGGTTACAGAGAAGTGCAAGCTATGGCTTTGCCCTTCTGAGATTTCCAACATAGGTGTGGACAAAAACATGCCAGCGAAGCTATAACTCATAACGCAGAGCCACATGAGAGAAATGTAAACTACACAGTACAAGCCATAAGCGCCAAAGGAGTGGTGACTAAATGATGGGTTCCCACAGCTGCCTAACAGGATGAGATCAAAATAGGGATCAACTGATTATCATCGCAGCACGAAAAAAAACAAAAAAAAACCCAAACCATAATTCAAACAGCATTCCATGGACGCCAGAGAAAGAATAGAACTACAGGGAGCGTAATAATTGCCTATTTTGTCAATATTAAACTTTCAATAGGATTCTTTCTTTTTTGTCCTTTTCTTTTAAAATAGGATTGTTTTAACTACCTTGACAGACTAAATTTATATGAGCGTTTGAACATGGAGAAAAAGAAATAAGAGTCTTTGGGGTTAAAACTGCAATATGAAATGTATTAAATAAAGAAGATTCTTTTATGAAAGGCTTCTAAAGTTGTCTTACATTTCTTAAATCAATCTGTAGCACATAATCAGTAAAACCGTATCATTTAAACAGAAAATTCATAACTTAGAAACTCACCCTTGTGCAGCTGTATCCTATTATGGACTGTAACTTAACACATGAGTTTCAGAAGTTGTTAAAGTTGAGTTCAGGCTAACAAATCTTAACTGTTAAAAAAAAAAGCCTATGGTGAGAAGAGATAGCAGACTATGAAGAGGCACCAGATTTGATCACAGGATGAGTGTCAATCATTTTATTTTGATTTGTTAAATCTTACTTATATATTAAGAAATAAATGTATTAGGACACATAGGGACATAAAGTGATCAAGAAGCCACTTCTGTTTTTCCATTTTGTAAAATTTTCCTCTGGGGCTGAGACTTTCAGTATTTAAACTCTG
Source organism: Rhinolophus sinicus (assembly GCF_036562045.2). NCBI lineage: Eukaryota > Metazoa > Chordata > Mammalia > Chiroptera > Rhinolophidae > Rhinolophus > Rhinolophus sinicus. The sequence goes on along the minus strand of NC_133753.1, from coordinate 135,090,940 downwards.
CCAAATGTATACTTACTGAAAAAAGGAGAATGGTGCTTATCCCAGGGAGATCTGAACTGAAATCTGCATTTTTCTTAGTATAAATTCAAATAAAAATAGTTGGCGTTATCTTTCAATACAATTTTTTTTTCAAGTAAAATTAGCATTTGAATACACTTTGGTAGACCAAACATCCACAGTTCAAATTATTGTAATTAAGATGCAGTCATTAATCCAGGACTTTTATTTTTTAACCATATTCTTTCAGGCATACTTCATGTGGTGGAATGCAAAGCAGTGTATGTAGAGATTTTACTGCACAAGCACCTTTATCCCTTACATCCTACTCCATTCCTTTCTGTGAAATGCAAAAACCATAAATGTTACCATCAAGTTTATAGATTTCAGATAACTACACTAAAAAGAGAAAATACTTGACTCTTGAGGATTTTTGCTCTCTCACAATGCATACAACCAGATTCATGATTACCGAGATGTTTTTAATAGCTCTACAGTCTGGTCGAATATTTCCAAAAGGTAAAAATGTACTTTTTGAGTTAAAGTATGCACCTATGTGATAAAAATAAAACCTTTCATGCAGAAAATATTTCCCTTAATGGAAGAGTTAATGCACCTCCAATATGTGAGAAATTTGCTTCTAATTGTACAATGTTTATAGTAAAGGTCCCATCTTATTTTTCCATTATACAATTTGGGGAAACATATTGGTGAAATCTAGCATGTCACTTTATAAGTCAATGCTAGAAACCAACACATTCTCATGGATTCAGTGACAACTAAGACAGCTTTTTAACAATGTATTTGAGAAAGTTGGCCTTGATTTGGGCCTTTGGTTAGTTTGTTTCTCCCTATTGGCATGTTTAGACTTATAAACCTTGCCTGAATGGGCAAAAGGATTCTTGCTGTGAAAAAGCTGTAATTGTTTCCAAATTTAGTATCAGGAAATGTACTCCAACAGATGTCAATATAATCTTTTCCCCAATGCAACATAAGGCCGGAAACTTCCAGAACTAATCTCGGATCACCGTTATCTCCAATGGTTTCCTAGTGTGACTCCACCTGCCTTCTCAGCCTTCTCTCTACCTCCCGCAATGCATTGTTCTTGTATCGCCTGATCTGCCATTGGACAAGCTGTTCTCTCGCTCCTCAAAAATGCCCTTCTCCTCTCAGTCTCCTGTCACACTCCTGTTCAGATGTGCCTTTTTAATGGGTGCTCTCCGCACACCAATAGAAGAATTCATTTCAATGCCCCCTCTATCGTCCTAACAGATACTGCCATGACATGGTAATATAACACCTCTGAGAGGCAATGTCTTCTAGTGGCTAAGGGTGAGGAGTTGGAAGATAGAATTTGAAACCTGGCTCTATTACTTACTAGCTATATGACCTTGGGCAAGTCACCTTAACTTCCATGAGCCTCAGTTCGCTCACCTGTAAATAACAGTAGTACCTGCATTACTATCTTGCTGTGAAGAAGGAATGTTCTTAGTCTAGTGCCTGTCCTGACTTGAGGAGGACTTGACATCCTAGCATGACTATATGAATGGATGAAGGAGGAGCCTGCAGATGACAGATAAGCATATTGTTCTCATGTAATTTGAAGAGTTAACACTCAAAGAGGATGTGAGTATGTAGCCATCTTGAAATCATGTGGTGATTTCCTTCGAGAAAGCATGTGAGGAGCTGTCAAACAGTAGCCAGCAAATAGTAAGCTAACACACATACTCTTAAAAGAGATGGCAGGGGCTGCTTCTAGGATAGCTCCTCTTTGGTTGTGATACATGGCGCATGAAAATAAATTGGATGTTGCACAAAGCCAAGAGTGGAAGGCAACACGAAGATACACCTTAATTTCTTTGCAAAGAGATTCTGTCTGGTGGTATGGAGACTCCCAACATCCCTTGTTACAAAATGGAGACACTTAGATAGTGAAGAACAATCCAATGCCAGCTGAACTGAGCAAACTTCTAATTGAGAGCCCACCTTATTTAAAACGTATTTCCATTATTTTTCACTTGAGATGTAAAATAGGGAAATGATGAAAAAAATTGTTATGAAATTAATTTCCTTCCAAGAAAGAAAGCAAAAAACCAATCACAACTACTGCCAGATGAACACTGTGTCTAAAACAAATGAGGGATTTAATGTATTGCAAAATGCCACTTGGAGGGCCTCTTTGGCTGAGAAAAAACATTCAAATTTTATTTCTTTAAATGAATGTAACTATCCCCATGTGCATTGGTCTCAGACCAGGAAACTCTGGGTGGTTTTCCTGACCAACTTGACGAGAAAATGTCATTTACTATTGCTTGCGTTTAAAAAATCAAATGCCAACTAAGGGCAATAAATTAGTCAAATGATCATTTACATCCCCTGCATTATGTGTTTCTAAAGAATTAAGAGAAATAACCGCCTGTACATTTATAGAAGAGAAATTTAGAAAAGCACTTTTACAGTGTTTTTTATGCTCCTTTGTTCAACTGTACTGGGTTTTAAAAATTCTTGGACTGGCTTTTCATCTTGCAGGAAAGTAAGGTAGCAATTTTTCTTAAGGAATTGGCAGTGATGAACTTAAGTGCTCAGCCCTTTTCTTCTGGCAGGAAGAGACTGGACCAGGGTGAGGGAAGAGGAGCCAGGAGTGCCTGAGAGGCGGCTGCACAGAACTTGTCACTCAAGGCTGATGACAGCTTTTTATAGGCTGTGTATAACAGGAGTGTAGTGGCAGCAACTTACAGATGTGCCAAAGAAAAGTCCACGTGCTAAACTCTGGCATGTGCACCACAGGTTACCAAGGCATGGCATAGTCTCCAGGCTGACTTTTGATGTTATGCCCCAAAAAGTAAGTTAGTCTGTTCCCATTTACTCCATGAGGATGGCAAGTGGCTGGATATTTCGATATTATAAAAATTCCTGGTACAGAAATCTGCCATTTGGCTTACTTTCAGTTAGTTAGTTTTCAGATCAGAAACACCTGAAGAGAGAACATCAGCAGTTTGATATTCACACCTGTGAAGCCATTTAAGCAGCTGCACAGTGGCAGCCCATTATAGGGTAAGCAATGGTTATCTGATTGAATGTAGGTTCTATGCTAATGAATGAAATACATAAAATAGGACATTTCTTTATCTTTCTATATAAAAGAGTTCCTGCAAAGTCTGGATGACAGAATATAATGTATGCGTTATTTTAATCCTTTCTCTATTCTCTGTGCTAAACTTGTAAACAATTTCTGGGATTTAGTTCATCTTAAAAAGTGAGCCATATGATTTCCGATTAAACTTCTTAAATTCACAATGAACTCAGTGAAAAATTTCCCCCTTTTTCCTTTTTACTGCTTCTACTACCCAAACTCCCCAAATAGGACCCCTGCTCCTAAACAATTTATCCAAAGCTTAGGGCAGGTCAAGAGCCCTTTACCCTTCATTAGTGAATTCAATGCTATTGTGGGAGAGAGACATTCTTTCCTTCCCTTTTCACTTCAAGAAACATACCAAACCTGAATAGACCCCAGGCGAGGCTGGGGGTGAGAGTGATTTTTATTAGTTCTAACATTGCTATTGACACATACTTGAAGATACTATTTAAAAGAAAGAGAGAAAGAGAGAGACAGAAAGGGAGGGAGAGAGAGAGAGAGAGAGAGAGAGAGAGAGAGAGAGAGAGAGAGAGAGAGAGAAAAGAAAAAAGAAAAGAAAGGAAGGAGCAAGCTTTTATTTTATGCCTCAGAGGGCATAAATTTAATTTGTAAGAAGAAAACTTTATAGAATAAAATGGCCTAACATTTCTTTTTCTTCATCACACATGAAAAATATAAACTAAAAGGACATCTGGAAACTAACATTATTCAGCAATCAGAAAGGGAAAATCCAAACCATTGAAGTTTTGATGGAGACAAACATAACGAGATTTACAAAGAAGAAAGCTGTAACCTATTGAAGTAAAAAAAAAAAAAAAAAAAAAAGAATTCCATATGCATTTTACCTTTTGGGCAGTTCCATAGCAAAGTTCTATTTCAGAAGCTCTTTGTAATATGAAACCCACTGTAGATAAGATACAACGGGAAGATAGTCTGTTTTGCAGCAGCAGGAAATCAAATTGGTTCCAGAAACCAAGTAACATGACAAATGGTTTAATAATATTGCTAGAATTGGAAAGCTTGATTGAATTATTTTTCATAATCATTAAAAGAAGTAACTTTGAAATAACTTTGCCATAGCTGTTTAGATTTTTTGGAGGGAAGGGTGTTGCAGAGGTGGGAAGACATCTAATTTTATTGGCCTTTTAACTAAAGTGTTATAATTTGTTATTAAAATTTAAGAGTTCAGTGGTGATGTACTAACTTTTGTTTGCAACAAAAAATTTCAGACAAAAGCAATATTTGATTTAACATGACTAATATATGCTATGAAGGGTTAAACAAGTTAGCAAATATAGACATATTTTATCATATCCAAGTTATTTTTTAATTTAAATCTTAGTAGCAATCAGCCTTGCTTTATTTATTTATTTATAAAGCATCTGGAAAAGTTCATTAAGTCTTAGGTGAGTCTTCGATTTTAGGAGAGACTTCTAAACGGTTAGCAAGATGTATCACTGACAAAACAACCCAGCAACTACTACCCGTAGGTGAAATGAAATGAAATCATGTTCCTGAAGTCAGGAACAAGTTAAATATCACTTAGACCACAGCACACGACTACAGAGATTTAGAAGAAATCTTACTTAAATAGGATGTGACTAGACGTTTAGGACTATTTTCTAAAAAAAAAAAAAAGTCAAAAACCCTTTTTCCCCTTCAGTACTTACAATCTTTGAAGACTAGAGCCGGGTCTCTGTGAGGCAAGACTTGGGCAATGATGTGTCTCAGGGATTCCAAGGTTCTGTCCATCTCGGGTCTGCCTGTGTGAGCCTGCTGCCCAGTGTCCTCATGCCTGAATTCTTGCAGTCCTGGACCGAATTTGTGCAGCTCATTGATGCACAGGATTACCAAAGAATCCCTTTTAACATCTGCCAATCAGACATTTCCCAGAATCTAAAAGACCCCTCAGGGGGCCCTCCTCCCAGGCTCACTTATCTTTGTTGTGTGCTGAGCTAATTAGCTCTAAAGGCTGGCTGACAGGCGGGTTCCCATTGCTTCCTTCTGTTAAACACACCCACCTACAGGCGAGCTGGGGAAGCTCCCTCATCATCGGAGCAGCTTTTCTTCTCCAACCAGATTTAGCCTGAATTGTGTGCGGCTTTCTGACTTGGATATTTCTTTTCGACCCCCGTCTTCAAATGTGCTATCCCCAGGTGTATGGAATCCAGAAGATGATTTCTCAAGGAAATTTCCTTAGTAACAAAGGAGTTTCCAGCTCAAGACTTCCAGCTCAAAATCAGTATAATCTAACTTGTTCTTTGGCAAAGAGGTGCTATGAAGACTGTGAATGCAGCCAGGCACCAGGTTATGCCTTATATTTGAACTCAGGAGCATCTCTTTGGGAGCCAAGTTTTTAATTTTTTTCCTCCCACCCAAATTATAGTCACTTCTGATGAGCAGTGACAAGTAAAACCTCGTGGACTGACGTTTTCATCTTGCCTGGAAACATTTGTTTCCCTATTGATCCTTCAAGGCAAATCATTCCCAAGATTGACTTTAATTAATTCTATCACTGCCTTTCATTTCATGATAATTTTTTTTCTATTAAAAATTGCAGAAGTGAAAAAATAATAATAATATAGGTAGCTTAATTAAACAATCTTCAGAAAACAGAGATTCGTTTTCTACCTATGTCCTTCACCACTCACGACGTCTTTCCACAAGAGACATACATATAAATAAGTCATGGGATCCCATTGCAGTAATAAGGATTTGTACCAGATATAAAAGAACTGATTTTAATGGCTGTAACCCACGTTAGTTGTTGAAGATTTGTGGAGGACGTCTTTACTTTTATTAAAAATATTTTTCTAGGGTAAGCACAAGAGATTGCTTTCCAATGTTCTTTCCAATTTTCAGATTCCATAATTATGTTGTATTATATGATTAACTGAAACCAGTCTTTTAAAGACTAAAAATAAAATGTTTTCCATGTGATCGGCTTTTTTAGTTAGTTGGTAGAAGGGTGGGCTTAATAAAAGGAAACAGAAGGAATGGGCTGTAATAATAATTCTTATTATAATGACTATCACTTAGCAAACGCCCCCAGCGAGTATATGCCACACACAACAGAGACATGGGGCTGCCCCAGAGTGCAAAGATATTATTATAAAAAAGAACTTGAAGGAAGTAGCAATTCATGTTAAGATACTTATTTAGGGTCCCAAAGTGTACTTTACATTGGCTGTACTATACAGAAAATCATCAATGTCCTTGCCGTCCAGGAGTTTATCATTGAAAGGAAACAGGATGGTCTGTAGACCAAAGGAAAAAACAAAAAACAAAAAACTATTATACATTGATTGGACACAAAGTATAAATGAATGCAAGTACTTTCAGTGTGATACTGAATTGGAAACTAAGATGGTTAAGGTTCCCATTAGAAAAACAGGAAAAATAATATTGAATTCTCAAAGGAGTGAGACTGATAATATAAAAAGAAATAACACAGAAAAATTTGAAGTGATTGATGCTGAGATTTCAATCAGTAAATGGACTTTTATGGACTTAAATTTAATTCTAGTAGTACATAAAAATATTTTGGTTGTGTAGTGTGGTGGCAGAGCACTGAATTTGCGATTAGTAAAATTTAGGATTTGATTTTTGTTATCTGTATAACTTTAAAGAAGTCACTCATCTTCTCTGGGCTCCGAGTCCTTAATCTAGAAAATTAAGGGGGGTTGAGCTGGACACTCTCTTTCAAATCTGATGTCTATGATTACATGGGTACATTGCAAATGAACAGAAATATTATCACAAATTTTCTAGCCTTCTGGAAAGTCATATTTTTATTTCCTAAAAATTGGACTGGTCTTCAAACAAAACACTTGTATTCCCACAGTCAACCTCATATCCATTCATCAATATGAGAGACACGAATTAATGGGGTGAATTCAAAGATACTCACCACTAATGTTAATTAAAATGAAAGGCAGGAATTTGTCAAGAAAACTAATCTTCAACCTCCACAAGATTTTTCTAAAGAAGGCAAACCAGAGAACCCCAAAACAGCTTTGCAAAGGTAATTTGATAAAAATAACCATGTTCTTTAATGTTATATTTTAAGAAATGAAAAAGGAATTCTAGAAAGGTGGATTATACAATTTTTCAGTCAGTATAGTTTCCTCTTTCTCATTAGGCTTTATCAGTCAGCAGAAGCTTTCTGAAACCTTTGCTTATGCATTTCTTCCTTGTCTGCCCATAAAGATATCTCAGCTTAAAGTGTTGTTGTGAGACAGTAGAGAAAAACATCTCGGAGTTTTCTCACCATTCTCTTTGATGCAGAAAACACCTGATGGAGATGGAAGAGCCTGAGAAGTCACTGTACCGTGTCTCTATTTTAGTACAGATTCTACATACAGTTCACACGTTAGATTTATCTGCCAGCCTCAACCATCTGTATGGACATACCAAAAGCAAAATCGAAGTATTAAAACAAGGGTAGATGGCTACAGTGCAAACCAAAATGATGCTCTTACAAACCCTGTTAGAGTGCTACTCAGAAGGATGACAAATGACATCTAAGTGACATATTCAGTGGTCAAAACTTATCCCCCCATAGTAAAAGAGGAAGGCTTAGAGCAGTGGTACATTTACCTAGCTCCCAGGGTACAAAGAACTCTTTAAGAAGATCACATATCAAGGTGGCATATTTTGCACCAATTCATGAACAATGTGACAAAAAAGTCTCTAGAAACAATAATTTTGTTGTTAAGGAAAATAAAACTCTTTCCTACCATTCCAGTAATATTTTTGTTGTTAAATACTCGTGGCTCATTACAGGTACAAACATGGTAAGAGGCTGGGGCCACCAACTGAAATAACATCCAGAATGTTAGAAAACATCATAAATGCACCAAAGAATCATCTTTACTTAAAACAAGGAAGGAACCCCCACCATTCTCCTTGCCTCCCCACTTCAAAATCCAGTCTGCCCTAGAGGAGAAGCTTGGGGTAAGTGAAGCAGAGAGGGGGCCAGTAGGTGAGGCTGCAGTGAAGTTGGTGAGACTCCAGGTCCTGAACAATTTCAGCACAAGGCATGCAGACTTCAAAGAATAGGCCTGTGGTAACTGAGCCTGAGCCAATTTATAGCTACTTCTCTCTAAGGAATTCGGTGACTGAGGGAAGGAGAGGCTGGTTGAGATTTAGAAAGATTATCTTCTGTGAAATAACTTCTTCACCTACATGCTAATGCCTTGATTCTCAAAATTTTACAATTTAAGGTAAAGTATATAAAATGAAAAAGAACTGGTGTCACGCAAATAGTTTACAAAAACAATGGGAAACGACTGACAGCAGCTCCTTCCAGATTCCACTGGGAGGTGGGTAGAAGGAACTGGACGGGGCCTAAATGCTGGATTGGCAAAACAATCAGAGGGTCAGAGCTGTGTGTTAGTGCTTCTGGGGGTGTGTGGGAGAGTGAGAAGGGACAGTGCCAGAAAGAAACTGTCTTTGCAGAGGTAATGACTAATGACTGTTTAGTGTCGGTTTTGTTTAGCCTCAACTAGGAAAAGGCCAGTACGAGGAATGAATGGTTTGTTACCATCAAGTTTCCTTTCAACTGGGAAGGAATAAGTAAGAGAAATGAAATGGTTGCCCAGTGTTAATTTGTTTACTCCCAACTGGGAAGGGACCAATGAGATATTTGAATTAAACTATTTATGAGAGGGTCAGTTAGAAAGGCAGCTTCAGATTGCTAAATAAAACAAATTTAAAATCACAGTTAACATAAAAGAACTTAGTCTGACATTTGTTCATTGATATATCACTACATGTAGGAAATCATCAATTAAGTACTCATCTATGGAACTACATGAATAATTAGAAAATTAATACCCCATCTACATATTAAAGGAATGTACTGTCTTCATTTTTATAGAATATTATGAAAAATGCTATCCTGAAGTAATTTTCCTCTCCACCAGATAAAACCACTAGTGAATTGCCCTTTTTCCTTGCCAGGGTAGAGTGAATACTCATAACCAGAAAGCACAATGAAAGTAAGCCTCTCCTTTATCTGAGCCTTCTATGTTATATATCAATTATATATATATATATATAGTATGATCAAACAATACGGTGAATGGTGAATGTTTAAGTAAAAAAAAAATTATTACAGTAAAAGACACATTGCCATCAATCCCCCTCAAAATACTCCCCTCCTCATTTTGAACACACTTATCCCTTCGTTCTTGCCGCTTTCTGAAGCAGTTCTGGAAGTCCTCTTTCGTGACCATCTTTAGTTGCGCTGTTGTGGCTGCCTCGATGTCCTGAATCATTTTGACTTTGGGGAGGAGCCAGAAGTCACATGGTACCAGATCCAGTGAATAAGGTGGATGAGGACACACCGTCATGTTTTTATATGACATAAATTGCCGTATACTAGAATTTATGTGTGACACGGAGTGCTGTCATGATTGAGGATGACTTGCGACACACTTTAAAATGCACCTTCTCTCAACCGTAGCTCACACCTGACTGACTGCACAGAACAAGTTGAAACTTGCCACACACTGTTACTCAGGTTTGAAGCACCACTTCCCCATATTGAAAATCCCTGCCTTTCCATTGGATGGCACCTGACAGCAGCATTCACTGTACATTTTGATCACAAAGGAAAGGCTCTTTGTCACCTATCACTTCTGGTATGGCAATTTCTGTCAAATACAAGCAATACAGTGTGCCCTCATCCACATTATTCACTGAATCTGGCACTGTGCGACTTCTGGCTCTTCCCCAAAGTCAAAATGACCATGAAAGGTAAATATTTTGAATTGATTCAGGACATCGAGGCAGCCATAGCAGCATAACTAAAGACACTCATGAAAGAGAACTATCAGAACTGCTTCAGAAAGTGGCAAGAACAATGGGATAAGTGTGTTCTAAGCCAGGGAGATTGATGGCAATGTGTTTCACTGTAATAAATTTTTAAAATTTAAACATTCACTGTATTTTTCGATCATACTTTTTTGTATATACACTCATAATGTGTGTGTGTGTGTGTGTGTGTGTGTGTGTGTGTGTATGTATAATTTGGGGATCCTGAATGAGCCCATGTCATCTTATTTTATGTAACCAATTACCCAGGCCTGTCGTGGTGTTTTGGTTTCCAAAGAGAAGTATAACAAAGTTGATTCTTCAAACAACAGTTTAGACGCCAAAGGGATCATTGAGGGAGGCTTTGCTAGTTCACAGGTTACTGTGTTTCCCCGAAAATAAGACCTAGCCGGACAATCAGCTCTAATACGTCTTTTGGAGCAAAAATTAATATAAGACCCGGTCTTATTTTAATATATTAATTTTTGTTTCAAAAGATGCATTAAACCTGATTGTCCAGCTAGGTCTTATTTTTGGGGAAACAGGGTAACACTTTCAGAATAAACTCAGAGATGTTGAAAGGTGGGAGAATTTGGATGTTCAAATTTTCCTGATTGAAGATATAAAGCCCTTGGGTCATTATTATGTATTTGGTGAAAACTGTGGCTGGCTGACTGCCAGCATAGTATGTTTTGAAAATGACAGTTTAAAAATTTTTGGTTTGTTTTTGGAGTGTATTTTGCCAGTAGGCTTTGTAGTATTTTCTCTTTCATAAAAATTTATCTAATTATTGGTTCCTTTCCCTCTTCCTGCATTTTCTCACAAAATCCACCCCGCCCCCACCATTCAATTTCACTGTCCAGGACAGTAATTTATTTTGTTGGGTGGTCAGGAAAAAACTTAATACAAGTTGTGGCTATAAAGTGAGAAGATTGACCCTAAAAGTGGTGTATGAACACCAGCTTAGTCTTTGAGCCACTCTTGAAATACAAAGGGATGAGGTCTTCTCTAAGGGGCATGCTGAGGGATGAGACAGTTTACATAGGGTAATTGCAGCTGCCTTTTTTCTTTAGATAAAGTCATGTTTGGAGGGATATGAGTTGTATGTAATATTTAAATATCTGCAACAATGAGCATATTAAAATGAAAATATAAGCTATGAAAAAATTAATATTAGACTAAAACAAACCTAGGGAAAATGTTTGTTGGTTATGAAAAATGACTTAAACCTGAGATTAGTTAATGGAGATGCTAAGTTCAAGCAAGCCAGTAATTTCACAGCTCCATATATTTTAGACGAAGCTTCCTGTAAAGACTGCATCGTTAGTATACTCTTAATTCAATTTAGGCTACACTTATGGATATGCTTCCATTAAGATAAAAGCCTTGTGCCCATCCATTTCACACTGTAAACTATAATTTCCATTTTACTTCCTATGCAGTTACCAGCAGAGCACTGCACTTAGCATGCATCCTGCTGACACAGAAGAAATATTTCAAACTTTGTTTAAAGAAAAGAGGAATAGGAAACTGCATAGAAAGGGGGCCTATTTTTTCACCAATTGAAAACTAGAGAAAGACTGAGTTAGAGAATAATATATTCTTCTGATCCTGTCAAGATACCTCAGTAGCCTCAAAGAAACAAAACAAAACAAAAAAACAACAACAAAAAAACTACTCTAGTATCACCAACTCCTCTCCCACCTCCCCAGAACTGTTCCACTCAGGGCTTTGGTCTATTGAGATGGGTTTTTTACTGGGCCTGTGAGAAGATAAAAAAGGCTTGTTATGGAGAAAACATCTTTGTTTTCTAAAAAGGAAGGGAGCTTTCTGGATGAGGGCTAACCCCTCTCATACCTCCACAGGACCGGGAAGACAAGTCCAAGTTTGTGGACATCAGTGACTGCAGAAGACTGGATACAAAGCTCTAAACCACCTGAGTATGCTGGTTTTCCTCTCATTCACCTTTCTGATACTTGGCAATTCCATTTTTTTCTTCTAATCACTCCCATCCTTATTCACTCTCTGACTATGGGCAAGCGATTTTACATCCAAAGATACTTCTCATCTCTAAAAAACAAACAAAACCAAGGTAATAAAGAATCTCTATCTCTAGTATGATGTAATAGGGTTACATTCCAGATTGTCTTAACCTTAATACTTAGGCTGACAGAGCAACCATTTAGATGCGATTCCAGACCCCCTCCAACTCATTCTCACATTGGTGTTTCCTTAGTTCTACTCCCTCCTCTCTTTTTAAAATCAAATCATTGCACTGTTCAAAATCTACAATTGCTTTTTCCTAATCAAGTCAAACTTTAAACAAAAAATTCAAAATCATCTTTAATTTAGTCCCTTGCAGTACAACACCCATTTCCCAACGACAGCATAACAAGCACACATTAATTTCTGTCTTCTGGATTTTCTGCCTGATTTCCTCTTTGCAAGCTCTTTTTCAGTCTTTCTATTCGACCGAATCCCTCTTTCCCAAACCAATTCACCAAATTACTCTGGTTTTTCACATATTCACTGTCCTTGGAATTCTCTCAGCACTAGATCAATGGTACCAGGCTCTTTAGTCTGCTTTGTACTCGCATGTTGTTGTTGTGTTTACTCTTGTCTCTTCAAAACACTGGAGGCTTTCAGCCAACATAAATGTTATCCTAAAAATCTGGGTACTTCGCTTTCTGCAAGACGAAAAACACTAGGAAACCTGATGTATGAACATATATATTTTTCTTCCTAATGTAGGGCCAAACCTCTTCCACAAACAGCAAAATTGTAGTAAGCAGGGTTTTTCTTTTTTGATTATATCAAGTGGTTACTTTTCTTCTTGAAATGGAAGCATCTAATACTGTGACAAATGTCCCAGATAAAATATTTGTATTATGAAGCACGCTCCTACTTATGGAATTAAGCCTACAATAATCTGATTATGTAAAATGTTAATTTTAACATCACTGTTTACAATATTAAGGTAAAAGAAAAACGTAGGATCTTTAAAATGTAACAGTATTAGTCTGTGTGCATGTTGTAGGCTTTGGAGTTATTCCCACACTTCCTGGTTATTCACAACTGTTAGCTCATGGCTATTCTGAAGTATACCTCATTCCCAGCCTTATACTGTTGCATATGGTTCCAGGTCATTAAGCAAATGGTCATTAAACTTCATTAAGCAAATCCTAGTCAAACTAAGATAGTCTGATGCTATTTAGGGAGACGTTCTGAGGGAGGAACAATGAAGATGGTGAGCCTTAGCCCACCCAGAGTATTGACTCCGTGCCAGGAAATAAACATACACCTCAGGAAGTGCTCTCCTGAGAACTAATGAACTCATCCCCCCATCATGTGGAAGTGGCTGATAAACCTATAGGGCATGTTGTTTGATATTACTCTGGACTTCAAATATTTGGTGTTTTTTTGTCATTAAAGATTGTTTTCATTAAAAAACAAACAAAACAACGTATAGGGCATCAGGTTTACCACTGAGTTTAACAAGGCAACTATGTGTTTTGCCAGAAAATTTACTGAGTACTTGACTAAAAGAATGATCATCTCAAGCTGCATAACCTTCAGTTAGTGCCCTTTAGAAGTATTTATGGTTCTAGGGAAAAGTTCAAAGATAGCCAGATGTATACTAAAGAAGAGATGGAAGGTTATCAGCACCACAAGGCCAGCGCAAGTATAAACTGCGTATCTTGTAGCAAAAGCTTATCTATTAGAAATTGCAAGTAGATGGTGCAAGGTTACAAAGCATGTGCACATCTTGATAAAAACAGAACCAAAAGATCATAGATGAAATATCAGTGACCTTGAAAACAGAAAAGATTCCTCTGGAAACTTCCTTTTGGCTACCTTAATTCATTTGAGCAATACTTACCAAACATATAGTATGTATCAGGCACTGTGCTGTGTTCCTTACAGGTGTGTTATTTCATTAAATCTTCACAACAACCCTGAGACAGGCACTATTAAATGTCCTCATTTCAAATAAAAAAAGTTAGAGATGCTACAGAAGGTACTTGAGGTTTGGGAAGTGGTAGAACCAGGATTTAAATTTGGAACTCCCAGACTCAAAAAATGTTTTGTTAAGAATTATAATACACAGCTTAACTACATTAAGAGTATACTTAAAATTTGGTTTTGCTCATTGTTCACTATGGATATTTTAAAATATGCGATTACATCTTGTCTGATAGGGCAAACTCTCTAATTTCTAACTGATAGCTACTCACAACTTTTAAAAATAATTGTTGTGACTGAACTTTGAATAATTTGTTTTTTGTGCTGTGACCCACAGGAAATCTTAGGCTATTAAGATCTACGTTTATTCATATTTGCCTTCTAAGTTCTTTAAACAGTAAGTGTTTTATGTAGTAGGTACCCCAAAGAAGACTGAGCCAATTGAGTAAAGCGGAGTTGGATGAAGTTATATAGTTTCATTTCCAATTTGCTTTTGACACTCTGAATATAAGAAAATGTATTCCAAAATAAACATTTTGTGGTTCTATTTAACTGTTTTGAATATTATTTTGTTGTTAAAATGCTTTATGGTAGACAGATTATAAAAAAATAAGTGAATCTGAAGACATAACTAAAATTCAAAGCTATATACTTTCAAAATTAGTATAAGTCAATGTTCAAGGGAATTGGAGTTAACATTTTCTTGCATTTATATTATTAAAGTGAATTTATTGAAAGGTCTTGCAAATAGACAGTAAAATTAATTATGAAAAGGTTAAAGGGAATCACCTGTCTTTATCAATCTTGGAAAATAATTTGGTTATTTCCTCTGGTAGATCATAAATACAGATACAAGTAATTTAAGGACATCCTGTCTGGTAACTGTGGTGACATTGCCATCTAGTGGTCATTTTCTGCTGCAGCAGTCCCTCTTCTGGCATTCTGGGCGATGCTGAACAGGTACATAATAAGCACCCATATTTACATCTCACTGGATTACAGTCTTTGAGGGAGGAACTGAGTCTTGCATATTTTCCTTCCTTCCTTCACTCAGTATTTGTTAACGTTGAACTGAAAACATGTTCTGGACCCATCCAGCTAAAAATAGAACAAACTTCTCTACTCCTCCCTTTACCTCCCCACACCCCCCTCTTCTATTTCCACTCAGGACTGCATAAAAACCGGCAACTGTAAACATCATGGTGGGTCTATCTCAAGTTTCTGTTCCCATGACCACATTAACAATTTAAATAGCAGAAAATAAAATTATGCATTACTGGCTTATTCTTAATGGAGAATAAAAAACTAAATGGCAGTGAATTCTTTCAGTAGTTAAATAAAATCAACCATATTAAGCAGAATTTCAAAAAGATAAACATCATTAAAATTATAATTCTAATAGCTACACTTTACTGAATGTTTATAAAGTGCTAGGCATTATTCTAAGTACTTTCTGTGTATTGCCGCAGGTAGTCCTCAAAACAACCTGACAAAAGTAGTTATAAATCCAATTTTAACATTAAAACTGATGTGGTAAAGGACAGAAAGAGGGAGAGAGAAATACGGCTTGCCTAAGGTTGTTTTCACTAGCAAGTAGAAAAGCTGGGTTTTGAAATCAAGCAATCACCGGTTTTTGGTAGAGAACAAAATAACAACAAAAACAATATTTAGATTTTAAAAATATGCCTAATAAAAATTATTGTGAAAAACAGATTTCATCTGATGTACCAGGTATCAAAATTACTTGTAAAATTGGATTGCTTTAGAATTACTACAATTATTCTTTAAGAAACAGGCACTGAGTCAAATTCATACATGAGAGAGGGTTTATTTATCTGTCTTGGTCCAAAAAAGACTAAAGGTGGCTTAAAAAGGGATCATGGCAACTTTCTGAAAAATATTCAAGATCTTAAATATATTAATCTTCCCAAAAGCTAGCTGCTTCCAAGCTTGACTTAATATTTTGCATGTTTTCTCTTCGTTGCTTGGTAAATATATTTGCTTCTCCTTTTTGCAATCGACGTCTGATAGTTGATTTTTGCTGTTTTGTCAACTGACGTTTCACTTTCTGCTTCACCACTTCCTGGAAAGATTTCACGAATTAGTATCACTTATAATTGACTATTTTGATAAGGAGTAAACATTCAATAAAACAAAGGTTTACATTGCTAATATCTTTCAAATTTCTGTTAAGAGCCTGAATTTTAATATTCTAAATACTAACAGTCTATACAAACCAACAAAATAAAGCATTAAATTGTTATAAAATAGGAGAAATAACATTCCTAACAGAAATACAGATTATAGCAAAAGTAGTGAAATAGTCACAATTCTTTGACAACCAAACCACCCTAGTGCCACCTAGTGTCTATCAGGGAAACCTAAGAAAAAACAACAAAAAAAACCCCTCAAAATCAAAAAAATCAAAACAAACAACATAAAAACTGCTTGTTCCTCTGCTTTCTAGGTAAAAGTGGGCATGTTAATGTAGTGGACAATTATGTTTGAAAGCATTCGCTACTGGTAAAAATATATCCACAATATATCCTTCATAACTTCAGGTGTAGGAAAGACCTGATGGCAGCAGTTATGCATGGAAAAGTCTTCCTACAGTTTTGGGAGACGTAGAATGCTTTCTCATAGTTAATGACCGTAAATTCAAATTATTTCTCATTAGTTAGGACGCAGGCTGCCAGTCTCACATGACTACCAAGATGATTAAAAAATAAGAATATTCCATTTTCAGTAACCCTTTCTTTCTCTGAAGCACTATAGCCTGTTATTTAATTATATATAACCTTGTGCCATCCAACTTGTCTCCTAAAAAAAGAAGACAAACATTGCAAGGGTTGAAGCATGAGTCTTTTCTTAATATGCCCCACCCTACACGAGCCACAAAGATGCATTTATTAAAAATACGTCAAGTTAAAAAAATTAAAGAATTATGGATCTGAGAAGTAAAAATGGGCTAGAAGAACTAGTCTGCCTAACACACTGTTTCCTGAATTGCATATGTATAATATAAAACTTGGGATGAGATAAGTTAAATGCAAACTGGATTATTTTACCTAGTTAGCAGACTATATTCAATTAACAGGCTTTAACAAGTTATCCCTCTGCTTTGGTCTAATGATTGTTAGTGGGGAAAAAGGTAAGAAAAGATAGGGGGAAACAGTGAAAGAATCAGAACTCAAGTTCTGCAGAGGATGATACACTATGAGATGCAGTTCCTCAAACCTAGGAAGGCTGGCGACTTAGAAGGACCTGGTATAGCCAAAGTTTCAGAACTGAAAGGAGGGTTGACTCAAAGTTTAAAATAAGACTGGCCTCCAGCACCCATCCCGATCCCAAGAAGCCAGGCAACTATCATAGTCTCCCACCCCATCAGGAGACCAGAATCCTGGAGACAGCATCTCCTTAACTACAACAAAGACAATAGAGCAATACCTTGAAAATGCTTAAGGAAAATTATTTCCAAACCAAACTCTGTAAACTCCCAATCAAGTGTGAGGAAAGGATAAAGATACTCTTAGTAATAAAAAGTCTCCCCAAAATTCACTCAAATAAAATCCTGGAATCTATAATGCCAATAAAGGAGTAAAGTAGGTAAGAAAAGTAGATGGAACTAGGAAAGAAGACACCCAACAAATAGGTGAAAAGTTCCAGGAAAACAACAGTAGAGGGTATACCAAGTTTAAACTAGAGGAATTCAGAGGGCCCTCCAGAATATTTCCAAGAAAAATAATATCAATTTCTTTTCCAAATATTCTGCTTGAATTTCCCCTTGGCTCTTCACTTCAATGAGACCTTAAGATAATCGTATCAAGCAGCTAAAGAAAATAAGGAGATAATGGATGACTATGCATGTACCTTTTCCTAATCCAGGACAATTTATAAATCCTGCAATGTAATTTTCTTCATGGTAACAAAAGTGGAAGAAAAACCCCATTTAGTTTGTTTTTTAAATGATGAAATATGAAACAAAATACTTGTGTATTATCTCAGGGAAATGAAAATCACGTATATTGTTGTTTGTTGTTTTTGATGGTGGCTACATACATATTAAAGTGAAATATACCTTAATTTTATAATTTAATTCTGTTACATATTAGAAAGAACAGGGTTCATAAATAGTAACTTTGCCAATACTAAAAAACTATTTTGAGAAGGAAAACATCTTACAATTATAATTTCAAAGAACACAAGAGAAAATCTTTTACCTTTGCACAGACCTCAAAACAACAATCATCAAAATAATAGAGATAACAAAATAAAAGTTTATTTTCTCCTGACCTTTTTAACAAATACAATGTGACCTCAGGGAAAATAGTGTGACCAAAATTCCAAAAGAAGATAGTTAAGATGATCAATTTGTTTCCAATAGTTAGAGGGAAACCTTTTAGATAAAGCTAGGGTAAAGAAATCTTTTTTCTCCTTAGAAATCAAATTTGTATTTTATAATGCAATTCATTATAGGTCTGACCCATTATAAACTTTTAAGTTCCTGCTGGTAGCAGTAAGGGAAATGTGATAATGTCAAGACCTACAGATAATGTCAGTGCCACATTTATATATGGCACTATATAAATTTATGCTCTTCTTTATATAAAGAGCATAAATTAAAAACTTAGAAAGTAGCATGAATTAGTAATCTCACTTTTCTTTATATGCAATTGCCAATGTTATACCACTGTAATAAGATACAAAAGCGCTTATGCTTTGCATCTGAGAAATCAAAGAAAGGAGGGTAAATCTCAGTAAGTATAGAAAATAGCAAAGCCAAGAGTAAACAGGAAACCATAAAGTGTGAGACAGTCTTAATAAAAACAGGTGGTAATACTTAAAAGGATATTTTCATTTTTTAATATAAATAGATGTTTCAAAGATTACATAGATTTAAATTTTATGTCCAGAAAACCAGTAAATTACGAAGCCGTCAGAAAAGAGTATACAAAAATCAATACATTTCTAGAATTTTGGTCTGACAAGCTCTAAATGTTTCTATTATCAAGTAAAAGTGTGCTGTATGATTTACTACTACAGTGTGCTATGTTATAAAATCTAGTACTGTTATTTTTAGCTTGTTTTTAATAATTCGGATTTAATTTTGTAAATATTCGATATTGCCCACCACAGGACATACATTTTATCTGACAATATATCTGAACTTGAAAATGGAAAATTCAGGAAACAAACAAATTCTTTTCTTTTGAATTAATTTAATACATAATTTTATTTTCTCCTTCCTATCTTCTGAACTGATTTTCTTTTTTTGCTCATTTTATCACTAAAAACTGGTTTCGATGGTATTCAACATACCTTTAAGCAGAAGGAAAAAAAAAATCCAATATACCTATTATGTAATTTTATCTATCTCCTTAAAATCTGCAAAAAAACAAAAAATAAATGAATTCTTCCACTTGGGGTAGCTCAGAGGGAAGGCAGATAGGCAGACAAGCTCCTCAGGAGGAGCTAGAAGATTTGTGCTCATTATCCTGGCCAGACAATGTCCCTCATGAAATTCTTTTGGACATTGCTAAATGTCCAACAAACGCTTGAGATACCAAAAATTTAAAAACTACCTATTTTTGTCTTTTGAAATTTAAGAACAAACAAACTAGTGAAGCTAGAGCATCTTCATTTCAGCCATGGTGCTGTCACTAGCTGGGTAACATTGAGCAAAGTCATGTAACCTATCTATCTGGGCCTCAATTTCCTCATTGTTAAAATTCAGGGACTAAACCATATTAACCAAGAATCAACCAAGTGCCACTTGGATCTAAATTTCTATGATTTTATCCTTCATATTCAAGCTAACTTACATGCTGAAAGCTCTGATCATTTCAGCTAAAAGTGAATTCTCCTATATTACTAACTTTGTACTTTGTTACGATTTTGTTCTATTAACATGAGGTCCAAATGGCTGAGACTGTCTTGTATCTCATGTAATCCTCAGTGCCTCAGCTCAGGAATCTGTCCACAGTCGTGACCTAATAAACATTTGTAAATGTTGAATGAATACTTACCGGAGGAATTGTTGAACAGCTTAAAACACTACCCACAGAAGTAATACTCAGAGTTCTTGTTCTATATTGATTAATATCTTCCGTATTTTCTTCATCTCTAAAATTAAAAATCACAATCTAGTTAATTTTTATAGTAATTATGCTTATTTATATCATTCCTTACATAATAAAATTAAAACATAAAATAACTCAGAAATATTACATTTAAAAGTTCTGTGAAGGTAAAACTACCCACAATTAAGCCAACTATATTAACAATTTTCATTTTTTCAGCTTTCTGATTGTCACTATTGAAATTTCAAAATGATAGAATGTTTTGGGCCACAAAAATCTGTTATCACTTAGCCACAATTCATGTCTTTTTCCCTTTTCTTTCACGAGACTATACACAAATCTGCCTCTTACATGTGTAGGACATTTTCTTGCCATCTTCCCAAACAAAAGTAGATGTAATGGAAAGAGACAGAAAAAACTGCAATGATAGAAACTGTCTAATTTGTTTCACACATTGCTCAAAGTTTTAATGTATAAGAAACTCAAATGATATTAACTCTTAGCAGTCAATATTTTTCAGCAGTATGTTATCTTACATTTCTACTTTGAAAAACAAAAATTTTGCCCAACACGTGTTTAGAGTGTGAGAACAAATTATTCTGTGCTTAGAAAACTGTTTAACTTATGTAGATTTTCTTCTATTAGTCAAAATCCTAAGCCACTGCCACTGTTGATTTTAATTTAATTTTTCGTTTATTACTCAAGTGGTAGTAGCCCTGAGTCTCAAGATATGGTTATATGGAAAAGAAAAAAAAAAATTCTTGTGTGTTTTGCTTCACAATAAAATGCTAACCATAAAGGCTAACCATAGGATGTAGACCTAAATATGTACTGAGAAATGCCTAATAAATATACTGATTTAATTTTGTCTTATTGCTATTTTGAAATAAATAAAACTATTTCATTAAACTATAGTTCTTTGATTCTGGGTAAACTATCCCAAATCTAAAAATTAAATTTTAGCTCTTTTGCTAATCTATGGCTAATTAATATTTGCAAGACAAACAATTCTTAAAAGAAAAATAACATTATGTAATTTTACATAAACAAATAAGAAGGTTCAAAGTACCAGAGGAAATTCACTGTAAGTAGATCCTTTATGAAGAAAGCACATTTACTGCAGATTTATTGGCCTATACATAAATTAAACATACATTAGATATATAACTACGAACAATTCATCCATCTAAAATGTGATCAATTTATCAAGAGACCTGTATTAAATTAACCAACTTGTATTTCAAGGCAGACTGCTTAAAATCGAATCAATATGCTGTAGATAACTGGAATTTTAACAACAAAAGGGTTATTTTCTTTCTTTTTACACATAATGGCACAGAATACAACTCTTACATCTTTGAAAAAAAATACTCCTTTACCAGAATGGAAGAAAGCACAGGTCTCCAGATTAAAGACAAAAATCAATCAACAGAAATCTATACCTAAGATGCCTGAATTCTGTACCTGAAAGGCCTGAATTCTTTGTTGAATGACGACAAGGCAATGAGATGAGGGCATTCACCTTCATCCTCTTCAGAGCCTGTGGGAATTCCTCCTTGACATGTCTTACCATCTTGCCTCGTGTCATTTTCAGTTTTGTTTTTCTCCTCCGAAAACTCAGTTACAGACTTGTTTTCAACAACCTGCCCTTTTATTTCTTCTAAAGCTTGATTGAATCCAGTCATTTCAAAAGTGTGTGCATCAGCACTCTCCTCTGACAAATTGTTTGCCTTTATTTCTTCAAGGTCTCCAGATGAGCTGCAACAGCAGTGAACTGATTCATCTACAGAGTTTCGTTCACTTTGATTTTCTGACCTATAAACCTTTGCTTTTTCTGGTACCTCTTCGTCAGAAAATGAGAGTTCAGATCCCTCCTCTGTTTCAGTATATGTGTCATCTGGACCTACTGGATGAAGCAGTTCATCATCTGCCTGCATCTCCTTTGTGTAGCCACTGGCAGACACCTCTACATCAAGAGAGTCCTCCCTCCTACGAAACAAAAGAACATCAAGCACTCAGAAAGAAAAAAAAACATCTGACATGGATAAATACTTATGATTCTGATAAATTGTAATTCTCATGTGAGTTTAATAGCTCGTGTATTTGAAAGATTTTTCTTTGCCTGAAATGTAATACTTAAATTACTTATGTATACAAATGTAAAAGATATATGCTGGTTGTCATTTACGAATAAAGTAATGACTATGGAAAGCAATAGATATTAGTAGAAAGGTTACAGAAACTTTAGTTGACATTTACTGACTTAATAAGTTAACTTTCAAAGCAGGTAAAGAGTTCTTCTTTTAAATTATGTCAATCATCCCAAATCAGAAAATAATTATCTTAACTAAATGTATAAAATAAATGAGAAACTATGGCTTTGAAAATGTACTAATTTGTACATATAATTAGGTTCCATGAATCAAAAATAGCTCCTGTTCTGAATAAAGGAAAATCACAAATTCTGATTAATACTTGACTTGATTCCTTACAAATAGGTTATTCACAGAGCATCTTACATTGAATAAAAGTTCTTGACTTTATAAGAAACTAGGTATGTTCCTCCCTCAAACTCAGTAACATTGTCTTAATGGATCCAAAGCAGGTATTTTTTAGTTTTTCATTTACATACTACACAACAATGATACTCAACAATGTGTGAAAGGTCACTATTTGGATAATTTTTAGATGAAAGTGTTAACTTTTAGAACTAAATAAATCAAGCATTTAACAGAGTTCTATCATTTTAAGCAATGCAGAGTACAAACCTGATATCATTAAAGGTTGGATAAAGCTCACTTTCATAGCTGAATCGTTTCATGAAGAAATCTCTAATGCATTTAACATCTCTGTCAAAATACCTGCAAAAGCAAGAATCATTTTTGATATAACCTTTGTTGCTCATTTTCCCCTTATTAGCCAATGACAATATCCTTATTATCTGTTACACTTCTACTCCTTACACGAAAGAGAAAAGGATGTTACTTAAAAAGAAACCAGTTGACAGTGTATTTGGAACACTAAAACGAAAAGGAGAGTAACGAGTAATATAACCTGTCAAAGGCACATAATTCCTATTTAGAAAACGGAAATGTAACACATACTAAGAGAAAATGAATATGAATCCCAGAAAAGTAGGGGGCAGGTTTCCACTCTTTCTCTTTCTTCTCCAGTCTGGTTATACTTCCTCTGAGCTACACCCACTAGAACTGGGTCAACTGGGAAAGCTGAAGATAAAAACAGTAATGACATGTAAGAAAAAGTTTGACTACTGAATTATGTTTATGTGCCTTTATTACCCATTAGCTGATCTGCAATAACATCCAAAAGGAATAAATAATGCTGTGGCTTATAATGATCTGAAGACATGTTAACCTGTACTGACAGTGGAAGGACCTCTGAATATCAGGGTCTCTTTTAGGTCCCCACAAAGCAACAACAACAGATTCATTCTCTAGGTTTCCAGATATGAATTTTAACTAAATTATTATTTTAGAGAAGGATGAAATAGGAAGGCAATGCCACTATTCTATGCTCTTAGGGCACCCTGGGAAAAACCTCAATAAATTATTTTAAAATTATGTTTTTATATATGCCTATGTCTCACCTACTGCACAATAACTTCGAAAGCAGAAATAGACATTATTTGTATCTTAATCTCCAGTGCTTATTAGCACAACTCATTTACCACAGTACTTGCCCATAAAAGTTCAAGTTAAATCAGTGTCTTCAAGAATAATGCAGCCTTAACTTGGAATGTCATAATCTGTTATCATTTCTGTCTCTAATTCTGGTGGTTCCTAGATGCTCCTTCATTGTTTGACTATGGTACTGCATTTAATAAAAATGGTGATTAGTCATTATCTAAAGACATATCAGCTACCGAAGTGCCACGCATTAACCTGTTAGTATTGTTTTGCTGGGAATATTTTTTAAGTTTATTTTTAAACATTTTTTTCTCTAGAATATAGACATTTTCTAATAAAAACCAGGAGGAGGAGCCTCCCTGAACACAAACTGGTTTGAGCTCACACTCTGCTAATACATTATGTAAGTGATAACTGTTATCTTTGCGAAAAAGAAGAAGCTTCTCATATTATAACTTGGAACAGGTAGAAAAAAAATACTTTTGATTATGCTACATTGCATCATGGAGTACAAACAAAAAAGGAAAATACATATCCTGTCATATTTCACAACGTCGCTGGTTTAAGTGGTTAAATAACATGAAGAATAAGATCATCACAGTATATAAAGTGATTCTGCCCTGTGTCAGGGATGAGGTTTTATGTGAATTTTCTAATAATAAAAGCTAAAAATGACATAAGATATAGTACTCGTCTGGCAACTGAAACCAGTCCAGATCCACAACTTTTATTAAGGCCATCAACATTATTGAATTCTGCTTGGTGAAGCCCTTTTGGAGGCAAACATGGAGAAGAAAGAAAAGTGGAAAGGCAGACAGAATGGGTTCCTTTTTCCATGTCCCTACTTCCGAGCAGGTTTTTGTTTTAAAACTTGGGTTTCCACCTGAAAGTCTGTTTGAATAAAGGGTTCCATGGCTAAGAAAATTTGACTTTTGAAAGTCTGTCAGATTATAGGAGTAACTCAAATTGTTCTGATGGTTTATAACAGCAGGCAGTTTCTTCAGGTTTCCAATGTACAGCATAAGCTTAATGAACAGGTTTCAAAAACTGGACCAAAGTGCATCCCCCCCACCCCCCGCTTTAAAATTTAAAATACTGAGGAATAAGGAAGATTCTCTTAAGGGGAAAATCCTACTAGTTTGATATCATTTAATAAACAAAATTTTAGACCATTAACATCAGCCACTTCAAAGCAGTTATTGACCCAAATGACAGTACTAGTAAGTTGACAATAATGAAAGCAAAATGACTGCATCACACATAACACACCCACATTCATAATCAGTTTCAGCATGGTACATACCATTCAGCATTGGGATGAGAAGTTGAAACCATTTGTGGAAAATCAATCATGGTGATGTGGTCATCTTTATCCAAAATGAGATTGAATTCATTGAAATCTCCATGAATTAGCCCATGATTTGCAAGTTTGACAATTAGTTCCATAGCTTCATCATACACTGATGCAGGATCTTCAACGTGGTGTATCTGACATCTGAAAATATTTTAATTATGAAAATAGGTTATTTGTACTCATTTATGATTTTGATGAAAGCATGTATTTCCATTTCTTGATTTCCTAGCAGTTTTCATTCCCAACAGCATACACACAGAACAGCACCCACCGATTAAAAAAAAAAGCCACACCCTGCTGCGATTCTGTATCCTCTCCACTGCCACATTCTTTCTTTGATCTTCTTCACGACTCCTATACATGTGTTTTCTCCAGTTTTTTTCCTCCCACTCTAATGAACCCATAACAAAGAAGCTTTATTCATCCATCTTGTTCCAGTAAAATATCTCGTCATACTACCAATGACTTCCATGTTGCTAATAAATCCAATGGTCAATTTTTGGTTTTCATCACATTTGGTCTGTCAGTTACCATGAAACACTTCCTTCACTTGACTCTTGATATACCAACTCTTTAGGCTGTCTTCTTTCTATACTGATCTTGCCTCCTTAGTCTTTTTTGCTAGTTATCTTTCTTCTCCCTGACCTTTAAATTTTGGAATTCCTCAAAGGTTAATCTTAATCGTTGGGCCTCTTATTTTAAATAATTCTTGGTGATCTTATCCAGGCTCATGGCTTTAAACACCACACATATATACTGACTTCAATCTAGACTTCTCCAAACTCCTAGGCATCTCAAACTTACCATGTCCCAAACTGAACCTCTGATTCTGCTCTTCAGACTGCTCTTCAGTCTTTCCCGTTTTTGTAAATGTCAACTTTATCCCTCCAATTAAGTCAAGGATGTTATCCTTGACTCGCACCTTCCTTCAAATCAATATCCAAGCCCAAACAAATCATGTTGGCTTTTTCTGAAAAACATATCCAGAATCTGACCACTTTTTAACACCTTGACATCTATCACTCTGATCCAAACTACTGTCATCTCTTGACAGGAATATTACAATAATCTCCTAACTTGTCTCCCTAATTCTGGCATGATCTCCTTTTAGTCTACTCTCAATATAGCAGCCAGGGTGATTCTATTAAAATACTAGTCATATCATGTCTCTTCTCAGTTCAAAATCCTCCAATAGCTTCCTATCTCAATGAAAAGTCCTTGTGCTAAACAGTACTACAAAGGCAGGAACACTATAAAAGTATCAAATCAACAAGTTGTATGCCTTACATTTATTTACACGATATCATGTGTCAGATATACTGCAATAAGAAACATTAAAAAGGCCTTGCAATAGCCTAGAAACCCTAAATGATCTGGCCCCTGCTCCCTCTCTGACCTTACCACTTAGTTTCTCCCTTATTCGTTCAGCTCCAGCCACACTGACATACACCCTCACTGTTCCCTGAACATGCAGGCATACTCCCATCCCAGGGCTGATGCACTTGCTATTCTCTCTGCCTGGAATGTTCTCTTAGATGTCTGCATGGTTTTCCCTCACTTCTTTCAGGATTCTGCTCAAAAATCACCTTATCAATGCGACTTTTCCTGACCAGCTCATGTAAAATAGCCGCCTTCTACACACATCTCCGTCCTTCCTGCCCTCTTGCCCCGTTTTATTTTTATCCATAACATTTACTATCTCCTGATATATATTTAGCTATTTACTGCATGTCTCCTTCCACCAGAATGTAAGCTCTGTGAGAGCAGGGACTTTGTTTTGTTTACTGCTGAGCCTGGAAGTGCTTGGCACATACTAGATTAGATTAATATCTGTTAAATGAATCACAGAATATATACTGTTAGGATGAAACTGAATTTTCATTTGCCTTTGAGTCTACTGCTGTATGTTAATTTCTAACTTCCCAAAAGCAATATTCCGTTTAATTAAAAAAAATTATTTTTAAAAACTGAACCTTATAGTTAGTAATTAGGACCCATGGTTTCAAGAGTAATACATACTTACAGAGGATAGCCATTTATGAGTTCCATAACCACTGCATGGCGATTATAATCAATTGGCTTTGGAACTGGAAATTTCCTCTCATACAATGCCTAAAACATAGCAAAACGATTATAAACTAATGAAGAGGTGATTAAGTTTTAGGGAATAAAAGTAAATATATCTACCCACAACCAGAAGTAAAACATACAAGCTTTACAAAATTATAGTTAACATATGATTATTTATGTATGGCTTATTCACAGCATAGAATGAACTGTACATAAAAACAAAATTTTAAAGCAGTTTACTTATTTTTTTCACTATTCATTTATTGAACATAGTTATTATATACTGTGCTAGGGTTATAAAAATGAGTATGAAAGAGTATCTGCCTTTAGAATATATCCTCTTCTGTTTTGTAAGTTTCTACCATTTATTGGAGTGTGCTTAAAAAAAAATTAAATGGAAATAAACTGTGATTTAGGAAGTACTCTGTCTTCTGGTATATTAGGAAATGAAATATTCCAATAGATTAGGCATTTTAGTTTATAGAACACTGACCTTTTCACAGACTACAATACACAATATAAATTTATCATGACAAACATACACTCTGTAGTAATCTTGAGTCAAATGTTACTTCAGATCATCCATAAATCCATCTTTTCCCTTATGCTTAACTTTTTCTGTCCTATTATTACTTCCTTCAAAATACGAATATGTTATTAATAGATTTATGCTCTCTGCCATTTAGAATGCTACCATTTCTAAGCCTTTATCACTTATACCTGATCACTCCATCACTGGTTCTAGCTCTTGCCACCATACCTAACCTTTATCCTGTGTACCAACAGCAAACTAAGATGCTTGTGTCAACGCTCAATTAAAAAAAGAAAAATGTACAATGGCTATAAATATTGGTTTGAACAACTTTTTCTAGTTTTCAAAACTCTCTTTAATCCAGTTAAGCAGTCCTCGTTTTCCCAATACTCTCTCCAATAAGCACTCTGGAGTGCAATCAGGACAGCCTGTGACTGTCACCTAGACACACAGGGCTCACAATGATATCCACGTCTTTGCCCAAAGTGGCTCCTCAGCAAGTACTCTGTTTTACTGTCTTCTTATAACCAATCATATGTATGCTATGTAACGTTATCCAACTCCGACTCACTTTATTAAACCTCTTTCATCAACTATTCTACTCTACACAAGTTTCTCTAAATGTAACACATATAATTGTTAAACTCTTCTTTGTTTTATTTGTTTTTGTGTTACCGTCATAACTTTAAGACACAGACTGCACTGGTTACTCCTTCGGTATCACCCCTGTATTACACCCTACCCCTGTACTTAATATAGTGGTGGGAACACAGCTGATACTCAATATATACTTATTAACAGGGTTGATTTTAAAAGGCTGTCTACTTCCTACCTTCTTTGCACAGGAAATAAACTACTTCTCATTCCCCAAAGATTGTTTGCTTGGCTTAAGTTTTTTTTTTTTCCAGTGCAAGCTGATTTTGAGCATGCATTGGCACATAATATAGCAAATATTATACAAGCATATAATAACCTCAACTATTGTCACAGTTGTCTAGCCCTTTGGCCAAGCTATAGCTCAATTTTACCTTATTCTCTGTTAGGAAAATATCCATGTATTTAAGAAGCATATTTAAGCACAATCAAGTTCTATTCCTGTACCTTCATATAAGTAGCCCAAGAAAATACCTAATACAGTTTTGGGAATATACGTAATGATTCCTACCAAACTGCCTACTTACTCTGATTGACTATTATAGGATACAACCATTAATTTAAGACCTGAAATTCGTAACATGTATGGTATCAGTATCATTTATACTGTGTTGAGAATTCTTCCCCCGATTACTAAAAATTTAAGCACGTGAATTAAAACAACCTACTTGAAGAACACCAAACAGGAATTCCCAAGAAACAACTGGTCACACACTGGCTGACTTTTAATAATTCAAATTAAAGAAGAATGAAGTCATAACAAATAAATCCTACTGAGAGAGTAATAAAAATGCAATGTCATTTTCTGTTTAATTTAAATACTGAAGATATTTAATTCGATGATTAAAAATATTTAACAA
Source organism: Rhinolophus sinicus (assembly GCF_036562045.2). Classification (NCBI taxonomy): domain Eukaryota; kingdom Metazoa; phylum Chordata; class Mammalia; order Chiroptera; family Rhinolophidae; genus Rhinolophus; species Rhinolophus sinicus. The sequence goes on along the minus strand of NC_133753.1, from coordinate 135,061,828 downwards.
ATCTATGTTGAACTTAATTTTAAAGGTAAAAGTTTAAAAACTAATGATTTTTACTCTTTGTAATATACATAAAAATCTGTAAATTGACACTTCTATTATGTGAAATAACAAATACCAGTCAATTTACCTGAGACACTAAGGATTCTACAGATGATAATTATCTAGTGTTTTCAATTACAGACATATATATGTACAGTTTAGATATATATTCACACACTTGTGAGGCAATTACATCATTATTTTCGGCTACTCTATCTTGTTAATATTGTAGATTATACATTGCCTTTATACGTTTATAACAATTAAAAATGAAAAAAATTAAAATACCTTCATATAGGCAAATTCTTTCATGGCAGAAAGACGAGATAAATAAAGCCAAGACACGTTATGCCTGTGTTTATGGTAATCACGCTTGTTTTTCAGATTTCGAAAGGAGGTTCTTCCCAGTCTGTGAAGCTTTAATGCAAATTGCTGACCTTCTCCATTTGCAACAATATAAATATCTAGAGCCAAGATTTTTAAAAAGACCACTATTATACACTTAATGCCAATAAGTTGAAGCAATTCTAATTTTCTAACTTTGTCTGATTTTATTTGTATCAAATTTTATCTTTCCTAATAACCAGGAATACTTACCGTTTAGCAAAATTATTTAATTACAATCCAAAATAAGATGACACATTAATATCTACTACAAAAGAATACAATGAAGCAATGCATCAAGGTTGTTGCTTCCAAAGATACTCAATGCTCAATTTAATTTAGTTGGAAAACATCTAATTATTCCTTAGTGCTCTGCATGTACGAGAAATGATTTAACAATCTCCCTTTGCAACATAAAGTTCAATTCTTTAACTGCTTCAATGAAAAATATTCAGTTGTTAGAATATAATCCTATAATCAGAATGGAACAAATCATCCCATAAGTATTTCAACTATTAAACAAGTTACTATTTGTAATATTGACATTTAGAATGTCCTAAGTAGTCATGAGAAAGTTTATTACATTTCTATCAAGAAGTAGTCTCTTTCTTTCACTGGTGGGGTTATAAACTGGAGCAAACTTTTTGGAGAAAAATTTGGTAAGATCAAAATTTTAAGTATATGTAACTTTTGCCCTAATAATTGAATGTATTTATAAACTTATTTGCACATTTGCACAGAGATGTCTGCACAAGAGTGTTCACCACCATTACTTACAAAAAATACTGGAAGTAACTTAAATGCCCATAACAACTGGGACAGGTAAAATCAATTAGGGAGCATCCATACAGTATAATATTCAGCAACTATGAGAAAGCCCTGCTTGCTGATGTGAAATGATATCACAGATGCATCAAGTGGAAAAAATATCAAGGTGCAGAATAGTAAGTACTGTTTGCTTTCACCTGTGATCAAAATGATATGTGAATGTATATACATCTATCCTTAGTACATATTTATATTTACATAGAATATTTTTAGAAAGCTATGTAAGACATCAATAAACTGCATAGCTTTGGAAAGTAATAACAGGAGATTGAGACCTGTATTAGAAGATTTACTTTCAATTGTACTCTCTTTTGTACACAATGAAGTTAACAAGAAAAAAAAAGTTGCTATTTTTTAAATTGAAGAAAATTGGACATAATTAAAAGGAAGCTTATCTCAAAAGATGTTTTATTATCTCATTTTATACATTTTACACACATACACACACACACTACTGTATAGCATGCTTGTATTACTTATTAAATATACACCATAATCTGGATATTAATACAGAAGACATACAAACCATCTGAAGTACATAGCAACCTCCTTTGGAGTAGGCTTCCTAATAATTATTTTACTTCCAACTTTAATTTTGCTTCTTCAGTTTCGATAAGTAATGTAACTATATAAGATAAATTATATAGGATAGAAAGCAGTGTATAATAGGGCGTGGTATAAAGAAAATCATTCCCTGCTCTTCATTTCTACATGTCTTCTACATAGAAAATAAATACATAGATATTTGTTCAATGCTATTTTAGAATGCTTTTTTTCTGTCTTCCACACATACCTAATTTTGCCTTGTTGATCACATTACTGTGAAGAAAACAATGTTTGTGGGTTTTAGATATTCACTATCTTCTAGTACTTCTTTGTGTTACATATTTTTTTACTATTATAAATGTACAATTTATCAGATATAAAATAAGTGCAAATAAAATATTTGGCAAAGATTTCAGTTATTAGAGGAAAACTAATTCTTGGTATACTTAATTTTCAGTGATAGACTTATGACAAAACAATAAGCTACTACACTAAAGACAATTTCATAATCTGTATTGTTTCTAAACAACTTTCCAATTTACTGTTTAGTTGGAAAAAATTTAAAAAATTAAAAGATGAATGCTTTCTCAAAGACAATATAAAACTAAAAGCAAAGAAAAGGTGTTTAATAGTACTGTTAGCACTTACCAGATTCTTTGCCAACACCCATCTGGTTTCCAACAGACTCAACTACCTGTCTAGAAGAAAGTGCTTTCAAAGCTAGGTAATCATAGCCTGCGTTTGTCAACCGATAGCCCTGGACAGCTAGACAAAAACAAGTGAGAAAGACCATATTTTAGTGACACTGTACCACCAAGTCACATCAGTTCACGTCATGAGAATTCAGACACGGGAAGTCTTAGCTGGAAAAAGATTTAGCTGCCCAGATTTACAGGTTTGGCATTTCTTCCTATAATTTGTATTTCTTCTCTAGAACAGGTGTTACTCAAAGTGTGACCCACAGACTGAACATCTGTCTATGTTTGTTACCAACCTGTGACAAGATACAGAAACTGAAATGAAGTGGTTACATTAAAAAAATTTTTCTATCAATTTGACCAAGTTATTGTATGTCTTCAACTCTAATAAGGAATTTGACTTACATTTTATCAGTTAATTTCATTTTTCTAGTAGATACTTTATTATTTTAAAAGTATGGATCCATGGTAGTTGAAAAAAAGGAACTCAACCCTCAACACAAATGGTTTGAGTAGCACTGCTCTAGAGTCTTGTGGCAGATTCTTTTCCAAAGATGGCACCATCAGTATGTCTATCCTGCTTGCTCTTATGCATCTGGAATTTGCTAAACCCCTATCAGGAGGTGCAGATTATTTTCCACCCTCTTTGATCTGAGTGGGCCCTCTGAGTGCTCTGACCAGTGGTAGAAGTATGTGATGTCAGTTCTAGAGCTAGTGTTTTCCTGATCTGGCAACTTCTCTTTCCTGCCTTTTGGAATGTCTGCCTGGGGGAAGACACTTACATGAAAACTCACAAATGGTACCTCAAATACTTACTTTTGGTACGCTCCCAAGCTATGAGTTTATGTTTCACTAATTCTCTTAAAACTTTATTACAGCCACCATGTTTAAGGCTGGCTATCGAAGCAATCAAACTGCAGGGAACTATTTCATGGTTCTTCATGCCCATTTCAACCTGAAATTAAAGGAATCATTATATAATCATAATCAACACAGATGATATCTAATCTACAACTTCTGTCTATCAAAACCTTGCTCAGAAATTAACTTCTTCAAACTTCTCTGACCATGCAGTTCCCCAAACAATTCTGAGACATAATTACCACCTTCTCTGGACATACTTTTAATCAGTTTGATATGTAATCACTGATATTCATATTCTAGCTCTCTACTAAATTCTATGCACTTCAAGGTAAGAAATGTGAATGTTTAACATAGTTACTGACATGTGGTAAATACTAAAATATTTATTGACATCCAAATAGTTATCTTTAAAAACTACATATATTCCAGATATTTATTAAGAAGGTATTTAATGAGAAAGTATCACATGTAAGTCATGTGGAGGATTAAAAAAATGTAAAAATACTCGCTACCTCTGGAAAATCTATTATGTAACTGTGAAAATAAGAATGTACACATCTAATTCCATTAGAAGGAAAGAAATGATAAGTGCTAAAAAGAGGTGGCTCAGGGCAGAACAAGAATACTTCTGCCTGAGGAATAAGTTTCAAGGCAGAAGCAACACTTGAGACTGACTTTGAGAGATGCAAGATGATAGAAAAAGCAGACAAAGGAATATTAGGAACAATAAAAAAGACTTGGATATGGCACATACGCAAGAAAGTACAAAGCACAGGAACAGCTAGTAAGTGTAGTAGTAGCTCAGAGAGGACGGCATGTAGAGTTCATGAAAAGGCGGCTGAAAATGCCTCTGAGTAAGATAAGGAAGGACTTGAAAGTAGACCAATGAGTTTTAGATTTTGTACAGAGGAAAGTAGGAAACGCTTGAAGACGTTTAAGCAAGGGAGATGTATGAATAAAGTTGTTTTAAGGACATTAATCTACCAGGAATATGCAAAGTGGTTTACAGAAGGCAAAACTGGAGGTGGTATATCCTGGAGAACTAAGATGACAGTCTAGGCCAGAGGAAATAGAAGCCAGAACAAGGAAGAGGTAGCGGTAATGGAAGGAAGGAATTAAATAAAGATCTTCAGACAGTAGTATGAAATTGACATTGGAAGTGAGAGGGTAAAGGGAATGAAGGGAATGAAGAGTCAATGTTAAAATGAAGAGGAAGAGCAGGCTGTAAAATAATAACAGTAATAACAATTATTTTAATGGAGTTTGGGAAAGGAGTGAGGGGGTACACAAAGTTGATGAATTTGATTTGAGCACACTGAGTGTGAGGTGTTGGAAGGTCCTTCAAACGAAGATGTTTAAGGAAAATTGGAAAGACAGAGCTATACTCAGGAATGAAGTCATAATCAGTGGGAAAAAAACTGTCAATTATTTGATAGAGGTAAGAGATGAAGCCATGACATGGATGTGCTTTTCAAGCAAGAGACAATAGAAGAGAAAGGAGGGCTGAGGGACAGAATTTGAGGCTAAGTTCACATTGAAAGGTAAGAGCAGCCAAAGTCTGATTATTGACATAGAGGTACCAGAGAAGTAAAGGGAGGAGAGGGTACAAGAAAGGTGGTCACTGATACCAAGGCTGGTGAGATTCAACTAACACTTAAATATTATATTTAATGAGGATGTCATCATTCCTTAGTGAGCTTCAAAAAAGAACTTATATATTGCAGTGAAAGTGTCTTCCGAATTTCATGTTGAATTTGCATCCGTAAGACGAGACCATAAAATCAGTTTTTGTCACCTCCCTGCTTGAAAACATTCAGTGGCTCCCCTATACTTACGATATATTTCAAATTCTTTTCTAAGCCTGGAAGGCTCTGTAAGGTATGAGCTGGCTTTCACCTTTCCCTGTCTCATCTCCAACCATTCAGCCTCTTGCTCATTATGCTCTAGCCACACTGGCCTTTCCATTCGTTAAAAACTGTTCCTGCTTCAGAGCCTCTGCACCGACTACTGCTGTTCCCCTGCCTCCAACTCATTCCAAGGACTTCACTGGGCCAGCTGCTTCTCATTCAGCTCCTATTATCTCCCACTCTTTCTTTCACTTATCAAGTACTTGTTCAGCACCTACCACGTGCCAGGAACTTTTTAAAAAAGGCCTTAAAACTTTGGTTAAAACAGTGAACAGACAAGATTCTTGCACTCAGGTAGTCTGCTGGCTGCCCAATTTGAAAGATAGCACTCGTGCCCCCGCCCCGACTACGCGTGGTTTCTATTCCGTTAGTTTCTTTCATTAACATCTTCATAGTACTTATTGGCTGATGTTATCACTCGTATTTATTGATTCGTTTACTTGATGATCTGTCTTCCTTGTCTGTCTGCACCCATTGAACTCCCTAAAATTGTTACTAAAAACCCGACACATTCTGTGTTGATTGAATGAAACTGAAGGAATGCTATGTGACTAAGTCTGTGAGTGGGGAACTCAATGCTATCAATTCTCCTTAGTAGACTTAACCCCTTTTCAGCTGGTCCGAAGCCCAGTGACAGAAATTGATTCCCGGGCCACAGAGATGCATGTGGCTCTGGAGAAGGGGGCAGAAAGGAAGGAAATAATTAGAAGAGGAGCCTTTGCTGTATTTCGGGTAAGAGAAAAGGTTCCTAACAAAGGCTTTTGAAAAATCTAACTCTCTGATCTTTTCCCCATTCCCACCTCGGCCGCGTTCCGCTGCCAGAGCGCTCTCTGCTCCCAGCAAACTTCCACTAACAGGAAGAGGACGCGCGGTGGGAAAGGACAAGGGACAGGGCAACAGGCGCACTGCTTACCGCGATCAGGACCCTGAAGTCATCCCGGCTCATGTAGCGCAACTTGGCCACATTCACCTTCCCCATGGCGGGCGGCCCAAGACGGAGCCCAGAAGCCTCCTCCACAACCAGAGAAAACTAGGGACGGTGGCACCCCGGCCTCTCACACGCTTCACAGCCTTAGGGTGCCTGGCGCATGCGCTGCTCCTTACTTCAGGTCCTTGTCAATAAATAGAAGTAGAGTCTCACAGCGCGGGAAAGTAAAGCGTCTTTTGGGCTTATGAAGCACATAGTATGAAAAAGGTAAAGTATTTTTTAAAGTGATTTTTTCCCATGTAGCTCAGTTGGCAGGCTGTAAGTGTTCGCTATAATATGTCATTTTATTTTTCTTATCTGTCAAGACCGTTTGCCTAAAGGACGCTATCTACTTCTGAGAGCAGAGTGGTAACTTTTATAAAGTTTATCCCTAAATAGCAAGTCCTACTTTAGGGAAAATGAACCTGAGCGCGACTTCAGATGATAAAAGCCATTAACGATAAACACTAGTAATCAATGATACAAGCAGTCCTTCTTCTAACTGCGCATGCTCAGGGCGTGGTTAATGAGCACTCTCCTGCGCCTGCTCAGTACTTGGTTTTTAGTTGATCCTTGAGACGCCGGAATGCGCCTGCGCCTGGCAGGGGTGGGGTTTAGAGTGGCGTGCGGAGGGCGGGGCTGTAGTTGATTGCTTCTCCGGCGCAATTGCAGACGTGTTTTTTTCAACCTCAATTTGATGGTTGCCAGCTGATTTACTCGTTGAATTATCCAGGGCCTATGCGCGTTTTAAAGGCTTTAGGAGAGCAGTCCGCGCTGGCCTGGAACTCCTCTACCTCGACAAAATGGTCACTGCAGCTGTACCGTAAACAACTTGCACCCCGTCAAAGAGGGTGCGTCTTCTATTTATACCTTCCCTACAACAGTAACGAGGATAACAAAACTTGTATGATAATGTTTGTGTTTATATCTTGTTGCATGAACTATATTTTAAAACTGTAAAAAGCAATTAGGTATTTTGGTACCTCCATGTTAGGTGTGGGTGCTACATATGGTCACGGGATTGTGCTCCGCTTCAGACTTGATCTCATTTTCAGACACTGGTGTTTAGCCTTTCTCCGGGTCCAGTCTCAAAACTTATAGTTTGGAATTTGGTATTTACAGAGTTCCATTATTATTATGCTTTTTTTTTTTTTCCTTCTGAGGTTCCATTGACCTCTGTGTTGGTTTTCCTTCCCTCCAAGGCCCTACTGAGTGTGTTGCTCTGTCTTCACTCCGTTTCATGGAGCATGCACTGGAGTTAGAAGGCAGGCAGTTGAATTAGCCCTGTCTTTTCAACCAGAATAGTACTACTCTGAAATCATAGACTACAGAAAGCAGAACAGTCCTCTATCCCCTCTAACTACCTTTGGTTTCTCTTTTCACCTGAATGCAGTAAATCTTTAATTAATGTTCAACTAAATGGAAACCTCCATTGAAATGGAGTTTTTTTGTTTTGTTTTGCTTTGCTTTTCTTCTGTACTTCACATAAGACATGAAAATGAAAAGTTTTTAAAGAAACTAAATGACTAACTTCTGGAGTGATGGAGAATGAGAAACACATGTTGTTTGCTTGCCAACTCCCAGTCCAGCACCTTAGTAGACATTGCTAATCTATTAATGACACAGGCCTTACTTTACTTTTCAACTCTGCTCCTGACAACCTCCACTAATGGATTAGATTTGGCTAGAATTGCTGTCCTGGTTCTGGAGTATTCCCTGGGGTTTATCACACTGAGCCCAAATCTCTTATATGTTCAACATTAGTATATATATTAAAAATAAAATAATTTTAACCAGACGCTTACTGAATTCAAGGGGTTCACTGCTTGGGGTGTTCCATTCAAGAACAAGATATGTTTATTGTTAGGTAGTTTCATTTACTTGCAGCAAGGAAAGGAGACATGGGATTCACATGCAAAGCTCTGTCTCTTGTAAGGGTGGCTTAGCCATTGCTTATTTACATTATTTGGTTAATTATATGTTGATTTTTTTTCTTTGCAGTTGCTTACACTAACCTAGTTGGGTTCCCGTCATGCTCATCCTCTTTACAGCTGTGTCTGCAAAATACTGTGCTAGCATTTAGTGAGAACTGCCCAGACCTTGAGACTTTTGTCTTATCTAACAATACCTTTGAAGAGTAAAAGTGATTCAAGTACTGTTCTACTCTGTCATACCATACTTCCTAATGACTGAAACAAAACAAAATGCAGAATGTTCTTTATTCTTTCATTTACCATTTATCAAACGAATACGCCAGAATTTTTGCTCAGTCCCGGGGAAACTCATTTCTGACCTGTAAACCTTGTGGTGGAAGGAGATGAATAAAAAGTTAGAGAATAGAATGAGAAACATATACAAAGGATTTATTACATTATTATTTCCTGCTCCCAGATTCCCTTGTGCGTGCACTGGGGTGCACACACGTGTGCACACACATACACACCCCTGTTCTCACAAGCTGCAGAGAATCTTGGCTGTCTACAGATTAAAGTTTAAATTTCTTAGTTTAAAATTCCAACTTCTTAGGTTAGTATTCAAGATCTTCAACAATATGTATTGTTACTTACTTCCAAGTAGCATATACTCCTGCATAATTGAACTACTTTGTTTTGTACAACTTTCTTAATTTTCTGTCTCACTTCCTTTTTACTTCATCTGTAATGCTCACCTTCCCTCCTTTTCTTTTTCCTTTTGTCCAATCACCATATATGTAAATCTACCTACTAGTCTTCAAATGCTACCCTGTTTCCCCAAAAATAAGACCTACCCGGACAATCAGGTCTAATGTGTCTTTTGGAGCAAAAGACCCGATATTATATTAATTATATTATATTATATTATATTATATTATATTATATTATATTATATTATATTATATTATATTATATTACATTATACCAGGTCTTATAGTAAAATAAGACCAGGTCTTAAATATATATTTTTTTAATTTTTTTTTTTTTAATTGGGGAAGGGGAACAGGACTTTATTGGGGAACAGTGTGTACTTCCAGGACTTTTTTCCAAGTCAAGTTGTTGTCCTTTCAATCTTAGTTTTGGAGGGCGCAGCTCAGCTCCAGGTCCAGTTGGAGTCGAACTGGCAACCTTGTGGTTGAGAGGATGCACTCCAACCAACTGAGCCATCCGGGAGCTCAGCGGCAGCTCAGCTCAAGGTGCCATGTTCAATCTTAGTTGCAGGGGGTGCTGCCCACCATCCCTTGCAGGAGTCGAGGAATTGAACTGGCAACCTTGTGGTTGAGAGCCCACTGGCCCATGTGGGAATCGAACCGGCAGCCTTCGGAGTTAGGAGCATGGAGCTCTAACCGCCTGAGCCACCAGGCAGGCCCCCAGGTCTTATATTAATGTTTGCTCCAAAAGACACATTAGAGCTGATTGTCCGGCTAGGTCTTATTTTCGGGGAAATGCAGTATGTACTCCATAAAGGTTTTATTATCCCTATATGAGTTTCCTAGGCTGCTGTAACAAATTATTACAAACTTGGAAGCTTCAAACAATAGAAATATATTCTTTTACAGTTCTGGATCATGTTCCCTCTGGATACTGTAAGAGAGAATCTGTTTCTTGCTTCTTCCAGCTTCTGCCAACATTTGGTGACTGCTGGCATTTCTTGGCTTGTAGTTTCCTCACTTTAGTCTCTGCCTCCGTAGTCACATTGCCTCCTCCATTTATGTGTGTTTCTCCATCTGTCTCTATCTTATAAAAATACATGTAATTGCATTTAGAGCCCATCCAGATCCTTAATCACATCTGTAAAGTCTTTTTCCCCCCCATAAAGAGTAAATTCATAGATATTAGGGATTAGAACCCATCGGTATCTTTTGGTGGGTGGAACATTATTCAATTTATCATAATCCCAAAAGGAAGTAAGCTCTCCCTCTAATCTTCTGTAGCCTTTTATCTTTAATGATTCTGGCCACTTTTTAACCTCCCCTATTAGCCCATAAATTAGATTAATTATGGAAAAATTTGAAGAAGGAGATTAAATAAAAACCTTTAGAGTCAAGGAAAATAAAAATGATATATTTACGTTTAAGATATTATACTAGCCAAAGCTCAGAAAAACTGTGATAGTCTTTACTGCACATGGGCTATAGTTTCATTCATTTGGGTATCAGAGGTATCAATGGTGGGAAAAGACAGTATGGAATACATGGATGTGTGAAATTTATAGCAAGTTCTAATTAGGGACACAATGCAGACTTGCGGGGTTCTGGAACATGGCAGAGAATTATATACCTTTTTAAAAAACAGCTCCTGGCATACTGCAGAGCCCTGGGAGAGACAGAGTGCCTGGCATTGAGGTACCAAGTGACATTATAGTCACAACTGTCCTTCATGAACTTTTCTTCTGTTGGATCAATCATCTCATAAGGTTGGGCAAGCTCAGCAAGCATCCCTCATAGGTGAACACAAGACTGAACACAAACAGGGCCAGAAGGCACAAAACAAACTTCATGAGCAGGTAGCCTGGACCCCCATGTCATCCACTATTGTTGTCCAAATGCCTCTCCCTCAGCTCTTACCGCCATGGTTGATCTCTTATGGTCAACTAGTAAAGGAAAAAAAAGTCCAGATTTGCTTCATTGATGTGTCATTTTGATATTTTGGTTGAACTATTGCCCCAGTTGGCTAGAAAGAGAAGTGATCAAAGGAGATCCTTCCAACAGGCAGAGCCTTAGGAAGTGCACTTGGTCCTTCACTTTGTGTAGTGAGAGAAATAGCCCAAGGATAGAATAACATGGATTCAGGCGCAGAGGTGAATAGCTTACATGGTTGGCCAAGGGGCTGGAAGGAGAAAATTTGTTACACTGTTGACAAGGAATGCTGAGATAGAGGCATGAGAATGGGTATATGGGAATGGACAAGAAGTGTGAGTATACTTGGATTGCATACTTATATCTAACATAGAAAAGGAACTAAACAACCAGGTAGACTGCCACCTTGTTTAATTGACAACAGCCAACCTCTGTCATTGCAACCTACCATCCTGATGGTAGCAGGGATGCAGGAGGCTATGCGTGGGCCTGATGACATGGAAGCTCCAAGTTACCAAGGCTAGTGTGCCTTCAGCAGACACCAGTGCTGAGTTCCCATCCCTCGGTGTCAGATTGACTACATTGGACCTCTTCTACGATAGAAAGGCCAAAGCCAGAGATTCATATTGACAGTAATAGACATATACAGAGGATGCCCAAAGAATGTATATACATTTTAAGAAAGGAGAACTATTAAGATTGTAGTACTCAATGTGTACTGATAACAAAACATGAATATAAGTCACATTTGACTTCTGCACTTTCAAGAGGTACTCAAAGTGGTTACGCCGAACTACTGCTTGAGCAACGTTGACCAAAATGTCCACTTGTATACATTTTTTTGGCACCCTCGGTATAGATATGAGTTTGCTTTTTCTGTCTGCAGGGCCTCAGCTTGCATCAGTATCATAAAGCTTCTAGAGTGTTTGCTCTAACAGTGTGGGACTGCATTTCTGAGCAGATACAACAATATGCATATGACCATGGGATCCCTGCTCATATCACACATCACACCATTCAGAAATTGCTGATGTGATAGAATCATGGGAAAGTCTATTGAAGGAGCAGCCTGTTTGAGGCTCTGCTGAATTGTCAGCTCAGAGGTAATACCCTGTGAGTTTGAATCGCCATCCTCTAATAACTTTTATATGGTCAATAACTTTTATATGGTCCTCAATAGGTAGAACACATAGGTCCAAGAATCAAGGGGTTGGAAATAGTATTGGCTTTGCTTACTGTCATTCTCAATAATCTACTTGTGGAATTTTCATCTCAGCAATTATGGGCTGTGATGGTTTAGAAGTTTTGGTTTTCAAAGGGGGATATTTTCACCAGGGGACACCGTCAAAGTTCCGTTGTACAATAAACAGTGGCTGCTATCTGCTCTTAGATTAGTTGTTTCAAGGAGACATGGCAAGAGAGGACATAGAGACCTTGGGTTGAGGATCTGGATTATGCCAGACAGATTTTGGAGATTAGCAGGCATGCCAGCTGAGGGTGAGGTATCTAGAGCGGATAGTAAGTTAAGGTAATGATGAGTATCATTTACAGCTCAAGACTAGCTGCAGTGATGGGGACTATAGTTTTTCCATTTACCTTCCTCCTCTAAGATTCCCCCAGGAAGAGAGGCTCACTGGAATCCTGAAGGAGCTGCTTCCAGAACTTAAAGAAGTAGATCCAAGCAGCACAAGGGTTGAACTGTGGAGGGCATTGTGAGGTGCTGTGCAGATATTTCCCTTCAGGAATGAAGGGCTTCCTCCACCAGCTCCCTCCGCCAGCTACTGGGAGCGCTGCCAGCAGGAAGTGCTCAGCTGCTAGCCCCTGCTTGGGTTGCACAGGCTGAGTGGAGCCTCCTCACCCAAGGTCAGACTTCCTTCCTGGTTTGCTTGAATCCAGTGACTGATTGACAAGGATGGCTAAAGGCTCAACCTCTTTGCCCCAACTCAGCATAACTCCGAAGGCTCATCCTACCTTCAGAATTCCCTGTAGAGTCAGCGGAGGCCTCTTTGGGTACTGCGTCACAGTTCAGCTTTGCTGAATCCTGCTTCTCTCCCTGTTCTCCTCCAGGGTTGATCAAAAGAGCACTCCCTATTAATACACCTTCACTGGTGTTTTTCGGGGCCTTTAGCTTAGTGTTAATGGGACCCTGCCACAAAAATGAGATAGGTAGGATAAGACCTCCAACTGAGAAGGTGGTCATTGGCTTAATTTTGCAACTAACTAGTTTTTGACTTGGATATCCTCATGACTTCTCTTTTTATTTTCAATGTTTCCTATACAACACATTTTGGTAGGCAAAACTCAGTTCATGACCTCAGGGAGCTTATAGGTCTAATGGATCTTAGGTTCTTTATATTATAAAAGGATTGGACTTGAATTAGTGTTTCTAAACCTTTTGTTAATTTAAATCCGCATGTCAGGCGTCATAACCTCCATTCCACTGGTTGAGAATCACTCTCTTCTGTGTATTTCTAGGAACTGAGAATATTTGGTTAAGATTTGTTTTATGAAAATAAGGCTTCTCATTTTGAAAAATATGCCATGATATTAGATATGCCCTTTCAAACTGTACTCCCCAAGCCCCTTGATGATTTTGGTAGAATCTTTCACCTTAGTAACGAGTGGATAGGGGATTAGTCAGGCTGGGCTCAGTCAGGGGACAGACACCATATTAGTTATTTAAACAGAATTTAATATTAAGAATTATGAATTTGGCATAAAGCTAACTAGAACACTGAAAGGGGGAAAGAAGAATACGAAGGTACCACAGTTACCACTACTAAGGCTGGGACAACAAAAATAAGAGGTTGAAATAATTAAAACTTAGAAACTTAGAAAAGGACTCACAGGCCCATACGTCTGAGGGGGAGGCTTTCCCATGTTGGTGCTGATAGCTCTGGGGCAGGAGGACATGATAAGACCGGTTTGGCAAGTGTTGGAAAAACTGCACAGTAGATTCGGTTTTTGTTAGAGAAGGGCAACGCTGCTGGGCTGAGAAAGTACTGGGGCAATGCTAACAAAAATGACGCACCCAGGAAGCCTGGAGGAAACAAACAGAAAGCAGACAGAAGGATCGGATCGATTATTCCTTATTCTAGAATTCCTTTTCGGCAGAGTCCAACATCAAGCCAGCTGGCAAAGTAGAAATGTGGTTTACAAGGTCCCAGCCCTAGAATCAGAAAGCGGAGTGTGGAAGTCTGCGTTTGGAGCTGAATAGCTGGTGCAATCTTTAAGATACGTTTGGTTTTAAGATTCTATTTGTCTGCCTGTTAGACCTACACAGGGAAATAACTGAGAATCTTCATGGTTGCCTTTTTTTTTTTTTTTTTTTTTTGATGTGTTTTCTTTTTGTGTACCTTGATTCAGGGATAAATTACTTGTTTCAGATTTTTTGTCTTTGACTTCATTGCCTTACTTTAATGAACATACCCATTTTAATCCTCTGCTTCCTTTTTGTTGTTGTGGTTTACAAGAGTTAGAAATAAACCTGTTATTCTGGTAGTGATTTTTATTAAATAGGGGCTTTCTGAGTTACTGAAAATAGTATGCATAATTGTCTTGGTTACAAATTAGAACATTTGACATATTATTCCAAGTTATTCTTTCAAATGCTGGAATTTTAAATGTTTCCACACATTAAACTTTACATAGCTTTATGATTTTTTTCTTTGAATAATGAATCTGGGCCTTAAAAATATTCTCCAGACTATGTGGTATATAACTGGCCCTCTGTTAGAACTGCTTTTTTTAGTGTAAGCTACTGCCTGACTTCCAAACTTGGTTAAACGTTCTGATTATTTCCCTTTTAACATGGCTTAATATGCTACTCTTTAACATGAAAATATTATTTGCTCACAAGGAGTTCTCATGAAAATAGACTTTATATAAAATGTGGTATTAAACTTTCTGTAGGAAATGGTCAAATAGAGAATATTAAAAATGAGGTGTTCAAAAGTGAAAGGGTTTTATTAGCTGAAGAGTACTTTAAAATGTCTGTGGACATAAATTAACAAACATGAAAATGTAAATTTAGTCACTTGTGTTTATCAGTTGAAATTTTATTATAAAGAATACTCTATTAAAAAGAAACGTTTATTTTCTATATAAAACTGTATGATGGCCCAAAAATATACATTCTCTAACATCCAAATTGTGAAAATGGGTTCTAGTTATGGTTAATGAAAGGCAGCAAATGTGCCAGACCCCCAAATACAGCAACTTCTTTTCCTTAGGTCAATTTATAAATACCTCAACATACTTGCTGAAAGTCCAACCTGAACAGAGTAGTTCATATACTGGATTCTTTCATCTGAGTTTTGGGAAACCACTGTTCTCAAGACATGTTCAAATGCTTCTACTTTTATTACTGCAGGTGTCCCTTTTTAAACAGGTCTCCCAAGAATTAAGATTGTTTAGTTCTCTTAGAATTCTCAACTTTGTTAAGCTGCCATCTATAGTCAGAGGACATCTGGAAACGTTGGAATTAGCTTGGAAAAAAGTGCTGGGATTTACTATCGTCACCAATACGCTGAAACTCCAAACTTACTTATTAATCAACTAGGGAGTTCTTGTCAAGAAAGTCAGAAGTCGGCTTTAATTGATCTGTGGTTGCCACCTGAATATTCGTTCATGTTGAAGTGATTTGTTTCTCTGAACATATCTAACATATGTTAAGCCTGTAAGGAATAAAGCTTACACACTGTACAGTTCAGCCAAAAATAACCTGTCAGCTGGTAATTTTTAGAACTTTCACTATTTCTATAAATTTTAGAGGTGGCGTCTTCTAATACTTAATGTGTGCTCTCTTTACAGTTGCTGGAGAAATTGATTATGTAGTTTGTGAATAAACTGATGCCCTTTCTTGGACTTTTCCTTATGGATCCTCTCTAGGCATTTTTCTACCTGTTTAACTCAGGATAGGTGGATAAAAGAAAGTGAAGTAAAATGAAAACTATGCTATTGTTATTGTTATTTTTATTTTATTGGCTCCGAGATAATGTTTATTAAGAGTTTGAAGGCATTACATTGAGTCTCCTGGCTCTTCTAAGGATATTTTTTGTTTTTTTCATCGTTGTTACTATTTCTCTAGATCTCAATGATTTCAATAGTAGTCTTAAATGTCAAGATAGATCATAATTTATTCATGCTTAAGGTATTTTAGGGCTAAATTTTTAAAGAAAACCATTTCATTTTTAAAAGTATATTCTGAATATAGCATTTCATGTTTTACTTTTCCAGCAATTTTTTTTAATATTCATTTTTAATTTTGGACATAATGAAGTGAGTGTCAGCAGAATCTGCTAATTATTCCCAATGTCCATTCTTTTTTGTTTCCTTTCAGCTAGAAGCTGCTGGTCTCCAGTGGGCATCTGTGAGCTAGATATTGCATTTATCAGCCCTGATAGAACTAAATTGGTTCTTACCATGGTATGTGAGTAGAAATTATAAATGCACCTTCTGAGTCTTGCCTTTTAAAAAATTGGGTATGCACATCTCTCTACTTTATTCTATTATCATGTAGGCTGGACCTTGACCATCATAGTAGTAAGCCAGCTTCAACCATGCCGGTGAGGGCAGTACTCTGAGGGGGTGTCTGAAAAACAAGATGGAAGGGCTCTGGGCCGTGGGTGACCCTTTGGAGCAGGCTACTTTCCCATTCTGCTTCACCTGCCAACTCTGAATGTTACATGACAGAGCTATAAACTTCTACCTTATTCGAACTGTATTTTGGGGTCTTTTGTTACAAAAGATAGTTCATACTGTAACTAATGCAGATAGAATTTTAAGTGAAAATTTTCTGATGACTTTGAGTTTTAAAGGAGGCTCTAGAGGCCAAGGCTCATAGATACTAAATATCTACATTCTAAACTTAAGCACTAACCCATTTGTACAAGGTTGGGAAAGGGGGCTTCCTAAACTCAGTTCTGCTCTCATTGAAGATTGAAAGATGGAAGCCTTTACTGAGCATTTTTTTTTGGGGGGGAAAGAGATGTCAGTGTTTTATGATGTTGCTTCCTCTACCTTTCCCACAGAGAGGAGAGTGGTGCTATCCGAGGTTAAGTGATGGAGCCTTGAAGAGGCCCTTTAGAGAACTTCACAAATGGCAGTGGGGATTTAGGGGATATATGGACTGGTAACTACCTCACTCCTAGGAGTCTTACATCAAAAGGCTGGCTGGAGGGGTCTACCGGTAAAAATCAAAAGGGGAGGGTTGTATTGAAGTTATCCTATGCTTCTAGAGTTTGGTTGGGCATCCCTCAAAGGAGGTAAAGAACTTTGCTCATTTACAGGAAATGACTGAGTGCGAAGTGTCAGTGGACACCTGTGTGATGCCAGGTGGGTCTCTTTGTGGTCACCACCTGGTTGAGCATGAGCTTCAGAATAAATTGTACAATGTAATGTTCATGGGCTATACAGTAGGTTTCATTGAGACAGTGAAAGTTATAAGGTGAATCAGTCAGAATAAAGTCAAGAAACAGGAAACATACCAATTGTTTTAACAGAGAATTGTATAAATAGAATTCTTAACCAGGTATTAGGGAACAGATACCCCTTTAAATTCAGGATACAAAAGGGAAGAGGTTGGTGGTTTTGAATCTTAGAGGCTTGGATAAGGGATCCTGAGTTATGACACAGATCTCTGAGGATGGGTCATGGCTTGATTAGTGTTGGTACTTCAGGAATATGGGTTCTGGGCTGAGAACTCTGGGGAGGGGCAACAGCTATCGGCTACTGGTATCTCTGGTAGTTTTGGGAGTGAAACTGCAACCCACTGCTGCGTTAGGATCAACTGATTCTGTTGGAATTACTTTCCAGATGCAACCCTGTCCATTCGGCTTTTTCAGTTTCTTAGAAGCAAGTCATTTAATAGATGACTGTGTCCCAACTACAGGGAATATGTGAGAGGTTTTCCAATTGGTTTTTGTTTTTTGTTTTTGAAGTCCTTCTCTCTAGGCATGTGATTGAAGTGAAGAACCACCCACACTCACTCTGGAATGCATCAGAATTACAGCTTTCTTCATAGAAATCCTCTTTACAAATACTTTCATACTCTCCATCAACAAAATCCTTTATAGTCTTGATAAAGATGAATTGTCTATCCATTTCTCAGCCACCTATTTTGAAATTTCCTCATGGTTTGAATGGCTCTTGTAATGGTGAGGAACGAGATTCAGATGTTGAAGATACAAGTGAAGAATTTGAATAAAATTGTTTCATCAAACTAAATGGAACAAAGCAATATTTCTAGATTACTATGTATTCTTATGTGATATGTGATTTAAGTATAAACAAAATTAATAAATTTAATATTATTAATAGGCATGTGGTAATTCCATCTACATATATAAAAGTTTATATATTCATTTTGGGGAAAAAAAACCCTTTAATTGGATTTGCCGCTGAGAAAATAGGAGATCATTTTATATTAAGAGTAGCCTTATATCTAGGCATATATGATAACGCATATATATATCCTAAGCCACAGTTTAATTAGGAAAAGCTATAAGTCCATATTTTTCTCTCCTTTTGATATTTAAATATACCAAATAATACAAAATTGAAGTCTCTACCACCATTTTTCACATCTCTGATGAAGACTCTGTATCACAAATATATGGTTAACATTTCAACAATTTTTACCCATTGAATTTAAATAGCTGGCATTTAAAATTTAATTTTGATGAAGTGTTTTTTATTTATGGATATTATATTGCTATACTAGTTTATTAGATTTTAAAATGTCTTTTGAATAATGACCTTTCTTATTTAACTTGCACTGAAACATCAGCTTACTAATCTGAATCTTTCATCATTTTTGACTCTGGCTCAATCTTTAAAAATTTTACCATTAATAATAATTCAGAAATATATTAAAATGTTTATTATTACAGTTATCTTACCAACTTAAACATTATAAATGTGTGTGTGTCTGTCTTGTTTGTCTATCTACCTAGAACTTCCAGTTGAATCTTTTTAAAATAGTTTCCATTTCTCTGCAGACCTTCCCCATATATTTATTCATGTCTACTTTTTCCTGAAGTATTTGAACATATTTATAACAGCCTCTCTGCTGCTTCCAACATCTGGGACATTTAGGGACATTTTTCTGTTGACTTCTTTTTTTCTTGATATGTGTCAGGTTTTATGTCTTTTCTCAAATGTGGGTTTTTATTTTATACTGGACATTGTGATGGTAGGTTGTAGGGGTTCTGTATTATATTGTCTTCCTTTGGGTGTTGAGTTTCTTTTTTCTGGCAGGTAGTTAAATTACTATAAGATCCTTTTGTTCTGTCAGAATTACTTGTTAGTGTGGGTGTATTTCGGATTTGTCCGTGGTCCTTAGGGTTTATCTCTTCTTTTAGGTTGTGATTCTAACTGTTAGGGAATACTCTTTTGAGAGTTGCAAATGAGTACCTGAGGAGCTCAGCAAGATCTTTCCATTGCATTTTGCCAGACCACAACACTTCCTAGCTTTGTACAAATTCTCTCTCACTTTTTTCCCATTCAACTCTAGTTACTGTCTGCTAGGCCTCATGGAGTCCCAGTTTGAAATGCATGCTTCTGGCCTTGGCCAAAACACTGAAGGGAATTCCTATGCTCACTTCTATGTCACTCCCTCACCGCAACTCCCTGCCCCATAAATTTCAATTGCCTCAATACCCCAACCTCTATCTTTGCCTTGTCAGCTCAGTGAGACTGATACTTTCTATTTGAGCTCCTCCACAATGTACCCCTGGGACATAACTGATATGTTTCTCTTTTGTACTACTGGCTGTCCAATTTATAAAAGTAGTAAGTTATATATTTTGTCCAATTTTGCAATTGTTTATAGCAGAGGGTAAGTCCAATACTAGTTATTGTACCATGGCCATGTAGGGGAGAAAAACTTTTCCCTTCTCCCCTTCTAGGTTCTTTGGCTGCCCCAATAATTAAATTGACATGAGACAGATTAACAGGAGAAAAACAGACTTTAATTTTGTACATACGGAATCCCAAAGATATGAAGCTCTCAGACAGTCAGGTAATTGAGGCTTATATGTTTTCCTGAGCTAAGGAGGAGGTAGGGTTCTGCAACTTCAAAGGGAGGAAGACAATCACAGGGAAATGGAAGAGCAAATGTATGGTAAACAAGTGTTTGTCATGACATGCAGAGAAGTCTTTCTGATGTAAAAATAAGTTATCTTTGGTAACAGCTCTCTTCCTGGTACAGGCTCCCTATCTAAATCTTTTAGGCAGTTAAGGGGGAGGTAAAAAGCTATTCTGGAGTGTTTTGGTTTTTTATTTTCTTCAGCTCAAAATAGTTGCATGTCAAAGTGGCACATTTTGGAGAGACTTGTTTTCAATCCCATCAGTTAAAAGCAGAAGTCTATGCTCCTGCAAATCCTTTCTATAATTGCTTTTTTATTTTCCCCACTCAAAATCTGAATAATAAAAGACTACATAAAATCGTATGTTTATTGTTTTTAAGTTACTCTGCTTTTACAAAAGCTAGAAGAGGAGGGAAGCTTCCCAGATCATAGTGTGAAGCTGGTATGACATTGATACCAAAACCAGATAAAGACATTACAAGAAAATTACAGGCCAGTATCTCTGCTAATGTAGTTGAAAATTCCTCAACAAAATATTAACAAACTGAATCCAGCAAACATAGAAAGGATTAAACACTATGATTAAGTGGAGTTTATCCTAGGAATGCAAGGTAGAGTCTGTATACAAAAAACAATCAATGTGATAGACCGTACGAATAGAATAATGATAAAACCCTATGATCATCTCAAAAGATACAGAAAGAACATTTGAAAAAAAATCCAACACCTTTTCATGATAAAAACACTCAACATACTAGGAATACAAGGAACTTCCTCACTCCAATAAGGGGCATCTATGAAAAAATCTCAGGCTAACGTCTCACTTAATTGTGAAAGACTGATAGTTTTACTCCTAAGATTAGAAATAAGACAGAGATGTCCACTCTATTTCTATTCAACATTGTACTGAAAGATTAAGTTAGGACAATTAGATAAGATAAATATAAGGCATCCAGATTAGAAAGGAAGAACTAAAACTACCTGTATTCACAGATGACATGATCTTCTATATGGAAAATTCTAAGGAATGAACACACACACACAAATTGCCAGCACTAATAAAAGAGTTCAGTAAGGTTGTAGTATATAAGATCAATAAGCAAAATTATTCTATATCTATTCACTAGCAATAAATAATCCAAAAATGAATTAAGACAATTCTATTTACAATATGAAAAGAGGTAACATACTTAGGAATATACTGAATAAAAGAAGTGTGAGACTTGTACACTGAAAACTACAAAACATCATTGAAAAATGAAAAGAAAAACAGACCTAAATAAATAGAAATATATGGATTGCAAAACTTACTGTTGTTAAGGTGAAAATCCTATACAAATTGATCTACAGATTCAATGCAATCTCTTTCAACATCCCAGACGCCTTTTTTGCTGAAATTGACAAGCTGATCTTAAAATTCATATGGAAAAGCAAGGTACCCAGAATCCCAAGTAATCTTGAAAAACAACCAAGTTGGAGCACAGAAACTTCTTCATTTCAAAACTGACCTCAAAACAACAGGAATCAAAACAGCGTGGGACTGGCATAAAGATAGACATATATATCGATGGAATAGAATTGAGAAATGTGCTAGGACAACTAGATACCTATATGCCAAAAAAAAAAAAAAAAGTTAGATACCTACCCCGTATCATGTACAAAAACTAGCTCAAAATGGATCAAAGACCTAGATGTAAGATCTCAAACTGTAAAATTCTTAGATGAAATCATAGGCATAATTCTTTGAGAATTTAGATTAGATAATTGTTTCTTAGGTGTGACACCAAAAGCACAAGTGTGAAAGGAAAAAAATATGTAAATTGGATTTCATCAAAACTTTTACCCTAACATTTAGAGTAGCATTTCTTATAATAGCTGAAAGGTGGATAGAGTCCAAATGTTTATCAACTGATGACTGGATAAACAAAATTTGGTATATCCATAGTATGGAATATTTTGTCATTAAAAGTGAATGAAGTATTGATACCTGCTACAACATAGATGAACCTTGAAATCATTATACCAAATGAAACAGACATAAAATGCCACATATTGTATGATCCCATTTATGAGAAATGTCCAAAATATGCAAATCCATAGAAACAAAATGTAGATTAGTGGTTGCCAGAGGATGGGGAGGGGGGATATGGAATTACTTCTAATTGGTAAGGGGTTTTGTGGTATAATAAAAAATAAGTATTTGGTGTTTGTCCCTGCTTCCTGGCACAGAGTTTCTAAAAGTCTTGGAATTTAGTGTTGTCAAAAGAAAATTCAGAGAGCTGTACTTAATATGAATGGTATACTGAGTGAGAAACAAACTGTTGGCAGACATCAAATCCAAAAGTGATATGAAGCTTAGACGTATGAAGTTACAGGATGGCTTATAAGAAAACTATTTTCATAGTTTTGTAAAAGAGAATAAAGACGTAGCCTGGAAGAACATGTACCAAAATTTTAACCGAAGTGATCATTTTTACGTTGTGGTATATAAAATTTTTCTTCTCCCTTTTCTGCATTTTCAAAAGTATGTACAAAAAAAATACATGTTATTATTTTGGTAATCAGAAAAACATCATAAATATTAAAAACATACATGCATACATATATTAGGATAAAGAGAGTTTGGAAATAGCACAGAGAAAAGAAAGTCAGTATATTTTGTTCTACTGAATAAATGAATCTAAAATTTACAAGAATTATCCTGAGGCTTATAAAACAGCTATAAGTTGTTCATGCTTACTGTTTTAATTTACACATACACATTCAAGCACTGATATATACTTCATATGTTTCTCCATTACCACAATAAATTCATACCCTATATTTAGGGAAATGAATTCTCAGTTCTTAAAACAAGTATAGTTCGAGTATTTTAATAGGTGGCTGGTCATTATATGGTAACACCTCGTTAGCCAGTATCATAAGGATAATATAGAATTTTTAAAATGATTGAAGCGTAGATCTGTATCAGAGCTTTTGTTTCAGTTATTTGGAATGGAAATATTTGTACAATGCTTGACTTTCCTGAATTTGAATCTCAAATATTGAACTACACTGTAATGGGTTGATACATAGTTGAGTATGTTGTGTTGTCATTGATTAAAATTGAATCCCTTCAGACTGTAGAAGAACCAAAAACAAGGCAAGATCTGGCGTATTCTTTCTAAATTGTGTACTAGCTTTTACTTCTTTTTTTTTTTCCACAAAGTTTAATATAGTCATATCTTTTACATATTTCACAAATGTAACTTGTTCTAACTTATGAAATAAAAATTTAATAGGCAATAAAATATTAATCTCTGTGAAAGCAGTAAGACAAATATGTGAAAATTGTTTTTGAGCTTGTTTTTCATAGATGTTGACCTATTGGTACAAGGTTAAATCCTGCATTAGATGAGTGCTGCAAGCTTCTCCGTAAGTTGGTGTCCAATAATTATGCTTTTTAAGGCCACTGGAGACTTCGGCAGGACACACATGTCCATTCACCACAAATGGTTCCACATCTGTATTGTCTGGTTTTAGACAGTCCATTTGAATGAAGTCTGAGAATGAGAGATTTGTATTCAGTAATTAAGAAAGTCCAAGTCCTTCTCCCTCGAAGTTGTTGCTGACCTGACAACCTGCTGATGTGCAGCAGCACAGGCTACTTTTCAGATACAGTGCATCACTGCAAAAGAGTTTGGCTCCACATGATGACTGCCGAAATCGCTTTAAGTCATTGAAGAGGTCTACTTTGACAACTACATTGATTTCCCCACGGATACCGTATATGGTATCATCAATTGGAAACCGTCCTGAGATGACTGTTGCAGCTTCACTGTAAAGGATCAATATCGATGTACACTTTACCAATGGCATCGTTTGCACTGTAAGCATCATGGTCAAGAACAGTGATCTGTAGAGGTTCGTCTTGTAAATCTTCATCATCCACCTCAAATTTAAACCATTCTGAGTTCCACTGAGGGTTGAGGGACTTGAGATATACATCTGTTTTAAAGGTGGTATTACCAAATGTTACCTCCACGAAGGCATCAGGCAGGTCACTAGCTCGGTCCATCACTGGCAAATGGCGCCCAGGCACGATTTTCACCTTCAGCTTCCCAGGCACCATCTCAGCTTCAGCCTCTTCTTGGGCTCTCTAGGAGGAGAAAGGGGGCCGTCCCGCGCGGGAACCGAGGTCTCATTCCGAAGAGGCAGCAGGAGTGGCCTGTTGGATTGTCCTGTCCTGGTCCTATTGTGCTGGAAAGAGAAGCAAAAGCCAGTTACCATCCTGCTGAGCCGCTGCAGCCGCTACCAGTGTTTCCTAGCTTTCACTTCTCACTGACTATTGTATCCACATAAAATTTACCATGATAAGGTTTATTATAGGAATCTATATGTAACTCTGCTTGCCCTGTCATATAAATCCATGGATTTCATGATAGGCCTTTCAGCCTCTTTAAAAACAAACAAACAAACAAACAAACAAACAAACAAAAGCTTCAAGTACAAGATTAGAAAGGTTAGTGGTGTGGCCTAGTTAAATGGGGGCATTATTGTATTTCTATAGCTAACTTAATTTTTAAAAATATACCAAATAACTCGAGACTGGTGTTTGCTTTTGATCTAAAAACACGTTTCTTACATTTTTGGCAAGGTTTTATTGCAGAAGGCTTTATTTGAAGTACATGTAGTGAAACCTCTTTTTTTAGGCTCTGTGCTTGGTGCTTCTATGACAAGGCACTTAAGTTCTCTTGTGGAGATGATAACTGGTTCTATCCTGTAAGGTTTGGATAAGGTTTAATGAAATGTATATGTAAAGTGTTTAACACAATGCCTGGGGCACAAGTGCACAATGATTCTTATCTGAGAAATGAAAAGAAACTGAAAGAAGGCCAGTGTGTAGACCAAATACTGTGCCATCGGAGGAGGAAAAGTAGGTGAGGGCCAGGTCAGGTTGTATTAGGATTTTGGACGCTAGTTTCGAGTAACGTGGGAATCCCTGAGATATCTTCAGCAAGGTGTGATATGATCAGCCAGAGTAAGTGTTCTTTCCTTTGGACTGCATGTTTATGAGTTGAGAGTCTTTGATTTAAACCAGTAGTTTTAAATCCTTCCCATGAGTACACAGCTGGAATATTAGCTTCTTACTTTTTTGACGTAGTCATAGCACAATTGCAAGTCATGCAGCTCCCATGGTGTTGTTGATAGTTTTTGTCTGAGCAGGGCCACCCACATTTGGTAGAGAATCGACAGGCTGGCAAGGAGCAGACCGGCTTTTCACGTGGCTCTGCAGTAGGATGCACACTGCCTTTGACTTCCTTCTTCTGGCTTCATGGAGTCTCAGGTAATGCCTGCCTGTTCCTTGGATGTTTTGTTTCCTCTCTAGGTTTTATTATTAAACACTTTAGCTCCCAGAGAAGAAATGACAACTCTGTGGCATAGGTGCTACCGTTTTTCTATTCCCTACCCATCTTGGATTCTTTCTCTTCTCCTTGGAGTGCTGGAATCCTTATCAGAGCACTCCAGGAGTCTATCAAATTTTAGAGTTGGCCAGAGCTTTGGGAGTTATTAGCATTCCTGATGTAGACACTTGGTTTATTGCTGGCATCTGTGTGATATCATGTCACTGGTGCCTTACTCTATATACAGGTCTGAACTATTGGATCTGTGTCTGACTGAAGCTACCATAAACACCTTTGCTTTCATCATCTTTTGGTGTGTAGCCCTTGGCTCACTTTGCGTAATCATGGTGGGCTTGCTCTACTTCGTGTCTAGACCTGGGATGTCTGCTCCTGTCCCTCCCATTCCCTCCTCATTTTATCTAATTAATCTCATTCTGTTGTTGCCCACTTACCAGGTTCATTATATCTAGTTCATCCTGAATATCTTTCCTCAGGGTAAATATAAATGGAGAAACTGAAATATTAATTGGTGAAATAATACGTTATCTGAGATTTGCTTTTAAATACCCTAGCAAAACAAAGAGTGGTAGACACAAAGATGAAAATGGCAAGACAAAAAATGACAGAATGATGTTAAAGTTGGGTGATGGCTACATTATGCTATTCTATTTTGTGTATGTATGGATTTTGCATAATAAAAAGTGACAAAGAAAGACACGTGGAGGATTTGAACATATGAATTTTCAGCCAAGTAGAGGTCCCGGAGAGGTGGGACACAGATGTGAGAAGCAGTTGGGTGATGGCCCAAAAGAAGGTGCTCTGTGTTTTCTCAACATACTAGGCCAATCATGTTGTCTTTTCATACAGAGCCCTTTCCTGAGGGATTCTTCATCGAGATTGCTATCCTTTGTCCCTTTTGACCCGCCGTCCTGCTCATAGCTGATTGTCCCAGGGAGAGGGCCTCAAAGGCATCTATTTGTATAGCAAGCTGTCTCAACCTGGGCACTATTGACATTTTGGTCTGGATAATCCTTTTATGTGGGGGTGCTGCCCTGTATACTGAGGATGTTTAGCAGCAGTCCTGACCTTTACTGACTGTATGCCAGGAGCAGTACAGGGATGGGAATTTTTATCTAGGCTTCATTCTTGTCGGTGCTGGCCGATTGATTTGAATATTCAGATGACATAATTTTTTCACGTTATATTAAAAGGCTGATTGTAAGTATTAGAAATAAATAATAATTTGAAAGTAAAAAACTTCAGGTCCATCTATATGTCTGTTATAATAATACAAACTTGTTTTAAAAATCACAATCTTGATTTTTTTTGCATAAAATATTCTTAGAATCATTATTTCCCCAATTTCTGTATAGATACTTTATTTTACAAAATCTTTTATACATTCATTATTTACAGAATACTTTTTTTTCCTGTTTTTGGTTTTCAGATACAATTATGTGGTGCTTTTGTTTTTTTAATTAATCAGAATTTTACAGTGTCCTTGGAAATGTTGCTTTTACTTGGATGAGAGAGTCTGCAAATTTATTTGATAAATTTTGTGGTTCTAGGCCCAGTGTAAATGAAACATTTTCAGGTGCTACAGTATATAAATAAATGAATGTTTTTCCTGGCTCAGTTTTGTACCATAACTAGCCAACAACTCTTGTATTAACTTCTTAAACTGAATGAAAGCACACTACTACATACTTCTGATTTAATAAAATCCTCAAAATAGGTTTTTGTGCTAATATATTTATAACATGCAGGTGTTTGACACAGAAACATAAATTACATGTACATAAAATTGGTTCAGGGAAATACTGAAATGTGCTGGGGAGGATATTAAAATATGTATTTGAACATTTATTTTATAATTCAGCTTGAACATTTTTCAGAACTGTTAGAGAGTTCATAGCTCTATTATATAATTCATTTTTCTGTTAAACATTTCTAATCTTGTATGGTTTTTATCATTTCTCTATTTGTCTTGAGATTTTATTTAGTTGGTCTGGTTGTGTAATTTCTCCTTCAAGGAGCACACATAGAGATCTTAGTACTGAAAATCTGTATAATTATTCCCAAGATTCTTATTTATCAGCTCTTTTTATTATGCTTTTCTATAGAAACTTGTATAGTTTATCGTTATCTTCCTCCACAAGAACTGCAAGTCTGCTGGTCTGCTTAGAATAATAGCTACATTTGTATCTTATGCTAAATAATATTGGTCACATTTTTAAGTGATTTTAGGGAGACAGCACTATTTAATGCATTATTATAAAAAACCATTTAAATTGAGTATAGGGTCATTTCTGAAATCTAAACAAACTGGTTTAATTTGCTTCTTAAAACATATTTATTTAAAATATGTTTATTGAGTGTTTACTAAATGACAGTATTCTTTTTGAGTTTTTGTTTTTGATCATTGTTTCTTACCAATTACCTGAAAGGGATTTTTCAACTAAGAAACAGTAAGAAAAAATTGATATGATTAAAAAGAGGATTAATAATTAGATAATTAATTAGAATAATTAGATAATAATACACAAATTAAGAAAATTATTGAATACACGTCTGGTTTTAGAATGATGTCCACATAGTCAAGTTCCTCACCTCCTTCCAGTATTTCTCTAAGTGTCCTCTTCCCAGTGAGACCTACTTTGACCACCCAGTTTGAAATTATAATCTCATCCCCACCTACCCTGTAGACAAGTAGTCTGCTCTCTCTTTTTTAAAAGCACTTATCACTTGCTGGCATACCATATAATACATATTTATAATGTTTATTATTTCTTGTCTATACCATGTCCCCCTCTACCCAACCCCCAACAAATATAAACTCCTTATGGAGTTTTTATCTGTTTCTTATGCTTGTTATGCAGATGCCTGGTGCATAGCAGTTCAGTGCGTTAGAAGGATCTTTATCTGCAATTCTAGCTGTTAGTTTTTTGCTAATTGCCATTCCTACTGCCATTTTGTTGGAAATGTTATTATCAATTCAAACTAAGAACTCTAAAAGATTGTGAAGCATGACTGGAATGAATAAAAAAACACCCTAAAACTCTGGGATGGTTTTTATGGTTTAGTTTTCTAAAACAAAAGTTATTGTTTCTTCAAAATGATAGTAACTACCGCTTTTAACCAAATGCTATGCCATGTACTTCACATATTCTTTCTGTTTGTCCTTTTGCCATCTTTATTGAGGTAGACAGTATTACTCCCATTTTATAGACGAAGAAACTGAAACTTAGAGAAGTTAAGTAATTCTGAATGGCAGATCTAGAAATTATACTCAAGTCAGCTTGAATTTGAAGTCCATGTTTTTTTTTTTTTTAAAGCTGTCTCTAATTGAAACAGAACTTCTCTATTAACAGTATTATTTAATTAATCAGAAATCCTATTCTATGAGCATATTTTACAAAATATTTAGCAAAGTTTACAGTATAATTATTAGGGAACACACAATATATTATACTTACTTCTTTCATTCATTAATTAAAATACTTGTGTCTTACCATGTGCTAGGTGCTGGATATTCTGTGATGAATAAAACAGACATGGCTTCTGCCTTTAAGGAACTTGTAGTCTTTTGGGAAAGACAGATGTATCATCAAAGATTTCCGAATGCTTCCCCACCCTTCCACATATCACTGAAAGTAGAAAATATTCTGATAACATTTAGATTTTATTCTGTTTTTCCAGAACACATGGCTAAATTTTTGTTTTATCATCAGGGTTCTGTGGTTTGATGACTCAGAAAATTTTTCTCACTTTCTTGAGTTTTCACCTACCCTAGATCTATAAAGAAAAGTAGTTTGTTTTTAGGATTTCTTTTATTCTATTATATAGAGAACCAAGTTGGTTATATTATATCTGTTTCTAAAACTATCTTGAAATCTGATACACTGGATTGAATAAAGATTGAGCGTGCTCGCTAATTTTAGGTTATTCACAAATTGGTCTGTTCAAACTATTTGTGATAAATTATTAATAATTTGATTTTGAATATGTTTAGTTTTTAATCTGTATTTAGTTTACTTTCCCCAAACCTTTTCAAGGTCAATATTTTCATTCTTACTGGATTGTGACCAAGTACTATACGTAGATGAATTTTGAGTAATAGGGAAAATTAATCATGAAAATGTAAGATTTAATATATAACTCTTTTCATTCCAATGTAGTATCCCAAGTTTGCAATGTACTAAATGATATCCTTAGTTTTAGGATAACTTGGTGTTTCTTTATTTTATAAATATCCCATCTGTTTATTTTTCTTGTGAATGAAAGCTAAGTAGTCGGAAGAAAAACTAAAGCATCAATTATCAGCTCTTGAATAACTGAGCTCTTTGGCCACTTTTCTTTTTGTCCTTGTGTTTGCATAATCATAATCCTTCAAAGTTTCATTTGCTTTTGAGAGTATTGTTTTTAAAAGGACTTTTAATCTCTTATTAATAGAATGTGGATCTTAAAACTGGACTATTTTGTGCATTTGGACTTTTATATCATCCACGTACGCAATTCTGATGGGATGTTCTAATAGTGTTTATATCTTTGCCCTTTTAGTCTAGTTAAAGATTGGAGGCCCTTCTAGTTTAATGCTTCTTAAGAGCCACAAGAAATAATAAGGGAAAGTCATATAGGGGGGCATGAAGATTTCTTTGCATGTGCATCAAGAAAATCTTCAACCCGGGAAGGCAAGGGTTAAGGAAAATATAATCAAGTATCTCAGTAGTTTTGAGAAGTTGTATTAATCTGAATCCTTGGATCCTGAATTCCTAAATTTCTAGTACAGGAGTTAGAGAGAACTATAAGGTAGAGATGTTAAATAGCCAGTTGGTATGCTGAATCTGGCCTACAGACATATTTTGTTTGGCCTGCTTGGTGTTTTTTAAAAGTGAATTAATGGCAAACATTAACAGTTGAGAATTTTCACACAAAAATTCAGATTGGTAACCTCTGGAAAGTTGGAATATTTGACCATAGCGAACCTGCTTCCCATGTAGTAACAATTAACAGTTGAGTGGTGGCGGCTTTTGGACCATGCTCCCCTTCTCCCTGCACCCTGGCGTGCAGTGTTGCCACTTGTACATGTGCTGTCACTTTTTCTAATATTTGACCTGTAGTCATGCGTTTTCGTCCCCTACCATGGAGGGAACATTCTCCCTGGAAAGCCTTTCCCCTAACTCTCTGCCCAATATTCAGTGTTAGGCCCTGTCTTTCCAGTGCTCACATAGCACCTCGTCCACATTTCCCTTTAATACTTACCATTTTTATTATTGTAAGTGTTCACTTGATAACTTTCCTTGCTAGACACCAACTTTTTAAAGTAAGGATCTTACACTGAATCCTCAGGGGATTCAACAGTGCTTGACACTTAAAAAGTGCTGAATTTAGGTTTGTTCGTGGTAAGTGAAGTGAACATTACATGTTTCCTGGAAAACATAGATTCTAGGATACAAGTGAATCTCCAAGAATAATTAGTTCCTTATGAGGCTCTAAAATTTGTCAGTAAAACTCATTAAGAGGGGTCTTCTGGGGGTGGCCAGTTAGCTCAGTTGGTTAGAGCGTGGTGCTAATAACACCAAAGTTGCCAGTTCAATCCCTGCATGGGCCACTGTGAGCTGTGGCCTCCTTAAAAAATGAAAAAAAAAAAAAGAGCGGTCCTCTGATGGTTGCTGCAGAACAAGTTCAGAACTAGGGAGGCAAGAGAGGCTGCTTGGTTCAAAGCTTAAAGAGACACTCTTTCTCAGGGTCAGGCAAGTGCCTTCTTAAATTTTATGCCATAGGAGCTTCTCTTGCCTCATCATACTCCCACTCCTGCTTTGAATGATATAGGTAAACAAACATTTAGTTTAAAAATAAAATATTGGTCCTAATTGGAGGGACTATAGAAAGAGGAACATAGATTGTTTTCAAAGGAAGCATGACCACAAGAAAGATAACTTATTATTATTATTATTATTATTATTTATAAATTTATACTCTGGCTGCTTTAAAGATATTCTCTTTATCATCAGTTTTAAGCAAATTGATTATGATATGCTTGGAGGTAGTTTCTTCGCATTTCTTCTGGATGGGATTTGTTGAGCTCCTGAATCTGAGTTTATTGTTTTCTTCAAGTTTAGTAAAATTTCAGACTTTATTTCTTCAAAAACTTTTGTGTGTCCTCCCCCCCTCTCTTCTCCTTTACAGTCCTAATTACACATATGGGGGAGAGGGGCAAAAAATGTATACAAATGACTTGTATTCATCTCTTGTTATCGGTATATATTGAGTATCACCATGTTAATACAGTTTTTCCCTTTCTTAAAACATGTATACATTTGTTTGGCACCCTCTGTATCTTAGGTTACTCGAAACTTCTCAGCTCACTGATAGTCTATTCATATATTCTTTTCCAGCATTTTTTCTCTTTGTGTTTCATTTTGGATAGATTCTGTTGCTGTGTCTTCAGGTTTATTAATCCTTTCTTGTACAATATCTAATCTAGTATTAGTCCTACCCAGTGAATTTTTCATCAGGAATATATAATTTTCACATCTAGAAGTTTGATTTGGGTTTTGGTATGTCTTTGACAAACCGAACATAACATGCTCAATTTTCCCTTTTGTTTCTTATGTATGGAATAGAGTGATGTTTACTCTTTTAATGTCCGTGTCTCTAAAATCTATCATTTGTGTTATTTCTGGGTTGGTTCTGATGATTGATTTTTCTTTTCTTTATGGCTTGTACTTTACTGCTTCTTTGCCTGCCTAGTAATATTTGATTAGATGACAGACATTATGATTTTAGTTTGTGTTATGTATTTCTATATTTCTAAAAATACTCTTGAGTTTTGTCCTGGGACTCAGTTAAGTTTCTTATAAATAGTTTCATCCTTTCTGGGTGACATGATCATTTAAGGTGAATAGAAAGGAAGAAGACATAAGGAAAAAAAGCTATGGAAAAAGAATTGTCTTGGAAACCAAGGGACAGTTTTAAGAAATAGAGAAAGTAAACAAGGTACATGCTGCTGATGGTTCGAGTAGGCTAAGGACTGAAAACAGGCTACTGAATAAGGTTGTTTATGTGATGCAGAGAATATTCTGTATTCTTCTGAGCAGAATCAGATTATAAAGTGTTGAAGAATGAGTGAGGGGATGGAGTGTATCAGAAGATAGATTATTTTTCTCCTCTTCTTTTCCTTCTCTCTCTCCTTCTCCTCCTTTTCCCCTTCTTTCTTCTCTTAGATTTTTTTCTTCTTATGTTTTTCTCCATTCCCTTACCGAATAGGTTAACAGCCTTATGATGTAATCTATTCTATTTTAAACACACACACACACACACACACACACACACACACACACACACATTTTTTTCCCCATTTTTTTAAATTAAAGTTTATTGGGGTGACAATTGTTAGTAAAGTTAGATAGATTTCAGGTGTACAATTCTGTATTACATCATCTATAAATCACATTGTGTGTTCACCACCCAGAGTCTGTTCTTCCATCACCATATATTTGATCCCCTTTACCCTCGTCTACCACCCCTCTCCCCACCTTACCCTCTGGTACATATTTTTTTTCTTTTTTCTATTCAGACATTATCCAGAGGATAACATACCTTTACTTTAGGAGGTTGGCTGATACCTATCAACCTGTATTTAATTGGGTATATTTTTAGGGGGTTGAAAGAATAGATGTTTTTAGTTTTAGGTTTCAAGCTATAGAGGAAAATCCTAAAGAAATGTCATTGTTGTTGATTTGGTGTTACTGCAAATACAGTCTCCTAGTTCAGGTTCAAAATAATAGCCTCAGTTCCTTTTTATGTAACACACTGTTTGTTATAACCTAATATGTAGCATCAGCCTTCACTGTTAGCAGCAGTAAAACAGGGATTGGTAACAGCCAGAAAAGATCAAAGCATTCATTTATAGCTTTCCTCAATACAAAATAAAATAAAATTTAAAGTTACATAGATATGTTTTTTTTTAACAGATAGAGGCAATACAGTGAAATTAAAAAAAAGGGGGGGGATTTGTCAGATGGGGCTTTCTTTTCACAAGGAAACAGTAAAGAAGATTTGAGCATAGTGTAATCACATAATAGGTGCTTTATTGAGAGCTTGTTTAGTAATAAATAAGTTGTAAAATTAAATCTAAGAAAATGGATTCACCAGTGGTAGAAATAGTCCAGAAAGCAACATTGACAGGTTTGGCTTCTCTCTTTCTTCTACTACTTACTAGCTATGTGACCTTAAGCAAGTTACTTAAATTCTCTGATCTTTAGTTTTCTTATTTGTAAACTACAGTAAACTCTGACCTTCTA
The DNA here is from genome assembly GCF_036562045.2 of Rhinolophus sinicus. Lineage (NCBI taxonomy): Eukaryota > Metazoa > Chordata > Mammalia > Chiroptera > Rhinolophidae > Rhinolophus > Rhinolophus sinicus. Next base: position 135,028,264 of record NC_133753.1, on the reverse strand, counting down.
GCTACATATGCTGATCATGCAGAGCAAATGATAAACGAAAGTGTGACATATCATAAAGTACTAGATGTGGTCATGGTATTTGAAGCATTAAATATCAGCAATCATCACTGAAAACTCATTGAATTCTAATTGTTTTATTAACTTACTTTATCCTGAGTAACATTTGGTTATTGCTTTTCTCCCCTAAAGGTATAGGAAAGGGTTATTTTAAGAAAACAGTTCTACTTGGGGAAACTATGGGCATTGCAGAGCTGGTAGGTGGTATTATTGAAGAATATATAGGGACTCATTTGAGGACTTGGCCACATTCTTTAGATCCTGTAATCAGCCACTTACAAAATAGCATGATAGTCTCTATACTGCATACACTTTTGAGAGTGAGTAAAGGTAGTATTAGTGGAATAGAAATGTTGGTTCTTTTCTTTTTTGCCTGTGTGCATTCTTTGACGAAAGGAGAAATAAGGAATAAGTAAGTGGTAGAATTAGAGTGCTTTCCTGGCAAGTACTTTGTTTTTGTGCTGCATTTTATAACACAGAGTACTCATGTTCTACTAATTTCCTATTTTATGATGTGTACTTTCCAAAGTCCACTCATTCCTAGTAGTTTACAATGTTGCAAAGACTATTTGCTAAAAATGTTAATGATGAATTTATGTATTATGAGAATTTGATCACTTAATGTTACAGAATTTTATAAGGATATGTTTAGGCTAGAAAACAGTGTCAGATCACATTTATAGAGCAGAACTTGTGTATGTTGATTTGTAGTAAATGAAAAAAAGGTAGTTACTCTTATGAATAATATGAATGGTATATTTTGTATTTAGAGTATTTCTGGGAAAAACATCCATAATCGTTACCAAGAAATCTAAATAATTCTGTTGATCTGACTGCAAAGTGTGAGTCTCATTTGATTTTTTTTTTCTTTACATGATAAGGGCAAAAGTGTCAGGAAAGCTTTTACAAGCCTGTCATAGTACCTTGGAAGGCAGGAATAGCAGAATTTCACAAGTCAAATCAGATAGACACCAGAAGGTCAATATTTGTGTACTGATAAATGTGAGTTGTGAAACTTGGCTCCAGCTGCCAGATGCGGGAGAGCCTTGCAATTTAAAATTACGTTAGTAATGAAAACTGAATGAACACAAAATTTCCATTTTTAAAAGACAGTCTTATCCAACTTGCAGTTTTTGAGAAAAATAAGTTTAGGTAATTTTGGCAACTGCTGATTAAATATTTGAATCTGGTTTGTGCACACATGGCATATTTTATTCATTACATTAACCGCACAGTAAATAAGTGAATACCACAGTCGTTTACTTTTCTTAGTATAACTAAAAAGTTAGGTATTAAGTATACAATAACTATGTAGAAATGGAAAAGTAGTGAGGGATACTATGCATGAAAACATATCATTCTTGTATCTGGCTATTACATTTTTCTTGAAATTTAACTGAATAATCCTAATTTTACCTCTTTTATAATTATATAAAATGTTTTGGTTTCAAATATAATTTTGACTCATTCCTTCATTTCCTTGAACTATTTGTTCATGTATTTCTTTAATTCCTCAGTCAAAACTTGTCCTTAATTGCCTTTGTTGATAAGAACATTTAAAAATAATATTGAGAGAAACTTTAATTGGCTGTCAGTAACTTCACATCTTTTCCCTTCTGACATAAAGCTGTTCTAGATATTATTGCAAATTTGAAGATAAATTGGTCAATCACAATTTTAACTGTTGTGTAAAAATAACGTATTACCTGAGCTTTAATCAAGTTGCTCTTATCTCAGAGTCCGGTGAATATGGTTAAAAGAAATGCGAAGTGTACCTTTGATAGACATCTGGGCATAGATGGGTTCTTTTAGTCTTCCATTATAACTGAAGCTTTAGGAGGGGGCTATCTCTGCCATATTCTGAGAGTCTAGGCACACTGCATTTCCTCACTAGACTTTTTTGGAGGCATTTCAGGGTAGTTGGGGCCTGTAAGCAGCCTGCCTGAGTTTAAATCTCGGCTCTGCCCTTATTAGCTGGTGAATCATTTAACCTGTCTGTGCCTTTTTTCTTCATCTGTAAAATGCCAATAATGATCATACTCTTAAAATTGGTTAATTTATTAAAAAAGTGCTTTTACAGTGTGAGGCATATAGTAAATACACAGTAGATGTGTGATTATTATCGTAATGGTGCAAGAATAATATTTAGTTTTGGGATCTTTGGTTCTCAGCCAGGGATACCAGGCTTATTTCTTTCCGGGAAGCTTTGAGTATTTTGGGAATATCAATATCCATTCTGCACATTGTTTCACCTGTCATGCGATCAGTCACACATACAGGATTTGATCATATTTAGAGGGACCTTTAAAAGGCATGGTTACATTATGAAAATGACATCTAAAGATATTTATAACATTATTACATCTTCCAAGCTTGTATGAAAGAAAATCATGGATAGGATTTGGATTGAGAGGTGGGTTGTGACACTAATTATCAACTAATTTTAAACATTTCTGCTCTGAATTTGTGTGTGTGTAGAAGTTTCTGAGGTAAGATCTTATTCTTCTCTACTTCTATGTCAATTCTAAATATATTTCTGATTACTTATATCAGACATTTTCTTAAGTGAGAGAATTGTTTTTAAATTCTATCATATGAAGACAAATTATTTGTCAGTAGAGAAAGATGAAGTGTCTGTGTTGGGGCAAGAAAGGATTTAGGGCCTACCAGATGGGTTTGGAGGTGAAGATAGGTGAGGCTGGAGGTGGAGCAGTGATGGAATTTGGCTCAATTGGATGGGCTTCTCAAATGCTTGCTGATCATAAGTTCATGGTAGTAAGCAACCTCTGAGAGTGTCAGGAGAAAGCGGACCAGGCGTTCTGAGACTTATTCAAGAAGAGTTTCATTTCTTCTGTGGTGGTGCCGCTACATGTGGTGACTGCCTTGTGGAGAGGGGATGAAAACAAGCCAGGATTGTGTGGTAAGCCTGGTCAGTTTGGATTCCATGACTCAATGAATACAAGTAGTTTGTGTCCTAAAATTCCTCATGCCCTGGTTAAAGAATCTTTGCATTTAAAACAAGTGACTGAGAATTTTACAATGTCGTTGACTCTTAAGATGCAAAAAAGACTGTGGCTTCCAGATTCTGTCCAAAATAATAGTTTTAATCCTTTGCTTGTAGAAAAACAGAGGCAAACCAGAAACTTCTGTTGGCAATTTCTCTTAAGAGTTCATTGAAATCTCCCATCCTGCTATTTTGTGACATAGTTGTGTAGTTATGTAAATATACTGTGGCACTTTGGAGTGAGGCAGGAAGGAAAAGGGACAGGTCTAATTATGAAAGTCAGTGTGAGATGGCTGGCAGGTATGTGCTGAGGAAGAAAAATGCCATGCCATGTGAAGAAATCTTATGCATCATATAATGTGCTTAGACCCCCATTGTAAAATGCTCTCCTATTTTATATTTTTTTGCAAGAGTATTCCACAGTGTAGAATCTTTCCTAAGAACATATAATGGCCTACCATGTTTTCATCCCTTTGCTTCAGGCTTGCATTTGTACTGCATACAATCTCTCATGTTAGGAACTAGCCTGAGGCAACCAGACCCTTGCTGTTGCCACCCCTAGAAAGAGAAAAAAACAAAGAAAATAGAGTTATGCAATCCAAGAAGGGAATTTAAAGAGATGTCTAGTCCAACATTCTCAAGCTGCTTTTTTTCCTCCACTTCCCTTCTTCTCTCCTTCCTCCCTCCTTCCCTGGTTGCCTCCCTTCCTCCCTAAGGCCTGGAACCATTTCTGTTTATATGGAATCCTAACAGAAAGACAAGAGAAAGGCTGCTCTGGTGGAAGCATGGATGAGATGCAGTGCCCAGACTCTTCCTGGTTGTGGTTCTGGGGAGAATAATTTGAAAAAACAAAACAAAACAAAACTGATTATATTAAAAACAAAGAACCAGATGTTTAAATGACTTACTTCGGTTTTAGATTTTGACACTTAAGAAAATGTGAGTATGCTGAAAACTCTTCTGGAAACAGGGAAATTCTTTTTCTTTTTTTTTTTTTTTTAAGTTAGAGAAAATAACCCAATTTCATACATACCTACATATGGAAACCCCACATACATGAGAGTGTCAGAAAACCCACATGCACGAGAGGTTCAGAGATAGAAAGGGAACATGGTTATGTATATAAAACATCTTGAGCTAGGGTTGAGGAATGGTGCCTTGGAAGCTTCAAAAGATTGCAGTATGATAAGAAGGGCAGACCTTTAGTAAATACAACTTTGCCCTGCCCTATAGATGGGTCAAACAAAGTTATTTCTGGTAATCTCTTATGGGCAAGTCCTCTAATTCAAATCCTTTTAGGTAGTTAAGGGTGGGGGAGAATTTCTTTTGAGCTTTTGGCTCAAAAGGCATATCTTGGGGTGACTGGTTTTGGACCCCCCACAGTTCTCTCCTCTGAAACTTCCCTGGAAGTTTCACATTCCAGAAATTGGGTTGGTAGATTGTTCTGTGCATATACCTCATTAAACCAGTCTCAGTATTGAGAGAAGTTGAGTTGAGTTAAACAATTGTGTTTCATTTCAGGAGGTGGTGGTACAGGTGGGCTCTCAAAGTTAAGCCTATGGTGCAAGGAATTGGGTATTTAATAAGACGCATCTCTGTGGAAACAAGAGAAAAACAATGGTTACTATAATCCTGGTTTTTGAGTGCTAAAGGCAGGCAGTCAAGAACATTTCTAGATGTCTGTCTCAAATCATCTTTAGATAGAGTGTAGGCAGGCAGTTACTGTCTGATAGATTCTCCTGGTCTGCAGTTTGAATGTCTCTGGTGATCTTTCTGCAATGGGCATGAAGACTGTCCATGTATGAGCTGTTGTGGTGAATTCTCTGAAGTTTGTATCAAGTTATCCCACTTTAGTTTGCATGGCCTTGAGAAAAAGGGCAGTTTTAGTTCTCAGTGATTCCAAAGCAATGGGTGGGGAACTGAAAATGTTAGTTTGGAGGGTTGTAGCCAAATATTAAACAAACACACAAACAAACAAAAAACATCTTAAAAAAATTCAGGATCCATTTTAGTTTATAGGTAGGAAATTAAAAACAAAAACAAAAATTTAAAGACAGTGAACAGCACTAGAATCTAATATCCACAAAGGTATATTATAGTTTCTATGGAAACACTTTTTTCCTAAAATGACCCTCATTTTTATCAAAGATAACCAAATTAAGACTAATTTATTTGCAAAATAAATCTAGTTCTAATAAGCCTGTCCTGATTATTTGCATAAACCCTACAAGAATAGTAATTAACCACATAGGCTCTTTTAAATCTGTTTTGCTAGAATTTTTCATAAGAAATCTTCAGATTGAACTTAAAAGGGCCTGTCAAGGTCAGAAAAAGCCAGGCCATATACTTCACATGAGACTTCACCGGCAATACCTATAAATTTGGGGTTAATTCCTCTCTTCTTCATATCCCCAACGTATCCTGAGTTTCTTTTTTTGCTTCTCCCGGTAAGCAACCTTCATTCCTTACCTGGAAAAACTATTGTGAACCATATAAGCAAGGTACCGGGGTGTTTTTGCAAGGTGCTTTTATTGGCTTGCAAAGTCAGTCTTAATTCCTTCAAGCTTTCTAGTCATATCTGAGCCTATTCTTGTCTCTCTCAAATATGACATTCCAGTCAAAGTCTTGTAGTATAACTAGTTTCCAATTGTGTCCTGTTATAAAGAGAACAGATTCTTATTGAATTTATGCAAAGAAACATATGAAAATAAAAATGCTCACTGAGAGTTTCCAAAGTCTGGAGGGATTGATCAGAGAGAGAGAGAGAGAAAAAAAAAACACACGTGTTTCAATACTGCTTACAAAAGTGCAATTTATCAAATTGCTCTAAGTCACAGGTAGTTTAAGAGAAAGAAAAAAAAAATCCTTCTATCTGGAAAACAAAAGATTTTAAAAATCAGCAATATTTCAATAAAAAGTCATTAAATTGTAACCCTCTCATCGGTTCATTCAGTCCTGTGTAATTAAACATATTCTGCTCCAATCCAGTTTTCCCATCAATTCTCTCGACCTTGCCTGATAATTGGGGTCAGTGATAATTCCAAGAAATTTGCAAGGCTCTCCATGAAGCCTTGTATGGTTTCCTCGGTGAAATGGGTGTCTCAGTCTCTAGAGATTTTAGAAGCTATACCCCAAGTAGGAAAGCTTCAACTCATCCAAAACCAAAAAAAACAACAACAATAAGAACACATTGATGCCACCCATACCAAGGGGCAGTTGAATGAAGTCCATCTTACATGTACTATGGTGGACTAAGGAATGCAAAAACTGAAAAAAAATGCCAGGGAGCCGGAAAGAACCGCGCGACCATTTTGAGTTTCTCATAGCCCAGACTATTCATTTAATTTATAATCATTGTTTACCCATCTTAATTTCTCTGATTCAGGAACAGACTCTTGCCACGTTTATAAGAACATCAGGATGGCAAAAGTCTGGCACTGAGGGGTCATTTTTGCAAATACAGAATGGACTTCACCCACATGTGCCAATCTGATACTCAGATTCATAAGGGAACCCTATCCATAAATGGAGTTTAGCCCATGTTTCTGTCTGGCCATATTTTGGAGTTTCCAACCTGACAATTACTAAGCCAAGTTCTTGGGACATAAAATTTTTAGGTTGTCTTTTAGTAAGATTTCACCATTCTTTTTCTTTAGTTTTCCTTCTTAAGTGCAGGACAATTGTACTTCCAACATCCTGGTTTTTTTACAGTATCTATAAATGTCTAATTCTGTCCTTCCGTAATCTTAATGACTAGCTATTATAACAATAGAAGAGCACTCTAAGAAAAAAAGAAGTCTTTATTTCTAATTTAGGAGTTTTTCCAATTAAAAGGATCCATCATCTGGCCTTGAGAGTAGGATCTATAGCGACTCAAACCAATATTATGGATGTAAGCGGCATCCCCAATGGAGAGTGAAAATTATTCTCAGAATTAGCCTAAGAAAGATGGGGAGCCCTGTCTTTAAACAGCTATTCCAAAACACAGGGAATCACGTGCTTTTCTCCCTTGAACAGAATAAGGTTTAAGATTCTCTAAGCTTGAATCTACAGCTTGTTCAGCTGCCCATCAGATGTATATGCATTGTCCAACTGCCAGAGATAATAGACCATCTCTGGGAGGAACAGGATAGACAGAGAAAACTCCTTGAGAGCTTGTCATGCCTGGATAGAGAGCAAGATGTGCCTTGGCAAGTGCACCCTCTGGATGGTAGAGGCCAGAGAGAGAAACTATTCTCACTAGTCATAAGACCAAGCTCTCAGGACATACATATAACAAGATGGAAGGAGAGAAACCAGACAGAGACAGAGCAAAACAAAACGTACGAGTACTCATACCAAGAGTCGTTATCCTAAGAAACTAGTTTCACAAATATTTTCTCCTACCATCCTAAATTTAGAAGAGGGGAAAAAGATTCTCACCACTTTCACTTCCACTGGATCCTGCATCTAGATATTATGCTGACATGGCAAGAACCTTACCTGTTGCCAGCCTGTGTCAGATGCCCCAGGATCTCTTCATCTGCAGCAGCCTTGTGTGTAAGGGGGGTTCTAGCCAGTAAGTTTATCCTGCTGATAGTGCCAGCTGTGGGGAAGGATCAAATTTTCCTCTACCCTCAAGATTCTTCTGGCTGGTCTAATAATCAAATAGACATGAGACATATTGACAAGAGAAAATAAACAAATTTAATCCATACCGATACATATGTATGAGAACGCTGCATACATGAACATGAGAGATGCTGGGGAAATTATTTTTTTAATTTATGCTTTTTTTAAAATTTATTTTTTATTAGTTTTGGGTGTGCAAAACAACATAGTGATTAGACATTTATATACCTCACAAAGTGATAACCCCAATAAGTCTATTACCTATCTGCCACTGTACATAGTTATTATAATATTATTGACTATATTCCCTATGCTATACTATATATCCTCTGGGGAAATTCTTGACAGGGATTATTACCACATCTAGTCATTGAAGTTTTAAATTCTCCTCTGTTTTTTCACTTGGTTTTATTTGCTTTTAAACTAAACATTAAGTTTGAATATGGTAGCAAAATTATAGGGCTCAATTTTGTTACCCACTTTTGTTTATAATTTAATATAAGGTCAGATGTATTGTATACATGATTCTATTGCTGTAGTAACTGGGGAAAAGTCTGGTAGATGTAAATCTACATATTTTAAGGAAAACTAAGAAGTTTCTATTTTCTGAGACAAACTTTTATTGCACAAGTACAGTGCAAATACATTCCTTGAAGGTTTGTGAATTAATGTACCGAAAATTAAAGTGTTTACTCTCGAAAAATCCTAAATTTATTAAAAAAAATTTTTTTTAGTATTTCCTACACTGAAGCTATTTTTTATTTTTTTCTATGTCCTAACGAACATAAATTTGAAATTAGCAGAACAATATGTGTATAGCAACGCTACGTTATCCTCAAACAGTTGCCTGCTCTAGAAAACCCTTGTTCCTCTAGAGGGCAGTGCTTCCCTTTCGCATCACTAGTCCAGGAGAAATGTAAGAACAGCCTCTTTCTTAAAAGACTAGAAATGGTTCATTCTGCTCATTCGCGCTCTCTCTCTCTTTTTAAAAAATATATTGTATAGCTAAAACATTTGACAAGACATGCTTTTAACCAGAAATTATCCAAGATAATTACAACTTCCATAAACTAATATTTGATTTGGATTTTTAGGGAAGATTTCTTTGGCTTTCTTTCTTTGTTTTCTAAGAAAGCATAGAAAGAGCTTGACCTATGCTCTAAATTTAGTTATAATTGAGTTCTTTTTTCCTGAAAGATAAACTTTCTCTTTCTCTTAAAAAACGGTTTGATTTAAGGTTCCAGATTTGTCACTTGACCTGCTAAAAGACAAAAACAAAATGAAAGCAAAAATTCAAAATAAGAACCAAAAGCCCCAACTTGTACTCTTGGTTCTGCTTTTCTATTTGTGTTTTTTCATGCTATTTTAAGATTTAGACGAGATCCCCTTATGCCACAGCCACCGCTGCCGCCTCCTCCTCCTCCTCCTCCTCCTCCTCCTCTTCCTCCTCCTTCTCCTTCTCCTTCTCCTTCTCCTTCTTCTTTTTGTGGTATTGCCATAAAACAATGTATTTGTTAAGAAAACAAAAGGCTTCTCCATCCTCTTCAGCCCACTATTACTCTAGTTGCCTTTAAAGCAAAAACAAAATATATTAGTGTGGTCGGCAGAACTCTAAGATGGTCCCAAGATTTTTGGCCCCTGATGTACTCACAGCTTCATCCAGTTGTTCAATCAAACACTAACATAGGTACTGCTATGAAGGGACTTTATAGATGTAATTAAGATCCCAAACGGTTAACCTTAAAATAAGGAGATCTGGATGGGCCTAACTTAATCACAGCAGCCCTTTAAATAGATGTTCAGAGGTCAGAAACAAATCAGAGAGATTCAAAATGTGAAAGGGATTCAGCTGGAGAAAGGTTCTCCTTTGGTGGTTTTGAGATGGAGGGTGCTGTTGTGCAAGGACCTGAGAATGGCCTCTATTTGCTGAGGGTGGTCTCCAGTTGACAGCCAGCAAGTAAACCAGGACCTCAGTTCTACAACCACAAGAAACTGAATTCTGCCACAACCACGGGGGCTTGGAAGTGGACGCTGAACTCTGGATGAGAATGAAGTCCGGACAAAACCTTGATTTTAACTTTGTGAGACCGTGAGTAAAGGACCCAGTCAAGGCTTGTGCAGATTTCTGACCTGTAGAACTGTAAGATAATGAATGGATGTTATTTTAAGCCTCTAAGTTTGTATTGATTTGTTATGCAGCAAGAGAAAACTAATTCAATCAAGGTTAATAAATTCCTTTAATTTTAAAGAGTTGGCTTGAAAAGTGGAAGCTGTCATATGATCTGATACCGAAACAGTAATGTTCAACATTTGGGGATTTGTCATACCCTGTTACAGTTGTGGTTTGCTGGCCAATGTCCATGCTCCCTTTTTCCCTGGCAACATTCCCTATTGGATTGACCTCCCCTCATCTCCCAACTTCAGAAATGAGACTCAGTTAGCTCAGCCATTTAGAATATACCACTCAAAAATAGGGCATGTGACCTAAGCTGGTCAAGTCAGAATAAACCTCAATAGGATTTTGGCAGGACACATACCTAACTTTTCTCCTCTGAGGTTGGTGATATAATTATTGAGGTTTACTGAGGAAGATTCTTGAAGTTTCTCTGAGTCTGTCATACACAGCCTAAAAATTAAGTAAACCAAAGGAAGCAAAGATAAGGAAAGGATTTTGGTTATGTTTGAGTCCGGGATCAAGCTCTTTGTGAATATAAATCTACTCCTTGATTGTTCAGTTATATAGAGCAATAAATCTTTCTCTTCCTTAATTGTTTTTGTTTAAGCCTTTGTGCATTGAGTTTCTTGTTTTTCTGCAACTGGAAAAAAACCAGTCATTATCTCTTTGATTTTCATGATACCTTTCTCCATTTTTTCATAGAATATGTTGTAGATGAGTAAACTCTTGCTATCTGGACATAGTTTCTTTTGTCTTTGTCTAGTCTTTTTGGTCTAGACATAGAAATTGGTGAAAAAAATATAATAAAATGTTTTAAGTTTATTGTTTTTATATTATGATCTGATTGAACAATGTAAGGGAAAATAAGTATTGTGCCTTCCATAATATTCTTATCATGAGACATATTTGAAGAGTATCAATTCATTTTTGGCTTTGTCTAAAATTTGTCCTCTTAGAAATTATGTCAATACAGTTGAACTCATTTTGTTTAAAGATTTTGTTTCAAGCTAGTGAAAAGGTAAACCATACAATTCTCAATTGCCATAATAATTGCCTGTAATTCTTTTGACAGAAACGTATTGGAGATAGTTGCACATGGAAAAAAAAGTTCTATGTAAAGGTGAAAACAATCGGTTTGTATTGCTAAAATTAATATTCAGTGCCTCCTCATAATTGCAATCTTACTAGCAGAAGTGAATATGTAGAGTCTGTGATGCAAAATGTGATATTGCAACCATAATAGTTCCTCTTTAATAATTTAAAGTACCTTTGAAATGTGTGTGCGTGTGTGAGTGTGTGTGTGTGAGTGTGTGTGTGTGTGTTTGTGTGTGAACAGGGGGTCATTGGCAAGAGTATTGAAAGATTTGTGGATTTTTGTTTATTTCTCTACTTTCTTTTCATGCTTTATGGTTTTTTCTTTTACTTACAGGCATTAATTTTTCCAGAATGAAGTTATGATAATAGATTAGCCTTAAGCTTTTCCTAGCTGAGCTTACCTTTCTCTGAGAGTATCCTAAACATTAGTATCTTACAATAGTAGTTTAGGGTTGATTCAAATAGAGTATAGCAAGGAATAATTTCATTTCTGTAAACAATTAAAAATAATTTGGGGATGAATAAAATGTACAAGAGTTATTTCAAGCATTTTTCAGATTTCTTAAGGAAAGACCACAGAGGGAATTTTCAACATAAGAGATACATATTTTTAATATATGAATTTTAAAATGAAATTTGACTATTCTTATAAGAGGATATAGAATACAAGTTGAATGAGAAGGATCAATTATTGATGTAGGAATTAGGAGGAGCCAAATAGTTTTCTTTTTTTAAATTGCAGGAATGGATTTGTATAAGAAGCTTTAATTTAAAAAGGGAATCTAGGGTGAATTGATTTGGAGTGGCATGAATGAGAGGGAGCATTCGCAAAAAGATCCCTGACATAATGGCTATGGTTGGAGACATGGAAAGGAAGGGCAGAGGAGCAGAAGGAGTGACTCCTAACATGTGTCTTTCAGATCAGGGAAATTGCACAAAGAGATAAAAACCATAACCAAGAGAAAAACATGTTAAATATTTACTGTTCAGAGAACAGGGGGTCATTGGCCAAGTAAATGGATTAAATGATGAGATGGACATTGTATTAGTTTGCTAGAGCTGCCGTCGTGAAGTGCCACAGACTGGGTGGCTTACACAACAAAGTTTCATTTCCTCAGAATTCTAGAGGCAAGAAGTATGAGATCAATGTGTTGGCAAGGTTGGTTTCTTCTGAGGGCCTCTCTCTTTTTCCATCTTCTTCTAGTCTCTCATATGTTCTTCCTTCTCTGTGTCCTAATCTCTGCATATAAAGACACCAGCCATATTGGATTAGGGCCCATCCGTATGACTTCATTTTACCTTGATCAGCTCTTTAAAGGCGGTACTTCTAATACAGTCACATTCTGAGGTACTAGAGGTGAAGACTTCAACATATGAATTTTCAAGGTGGAGGGGGAATAAAATTCAGCTCATAACAAACATATTTACTTAAAGTTTGCTATAAACCTATCCTAATATAGTAGCTGTATGAATAGAAGGGAAAAGACTAGTCAATAAAAAGAAGAATCATTACGATGGACTATTTAGGATGCACTTAAAAAATGAATAGATGCATTTAAAAGAATTTGTTTTTATTTAAACCTTTGAAAAAAATGGAAAAACTCTGTTTTGAACAGAAAGATATACTTGAACCTGTTACTTCTGAGGGAATGGGAGGACTTGAAGATGTTGTATAGGTAAATGGTATTGGAGGCCTGCAGAAATGGATCTAGGATGGGTCTAAACCCAAGGTCTTCTGAGGAATGGTATACCTTTGTTTCTTCTAGTCTGGCAGTGAATATTCAGAAATACTCTGGGATTGATTAACACCAGCCATTAACCTGAATGAGCAAGTACACACAGAGAGGAGTCATGTGAGGCAGCGATAAGGCTGCAAAGCTGAACCATTCATCTCTGGTAAAACCCTTACTTGTACTATTTGTTTTTATGGGGACTTGGGGATATGGGAAGCCTATTTCTTTATCTGGGAATATGCTGTTTTCTTCCGTCTTCCTTCCTTCCTTCCTTCCTTCCTTCCTTCCTTCCTTCCTTTCTAATGTAAAATTCTTTTACTATAAAAACATACAACTTAGACAATTAAGAAAATATAAAAAGCATACTCTTCTGCTTGTCCAATACTCTGCTATTCAGCAAACATTTGACTTATCCCTGTGACCTGTCAAATGCATTTTTCGTTAAGATACATTCATTCTTAAGGTGTTTGAATATTTCTCATTCAGGTTAGTTCTTTTATTCAATTTTTCGCTATCACGCATGGATCAAAATTTAAGCATCCGTGTTGTGTCTTGCTTTGTGCAGCTATCTCTAACTTTCCATATTCTTTGCTGGTGAAAACATTTAAATTTGTTAACTTTGTTGACATATTTTTAATCAATATCTCATAATCCCATGGGCTTGATGCTGGGTCAGGATAGGAATAATTTATTCAATAAATACCCACTGAGCATCAAAATGGTACGTTGCAAGAATGCATACTCTCTGGTAGATAAAATTGACAACTCAATGCAAATAAAAGAGCAAAAGAGAGAACTTAGCCCATGGGCTAAGTTCAGTGAGGAAGAGTGGAGTGGAATGTCTCAGATGTGTTTGGAATATCTAGGATTGTGGAGTGTTACCTAAACTAAGAGAGTAGAAATCATGAAATGCTGGCCAAAGAACGACTGAGAAGAGGATTTGGTAAGAAGGAGGTCATTGATGTAGTCAAGACAATACCTTCTTATGTAATGAGAGTGTGGGGATGAGAGTGGAGGGTCACAGTTAGTGCATGTTGAAATGGAGAGGTGTTGTAATTAGGGAGAAGAGCTTCAATTTTACCCTTCACAAAATTCATCACAATCTTTTCTAAGTTGCTTAACACACTCATTTGCTATCTAACGTTTATCAAACATTTTGAACTATCATATTTCAGTACGCTAAAGTTTATATTTTAAATCATATTTAGCAGTAAAATAGTAAAATTGTGATTAAACCAAAAATTGCAGTTGTGCTTTTCAGTGTTTACGTCAAAATTCAGTGCTCGGATAAGCAGACATAGAAATCTTTATAGTCTCAATCCTTGTTTTATATTTTTGGCTCCAAGTCTTATCCAGATCTTTTTCGAGGACCTTGGGGCTAAACATTTAATCTATGTTTATTCCCTTGAATAAGTGGCAATATAAATTTTATGGTAGAATCAGTTCAGATGGTAAGTACCAGAGCCAGGTTTGGGATTACTGCCTGGAGAGTGGTGAACTAGGGCCAAGGCCTATGGGGTGGGACGATCCATGTGCTAAGACTTGTCCTCCATGGAGACGGCTTTCTCTAGCTGAGCACTGGAGGGCCTGGTTGTATGGCACCTTGCCTTTCATGAGAACAGATGAACTCTTCCTTGAGATTATTAAAAAAAAGATTAACATCTGATTCTGCTGTACTATATAGTGTTTTCTAGTGGACTTCTTTTCTTTCTTTTTTATATATACATATTTTACTTATTCATTCTACAATTTTCGTGAAATGTTCTAGGTACTGTTCTGTCCTCGGTGAACAAATATGAAAATCTCTACCCGAATGGAGCTTACATTCTAGCAGGGGAGACAAACAAGCCATAATATAATATTTTATTAATATAATATAGTTCTATTAATTAATATATAATTTATTTTAATATTTTATATGTATAGTTAATAAGAAAACAATGTAGTCTGCTAGAAGGCAATAAGTGCTATCACCTTGTACAGTCACAAATACAGAGGGTGACAAAAAAATGTATGCACATTTTTCTTTCTTTTTAAAGATTTTATTGGGGAAGGGGAACAGGACATTATTGGGGAACAGTGTGTACTTCCAGGACTTTTTTTTTTTCCCCAAGTCAAGTTGTTGTCCCTTCAATCTTAGTTGTGGAGGGTGCTGTTCAGCTTCAAGTTGTTGTCCTTTCAGTCTTAGTTGTGGACCAACTGAGCCATCTGGGAGCTCAGTGGCAGCTCAGCTCTAGGTGCCGTGTTCCATATTAGTTGCAGGGGTGGAGCCCACCATCCCTTGTGGGACTCCAGGAATTGAACCAGCAACCTTGTGGTTGAGAGCCCACTGGCCCATGTGGGAACCGAACCAGCAGCCTTCAGAGTTAGGAGCATGGAGCTCTAACTGCCTGAGCCACCGGGAGGGCCCCTGTATGCACATTTTAAGAAAGGAAAAAACTGTACTAAAATTATTCTGATGGTAACCACTTTGAGCATCTCTTGTAATTGCAGAGGTCAAATGTGACTTGTATTCATCATTTGTTATTGGTATATATTGAGTATTATAATTTTAATACAGTTTGTTTCTTCAAATATATATACTTTTTTTTGGCACCCTCTGTAGTTACACTTTATAGTTTCTAGATATCAATCTTGATTTTGGAGACTAAGTTGGCAAACAAAATATATGGTATAAAGTTATAACAGCTAATTTTCTAACCATGTGCAATTAAAATCTTGTGATGCTCTTCACTGTTTATATTTACTCCCTACAAACAACTGGTTTTCAAATTCAGTAACTTTCTTCCAAATAATGTAGCTTGCATCTATTAGTTTGTACTTTTTTTTTTTTTATTAGTTTCAGGTGTACAAAGCTACATAGTAGATATTTACACTCCTCATAAAGTGATAATCCCCTCCAATTTGCTACCCTTCCAACACTGTATATAACTGTTACAATACCAGTGACTATGCTGTACTTTACATCCTGTGATGTAAATATATATATATATATATATATATATATATATATATATATATATATATATATATAATAAATACCATGTTTCCTCAAAAATAAGACCTAGCTGGACAATCAGTTCTAATGTGTCTTTTGGAGCAAAAATTAATATAAGAGCCAGTATTATATTATATTATACCTGGTCTTATTTTACTATATATTCTTATATTAATATTTGCTCCAAAAGACGCTTTAGAGCTGATTGTCCAGCTAGGTCTTATTTTCGGGGAAACATGGTATATATTAAATATGTAAAGTAAATAAATATATATTATATATATATACTAAATAAATATATATGTATTTTTTAAATTATAGTCAACATTCAATATTATTCTACTTCAGCGTCAGGTGTACAGCACGGTGGTCAGGCATGTACACAATCTATGAAGTGATCCCCCCAATAAGTCCAGTGCCCATTTGCACCCTGTATAATCTTTACAACATTATTGATTATATCCCCCATGCTGTATTTCATATCCCTGTGACTATATTGTGACTACTAATTTGTACTTTCTAATCCCTTCACCGTCTCCCCCATCCCTACCCCCTCCCATCTAGCAACCATCAGTTTTTTTCTCTATATCTCTGGGTCTGTTTCTGTTTTGATGGCTCGCTTATTCTGTTCTTTAGATTCCACATATAAGGGGTATTTTTAAGTCACCAAGTCCTTTGCCCAACTTTCTGGTTAACCTGAACTTGTGTTCCATGAGATCGTTGAACAGGGCTCAAGGTGCTTTTGCACATTCACCAGGGTATATTTCTTTCTCCCTTCACTTGACAAGAGATGAGGCAGATAAAGTGACTTTGTTTTTACTGGAACATGGTACAGCAGAGCTTTTACTATTTTACCCCAAGAGAAAATTCTTGCCTGTTGTTAAAAGGGGAGGAAAAGTGAACAAGGATAGCTCTGTGCAAGTCTTGTAGTCTTCTCTCTCTCCAGAGTCTATATATTCATGCTGTTTCAAAATATTTCTATTAGAGAAAACAAAAACCCTGATTCTCAGTGTCCTGATTGGGAAAACAAATGTACCATTTGCAATCCCTCAGTTTCATAAAGCTGAAATCCTTGGGGGCAGATGCATTTCAGAAGTCAGATTTTTTTTCTTTTTCTTTCTTTTTTTTTTGCCTTTTAGTAGAGTAAAACAGTACCTATACTAGATAATTTGTTTTGCAGTGCTCTTCATTTAAAATGCATAACCCCAATCCAATTCTTGGACTTTAAGACTATTATTAGTGATTTATTAACTTTACTTGGGGTGTATAATTTTTAAGATGAATCTTTTAGCAAACATAATTAGCATTTTAAAACGGAGCCAAGAGTTTTTATACCTTCTAAACAAATACTGGAAGACAACTCATCACTACTAAAATGTGTAAAACGTTAATATTTTCATATAATATATACATATATATGTTAGCTTTTAAATATACTAGAAGGCTTAACTATATTGGGCATAACAAGTTGAGTGGGTGAAGTAAGAAAACCCAATGATTAATTTAATAGTTATCTACTTAGTTTATTAAAGAATGCATGCATATTGTTTTGGTGAAAACAAACGAAAAATGAGTATTTCCCACCAGATTCAGTTACATTAAATAAAAGTCAGAGTACGTTTCTTTTTTTACTCTTTAGGGTTTGTGTACTTAAAAGTGAAAAATCGTATATGCAGGCAACTTTTGGGAGCAGTAATAATTTTTTAGATTAGAAGACAAGAAGGATGTGTTGTCATTTACTTATTATTTGGGTCCTTGCTGTGGACCTCATATAAAGTAATTCTAGGAACTGAATGTTGGTTTGCTAAAGAACTTTTTAAATTGAGATTTGTCTCTGATCTTCAGAGACGTTCGCAAATGTTGCCTTACTGTGAAAGTTGGTATCTAGGCAAAGTTTTCAGAAAATATATCTCATCCACCAAGTCTTCTGTTTTCTTTAAAGTAACTCAACCAAATAATGTGGCCTGTCAAGTTGTTTCATCTTAATTCAGGGACAAAAGAGGACTGCTGCTCCGGAGGACGCTAGCATATACCAAGTATTTTCTCATTCTTTGTCAAGTTCATTGTTTGTCTCCTGTGTCTGTCAGTTTAGCACATTTAAGGCAGCTCTCAGCACCCCCTATTCTTCTCTAAAACTTACAGGGATGCTTCAAACGTTGTCTGGCTCATTACTTTCCAAGGAAGTTTAAGCCCTTTACTGTCAGACTGGAACCCTTGGCTAATTAGAGCCCTCGGTTTGGCCCTGAACGTGTCCTGTCTGTGAGCCTTCCGGCTGTGATTAGGGGATCACTGATGGCCCACATAAATAAGCATCCCCTACTCACAGCTCTCCGGGGAGGACTGCCTGCTGTTTTCTGCCTGACAACTTTTAGCGCACTAACATTCTCATTCTGACGGGCTCTAAGTATGATTGGATAAGATAGTCACCAGTTTACAAGAAGATTTGGCTTACTACTACCCTGTTTGTCCTCCTCAGTTTTCGAGAAATTGAGTCCCCACTAGAATAATGAAAGCAATACTTTCAAATGTGAAAAAAAAACCAATAACATTTCCCACTCTTTAAAAAAAATGAATGTGTCAACATATCTGTTAGTGTTTAACTTCATGTTATATTGAAAAAATGTCTTGGTTCTTTTTGATTTAATTAATAAGGATAACCCAAGATTGATTTAAACTATTGAAATGATATCATATAACTATATTACTTCCTTTGATTTTATCTTTGCTTTGGGAAATTTATAATTTATGGTTCCTTTTTCAGTTGTTAGGGTTTTACCAGCTGCAGGGATCGGACAATTGAATCAAATGGCAGGTTTCATGCCTTTGAATTGTCAAAGAATGCTTTTGGGAGTAAGTCAGGCTTTGACATTCGTATTCAAAGGAGTGCTCCCTTGCCTTGTGTTTCATCATTGCTTCTTTCTTCCATTTCAGCTTTTGCTTGGTTAGAGCAGGGAGCCAGCCCAAATGATGCAAGTGTCTTGGTGTTTGCTTTCATTATGGGTTATTTTCTTGAAGAAAATTCTCTACCATGGATATAGACCGTAATCTTGTATTTGGTTAGTTCATTCACAGATTAATTTTAGACACAAGACTAGCTCTACAAGCTTAGTACATTTTTCTTTTTGAAAGAAAGTACATTATAAAAATTTTGAAAGGATTACAGTTCACTTTTATTCTTGGGATATATACCATGTAAAGATATTCATGTTTCATGATTGCAATGGATGTATTGATATTTTATTATACTTATTCTATAAGTAGATTGATATTTTAATTTTGGAAATTATGATATCTTTGGTTTTAGTATCCCATCTGCTCATATGAAAATTAAGTGAAAGAAGAAAGAGCAGATATAGTTTTAAAGTAAAAAAAAGTTAACTGACAGAATTATCGAAGGCAGAGGAAAGAGATTTTTCTGTCTCACTAAGGAGGAGATTTAGTATGCTAGGTTCTGAAAACAAAGGAAAAAGAGAAGAAAAGGAAAAAGCCAGGAAGGTAGAGGACATGGTTCATAGGAAGTTCTAAAATTATTAAAAAAAGTAACATGCTGTTTGGTTAACTTGACAATTTTAAAATTTGTCATGTTGATACTTCTTGAAAAACTGTTATGTTAAAGATTCAGTGACTTTTTAAAGTAAAAAATAAACTATCAGGTGGATTAAAACTTGTCAAATATTTCTCTTTTTGAGAAAAGGATAAATTATTAGGTTTTCTTACTGGGCTCTGAGTGTCTATATTTCTCCCTCTCTGTTTATTTTACTAGTATTGAGACACTAAGTTTTGCCAAAAATGTATATTTGGTATATATTATATGTATACTTTGGTGGGGGGGCGCTGATAGGGGTGAGAGGAGCTTCGTTTTAAGTTGTTTTTTCTTTCTTTCTGATTTTAAAGAAATAGATGTTCATTGTAGAAATTTTATGAGAAAAAAGAAGGGAAAAGAAACCAAATACCCTAAGGTAACTAGCAGGTATTGATTAATTTTCGAACTTGGTTAGACATTTGTTTTTTTTTTCTTTTATGAATAGTTAATTCATTTATTTAGCGCATTTAACCATTAGGGTTTTAACGTTTTAAAAAATCTATTTGTATGAGGTATGCATATATATATATATATATATATATATATATATATATATATATATATATATATTTATATGGGCAAATCTATTCATCTTTTAATTTCTTCATTGATTTAATGGTGACAAAGCCCATTCTGTGATTTATATTCACTATGCTTTTTTTTGACTGTCAGTAATTAGTTTTTAATTTTTTATTGCTTTTTATTTATTTTAAATTACACAAGTAATGCATGATTATAGTCTTGGGAAAGATTAAGATAGTACCTGTGTAAGTTTCCTTTTTTCCATTTTCCCATGCCAGTTCTATACTGAATTTTAATCATCGTCACCAGTTTTGTGTGTCTCTTTCCTGACATTTTTCTTTGCATAAACATATGTAATATTCGGCTTTTGAGTGGTACTTTTGTTGTTGCTCTGGACTAGGGGACAAAACTAAGGACAGCCAGTATCTCATATTCTAGAGGGAGCTGGAGTGTGAAATCCCTCCGGGGCTTCAACCAGATCTGCAATTCCCAACCAAATACAGACCCTCCTTCCAACGATAGGCCCCATTCCAGTAAACATAAGGGAATTTTAGGGAGGGAGAGAGCAAGAGAGCGAGAGCGAGAATAATTGGCTTCCAAGTGAATTGTTGGTGTGGCAGCATTTTGTGAGTGTCCTGTGGGGCAACTGAACTCCATGGCAGGTGGGATTAAGCCATCCTGCCAGTATCTCATCACAGGGCAGAGGTGGTAAGGAGACCCACTTACACCCTGTACCACGTGGCTAGGGCATGGGGTCAGAGTGGAAGGGCAGCTAGAAGGTGGAGACACCCTGGGGATCCCCAGGCAGGATCTGCCAACTTGAGTGAGTTATTCTCTCTCCCCACTATTTTTGAAGCTTTATATCAAAAATTTAAATATACTAAGACTAAAATACACCATAATATTTATAAAACATAAAATATACTATGATTAGTATATGTAAAATGTACTATTTTAAATACTAATCAGTTCTGATTATGTTTTAAATTTGGAACAATTTTAAGCTACACTGGCCATTTGTTTTTTTTTTGTTTTTTTTTCTTAAGCCTCGCTTTTTTTTTTTTTTTTTTTTTATTGGGGAAGGAGAACAGGACTTTATTGGGGAACAGTATGTCCTTCCAGGACTTTTTTCCAAGTCAAGTTGTTGTTCTTTCAGTCTTAGTTGTGGAGGGCGCAGCTCAGCTCCAGGTCCAGTTGCCTGTTGCTAGTTGCAGGGAGCGGAGCCCACCATCCCTTGCAGGACTTGAGGAATTGAACTGGCAACCTTGTGGTTGAGAGCCCACTGGCCCATGTGGGAATCGAACCGGCAGCCTTCGGAGTTAGGAGCATGGACCTCTCACTGCCTGAGCCACCGGGCCAGCCCTTGCCATTTGTTTTTGAATTTAGATTCCAAAACAAAATTCCTCAGGGTTCATCTGAGTTTTGGCCCTTTTCATATGTGTTACGCTTCTCTGACAGTGAGAAACTTGGCTCCCATTATCTTTACTACACCTTTGTTCAGATTACTTATTTGTTCATTCCCTGGATATAACCAATGTCACTGCTCCCCATGTGGATGTCTTGCTCACCGCACCCACGTTCCAACACCCCAGTTCAGGTCTTAGCATCCAGCACTGAGGTACACTGCTCAGGCAGCACCTCATATCAGGGCCCCCTCTCCCTCTGCTCAGGCTCAGAGACCCCCCTGACCCCCATGCAATGCTGACTGCCACCCCATTTGCCCTCCTCACTGGCTTGGCTCGGGTCTCCACACACGCCCAGCATGGAGATCCCTTACCCCTCCACTTGGGCTCAGACATTCTGCACGGATACCTTTCTTGCTCTGCCTGGGTTCTGACACCCCGTGCCTGGGTGCCTGTCCATGTGGACACCCCCGCCTGCCCCAGCTAGGTCTCTGTCACTATGCATGGATGTTCTCTTCACCCTCTGGTTTGACTTTCCACACTGGCTCCCGCAATCCATGCACTCCCTCACTGTGCTGTAGCTCTGATACCCTGCTCTGGGTTGTTCCTCCTGTAGGAACCCCGGTGTCACTTTACTTGGCTTCTGACTTCCTATTCTAGGTCATCCCTTCACATAAATGTTCGCCTCATGCCCTCAGGTACTGACTCATGCAAGGCCGTCCTCCTACCTGGGACACTTGCATCATCCTGCTTGGGTTTTGCACCTAGATGCCTGCCTTGTTCCTCCCACATAATAACGGTGTGAATTGTTCAGAAAAGTGGGGAAGAAGAGAAAAGGGGAGGGGAAAGAGCTGTCTTTGATTTTTGTATTGTCCTTTCTTCCCAATGTATTTATTAAACGCAGTTAATAGGCAAATAAAATAAGGTTTCTGCTTTTCAGGGTTTACATTCTGGAATTAGGGACAAACATGTAAAAATATAGTACAGTGTCCTAGGGTGCTGTGGTGGCAGGTTGAAAGGACACCTATCTCACCATAGAGGAATTAGCCAGAGTAGGTTGATGAACCCACATTAACTTTATATCAGAGTCTTTAGAAATTTAAGTAAGTATCATATTAAAAGTGTTAGGATTACTAGGAAAACAAAAGTAGATTTAATTTACTTAAAAAGCCTTTATTAATGAGAAAAATCTCATTATCCAAGCAGTTTGGACCTTGTCTGCCTTTCCACAAAACAAGAAATTGGTTTAAAAATGAATTCATGCTGCTTTGAGGGCCTGGAAACTGCCTGAATATGAATTACTACAACCACAAAAAAGAATTTAAAATGAAGCCCTAAATATTTCATAATGGGAATACTTAATTTATGCTTAGAGTAGGCATGGCAAACCTCTGAATGAGAAGGAAGGGGATGTTATTCTTATATATAGAATTCCTTCCTGTTTCTTTTCAATTTTAAAAAAGAATGTTATAAAGAGGGTTTTCTGCCCTGTGGTGTCCTTGGGCTTGCTTCCGTGACCCATGCAGTACAGCCACCATGACTTGGGGAACACATCATTCAGTAGGCATGAGAATCATGGCTGGGTATGAGCCTCATGTCTGATGGGAGGCTTCAAAATGGGACCAGAGACGCTATCTCTGGGGAATTTTTTTGGGATGCATAGTTAGCTTTCCTAACTTGTCTTTCCTATGTGTAAGAATTAGGGTGTATATTTTTTTCTGAAAGAAATCTTATGTGTAAAATAGTTCAGAAAAATCAAAATTAAATGAATTAGGGAAGATTTTTCTAGCCTGAGAAAACAAAAATATTTCTGGTAATGATTTTGTAAGGCTGGGCATAGTTTTTTAATAGAATGCATTGTGTGTTTTTATGTATTTTCAGAGTACATTGGAATTGGAAGTTCAGTGTGGGTTAAAATAGGCAAGTTTGGCCGTCCTGATCTGCCGAAAGGGTCCAGTGGTGATCTCAGCTATTGATGATAGTTGAGGCACAGGGCTGCCATTCATAAACTACATGACCTTGGACGAGTCACTTAACATCTCTCAATCTTAGTTTCCTCTTTGTATGATGTGCATAACAATACTGGGAAAAATGATGTCTTTTCCCCAAAGCTTGTTATGTTTTTTGCATATTACTAGGTTGATGAGCTAGAGAGATAATCCAGTTTCTCAGCACAAATTTTACATCAAAATAAGTGTATTTTTAAGGGAGTTACTCGTAATGCACCCAGTTCTTTGCAATTAGTACTTTTAGAGTTAAGATAATTTTACTTAGGCAAAACATAAAAAATGAAACCTCCTCCAAACCAACATATTGAAAAAACAGAAGACAAAACCGTCCAGCTTTACCTCTTTGGTACTTAGGAGTCAGAGGAATAGGGATAATACTTTCATCTCTGATGCAATTATCAATTACATAGTGAGAAATTGCTGTGTTGGTTGTTAATAGATTTGCCTGAAAATGATGCTTAAATTACATAATGTAATCTTTTAACTGCTCCTCCAAACACTGACAATGCTCCTCTTTGTGTACTCAGATTACTTATGTAATGTAAGACATTACATTAAAGAGATAACTGGTTGTGAGAAACATGATTTTGTTAAATCAACAGTTACAATATTTTCAGAGAAATACTGAGTCTAATCATCACATGAGCGTCAAGACCACAACACTTTGGGAAAATAATTCGTAATTGTAATAAGTTAGGGTTGATTCCTATTATTTCTTTGGGAAATGATTTTCTTTCTACAAATACAGCTGTTGTCTAGCTACTGAAAAATCTTTTGGTTAGGCAATTTTCTTTAAAATTTCTAGGTTGTAGTATATTATTTCAGTTTTTATGGCTGCTTTTATGGTGTTTAGCAAGTGGAAATGCTATCAAACTTTAACAGTAAGTGAAAATAAGCATACTTTTAAACAAAATAAAACATTTGCAGATTTAGTTTGATTTTTTGAAAACTAATGCCTAATTTTTAAAAATAGAGCTTTTTACTTTGAAAGCATGCATTAAAATGCTTTTTCTCTTTGAAATTACTTATTTTCTTTAGTCACAAAATACATGGTCAAATTATGTACTATCTATAAACCTGAGGAAAAAGGTAAACTAATTCAATATTTTAAGAAAGCCTGCCATCCCAAACTTTATAGAAATACAGTAAACCTCTCAGAATACATAATTTAAAAGGATCGTTCCACTTTGGGAGTTAGAAATATTATCTTCCCTTTATGGATTTCTATAAAGAACTCAAGATACATAACTATAAAATACTATTTTTTTTGGTCACAAGTAATTTTATATTTGTGAGGAGAGGAATTAAATGAATAAAAGTATGAGAAAGGAACACGGATAGATTAGTACTCACCATTGTTAGCTCAGTGTTTAGAGAAAGCATTCAATAAATATCTATTGAATGAATGGTTGAGTTTTGATGATAAGATACATTAATTGTGATCTTATTTCAAGTTTGTTTTGTGAAAATACAGTATAAACTGGATATGCCTCTTTTGTTTTAAAAATTAATCACATCATCTTGATTAACAAAAGACAAGCTCACCAATGACAATAATTTCACCGTGGCTGACATGTGCTATGAAGTTTCTTTCCAAAAGACTACACTATGTTACAGTATTTTTGGTTTTGTGTGTTAAGAGTGTGTAGTTATGGGTTTTTAATAAGCTTTTCCAGGTTAAAAAAGCCCTGTGTTTATAATTTTATTTTTCTTCTAGGAATATCAAAATTTGGTGAATAAAATGTCTTTAAAAAATATTTTGGAATAGGGAAGTTTGATTGATAAAATTTAATGGTTGATTCTTACACTGTTGTTTTGAAAGTTCTCCAAAGTAGCATTTTTTTATTTTTAAGTTCTTAAGGGTAAACAAGAGGATTATAAGTGAGGAAATTATTCTGGGCTGAAGGCCTAGGGAACATCCAGCTGATTGAGTGATTATTTGCTTGTCAGATATATATGGCTATTTTCTATGATTTTTAAAAATAATGACAGTTATTTCTTAGGACATCGTTTATTTTGCCTGAAACATTTTCTCCCCCTAATTTTAATTCTTGGTACTTGGGGTGGTGCTGAGGTACTCATTTTGAATCATGTTATTTTAGCTTCTGTGCTTTGTGTTTGACTTGGCAGGTAAGGGTGGCTTTGGATGACCCGGCTTTCTATTAACCTTGTTGATTTCATGCCATATGTTGCCATCCTGGAGTCTGATCCTATCTTGGCCTCAAGACCTTAATTTCTGATTTAATAACATGCCTGACACTTGGGTATTCTTAGTCTATACTAGGTTCAATTAACCTGGCTTCAGCTGTTTAGCAGTAAGGGCCCAAACTTCCTCCCTGGTATCTAGAAACAAGCTTCAGTTTACCTTGTTACTTGGCCAAAAATCAGTCTTCAAATTGCCCATGTAGAATTTTTTTGTACTCGCTCTTTTTTTCTTTTCACATGACAATCCTCAAAGGTGTTGACTGATTTGTAGAAAATTCTATATATAACTAGCAAATTGTTTTCCAAATGTGCTGTACATGCTCTAGAGAAGGAAGTTCTTGGGTCATAAATGTGTGAAAAACACTATAATTTTCCTTTTCTCTTAAAGATTCATGGTATGCATTCATTCTACAGTGAATAAATCTGTTAAAATTTCTAGTGTAGCAGTTTTTTAAGAAGCTTTGACTCATGTTGACAAACTCTAAAGCCATTTTTCTGTGCCCTAGCAACTTTGAGATTATTGAAATCTTGTTTTTTTACTGTTTTTTTGGGGGGGGTGGGGGGGGGTAAGCTTGAAGCTTCTGCAATGTCCATGCTTGAAGTTTGTGGTCCACTAAACTTACATTCTTGGCAAATTTCTTTCCCAGTATGGCTGGAGAGAATTGTATGAGGGAGGGTGGAATATGCTGGGTGAGTGGATTATAAGGTGCTTGGGTTAAATAAATGAGATAGGTGTTTTCTTTCTTCCTTCTTTCCTTCCTTCCTTTCCTTTTTTTTTTTTTTTTTTTTCACTTTGATTGTTGAGTAGTCCTGGTGTCATTTCTCGAAATAAAAGCCTAGGCAAACTTCCATGGTCAAGGCCAGCGGCAGGTGACAGAGATATCAAGAGCAGCCATGTTATCCGAGAGTCTATTTGCCTCAGGCCTTTTGCTTGGTGAGCAGGGACTACAGAGGTGGACATGGGCTGAAGAGTGTGAAACTGTGGTGAGAGCTGATAAGCAAGACTTCATAAGACTGGAATGACATTTCATACTATCATTTAGGACATTTATTCTACTACTGTGCCTACATCTCCCACCTGATCCTTATAGTGGAGTGATTTGGTTTGCATTCTTTGTATAACCCAGAAAGTGTCCGAGTAAATCTAGCCTCCAGGAGTAATTAAAAAAATCATTTCAATTATTCTACAATGAAATAGTAGAATTTTGCCAAGTTATTTGACTTTAGAATTCTTTTAGTACTCAACACCTATCAATATCCCACAGAACTAGTGTGCTACGAAGCATACTTTGAAAATTGTTATATTAAAAGTATCTAAATATACCAGGGGCTCATTTTGTGGTTTAGCTAAAATATAGGAGCTATGTTTTCAATTGAGCATTATTTCTAAAAATCACATACGTTTTTGCTTGCTTTTTACACCTGGGTAGAAATCCAAGAGACCAACAAGTAATATATTTAGTACATAGTCATTGGAATAGTTTGCTATTGTTGCTCTAACAAATTACCACAGGTTTTGTGGCTTAGCACAACACAAAGTTATTGTCTTACAGTTCTGGAGGTTAGAAGTCCTAAAATCAAGGTGTCAGCAGGGCTGCATTCCTTGGAGAAGTTTTGGGGAAGAATCCATTTCCTTGCTTTTTTTAGCTGCTAGAAGTCACTTGCATTCATTGACTCATGTCCCCTTCCTCGCATCACTCCAACCTCTGTATTTGTTATCATCCTTCCTCTTTCTGGCTCAGACCCGCTTGATCTCTCTTATAAGGACCTTTCTGATTATATTGAGCCAATCCAGATAATCTAGAATAATTTCAACATCTCAAAGCTTTTAACTTAATTACATCTGCAAAGTCCCTTTTGCCTGTAAGGTAGCATTCACAGGTTTCTGGGATTGGGATGTGGATATATTTGGAGGGCTATTATTCTTCTACCATAGACATATAGTTTCATGAAATATAAAACTACTAGTCTCTGATCTATAGCATCTTATGCTAAATGAATTTCATCATTGGAAACCAAGTCATCTTTCTTACAGATTTCTTTTTAAGGAGCATCAACTGCTGAAAATTACACATGGAAATATTATTATAGAATTTATTTACTGGGTGTTCTCTCTCTGTCTTAACTAGGAATATTTATTTATTTTTGCTGATCTCATGACATAATTCACCTAAATATAGCAGCAGAAATCTCTGAACTATATGAACATTCTCCTCTGTAGCTCAAATAATAGTGTTCTTTCACAAGAAAACATGAAGAAATTGTTACAAACCCTAGTTGGGGTTTGTAACAATTAGATAACAGTAAATTTTCTTGAACAAATGATTGTTGCTGTTGTTATTCATATATATATATATATATATATATATATATATATATATATATCAAAATAATATAATTGATCTCCTTGTACTGATTGCTAAGATGCTTAGAGTAAATTTATAGCCCACACTTAGCACTGACATCTTTTATTTCCTTACAATTGTTTTTATTTTTCTCCTGGTTTCCTTACTTACTATTTTTTTTTTCAATAGCAATGTACTGTATATATCTTTATGCCTTGCCTCAAATCATTTTTGGAAATAAGCCATGTATACATAAGAAGGAAAACATTTCCTGTTAGTACTTTGCAGTAGTGTTTTCTGAGGAAGTGTATAGAACCTTGCAAGTTTCTTAATTTGGTTAAAATGCCATCAGAATGCTTTGAGTTTGGAGTTCTGTTTAGAGAAGATTTAAACATCCATTGGCATTTATCCTGATTTCTCTTATTCTCTTACTTTCAAGAATAATGGAAATATGAAATGACTTATTTTTCTGGGTTCTATTATATATTTATAGAGAGAGACTTCTGCAGGATACTGCAGTCAGATGTCTCCTATTTTACTCAAAATATCCAGCTTCACTCTACTTGAATGATAGTATTAAAGTGAAAAAATTCTAATGTCTTCTAAAAAGAGTTTACAGAATACGAAAAAATGGTAGAAAGGGGATTCTGATGGTAGCTAGCAATTTCTTTTCAATTTGTTTTTGATACATTAAGAATAAATATTATAATACTCATCCAAAATTTCTCTCTTTTTAAAAATATTTCTTTGTGGTGCCAAAGAGTCCAAAACTGCCTTGAGGAAGGAAGCATATCACTTCCCTTTCCCTTCTCTCAGTTTTCTGTTTAAATCCTGCTGTTGCCAAGTTTGAGTGGAAAATCATTCCGTTGCCATTTGGCGACGTACATGACTCTTGGCCAAGAAAGCTATTTAAGCAACTTTGACATCTGCTTAGATTTTCAGAGCTGTGTTGTGGTGTAACACCAGTGCTTCTGGAATACATGGAGAGGTGTGCCATTCTCCCTGACATGCTCTCAAATGTGGCCTAAATTCCATGTCATAGGTACCAGTGTAACAGAGAGCCCAATGGAGGAAAGTCTCAGCTCCATCTCATGAGCTTCCTGCCACAAATCTGAGGGGGGACTATTACTACTGTTATCAGTGCACGTTAATTGAGCAGTAACTCCAGTGCTAGGAATGGTAATAAGCCTTTAAGTGCATTTTTCATTTAATCCTCACAACAGCTCTTTGAAGGAGTTACTGTGATTATACCCCATTTTATGAGTGAAGAAACTGTGACTTAAGAAGTTAAGTCATTTGCTCAAGGTCACATGGTTTGCTAGAATTGTGATTAAAACATTTATTTGACTTTAAAGCCCACAGTGTTAACCTGTATACTGTGACCTCTATTTGAATTTGTATGTATACAGAGAGCCAGGCTATATTATTGCTGAGAATTAGCTCGTATTTAAAAAATACGTGTATTTTTCTGATATTAGAGTACTATGTAGGATTTAATATTGTTTTGCTGTCTGCTATCAACTAGAGATTGCCTTTATGTTCTAAAAAGAAATATAACTCTAATATTACCATGAGATTTATGTGGCATCATTGGGTCATAGCATTAGGGGAAAAATAATAACTTTAAATCATTTTGATGGGAAGCAGCATAACGGGCAGATGTAATGATGCTAGGAGAGAGGAAATGGATCTTAGACTCTGGTTCAACTTTGACTCATATTATGACTGCAGAGCTACTCAGCATTTTAATAGTTTTGATATCTTTTCCTTGAAATGAAGATATACATAAACATAATGTCATGGTTTATTGTAGAAGACTTGAATTGTCTTTCTGAAGTAGGTTGGCCAGCAACTGGATTCTAGGTTCATAATAACATCTAAGTAAACCACATGTGCCCCCCAAGCTGCACTTGTCCATGGGCAAGGGAAAAGATCATTTCTTCTCAGAAAGGCAGAAGGGATGCCCAGGCCTACCCATGTCATCTGCAAGTCCTCAGCCTATGCCTCCTTCATGTCTGACTTGGCCCTCATTCTGACTTGAGAGCCCAGCTTTGGGTTTGGTTTCCATTTTGGCTCTTTTCCCTGTCCACTCAGTCAAGCTGTCTGTGCTCTCAGACTGTGTTTGCCACACTCTTTACCCTTGCCCGCCATTCTGATTTTGGATATTGCTTTTGACCCCCTTTCATGGGCTTAAATGTGCCGTTGCAAGTGCATGTCCGGCATTCCAGCTCTTGTTGCAGTGAACTATTCTTAACCCAAAGCTAAGTGCTTCATGCTAGATGGCTAAAAAGTCACTATAAAGGGAAATGTTTTAAAAATGTAATTTAATATTCAAAAATATATTTAATCGTAGAATGATACTTATTTGCATAATAATTTTTTAAGAATTTGAATCTGCTATATTTACTTACTAATTTCCACTTCTTCCTATTTCCCTTCCTCCCTCCTCCTTCCTCCTTCTTTCCTCTCTCTCTCTCTCTCTCTCTCTCTCTCTCTCTCTCTATCTCCCTTCCATCCCCTCCCCATGCCTCCCATCCCTCCTTCCCTCCATTCCATCCTGGCTACCTATCTACAAATTTCAGGAAAGGTTGAACTAGAATAGTACTGTAACACTTCCACATGTCATAGTGGTTAGAAGAGTGTTTATATTAAATTGAAAAAAAAATGGCTCACTATGGGACAGTGTGAGAAGCTATCTCATAATGGCTTCTCTGAAACTGCTTCAATTATTGAGGTCTGACCAAAACTATAAAGAATTAAAAGCAAAATCCAGGTTTCACTTTTTTTTTCTGACATTTTTATATTTATAAATATTTTAACTATCCAAGAATTCATAATATATGATGTTATTTATTTTAAATTGTTTGACCAAATTAAAAGCAATGAAATTGCATTTCAAAGCAGTATTTTGTGCCTTCCACAGAAGACGGGCAGAGTCTAAATGGTGTGGGCAGGGAAGTAGAAGAGAGGGTTAGAAAACATCATAGAGCAAGTATTCTTGTAAACTGAGACCCCAAATATGAACAGGACTTCGCTAGACAAAGTAGATTAGAGAGTGTCCCTGATGGCGGCAAGAGTGTTTAGAAGATGACAGGGTATGAGAGATTATGTCATGTTCAGATACTGACAAAAATCCCATAGGGCTGGAAGATAAAGCTGAAGAGGGAAATCTGAACATTGGGGAAAACCAGGAGAGAGGAATACATAGAATCCAGGAAATATTGTCTCCAAATTCAAAAAATAAGGGAATTCTCTGGACTTTGTACCAAGCCAGAAACTCAGCCGTATTGATGCAAGAAAGCAGAAGAAAACTGAACTCTATGTAACAAACTCTAGAATCGAAAGGAAGGCAAGATAAATGTGAGGATATAATGAAGGCTTGTCATCACTCCAACTTCCCTTTTTTTTAAAGAAAAAATGAAAGGCGATCAGAAACTCTAGGGAGAAAAAAAAGACAGTTGAAAAATTAAGCCATAGTCCAAATATGAAGCTAAATAAAATGTGGCTTGATTTTAAGCACTTGATATAATGAAAGAAAAGAAAATCCATTTTACCGTGATGCTAGGAATACTTTCCTTTGAGAGGTCCAGAAGTAGTTATATTGGAACTATTATATAGTTACCACGGTAACCGGTGGGAGAGCTAAGAATAACAATATAGTTATCAATGTTTGGGACACAGGAGGAGAGAGGTTTTGTGTAAGACAAAGCCTTTGGTTTCATAGCAGAGAGTCAGTGAATGATACTACAAATTGGTAAATCAAGGAGAGCAATGTGCGTATTATTTAGAATTATGGGATTATCCACCCGAAGAACCCAAACAGAAACAGGTCACAAAGTTTGCCTCTGGACTTTGAGGAGGAGGTGCCGAATGGGGAATTTTCCATTTTTATCATAAGCATAGGCTTTGATTTTTTTCTTTTTACTATTTTTATGTATTATTACTTTATCATAGCTAAACTTTCTCAGATATGATGGTGGTTCTTAACCTCTGTTTCTGGCATTTCTATTTCTCACTCATCTATGTCTAGAACTTCTGAGTCCATCTGTTTTCCCTTCCTTGCCTCAACTTCAAATCAATTACCAGATTCTATTATATTTACTTCTAGACTAAGTACTGCTTTGAGCCCAGCTAAAACATCTTAAAGGCAAGAACTGAAAGAATCAAGTTGTTTCCAAGAAACTTAACGACATCCCAAAACAAAGCTCAAGAAGATTTATAGGCATACAAAAATATCAAGCACCCAACAAGGTAAAATTCACAGGGTGGTATCCAATCAAAGATTACTAGGCATGCGAAGAAGCAAGAAAAGAGGACCTATGATGAGGAGTAAAATCAGTCAACTGAGAGCAATCCAGAACTGGTATATATGTTATAATTAGCAGGACATTAAAACCATTATTATAACTGCATTTCTATGTCAAAAAGTTAGGTAGATGGAAGGTACAGGAAAGGTCCAAATGGAACTTCTAGAGATGCAAACAACAATATCTGAGATGAAAAATACAACATATGACATATTAGGGTTCTTCAGAGAACTAGAATTAATAGAGGGTGTATGTGAATGAATGAGTAGGTAGATAGACATAAACAGATAGATAGATAGATAGGTAGATAGATAGATAGTTAGATAGATAGATAAAATTAAGGAACTGGCTCATATCATTGTAGGGGCTGACAAGTCTGAAATTATCAGCACAGGCCAGCAGCCTGGAAATTCAAGCAGGAGTTGATATTGAAGTGTTGAGTCCAAGGGCCATCTCGAGATAAAATTCCTTCTTTCTTGGGGGACCTTATTTTTTTCTTCTTAAGGTCTTTAACTGATTGGATGAGATCCACCTATGTTATGGGGAGTAATCTGCTTTACTCAAAGTCTAATGATTTAAAGGTTAATCACATCTAAACAGTATCTTCACAACAATATGGAGAGTGGTCTTTCACCAAACATTTGGTCACCATAGCCTAGCAAACTTGACATATTAAATTAACCATCACGGATGGGATTAACAATAGATCAGACATTTCAGAAGCAATAAATTAGTGAAATAGAAGACATTGTAACTGGAAGGATTGAAACAGCAACAGAAAAATGTGAGGAAAAAAAATAAAGAGAACATCAGTGAGCTGTGGAACAAGTTCAACAACTTGAATACCTGTAATTAAAGAGTCCAGTGGATGGTTTTCAATCCTTATTTATTTGGTCTTTCAGCAGCACTTGGCACTGTTGACTACTTCCACCTTTTCAAAATACCTTCTTTTTCTTGGCACCACATTCTGTTGGTTTTCCTCCTATCTATTCTTGGTCCTTTATTCTTGGTCTCCTTTTTTCCTTCCTTCTGCCTTTTTCTTTCTTTAATGTTCTTTCTTACGTTCTTTTTCTCTTCTAACTGTAAATCTCTTCCTGTGTGACTTCACTCACCCCCATGGCTTTAGTTACCGTCTCCATGCTACTCCAAAATCATTACTTCAATCCAGAACCTTCCTGAGCATTTGACCCAACTACTGGATTACCTGCTGGACTTTTTCTTTTCATGTTCCATAGGCATTACAAACCCAACATAATCATAAGGGAACTCAACCTCTTTCCTTAACTGCCAACCTCCTTCACTCCTGTATTTCCTGTCTTACTGAATGTGGCCAAGCCAGAAATCCAGACATCATCCTGGACTCCTTTGAGTCCTTCACTTCCCATCAATCACAAAGACCTGCTAATTCTACCTCCTAAATATTTTCTAAAATATGCATATTCCTTTATCTCCATTGCTACAATTGAGGCTAGAGAGATGTCATCTCTCTCCCAGTTTATGGCAAAAATATTCTAATTGGTTCTTTGTCTCGAGGTTTTCTAGTTCCAGTCAATTTGTTATACAGTAAAATGAAAATCTGACTAGATCATCCCTCTTAAAACCTTTAGTGGCTTCTACTTCCCTTAAGGCCTAAGTCCAAACTCCTTGGCATTCATTACAAACATCAGTTCAATTTCTCATTCATCATTCACTACCCCTTCCCCATTCTATACTGTTACAGAACTTACTATGTAGTTATTGAATTGAACTGAAATACATGATAGGCTTCTAAAACAGTTTTCAAAATGGCTTGTTTGTGTGTTCCTCTGCTTGTTTCATTAGATTCTCCAAAGAAGTTTAAGAGTCTGTCCCATAGAGGCTGATTTGATACAGCTGGGGTCACTTCGTGCTCCAGTTTTGTTTTTTGTATATGCAAAACTTTTCTAGAGACTTTTGACTCATTGAGCGTAAGGGAGTGACCACAATTGACGGGAGCCACTGCAAGCTGACAAAGCTGTGATGGGGAAGAAAACCTTCCAAAGGCAAATAATCTTGCATGAGGATGATTGCGATAGTTTTCTAACTGGTATTTCTGCTTCCTATCTTCTCCAATCTATCCTATACTCTGTTGGCAAAGCCATTAAAAAATTACAGGTCTGATCATGTCATTCCTATTAAAAATTCTTTCATGGCTCACCTTGATCCTGAGGACGAAGTGCAAACGTTTTCACTGTGGCTGAGTCACTCCCTGGTCTGGTTTCTGCCTGCTTCTTCATCTAGAGCTCTCACATCTTGCTTCAGCCACCCCAGCTGCTCGCACTTCCCCCTTAAAAAATTGGGTGTTTTTTTTTCTTCTTCTTTTTTTTTGGTGCCTATGTTCATTCCACTAATTTGATCCTCTTTTTCCATTTTCAGTGACTTTATCTTTTGTGCTCTTCTTACTTTGTCTTCTTTTGCATATCCTACTGCCATCTCAAACACAGCATGTCTAAAACTAAATATTCTAATATTCTCTTCACATCAATTCCCCACCTATCAACTTCTTTCTACCAGTTGTAGAACTAGTTCCCCAATCACAGATACCTGAGGTTGTCATCCTTCTCCTTAACCGCTCAACTATTCAGTTTCTCCTTTTGTGATATTTCCTTCCATTCTGCTCCATTTTCACAGTTACCACACTAGCCCACAATTTTATCATTTCATTGATGCATGTTTACTATAAGTTGTCTACTAGAAATATAATATGAGCCACATATATAATTTTAAATTGTCTAGTAGCAACATTTACAATATAAAAAAGATGACATTCATGGTAATATATTTTATTTATCCCAATATATCCAAAATATTAGCATTTCAAAATGTAATTAACATAAAATCAGTAATGTGATATTTTATGTATTTTTTCCTAGTCTTTGAAATCCAGTTTGTGTTTTACACTTAGAGCACATCTCAAATCAGACTAGCACATTTCCAGTGCTCAATAGCTACATATAACTAATGGCTACTGTATTGGATAGCACAAAGCCTAGCTGATCTCCTTGACTCCAGATTTTTCCAATGGAATCTGAATCCTACCATCAGACCAATTATCTTTCAGCACTAGTATCATCATCAATATGTGATGAAAAGACTCTGGTTACTTCATTCGGGTTCAATGGAAAGACCTGACTTCTTTGTCTGGTTTGATTCAAGGACCTACATAAATTCATTTTCCATAGCCACTGTTATTTTCACTTACTACCATTATTTCAACTTATTCAACATGATTTTCACCAGACCCCAAAGTACACCAGTTGTTCTTGTATTAAAGTATTACATTGATCTTTCCACTATTCTATATACATGTCAGCCTCATTCCTCCCCTTCTACCTTAATTCACACAATTCCTGTTACTTGGCTAGTTTCCTCTCTTCTCAGCTTTCAATTTCCAAATCAAATTATTCTTTCTTTATGAATCCTTTCCTGAGTGGTACAACCAGAGTGGAAAGTGCTGCGTTAGGATGTGAAAATATAAGTAAACTGTGTAATTAATAGTATAACTAAAGTATAGTTTATCGTGCTCTAATAAATTAAGAAAAATTTATAGCATGGAAAAAAGTGGTCTTCATTATGGACTTTTTAATAATTATACTAATGATGTAATTATAAAATAATTATAATGATAATTATAATTACATTTTAAATTATTATTAGCTAACAATGTTGTTTACAATGTACTAAACACTATGCTAAGTGAATTATATGCATCATCTCACTTAATTCTCACAAAAATATGGGAAAGTTTTCATCACCCTATTTTGTAGACAATACATTTGAGGCCCATAAAGATTAAATTATCTACAAAGAAATGAAGACAGGATCTGACACTCAATACTTTGACTCCTGCTTTTAACCACAAAGTAACAGTACCTTCTCTAAGGGAGTACATTTTCCTCCGAGACTAACAGAGCCTTCTAAATATAAGGATTATTGTATCTCTCTTCTCATTGGTAACCATACCAACCCAGATACTTCAGTTAAGATATTGCACTCTTATTATGATACCTTATCTCAACTGAGATCTTCTAATCTTTTCTGAGGTTGTTACAAGGAATCTCTGCATTTCCAAAAACTGACCTTTTACATTTATTAATACATTTAGTAAACAATTTAGCAATACAAGTACACATTTCGTAATTCAATGTGCTAGTAACATAGAAAATTTAAAAACAGCATTAAAAAATTGTGTGACTTGATCTAATTTGTTTTTGCAGTCCCATTCGAACTCCTCTCTCTCTGTGACTAAATTAAGCCTATGAGTTGTTGACCCCAAGAAGGAATATACCTGTTAAAAAGGATGCCTTGTGGTTAATTGAGCCCAAATTTATAATCAGAGTCCAGCAGCTTTTGTTTATAGGGGCCCCTCACAAACGTTGCATTTCAGGGAAAAGCCATAGACTGGGCTGCCATGCCTCCTGCATAGCTGTCAAGCTGGCCCTTATAAAGGAGTGTCTGGAATTGTATTTCAACCATTGGGTTGAGACCTGGACCATCCAATTGGAACTGCTCAGCTATATCCTCATTTGCATATTTACCAACCAATCAGAATGGCTCCATAATGACCAATCAGGATTCCAACCAATCAAGACAGTTCTATGTGGACCAATCAAACTGTACAAATTTGGATCCCTCATTTGCATAAAAATGGACCAACCTGGGACCAGGGCAGACACTTTCTCAATATAAGCTACCTTCCCCTTTGTCTCTGGGGGGATACACTTTTGATTTCCTCTGGAGGCTGTGTTTTACTGTTTTTCAAACTGTTCACCTGAATAAAGTCTCTCCTTTTACTATACCCCAAATTGGGGACTCCTGTTGGCATTGGATTGGTGGCAGTGACCTTTGTTGACAGAGTTCAGTATGAATTATAACAACTTATGCAGATATGATTTTTTCAGTAAAATTATTTTAGCAAAGCATCCCATTTGTGAAATGCGTATAGAAAAAAAAAAAAGATCTGTTTTAGAGTAAGATAAATGATCAGATATCATACCGTGCCTGAATAAAATTCTCATAAATAAACCTTTAAAAATTTAGTATTATTTATCACCTATGCCATTTATGTCACACATGTTAGTAAGATGTTCTCACTTTTAAACAGATTGCAGTCTCAGAATTGATACACAGATATTCCTTTATAACAAATTGAAATGTATTATTGAATTTAGCATCCTCTCATTTATTTTTCATAACTGTATTCCATGGAAAAGAATATGTAGTTTCATGACACATTTTCAGAACAAATCTTACTTACTACTGTTCATGTCATTCATCTAAAGTGTTTATTGAATATAATCTCTTGATATTCATTTCTCACTGAACTGAAACATCTCTTTTATCCTGTCTTAAGTCTCGAACTATTTGATCTGTTTTAATGTTTGAGTTAGAGCATTCTCCAAGTTGCTTTCTTCTGAACAGTGGAGTTCTAATCAGTACTTGACAGAATGGAATAATGATCTTATTTTGCACAGAGTGCGCCTTTTAATTGCTAATAGCTTCATGTTGCTTTTGTATATTTTATTTATTACCAAAATCACCAAATTCTTGCTTTGATGCTGACCAAGATTCTTCATTTGTCTTTTTTTCAAATTTAGTTATTATTAGTTTTCAGGTGAAAGCTAATTTGTTTGATTTACAGTGTTATTATAGTTTTTCTTCATTAAGAGGATATTTATATCTTTGAAAATCCTTTGTTGCAAAATATTTACAGTTTCTGCCACCTTAAATCATTCTGGCTTTAACTAGGACTGCATAAAAACAGTAAATTCAGGAAAGGGTTGAGAACTTTTATTCTTCACATTGTTTCAATTTCCTCCAATTTCTGTGTCCTTTAAGAGATGCTGGTTATTTCTACACTAATGGAAATGAAATATATTTGTCAAATCAGTGGAGAGTCTGGCGTTAGCTATGTATGCAAAGTGGATTAACTGCAATAATATTTGCTTAGTTTTCTAATTTATTTTCTTTACATTTCAAATTAAACTGGAAAATCCCATATAAAGGTCTGTAGGTAATATAGATGTCTATATTATGAATTGCTTGAGACTTTTTATAAAAAAAGAGATAGAAATTTGGGAAAAAGTAATGTCAGTTTATAAATTAGAAAATGCCTCAGCCCACTTATTTCACAGTGTTCCTGGAGCTCTTCAAAGGAATGCAGCCATGAAATTGAATGGGTTTGTTATTAATATTCTAAAAAGAAGACTGCATACATACCTCATAGACACAGACAATAGTTTAGTGGTTACCAGAGGTAAGGGAGGGGGGTTGGTAGATGAGGATAAAGGGGATCAAATATACGGTGATGGAAAGAGAACTGACTCTGGGTGGTGAATGCACAATGGGATTTATAGATGATGTAATACAGAATTGTACACCTGAAATCTATGTAACTTTACTAATAATTGTCACCCCAATAAATTTTAAGTGAAAAAAAATAAAAATGAATGTTTATCTGTAATTTGAAAAAAAAAAAAGAAGTTATTAATGTTAAATGAGGTAATAAGGACATCTTTCTTTCTCCCTGCTTCCTCCCCCACACACACCATACACACACACTGAGTCCTCAGCAGAGTCTGAACCTGCTGGACCTTGATCTGGGACTTTCAAGTCTCCAAAACTGTGAGAAGTACATTTCTGTTGTTTAAGTTGTCCAGTCTGTGGTATTTTGTTGTTGCAGCCTGAGCAGACTAATGCAATAGGTAAGTTTGGGCAATTCAGTTATGATCGTTGAACCTCAGTTTCTCCTCTACAAAATGGGTAAAATATTCATTTCATCTACGTGTGAGGATTGAATGTAGTGTTTGTATAATATTTAGCTGAGTGTCCTACCTGTAGCGTGTACTCAGAAACTGATACCTATTAATGCTTATTGATATTTCAGT
The DNA here is from genome assembly GCF_036562045.2 of Rhinolophus sinicus. Taxonomy (NCBI): domain Eukaryota; kingdom Metazoa; phylum Chordata; class Mammalia; order Chiroptera; family Rhinolophidae; genus Rhinolophus; species Rhinolophus sinicus. Next base: position 134,989,311 of record NC_133753.1, on the reverse strand, counting down.
TTACTTCCCTGGATTTTTTTTGTGGGGGATATATTTTTTTATTAGTTTCAGGTGCACAAAACAAAGTAATAATTAGACGTTTATCATTTATATCCCTCACATTGTGTCAACCCCCCTTCCCCCATCCACTATCCCTCTGACATTGCACACAGCCATTACATTTCCACTGTCTCTATTCCTAATGCTGTACTCCTCTTCTGGTAAGTATATACATATACATATACATATACATATACATATACATATACATATACATATACATATATATATATATATATATATATATATATATATATATATGTAAACTTGTAGTTGACATTGATTATTATTCAGCTTCAGCTTCAGGTGTACAGTGTGGTGATCAGGCATCTACATCTTCCCTGAGGTATTCTCCCTAATGAGACAAGTGTCCATTGGATACCCTACAAAATCTTTACAACATTACATTCCCCAAATTAACTTTCATAACCCTGTGGCAATCTTGTGGTAACTGACTGCTTTCTAATCCCCTCACCTTCCCCCTTATCCCCAGCCCCCCTTATATCTAGCAACCCTCAGTTTTTCCTCTATGTCTCCGAAACTGTTTCTGATTAGTTCATTCACTTATTCTTTTCTTTAGATTCCACATATAAGTGAGATCATATGGTATTTGTCCTAGAGTTCTTAGTTCTTTCTGGTTATCTTGTGTAGGATGTGTCCTTTATATTTGACTTGTACCACTTCCTTCTTCTCGTCTGCATGTGCTCCAAAGGTGACTCTTGTGTTGTGTATATTGTCCGGTTAAAGTTGATCTTTAATTGCTTTTAGCTTGTGAATAGGTGGGGTTGACTCCTAGGCTGACTAGTTGTGAGACTTGGCTCTGCCCACAGCAGGATGTTCTGCTGTGTGAGGGTTGACCACTTAAATGAGGTTTGGCCTCTATGGGCTCTTGTGCCTGTAGAGAATTCCCTCTGGGTGTGTCACTGGTAGGTCAAACCCTGTAGTACTCTGGTTTTGTCTGGAGTTGGTCTCTGGGTGTGTTGAATCTTGTGCCTCTTAAGCTGGGCCTTTCAAGTAATCCTTGCACGGGTCTCTTAGCTGTTCTGTGTGATGAGCAGAGTCCTTTGATGGGTTATAGATGTCCCGTTTGTGATAAGATCCGGAGGAGAACTCAAAAAGTCCACCTTGCTGCCGCCATTCCTGTGACATCACTCACTGCCCTGGATTTTTTAATACAATTATATTCCTTCTGTGTGATCCGTGAATACATTTTTGAAATATTTTATTTTGGAGATGAGGTTTGTTATTATGAAGTGTATAGTTTTGGGAGCCACACAAACCTGGCTTTAAATCCAAGCTCTAACATCTAAGGGTTATGTGACTTTAGAAAAGTTACTTAATATCACATTTTTCATATTTGTGAAAGAACATCATGTTTCTCATCTGTGGAGGAGAGAAAAGAATCTACCTTAAGGTTGCTGAACACCCAGACATATAAACATAGATGTAGGCATATATATTAGTATAGAGAGGGATAGTAGAATGAATGTCTAATACATAAGATATTCGATAAATGATAATTTAATTTTGTATTGGATTTATGGTGATATTTTCATTGAATAATATTTTAAAATTTTTCTAAACATAATTTAGAAAAGTATAATATGAATAAAAAATTTAAACAACTGTGTTTATTTCACAGAACTGGGCAAGGTATTCAGTGGTTTTTTTATTTCCAAAATACACAATCATCAACAACATGTAGGAGTCTTAGGCTTCTGAAATCGACAATTTCATATGTATGACTATGTAAGAGAGTTTCTGAAACTATTCAGAAATTACCCCAAACTCAGATTTAGAATTTTTAGTTAGTTAGGCTTATCTCTAGGTGCTGGTATACTACCATTATATCACTGAAGAACAAGAGATCTCTTTTAAAAATTAGAATAGCATTCGATAAGGAGCTTGTTGATATATTATTAATATCAAGCACATTTCTTTTCAAGTGTTTTCTAGAACAGGTTGTTTATTCTGGAGAGCTTTTATCTTAAGTTAGATTGCCTGAAAATGGACTCTGAGATGGAGAGTTGCATGTAGAAGATTTACTGGTGACTGCTCTTGGGAGATAGACCTTTGAGGAAGTGAGGAAGACAGAATTGAACAGGAAAAGCTTACTCGTAATGTGGTTGCAACTGAGGCCTGATTGGATCCGATGGGACTGGGGCTGGAGTGTCGTTGAATTGGATTGACCCTTCAGAGTTGTTGCAAAGGTCATTCCTCTCAATGAGGGACTCCCCATTGGAGAGGACATGAATTTGGGGGAGGCCGTTCATTGCAGCCAAGGGCTGTGAGTGTCAGCAAGGACATTGTTAGCTGGGCTGGAGGATGCTGGGCCTGTCCCTGAAACAGGACCAGCGTGGATTACCACAATATCTACTGTAGTTTCTCTGTAATTGTTGCTTATTTCTTAGTTGAAACAGTAATTTTATATTCAGTCATCAAACCTTGTTTCTGAGATAATAGCCATGGTCTCACAAAGAGCAAAATGTGAATTTGAGGGATGGGAAGGCGGTGGTAGGCACAGCAAAGGGGTTAGTCACACTCGTAAGAGATATGTTTCACACAAATGTATTTTAGAATTTAAAAGAGGACTGTTCTGAAAGGTATAGAATGTGGTAAGGCAATTTGTTTCCAGATGTAATGGTGTTCGACAAGATACAATACTTGCTTAAATATGCACATCAAAGCTCCATGGATTATATTGTTATGTTTATATCATCCTTTGATTTTTCTCACACATAGCCATGGCTACATGTTTTTCACATATTGTGCTTGAGTATTTGCATACTTTTCTTTTTTTTTTTTAGAATCATGGCGCCACCAAAAAACAGTATTTCAATGAGCTTCTAGATTATCTTCCAAATATCAAAACACATTTACTAATATAGTGATGAGTTTTCAACCTGTTCTATTTTCTTGATAAATCCTGCAAAATATCATAAAAACTTGAAATCTAAACCTCCTTTATGCATATTTTGAATGCATTTCTCATTGCCTATCCGTAAATAGTCACATCAAGAAAAATTGATCTTTTTTACTCATTTTAGAGATACTCTTCTTATCTGTTTTTGTCTACTCATTGGATAAATATCAGGTGTGTGCCTTTCATGTGTAATTAAGGAAGAGGGTTGGTCAAAAGTGACATGTCACAGACTCTGTCTTTCAGGAACTTTTCATTTGTGAGGAGGTTTGTAATCTTCTATCCCAAGGATTGTGACTTTCATTCACCTCTAATTAGTTAGTTTCCTTTATAGAATAGACTCTTGTTGACTTTGCTCTTGCTCTTATTGAATCTTATCAGAATATTCATATTTTCTTAAAATTAGAAGCTAGCTTTAGGGCTTAGCATGTTTTGAGTTTTGCCAATAACATGTATGAAACTAGAACCCAAGATTCCTAATTCTAATTTTCATAATTCCTGCCCCCATTGAATTTTCCACAAAAATTCACCACCTCTAGTAGATCTACAAATGCATCTTATATTCCTGAAGAGAGTTTTAAAAGAGTGGTAATGAATTCACGGCCTATTAGTGAGATTGTACTCATAGATACATTTTGCCTGGCTTACACAGTATCTTACATCTTGGAATTAGTTGTGTGGCCACAAATGGATGAAGGTATAGCTATTTCTGTCTTGAGATGGAGTGTATATTCTTCTTTCGTCCATAATTTCCACCATCATCATGCTACCTAACTCACTGACAATGAGACTGATTCTGGTTTCTTATATTTTGCTAGCTTCGCTTATTTGTGAAACCATCCTGTGCTCTATTAGCAACTGCGTTTGTGACCCCAGAAATAGATAGTACCTCTGATACAACTATTAGAAATTCGGCTTTTTAAATTAAAGTACTTTCCCCATTTCAAATATAATAATATAGGTACTCTTTGTAAACAAATAGTTAAAGTGAAAAATAAAAAAAATATTTGTAAAAATCTAACCTGGTTTGGTAACCAAAGCTCATGTATGTGATATATAAAATAGTGTTTCTATCAGTTGGATTTCTTATATTGTAAGTTACAGAAAACTTAAATGATGAAGAAAATTCAATGGCTCATGTTGCCAAAAAGTCCAGAGGTAGGACAAAGACCCTTTTCCTTACAAGGTATCATCTGCAGGTTCTATGGATTGGAACCTGATATCTTTGGGTGCCGTTACTCAGTCCACTACAATAACTTACTCATTATCATGAAGGTCAACGAACTAACACATATAAGTGTTTAGAATGTGCTATTAGATATTGAGTACTATTATTGTTGTTTTTATCATTCTTTTTTGGCCATAGAACCACTGCATGGCTTACTATCCATGATCTAGACAGACTCTTGCTTCCTTGAGCATCAAGACCCCCAGGAGGCCCAGATGCCATAGATAAAACAGGAGTGAGTAAATGTTTATCCCCTTGTAAAATATGTGTACGTCTGTTGCCCAAGCATTCTCCTTTATATATGCTTATTCTCTACAGAGTTTGCCACCTCAGACATTGTTACTCAATATTTAGTTGAACATTTACAAATACTGGTATGCATGAAGGCCTGGCGTTAACCTATGTTTATATTTAAGTTGATTTTACCTTTATTCAATTGATTTAAGGTATATATATAATAGCATTTTATAATGCCATAGTATTCATTTTCTACTAATTTGCAAAACATTCAGCAATGAAGGTGGATTAATTGATTACATGAGATATATTATTTAATTGTTTAGCTTTCAGGAGTGATATATCATTTAGTCATCTCAGTGTTTGACTACAGGAGTAAGTAATTTTGTGTGTTTGTGATGCAATGCTAAGCATTCTCCACTTGGTGGCTTCACTGCTTAAAGTTCTGATCAATTTTATTTTGAGAACTTCATTTATTTTAAATTAAGATTTAATTATCAGAACTATTTTAAAGTTCTTTATTGTTTATGCCTATTAGTATTTTCCTAAAGATATTATCACTATTGGCATTAAGTAGCTTATGTTATTTCTTGAAACTGCATTTTAGGGAACTTTTTTGAAATATTGGAATCGTTTCTGCATATATTTTCATAGTTGAATTAAATTATTGCGAGTGGATAATTTATAGTTTTGGTTATAAATAATTTATGAATTTTTAAATTTAATTTTGTGAGCAAAAGAATATTCCACCTAACGTTTTAATTTGGGAAATATATGAAAACATTATTTGAGTGCCCTAAAATGTGTAATGTTATCTCTTTTGCTTGTTTCCTTTTAATACATGCATATTGTCTTGGGGGCCAGAAATAATTTTATAGAATAAACTTTGAAGGAACATCATCATGTTAATCTGGTGTTAAGTCAATTCCTTTCAATTTAGCTGTAAAAAATGATATTTAATACTACATCTTAAACCTTTTCCCAGACATTATCATTATGTGTATCACTTTCAGTATGTGACATTTATTTGCTTTCATGGCATATTTGTCTATAGTCACATATTGCTCTAAGTTAACAAAAGTTAATTTTTTTTATTGCTAAACTTAAACAGCTTTATTTTTCTAGGAATGAATATTGTGACTATTATAAAAGATACAGCCTTTATTATTCTCAATAACATTTATTTATATCTGCTATCCATAGGTTATTAAAAATAAAAACAATGAAAACAAAGGCTATATCTCCAGTAAACTCAAAATAAGAGAGATCAATGTATTTTTATGCAATTAAGATTTATTTTTTAAAAAATTAGCTCGAAAATTCAGTGCTTTCATTCAATTCTTTGTGCATTAAAACTTTAATGACATAAAAAGTTTATAAGACTTTATTATTATTGGAGGACTCAAACACTATCTGAAACCGAAGTAACAGCTACAATTTAAAATTTCACTAATGTTAACTTGAAGTATGGAGAATTCCTTTTTCACCTTGTATGTTTTATAACAAAAGTCTCTTACTATACCCCAAAAGGGAAAACATATATATTTCAGATGTTTGAAAATTTCATCTTAGTGAATTTTATGCTGTTATTTGATTGGGATATCTAGAATTAAACTTTTCAAGTGTACTAATTTTTTATAAATATTTTTTATAAACAATTTGAATGAACGGTGCTAAAATGATTATTCTTATACTTGTTTCCTTGAATCGTCTATGACAGTTTTCCTGGTTTCTAAACCTTGAATTAGTATTCATGGCTTGTGAGTGATGAGCATTTTTTGACTTTACTAGGTAATACTAAATTTCTTTCCAAAGTAGTATTTAATAATTTACTCTCCTACCAGCAGACTATGGATTCCTGTTGTTTCACATCCTTACTAGCACTTGGTATTGAGAATCATTTAAAGTTTTTTGTTGTTGCCAATCGGATGAGTTATTTTCTTTTGTGTTCTTCTGACTACTAATGAATATGAACATTTTTGTTGTTGTTTATTGGATATTCATGTTTCTTCTTCTGAGATTTGCCTGTTTACATCATTTGCTCATTTCCCCATAGGATTGCTTATTATCTTGATTTGTGGGAGTACTTTAAGTGTCCTGCATGCTATTGATTTAAAGGTCGTGTGCATTTTAAAAGGCTTTCCTCAGCAGGTGGGCCTGTTTTTTTCTGTGCCATTTTATAATTTGTGTACAGATCGTAATTTTAATGAAGTTTAAAGTATCAAGCACTTCCCTTTCATTATCTGTATTTATTTAATACCTCGTGTAAGAAATTCTTTTCTATATCACGATCATAAAAATTTGACTCTTATAGGGTTTTATCCATATAGTAAATCTATTTCACCCAGATCCATTTATTGGATAGTGAATCCTTCTGTCATTGATTTTTATATAACCTCAGTCATATATTAAGTATGCATGAGTTTATTTCTGGGCTTTCTATTCTGCTCCATTGGTTTATTTTTTCTATCCCTGACCAATGTAATACTATGCCTTCTTGACTATAATGTTTTGCTATCTGAAGGCTGGACCTCCTCCCTTGTTCTTAAACGATAGTTTTATTTTTCTCCACTTCAAATTTTCCATATGAATTTGAAAATATTTTTTTCCCCAAGGAATTACTGTATTATGATTGAAGTTATATTTCATTTATACTTATTTACAAAGCAATGGACACATTCATGATACTATTTCAATCCATGAACATGGTATAGTTCCCCATTTATTTAGGTGTTATATTTTTCAATAATGTTTCAAAATTTTCTCCATAGCATTTTCACAAATTTTTTGTTTAGTCTGTTGCTAGGTACCTCATAGTTTTTGTTGTTGTAGTGAATTAGATATTTTATTTTTCTTATTACTACTGTTGTTTCTATTTTTCAACCAGAATGTAAGCTTCAAGAAGCAGATATTTTTGTCTCTTTTGCTCAGTGCTATATCCCAGTACCCAGAATAGGATCTGATACATAGTGTGCTCTTAAAATGTGTTGAGTAAACTAATATTAGATTTTCTAATGTACTAGTTCTGCTTTATAGTAGTTCAGATTATTTTTGTACCAACTTGGATAAACTCACATTATAGATGTAACACTTTATCCATTGATTCTCTTGATTTTTATATGGAGAAAATGGAAACATCTGAAGAAAACAAGCTTATTTTATTACCGATCTAATATTATTTATTAAAATTTAGGTATTATTTATTGAATAGTTATTTATAGTTATGATATATAGCTATATATATTTATACATATACTATAATTTAAAATATTTATGTATATAAATTTACTTTCAGAATGAAACAATACTGTAGTAGATTTCTGGAAATTCTTCTTTAGTGCTATGAAAATTCCCTTATATTATACCATACTTTTTAAAACAAAAATAAAAATTCTGACTTTAAAGTTCTAATCTCATTGTACTAAAATGAGTAAATAAAATGAGCATTACAGAGGGATAACTTATTTTCTCATATTAACTCTCTCCTGACTGTATATTATAAGCATTTTAATTGATTTTATAATAAATCTAGTTTATAATTTCTATTCATTGTTAAAAGCTTTCTATCAGGTTATTTTCATTCTACTTTCTGGCTACTCATATGAACACAATTTAGAAAGTCGCTGTTTTCATCATTTTGTTTCTTGTAATTTTATTTATGCTTTTCACTATATGGTATCTCTAATATCTGAATCTGTGCACTCCACTTTGGTCACACTACCTCCAGTTGGATCTAGCCATTGGGAATCCAGTCCTTGCTTTTTTTCCTGCCAGGACTTGGGCACCACTCACACAGAACATGATGTGAATGATGTCCCAGTAATTGTGGAACAGAGGCCCTGTAGATCCCCAGAGAAAGCAATTTCAACACTTTTGCAATTTCTTTTGGCCTTCACTTCCATATATCTAAAGAATATGTTTATACCTCTATTTCTTGATTTTTGAGATTTAATTATTAACTAGTTCCCTTATGGAAGATGATTTAACTGTCATATATAACCCCCTCATTTAATTATATCACAAATTTTGATTTATTCAATATTTAGATTTTATTACTATAATTATTAATTATTGTTCAGGGTTCAGTCACATAGGAATTGATCACATTTCCTTATTTCCTTTCTTATACAGGTTTTAATTTATCTTGAAGGCAGCTGTAGCCTCATATTGGCGGGGGGGTGGTGGAATTTCTAGATGTCTATTACCAATTCTCATGCAAATTCTCTGAAAAAAATTGTAAAATTCTCCTCACTAGGTCATGATACATGGAAATTTATCAGTTCCATGCTTTTTTCTTTGCTTTCTGGCAATGTCCATCTTCCTGCTTTCTATGTTGGTTGTTCTCCTGGCTTGCTACACAGCTGTCTTCTAGGAAATTCCTTTCATCTTCTTCCTAGGAATTTCCTTTGCCTCTCTTGGATTTTAAATCTCCTGTCTCCAGAATCCCATGTCTTCCTGTTTTCATGGTGAATTTTCTTCTTTCAGTGGAAACTGTGAAGAGTGTCTTATTCTGGAAGAACTGGGGATGATTTCTCAGAGGAAATGAAAATTGAATTGGGTTTGAAGAATGTGTAGGAATTTTCCAGAAAAAGACTCTTGCTTGCAGAGAAAAGCACACGTATAATGACTCATAAGCATTAAATAATTTTTAAGTGGATCAATGAGAAACTCAATAGGTTTATTAGGTGTAGAGGTTTGGGAATGTAGAAGTTGATGCTGTGGTATATGTCCAAATTTTGAAGAGCACTATGTGACATGCGAAAGATTTTGAAACTTTTTCTTAAAGATCATAGTGATCTGAAAGACCTTTTAAAAAGAAGAGATATGATTATATGATAAATACTTTCTAATAAAGGTAATTCTGAGACCATTTTAGAGAGTGGACCAGGGTGGAAGCAGGTGGGGACAGAGATAGCAGTTAGGAGACCATTGAATTTGTCTAGTTGAGAGATAATGAAGTAATTTTGGTAAATATGGAAGCAAGAAGTTCAGTCAGATTTGAGAGAAATTTTGTAAATAGAAATGAAAAAAACATATCATTTCATGAGAGGCTTGAGCGGAAAGGTGTCTTTAAGGAAGACTGCCATTAACTGATGGAGATTATAAGAGTAGGAATAGAATAATGATAGGAAAGGAAGAAAATAAATTTAGTATGCATATATTAAGATTTGAAGACCATGGCAAGACATTGAGATGGAAATACTTGGCACCCAAATGAAATATGAAAAGAATATTATGAGCAATATTGTGTGTGGCCATATAAAATTATGAGATTATTCCAGTCAAGGAAGGTTCTCAACATCACCTGGAGAATATTTAAAAAATATCCCTCTTTTCTTTTCTGGAGATTCTGATATGTTTTCTCCTAGGTGAAATTCAAGGATAAGAAATTTTATTCCTATAATTTAGTTTTTCACTCCTTTTAGTAAGAGGTAATAATTTTTGATATGTGTTAATTTATAATGATCTTCTGATTATTATCTGATCTTTATTTGTCTTTCTTTTGTAATAGACATAGCAGCAGTGGTTGCAGAAAAGGAATATACTTTTCAAATTCAAATTTTCTATTTTTCAAAGTTATCACTTGTAATAATTTAAGTGATGGATTTTACCTGACTAAAGGCATTAAAGATATTTTTGAAGAAAAAAAATAAACTTGATTCTTTTCATTTATCTAAACTTAAACCTCCATTTAGATTTCAGATTGTTCTCAATTGCTTGCAGTTATATATACTTATATTGTCATATTCTGAGGCTTGCTAAACTTTGATATAGCACACTGTCATATGCAAACGTTAACCTTATTTTATTTGTAGAAGACAGTAACCTAGATTTCAAACGAATTTTCCAAGTCAGTAAATAATAGAGTCTGGATTAAAACTTTAAATTTTAACATCCACCGCATCTACCTTATCTTCTGAAAAACTTACCTTGCAAACAAATGCTATTGTCCTTGTAACACCAAAATCTGTCTGTTTACTTAGGCAACACACAGCTAGTGAAATGAATGAAGCAATCTTTTTTACTAGTTATGGCTTTTTTTTTTTTGTGGTGGTGATAGTGGTGGTGTCTTGTTTGAGAATTAGTTTTCAGAATTATTTGACCGTGTCACCTTTCCTGTAAGCATTTATGTAAGTTTCCACAATACAAAAAAAAATGATCTTAGTGACAACATGAATTAAGATTTAATTTGGTGAAAGAGAGAAATGTGCCAAGGGTCTTTTCATATACAGTTTTGTAAAGCTGTTTTGATTCTCATGTCACAAAACAAATCAGAGCTAAATACCATCTGATTCCTCAAGGTTAATATCTTCTAGGAAACTATATTAGGATCATCTCCTTGACTGGTTTTATAACTTTTATGTTTAAACAGATTTATTCCTTTCAAAAAAGTATATATTTACTGATCATTGGTTAAAACACAATAATGTTATTCTCCTAGTTCATTCATTAATTTGACAAATACTTACTGATCCATTTATTCTGTACCAGGCAAGTCATTGTTTTGTTAGAGTAACATAAAAGTACCCATTGCTTTGATAAGGATCAAACTACTGCTTTCAAGATGTCTGTGAGAGCTTACCTTTCTGAGATTATGGTCGTGATGGAATTGCTGCATCTCTATTTTCAGTTTCTGGGTTGAATACTATAGAAATCTGGAGCATAGCAAATTAAATATATATAAATATGTATAATTTATATACATTTATATGAACTTTATATATGAGGTGTGATCAAATAATATGGTGAATGTTTAACTAAAAAAATATTACAGTAAAAGAGACATTGCCATCAATCCACCTCAAAATACTTCCCCTTGCTTTGAACACAGTTATCCCATCATTCTTGCCACTTTCTGAAGCAGTTCTGGAAGTCCTCTTTCATGAGTATCTTTAATTGAGCTGTCGTGGCTGCCTCAATGTCCTGAATCATTTTGACTTTGGGAAAGAACCAGAAGTCGCATGGTGCCAGATCTGGTGAATAAGGTGGATGAGGACATACTGTCATGTTTTTATTTAACAGAAATTTCCATACCAGAAGTGATGTGTGACATGAAGTGTTGTCATGATGGAGGATGATTTACTGCACACTTTAAACAAACCTTCTTTCACCCGTAGTTCACACCTGACTGACTGCATGGAACAAGTTGAAACTTGTCCCACACTAAGGTTCGAAGCACCACTTCCCTTTCCATAGGATGGCACTCAGCAGCAGCATTCACTGTATGTTTTGATCACAATGGAACGTTCCATGTCACATCACTTCTGGTACAGCAATTTCTGTTCAATAAAAATATTATAGTGTGTCCTCATCCACCTTATTCACCGGATTTGGCACCGTGCAACTTCTGGCTCTTCCCCAAAGTCAAAATGATCATGAAAGGTAAACGTTTTGAAATGATTCAGGACATCGAGGCAGCCACAACAGCGCAACTAAAGACACTCATGGAAGGGGACTTCCAGAACTGCTTCAGAAAGTGGCAGGAATGATGGGATAAGTGTGTTCAAAGTGAGAAGGAGTATTTTGAGGGAGATTAATGACAATATGTCTTTTACTGTAATACATTTTTTAAAATTTAAACATCACTGTGTTTTTTGATCACACCTCATATATATTACATGTATATCTTACTTAATATCTGGTATGTGGTAATTGGCTTTGGTGAAAGCCTATAATTATTACATAACAAAAATTGCCAGATTATTTGTAGCTTAATCTTACAATATATGCATATCATGTTATTCTAGTCTTACTATCTGTTCCCATCTGCTCTTTCCCTTGAACCCTATGAAACCAGTGTTTTAATAAGAAAGTCATTTCTTCTCTAAGACTTTTTGCTTATAGTGCCTTTATCAAGAGTATATTCTTTTGCTAGACATTTTTTATAACAATATAAATGATAATAACAATTGGCATTTATTAAATACTTAATGTAGACTGGGTAACATGTAAAAACTTTGCGTTTATCATCTCAAACAAATAGACAAATACACATAAGCCCAAGGTTGTTCTTTTCAGGTACGCTCATCTGTGGATACTGTCTCTTGGCAGTTTAGTCATTGTTTATTGTTTGAAATTATATTTCAAACCTTTTTAGATGTTTTTCCTTTTGCTCTATATTAAGTGGGAGATTAAAAACAAACAAAATCCCATAATATTGTTCTTTATTATCCTTTAGATGTCAGTTGCATGGAAATCCAGAGAGGATCTTCATGTATGCAAATCAATTTAGTGTTTTCCTCAACTATGTGACAGTGTGCCAGACACTGATGGTCCCTGCTCTCACTTGGCAGCACAGTGACTGCACTGCTGGTGAGCCTTCCCCTTCTTGCCCTTGCACTTTTGAGAGGTGGGGCTAGTTTCAGGGGCTCTGGCGTTAGAATTAGCATTACATCTAGACTAGTCCTTTGTTCACTACTGATTTCAAAAGGGATGTTTGAATGGTTCTGTCTCTCTTGTTTACATGAAAAGAGAAACAGGACTTTCATGGAAACCTCAGTCTGCTGTTTGAATGAATTTCATGATAAATGCATGTGACTCAGACCTGTATTGACATTGCCTTCTAGTTTTGGGGCCTAATAAAAATTTTAATCCTTCTCAGAAAATATTGAATTGCCATGTCAATAAATCTTGTCAGATGCCTAAACAAGAAGTCAATATTTATTAAATAGACACAATAATGGGACTTAGTCTTCTTTATGTTCACCATAAAAGCTAATATGCTGATAGTACTCAGCCAATGTAAATATTATTCATTGAAAGTTCCTAACTTGGCATAATAAATGATACAAGAACATTAATAATTACTTAATATTGCTGGAATCCATTTTAGTTCATCGTGGAATTCTATATACTTCAAGGACCTTTCTATCAGTAACTGAATTGTACAACAATTCGACATTTTCCAATAGCTTTCCTGCAACCAAATGAATTACAGTCTTTTCTGGATGATGTAAACAGAGGATGACTTCATTCACAGTTATTCTTTTGTGTGTGTGTGTGTGTGTGTGTGTGTGTGTGTATGTATGTATGTGCACACGTACATGCGTACATATAAGAGTATGTGTGTGACAAGAGACTTAGAGAAAATTAAAATGAAAGTTTTAATTATGTATTAAGATACAATAAATGTGAAATAAAGTGAGATAAAACAATATGTAATATTGAAAGGAAATGTCTCATGATCCTTAAACTACTTTACTCGAAGTCACCTGCAAGTGAGCAGAGGAGAAAGAATTGATGAAGATATTTTTTCAGAGATAGTTGATCCCTGAGTTGCCACCCCTGGAGGGTGGGAGGTGTGCTAACTCCTTTACTTCTAAGAAGAATGCCTTTCCACAGAGCTAGAGGGAGAGTTGCAGGTCTCACTCCTATAGCTGCTGTGCTAAGGTTTGACACTGCCTGGAAACCTGGAAGATGAGATTTGGGATGACAAGCTGCTTTGACAGTCGAGCCTAGAGAGTGCTGCTATGTTGAAATCTGCTCCTATGATGAGAGTTTGTCTAGTTAAGATACACAGGAATGCTTCCTATGGATCTGATGTGAATCAAGCAGGAGAGCAGGCACGTAGTCATCTGGGGTCTTATCCAACAGGGCCTTCTGGAGTGGTAGTAGGATCACTTCAGTAGGAAAAAGCTGAGAGTGACTGCCTGGAAGCTCAGGAAGCTGTGGCAAGTGACCACCTGGGATAGAGGTGTATCTGCCTGGTTGAAGGTTAAATAAGAGAGAGGGGTCCTGTAAGACATCTCGGAGAAACTTAGGAAAATACCACTTAACACAAAGAGGTTAATGTCTGCCAGTCTCAGGGAGTGCAAAGCCAGCCTAAGATGGTGTTAGTTTCTACTTCCACTGCCAGCCAGAAAGGGACTGTAACAGTGGTTGCTCACCTGGGAAAGCAGACTTGGGAAAAAGAGAAAAGGACCATTCCCTTTTGTACTTCTGGTTCTGAACTAGTACAGAGCCAGGGAAGGGGAGATCTTAGGTACAATGGAGTAAAACCTGTTTTCTGAATTGAGACACATTGAAACTGTTTGCAACTGTGGAACTGTCCTTCCTAAAGAATGACCCTTATTCAAGGGATCTGCTATAGTTTCATCAAGGGACAGGCAACATTACCCTCACTAAATACATTTTAAAAGGGAAGAAAAAGGAATAGATGAAGAAAGCATGGAAAAATCTTGATAACTACTGAATATGGATGGTGAGTATTTGGGAATTCGTTATACTTCTCTCTATACTTTTATGTGTGTTTAAAATTTTTAAGGAAGTATTTTTAAAAGTAAAGGACTGACAGGAAACAAAAAGATGCATTGCAAGTTTATTACCTGTTGTGTTTGTTCAATAGGTGGGTTTAATTACATAGATTTTTATGCCTAATTAAATCCCATTTAAAAAATAAATTTGAAATAGAATAAAATAATTAACTTTCTACTAGCTTTTTGCTATTAGAATGCTAAAAAATGAGAAGTGAGGGTTGTATCTTCATTAGCATTATCCGGATTTATTTTACCAACATTTTGGTTGACACTATTTTTCTTTCGAGTCTATGAACCATTGCCCATGTGCATAATGAATTCACAAACATTTATTGAGAGTCTATTTTATGAAAGACATTAGAGTTAGTTTTATTACAAAACAAAATTTGGATATGATATGGATTTTGAGAAGCAGAATGTGATAAGAAATATATGCATATATGTTTCTACATACATAAATAAACAATATAGTTTGGTAACGTAGAAGAAAGAAAGACTAATCCAGATTGGGTTATCCTTCTTAGGAAAGGTGGCATTTGAGTTTGGCCATGAAAGATGGATAGGTTCTTTAAAGACTTAAATGGGCTGGGGTGTATAGCATTACAGACAAAAACATCCAGACACATTGTATGAGTGAAAGCGCTTGTGCAAAAATTGTGAGATAAAAATAAGCAAAGTTGTGTTTGGGAAGTGATATATCTGGCATGATGGAAGTTCAGAGATTTAGTGAGAAGAATATTGCTGGAAACCAAGTTGGAGTAAATTTCCAAGGGATTTGTATGCCTTGATGTGAAATTTAGACGTTTATTCTAAAGACACTGAAGAACATAGAAATTGGATTCAACATAGGATGATAGTGGCCTAGTCTATTTGGACTGCTAGTACAGAACAACATAGACTGGGTGGCTTATGAAAAACAGAAATTTATTTCTTACACTTCTGGAGGCTGGAAGTCCAAGCCGACAGTGCCAGCAGACTCTGTGTCTGGTGAGAACACCATTCCTAGTTCACAGACGGCCATCTTTTCTCTGTGTTCTCACAGGACCAGAGGGACAGGGAGCTCTCTGGGCCTCTTGTATCGAGGCGTTAATCCCATCCATGAAGGCTCCACCTTCATGACCTAGTCACCTCCCAAAGACCCCGCCTTCAAATATTACCATCATATTGGGGATTAGGTTTTAATGAATTTGGCAGGGTGCACAGTCTGTAGCAAATACGTTTAATATAAGGCATTCTAGACCTTTAATTAAGCCTGGTAAAGTGTGTTAGAAAGGAGAGAAGTTTCATGAAGGAGGTTGAGGGGTTATGATAATATCTCAACTGAGAAGTACTGAATGTGGGTGCTTTAGAGTAAATGGAGAAAATAAATAGAAGAGACATGTGAATAATACTACCTTTGCAGTTTTGGGGGGTAATGATTGGAATCAGATGTTATTTAGTAAGAACCAGCTCATTTGAAAATAATCCTCTGCTTTTTGGGTAAAATAATGTCTACATAGCTTGATGGTTAAAAGACGTGTAAAAACACTCCAGTATCACTATAAAGAAATTAATTCTAACAAGATTAACAAATTGAAAATTTCTGTTGTACCACAGAGACTACTTTTTAAAATCTTTTACAACACTATCTTTGAAATTATTTTGTGATTTAGAAAGAGGAAAAGATCCACATTAAATTATTTTATTTCATTTAGGAGCATAGGTAAGATGGCGTTTGTGATTTAGTTCTTCTTCCCGAATGAAAATAAATGTTGAGGTAATTACTAGGTGAAGTTTAGATACACATTAGTGGATATATATCATATTATACTTGGAAAGCAAATAATCAAGTAGAAAATAAACTACTTAGAAATAAATTCTAAAAGTGGATTGAATTATATATTTATATAGTGGCAATTTTATTAAACTATCTTGCTGCTATTAATAGGGATTTTTAAGCTATTTTAAGACAAAACTTATTTCTTTAGAAGAAACCCATGAACCCATGCTAGCATAGATCTTGGATAATACAACCTTTCTCTAACAGTTTCCTTTAATTGGAGGCAAACCTGGTAAAGATTGATTAACTCTGGGAATGCTTGATATTGATGCTTTACTTTAGGGCTCCACATCATGTATTATATAGGATATGTATGAATAGTAATTGATGACTTAGAAGGAAGACTTAGTTTAATTTATATTATTCTTTCAAATATACATTTAAAAATATCCCACTGGGCTATTTTTCCCCCCATGAGTTCATTTTCTGCTAGTTTCATGGCTGCGATGATATATATGATGATATATATAATCTGCCCCCAACGTTTTCTGAGAAATCAAATTTCAAAGTCATTCAGAATGAAGCTCAGTGAATTTGGCATCAATGCGGTCATAGTTTTAATGTGTTGATTAGTTTAGTATGAGTGAACTGGTTGTTGAAGGATAAATATGAAATACAAACAGGAAGGATAAGAGATCAAAGTCAGTGGGATCAGTAAGGTGGCTTTGTAATGGTCTAGGCAAGGGACAGTGAGGACCTCATTTTTTCTAGGGTGGACCATACTTAGTTGTAATCCTTGATGTGGAAACACGCTTCCTAATGTTGTCCCTGTTTTGAAAGTGCATCTTACCTTTGCCAGAAAACAATTGTTGCACAAGCCATATGTAAACAAACATAAAAACAAAGCCACAAATTAATCACAAGACAAATACTATGTTGTTGATAAAATTTTAGGTTAGTGCCCTTTTAACCTCTGTTAAAGTTTTTTTTTAACGTAATGTAGTTTTATTTTTTCATTTTTTTGTAAGTTTTTGTAGGAACTCCTCATTGTATGAAGAAATTCTTCATGCATATGTTAAACATATACTTTAGTTGCATTTTTATTCATTTTATACTAGCTTAATTAAAAAAAAAAGACTTTAGCACCCCCATCTGTATAAATCACAGCAGAAAATGACTTGTGCATGCCTTCAATATTTTTCGAATATGTGTGATTTGCTTGACAACTATTTTTAAATAAAAGACTAATCTTAATCACATAACAAATATCCTGATTTTATCTTAAATTTTGTTTATCCAAATTGAACCTCTTCCGTAGAGTGCTTCCTTTACAGCAGGTTCCCATCAACTTTTCCTTCTAAATGCTCTTCCTGCTTTGCTCAGGTGAATTAGCCATGTGTGTCTGCCAGCTAAATAATATTGTTGCACAGGCAGTGTTTTGTTAGTATCCTTGTGTTTGTAATTTGAAAGTTTCTTTCATATCTCAAGATCATGCAGAGGTTTTATTTTCAGACTGCTTATGTCCCTAGGGCTGTTTCCACTTGCCATTGTTTTTGAGTATATGTCAATGCAATAAATGAACAAGGAAAAATACATAATACCATGAGAAAGCCTCACCTTTCTGTGGAAATCTTTTGGTACTGAAAACAATAGAATAGCAATTCAAATTTCCTGTGTACATAGTATTCCTTACCACCATTTTACAGTTAGCAATTGTGAAAGAAATTATGTTGATCATTTTATGCTGGAATCATTAAAACTTAAAACACCTGTAAAAGCCTGCAATCTGAACAAAAGTTAAAAAAAAAGAAAATATTAAAAATGTATTAGTTTCTTACTCTTTTGTTTCTTCATTTAAAGTCTTTTTCTTTAAAAGATAAGCTTTTGAAAAAGGTGGGAATACATTATTTTTTAAATAGCTTCTCTGTATTATAATTTTAATTTCATGCTCAGACTGACTTCTAAAGCAGCCCTAAAGTAATTATACTAAATAATGACTCATTCCTTTTGAGGGAGTAGATTCATGAATCATGAATTGTTATTATGAAATAAAACATAATATGTTTTGTCTTTTTCCCATATTTTGAGCATTTCTAAAATCTGGAAAATTTTAAATAATAATTTCATTAAATGAAGAATAATTTTTTTCTGCTTAGATGGAGTATGGCATATGAGCATGTAATATACCACCAATATGAATATGAGAGAACATTTAGTCATCAGTAACTATAAGAGTAACATGTGCCCATTTTTAGTTGTATTTGTCTGGAATTCATTTGCTTTCTGGTGAGAAATATCCAGAGGCGTGTATATACGGTCACATGTTAATTTACAGTGAGCAATGGCCAACTGCAAGTATTAATGTTGTAGTATTATCATAACTGTTAAAGGTGATTAAAGACTTGGTATAATACTAAATACCAATAATGCAACTAATCTGATTTGTGTGCCATGTCTTTTGTCAATGTATTTCTAAATGATTTTTTGGTTTTATGTATAATTCTGATACTATTAAAATAATGACTTCTGAACTTCATCTTCCTGTTTCTATTTCAGCTTCTTACAATCTCATCTCTCTAAAGAAGCAAGAGTAATCTATTTAAAATTTAGATCAGCTCATGTCACACCTATATACTTAATGCATTCATTCAACAAATAATTTTTGAGTGCCTAGTATGTGTCAGGTACTGTTGTAGGTAACTGGGTGAACAAAAGACATAAAAATACCTGCCTGCATGGGTCTTGCTTTAGTGTAAGGCAGATAATCAAGGTAATCATATATAGGAAATTAAAAGGTGACCATGCTATAAAAAAAAAAAAAAAGGATAAAAAGGGGTAGCGTAAGAGAACTGGAAATGAAACGAGTAGACATATGTGGCAATTATAAAAAGGTTATTTGGGACAGACCTCATTAAGAAGCTGTTATCTTAGCAAATACTTGAAAAGATGAGAATTAGCTATGCTGTAATCTAGGGGAGGAACATTCCAGGTAGAAGGAACAGAGTGCAAACAATCTAAGGTGGAAACAGAGCTGCCATATTTGAGGAGCACTAAGGAGGCGAATGTGGGGAAAGGAGGAGGGTTTTGAGTAAAGGGCAGGTATGATTATGATTTGACTTAGGCTTTGAGTCATCTCTTTGCTGCAAGACAGGAGAGCAATGGTAGAAGCAAAGAGACCAGTGAGAGAGGGTGGCTTAAAATAAGGAGGAGGTGACAAGTAGTTTAATTCTGGATTTGTCTTACAGGTAGTGGAAATAGGATTTCCTAAGAAACTGGATGTGGTGGTGGGGGCGGGGGCACGGATTTGTAGATAGATCGATACGTAGACAGATACCCAGATAGAGAGAGGAGTCAAGGATTCCAGCCATGGTTTTGGGATGGGTGGATGGAGTTTCAGATTTGAGAAGAAAGATTAGACACTTGGTTTTGTATTTGTCAAGTTGGGGATGTCTATTAGACATGCGAGTGCAGATGCTAAGTAGGAGTTAGGTATGTTGATTTGAAGTTCAGAAGGAACTTTAGTCCTGAGATATGAATGTTGGAGTCACAAAACTGGATGAGAAAATCAGGAAAGGGAGTATGGATAGAGAAGAAAATAGGTCCAAGGACTGCAACATGAGGTACTTCAATCTCAAGAGGAAGAAAATCCCTGAGTGTGGAGGGAGGTGATAGGATCCAGTTCACAACTGTTTATTGATATATTGCTTGCCTAACACTCCCCTGAAGCGAAAGAAAGGCTCCTTGTCTGCCTAGAATATTATTGGCGGAGAATATTTGCTTAATTAATATTTGTTAAATAAATAAAGGCCAATTAAATGAGAGTTTTAGGGATTCATGAAAACAGTCTTGATAATGTTTTTTATGCAGAGTCGAAAGCTGAGTACGTAAGGTATTTATTTGAGGTGTGCATTGAGAAGCATAGGTCTCCCTTATTAACACCAGATTGGCTGCTTAGGGAGTAAGTCCTGGTTTGCTATTTGACCTATTCCCGCCTCACCAGCTAATATAGGTTGACTTTATTTCTCTTATCATTCTGCTGAAAGCAAAACTAAAACTGTCAACCACCTGTCATGTACAAAGGTGACCCACCTACAAAAAAACCCTCTTCAGGTTGGCCTAAGGTAAAGTTCAAGTTATAACCCTGTGCCCTGGCCTACGCGGTCTCTGCACTGTTGTCTCTGCACTGTTGTCTTCCTGGGTTAGGTGTTTGACCCAATAAAGGGGAATTAGTTCCTGGTTGATCAAGTCACACGCAGATTTAGTTTTTGAACTGGTGATCCAACCAGTTTCTTTATGAGGGCTATTTTAATAATTCCCGTAGTACTAAAAGACTCAAAATGGCCCTCACAATTGTTAGCAAGGGAGTTACAAGAGGTAAAGGATGACAAGTTCTTGATTTGACTCAGGCATCAGTGAATGCCTGTGTTTGGTGTCACCATCACAACTCTGTCAATGTCAGATTTGGGAGATAAAAGACAATAGATTACATATCTTCTGGTAAAGTCACTTCCTCATTAGTTCCTTTAATTTGGGAACCAGTTCCCTTTTTTTATGAAGGCTTATTGATTAGGATGTTACATCAACTTGTGCATGCAGACTAGTGATGCCAGGTTGCTGTATGTGTGAATGTTTGTGTGACATGTAGGACACAGGCCTGTGTGTCTATACATGTATCAAGGAAGATATTCTTTCTCACTTTCCTCTTTGGATTTATTCTATAATTGCTGTTTTTCTAAGTTCCATTTCACTAGGATTAAAAGTCACTTCTTAATAATTAGGTGGTTGGCAAAAGCTTGGACAGACTTACTCAATGAAAAATAAGTTTTTTATTAGGGAAGCAATATATGCTTATTTAAATGTTTCAAATAGTATACCAAGTGTACAAATTTGAAATTGTTGTCTACCACTGTTAACAGCATGGATGGTATCCTTCTAGACTTTATTCATTTATGCATAAATGTATAATATAAATGGATATATTTTAAATGCAATGTTACTAAGAGTATCATTTGTTATATTTTTCACTTAGAGAAGTTTAAGGGACTGTTTTATGCGTGTATATATGGAGTAGTAGACATATTCTTTTTATATTCTATTATGCAGATGTTTATTAAGTCCCCTAAGTTTAGGCATGTAGGTTATTTCTGTTATTTTAAAAATTACAAATAATCTTTTGGTAAACATTTTAATATTCATATCTTTTACACACGTACAAGTGTATTTGAATAATGAATTACTAAGCTAGATTGTGTCCCATGTTGGTGGGAAAGGATAAAATGTGTGAGATTTACATTGAAATTCATTGTGGAAATAAAATTTATCCTGAACACTGAGTGTAAAGTGGAATTGGAATGTGTGTTTTTGCCTTCCTTTTTGTCGTCTTTTGCTATCTTTAATGGCAAAACCTTACACTGTTTAATTTCCAGTGCTCTGCTTTCATAGGAATATCTGGCTTTAAATATACTCGTGTTCTTTTTTGTCTAGAAAACAATGAATGGGTCAATTCGTTGATACAACTAGTCCTATATTGAGGGTCACATATTTACTTCTCCACAACAAATCTCAGGCATCACCTGCCTTGTCTATTGTTGTATTCCCACCATGTGTCTGGCAAATGCTACACGGGATCATGAAATATCTGTTATTTAATTGAAAGATACAGCAAAGCTGGCAATTTTCCATGTCATAAGTAAATTTTGTTTACTGTGAATCAAGAATTCTAGAGCCAAGGAAACTCTAGGTTTTTCCTAGATGTGGCTATAGAGCAATAAGAAAACTTAATAAACACTTGAGAATTTCATTAACAATAGAACCATTCCCTTTATATGCATTATTGCTTACGGATACTTCCTCTTTGCTGGCTTTCTCCCAGCTTGAACTTTCAAATCAGCTGGGATTCACATTAAAGGCTTTAGTCCCATTACATCTTCTGGTCACCAACAGTGCAGGGCTGCTTATCTTGCCCATTGAGTTAAATATGGATGGACTGGTTAGAGCTTGTGGACTTCACTTGCTACGGGGATTTATTTCCTACACCACTGTTCATGCTGATAGCTGTGGTTATAATTATCTCAGCCATGACTAAAACTTAGGAACCAAAGCTCCTTTTTGCACCATTTACTTTAGGTGTTTCTGCCAAAAGTTGACATATGAAAATGTGGTTTATGTAGTATCACTTTTCTTTCTAAATGATGGCAACAAGCAAACAAATAACAAACAACAACTCCTTTGCCCTCTAGGTATGGAGAAGTTAGTATGCCCTTGCATTTGTTCTCCTTTTACTTTCCTTCCATTCAGGCACTCATGAGAGTGGAACAATTTTTTTCTCCTCCTTTAATTTGTGCTAAAGCTGTCAGTCATGCTTGTTGCTGATAGCAATTAATTTTAAACTTTTTAAGCTTATGAGTATGCGAAGTATATAAAGCATTGCAACACATTTTTAAAACAAATGTAGGGTATTTGTTGCTTTACATTTCTTTATGGCTGTGGAGAAATTATGTCCAGAGGCCATTTTAGAAATTTTCTTCAAAATGTAAATAAATGATCACTTCCATATATTTTTTAACCCTTCCATAAAATTTTAGAATTGGAATATTCAAATGGAATAATACAAGTTCTCTTAACCCCACCTGCACCACTGAACAATATAAAGTATATTAGTTCCACTGGTTCTTGGTGTTATAAAAATTTTATGTTCCTAAATTTTGAGTTGTATTTACACCTTGACAGTTAGTGTCTAGTAGAGAAAATGGAAAGTAGTTTTATGTGCAGGTATAAAATACGTAGCAGTCAAACATAAAACTTTACTGTGTACTAAAATCATTTGTTTCTTTGCTCCTGTAAACCAGGGGTTAGCTATAGCCCTCAAGCCAGTTGTATCTCCTGAAATGTGTTTAAATTTTTTTGCAAACCTAGAGTGTTTTTATCAGTTAAGAAGCAGATTGTATATTCATACTCTTTAGGGTCTCAGGAAATTATTCAAACTGCTCTTGGAAGTGATGCAGTGAGCAGGAAAATCCCCATAATGATTCTGGCATTAGATTTTTTGACATATTTTACTTTACAGAATAGAATCACAGATATGATTCAACAATGTTGAACTTTTTCAGACCCACAACACATTCCGTAGCTTTTAGAGCCAATTATCATGTTGCCAAATACCTTAACATCAAAGGAGAAAATATGAGGCTATTTGACATTCTTTAGAGTTTCCAATAGCTATTCATTTATCCATTAACATTTTTTGAACACCTATTATGTGTCAGGCATTATTCCAGAGGCTTGGGATATGTCAGTGAACAAAATAGACAAAAGTGTCTTCTTCATAGAGTGTAAACCTTATTTACCTTCATTTATATAAATTAAGTAAATTGTGTGATATGTTGGAAAGTGATGCATGCTTTGGGAAGAGAGTAGGGCAGGGTAAGGGAGTGGGAATGCTGAGATGGAGAAGGGGTGGTAGATAAAGAGGACATTGCCATTTGAAGTAGTGTGATAAGGACAGGGCTTATTAAGAAGATGACATTTGAGAAAAAGCTTGAAGGAAATGAAAGAGGTAGCTGTACAGATATTAGGAGTAGAGCATTCTAACCATGAGGGCAGCTCATATAGTCACTGAAATGGGAGTTCTCCTGCCATGTGCAAGAAATATCCAAGAGGCCACGGTGGCTGGAATAGAGAAAGTGAGAGTAGAAGTTGCTAAAATGGGGTTCAGATCAACAGGCCACTGTAGGAACTTTGGCTTTTATTGTGAGTGGCATGGTGGCCATACCAGGTTTTAGAGCAAAGGAGTGACATGAGTGATGTATCCCTGGGACAGCTGTCCTGAGAGTAGACAGCAGGGTTAGAATGGCAGCAGGTAAGAGCTATTAGTGGCTTAGTCCAGGGTAGTTAATAGTGGGTGATAGTGTGGGAAGCAGTTGAATTCTTGATATATTTTGAAAGTAGCATCTACTGAATTTCCTAATAGACAAGATAAGAGGCATGAGAGAAAGAGAGGAATTTTTTCTTCTTTTTTTTTTGCCTGAATACCCAGAAGGTTGGAGATGCCATTAAATAAGGTAGTGAAGTGGGCAAGAGCAGCAACTATGGATGACACAAAGATAAATCACCAAACGTTTGTATTAATACTATAGGATTTACTTCACATAATTATCATTTTCAGTAGACTATTGCTTAAATAATTTCACCATTTCCTAAGAGCTATCTGGCAGGTCTCACCATGGTCTAATTCAAGTTACCAATGTGATGTCCTTGAAAGGGGGTAGGAAGAGACCTGTGTAATAGGCTTTCCAGAGCCAGTATGAACTGGCTTGAGCACAGTGTCTGAACTATGTAAATGAGAACTAATCTTTACAATATCAATATTTCTGGGCCTTCCTAAGACTTAAGGCAGGCTGGTGTGTTTATATTTATAAAATCTTACGTCTGTACATGTGCTAGATCTTAGACTATAATTCAGCTGTTATATTTTATGTGGCTGAGACTAAGGTAAATGCTGTCTTGATAGGAAATTAACTGTAGGATAATCCGAGAGGCAGAGACTTTTTTTTCATTTTCTTTTCTTGTTTGGCTATTTGGAATAAATTCACATTTTGCTTTAAGTTGACTACTTACTGACTGCTGACAGCTATTGATAACTTTTTTTGCTTCTAAGACATTTTGGTTTAAACCAATGGCACTTGAATCCTGTATACCCTCTTTAATTTTAATTCATTGAAATACTAATTTAGCAAGCTCAGATCCAATTAAGTGTCTTGTAGTTTTATAATATGAAGTATGATTGCTTGACTTTATGAAAAAGGCTGATATGTTTAACTGAATAGAGGGTATTTTATTATATGTGGTAATGATGATGTTTTTCACCAACTGTGCTGGGTTAAGTCCTACCTTTAATATTAAACGTTTAGTCCACCTATTGCTGCAATATACCCTGGTCCTGTAACCCTTTAAAGACAAATTGGGGGAAATGAATATAGTACAAATCTGCCCTGGGGATATTAATTATTTTTCACAATGAACTCAAGCCCAGATATACATTTACAAACCGCCATTTTCATGGAAAGTAATTACTCAAGATTGGTAATCATATGAAATGCTATAGTGTATTAGATTTGTTATATATTATAAAAACTGACAAAAGAAAATAAGAAAATGAATTTTTGTTTTCCATGTTTCATTACTATTGTCAGACTTTAAAACCTTATGCTTACATAATTTAAAACTATTTGTACTAGGTTAAATTTTTTTTAAATAGGCATAAAATTGACATACAGTTAGATGCATAGATGTTAAGTGTGCATCTAACTGAGTTTTGGCAGTTGAAAGAACCTAAAGAACCGTCCCCCAACCAGCACTATGCATAAACTTTCTATGATGGCCGTAGTGTTCTATGTCTGTGTTGCCCAATGTAGTAGCCACTACTTGCGTGTGATTTTTGAGCATTTCAAACATGGGTACGTAGACTGTGGAACTGAATTTTTAATTTTATTTAATTTTTAATAATACAAATTTAATTCATACGGCCACATGTGCTAGTGACTACAATATGGAACAATGTATTTCTAGATACTTCTTCTCCACTGGGGTTCTAGGAGGTAATTAAACCCTGATGCCAATGACATATGCTATTTCTAATGAATTAACTTATCTCCTGTGCCCCTAGAATGATACTAACTATATCTCATTATGAGGAGAATTAGGAAAATAGTCACTCAAATCATTTCCTTTAAGACTTAATTCTCTCACAGCATTCAGTGGAGAAAGGCCGTCCGAGGAAGTTTCCTCATTTCCCTTACCATTCAATACCACCCCCTAAGGACAACCACACGCTTTTGTTTATCTCCATAAATTGTTCTTGCCTGTTCTTTGAGTTCATATCAATGGAAATATACAATGCATTTCTTTTGTGACTGTCTTCTGTCACTCAATAGAATGTTGTATGTATCAATAGTACATTGTTTTATATCACTATGAGTCATATCCATTGCAATAATATGCATTGTAACAACATACCATGATTTATTTACCCACTCTCTAAACGTGTCCATTTCATTTAAGTTGTCAAATTCATTGACATACAATTTGTCATATCACCTTCTTATTATCCCTTTAATGACTGTAGTGTCTATAACGATATCATTCTTTCATTTTTTGATGTTAGCAATTGGTCTTGCTAGGATCTTACTAATTTTATGAAACAACTTTGATGTTCTTGAAATACTAATAATGTTTCACTTATTTCAGCAATCTTTATTATTTCTTCCTTCTATTTATTTTTAAACTAAATTTCATTAAAACTAACATTCTAGTTTTTCTCTTATCCTTTCATTTATTGTGTAAATTCCTTGCTATGTTTGAAATACCAATATTTTGCATTTTTTAATTGTTTCTGAAGACATTCATTGAGCATTGTTTATTCCATGGAAGGTACTCGTATAAGGAACAGTGAATAAGGAAGTCCTTACCCATTTGCATTCACAATTTTGTTGAGCAGTGGATATTGGAGAAGGAATGGCAAGGATGATACGTATTGTGATGGAGCATTACAAGGAAATCTGGAAGCTTCTAACAGGAGACTTATGCAGGCTCGGGGTTTGGGAAAAGCATCCTGAGTATTGCAGCTTGACCTGAGACATAACATGGCTAGGAATTAGCTAGATAAAGGAGGAAGAGAAGGAGAACAATTCAGATAGGAGTAACAGCTGTGCATGATACTGGAATGAGAAGGAGAATAGTGTGGTTGAGGAATTAAGGAAGGCCGATGTGGATGGAATGTGGAAGTGACGGAAAGTATACCGTGGGTTGAAGCTTTAGAAGGAGACAAGTCGAGATCATATCATCGTATAGTGGATGACTTTAGGTTTATCTTAATAAGGGTAATGGGAAATCATCGAAAACTTCTACGTGAAGAAATCCATTTAGTTTGCATTTCACAAATGTCACTCTGATCACTGGTGTATATTGGGTATAGACAGAAGGCAAATATTGATGAATAAAGACTAAACGGGAAGCAATTGAAGGTGAGACATGGTGTGATATGGATTAGAGTAGATTCAAAATTCCTTGCTGGGATTCTAGCTTTGCCCCAGTAACTAGTTCCTGTTAAAATGGAACTCAAAATGATGTGATACCATGATTATTATAAAAGGTTTCCTTTGAGTTGACACTCCTTCAGAGCAAGATATAGTCAGCAATCTATTTCTTTCAGTTTATAAATGTTGAGTATAAAGTGCTCCAATATGAGAATAACACTTTTATTCTGTCTTGTGACATCAGATGAATTATTGTAGACCTTTTATTTGGCCACATAAGTAAATCTTGTAAATCAATGCCAACCACCATCTATTATTACCATGATATCTAAATAAAAGAACAATAACAGTAGGAAGAGTATAATATTAAAATAAAAGATACTTCATAAAAAAAAGATATGTCATTGGGGTGAATGTAGAATGCAGGTCACCTATACATTTCAACTTCAGAAGTTTGACTTTTAAGTATTCTGAAATACAAAGCAGAAGAAAAACAAATTCCATTCTGTGTTGACAGTCTCACTTAATTGCACATTTACTGACAGCTTCACTTTCATATGAAATTTTCAACTTTTAAAGTTGAAAGAGAAAGTTCACCAGCGTCATAAATCTTTAATGAAAATAGCTTTTGCACAAGTTTTGAATGTAAATTTAAGCATTCACCTAATTTTTTAAACTGCTAAAATTCAATATTTATACTGGTACAAAATTCAGTTATTGATGCATATAACTTAGGTGTCTGTAGCTATCTAGCTTTATCTATCATCTCTCTATCTATCTATCATCTATCTGTCTAATCATCTATGTCATCTATCTGCCATCTATCTTGGTAATAATAGATGGTGGTTGGCATCAATTTAGTTATTTGACCAAATAAAACATCTACAATGCTTTGTCAGATCCATAAATATTTAGTTTTGGAATTTCACCAGTCCTTCAAACTTAGAGGTCTAAGAACCATTGATTCAATTAATATCTAGTTCTTCATAGTCCTTCAAAGAAGAGGGAAAAAAAATCTTAAAAGCTCACCTAGAGGAAATCTGACATAGTGATAAAAGTTTAATTCGTATGTTTGAAAATAAATGATCTATGCTGATTCTCATAATTATGAATCTCACAGTTTTCCAAATTTTATACTACCTACTTCATCAGTCTTCTCAACTGCCAAATGACATACTACCTGACAACTGTTATGTGTTCAGTATGTGTTAGTTATAATATCTGGTATCGCCATCATTATTATATTTACAAACTCTCCATTTGAACTGTGTTTACTCTGCCCATGGTGTATTCCCTTTCAGTGTAAATCTGTCATTTCCTTCTGTTTGTCTAAATTTGTATCTTTGCATCAAGTTTTTGTCCTTTGTAAGGCATCCCTGATCATTCCATGTCTCACTCATCTCTTCTATATTTGGACTTCTTAATTGCTAATTATTTGAATCTCTCAGGTCTCCTTGTATTATAGAGTGCTTTCTATAGAGTGTGCTGTAGAATGATTTGCTTTGGGTATATGGGTTTAAATGCTATGTAAAAACAAACGAATCAAGAAAGAAAGACATAAAGAAAAATAGAAGAAGACAGGAAAGGAGGAAAATTATATTTTATGGCAAAATAAATTGGAGAAATTATGGGTTAAGAAAAGTTAAAGAGAACTTTTCTTGACTGCAGGGCTTTTCTGAGTCTTAATGAATACTACGAATATCCAAAAAATAGAAATTATGCATAGGATTTCCCAAACATCAGCCTTTAAGACTATAGATCATTTTTTGGTTACAACAATCTTCTGGGATAATGATTTCTTAGAAAGCATCCGGTGTAAATGCTTATCACAGAGCATTATTATTTTATGCCAGTTTCCTTAGTTCCTCTTTACAACATCTATGCTTATGTGTATTACATACTATTACTTTTTCACTATAACAGATGAAGAAACCGAGACTTAACAAAGCTTAATCATCTACCTAAGATCACAAAGCCTCTTAAGAGGCAGAACTGGCATTTGAATGAGTTTGAATCCAACCCTAGTCTCATGTGCTAACAGGGCTGAGGACTCTTGGTGTCCCCTCCTACTTGCAAAAACAGGGCTACTGGATGCAAAATATATAGCTTTCAAAAAGGTTAGCTCCCTCCACTTTCGTTTTCATTCTTGCCATTTAACATGGTAGTGTATTCTTTTTTTAACATGTGTATCTTGTTTTCTTAAGTGGATATCCTTGATTAAGAGAAGTTTTATGCCCCTTTTTGAGTCTTTATAAAATCAAATCCAGCACTTTTTAGTTGAATATAGATTGAGTTCATTTTTAAAAAATTTTTTATTAAATTTATTGGAGTGACATTGTCTGGTAAAATTACATAGGTTTCAGGTGTACATTTCTATAATATATCTATATATTGTATTGTGTTCAATAATTACTTGTTACAATAAATGGATTTTGAAGATTGTCTTTCGATTTTTAAAGATGTTTTTATTAAAATATGTTATTATTTGGCTATTTTAAATATGTTGGAAAACATGAATTTTGCAAATTTTTTACATGGTCTGTATTTATTGGTTATTATTTGAGAGGGTAAAACACAGATTTTAGAGTATCATTATTTAAGTTCTGAGATAAATTAGATTTTCTAAGATCTTCTCTATAATTCTAAAACAAAATGTTAATTTAAAATAATACAATAATTCAAAGTAAAAGAATAATATATCACAGTTGACTAGCATCCCAACTTTTGGGGGTGGGGTAATCACTGTCCCACAAAATAACTCAGTTATCGTCTATTATTATAAACAGTCTTTTAGGTCCAGATTAAATCCTGGGTCTCCAACTTAATTTTATTTGAATGCAATCTTTCAACACAGCATTCTTAGCCCTTCGCAATATGGTTCATTGGACCTTTTAAATTATATTTTCACACTTTTCTTTAGTCACTGCTATAATCTCTGGTTCATGATTCTTCAAACATATCCTTTTGCATTCTTTCTGGCTCTGCTCATATGGATCCTTCTGTCTGTTGAAATCATATGTATCTTCCCAGGCCTTTCTCAAATTTCATCTTCTCAATGAAAACTTCCTTAATTCTTTTACCTGTGTTTTGAATTCTAATAATACAAGTTGAATTATATAACAATTTTTCTATCACTGTACCAATATTACTCTGTTATATATGATAGCAATATTATGATATGTATTCTATTCCTCCCATCCCTCACTCTCCGTCTACTCTCATAGCCCATGCTCTCATACCCTTGAAGTAGGATTTGAGAATAATACATGAGTCATTAATCTTTGAGTAGTAATAACAAACAATAATGATATCCGAATATCATTACTAGAGGCATGAG
Source organism: Rhinolophus sinicus (assembly GCF_036562045.2). NCBI lineage: Eukaryota > Metazoa > Chordata > Mammalia > Chiroptera > Rhinolophidae > Rhinolophus > Rhinolophus sinicus. The sequence goes on along the minus strand of NC_133753.1, from coordinate 134,958,502 downwards.
TAGATATTATAGGATGTGCTGCAGTGTAACATTTCTTTAGTTCATACAGCTTACAATGACATAGGTAATATTTTTACCCCATTTTATAGATGGAGAAACTCAGACGTAGAGAGTTACTTCCTCCAAGGCCACACAGCTAGTGAGTAGTGTGGCTAGGATTTGACTCCACGCCTAGGATTCTAGAGCACATATTCTGAATCACTACACAGGTATCTCTACAGCTGTGTTGCCAATAGTGGAAACTTAATTTTATAAAATTAGACTTATATTTTCAATGAAATATAATTTTATACCTCAAAATTTGATGCATCATGGTTAGCGCATTTCATGCATGTGCTTTCTTCAAAAACATGCATTGTAAACAATGTTCGCCATATCTTACTTTTTATGAAATATTTTATGAGTATGAACATAAGCACTTTATGTAATATAGAAGATTACACAGCATGACTTGAAAAATAAAGGATTTAAATCATTTGAATGGCTGTCGTACCATTTGAAGTGGTGACTTTTCAAATCTAAGTTAATGACTTTTCTCATTATGAAGCATTGTTCTGTGTGGAAATTATCAATGATCTATATTCTTACTGCTTATTATTGGCTATTTTTGGCCTATCTCTTGATGTATAATACAAGGTTATCCTCTTGCCTACTTACCCCAGGCTGCAGAGGGCAAATAGATTGCATCTCAAGGATCACTTATGTTGCTTCAATTAGTAGTAGCTGCCTGGAGCACTGAGTTGAGAAGGATTCTGAATCTTTGCCCAGGTCCTCAGGAAAGATTGTGATGATCAGTTGGGAGAATCTGATAGAAACATTGGGCTGGTGCAAATAGCACTGTGCTTGCCACACACTTTCCATCCCTGCTGTTGGCTATTGTCTTTTAGTGCTCTGTAGACATGTGTTGGAGTGTAAACAAATTTTGGTATTAAGTAACATAAAACTGACCAAGAAAATGTCAGGAACACAAAGAGTAATTTGTCCCAAGCTAGATATTTCGAAATAGGCCATTCTTTATATTACCTTATAATGTATGTAATATATAGGTTTTTTTTTAGCATTATCTTTGTTAATGTCTCTGTTGTCATGATATTATGAGTTATATGTTCCTATTCTATATTACATATTTTGGAACTATTTTCTTACCTTTTTATTAGGCACTGTCATTGAAGAGTTTTCAATCACTCTGGATAATATCAAGGATATATTTCGCTAAAGCAGTAATTACACTTCTGGACCTTTGCCTGTCCAAATGGAAGACATCTAAAATATGTGGTAAGTTTATTAAATTATTATGCAGCCTTTTCCTCAGTTTTTCCTTTTGTAGCTACAGAATAAGATAGTCATTTAAGGTATTGGATTAAAATGATGGCATTCTGTTTTTCAGTAATCTTGTTGTTTCTTGGCTCCCTTTGAGTAATATTTCTGTGTCTTCATTGGTCTTCGTACACCAAACTTAATAATAATTGCGCTTAAAGTCACCCTGCTCTTTGTTTTTTGTTAAGGAGGTTGTCTATGTTTTGAGTTCTTTGTCTTTGGTCTTATTTATATTGTGAGACAGTTGCAACCTGAGTATAAAGATAAATGACTACCTCTATTTTTTGGAAGAATCTTGTACATTATTTATACTTATTAGAGGTTAAATCATACTTTCTTTTTCAAATTACACAGCTAATTTTGGAAATATTAGCTCATAATATCATGACAACAGAGACATTAACAGAGATAATGCTAAAAAACACACTATATATTACATTACATTGTTGGAAATATTACAAACCCAAATGTTGTCACAATTTTTCATTACATGTGTTTCCGCATGGAGATTTCATCTACATTCACACGTCTTTACCTACTATAATCCCCTTGACAGTGATCTCTATACAAATCTGTAACAAGTGAGAAATACCTTTAGAAAGATTTCTCATCTTAATGTCTACATGATTTTAAGAAACTAGGTTGTAACGCTATTTCTCATGATATGGCTTTGTTTTTTGCCTAGGGTAATACAAAATTTCAATAAGCGTTCTCTCACAGATAACTTTTATCCTTATCCCACATCTGACTATATATGTGTAAACTTAGATATATACACACACAGACATATAAGAAAATTAACTTTGTAATTAAAAAGTTATTCTCATTTTGTAATCAGGGTTCTTAGTTGCAGGCACTTGGATTCAAAGTAACTAGTTTAAACAGAAAAGGATTTACTGAGGGTTATGAACGACTTTATAGGATCATTGGGAGTGCTGAAGAAAGAGATTTTAAAGAACTAAACTACTAAGGACACCTGCTAGGACATTGTATAGGTCAAATACACCAGGTTCTTTAACAGATAAATTATAAGGAGAAGAAAGGGATGAAGAAAGAACCTATAGATTAAAAGAAACTCACAAGACAGACAATTTTTAAAAGGAGGCAAGTTTAACTGTTGTGCCTAGAGATGTACATTGTTAAACGATAAGTTGAGGTATATTACAAATTTTAAGAGTTTATTTAAGCTAAATTTCGATTCATTTCAATTTGGCCAGCACCAGCAGGAAGCACTGGGCGTGCCCCACCGACAGGAGGGGCACTTGTATACCTTTTATAGAGAAAAGACAGAAGCAAAGTAAGAAAATTATTGATTGGCTACGGCTCAAAGCCTAGCTGGCTACTTGTGATCAGTTGTCCTTAGGTTTTGATTTTGTAATCCGGAGGCATTGACACGCTTAGATTTTGGTTTGGTTTTGGAAGCCACAACATTAGAGTCACTTCAATCTAATGGCCTTTTTGTTTCATCAATTTAATAAGACTAGATGATAAAACCGTAAGGCAACAGAAGAAAGTGGTTGTTATAACTGGCAAGATAGTGGTTAAATCTGGGGGAGTAAGGGACTTGGTATTGTGATGAGTCACATGCAGGGGCTTCTGGGTTGCTTGCAAAATTCTCTTATGATGTGGGTGGTAGTCAAAAGTGAGCTCACCTTAAAATAACTCAAGTTGTTCATTTGTTCTCTGTGTTTTTCAAATTTGTGAGTTTTCTTTAAAAGTTGAAAATATAATTAAAAACAAAAACATGTCAACAATATGTCAATAATGTCACCTTCTTATAGAAGATAGATTGCTTTTTAAAACATGCTATGTTTGCATATATGTACCATGTTTTTATTGGAAGAGTTATATTTGGTAACTTTTAATTTGAGTTATACCTAAAGACTATTTTAACATTAAGGTGCAGCACCGATGCATCTAGACTAATATAATGTAAAGCTTTGCTCAGATTAAAACAACAACAAATACATATGTATATATATTTATGTACATATATATGTATGTATATAAGTATATATCTACTGTGTTTCCCCGAAAATAAGACCTTCCCTGAAAATAAGCCCCAGTTAAGATCGTCAGCTAGATGGACGCATTTAGTACATTATGACGATGTTCCAGAAGAAGATGACATAACTGTATTTGAATAAATGTAGATTGTTGTACATTAAAAACTAAGACAGCCCCTGAAAATAAGCCCTAATGCGTCTTTGGGAGCAAAAATTAATATAAGACCCATTCTTATTTTTTGGGAAATACGGTATAAGACTCGGTCTTATTTTCTGGGAAACAGGTATACATATACATACATATATATATATACATGCTTCACGGTGTGGAATGCTAAATATCAACATATTGTGTGTTTAAATGGATAATGAATATGAATGACTAAAATGGTTATTAATTTTCAAGAGCAGGAAATCTTGGCCCAGGTAAAGTGACTCGAATCCAAATGTTGGTTTCTTTGTACCTTTTAAGTGTAGCTAGATAGCTCACATAATAATTGTTTTAGATTTAAAATTCGACATTATAGTAAAACTGATTTTTTAAATCTCTCCTATATCTCTTTTCCTCCTCCCTTTTACCTGAGGGGACTGGCCCTCTTCTCCCACTCTGGTGAGTTTGGGTTGACAGTACCCTGACTCATGATCAAGGATCAGCCAAGCACCAGACATGTGACCTAGAGTGGACCAATCAAAGGCCTTCATTGGAGTTTTGTATATTAACTATCAAAAGGAGGAGATATGTCCCTGCTCTGTGATCATTTGATGGGCTGATACGTGCCTAGGGAGGAGAGTTTGCTAACGCTTGGCGAAATGGAAGGATGTGAATCAGTGGGGGCCAGAAGGCAAACTCTGCTAGTTCGCTTTGAGAATGGCTCCCAGTGGCCCCATCTCCTGGTATTCATGGCCTTGTGTAACCCCTTCCTTTTGCGTGTAGGCTGCACGTAGTGACTATTGTAAGAAATAGAATATGGCAAAAGTGATGGGACATCACTTACTAGATTAGATTCCAAAAGACTGACTTCTGCTTTGCTTACTCTCTCTTCAAAATTTGTTTCGAGTTTCCCTGATGGTAATAGTTTGTTATAGATCCGTCTTGTAATAATACTTAGTGAAAGGTGAAGTTTACTACTTGCTTTGGGCTCCATTCTCAAACAAACTGACTTCAGGGTGATTGCCTCACCTGCCCAGTGTCCTTGAGGTCACCCCAGGCCTCACTTTGCATGGGCCTTGAATTCTCCCTTGTGGCCCACCGTAACCAGAAACTTAGAAGAGGGGGAACGCTGGGAATGTAATTCAGCCAAGCCAAGTGGACATATTACAAAGCCACCAAAATTACTCAGGGTGCAGTTTGTTTATTAATGACAGGATAAATGCATGATTCTTTTATTTTATTTACCAGATTTCAAGATAATGAATTGTGACCTCATCATCCCCTGCAGTTAGCTAATTTTTTTAATTCACTTTTTATTTTAGAAGAGTTTGAGATTTACAGAAAACTTGTGAAAGGATTACAGAGTTTCCCACATACACTGTGTTTCCTCATGATTAAGATTTTACATCAGTATGGTATACTGACATGAATAATCAATCAACATTGATACATTATTATTAAATAGAGTGCATACTTTATTCCTCTTTCCTTTTGTTCATTCTAGTTCTGGATCTCATTCAGGATACCACACTACTTTTAGTCATAATGTCTCCTTAGGCTCATCTTGGCTGTGACAGTTACCAAGACTTTCCTTGTGTTTAATGACTGACTATTTTAAAAAGTGCTGGCCAAGTATTGCGTGGAATGTCCATCAGTTGGAATTTGTAGTATGCTTTTCTTATGACTACAGTGGGGTTATGAGTTTTGGGGAGGAATGTCACAGAAATAAAGCGCCATTTTCATCAAATCACATTCAGGTACATGTCATTAACATGACATACTAACAACATGGATCTTGATCACTGGCTGAGGTAGTGTTTGCCAGGTTTCTCCACTGCAAAGTTACTCTTTCCTCCTCTTTCCATACTAAGTTCCTTGGTAGGAAGTCACTGTTCTGTAATCCAAACTGAAGGAGTGGGAGTTATGTTCCACTTCCTGGAAGGTGGCGTATCCACATAAATTATTTGGAATTCTGCGTGGGTGATTTGTCTATTCCTCCCCACTTATTTATTTATGCAATCATTTACTTAGTATAAAATCATGACTATTTATTAATATTTTATGCTTTGGTTGTAATGAATACTACTTTAGTTTGTTGCTCAAATTGTTCCAGCTTTGATCATTGGAAGTTTCAAGTTGATTTCTGTGTCTCTTTGACATAGTTACATCAATTTGTGTGTGTGTGTGTGTGTGTGTGTGTGTGTGTGTGTGTGTATTTGAGCACTTCCTTACTTTCTGTAATTATAAGACACTCCAGGCTCATTTTCTATAGCTTTTTGCCCCAGTCCTGGAACCAGCCATTTCTCCCAGGAGTCTTAATTCTTTTTATTGGAGGGTGGTATTAGAAACCAAGGCCTGGAGCTAGGTGTGCCATTGCCACTGGGGTATCATTGCTTGTAAGCCCTCTCAACTGGCAGAGCAAGGATATATGTGTGTGTATAACAAGCTGTGTATGTACATACATCTATAAAATATTTCTTTGTGTAACCATCTATGTCTATATTAAGCTAAACACCAGTTATGCTGATATCTCAGACTATAATCCATCACTACGTGGATATTCTATACTCCTCCTCTTGCTTATCTATAACCTACCACTCTGAACCTGGCTCCTGCCATCCACCATCCATTCACTTCATTGTTCCATTCTAGTACACTTGCATAGTAGCATTAGAATTGTTAACCCACACCCTCTTCGACTATCCCTTTAATCAACTATAGCACAAATGCTTATATACAATTTCTTTGCCTTTAATTGTACAGACTCCACTCATTTCCAAAGTTACTTAGGTCAGTACCTTTTCCCTCACCTCCTTCAGTGAGGTTGTTTCATGCATTTGTAATACAGTTAGTTTCTTTCATACAATCTTCTTTTATCCTGTGATCACCTGACATCCTAAATGATTTTCCAAAACATTTGCACACGAGTATATTAAGGTTCACTATTTATGTTGAATAGTTCAAATGGTATAACAAATGCTTAGTGTCTTGTATTCACCATTATAATATCATACAGACAAGTTTCACCTATTTAACCCTCCTCACCCACTTGAACCTCTGGCAACCACTGATATGGCTATTATCTCAGTAGTTTTGTCTTTTCCAGATTGTCATTAATAGAAGCATATTGTATGTAGTCCTTTCAGAATAGCTTTTCTCAAATAGCGATACACATTTAAGATTCATCCACAATTTTTCATGGATTTTTAGCTCATATTTTAAAAAAATCACTCAATATTCCATTGTAGATATGTGCCAGACTATTTTTATACATTCATTTATTGAAAAACATCTTGATTGCTTATAGTTTTTGGTGATTATGAATTAAACTGATATAAACATTTGTGTGCACATTTGTGTGTGTGTTTTCAAAGCAATTGGGTAAATACCGAGGAGTGTAATTTGCTTAATTGTATGGTAATACTATGTTTAGCTTTTCCTAAATTTAGATATAATTGACATACAACATTATATTAGTTTCAGATGTACAGCATAATGATTTGATATTTGTATGTATTGCGAAAAAATCACCACAATAACTCTAGTTAACATCCATTACCATAGGTAGTTACAATTGTTCTTTTGTGATGAAATCTCTTAAGATCTTCCAAATATACTCTCTTAACAACTTCCAAATATGCAATACAGTATTATTAATTATAGTCACCATGCTGATGGAAGGAGAAATGACTCTGGGTGGTGAGCACCCAATGTGACATATAGATGATGTATTATAGAATTGTACACTTGAAACCTATGTGATTTTACTAACCATTTTCACCCCAATAAATTTAATTTAAAAAATTACAGTCACCATGCTCTAAAGTACAATACCCATGGCATGTTTATTTTACAGCTGGAAGTGTATACTTTTTAACTCCCTTCACCCAATTCCCTGTATATGAGCTTGTTTTTTTTTTTTTTTAGATTCCCATATAAGTGAGATCATATGGTATTTGTCTTTCTCTGTATTATTTCACTTCGCATAATGCCCTCAAAGTCTATCTATGTTGTTGTAAATGGCAAGATTTTCTTCTTTTCTTCCTTTTATGGTTGAATAATATTCCAGTGTGTACACACACACACACACAACACACACACACAGAGGAAGGTCTGACAATTAAGTTTGAGAACTTGTTGCAACAATGTTACTAACCTTCTTTAATGTCAAAGGGATTACTCATTATGAATTTGTACCAATTGGACAATCAGGTAACCAAGTTTACTATTTGGAAGTGTTGAAAAAGCTGCATGAAAAATTTAGATAACCTGAACTTTTCACGAACAATTCATGGCTCTTGCATCACGACCATACACCAGCTCACATGGCACTGTCTGTGAGGGAGCTTTTAGCCAGTAAACAGATAACTGTATTGGAACACGCCCCTCCCCCCCCGCCCCCACTCTGATCTGGCCCCGAATGACTTCTTTCTTTACCCGAAGATAAAGGAAATATTGAAAGGAAGACATTTTGATGACATTCTGGACTTCAAGGGTAATACAGCGGCAGCTCTGATGGCCATTCCAGAAAAAGAGTTCCAAAATTGCTTTGAAGGGTTAACTAGGTACTGGCATTGGCGCATTGCGTCCCAAGGGGAGTACTTCGAAAGTGACAGTAGTGATATTCAGCAATGAGGTATGTAGCACTTTTTCTAGGATGAGTTCGTAAACTTACTTGTCAGACCTCGTATATGCTACATTTTCTTTATGCATTTATTCATCAATGGACACTTATGCTTCTTCCATATCTTGGCTATTGTAAATAATGCTGCAGTGAACATGGGGTTGTATGTATCCTTTTGAATTAGTGTTTTGTTTTCTTCAGATAAATACCCAGGAATGCAATTGCTGGATCATATACTAGTCTATTTTTAATTTTTTGAGGAAACTCTATACTGTTTTCCATAGTGGCTGCATCAATTTACATTCCCACCAACAGTGCACAAAGGTTCTCTTTTCTTCACATACTAGCCAACGCTTGTTAGCTCTTGACTTTTTCATTATAACCATTCTAACAGGTGTGAGGAAATAGCTCCTTGTGGTTTTGATTTGCATTTCCATGATGAATAGTGATGTTGAGTATCTTTTCATTTACCTGTTGGCCATCTGTATGTCTTTGGGAAAATGTCTCTTTAGTTCCTCTGCTCATTTTTAAATCAAATTTCTTTTTTCTTTCTTTTTTGTTTTGCTATGGAGTTGCCATGTTTAGCTTTGTAAGAAACTACCAGATTGTGTTCCAAAGAAGCTGTGCCATTTTGCATCCTCACCAGCAACAAATGAAAGTTCCTGTTGCCCTGCATCCTTGACAGCAATTGGTGGTGTCAGTTTTTTCGATTTTAGCTTCTAATAGAGTGTTAGTGTTAGAATATTATTGTTTTGTTTGCAATTCTCTAATGACAAATGGTGTTGAGTATCTTTTCATATGCTTATTTGCCATCTGTATGTCTTCTCTGGTAAAGTTTCTGTTCAGATCTTTTGCCTGTTTTTTAATTGCGTTGTTTGTTTTCTTTTTGCTGAGTGTTAAGTCTCTTGATCAGTTTTAAAGATTTCTTAACAAGAAGCCAGCATACAGGAAGGGAAAAAGAGAATTGAATGAATAAGAAGTTGAGGATTCAACAAGTATTTTTGTTGAGTTGTTGGTTGTGTTTGTTTGTGTGTTTCTTACGAATCAAACACAGGAGAATGTAAGAAACAAACACAGGAGAATGCTAGAAAACAAGGAGGACAGTTCTAGATCCTGCTTCCAAATCGTAGTTTGTTTATGCCACCTTTCATTGTACCCCAGAAGTGGGACAGGGAGGTTGGGAGTCAGTGTCAGAAGAGCACCTCTGTAGGAGAAGCTGTAGGAGAAGTGAATGATGAAGAAAAGTAATTGAATACAGGACCTGGGACTAAAGGCAGCTGAGAGGGCGGAAATGCTTCCTGGGGGAGATAGATAACTGCCATGATTTGAAGTTGCTGATAACAGAAAATTCAGAACTTGCATTAAAGCATCTGGGTTCAGTCTCTGCTGCTTCAACCTGTTTTAGTGTCAGCAGCCACTTCAACCTCCAAGTCCCTCCTAGACTATCAGAGCTTCTAAAACATTTCCAAGTCATTGAGATTTCGTTAACCTTGCCTTGACCAAGCCAGTTAAGTAAAGTTGTAGCAAACAGTATGATCTGAACCTGTTTTAACACACATTTAGTAGTCTTAAAAAAAAAAAATTCTAACAAAAATGAAGGTCAGTCTTTCTCCTTTTTGATAACCAAAAACAAGGAGACCTTTTAGGGTCTCTAACTTATACTAACTCTTATGCTTAGTCATAAACTGTTAGGATATATATATATGTATATGTATATGTATATATATTACATTACATATTATATATTCAATTCATATATAATTATATATAAATTCTATTTATATTTAATGTATCTAATAGGGTCTCTAACTTACACTAACTCTATGCTTAGTCAAAAGCTGTTAGGATATATATATATATATATACATTATATAATATAAATTATATATAAATGGAATCTATATATAATACATAATATATAATATACTATATATTATATATATTCTAAAATTACTAGAATACTAGTAATGTGATTGGCATTATTAGAATATATATACATATATACATATATAGGTTGTTTTTAAATAATGGTGGAGATAAATGGTATGATAGAAAGTATTCTTTAAGAAAAAAATTTAATGCAATGGAATATTGCTCGGCCATGGAAGAGAATGGGTTCTTGCCATCTGTGGCGGCGTGGATGGACCTGGAGGGTACTGTGCTGAGTGGAATGTAAGACAGATACAATGTAATTTCACCTATATATGGAATCTAATGAACAAAATAAAGAAACAAACAAACCAGAAATAAACTCATAGATACAGAGAACGTTTTGATGGTTGCCAGATGGGAGGGATATTGAGGGGATGGGTGAAAAACGAAAGGGATTAAGAAGTACAAATTGGCTGTTACAAAGTAGTCATGGGGATGTAAAGTAGAGCATAAGGAATATAGTCAATAATATAATAACTATGTATGATGTCACATGGGTGCTAGATTTATTGAGGTGATAGATGGGAAGGGAATTGGGGGACAGGGTGAAAAAGGTGAAGGGATTAAAAGTACAAATTGGTAGTTACAAAATAGTCATGGGGATGTAAAGAAAGCATAGGGAATATAGTCAATGATATGGTAATAACTATGTATAGTGCCAAGTGGATACTAGACTAGTCGGGGAATCACTTGTTGAATTACATAGTTGTCTAATCACTATGCTGTACTCCTGAAATTAAAGTAAAATAATATTGAATGTCAACTGTAACTGAAAAATCCAAAAAGGGGAAAAGGTGAAGGGTAATAAGTGCCAAAATTTAAGGTTAAAACAAATAAGTCATGGGGATGTAATATGCAGCATGGGGAATATAGTCAGTAATACTGTGATAGTGTGATACAGTGTCAAATGGTTGCTGGACTTATCATGGTGATCACTTCTTTAGGTATATAGATGTTGAACAACTACGGTGTACCCCTGAAACTGATATAATGTTGTGTGTTAGCTATATTTTTTAACACAAATCTCAAAAATATATTTTTATATTAGATAAATATAGTGTAATATTGTTAGATAAAGAATACAGTCTATCCAAATTTTATTTTTCAGGGGTAAATAATTCAGAATATATGTATTTATAATATATGGATTTATTTTGCCCATTAAATCTAAAATTTGATAGACTGTATTTGTTATTTCATCTAGCATATAAAATGATATCTGTAACCTGTAATTCAAATGTGCTTTGTATGAAGAAAAATCCTCATGGGAATAGTGATTCTGGTGTCCTAGGCAACCATAATACCTGACAAAGTTGTTTCCTGAAGTTTTGGTCTTACCTCTTAGCTTAGTTTTGTGACTTTTAAACTTTCTTGCTATCAATTTTTTTCTACTTAAAAATGAAGTTATTATCTACCTGCCTCCCTTTATATATTAATGTTCAGTATAAAATGGTATAATGTCAGTAAAAGCCTATATGGAGGCTTTTATCTCTCCGTGAGAGAGAAAAAAAAAAATGGCATTTTTTATGGAAGTCTATATAGTGCCTGATTTGAACCACAGACATCCAGGTACCGGGTAGCGTAAGATGGCATTTTTATATAATTCTTCAGATTATTTATAGAAGGAGATCTTGAGATGATTTCCACCCTCTTAGAGAATTCTATTGAAATTAATTTATTGGGAATTTTTATAAAATTTTATTTTTTCTAAGTAATTTTTATTGTGTAGCATAAAATTTATTACTTTCAGGTCTCAAAAGTATTTCAGATAGAAAATATCGAGCATAACATGTTGACATGGGAAAAGAAAAGGGCATTTCTAGTTTCCATTGTGTCAAGTTGGTGACCTTTTGAATCTGAACTAAAACAAATTGGCAATGACAGCTTTGGATTTTCACTGATTGCTCTTCAAAAACATTATTGCAAATTGTATCTTAGCAGAAGAGCTTTTTTTAAAAAAAATGAATTATTCATGAAAAATCACCTCATCTCATAGTGCACCTGCTGAGAAGGTTTTGCATTGCCTATTAAAGTATATGCAAAAGCTGTGCAATTAAACCTTCCGTATCAGATTCATGTTGTTTTGCTAATGTCTTTATAATGCATTATAGGAAGGGCAATAACAAACATATATTTGTACTCACAGCACATTTAAAAAAATAATTAGCGATTGAAAAGGTCACAGAAAAGATCAAAGGAAGACTTGCTGTGGCATTTAGTCAGAGGTTGAAATGGTGAGGGATGCATCTTTTTCTTTTGATTGATACTCGTATCCATTGTATTTGTACTCTTAATATTGTTTAGGATTAGTTCATACCTCTGTCACCAAGCTTTACAGCGCTTGCACTCATGGCAACCTACAGTAGCATCACAGAAAGACAGGCTCCCACATTTTCTATTTATGAAATGTCAGGCTCTAGTGGGTATCTCCTTAGTTAATTAAAAAAGTAGAAGTGGATCTCATGACCAGGAGTTTAAGAACTGATTATGTTGAGGACTCTAGCACCTCGAAAAACCTTTTAGTTTAAAGAACATAGCAGTTCAAATGAAGTTCTACTACAAAACATATTCCTAACAAAAAACTATCATTCATAAATATATTTCTATTTTACAATGGGTAATGCATAGGCTCAAAACTTTACATATTTCTTTTATCTATTACTTTTAGGCTTATGTAGCAAAATGATTTCTCTGGTGCCTTCTCCTGTAGTGGTTATATTTTTATATATGGGCTTCTGTTTTATTTGCATTATAGACAGTTCATTTAGTCATTCTTTTATTTATTCATTTTTAATAATTTCTTCGCTTATTCAACAAATACTTGTTGGGTGCAAATTATATATCAGTTATTGTGTTAGGTTCTCACAATGCAGAGATGAAAGGGGTCCCCACTTTTAAGAAGTTTAAGATTAGTGTAAGAGATGGACATGTAAATTTACAGTTACATTGCAGCTGGGTAGTAGTATGATTGATTTGTGCCCAAAGTGCTTTGGGAACTTAAAAGTGAGGCACCTAATACCTCCAGGTGTTGGAGGAATTCCAGTGAAGACTCCGCAGAGAAAGTTTCACTTGAGGGTATCTTGAAAGGAGAGAATAAGTTGGCTGCATGATAAGGAGGAGGAGGGTATTCTAAGGAGAGATAACGATATGCATAGAGACAAGAAACAGCATGTCACGTTCAGGAAACTGCTCACAGAGTACAGTGGGGTTATGTGGCCAGATTATGTAGTATTTGGTACCCTTGGACTATTGTCTTTAAAGTAGTGGTTGGCCATTGGAGGACTTTAAACTGGCAGTCAAGGATTGGAATTGTCTTAAAAATAAAGGTTCGTTCTAGAGCAAGTGCAACATTCGATTGGAGGAGAGACTAAAGGTAGGAAAATTATTAGAGTAATCAAAGTTGGATATGATAACTGCCCAAATTATATCAACAGCAGGAAGAACAATGAGGGAGGATAGATTTGAAATTTATTTGGAAGTAGAACTAACAGGACATGGTGACCAATTGGATTTGTGGAATAAAGGATCCTGGAATGACTTATAGGTATTTAGCAAGGTAGATGATTATTTCATTCAAGGTAGTATCTACAGAAGGAAGAACAGACAAGAGGTGAGCCATGCCAAGTTTGGTCAAGCGGTTGTGTCATATCATAAAGCAGCAGCTAACCCATCAGCAAATTACAAAAGTGGAAAGAACACTGTATTCTGAGGAGACCTGGATTTTATTTCTAGATCTCAAAACAGCTTGAATGTATAAACTTGTAAGCCATTTATATGCTTTGGGCCTCAATTTAGCTGCAAAAATATAGGAGGTTGGACTACATGATCTCTAGAAATATTTCCACACTAGAATTTTGACTTCAGAAAATTTGCACATCAACAGTTTCAATTAAATATACCTTTGCTCCTAAATAATCATCCAGAAACCAATGACTCATGGTTAAGTTTAGGCACCAACAGGAGAGGACAAGGGACTACATAGCTCTCTGTATGGTAGCTTTTTTCTTTTTTTTTGCTGGGTTAAAGCACATATTTTAATTTAATAAACTGTAGAAAAGGATGATGGTTTCAAATTTGTCCTTTAAGTATGCAATGCTTTAATAATGATTAATTTTACCAAATTTTAATTGAACACTGAGTTTAGAAATCTAGAAATAATAACTAGATAAATTTCTTACTGTGACATTAAAAGAAAAATTAAAACGTTGTTAGCAACATATCTGTATTAAACTGAGAGAAATCAGCTCAAAGTATTAGCAAAAGAAGTATAAAGTCCTAATATTAAGATATAATTATATTTTACTATTATTTAATAAAATTTGAAGGTGTTTGGAATGTGAAGGATTACCTTAGTAAATTTTGGTAAGATGCATATATTATTGAAGTGGAGCCAAATTTTAGGAGTGTAAAGTTTGATTTTTTTTTTTTTAATGCAAAACTGATAAGATTACATCACCATTTGCTTAAAACCCTTTATTGGCTCTTCACCTAGTGCCATATGTAAGAGCCCTCACTTTAACTGTCCCTTCGTACCTAGACAGTTTTATTTTCCTTTCCTTTCTTAACACTTGCCACTTCATCTAGCCTTTCTGAAACAGTTTCCTGGATGGGCCAACTACCTTCCCATTGCTTTTGCGTATTCTGCTACTCTCTTTTCCTTCATACCATTCTCTTTCTCCTTTCTTGGTCTGAATAATTGTCACTTCTCATTCATTGATACTTAGGTATTCCTTTTTCTGGGTGAAGTTTTCTGGCCACCCTGTCTCTCCCTCCCTTTTTTGATATCCAGGTCCACTGCCTAGTGTACCCTTTATTCTGTCGTAACACATCACCCAGGTGCTGTGGGCTTTCTCGGCCACTGCTCTGATTAGAGATCAGCTCCTTGAAGCCACCGACTTTGTCTTCTTTCATCTCTATTTCCCGGAGCCTAATATCCTGTCTGGCACACAGTGAGTGCTAAATAAGTGTTGGTCAACTGAGTGAATGAATAAAGTGAATAAATGGATCTTTCTAGGAAGACTTGATGCATATGTTCCCATTTCACCTCCTTTGGTAAAGAAAAGATTCAACAATCCTGGATCAGCTACTCGGAGTGATGGTGACACAGTGTGATCAGCCGCACCATCTTTATATTAATCACGTTTATTTAGCTTTTCTTATTCCTCAGCTCCAGGTGGCTAGGGATTTTAATTCTGTCAGTAACTTTCTCAGTTGAGAGAGGGGATCAAATCAATCTGATCAAAGTTACATCTCTATAAAACAGGTAATATTATTGAACTCTTACATAATTGTACCCACATGGCAGGTGTTTTTTTTTTTCTTCTGAGGTTTACAATAAATGGTGTATAAATACATACATTATGAAATTATTTTAGATTGGTATTATCTTTTAGTTCATTGTAACTGAAGGCTTTCATGTTGTAATTTAATATCAAGATTTGGATACACAAAGCACATCAATAAAACAATAGAATAGCTAACTAAATTTTATAGTGACCTATCTCCTACTTTCTTTTCATTCTGTTGCCACTTTGCTAGGCTAGGTCCTGTTAACTCTCCCCTCAACTATCACAATAGCTTCTCTAGTGATTCCACTGCCTCCTGACTCTTTCATACAAAATCCGCCCCTCCTGTTGTCTGTCAGAATAACGTGAGCATAGGCAAGACCTGGCGTGTAGTATGTCTGCTCAAAACATTCCTCTTCCAGGTGCTTACAGTTATACTCCTTAGCTTGGTAGACGAGGAAATCCAGGTCTAGACGAGGATCCAAACCCAATTTACCTTTATAGATTCTTCTCCTGTTATATACAGTTAAATCAGTCAAATTAGAATCTCTCAATTACTTAAGCATTCGGTGAAGTGCAACACTTCACTCATGGTATCCTTTTTCTTTTTTAGTTTGACATTTCCTTTCCTTCCACTCTGTCCAAATTCAAATCCCAGCTCAATGCCACAAGGCCTGAAAAATAATTTTTGACTGGCTGTCTGATTCCTTTATTAAGCTTCTCTCATTCCTTCACTACAACGTATCCTATCTTTTCTTCTTCAGTGTTTTCACGGTGCTTGAGTATCTGTGATAGGCTGATCATTCTGTTCCGATATGGTAATTATACACATTTAAGTCTATTATTAGGCTTTGCGCTTCCTGGGAACTGACTTCTGTCCTGATGACTTTTGGAGGTTCAGTGGCATTAAGAGGTGACATGTACATCACTCCTGGGTGGAGGCAGGGCCTTTTGGGTTACTTTTCATGATGTTAGATTTCACATTCCAAATTACATTGTTTGTGCTCCCATGGACATTGAATCAGTCAATTCATACTATTTAAACTCATCATAGAAAGTTTTATAAGTTGCAGGGCTAACTTATTAATTTTTATGGAGATATACTGTGTTTCCCTGAAAATAAGACCCAGCCGGATATTCAGCTCTAATGGGTCTTTTGGAGCAAAAATTAATATAAGACCCGGTATTATATTGTATTATATTGTATTGTATTGTATTGTATTGTATTGTATTGTATTGTATTGTATTGTATTGTATTGTATTGTATTGTATTATATTATATTATATTATATTATATTATATTATATTATTCCCGGTCGTATATTAAAACAAGACCTGGTTTTCTATTAATTTTGGCTCCAAAAGACGCGTTAGAGCTGATGGTCCGGCTAGGTCTTATTTTCGGGGAAACATGGTATACCTGGGCATCATTACCTTCTAGGTGATGGAAATTGTAAAACAAAATTAGTAACCAGAAGGGTGCTCTACAAAATGGGAACAAAATGTTTGTGATAGTTTGGGGGATATTTCATTCAGAAGTCTTGAAGTGATTTGCCATGGTACCAAATATAGCTATCTAGTGGAACACTTTTTCTTCCAAAAACAGGGTCTATATTCTTGAGATACATGGACCATGATTGACACAAACTCTTCTTCTTTGCTCATGTTTTTTCCCTTAGATTCTGCAGTTTTTCTAATTTAATTTTTTAAGTTAAACAAAAGATTTCTAAGTTTATCTAGTTGTCTAAGACACATTATAGTAAAATTGGTAGCTGCCTAACTCCCTCTTTGCATTAGTGAATTGACTTAAGCAGGAGGTGAGAGGTATATTTCTTACAGCACTGAATCCCCTGGGCCTCTTGCTGGCGATCTGGGGCCACTGTGATCTCATTTGTAAACACGTTCACAGGGAATCTTTCAAGTTTGCTACTTCTGGCGATGACTACATACTTACACTTGTATTTCATATTGAGTCTTCCTTTGCATTTCAGGAGGGGATCGTGATTGTTGGATGTACCCTCTCTGAGTCCTTTCGACCACAGTTATCTTTCTATAACCCCATGGTCCATGAGTTGTGTCTTATATATACATCATGGATATTTAAGAATCTGATGAATAAAATGCAACTAGTTTGTTTATATTTTTCAAATAATTACATATAGATAGAAATAAATATAAAAACAAAATTGGTACAGGTATTCAACTTTATATAAAGGATAAAGGTATTTATCCTTTTTCTTAAAGGAGAAGGAATTATGGGCTAGACCCAAGAACGACTTTCAGCACATTCTTTTCTGCCACACATCTCACAAAGTTCTTTTGCCACTTAGTATAAATCTCCTGACTGCTGGAAAGATTTCCTTAACCTTACCTTACTATCCTTACAAAGTCCACATGAATTTGTTTACCCTTATTTGTAACACTCTTACTTGAATGTGCTTAATTCATATATTCTTGAGTTTTTTAAGACTTTGTTAAAAGATCTTTGAAGTTGAAAAATAAGACAACCTTCATCTCTTGTGACTTTAAAAGGATATAAATATTGTTGATTGTCTAAAACTAATTGACATAATAAATAAGATTTTGTTTTTACTTATAGCTTGATTAGGAATGTCAGCAATAATTTATAAAATAAATTGGAGAAAACCTCTTAAGGCATTTAATAATATATTCACAGCATAAAGCACAGTCTTGTGAAATAAAAACACACACAAAAAACTTACATTCCCATCTGCTAAAACATCAAGTAATGTTCACATATAATGAAACAAAAACATCCTGTCTTGCTTGACACATGTCACAGCTGCATGTTGATTCATTTGGAATGGACAACATTTCTGAGGCTTAGGCTCATGATAGAGAATGCCCTTCTCCCCTTAACAAGAAACCACAGGATACAGTTCTGAAGGCCTCAGAATTGTCATGACAGAGCATAGAACAACAGATGGTCCCTTAGGCAACTAATCCTATGTTATTTAATACCAAAAGCAAAACTGTCAACTGTTTCAGGGAAAACAGAGCCTGGAACCAAAGAATTGATGAGTAAACATGAAAGAAATTGATTTTGAAATATTTAGTTTGAAATGTATTTTAATTTTTCAGTCTAAACACACATTGTTACTGATTTGGAATTCTAAACCACTGTTTGGATTTTAAAAACAAGTGCTTTGGAAATTGCTGGGAAGAAAAATGTCTCAGGAGGCCTTTCACTCGCAATTTTTAAATGAACAATAACAGCAACAAAAATTATAATACATTAGTGGAAGTTGTTGTTTGAGTGTTAGTGTATGTGAGTAACAGGTTAAAAAAGCAACCTCTTCAGAAATTGGATAAATGCATTTGGAACTTGTATTTTCACAGAATGTGACATGTAGTAGGTTCACCTGGGACCCTCTCTAAGGAAGTTTAATTGCTTATTTAGGAGGATAATCTGATTATACTTGTAATGTTATGGTGAGATTCTGGGATGAAATACTTTTCTTTGCAAATAGAAGTTCTGCTTTCATTTTTTTAATATAAAAATACTCATGAAATTTAAAATGTTCCCTATAGAAAACACAAATGACATAAATATTTATAATGTAGGAAATTAACTTTTCCCAATCCCATTCCCCAGAAATCATTACTATCACCGGTTAGAGAAATAGCCACTCGCCTTTTTCTCTTTATCTGTGTAATGTATGTGTGTTTACATACACAGTTTTTTTCTTAACGGAATATAGCAGTGTTGGAAAATTGTTTTGAAATTTGGCATATCAAAAGTATTAAATCAATTAAACTGAAAGGTAGATTTCAATCTATGGCCAAAACAAATAAGCAAAACCTGTATTAATTTCTAAGGGTGTGTCTTGAGGAAAAAGAAAAAGAGAACTATTTTGATGCTGTTTCACATTACGATATTTGAAACAAATATTAGAAAAATATTATGGAAAATATGTTAAAACTAATTTACTTAACTAAAATTAAATGCCTATTATGTACGAAACATTGGGTTGGGTCTTGTGCTTTCAGAAATAAAATATATGATCTAGGCCTAAAGCAGCTAATAATCTAGTAAAATGGATAGAAAATGAAAAAAAAAAAAAGCAAAAAACAAAAAACCCCCCCAAAAAACCCAAAAGAGTGACAGAAGGGTACTAACTAGGGAGCCTTGGCAACAAAAGCAGGGCATCCAACCCAGTCCAACTAAGTAAGGAAGGGTTCTTAGGGTTAAAATATTTTCAGCTTTGAGTATTTGTAGGGCCTCTAAAGAAACAATTTAGCATATTAGTTGAGATTGCTTTTTCATTTACAAACTATATGTCCTTTGGTGAATATTCTTAGCCTCAGTTTCCTCATCTATAAAACAGGGATAATGATGATAGTTGCCTCCTAGGATTGTTGTGAAGACTAAATGAATCTATATATTTAAATATGTAGAGCAGTGCCTATTCTAAGTAGTAGAACAGTGTCTAATATGTACAACAGTGCCTATTAAGTAGTACTTAGCCAATATTATTCTCTATTTGAAGCCCAGTTGGCCATCAGGCAGTAGTATTACATGAGTCTTTTGCTTAAGAGGGAGATCTAAGATGGTTATATAGTCTGGGGTGATGGGGAGGTCATCAGTGTTTATGTGCCAGATGACACCATGGAAATCAGCCATGAGAAATATCTAGCATAGAGGGGTGGAAATTTAAGAGACAAAGAGAACACAAATTTATAGAGGTGTGGGTGAAGGCAATGGATCCTAGGTGGGCTCTGCTGAAGAGTGGCCTTAAGGAAGGATGAAAAATCGTAAACAATGTTCATGAAAACCAAGGACAAAGAGAATTTCAAGTAGTGTTTACTAATGTCAGGTACGACAGAGTTCTCAAATTGTGTGTTGAGAAAAACATTTCAATTTAATTTTGAAATTAGGAGGCATTAGTAAATACCACCATTGGAAATGGGTTGGAAGCAGATGGTCATGGGTTGAGAATGGGAAAAATAGAGAAAACTATTGGTAGAGCATTCTGAGAATCTTGACTATAGCAAGCAGTCTTTTTCTTTGAAAAAAAAAAAGAGAGTCTGTTATAAGTCAGGGAAAAGTTCTGTAAGATGGTAGAGATTTGACATGAGGTAAAGTGTAGAGAAGAAAAAGATGGAGGAGAAAGTATGAACTTAGTGAAGCACAATCTGTGAGGAGGAGGGTAAAGATTTATTTAGTCTTGAGCAA
Source organism: Rhinolophus sinicus (assembly GCF_036562045.2). Taxonomy (NCBI): domain Eukaryota; kingdom Metazoa; phylum Chordata; class Mammalia; order Chiroptera; family Rhinolophidae; genus Rhinolophus; species Rhinolophus sinicus. Next base: position 134,937,990 of record NC_133753.1, on the reverse strand, counting down.
GGAAGATGGGTTGGAATATAGATAAATGAAAAGAAGTACAAGCTAAGGACACTCTTGCCAAAGGGATTAAGGAAATAAAAAGTAAAAAAAAAATAGTAAGTTCGTAAGTGGTAAGGACTTAGCATTACGGGACTTAAATACATTCATAAATCTGACGAAAATGAGAGAGGTATCTGACTGTGGACAGTTACATACGTAATTTGTTGTCCCTGATTGGAAACCAAGATGACTTGGAGAACTTCACTATGTCATGAAACAAATCAATAGAGTTGTGTGATTTTGCCCTACAGTACCTAGAAGCCTGGCTATAGGGACAGAAACATACATCTTGGAATTTATTCAGGGTTAAGTTGGACTGGAAGGTAGTAATGGGAAATAGCTACAGACTGTTCAGGGAAGGAAATGAAGAACTGCAGAAAGATAGTATGAAAAAAATAGAGGGACTAGAGGATTTTGATGATGTGGAATGATACTTGTAACAAAAGTAAGGCAGTGAGAAAGTGAACTAATGGGATAATTGGGCCAGAAAAAAATAATTAAGTTTATGATTCCAGAAGTGGAACTATTCTAGGTGTGGTAATATGGGTGAGGGTTGCTGATGTGGAATAAAGTCAAAGTTCTGTAAATTGTCATGAACTTTAATTTCTAAAGGGAAGAACCCCATGACAGTTAAAAGAGAATTTATTTGCAAGACTTGCACTATACGAGTACATTGTCTTTTGTATTTCAAATTAGATAGGGTACCTCCTTCAAAGGAAAGGAGGATAGAATCACCAACTGGCATCAGTTAAGGGGAAATACTTATTTTCTATTGTATTTTGTGTTATTAAGTGTCCAGTCCAAGGGCTACCAATAGAAGAAGATCAATAAGCATTTGTTGAATCAATGAACACATTAGTGAGTAAAATAAAGGCTAGTGATAAAACTGATTAATACCAATTCATGGCCTTCTTAGAATTCTCCCTCTTAAAAGATTGATTTATATTGCTAACATTTCTTTTTGGTTTGTTATCATGGTTGGAAATACAGTGAATTCAGAAGCCAGTTGGAATTGTAAAATATTATTTTTTGTTTAAGCTTAAATATTATGAAGTGTTAAACTTACTGAAACTAATAATTATTTTGTGTTGGTCTGACATAAAAATGAAATTACTTATAATGCTATGTGTGTTTGAGTTATATAGTGCAGTCTTCTAAAATACACAGATGTGCCATGTAAGTGTCGCTTCCCACTCCAAAGCAATAAACACTCTCATAATGTTTGACATCACTGTCTTGAATCCAAACAGATGGATACAGGAGTGTAGAGTAATTAAAACAGTATTTATAAAAGTTTGCAAATGTCGCACCCAATTGCTTATTTTACTTGAGACAGAATTTACAAATGCAGAATACATATGGGATAGAAGGAATTTTATGGTTGTTTTATTTAGAATGTGCCACAGCTTATATGGCTATAAAATGGGAGTCTTTAAAATACAATTTAGTCACAAATATATAATTCTCTCTTTCTCTTTCTTTCCCTCCCTTTCTCCTTCTCTCCCTCCCTCTATTCCTTTCTTTAAAAAAATGTATTCTTTTAAAGATATATCATTAAACATGCCTGAACTCTGATAGGTAACTCCTAGCCTTAGAATATGACGAGGAATAATTGTGTTTTTTCTTCCTTTGAAAGACAACACAAGTGAACCTTTTCTAGATAATTCTAAACATCCAGAACTTTTGCTTTAATATTCTGTGTTGATGATCTTTGCTTGGTCAACAAGTCATTATTATTATTTTTTAAGAGAGAAATCAGGGCTAAGATCTTCAGTAGGATTGGTGAGGAAGCACTCAATATAAATTATACCCACATACATCTATGAGCAAATGTTGAACTAAGGTAATTGATGACTAAACCTTAAATAGTTCTTTAAAAAAATTTAAAAAATAATTTAATATAACTTTTGACCAGAAATCCTCAAGAACTATGATGCTCATTTCTTTGCATTATTTTAAGTCAAAAGCAAATTGACACTAATTTTCTACTGAGCTTCTTGGCAAAACAGATAATGTTCTTTTATATCATTGGGATGATTTCCCATTTATCCCAACACCTATAAGCTCTTGATAATGTTTGTAGAACATTTTGCTTAATGGGACAAAATACTATACCAAATACTTTGAAGAATTCCTCCTTTTTTGGGGGGAGGTTGATCATCTGAACTGGCCTAATGATTGTTCATGGGTGTATAATATCAGAGTACTAGCTGTGCTTGCACTGTAGATGTTGAAATCATTATTTTAATGTTTTATATTCCACCTGCTTCCAAAAAAAGTTGTGATCAAATTATAAAATTTATAGGAATGAAAATATCATTCAAGTATAAAGTGACCAGGAGTTTTATTACAAGTAAAAAAAAAATATCTACTTCAATTTTTTTGGACAGTTTTCATAGATAAACTCCACAAGGTATATATTTATTTACATTTAATGTTTTCTTTAAAAAAATATTAAGTACAAATCTAGTTATAAATTTTAGAGTTAAGGATCCATTAATTTTTCTAATAATGACACATTTAGGCACTTAGAACATGTTTCTAGTATTTTATAATGAAGTTTATTATCTTTGCTTACTAAATTTGGCACTGTAATGCTTTCTATCATTTATTTTTAAAAATAAATAATGCATTTTTTTTGCTAATTATTCTCATAGTTAGAAATTTACAAATAACTAAAGCTCTTATTTAAGTTTTACAAATTTGTATTAAATATAGTTTCTTTTTTAATTTAGGCATAGAAATGAAAATAAAAATGCCCATTTTAATTCACATTTTGAGTCTAAAATTAAATATAAATAGATGACATTCTAAGGCTGGAAAAGCCAGATTAGTTCTCCTAAGAGCTTTATAGTAAGCACATGAATTTTCTTTTTTAAAAAAGAAAACCTGGGTTCAAATGCCTTTTCTGGATCTCTTTAGCTCTATGAACCAAATTTTCTGACTTAACTTCTGTGAATTAAATTCTCTGAACATTAGTTTCTTCCTCTGCCAAAGGACTGTGTGCTGTGCAGATTAAGTGCAGTAGAACTTTTGTAGTGATTGCTTCGTCGTTAGCCTTCCAGCCGTGGTAATGTGGCTGGAGAGTAAGGAACGGATTGGTAATAATGGAAGGCCCGGAAGCCCTCATTCCCCGCTTACTGCACACCATGCCACAGAGACAACAGGATTCTAGCCTTGGACTTCCTGAACACTTGACAAGGGCCTCAACATAGTGCTCTCCACTAACTTCCCTTTGCTGCTGTCTGAGTTTTTCTGCAGAAGGAGAAGCCACTCTGTATCTAAAGCTGGCCAGAAGCACAGGGGAATTGGGACATCGGGGCTCAGCCCGTAGGCATTGCAAGTAGGAGTTAGTGTACCTCAGCCGCCTGCCATGATGGAGACTTTATTGGCCGTTTTCCTTTCCTTGTTTCACTTCCCTGCTCTGTACCAGTGATGTCAGGACTTGTCAAATAAAGTATTTGCACACAAATCCTAGTCTCAGGGTGTGCTTTGGAAGAAATCCAAACTAAGAGCAAATTAATTGCACAATCACTTCTGCCATTCTGCTAAGCTCAATATGAATTAGCATATTTGATAAGTACTGTAAGAAATTTAGACATAAAATTCAATCAGGTCATGGATGAGGAAATAATTCTTTAACGTGGGGCTCAAAGAACTGGAGAAAGCCATCTCAGGTAGAAGGAATAGCACGAGCAAAGGGGAAGGAGTAAAAAAGCATGAAATATTCTGAGAAAATGAACAGCCCAACGTGGACACAGAAAGGCAAAATGGGCCCAGGGAGGAATGGCTGCTGATGAGGCTGAGGCCACACTGAAAAAAAGCTGTCTGTGCTAACTAAACTCCTATGTTTTTCCTTTTGGCAGTGGACAGTACAAAAGTTTTCTAAGATCACAATGACTTAACTACGGTGTGCTTTAAAAAGAGCAGGGGATTAACTGGGCTTGACATAACATGGGCAGGAAAACCATTTAAGAGGTTATGGCTATAATGCAAAACAATAATGAGGCTTTGTCTCGTACAACTGCAATTTGAATGGAAAAGAGCCTATTGATGCTAGAGGTGTTTCAGCTAAAGAATAAAGAGGATTTGGAAAAAGTGGTGAAAGAAGAGTCAAAGATGACCCTAAAATTTCTAGTTTAAACAAATATTTGGATTGTGATGCTTTCCTTGCCATATTAGGGAAATCCGAAGAAAGCGAGTATGTACTCACAAAGCGATGATGCATATAATTTTGATATGGCATTTACATGTAGAGTGAATTAAAGGTGGCAGCATAGGCAGGGAAATTCAGTATCATCAATAGGTCAGGACAAAGGAGTCCCCTGCCCTGGGCCTTGTGCTCATGAGAACCCCTTTGGACTGTCCTCCCGCTGTGCTCCCTCCATGGGTCAAAGGGATGGGTCCACCTAGAGCTGACAGCCTCTGCCCCTGGGTGCCTGGAACCCCAGAATTCTCTGGTCACACAGCCCCAAGCATATTGTAAGAGCCTGTACATGTCTTTCCCTACGTTTTTCCTCCCATGGGTGGACCACATGGCCTTGTTACACGTACCTATGCCCAAGGAGTGGCTAATGGACAGCTGTTTGCTGTGGGTGTGAAGGGATAGAAGTGGGACGTGCAGGATGACGTGTGCACACAGGGCAGCTTGTGGTGCAGGATGAAGCTGACAGTGGGAGGAGAAAGAGGGGAGGCAATGGGATGAGGCTGCGTGTCAGAGACCAGGGATTGGGAACAAGCTCTAGAGCAGAGCTCTGAGGAATCCCAAAATTCTAATTCAAACTTGACTCATCTAATAAACATGAAATATATTTTTCAAGGTAGGAAGACAGTACATTTTGTTTAATAATTTGTTAGCTTGATTTATGACTTTTACATTTTTAGGCAAATGGTACCGTTCCCCCCCCCCCCGAAAATAAGACCTAGCTGGACAATCAGCTCTAATGTGTCTATTGGAACAAAAATTAATATAAGACGTGGTCTTATTTTACTATAAGACTGGGTCTCATGTAATATAATATGATATGATATAATATAATATAACATAATATAATATAATATAACGGGTCTTATATTAATTTTTGCTCCAAAAGACACATTAGAGCTGATTGTCCGGCTAGGTCTTATTTTCTGAGAAACAGGGTATATGGGTTTCGATTTGTATTCTTGGTTCAGACCCCACAAATCTTAGGAGAAAACCTAGTAAAATTAACAAATTGATGTGGTGATAGAAGCCCAGGTTAGATTATAGTAGCTGAAATGGGAAGGGAAAGAATTGAAAAGGTACTTTTTAAGGTGCATTTAAACCATCAATCAGAGATTTATTTAAAGATGAAGCTGGACTTCAAAAGTATCTTTTGTTCATGGCCAGCAACCAAAACAATGATTATAGAGTTTAAAATCCGTGTACTAAATTCAGTTTACTTTTCTGTTCTTAAGTCACTTATTGTATGTTTTCTGTTCCAATGTTTTTGTATTAATCAATATGAAACAGTATTGAGCACTACAGTTAACATGATAAAGATACTGTTATTCACTTAGGGTTCATTTCTCTGAATACTAAAGCAACCTTTAAAAGCTCCTATTACAGAATTGACATAAAAGTGGATTTATGAAGCTAGATACATAAATTTGATCTAAGAAGATAGGATAAAATATTCTTTTCTTTTACCTTTAGAGGATAGTACAGAAAAAACTGGAAAATTAGGTGTTTCCATGTGTAGCTAAGTACAAGTGAGGAACCTACCTTCCTCCTCAGAAAAAAATATGTGTTATCTCTGGTACATATTTAGCTCATGGAAGAAAAAATCCAACAACACCATAAAAGTGTCTTTATGAGCAAAGACACTTTTACAGAGCAAAGTTTCTCTCTTAACAGATTGAAAGTCATTTATCAGCTTTAGGATCTATATTGTTTGGAAATTTTTTTTTGGGAGGTGTATTTTATGGAATTCGTTTTCATCATATTGTGTATCTAGCTTTTCTACATTTACACAATGTGAGTTTGTGTTCTTGGATTTGACTTCATAAAAAATACCACCAGATCTTCAAAATAATTTCTCATTCTGAGTAAATTAAAGCAGGCTGCCCAGCTTACTGTGTGTCCAGCTGGCTAAAGGCTTCAACAAGAAAGGGACACAAGCAGATTCTGTGGTAGGTATAAGATAAACATGCTCTTGTTTATGTTTTGCTGATATTCTGGTTGTTTAGAAGTTGGGGAAGTTTTTTCCTTGCTTTGGGCTGTTCTTTGAAAAAACCAAATAATCATCCAGTGCGCCTTGTGGCTTTGATCTTTGTTTTTATATTTTGTTATACAAGGCTCAAAGTCTTGGTTTGTTGTGTTTCATACTTTGTCAGATCATCCCCTCTCCACGCGTATTACCTACAGATGGCTGGAAGTAAAAAAAAAAATGAAGGAAAGGTAGAGTGTCTTAAAAATTGACATCTCCCATAAGTCCCGGAAGATTGTTGTATAAATATTGGCATACTTTTGCAGGTGCTAAAATAGAATTCTGTGGCCTTTCACCCGGCATAATTAACTTCCTTTTAATTCCCAGTGTTTACGATATCTTTTCTAACCTTTGTTTTTCACAAAGTGCCGTTGGGACCTAACAGAGTAAGTTGTGCGGACACCTGCATGACACAAGGCAAACACCAAACCTCATTCTAGCCGCAGGACAAAGGTCCTACAAGCCAACTCCGCAGACTTCCTCCAAATGCTAGAGTGATAAATCATGTGAGGATATGTAAGCAGGCTCTGGAGGAATGCTACAGCAATTTGCTAATTTTGACACTCGCAGAAACATCAGTACCTTGCTTGACATAAAAACGTAAGGTTAGCACTTTTAAATTCAGTTATGAAACACTGCACTATGTGTTTGTGTTTGTGTCTACCTGACACATTTTTTAGTAGTCTCTGGAATCTAGTAGGTCCTCAGTAGAATGTGGGCTGAATGAAATTATTAATATTACAAATCTTTTGAAGTTTTGTATTAGGGAGACAAATAATATCTACCTTTAAAATATGCAGATCTAATGATACTGGTTTATTTCTTGAGCACACACTTATGCTTAGCACAACAACACAACATATCTAGATTTAAAATATTTAATATTAAGTTTAATTTTTATTTAATGTCTTTTCACTATAAAATATTATAATCTGTCTTCCCCTGGGGCACTTCATTGCTAAAAGAGTAAATTTTGTGAACCCCAACTTTGAATTACAATTGCATTTCAAAATATTTTTTCATCCTGAATGTCCTGTAAATATATGAGCTTCAGACTTGCATCTCCCACCCCTTTCACTCCACCCCCATATCCTCCTACTGAGATAATGTAATGGTAAGTCTGCTGGCAAATTAATCTGGGAAATGTAGTTTGCAGAGTCAAAGCCCAAGTATCACAGAGTCGAGTAGGAGAGGGTAAGATTCTCTTATTCGCTCTTCAGAAAGGGGAGCTACAGACTCCTTCTGCTCACGTGGTCCATCTCTAGCAACAGTTACAAAATCCATCTCAAAAGGGGAAGAAACATGGGTAGAACAGGATATGCCTTGCTCCAAAAATCTTGGTGTCTGTGCTATAATTCTTCTTTTCAAGTAATCTCTGTACAGCATCTTTATTTGCCACTTCAAGTACCATTAAATCTACTGAGTCATGAGGCCCAAGTGGGAGAGCAGCTTGTACAGAAGACTAAACCTGCTGTAGAACCTTTCCTTTTTCTGAGCCCTATTGAAATTTAGCAGCCTTCTGGGTTACCTGGGACATGGATTGGAGCAGCAGACTCTGTTCCATGTTGTTTCTAAAATCAAATGAGGACTGTGGATCCTAATGACTTTTTTGTAGCACTAATCAGTGCAAAGTACAACCGGTCTTTTACTTTATAAAGATGTCTGGACATGCTCTACATCAGTGAAGTTGTAGAAACTTCATGGTGGCAAGTCTCTGAATTTCCATGGGTTTATTTACCATCTTTTGGCATGCATATCTCTTACAATACTGCTACTTGTTGCTTATCTGGTCCAATCAGCATCATGTCATCAATATAAGGGACCAGATTTTCTGTGAGATGCACGGTGATTAAAATCTCTGCAGACTAAGTTAGGTTGGAAAGCAAGAGAGTTGAGATGGCCCTGCAAAAGTGCTATGGCTCATTCCAGGTGAGAAGGTACTGTGTCTGATCATACTTTCAAATTGGTATAGAAAAAAAGAAAAGTATTTGTCAAAGCACTAGCTGTGTATCAGGTGTCAGGATTTGTGCTGTTTTGGTTCAGTATGATACTCCAACTGCATCAGACAGCTGCAACTGGAGTCACCACCTGATCAAGCTTTATTTTCAAAGATCTATCCACCATCGGCATAGGCCAAATAGGCAAGTTAAATGTGGATATAGTAAAAATCATCACCTTACATTTTTGAAGTCTTTCATGGTGGCATTAATAATATAGTATTCAGTTTTATTGGATATGGGGTATTATGTTTGGTTTTCTACCCTGATGAGGAGAGGAAGTTCCAGGAGCTTCTACTTGGGTCTTTCTGCCATAATAAGTCTCCCTCCACTGACCATGAATGTGGCAATTTCAGCCAGTTGCTGAGTATATCTATTTCAATTATACATTCAAGAAGTGAGAAATAACTGAGTTGATCTGAGGAGAAACAGAGCTCTATATATTACACCACCATAAGCCCCACTTTACTGGACCACAATGGTATTTTCGGTGTTTTAGGTCATTCTGTGGAAGTGAGATGGACACACACTTCCTCCCTCAAAATTTGGTTTAGACACACACACACACACACACACACACACACACAGACACATACATCAAGGGATTTAGAAAGCTTTATTACTCACAAATGAAGCTTTCTGGGGAGAGCATTGTAGGTTTCCCAAGCTGGTCTGAAAATAAGAGAGCAGGGAAAGGAGACTGACTTGGGGGTTTTATGGTGGTTCGTAGTGGAGTCAGAATGAAATTCCTGCATGTGGTTTGAACTTCCCGTTGATGCCAAAGGAGGGAGCAGCTTGGAATTTCTTATCAGCTTGCACAAATGCAGGGAAGGAAGCGACGAGAAAGGGGCGAGGTTTATTATAAAAGCTATCAGAAGTTAAACATTAAAAAATGGAGTCACACTCCAGTATCAGCCAGTTCTCCAGAGAGTGTTTCTTATTCCCTAGTGCACATTTTTTCCTCCCGAGAAAGGTTTTTGAAAAGGTTTACCATATATATTTTTGTGCCTGTGTTGCAAGGACTATTTATTCTCAAGGGGAACTGGTCTCCTTGTTGATCAAGAAGCTCTGGGTTTTGCTTAAATCTGGAAACTGGGTGAGAAGTTGGTTTCCTTCCCAGAATTCAGATTTCTGCTTATCGGCTCTTGAGTCTTTTGTGCTATACAAATCAAAATGTTATATCGATAACATTTTAGTCAGATGCCTATTTTCTTTCTAAGGACACCACAATCAATCATTGCAAAGATTCCTGCAAATTAGGGCGTTCTGATTACTAGTACTTATCCTTGCTCTTTATTACATTAATTGCATCACTTTTTTCTTTTTGGTGGTTCAGTGCTGCTACTTGGCTCCCGTCCCTCTGGGATCCCATTATAGCCATTGATATTAGGGAGCCCATCCTACAGAGGGCACTACCACAGAACTTTTAAGAATGCTGATATTCATGGTATATTTCTTGAGATATTAGTGAAGGGAGGGTCTTCTTAGCTTTTTTGGTGGATGGGGTTAGATGCGTAGGCTACATGTGGTAATCCATTTTAAGATTTTTAAAAACATGCTAAAACATTTTAAGAAAAGCTTAAGAGCTTTTGAATTCCTTCTTCTGCATTATGCTGTGGATATCTGGCATCTTGACTTTATTGACTGTAAGCCATGATTAATTATTTGTTTTTTAGTTAACCAATCAAGAAAATTGTTAGAGCCATTTCTCAGCTACTTTTTTTTTTTTTTAGTGACTTGGCACATTAAAGCCAGAATATTGGGTAAGTGTATCCATACCAATAAATTCAATCAAATCCAATTAAAAAAAGGCTTTATTGATTTATAATTTATAAGCAATAAAATTTGCACATTTTAATCTACAGACAAATGACTGACAGAATATACTTTTCAGGTTGCCACCCAAATATGTTAGCAAAATCTTGCAATCATTTGGAATATATGCAGTTGTCTTCTGGGCCAGATTTTACCTGAAGTTTGGTGGGAACTACTATATTTCTAGGTATAGAGATAATAAGAGATCGTAGTAAGTAATAAGAAAATTGATGTCTTCTTAGAAGGCAACTTCCAAATGTGAGGTTTTTGCAAGGTATTTAACCTGGGAAAACTGGTCTCTTCAGATTTAGGAGGAGGTGCTACTGCTGCTTTTAGTAAGAGAGGCTCATGGAGACTATTTAAGCTCATTTCATGTTCTATACATGTGACACCATGAAGCCCTTTGCCAGGTAAATCATCCCTGTAGACTCTCATGTCAGTGCTATTGCATTGCTTGAGTTAAACGTGTCTCTCAAGCTTTTCATTGTATTTGTAATGTTTACTTACTTAATTCAGCATTAGACGATGAAAAAGTTACTGAATTCCTTCTAATGCATGTGTCAGGTATATCCCAGGCACTGGGGATAAAGCAGTGAATACAATAGATATAGACCCTGACCTTAAATAAATTACAGTCTAGTGTGGAAGTTAGTTATAACACACATGAAGATCCAAATAAATGCATAGATGTGAATCGTGGTTAAGTCTCATTAAGGAAAATTAAAGACTATCATGAGAGATTTTCGCTGCGGGAATTGACAGTGAAGAGTGTTGGGGCTGAGCGGGCCCTTTTGAAGAAGTGTTAATTAAGCAGAATCCTAAGTGGTAGATTAGAATTAGGTAAGGAGTGGAGAGGAGCACCCAGGCAAAGTGAACAGCAAGTGGGAAGGTACTAAGGCAGGAGAGACCTTGTTATTTCAAAGCAACTGAGAAAAGGCCAGTTTTGCTGGAATGAAGGAAAAAAGCAAAGGGAATTTAGCTGGACAAGGAGGCATGGATCAGATCATGCATGGTTCATAGGCTATGTTAAAGGGTTTGGGATTTATCCCAAGCCCAGTGAGAAGTTATTAAAGGCTTTGGTGCAGAGGAATGATTTTAAATTTAATACTTTAAAGTGTCATCTGACTGTGGTGTGGAGAAAGGATTGAAGGGAGGCCAGACAAAAAGTGGATCATGTGGGAGGTAGTTCAGGGAAGGTAAGTCAGAGAAGAGTGACAGCAGTGGGATAGAGAAATGGATGGATTTGAATTGCCCCTTGAAGGTAGAATCCACAAGGGTTGGTAACTAATTGGTTATGGGGGGTGATGAAACTGCAGCTTTGAGGATCACTCTGAGTTTCTGGCATGAGTGTCTAGAGCCATAGAGTTGCCAGTTACTGCCATGGGAGGATGGGAAAGGAAGCAGATCCAAAGGGAAGATCAAAGCTTAGTTTATGAGTTTGCTCCCAGATGCAGTGTATGGGTTGAATATGTAAATTTGTGAGTGACCACTTCCTTTGAATAAAGATCAAGATCCGCAGCCTCGTTTCACCACTGTAAAAGGGTCTATTAACATTTGCTACCTGGAATTACTTTCTAAAACAATTAAGATTTTTAAGAAAGTATAATTGTTTAGACACAGACACATCTGTGACAAGCCTTACAGTCTCCCTTCCTCTGAGAATCGATGAACATTTTTTGAGCTGCCAAATTTAAAAAGAGTGACACATGATTTTCTTTTTCTGGGGAATCTTGGAAATTAGTGTTTTGTATCATATAGTATTTTTGATCAATTGATATGGAATCACGTTTACCTATAATCACATAGCGATTACACTGAAAGCTACATTTGTTGTTGAAGGATCAAACTTAGCGATCAGAAAAGCATCGGAGGCCAAAATTTGTCTTGAACACCAGTCCATTAGAAAAATTAGTTGTCAACATTTAATAATTAGGTTAACAAATTGTTCTTTTTTTTTTTTTTTTTCTGTGTACAATAACCCTACTTTATTTTTTTAGCATTTAAATTTGTGTTTGTTTGGTTTGGTGGTGATGAACTCCTTTCACTTTTTCTTGTCTGGGGAGCTTTTTATCTGTCCTTTGATTCAAGTGATAGCTTTGCTGGGCAGAGTAATCTTGGTTGTAGGTCCTTGCTTTTCATCACTTGAATATTTCCTGCTAATCCCTTCTGGCCTGCAAAGTTTCTGTTGAGAAATCAGCTGATAGTCTTCTGAGAGCAGCTCTCTTGGAGGTAATTAATAGCTTTTCTCTTGCTGCTTTTAAGATACTCTCTTTGTTTTTAACCTTTGGAATTTTTGCCTTTTCTAAGCAAGATATTTTGGTTAATATCTTCCCCTTTTCTGGAATGTTTTTTCCTCTGGAACATTTGCTAAAGCCAAGCCCTACCCCAGCTAAAATAAAAATCCACTCCTCAAAGATATCTCTGGCTTTATAATTATTTACTCTGTCCCTTTTTTCATATGAAATATACCTTAAAAAAAATCCATTTTTATTCAAGCTTATTTACTCAAGTAGTTGCTTCCTGCTTTTCATTGTGGGTTCCTGGTGGGGAGGAACTTGGCTCCTTTGTCTTTGTTTCTGCCATGTCAGTCTGTACACCACACAGTGTTGTAGAGAGAGTAATTATGGTCTCTGCCTAATGGAAATTATATTCTAGTGGAAAAGAGAAACAGTGACTGAGCAAGCAAATAAAGATAATTTTCAGTTATAACTATATACTAGGAGAGAGAGGGGTGGGTAATTTTAGTTAGAGGGGTCTGGCAAGGTTTTTTTGAGAAGAAGTATCTGAAATGAGGAGGAACCTTGGGAAGATCCAGGAGCAGAAAAGGAACGGTGGGAGCAAAGGCCCAAAGTGAAAAAGAACATGGCAGGTTGGGGGCTGCCACCTGGGTGTGGGCAGAACTCTGCTCCAGACATAGAATTTATGGTTAAGGCTGCCACTGGAGCATCAATGAGTGAAGATAATGGTAGACCTTGGACATATCAATTCATATGTTTGAATTTTACTTTTCTGACCTAATAAAGAAGTAGCTGGCTTTGATGTCCAGCATTAAGACCTTGTGAGTATCTGATTCTGCTTTTTTCAGTAGACAGAGTAAGCTTTGGGTTTCTGAGAAGGGTGTGGGCTGGACAGAAGATGAGATTTCCCTCCTCCTCTGTTCACAGTAATGTTGACTCCCTTATGTTTGAACATGTTGGCACCTGTGTGCCCTTTCAGAGTACAGCTAGGGACAGAGAGAAGAGGAAGATGCAAGGACTTTTCCTTGTCTCAAGTGAAGCTCCTTTTGTCTCACAGAGAAGTGTCTAGCTGCCCCACAAAGGCATAGATTTCTTCAGGAAAAAAAAGAGCAACTTCAAAGAATATGAGGCTAAAGAAGATTAAGGGGAAAAAAAATGACCTTCACCTTTCATGTTACTGTGGACACCTTGCTATCCGCTGAGATGAACTGGGAGGAGAAAATGAGGGGTTGTGGGTTTACATTTTTAAATCTCCCATATCATTTTTCCCTGGCAGGCCAAATTGTGAATTCCCAGTAAGGAGCCTTGCCATTGCCTTAACAAAATGCTACCACAGCCTTACCTCTAATGGAAACAAGCCTGATACATAGATAAACATTCCCAAGATAGGTCATACCATATTTAGTTCCTTCTCACAGGTTTAAACAAAAAAATTAGATTTGAGATGGTGCATTTTCTCAAAAGGATAAAGATGAGCGATTACAATGGTTTATATTTTTAAGGCCAGTGATGGATTTTATTTTATTATTATTATTTTTTGAATCTTAACTTCTTAAATTCAAACTGCAAGGGGCCAGAGAAGCTAAATTCTGAATAAAGATTCATATGAATTCAACCATAGAACTTGAATTTGGGCTTTTTTATTTCAGGAAATAGTTATTTTTCTCAGTCAGTATTTTAATTTTTATTTATGCTACAGCTGAATAAATGACACTATATTTTGTATGAAAATGATATGTGAGATATGAATACAAATTAACTTTATTTCAGATATAAAGAAAAACACTTTATGTCTGGAGTAAGAATGATGAATTGGGATTTTTATGTTGTTATAATTTATAAGACTATTGATTGGATGATTAAAAAGATGAGATATAAAATGATTTTATTTAAAATAGCTTTAATTTTCATATCGAACCTAATGCTTAGTCTAGATGATAAATTACCATAGTAATTGTAGATCTCTTACTTTAATTTGTGCATCATTTTCATGTAAACATATTGACTACGGGATAATAAGAGAATACTTTGAATATAATTGAATTTTAAGGAAGGTATGTCGCAGCAGGAATTTTTTTTCATTAATTTGCATACTACTCGTACTTTTGAGAAATGAAGATACTGAAACAGTTTTATCTGTTTTTCAACAAATAAAACTTTTCTATTACCCATTTTATCTTAGGATAAAGTAAATTCAAATGTATTGTGCTAAATTCTTTTTATGGTTAGTATTAAATTCGGTGGAAAATGGATTTACAAGGAGATGTAAAATTCCCTCCAGTGCAACCCTAATACCTTAGTTATCCAGCGTGAGGGTGTTTTGTTAATTGAATTTTTTTGTTTTTTCGACCTTCTAAGTTAAGCAATGACATTGCCTAGATATTATAACGTTTTTTGTCTTATGTCTCAATAGATTATTTTTAGGCAGAGTTTCTATCAATTTTAAGTCTACCATCAGAATTAACTAAGCAATGGTGGTGTTAATATACTTTGAGAAATAATTCATAGACACACAAGTTGAAGGCCATCATTGATGATTTTAGCTAAGCAAAAAAATATTGGGGAAGAAAGAATTTAATTCCTTAAATAAAGAACCCTGAAACTACTAGCAGGCTGTTAAAAATAGACTTAAAAAAATTTAAAACCAAACACAATTCTTAAAAATAAATGAGAAAAATAGAAATTACTGAATAATTCAGAGGTATCTGTATTACTCAATAAATAACATAAAATTTATTCTCACCTTGAAATAGAAAGCTTATAGTCCACTGAATTAAATAAAACACATGGTTATCTCAAATAGAACAGTCAAAAATGAATAATTTTAATAGACTTGCCTATCTTTTAATAAGTTTTCACCTCTGTCTCATTCTCCTTTATGACTCTAACACATGTAACCTCTTCAAAAGTGGTACATCTATGGCTTCAGCAAAGCAACTTTAGAAGGAAGAATTATCCTCTCAGTGTCTAGAATGAACTTCATGGTTCAGCAGCAATGGTTACTTTACAATGCCATCTAATCAGCATGCGATGGAACTTGAAACCTAATATAAAAGCCAAACATGGCACTTTGTGGCATGTGCCCATTTTTAACTGAGGTTAATGTTGATGAAGGATGCCCCTATTTTTCAAAGAAAACTGGTTTTCAGTTATGTAACTTTCCAGATGGTTATATTAAAGATTTAATGAATTTGGAAATTTGTTTTTATTAAACTTCAAGATCTTACCTGCTATATCTAATCTATGATTTATTTCTGAACTAATTATTTTAACTCTGTATGATTAGAGAGGCCATTCCCCTGCCCCCAATTCCTAAATAAATAAATAAATAAATAAATAAATAAATAAATAAATTTTGAAAGGGAGATGACTCATTCCAGCCTCATCTTGATAAAAATTAAATATGAGAATTTTATATATTTGTGGGGATTGATATATTTTATAAATATGAGTTATAAAATTTATTTTATTAAAAATAAAATTGTTTATTTTTTTAAGAAATAGTTTGTGTGGACACTGGGGCATATGATGACACAAACAGACTTCAGGAATGGGGAGTCAAGGCAGTTATGATATTCCAGAAAGGGACACCTGATCCTCGGTTATCTTGTTCATGTATATTGCAAATGTCTCAGTATAATAAAATAGTTTTGAAATTAAAATTTTGAATGTAAATTAATTCTTTATTAAGGTCAACATTGAATATTAATTATATAATATTGCTCCTTGAATATCAATCAGAGAATGAATTTAGTACATGGCAGGTTTATGACTTGACAGTAATAATATCTCGTGGCATTTTAAATTTGAATTCACAGTATTTATTCCCAGTTGGCAATTATATATTTATTTTCAGGTGACTTTGTTTAACACTGGTTTCTCCCAGTATGCTGTAAGGGCTGTGAAATCAGGAACCACGTTGATCTTGTTTTCCATGGCCTGTCCCAGTCCTGCCACAGTAGGGATTTAAATGTTTGCTGAATATTATTTGAGTAAATCATCTGTGGATAGCTGGACGAGATTTTTGGGATAATAATTTTTATATGGCATGTTGTTAAATTTATATGTACTTTTCCACTTTAATAGTATTGTCATTAGGAATTTGTATAATTTGACTCACTAATTACTACTTTGTCTCTCTTTGTCATTTATTCATATTTACAGTTGCAAATATCACTTCTCTCTTAAGTTTTAGATCAACATATTTGGCTAACTCTTGGATGGTCTGTCATCTAAGCTCAAAATGTTTAAAATCTAACTTGTCAATTTTTCTCAAATTCACTCTAATAATGATGTCACCTATTTCCTGACCTAGATCAGAAACCTGTACACATCTTAAATTTTTCTTTCTGCTTCCTATGTCTGTTCGTAACTATATTTAGTTGAATTATAAAGTTGTAGAATTCTGTCCATTGTTATATCTTTTGTATCTGCATGTCTTTTTCATTCCTGTCCTTGAAGCCCTTACTTTCCCTCACTTACCACACCTGGTTTCCGTGGCTTCACTTTCTCTCCTTTCCAAATCGCAGAACATTTTGCTGCCACGTTAAACTGTGTGAAGTACCACAGCCAACTGATTTCTTACTCCTTCTCTTACCCTTTGTTGAACATTTATGTGCCTCATTCAATAAATTATTCGAATAAACTTACTTCCTCTCCCCTGCAAAATATTAGGTTGGTGCAAAAGTGATTGCGGTTTAAAAGGTTAAAAATAATTGCAAAAACGGCAATTACTTTTGTACCAACCTAATTAAAAAAAATTGGGACTGAACCATTTTCCTAATATCTTTCAAAATTGTCTTGAAATTTTCTAAATTTGTATTTCTGTGTTTGTTTTCTTCCCGTTACCCTTTATTCAAATCTTTCATCGAACTTTACTGCTACAGGGTGATGTTCAAACTTAGCTTGGTATTCAAATCCACTTGCTGACTCAGTCATTTTCCCCCCAGCTTTATTGAGTTTTAATTATTGAATATAGAACCTTGCAGAGTAGACATTCAATGAATATTTTTAATTTTGTTTAGCATGTAAAAGTTAACATGTGTCAACTTGGGATATTGTTATAGAACCCATTTCCATTTTCAGTTGGTTAAAGATTTCTAATCTCTATGTTCGAGAATTCTTTATGGATAGACTGAGTTACGTGTCTTCTCAGCCCTGGGGCAGCCTAAGGTGGTTGGAATTGTGCAGTCAATTATCTCATTGAATTATCTCCCTGTGCTGTACAAATAGCATCATTTTCTATGTGTGCCATGCTATGACAAAGCTTGAGAACATGGCTAGCAATGCTCTGATGTGCTCAGTTTATAATGATTCACTCTTAATTAACATTTCCTTCTGATTTTATTATTGAAGTAAGGCAGAATAGAATTGGTTTAATAAAGGATATCACCTTTTGACTAGCAAATGTGCTAGTTCTGGTCTTTTTCCAATGCTCCCAGAGAGGCATAATTTTGGCTACTTGTCCCTTTGGGGATTGTTGCCTTCACTTGCAACATTAGCATTTTCTCATTTTCCTGACAAAATATTTTGCATCATTTCATGCTTAGCTAGAGGATCTTATTGAAAACATGCCCGTGACTTTTATAAGTGAAATAATATCAGAAGCAATTTTACGTATTTTATGAAAATATATTTTATATTTTTGTGAATTTTACCAGTTTTATCTATATATATCTAAGATTATTGAGAGAGCAGAAATTATACTCTGCATATTGAAAATATCTGTTAGTCTGTTATATAGAATCATTTTTCAATATTGTATTGATTTAAATCCCTAAATCTATAAATTAATATTTTAACCCCAGCACAATTTATTGGAAGGATTGACAGTATACAAATGAGCTATCAGAATCCATACTTCCAGTAAAGCCCTAGACACTACCTTGTTAGTTAATTTAAACAGGTGATGTGGTATGAGTGAAAAGTTTCTTTGATTTTTACAGGCTTAGTATTCTTTGACCTGATTGGTACAGTTTTGAAATACATGTATTTAAATATATTCATTTTAGAAATATGCATACACATTTGTTATAAAAAGCAAATAAACACCAAGTATTTGAATCCTGTTTCTAGTTATATGTAACTTGATATGTATCAGGCTAGAATATAGTTTCTATAGAGTTTGAGAAGAATTAAAATCTTCACTATTTGAGAAACTAAGAGAGTCCACAAATACTCCTTAATATAGTTTCCAATTTCAGCTAAATAAATATTAGTCAAACACCAAATAGTCACTTTAGGATGAAGCAGAGTTTGATAAAACCATGTTTTTTGAAGGACAAAGTTGTGTGAGAGAGATTTATGTATATATACATACAAACCTGATGGAGAACTTATATGCTCTTGTGTTTACATATATGTATCCCATCTTCTTTGTCATTTTGAAACCAGGGTTGACTGGTCTTTGTTAGGACCATAATCCAGATGGGTGCATATTAGTCATATGAATGAAACACTCTATATAAATTCTTCATGAAAATGACCTGGAGGTGTTATGTAAAACATTTGTGGAATAGAATTCTGTTCTTCATTAAAATATGGTTAATAAGTCAGAAGGGTCCTTGACAGGCAGCATCACCATTTGCACGTGAATCTCTCAAGGTCCCAGGATTTAGTCCTGAGTGAGTCCATACTTTACATAGGTACCTGTTTACTGCAGAGACCATGATTCAGTAAAATTGATTCTTTCTTCTTCCTTTTAAAATACTTAGTGTCATCTGTTCTTTATGTCATTCACAGGATTGTCTTTGCTATTGATATTTTACTTTAAATTAGTTTATTAGTTGAACAATAATATTTAAAATTGATCCAATCATTTTATTAAAGGTTTATCCATTTATATATTTCTAATGTAGGGGACTCACGTATTTCTGATATTGTTTCCAACTAATAATTTCTGAAGCACCTCAGGAAATAAGTATAAGACACGATTGTTGTCCTCAAATTGTTTATAATTAAGTCACAGAGATGAAATCATATTTGATGAAATAATAACAGGAAAATTCAATTACAAAGAATCTTTGAGGAAAGAGTGTTTTGGGACACCAAGTTTTTCAGTTAGATAAAGGTAACAGAATATTTAACTTTTAACCATTTGGAAACTAAAAATGATAAAATATCACCATTTTTTTGCTGTAAATAGAATGTACTGAATACATTTCAAACTCTTTGAAAATTCAAGGCCTTCATTATGAGAATTTGCTCTTTAGCTAATACACTCAGGTTCTATTGAAATGTTTTCTTTTGTTTTAATGTATTTCTTCTGAAATAACCCTAAAACTATTGTGAATTTTGTGTTCATAAATGTATGTGTGCATGTGAGACAGAGAATTTGTCATTGATGTCCACTTTTCAATGGTACATCTCCATACTTGTTTCACTCCTTTTTTCTCTTGCATTTTGCTTCTAATTTGCTTTGGACTTAGAAACCAACCTTCCTTCCTTCCTTCCTTCCTTCCTTCCTTCCTTCCTTCCTTCCTTCCTTCCTCCCTCCCTCCCTCCCTCCCTCTCTCCCTTCTTCCCTCTCTCCCTCTCTGCCTCCCTCCATCCAGTCCTTCCTTCTTTCCTTCCTTCCTTCTTTCTTCTCTCTCCTCCCCTTCTCTCTCCCTCTTGATCTCCATCTCCCTCTCTCTCTTCCTCTTCCTCTTCATCTCTCTATTTCATCCCCCAATCCATTCACTTATTCAACAATTATTTATTGGTTGTCTCCCTGTAAGACAATAAGCTCTGTCATATACTTATTATGATTATGTGTAAAGCAGAAAAAAATGAGCTTCAGACAAGATGCTAGGGAATTTTCTTAGGAATAAAACTCACTGATTTTAGTGTATGAGTTTTGTTATTTCTCTTTGGACTACTCAGATATCTTTTATCCCTACCTGGTTTCTATTTGGATGAGGTGTTATAGTTATGTGATGAACTAATGATAGCTAAGTGTCAAAGCGGTTCAGTAAAAGGAGACCAATCAGTGTGGGTTGTAGTAATTGGAGAAAATCTCATGGAAGAAGCGAAAGTTGAATGACTTAACATGAGCTAATAAAATTACAATGATATAAAAATATTTACAGCGAAAAATTGTAGTTTTTTTTTTTTTTACACTTTGGGTATTTTCTCATTTACAGCAGCAGTAAGATTTCAGACATGATGTATATACTTATGCTCAAATAAATCATTGCATAGATTATTTGTCCTAATTAAATACAATTTAATGACCTTATGTGGTGATATAAATGATGAAATCACTTCATAACATAAGCTGCTTCCTGTGCAGTGATTCATCATGAAGGCCTCATAATACCAGTTACAGGGGATTGGATTTGCCCTTCTCAGGCTGTAATAGTCTGGGTAGGGAGTGCATATACCATATTTTGCTGTGTATAATGTGCACTTTATTGCCCAAATTTGTGAGGGAAAAATAAGGATGCACATTATACATGGGTAGTAGTAGTAATTCTGTATATATATAAATGTTTTTAATTCTTTATTTTTGCTTATGGGTTAAAAGTGTAACTCTAGAAATCAATAACGATATCCGTATGCAAAATAATACCCTGGAATACAATCATCACTTTTGTTGAACTTAGATGAACTTGCAACGAGGATGAGTTCTTGGTCTTCTATGATGTGTAAATACCGTACATTTGTTACCGGTACATAAAATTGTGTTTTGTAAATATTTGTTACATAAAATTTCTTGTACCATGTTAAAAAATAGATGCTAAAATTCCTTGATAATACAAAAAACAAGTGCCTAAATGTAAACAAATACAAATCTGAATTAAAAAATTAAAACGAAAGATTTTTTTCCCTGGACCTTTGGGCCAAAAACGTGGATGTGCATTATACACGGAAAAATACGGTAATTGTTGATTCAGCGGGGTGCTCCTGGTAAGGATCAGAACAAAGTTTTTTACAAACGTTTTTGACCACAACCTACATTCACAGATGTGCACTCAAACACACTTACACTCCATATGTAAAAGAAATAGAAGGTTCACAGACTGCCTATATGCAGTGTGCTCTGATATTTTCTGTTTCATTGAATTTTGCTTTTAAATAGGTGGATATGATCTCATGACTCACTGATATGTTGCAGTCTTCAGTTTGAAAAAGGTTGGTTTAAGAATTAGTGTATGAAGGCAGGGAGGAAGGCATGATAGGCACTAAATTCTGTCAGTTACAGTGAACATTTGTTATTGTTTGTTGCCCAACAGCTCTTCCCATTTTTAATTGTGCCTGATTTTCTTTTGGAGAGTGATCCTCTTCCACTATGGGTGTTCATGGTGGGCAGTTATTTCTACCTCTCATCCTAGTGGCCAAGGGACAATCACACACATAGCTTTACATATTACATACTAGAGGGTATGAATTAAAGTGTTTATTGTAATTTTTATTTTCTTTAAAAATTATGTGTTTTATATTTACAGTACGTTACTTTCAAATTTGAAAAAAATATTTTAATTTTTTTCTATTTCCTGCTATGTCCAAGATTGAGTTTATAAATACAACTGACATTAATTGTATTTTTTCAAATATGCCAGTTCATAGGCCAGTTGTCAAGCAGGAAATTTTAATCAAAGCACATCGAGACTTTGGATGATTTATATTATTCTTCAAATAATATAAGATTAGTTAAAATTTATCCACTAATTCTTAATTTTCTGAAGCATAGAAATCAATACCTCTAGAATAGCTACTTAAAAATCATGACTTGTTAAAAAGAATGATGTAAATGAACATGAGGAGAAGCCAATAGTTATTATTTTCGATGATACTCCAGTATATTCTGCAGAAGTTGTTTCTATAGGGGTCTTGTATTAGTCTTCTTGGGCTATCATAAGAATACCACAGACTGCGTGGCTTCAACAACAGAAATTTATTTTGTCATAGTTCTGGAGTCTTGAAATCCAAGGTCAGTGTGCCAGTATGGTTATTTTTTGGTGAGAACTCTCTTCCTGGGTTATATCTGAACTGCATTTTCACTGCATCCTTACATGTCGGAGAGAGAGAGATGGCATGCTTTCTGGTGTCTCCTCTTGTAAGGGCACTGAGTCAATCATGAGGACCCCACCTTCATGACCTTGTCTAAAACTAATTATCTCTCAAAGGCCTGTCTCACAATACCATCATATGGAGGGTTAAGGCTTTAACATATGAATTTTGGGGGGCACACAATTCAATTCATAGCAGATCTCATGAAGTACATAAACAATGAGAAATCAATGATTTCTTGCAGTTAGTTCAGCTTAGTTAATAAATTTCTTAAAGGTCTCAAGTCTGATTAATCACTAAATATTGTTTACTTTACTAGAGTATATTTTAATATGTTATTATGAAAGCATAGTGGGGAATCACAGTTTTGACAGAATAAAACACACAAAGATGACTATATAAAAACCACGTAACTATCAGACAATGAAAGGCTTTTTAGTCATCAGAATTCAAGTTATATTCCATTTGCATTTTCATTGGCTTATGAAATCTTTAATGGACTTCAGTATAGTATATTAAGTAGACGAATATTTGCCCTTTAGAAAGTCATTTATTTTATGTAAAGTTTTATTATGTCTTGTTGTCCTCAAACCACCAGTACATCGTTGTGTTCTGTGTGATATGGGAGGTTGCTAGGTAGTGTCACAGAGTCTGGCACCAAGTCAGGGAGATGTGACAGTGCCAACCTCTGTAATACAGATTCATTTTTCTCAAAGTTGAGTCTAAGGCAGCTCATACACTTTAAGCATACAGGAAGTTGTATGCCTTTGGGTGAAGTTATAATTAAAACATGATAATTTGATGTATAATATTGTATAAATATTGGCAAATAAATATAATAATATCTTGCAATTCTGAGATAACATAGCCTGGATCCTTGTTCTTAGATTTGAGTTTTTTCTTTAAATTGTGAATACCACTATTTTGGACTTGCTGTGCATGGAACTGGCAACCTACTTTGTATAGTCTGTTTTAACAGCTTACTTTATGTAGATCTATTTTGGAGGTTTTCAAAATTGGATGGTGAGGAATTTGTTTGTGGGAATCAATTGATTAAATAAAGACTATAATTGTCAGGGCTTAGGAGGTTTTTGTGATTTCAGTGATTTCCCCATGGCTGTTTTTCAACTTTTTTCAGCATATGTGGACAGATACCGCCTGGTGGAGACCTAAGTGAGAATGCAATTAATTGGTGGTGGAGGGAGGTGGTGATTGTGGAGAGAGAAAACCACTTAAAGCATGTGGGCAATTTTGTGAAACAGAAGACTACATTAGCATGCAGATTGCATCTGATGTTCTCATAAATAATGTGTTTGTAGAAAAACAACCATTTGCTCTAAGTAAATGGTGGTGCATGCAACACTTTTGTAGATGATTTGTGGGGCATGCAGGGGTGATATTGCTTCTCCTACTGAGCACATATTGCCTTAACTATGTATTCAGGAGAATATATAAATCACAAATGCAAAGTAAGCAAAATATAGCAACTGACGTTTATTTTAATTATGTAGTATGGAAATGTATGCTCTTTAATATTTTTCATGACTGATGGCTAATAGAGGTACCACGGAAAATAAAATTGAGCATTAAATATTATATAATTATGAGCCTTCAGTCTTGCCTGCACTTGTAAAGCAATAAAGCATATTTGTATTACATTTTGATCTCATTTTATTCCTTTTTGTGATTGTTAGCTTTTCTGTTGAATCTTGTCCTAAATTGAGTTTACACTTTATTCTGCTGTGTCAGGAAAATTGATAATGTTTATTTCTTAACACCGTGCAGTATATGATCTTACTAACTCTGAATTAATATTTCCAAAGAAGGGTAACAAAAAGAGCTTTTAGCATCCACCCTTTGTTCAATAAATCAAACATAAAATGGTCTGCACATGGCTTTTCAGCGAATTCTGCCATTTTATTTGTCTTATCTTGAAGGTTTATTACTTTACATAGATTAAAGTGATTCAAGGTCTGAGTTGTTTAATCTGGGATGTTGATATTACTGATGTGTCAGCCAGAGTGTGTGAGAAAGTCATGCGAAAACTTCTTGAATGTGTACAGTAGGTGCTGTATGTGTGTTTAAATGATTCATTCCTTGGCATGTGAGCTTTGCTCTGCCCCTTTGTTTTTGAAATGCATTGCATTTCTGAATAATCACCTAAAAGTTTGCTCTTTTCTGTGGATCATTCTGTCTTCTTCATGGTCAAAACCTAACTGTAGACCATGTGCTAGATCTATTTCCAGCTTTTCCTATAGGAACTTCCAGGAAAGAACCAAAACAGTAACTACGGATTTAACTCCTTAGTAAAATTAAATTCTACTAAAATGAAAATCTAATAATTCTAAGCTAATGATATGCAACAGAAAATGTTATTGTTTTTATTTAGTTTCTTTGTCATTTACTTTTTTCCCTTTTAGCACTGCTACTTTAAAAGTTTCTGTAGCTTAAATGCGTGCATAATTCTTTCAATAACTACTGATTAAGTGCCTGTTTTTTTTGTTTTTCCCCAGTGGGTTATACCTGGGGTAGGTTCTTAGGGAAAGGAGAAAGTGAACTATACAAGTATAAGCATGGGGCTGGAGCCCAAAGAAAGGAAATTCTTATTTATTAAGCACTTGTTTTGTGCCAGACACTGTGTTAGAAACTTTGATGTATGTCTCACACTTAAAATATGGTTGAAGATACATGCACACCACATAATTGGTATGTGCAAATGTGCATATTTAATATGCTGTTAAATTATAATGTACTCAGCAGGTGTACACTACCCTACACTGTTATAATTATAAACTTTAAGACTAAAATGATTTTTATGGGCAGAAAACATCATGGGAATTCAGAGGAAAGAGCAGTCAGTATGGGGCTGGTTTGGACAGATAAGGCTCTGAGAAGATGACTTGAGCGAGACTGAAGGAGTGACAGTGCATTTGTTAGTGTTTGTTTAACACAGAATTCCAAAGCCCTTTTACACATTTTTCATTTACAACTTAAAACAACCCTTTGTAATAAGTAGTCAAACCATTTTTCGTTTCAAATACCATAAATAGAATTTAGAAAACGGAAATAAATTTGCAACCAAATGATCCAGTGGCCCACCACTACCCTCTGCTCTCAACACTAGCTCAGATCTCATATTGCAGCCCCATAATGCTACTCTGTTTAAGACAGTGTGATGGCTTTCTATCATGCTTTAAATAAAATCTGAACTCGTCCCCCTGACCTGCAGGAGTTGACCTTTGTCTGCCAAGAGCCCACTCCTTATCACCCTCCTCTCCTTCCCTATTAACAGCCTGGCCACTTTGAACTTCCTTTCTTATCTCTAATGGATCAGAGGTTTTTCACCAGCTTTTTATCCTGGACATTGTTGACTGCTTCTGCAGCTTCTGTTCACTTTTGGCCTCTCCCTGATAGCATTTCATTTTTGTTCAGGTGTCCACCTTTCTGGTTAGATTGTAGTCACAGAATTTCTGGGATTGACTGCTGTTTTATGGGTAATTATCACTAGTCAAAGCCAATAGTGATGTTCCCAATCCTTTGTTAGGTATTGAACTAGATGCTATGCCAGGCAATACAAAAATTTCCTCGCTCACAGGGATTGAGTTAGGACTGGGCAGGTGACCATATTCAGACGAGTGATACACAGGGAAAACTTGCCCTTGGTGTCTGGGAAATGTTTCCTTACTCTTAAAATAAAGGAACATCTAGAGACAATCCCTTTGTAAGATATTCTGTACAAAGCCTGGGACTTTGACAACTCTCTTGCCACCAGTACGGGATTGAGGTTGACACAAAGATGAAGGCTGAATTGAGAAGATCACAGAGCCACTGGATTGCAAACACCCCTGAACTACGCTAACTTTGAGCTTCCAAGCATATTAGTCAATATCTACTCTTCTTTGATTTAAACAAGTTTGTTTCTTTTTCTAGTATGATAAAAGTCTGCTTCTCCTGGAATTCTCTTTCCTCCAGTTGTTAAATATCTACTTCCGGTTTGGCATTTGGCTCTCAGTTCAACTGCTGCCTTTTCAGAGAGCACTTTCCCTGATATACAATCTAAAGCACCCCTACCAGTCACTCTTTATCTCACTGTTTTACTTTCTTCATAACACTTATTACTACTTTCTTATTCATTAGTGTATTTGTTTAATGTCTGATCCTCAAATGTCAGATCCAGGAGAGCAGGAAGCTTGTTGTCTCAGCCAGTGCTGCAGGTTGAGCAGTGCCTTCACCCATGATAGGAGCCCAGTGTTTGTTGAATAGATGGGTGACTGGAAGAACCAGATCCTAAACTTTGGCTTCAAATTCCAATCTCTATCTACTGCACTTTGTTGCCTGGCAAGGAGGAGAATTGGCAACCTGTATAAAACGAACAGAAAAAGGAAACAACAAATGGAGTACAGTCTAGACTTAATCGCTTTTTACCAATTGAGAATAAATTGATTTAAGTTCAAATGAACGTCCAAGTATGTTAGTTAAAGTCTGAGTTTTAATGATCCAAACCAAATGGATTTAAAATGCAGGACAGCAAAAATTTCGTACAACATACTCCTATAAAAAAATGCAGATTATTGTACAGAGTGGGTATTCCATACATATATGTTTGTTTTATGATTGCAAGTGGCTTATATCATCACAAGATTGTGTCTGCAGTGTGTGGCTTGGGACTTGACTAAGTTCTGGAGTCTCTAAATACTCCAGCCAGAGTTAGGCTGCCAAGTCTTGAAGACTCTTGCCAATGAGAAGAAACCAGAAAATTAAGGCTCCACGAAAGCTCCAGTAATGGAGGAAAGATGACGTTAATGATGGAGCCCTACTCTGGCTGGGTAAGCCTCAGCACAGTTTTACAATTGTAGTCGGGGGCAGTGTCTGGACATCAGGGAAATCAAAAGATCATTCTACTGACACCTTTGTTCACTATCCAAGACCATGAGTTGGATTTTCTAGCACTGCTTTTCAGATATCCACCAAAGATGGGCTTGGGAAAGGCACTGTATTACAGTGGGTAAAGGCATGTCTTGCAAACTAAATGTTGGGGATTGAGTTTCTGCCTTGAATTGTCTAACTTTGCTTCACCTCTCTGTGCCTTACTATCTTCATCTGAAAATATGGCTAATGCTAATAGTCATGTCATAGAGTTATAAGAATTAAATGAGTCTATCTACACAAAGGGACTCTTTTCATTCTCTCTATGGTTATAGGTCCCTTTGTTTAAAAATTTCCAATCTGTTGCTGACATTTTTAAAAAATATAATTCGCAGCATTACTAGAAAAATTAAATAAAGAAACAAGGACACAAAACACTAGTCTCAATTCTAAAAAAAAGCCAATTGAACCAAAAACTGACTTTTACAGTTTGCTATAAAAGCTTCTAAACACTTCTTTTCAATTTCTGTGCTTCACAGTGCACTTCTAACTACCATCCTTTGAGCAGCACTGGTGTGCAAAGAACTTAAATTAGTGCTTGGCATCTGTTATGTATTGCAGGCCTCACTTTATTTTAAGAAGCAGATTTAGGAAGGCTTGTCTCCTACCTACAGCCAACTTCTGAAGGCACAAATGGGTGACTTTGAGAAAGGGCAGAAATGATCAGAATCCTCTCATTACTTCCCTTGCAGTGGAAATGTTTAGCTTCACTGATTTCCTTTTATAACTAAATGGATTGTAGGCTTTTTCAAATAGATATCTAAAATAATAAATAGACACACTTTTGGAATAGGGAGAGACTTCTCATGGGTATTTTGCAGGCATTCCATATCTCCTCCCTTTATTGTAATATGTATAATTTATATTTAGGGAAAGATATACCTACCTCTCCGTGAGACTCACGTAAAACCAAAGACAATTGGCTTCAAGTACTTTCTGTGTGACCTTGACTACCTTTCTATACCTCAGTTATCTGTAATATGGTATAATAATAATGCTTATCCCATTGGGTTATGCTTAAGATTAAACAAGCTAATATATCTTAGCTAATATCTAATATCTATCAGAACAATACCTGCCATAGAGTAAGCAATTAAAGGGTGCAGAACCTATGAACAATGGATATCCAAACAAAGACCATTTCTGATTCATCAAATCCTCTTTATAAATTTAAAAGGCAGTATATGTCAAACCAATCTCATATTGCCAAACTTCACTAGAAACACTGACATCCTTATTCGCAGCCAGTGAGACAGCATCATTCTTGTGATGGTGTAATTACCTGGAGTGACCTAGTGGTGCAAAGTCAGGTGATTCAGAAAGTGGAATAAACCAGATATACACAGTGAGCTATCAGTGAGAGCTTAGAAAGATGCTGTAAGTATCCAGTTCTTCACAGAAAGCTGTGCGACAGCTGGTTGAAGGTGAAAAAATCATGAAAGGATTTTATTTTTGAGATGTGGCATCTGTTTTAAAGTTGTCTGATAGAAAGCCAGCTCTTTACTTTTGCTGAACAAACCATCACTATATGTATTAAATGAATACTATGAGTGTGGCACTAATTTAAAGATTGTAGGAGAGCAATGTGGCTTATCTTTAAAGAACATGCAATGTGATGGGGGAAAAATCCACATTAAATTAAATTAATTAAGTTA
Organism: Rhinolophus sinicus; assembly: GCF_036562045.2. NCBI lineage: Eukaryota > Metazoa > Chordata > Mammalia > Chiroptera > Rhinolophidae > Rhinolophus > Rhinolophus sinicus. The sequence continues at coordinate 134,909,098 of NC_133753.1, read as the reverse complement.
AATAACAATACTGCTCTAGATTTCAGTAGCAATTCAAAGACAACTATAGTTGATATGATATGTGTATAATTAGCTGTTTGCAAAATATAAAGATCACTTCAGTATGGTGATTGGGAAATCTGTTATATTGTTATTATTAAACAGCCTATGCATTTTGTTTAATTCAGTAAGGATAAATTTCTACATACATTCACAGAAACACGTACACATATACTTGTCCCTCTCCCCACATATCCCAGATTAAAAGGGAACCACAAATGCATTACATTTTATCAAATTCTTCCAGCAGGTGTTTTATAACTTTTATGATTTGAAGTTATTCAGTGCTTTCATGTGGATATTTAAGTATTAAAAATATCACAAATAAAGATGAATCGTTATATTACACACAATGTTAAAAAATAAGTGTCTGCCAAGACCCGTATTCACATTTCTCTGAATTGTTGAAGCAACTAAGAAATTTGTTAAGTGTTCTAGTATATTCATGAGTATAATTCAGAGGTGTTAAATCCAGGGTATCTTTCTAAGTCCAGAAGCTTTATAAGGAGCTTACAGTAGAATTGTCAAGCCAATCTTAACTTGGTTTTTTTTTAAAATGCCCTTCAACGCAGAATTTGAAGGAAATTTACTTGAGCTACATGCACAATATTTGAAAGGCAGTTTAATTCTTCTGGGAACAATGAACATAGTATGATTGACCTAAAAATCAACATTCTACAATTTGGGTGTGCAATTTAACTTTACATTGAAAGAAAGAGATCTTTGAAAAGATTAGTTAATGTTAAAAATTAGCACCTTTTTGGGTGTGAAACCCATCAGGATGTCAACATTTTCTAGTTGCCAATTCTCTTTAACTTAACTTCTGAGAAATGTGGCGTTGATTAAACTTTTGTTAGTTGTCCAATCAATCTATGGCCTTCTCAAGTTTGAGACTATTCCGTTAGTCAGATTTCATGGTGGTTCCGTGACAAACATTATGATCATGTTATTCAACTTAACTTATGACTTGTTACCACCATGTGATTAGAATGTTAGTCAGTTCATTTTACCATTTGGAGAGAAAAAGTGCTAAACCATTTATATAAAATGTTGTTCTAAGAACTTAATTGAAAAATCTGTGGTGTGTCAAGCCAGTATTTTGAAGTAGCACATTCTGGCTTTGAGAATGATTTCTCAGCAGGGCCTGATTTTCATGGCAGCTACGTAAGGACATTAGCCAAGTCTTCTGGCAGTAACAGATGAAATTAAACATATTTTTTCAAAAGGTGTATTTATCCAGAGGACCAAACATACTGTGAGCAAATATATTCTTTAGTTGTCCACTTAAACTTGAGCTCACTGGGGTGCTCTAAACCCGACTCTCTGTATCATTTTAAGAATGTACTAATGAAAGAGGTTACAAGAGTCAATATAGTCTTTTTTAGGAAATAATAAACCCAAACAATGTAAATGATCAAAACTATTTCTAAAGTATTTAAATTTACTTTTGGTAAAGTAGAAAATTTGACTCAGTTGTAGAAAAGTAGAAAGTGTGACTCAGTAGAAAAGTTGACTCAGAATTATTCATACCTTTACAAACTAGTTAGCAGCAGAGGAAATTTACTTAAGACCGCTACCTGTGTGAGATGTTTCCATACTATTCTGTCCAGTTAAGCACAGGAATACAAATGTGTAAATCTGGAATTCAGTTGTACTTAGATATGTTAGCCATGATTTATATCTTTTGTCTTTTAAATAAATTATCCATTGTGTTTTGGAGCAGAGCTATTCAGTTCAGCTTAGTGATATCATTCAACTCATAAACTGACTGAGCATCTTATACGAGGCTACTCAAACAAAGAAAAACACAACAAAAAGAAAACAAAACAAAACAACATGGGTCCTGTATTTAGAGAACAAAGAGCCCCTGTACACATTTGGTTATTTAAATGATGGGAATAGCTTCCAAGGTGGAGAGTAGTCAGCCTCTTTCTTACTTTGTTTGGCTATCAGTTTGTATAGTGCTAGGTGACACTCTATTTATGTCTATAGCTGTGAAAACAAAATAGCTTGAAAAAGGTATAGCGGAAATAGCCTAAAATAAGATTTCTCAACAGTGACACTATTGATGTTTTGGGATGGGAAATTATTTTTTGTGGGGGTGCTGTCTTGTCCATTGTAGGATATTTAACAGCGTCCCTGGCCTCTACCCACTAGTTGCCAGTAGCATCCTCCCAGTTGTGACAATTAAATAAAAAATGTCCCCAAACATTGCCAAATGTTTCCTGGGGAGCACACTCACTCCTGCCTGAGAGCCACTATCTTAGGAGTACCACAGTTTGGGATGGATGCTATTTTATGAAACTTGTCTTTTCTTTTTGTGCTTTATTCTCTCTGGTGTGTGTGTGTGTGTGTGTGTGTGTGTGTGTGTGTGTGTGCGTGCATGTGTTTTATTTGTATTAATTTACTGGTCCTCTGCCTAGAAAGAACAAAAACATAACATTTAGATTTATTAAAACTAAAATTGTTACTAAGGCAGGAATGATACTACACATGGGCTAGCTGTGAGGGTAAACTTTTAGGTGGTCCTATTAGAAAATGGGGAATATAACAGTTATCCAACAGACACTAAGATTTTTCTTGACAGTAAATTCAAAAACAAAATTTTCATCTGGGACATTTTTTCCACTGGGGCATGGAAAGATGCAAATTTCAAAAGTAAAATTACATAGCTTATTTATATTACATGGCATTTTTCTTTAGTTCTTTAGCAATCAGCTTAAGCCTGGGAGTCTATAAATGATATGCAGTTGAATTCAGGGATTCCTGTGGGGTATTAACTATGGTCAATTATCTCATTTATTTTAGTCAGGATTTTTCTTAGCACTAAGTATTATACTCTCTACGAAGATTTAGAGTGTCAATTCTTCTGCTGAGAAAGAATCCACAGTTGGGAACCATATAAGCAGGATCAATATAAGTAAAAATCACACCCAAACACTTCATAGCACACTGCTGAAAACCAAATATAAAGAGAAAGATCTTTTTCTCATCAGCTCTATTGAGGTATATTTGATATATAACATTGTATCAATTTAAAGTGTAAAATGTGATGATTTAATATATGAGAAAAATCTTAAAAGCACCCAGAGGAAAAGACATACAGGATTGCAATGAAAAGAATGACAGCTGACTTCTCATCAGGAACAACGGAGGCCAGAACAAATGTAGCATCATCTTTAAAACGACGAGAGAAAAATAAAAACAGTCACTTTAGAATCCTACTGAAAATATCTTCCAAAAATGATAGTAAAATAGTAACATTTTCAGATGAATAAAAGCTGAGAGAATTCATCGCCAGCAGACCTATAATATAAGAAATGCTTGAGGAAGTTATTTTTCAAGATGCAACAAAATAATACTAGATTGAAACTTTACGGTAAAGAAAAAAAGGGAAGAACCAGAAATGGTAACTATATGGGTGAATCCAAAAATCTTTAGCACTAAAAAGAAATGAGCTATCAAGCCATGAAAAGACATGGAGGAAAGTTAAATATATATTACTACATGAAAAAAGCCAACATGAAAACACCACATACTATATTATACTAACTATGTGACATTCTGGAAAAGGCAAAACTATGAAAACAGTAAAAAGATTAGTGATTGCCAAGAGTTGGTGGGGGAGGGGGAAGGCTGAGGAGGCAGAACACAGGATTTTTAGGGTAGTGAAAATACCCTGTATGATGCTATAATATCCTATTGTCTGGATGTACCAGAGTTTATTTTTCTATTTACCTACTGAAAGACATCTTGGTTGCTTCCAAGTTTTGGCACTTATGAATAAAGCTGCTACAAACATCTGTGTGCAGGTTTTTGTGTGGATGTAAGTTTTCATCTCCTTTGGGTAAATACTAAGGAGCACGATTGCTAAATCAAATGGTAAGAGTATAGTTAGTTTTGTAAGAAACTGCCAAACTGCCTTCTACTTCTATTATTAGATTTTGATATAACGCACACACACAAAATGATTGACAACTCAGACCATTTTGATGTATCATTATAGTTCCTGGAAGTATTTTAAGAAATTAAGATTGTGAACTTATCACCCTCGTGAAAAATATAGCAGTTTAAAAAAATTCTGATGATGTGTGTTTGTCATAGTACTTTATTATTGTGATTATGAAGCAAAACAGTTTGAGTGTAAAATGCTAATGATATTTGTGACACTTATTCAATAATTGAATTAGTGTCATTCAATTCAACTTTGTCATTTACAGAGTTTACTATCTCTAAAGGATGAGGTAGCTCCATACAGAAATTTAATGCCCAGATGCATAAGGGGTTTGTTAATTCAGATATTGGCTGAGCCAATATATAGGTTATTCTTAAAATGGTATGTTTGTCCCATATGTTTTCTCCAATGCATTGAATTATCAGGAGTTAGTTTCATTCATGAGGACAACAGGGACCTGAGGTGGATTTCAGTGGTGAAAGCTATTTGTAGAAAGGCCAAACACCACTCTAACACATACTAACATGGTATATTTGTGTAGGCGTGGGACATACTTCAAATTAGCCATTTTTAAAATAAGTGTAGAACTCAAGGTTCTATGAATGTCTGTCCTCCACTATTCTGATCTTGGAATCTTGAAAACATTTAGGTTAAGGCTTGTGAAAAACAATAGATCAATAATTGTACTGTTTAGAATTTTGTTCATACTTCTCTGTTCATATAACTTTAGATTATTAACAACCAAAAGGTGAAAAACTGTGGGAAACATTGGGCCTTACTGCTTACATCACTGTATTCTGCCCAGATGTGTGGATTAACAAAAGAAAGAGATGGATGATTTTCTGAGGAGAATTTGCTATTCCTTTTCTTGAACCTTTGTGTATAAACTTACTATTACACCTCATTTTAGTCACTAGAATTCTATTTTGTTTGCTCTTTTGCCTCTTTCTAGAAGTGAAGTTGAAGCTCAAATGCTTCCATAAGGAATCCTCCTTGACGTTAGCAAGACTTGATGTAATTTGTAGGCTACTTCTGAGAACCAAACAGTTGTCTCCCTTATATTAATTGCATTTTTGGAAAATGGAATAGATTATTAATTATATTGTTTTAACACATACAGTACTTACAGAATATGCTCCATGTGTTTATAGAGCTTTAACATGTCTTCTTTACACCAAAAACATTGGGTTTTCATGTAAATATTTTATTACTATATATAACTAAATATGTATATGAGTAGAGTATTAAATATTTTTAATGATTGATTTCTTTTTTCTGTTTTCTGTTTATAAGCTTAACAAACATTAACATGTCTGTATAAATTTTATCATTTTCACTTTTGTGCATATGTGATGTTTATGGAAATATAAAACTAACCTAAATGTTGCGTGGTAGTAAATTAAGTTTGTGCTAGCTCAGTGATTATTCTGGACTTTTTCCTCTAGTTTTTCCAATTGTTGATTGATAATTAGTTTTGTTACTTATTAACTATTGTACACACATATTATTTAAATATGACTCATTTTTTTTTGGGAATTAAGCCTAAGTATTATTTTGGTGGTGAAAAACAAACAAACAAAAAAAGCAAGTTCTATAAATTGCAAGTACACAAAATAATAGTAAATTCAAGTGGATTTTAAAAACTTAAACATGGAATGCTTTATCTATTTCATCTATTATAATATTCACTACATTGGGCCATGTTGGTCTTCTGTTAGACAGTAAGCTGCTTGGCAGGAGGGACCTATTTCATTCATTTTTGTATCACCGACACTTAATGCATCTCCTTGTGCACATCAAAAACTCAGAAATAGTTGTCAAATGAATAAGACACTATTCTGAATGAATTATGAATTACTTGTTTGTTGCAGTGTATTCGTATGGAGGAACAAAGTTAAGTGTGTTGTTTTTGTAATTTCTTAGGAACTTTGTACATTTGTGCTATGCTGGATGTTTTCTTTTTGCCCCATTGGGTTTACTCTCTACCCTTCTCCACCTTGCTCTTTGTCCTGGAAGGCTGAACTGAATGAACACATTAACAGGGTTCCAGCTCTCTTGCCTCTGGTTGGACTTGGCCCATGGAGAGCTGTGGCAAGAGAGCAAGCACAGTGAGGGCAGAGTGAGGTTGGTGTGTTTATTCCCTCGGCTTCTCCTGGGTCACCTGGTGTTGCTGTTACCTCCACATCATGCACCTGCAAGTCCCTCCTTCTTTCCAAACATGTCATTCTACATGACTCTCCTGTCTGGTCCAGGAAACCTCTCTCTTGTCTGATCATCCCTTCGGGCTTGGCTGCTGGTCGCCCTGGGTTCCTCCTCTATCCCGTTAGTGGATAGTCCTTTTGAAAATAAACTCTCCTTGCATTGCAGTAATTTGTGCTGTCTGGTTTCCATTGGAACCTTGACAAATACATGCTTCTTACTGTGATTTTGTTTTAAAGTTGTATTCTTTTGTTAAATGCTCCATTAGCAGAACTTAATTTCCACAAAAGCAACTGCAATCTGCCAATTTGGTATAACGAAGTCCTTTTTGAGGTCGTAAAGCAAGTTTATCAATCTTTCGAAGACAATCATGTCAGTCTGTGTACTGTGCCACAAAATAAATGACAGACCATCTAAAATTAATGTATTCATTAATTCAGAAAACTACTGATACACACTGTGTGCCAGGAGTTATAGATACACAGATGAAGAAAACCCAGCTTCTAACTTCAAAATATTCACAATGTAAGGTGGAAGACTGATACACCAATAAATAAAAACTGTATACAGATACATATTATCTTTTAGATACATATAAATACTATGGTAATACAACACAGATTTTAACTAGGGAACTTCTATAATAAAAAGGTTTTCAGATTTAAGTTTTTCACATATACTTACTGTATGTTGGGCACTATTAAGTGCTCTACAGATTTTGACTCCGTTAATCCTCCTTTCACTCTTATGAACTTAGTGCTATTAATTACCCATTGTAGATATGAGCAAACGGAGGCACAGGGAAATTAAGGAACTTGCCTAAACTAGTATCATTGCTAATTGATAAAGCTAATTAACATATAGACTCAAATCCAGGCAATAGTGTTCTAGAGCTGATGCTCTTCATCACTGTGCTGTACTAAGGCTTTCATAGAGTCCTACCAGCTCCTTTCTATACATCCTGATTCATTCCATCCTGTGCAAGAAGAAATACATCACTGATTGGTGGGTTTGACGTAAGGATCGGAGTTTGTGTGAGTCACCCTTCTCTCTTCCCTTTGGTTATATGTCTATCAAGAGGAAGGATACAATTTCATTTTCTCTTTGATGTGAGGGAGGTTTGGTAGAGCAGGTACCTCTTCTGATAGTGTGGGCTGAGATTGTCCCCCTGTACCAATAGGGTAACTAATTCAGGGGATGCAAACCTGCTGTTGCTGTGGACCTAAGCCACGTATCTAGAATCAATGTCATCAGGAATAAATATATTGGTGCATCTGTTTGCCTATTGTATCTCTCTCTCAATTCATACAGGGAAATGAGGGAGGTTTTATATATATATATATATATATATATCTATATATATATATATAAATCTATATATATATATATATATATATATATCTTCTCAAGCATCAATAGCCTTCAGATGAGAGAGGGCATTCCAGGCAGAGGCATGAAATGGCTTGGCACATTTGGGCATTATGTCAGGTTGGTCTGTCCTTTTCTTCATAGTTCATTACAGTTGAGGATCAGACCGAGATAAAAATTGTATTTTTAAACTGACTTTTGTATTTTGCAGCATGTGTTTTATAAATTTAACATGCAGGGAGTCACTGGCAGAGGCTACTTTTAGGAGAGGATAATACTAGAGAAAGAATTTAAGGAAAATAAGTAAGACGTAGTACCAAATGCAGCAGAGGGGTTGAGTAAGAAAGGACTGAAAGAGATCATTGGTATTGGCAGTAGGAAGATATTTGGTGATATTCTTAAAGACAGTTTCAGAGCTGGAAGCCTAATTATATAGTTTGAGCAATAAATGAGAGGTGAGAGAGAGAAGATGGAGGATGAACTTCTTTCAGGATGCTTACTTAGATGTGAAGAAGAGGAGAGAAAAACTGAAGGAGCTATAGGGAGATACAAGTAATTAGGGATTTTTGTTTGTTTTTCTATGAAAGATATTTGAAAGTAATTGTAGTCTATAAAGAAAGACAGCAGCAATGTTGAAAAGATTACTAAAGGAGAAAGAAAAAAACTAAACTTTAGATCAGCAAAGAAGGGCTGAGTCTTGAGCTGGAGGGACCTTTTCCCCTGTGGTCGGGAGAGAGGAGATGCACATGGTGTGGATGCCCTCCTGTGTCCGTTACTCAGTAATCATTACCTTGTCAGACTGTTTTCTGGTGCTGCCCAGCACTTGAAAACATTTGGGATGGAAATGGAATCTCTGTTGCAAGAATATGCACTATTATTTCTCACAATTTAAATCCGTGTTGGAAATCTCCCCTTGCTCACTGTCCAGGACTAAAACAAAAACAAAAACAAAACATGGCTCTGTGTTTTCTGGGGTTTTTCTTTCTCTTCAATTACAATGGTTTTAGACTGTGGTTGTCAAAGTGAGCATGAAGAGGAAGGCAAGCAGCGGGAGAGGGACCACTAGCATATACCCTTTGAAACTTTCGCCCAGTGGCTTCTGTAGTGGAGAACTATTGATTTAGAACCTTGCAAAATTAAAAATGTCCTTTTTTCACAAGCTAGGTCTAATTTTGTTGTATTCCCAACCCAAGGCAATGCTGTGTACCCTTTTGGTGATATCTGTGATATTTTCAATTCTCTCTTGAGGTGAAATTCCTGAGAGGTCCTTGCATAGTTCACTTGGTTTTATGGGCAGAGAGACTTCCTACAACTCATTGCGATGACTTGAGGCAACTTCTTTGCTGGACACCATGTTCGGAACACTTTTCTAGAAACTCTGGGAGAATTGGTGGAGCCATGGTGACATCATGAGGCTCATTGAGTCTGGTTTCATGTGATGTGAGATCACTATCTTTTTGCCTCAGTTGGAGCATAGGTGGCAGGTTTATTTTTATTATCGCATAGAAGCGTAGACAGGAAATTGTTAGAATCTCCCAACAATGAGGCTCTGATCAAAGGATTCGTTAGGGGTTTCATTGTCTCTTACCTCAGTATATCTTATCCTCTAGAAAAGGGACACAAATGATTGTGCAGTTAAAGGAGAACAGAAAAGAGTTGCAGACTATTAATTCCATCTGCTTCACAGAAGGGTTACCTGGTGATATTGAAGAGATGTGAGGGGATTTTATATCGTATGGTTTTTAGATGTGCTTACAGACCTTTACTGATAATTCTCGCTGCTCCACTCAGCAGGCCATCTCTTCGTCACAGCCTTTTAGCTTGCCTATATGTATGGTATGCACAAGCACATAGAATGGAAAGTATTGCCCATGAGAGCTGGTATGAGACCAGCAAAATGGTAATTACTCAGGAATTTAATGGTATCCATTTTGTCCTTTTTCTTTACAATTGTGCCTTGTTTCTGTTTAAGAAGTTATTTGACAAATATCCCCTTGACTTGCTTTTAACACGAGGTATGTTTCTTAATCTGAAAAAATTAGTGGGGCTGAATCTGCTCTTTGCCAACGTTTCTTAACTCTGTCCTCATCTTCTCTGATCTCCATCTAAGTTGCTAGCATCCAAAGGCAAACAGGTGGCATGTGGATAAAATGATACCAGATTTAGTTTTGTATGTAACTTTATTTCAGTCATGTTTTCACATGATGGCTATTATATGTAGGCTTTGCACTCTGAAGAATTTCAGCATCTTCATTCCATGATCTTCTGGAAAAGGACCAATTTTTTTTCAGAAAAAAGTGGTCTCTAGAGGATTTTAATTATTATGGCCACCTCTCTTCAATGATTGTAAGTATGTAATACTGTCATATTTAGCCATTAAACAACCTGGCACGTATGAGGGCCATATTTAAATTGAGAGAAAATCAGTAAAATTCATAGAACTAAATTTTTATGAAATTTTATAGTAACATCTTATTTCCTTGATTTTTTCAAACTTGAGTGGCTATTATGTGCCAGATATTTTATTCAGGGTTGCCAAATGAAGATATTCAAATAGCAAATAAAATGTTGATAATAAATAATTATTTTAGAAAATACTATCTGATTTTTCACAGCTGACTGACGTCTCCCTCCTTTTTTTTTCAAAGTGAGAATACCTAACTAGACAAAGCTGTGCTTCATGACTAATACATACACTCAGACAGGTATAAACTCACTTACATCCGAAGTCTCTTGAAGGAAGCCTTACGAAAAAGCTAAATATTTTCTGTGTTGGTAGTATTCTGCTGTCAGTCACAGACTTATTCTCAGGGAATGAATATTTTTCTCTGACTCCTGTAGATGTTCTTTTCTCTCATGTAAAACTTAAAGTGGAGGTTTCAGATGTCACTTTTTAGAATATTCCTAGTGTTTTAAAAATCAGTGTTGTGTAGACACAAGTTGCAGTTGACACTTTGGCTCAATCAGAGAATCAACAGCACAAAGGAACCCATTTTACTTGTTCAATCTGAGACACTGCAAAAGGAAAAATTCCCTTCCCAGCCCCACTGTGAATCTGGGAACATGAAGTAGCTGTCGGAGGATGGAGGCTGCTTGTCTTCACTTAACAAACTGATGTCTCAGGATTATATAAATTTGCTTTTCTGCTAGAAAACAATTTTCAAAGTGATCTCTGTAGTAGGAAATCAGTTACAGAAATTCTACTTTATTATTCTTTCTCTTTGGTTAAAAGCAGAAACACTTAGCAAGAGCCCATGAATAATGTGACTATATTCACATTTTCTTTACTTAGCCTTCATTTATTTCAACAAGAACCGACTTAACCTTTAACATTTTACTTCTGCTTTTCTGTCCCCTCCCCTCCCCCGAGAACTTCTCTGGCTGCATCCCCCTCGCTCTGAGTTCCTGCTAAACCCACCGTCATCTTCTGGCAGCTGTCGTGACCCGGACCTCCTCAGCCATGATGACATGTTTCTTCTCCGACATCTACAAGATCGGGGAGATGTCGGGCGGGCTGTGCCTGGAGGTGAAGGGGAAGGTGGTCAGTGGGACAGAGGGTAACACTGATGACTCACTCAGTGGTGGAAATGCCTCCGCTGAAGGCCCCAATGGCGAAGGTACCCAAAGCACAGTAATCCCTGGTGTTGATATTGTCATGAACCATCATTTGCAGGAAACCAGCTTCACAAAAGAAGCCTACAGGAAGTACATCAGAGATTACATGAAATCAATCAAAGGGACACTTGAAGAACAGAGACCAGAAAGAGTAAAACCTCCTATGACAGGTACTGCACAACTGATCAAGCACATCCTGTCTAATTTCAAAAATGACCAGTTCTTTATTGGTGAAAACATGAATCCAGAAGGCATGGTTGCACTGCTGGACTACGGTGAGGATGGTGTGACCCCACATATGATTTTCTTTAAGGATGGCTTACACGTAGAAAAATGTTAACAAATTTAGCAATTTGGATCTATCAACTGTCATCATCATAACTGGCTGCTGCTTTTCATCCCCACACCAGGACTAGGACAGATGGGACTGATGTTATCTTGAGCTCTTCATTTATTTTGACCTTAATTTATTTGGAGTGGAGGCATTACTTTTAAGAAAAACATGTCATGTGGGTTGTTTAAAAATAAAATGCATTTAAACTCATTTGAGAGTATGCCTCTCAGTTTAATACATATTTAAATTCATCCTGTGCAGTGTTCATGGAGAAGCTAGAGCCTGGTAGACCATTACTATAAAGCGTAAGACTGCCTTCAGGTAACTTCTACAGTCAAAACTACTTCTGGGACTGGAATATAGAAAACAAGGATCAAAAATCTTAGTTTGGAGCTGAAGTGAAGGGAATGACCATGCTCACAGCATAGCCGACATTTGAAGTTGGATTCCTTAGACACTTCATCACCTACAAACAAAGTAGTTAACTCTGGGAGAGGTTACCAAAGGAATAAAATGAGACTAATACAGTTGGAAGCAAAACCAAACCAAAACAAAAAGCTTTATTTCCAGTCTCTCTTTTTCTAAGAATACACACTTTCCTCCATTCTGACTGTAGGCCCCTCTTTGCCAATTGAATATTTCTACACCGGCTTGCCAGGTCATGTTGCCTGAATCTTGAAATTATTCAGAGGAATAAGACATCTACAAAACTCTTTCAGCTCCATGATTTCTGGGTATTGGAATGCCATATTGAAAGATTCTTAAACCAGGAAGCACTTAGCATTCTCCCATTTGCTATCAAAATAATTAACTTGCATTACTTAAACATTGTGTTTTTACCCTTATTTATTGCAGGGGATAAAAATGTCTTTGAGAGATGAAGCACCTTTCATTGTTATTCCATTAACATTTCAACAATTAGTATTAGTTACTTGCAAACACTGATTGGTTTGTTTGTTTTGTATCAGCAAAATGTAAATCCTATGCTTTCTAGAAGCTTTGAGATTAGTTTCACAATTCACTATTATGGGTGTTTTTGGCAGATACAGGCTCTAAACAGCCAGAGGTAATATTTGAACATGGTTTACTATGCTTTTTAAAAAGTTCATGTTTATGTAAATAGTTAGACCATGCCTTTGCGAATATAGCAAAATTGAAGTGACAATACTGATTCAAAGCTGAGTTAGTTGTGGGATGTATTTGGTTTATTTTATGTTGACTTTATTAGGTCCCTAGCTGTACAAAACATTAGTACTCCCAACACTGGATGCAGTCTTGAGCACAGTTATTTCTATCTAATGTACAATGTACCCACATGAGCATTCCCATTTTCTTGAATTCCCAATAAATCATCCCTCACGTGATGATTTCCTAGCATGAGGCAGCTCAAAAAGACAAAATTTTACAACTAACAATATCCCATAGATTGGCAAATATTGGAAATAATATCTATTCCCATTTTTATATCCCCCACAAGAAAAGTCACATCAGTGTGAAAAGAATGATGTTGGAATGAGTCAGTGGCCATTCAAAAAAACTGGTTCCATTCTTCACACCAGAATATATTATAAATGGATCAATATTTACATTATAATATGATACCGTAAAAATACCAGAAACATGTTATACTTGGTGTAAGAAAAGCTTCACTAACAATATAAAATTCAGAAGACAAAAGTAAATGGATAATTCTTATATTTAAATAAAAATTTTTGTATGGAAAAAAACTGCCATAAGCAAATTTAAAATACAAATAACAAAAATAAGAAATTATTTGTAAATCATACAACCAGAATATCAACAACCCAAAAGAAATTAAGATTAAGAAAATCAATCACCAAATAGCAAAACGGGCAAAGGGTACTTCACAGATAAAAGAATACAAACGCTCTTAAAAAATCTGAAAAAGACTAACTTCACTCATAATAAGATATAAGCAGTCAAATAAGACTAAAATTACATCTTGTCACTTATAAGCTAGGCAAAGTCACAGAAGTTTGATAATACACTATGTTGTTAAGGGAAAGTGAGGAACCAAGCATTTTCATTCTTTGCTGTCATAATGCAAGATTGTGCAATTCCCACAGAGGGAAATCTGGCATATTTATTAAAATTACTAGTGCATAGACCCTTAACTTAGCTATTCAACTTCTGGAAACTTATCTTATAGACATACTCATGTTTACATGGGATGAAGTATATGTAAATATGTTAACTGTGGTGATAATGAAAGATTGCAGACAACCTAATTGTCCATCAGCTGTGTGGACTGTTTTGAATAAATAAATGTGTACTGGTTTAAGTAAATTCCATTATAGCCAAATAGTGGCAGATTATGCAGTAGTGAAAAGAATGAAACGACCCGTTATGGACTATTATGGAAAGACCATCAAGATATATTAGGTTGGTGCAAAAGAAATTGCGGTTTAAAAGGTTAATAATAATTGCAAAAACCACAATTACGTTTGCACCAACCTAATATTAAGCAAAAATAGCAAAGTGAAGAACTGATTATAGTAGTTCACCACTTTGGCAATGAAAAAAAGTTGTGTGTGTGTGTGTGTGTGTGTGCGTGTGCACCTCCGCATGTGCGTGCAAGTATATACATGCATAAGATTTCTGGAAGAATACTCCTAGCTAAAACCTAAGTATACTGTAGCATCTGAGGATGGGAACTGGGTAGACTAGAGGTCAGAAGATTCTATTTTATACTTTTTAAATTTTGAATTGTAAAATGTTTCTTACTTAAAAATTAAATTGAACACACATACCACATATATACTCCCAGAAATATAGAAACTCAATACACTCAACTTTTAAAACTCTTATGTTTAAGTCTAGTTCCATGTTTGTAATAGATGAGTCTCAAGTTTCAGATGACTATGAGGTTTAGAAAATCCTGCCAAGATAATTAGTAATTCATCAAAAATAAACACAAACAATGTATCTAAGGAAATCTTTATGCATTCTTACATATGTTAAAACGGTTCTAATAAATACTACTACATTCATTTAACACAGAGTTTTAACCTGGCATATCCTCACCAAGAGAAAGCTAAAGAGGATTAACAAAAGTAGCTGTCATGAGGAGCTGGATAGTGTGGTCTAAGGTGACATGGAGGAGTGTTAGGTGTGCAGGTACATCCCAGATTCCACACCTGGAGGCAGATTAGGACTCAGAACCCGAGGAGTCGTTCCTGGATTTTCCTTTACCTAACTATCTAATCCTGGGCATTTCATTTCACTGCTCTGAAACTCAGTTAAAGTGATGATAAAAGATAACCTTGAGATCCTCTCAAGAATTTAATATTTGGTTATTCTGATCTAAATAATTGTTCTATCACTTTTTACTATTCCAGTGTTATGATTGAAGCATCTTTTATACTGTGATAGATTGTACAAAATATACTGTGTTTCCCTGAAAATAAGACTGGGTCTTATGTTAATTTTTGCTCCAAAAGACACATTAGGGCTTATGTTCAGGGGATGTCATCCTGAAAAATCATGCTGGGGCTTATTTTCCAGTTAGGTCTTATTTTTTTTGGGAAACATGGTAGTAAACACCATAAAAGTTAATAGAGGTTTATTTCAACTCTCTTAATGAAGCATAGAATTAGCTCTAATGACAATCTAATAGAGATACAAGATTTTTTTGTATTGAAATATAAGACTTTGCATGTTTAACATGTAAGTGCGATGTGTGATCTAGTATTTAGCATACATAGTAAGCTCTATAGGTTATAAAGACCATGAATGTTTGATGTTTCAATTTTCTGTTGGAGACAGCCTTACATTTTATCTTCCATGATTTGTTAACGATGGCATCAGAGAAATGGTGACACACAGGTGGTGTGGGGACAGAGCCCCAGAGAGCAGTTTCCAGGCTCTTGGCCTCATGTGGAAAGGTGCTAGCTTGGGTAGTAGATGGCCCTCGGCTGTGGCTAGTTGGCCGTCAGCTGTAGCCGGTTAGCCAATTGGCCACTGATATAACTGCCGCGGCTGTGGTGGAGTCGTCAGTTGGTTGGCAGAAAAGCGGACAGCAGGTCACACGTCATGTGAATCCAGCCTCCAGTGAGACTATAGTGGTATGACTCCCCTACCTATGGCTCCGTGGGTGTTCGTTTTAGGCCTCACCATGTCCTGTGTTCTTGTGTGGGGAGCGGGAGCTGAGACCCCGCTTGACGCCCCGCGTGACAACATGGTATTGCATTCTAAAGGGCTTGAATTTATTGTTTTGGCAATGAAAAGTCATTCGAGTTTTTAAAGTAGGTGAGTAATATGAATTTCAGATAGATCACCTGAGTATTGTAGAGTATGGACTTGGAAAATGGGAGACTGGAGGCAGCTAGAGCTATTAGGAAACTGTAATAGGAGGTAGACAAAGGGTGACGAATGCATGAACTAAGAGGTAAGATCAGACACTTGAAATGGACTGTCACTGTTAGTATGAATTCATTTTAACTACATGCTAGGAAGAATTTTTTTTAACTAAATCTTAGAGAGAATTCAATGGTATCTCAGAACAGCAGCATTTGAGTTCCCTCTTTCTCTTTTTGGCTTGCCAAAAGCTAAATGACTTATGCAGTTGTTCCTTTCAGGCTGTAATCTATCTTTAAAAGTTTGTCAATACTGGTCTGTGTTATTTGATTATTTTTTTTTTTTGGTGATAATGATCTGATAGAAATATATAATTTTGCGTATTTCCTGTAGTCTCTAAAACTATTGTAGACAATGTTAATTTTAGCATATGTAGTTAAAACAAAAAAAGAGAGTCTTAAGAGCAGGAGCAAGCTGAAGATGTGGTCATAGTGACTAGAGATTATGGTTAAGTAAGTAATAAATTCATTCAGTCGTGATGAGCTCCATTTGGCTGACCTGGCCACCAGCTTTCTCTTGCTTTTCCTGGATGACATACAAGCGTAAAGCTGCTTCAAAAGAAGGAAAAGGAGTACTTCTGATCCAAATTAAAAATATACATTTTAAGCAGTATTCTGAATTTTTTTATTAGATGAAATAGATAAAAGCTATTTATTAGACTCTATTGGATAGCCCAGCAACCAGAATGTTACGCAAATTATTTGCCTAGACCTCTAAGACCTATACAATTCAATTGGGTTGAAAATGTTTTCCCAATTGGAAGCTTGTTCTTTGGCTTGATTTCAGGTGCAAGCAACATTCCTACAATTAGTGGAACTATAAAAACAGTTTAAGCATTTAAAATTGTTTCCATCAGTTCTAGTTTACAGTACATATTCATCATAGTATTTCTTTTTAGGGAGTTATTAAGTTAGTTTATGAAGGTTATGGATTTGAACTTTAGCTAAACTTTTTTTTTTTTTTTTTTTTTTTTTTTGCACTTGATGCCAAAAACGTGTTTCTGAATCCTCTTTCTTTGTGCTCCTGCTGGTTGTAAAGGGTCATTGTGTTTCTGAGTTGAGCATTTCCTCCCCAACATTGGTAGTCCCTAAGAGAGAAAGAATAACAATATTTGAACATCAGAGACAGTTTTGCTTCCTTTTTTCCACCCTTTCTTTCCCATCTGTGCAATGTTGTACCCTTTGCTTGATTGACATTAAAATAAACACACACACACACACACACATACACGCACTTAAAGATCTTTTCCTGTTGTATACCCTTTGATATTTTAGCTAGGAGTGATTGAGTCGTTCAGCACCCTGGCCTTCAAACGTGAAGGTGGCTTATTTACTCATGGGAACTCGAACCCACTTATGCCACCAGAGCTAAACATTTGCTCAAAATATCAAGCATTATTTTTTCTCAATACCAACTATACCCTCATTTCAAAATTAAGTTGAACCTATGGGTTAAAAATAGAATCCAATAAAATTACACTCTGTAAAAAAATGAATTTGTCTTGGTTCTTTTAGGAGTTATTTTACCTCAGGGTCTCTGTGGACATCACTGTGTGCACTGTGGCAGGGTGAGTTAAGGGAGACAGCACTGCATCTCTACTTAGCCTATAGAGAAGCGATGATAACTTCTTATGTCCTTTATGGTTTGCATATCATTTATAATAATTGAGGTTGAAAGTAAGTTAAAAACTTCAACTCAAAGTGGTTAAAAACAAGGACTTTTTTCCATTTAACTATAAGTCCAAAAGTTGGGAAGGTTCCAGACATGATGTGATTAGCAGTTAAATTATGTCATTTAAACAGTCCAGGTTAATCTTCTTTCTCCATTCTGTCACCCTCAGGGTCCACTTCATGTTAGCGTGAATTCCTCTCTTTATAGTTGCAAGATAGCTACCAGTGGTCATTGAGTCCAGATGCTTCCTTGTTAATGTCCAGCAGGAGGGAGAGTAAGTTTTCGTTTCCAAAATGTCTGTGCAACCTTCTTTATGCCATTAACCCAAATTTGCTTAGCACTGCTCATCTCTGAATCAGCAGAATGGATGCTGGTGAGTCCCATTGTTTACTACAGTGGGAGAATCTTCATGAAGGAAGGGTATCTAGAACATTTAAATAGGGACTCAGCAAAAGCCAAGGAATAACAAGGGGAACATATATATCGGGGTGCCAGAAATATGTATACAAGTGGGCACTTTTGTCAACGTTGCTCAAGCAGTTGTTCGGCGTAATCAGAAGTGTCTGGAGTCTGATGGTAACCACTCTGTGTACCTCTTGTCATTGCAGAAGTCAAAAGTGACTTGTATTCCTCTTTTGTTACTGGTATATATTGACTATTAAAATTTTAATAAAGTTTTTTCCTTTCTTAAATTGTGTATGCATGTTTTGGCACCCTCTGTATATATAGATAGATAGAGGGTGTCAAAAATATGTATACACATTTTAAGAAAGGAAGAAACTGTATTAAAATTGCAATGTGCAATATATACCAATAACAAAAGATGAATACGAGTCATGTGTATACATTTATTTGGCACCCCTGAGATACACACACATGCACACACACACCAGATATTCTGGCTTAACACGTTGCATACGGATCACGAGAATCTTCACTAGGGATTTAAACCCCGCCGTATGCAATGTGTTAATAATTTGCTTTAATTATCTTTAGCTTGGAGTACCTGAGAAGATTCTTTGCTGAACAGATCCCACTACTGACATCATACACAAGGCAATCGGTCAATTCTGAATAAAATCAAACCCATATTCTTTTGGGTTAGAATAGGTAATATCAGCAGACAATAGCTTGAACTACTGACTCTACCTGCCCCTTTTTATGTGGTAATAGATTTAATTTTATTAAGGGATTCAGCAAGTATACTTTCAAAGTCCAGGAATATTTGGACACCAGTGTGTATATAACTCTGTGTGTGTGTGTGTGTGTGTGTGTTGTGTATACATGCACACAAAGAAAGAATTGAGGAGAGAAAGAAAAATCATTGGCATCCTGTAATTTGTCATTTGTCACACTGGCATTGAAATGTATATTTTGGGTGTTACATGGTCTCATTTTATAACTCTGAAAAATATCAGGGTACATTGGAGACATAATAACTATGGTTCCAAAGCATTTTATCATAATAAATAACCCATAGTAAATTGATTACATATAATGTTTTTCCACCGGATGGGAATGAGATTGAATCATAGCCATGAAACACTGCATCTGTTTTATACAAATAAATATGCAATACTTTAGGTTCAATGAAATAGAGTCCCATAAGAAAAAAAAACCCCACACTATTTTAAATGACTCGATGGTAAAGCCATATAAAAATTTCACAAAATAGCTTTAATTCTTGGAGAACTTTAATGCATGAATATACTTAAAATTAACCTGTGTGCTAGCTTTATTTGAACAATTGCTATTATCCAAATAAAAGCATAACTTTTTAGCAATAGTAACAGCTTTTAGAAATACAAAACATGTCGTCAAAAAAATGAGCCACTGGTTGTGTTGCACACTCTTGAAATGTTAAATGCATAAATGATTATTGGACTCATTGAAAATACTCTCCCTCAACACCATCTGTTGTATTCCTTTGAGATGCTCTAAAAAGTACCACAGATTGGGTGGCTTTACAAACAACAGAAATTATTTTTGGACAGTTCTGGAGGCTGCAAAGTCCAACATCAAGAAGGTGGCAGATTCAATGTCTAGTGAGAGCCAGCTTCCTGGTTCATATGAGGCACTTTTTTTGTTCAGTCCTCCCCTGGGGAAAGGGGCTGGGAAGCTCTGTGGGTCTCTTATAAGAGCACTGATCCTCATTCAGGTGCAGTGAAAGAAATATAACAACGTGATCTCAGGGAGTAACGGGCAGAGGCTGGCCGATTAGACCACTGCTGTCACTTCTTCACTGAGGAATTTGTGCTCGTCCTGAAGCTAAGCCGTAGCTCTCATTAGCAAGTAGGAAAAAGGGCCTGATCAGACATCTTGTCTAGATGTGTATTTCAGGCACCTAGCACATCGATCAATGGGAAAGTATGCATTTTCGCTAATACTCAAAGAAAACAAAATCAGAATTCACAGATTTTGCCTCTTAAATCAGGAACAAACAAGTAAGAAAATATACCCTGTGTGGTTAAGGACACAGTGAGACTAGTGCGTTCATTCGAGCAGGGGTCAAGAGCATAAACATCTAGACCCCTTTTAGCTCTTAAGTTCCTCTCTGAGTACCCATGTTGAGGAAGAAATAGAAAGTATGGAAAAATGTATCTGCAGGAAGATGTTTATTTTAGCATTGTTTATATTTGTGGAAAATTTGAAACAACTTAAATGTTTTATTTTATTGGGTGTTATTAAGTAAATTTTGGAGAATCTTATAAATATGCATCACTGAAATGATGATTATAAGGGTTATATAAAAACACTAAGCAGCAATGAAAAAGAAGTAAACAAAAAATCAGGTGAGAAACTATTAAAGCCAGAATAATATGTAATAAGGGTGAATTTGTATCTATCTATCTGTCTGTCTGTCTGTCTGTCTGTCTGTCTGTCTGTCTGTCTATCTATCTAACTATCTATCTTGTTTACATTTTCCTTCCTTTTTTTTTTAAAGAAGGGCACAGCTCAAAGTGGCCCATGTGGGGATCGAACCGACAAACCTTGCTTGGTATTAGGAGCACCGCTCTCTAACCAACTGAACTAACCGGCTGCCCACATTTGTATTTTTTAATTCTTTTATTACTTGACTAGCAAGTTACAGTGGAAGTCAAATCTTCCATTTTTCTATCCTAAAACCTAATTTAGTTGATAGTGAGTCAACGTGCATGTGATATGGATAATTTTTGACTTTCTGTCTTCTGCTTTTCCCAGCTCCTTACGTAGGCCCTACTGATACCCTTCTACCCTTCTCCTGTTATTCCAGCTAGTGTTCAAAATTAAAGGATTCTAACCCCTCAACCTTACCAATGGGTTTTGAAATTAGGCCTCCTTAGCATCCATGTCCAAGCCACAGCTGATATATTTCTGAAATCCTCATCCTAAACCCCAGGTCTCTTTAGTAAGCAAAACTTTGATCCCCATGATTTTCACCCCCCGTGTTATTCCTGCGGTTCTATTACATGATATGGCAAAAGGAGCTTTAGCAGATATAATTAAGATTATGAATCAGATGACCTTAAAATAAGGAAAATATCCCAGACTATCCAGGGAATCCAATATCATTCAAAATCTATGCTTATTAAAAGCAGAAGAGGAAAACAGAGAGATTCAATGCATGGGAAGGACTCCACACACTTGCTGGCTTTGAAAATAGAGGGGACTACAAGCTGAAGAATGGGCAGCTTTTAGAAGCTGAAAACAATGCCCAGATGGCAAACCATCAAGGGAGCATGGACCTGTGTCCTAAAATTGCAAACCCCTTAATTCTGCCAACAGCATGAATGAGCCTGGAAGCTTATTCTCCTCCCCAGTGTGTCCAGATATGAGTCCAGGCTGGCTGACACCTTGACTTTAGCCTTGTGAGAACCTAAGCAGAGAACCCATTGGAGGCCTATTGGTCAGACTTCTGACATAAGGAAACTGTGAGAAAATAACTGGGTATTATTTTAAGCTGCTGGGTTTGTGGGAATTTATGACAGTGATAGAGTCTCCTACAATGCTAACCAGATATGAATGGTTTCTACCTTCTGGGTCAGCATGCTATAGGCAAGGCTCTCTTGGTCTTAATAGGGTATTCTACTCATTTCTAAGTTATCCAACTATTTATTATCTGAGTTACTGCAGTCATAATGTTGATTGATGACACTTCATAAAAATTATTCCCTGATAACTCAAGCACATGAAAACTTAATCACCTCTCTTCATGAAGTACTAATTACTGTGTTTCCCCAAAAATAAGACCTAGCTGGACCATCAGCTCTAATGCTTCTTTTGGAGCAAAAATTAATATAAAACATGGTATTATGTATCATATCATATATCATATCATATCATACCTGGTCTTATATTACATTAAAATAAGACCGGGTCTTATATTAATTTTTGTTCCAAAATTCGCATTAGAGATGATGGTCCAGCTAGGTCTTATTTTCGGGGAAACACGGTAGCATGTAGTACTAGCTAGCACCACCTATTCTTTTTTTTTTTTAAATTAAAGTTTATTGGGGTGACAATTGTTAGTATAGTTACATAGATTTCAGGAGTACAATTCTGTATTACATCATCTATAAATCCCATTGTGTGTTCACCACCCAGACTTAGTTCTCCTTCCATCACCATATATTTGATCCCCTTTACCCCCATCTACCACCCGCCTCCTCCTTACCCTCTGGTAACCACTAAACTATTGTCTGTGTCTATGAGTTTTTGTTTCACGTTTGTTTGTCTTGTTCTTTTGTTGTTTTTGCTTCATATACCACATATCAGTGAAATCATATGGTTCTCTGCTTTTTCTGTCTGACTTATTTCGCTTAGCATTATAATCTCAAGATCCATCCATATTGTCACAAATGCTCCTATTTCATCTTTTCTTATGGCCGAATAGTATTCCATTGTGTATATATACCACAACTTCTTTATCCATTCATCTATCGAAGGACATTTGGGTTGTTTTCATGTCTTGGCCACCGTAAATAAAGCTGCAATGAACATTGGAGCACACGTGTTTTTATGGATAAATGTTTTCAGATTTTTTGGGTAGATACCCAGGAGAGGGATTGCTGGGCCATACGGTAATTCTATTTGTAATTTTTTGAGGAACCTCCACACTGCCTTCCATAGCAGCTACACCAGTCTGCCTTCCCACCAACAGTGTATGAGGGTTCCTTTTTCTCCACAGCCTCTCCAACACTTGTTACTATTTGTCTTGTTTATGATAGCCATTCTGTCTGGGGTGAGATGATATCTCATTGTGGCTTTTATTTGCATTTCTCTGATTATTAGTGATGCTGAGCATTTTTTCAAATGTCTATTTGCCAATTGTATGTCCTCTTTGGAGAAATGTCTCTTCAGGTCCTCTGCCCATTTTTCAATTGGGTTGTTTGTTTTTTGGTTGTTGAGTTGCATGAGCCCCTTATATATTAGCCCCTTATCGGAGCACTGTTTGCAAAAATCTTCTCCCATTCAGTTGGTTGCCTCTTTATTTTGTCGATGGTTTCTTTTGCTGTACAGAAGCTTTTAAGTTTGATATAGTCCCATTCGTTTATTTTAGCTTTTACTTCCCTTGCCTTTGGAGTCAAATTCATAAAACGCTCTTTGAACCCAAGGTCCATAAGTTTAGTACCTATGTTTTCTTCTGTGCAGTTTATTGTGTCAGGTCTTATGCTTAAGTCTTTGATCCATTTTGAATTAAGTTTAGTACATGGTGACAGGTAGCAGTCCAGTTTCATTCTTTTGCAAGTGGCTTTCCAATTCTCCCAGCACCATTTATTGAAGAGGCTGTCTTTTCTCCATTGTATGTTTTTTGCTTCTTTGTCAAAAATTATCTGTCCGTAGTTATGTGGTTTTATTTCTGAGTTCTCAATTCTATTCCATTGGTCTATGTGTCTGTTTTTCTGCCAATACCATGCTGTTTTGATTATTGTAGCCCTGTAGTACAACCTAAAGTCAGGGAGTGTGCTACCTCCAGCATTGCTCTTTTTTCTTAAGATTGCTTTGGCTATTCAGGGTCTTTTGTGGTTCCAAACAAATCTGATGATTTTTTTGTTCTATTTCTTTAAAAAATGCCATTGGGATTTTGATGGGGATTGCATTAAATCTGTATATTACTTTGGGTAATATGGCCATTTTAACTATGTTGATTCTTCCAATCCATGAGCACGGAATGTCTTTCCATTTCTTTGTGTCTTCTTTAATTTCTTTTAAAAATGTCTTATAGTTTTCAACATATAGGTCTGTCACATTCTTGTTAAGTTTATTCCTAGGTATTTTATTCTTTTTGTTGCAATTGCAAAAGGAATTGTTTTTTATTTCTTTTTCTGATATTTCATTGTTAGCATATAGGAATGCAATGGACTTTTTTACTTTGATTTTGTAGCCCGCAACTTTACTGTATTCGTTGATTGTTTCTAATAGCTTTTTGGTGGAGTCTTTAGGGTTTTCTGTATATAGCATCATGTCATGTGCAAAGAGTGACAATTTACTTTCTTCATTCCCAATTTGGATGCCTTTTATTTTTTTCCTTTGCCTGATTGCTCTGGCGAGGACTTCCAACACTATGTTGAAAAGCAGAGGTGACGTGGGACAGCCCTGTCATGTTCCTGAATGTAGAGCAAAGGGCTTCAGTTTTTCATCGTTAATTATGAGATTAGCTGAGGGTTTGTCATATATGGCCTTTATTATGTTAGGGTATTTTCCTTCTGTACCTATTTTATTAAGTGTTTTAATCATAAATGGATGTTGTATCTTACAAATACTTTTTCTGCATCAATTGATATAATCATATGGTTTTTGTCCTTTATTCTGTTTATGTGATGTATCACATTGACGGATTTGCATATGTTGAACCATCCTTGTGTCCCTGGGATGAACCCCACTTGGTCGTGATGAATAATCTTTTTAATGCATTGTTGCATTCAATTTGCTAGAATTTTGTTTAGGATTTTTGCATCTGTATTCATCAGAGATATTGGTCTGTAGTTTTCTTTTTTGTGTTGTCCTTACCAGGTGTTGGTATCAGGGTAAAGTTGGCCACATAAAATGAGTTAGGGAGTACTGTCTCTTCTTCAATTTTTTGGAAGAGTTTGAGCAGGATTGGTATTAGATCCTCTTTGAAGGTTTGGTAGAATTCACTGGTGAAGCCATCTGGTCCCGGACTTTTGTTTTTGGGAAGGTTTTGGAAGACTGGTTCAATTTCGTTACTGGTGATCTGTCTGTTTAGATTTTCCAGTTCTTCATGGTTCAGCCTAAGAAGGCTATATGTTTCTATGAACTTTTCCATTTCTTCTAGCTTATTGAATTTGGTGGCTTATAATCCTTCATAATATTCTTGGATGATCCTTTGTATTTCTGTGGCATCTGTGATAAGTTCCCTTTTTTCATTTCTGATTTTGTTTCTTAGCGTCTTCTCTCTTTTTATCTTAGTGAGCCTAGCCAAAGGTTTGCCAATTTTGTTAATCTTTTCAAAGAACCAGATCTTTGTCACATTAATTTCTTCTATTGTCTTTTTGTTCTCTATTTCATTTAGTTCTGCTTTGATTTTTATTATTTCCTTTCTTCTGCTGACCTTGGGTTTCATTTGTTCTTCTTTTTCTAGTTCTTTAAGGTGTGACATGAGGTTATTTATTTGGGATTCTTCTTGTTTCTTGAGATAGACCTGTAATGATATAAATTTCCCTCTTAAAACTGCTTTCGCTGCATCCCAAAAATTTTGGTAGGATGTATTTTCGTTGTCATTTGTTTCTATGTATCTTTTGATCTCTCCTCTAATTTCTTCTTTGACCTGGTCATTCTTTAAGGGTATGTTGTTTAATTTCCATGTATTTGTGTTTTTTCCTGCTTTCTTTTTGCAGTTGATATCCAATTTCAAAACCTTGTGATCAGAGAATATGCTTGGTATGATTTCAGTGTTCTTAAATTTGCTGAGGTTAGTTTTATGCCCCATTATATGGTCTATCCTTGAGAATGTTCCATGTATGCTAGAAAAAAAAATGTATAGTCTGATTTTTTAGGATGAAGTAGCACATCTATTCTTGCTAGCTGACAATATAACACAAATGCAGGGCAAATTGTCCAATAAAATGGCAAATCTTACAAAAGATGTAAGATTTCATGAAGTTGGTAAAAGTGATACTGGAGACTTCTCAAATGATAATCTTTCAGAATTAGACCTTTTAACAGTGGTGGAAGGAAGAAGTCAACAAGGATGATTGGAGGCTGTATAGATTCACTCTTAAGTGACCTTTTTTCCTGATACTAAGGGCGAGTGTGCAGTTAACCAGCACTTTGAGTAGTGTGCCCAGTGCCCCTGGATTACATTTTTGACTTGTGCCCAATCCAGTCATTCCATCTTCCTGGGCTCAGGCTTCTGTGGACCATGTGGAACAGGTGACGGATTTGCATATGTTGAGTTCCTGAAACATAGGCATTCTGTGCAGCTGTGTGGCTTAACTGCCAGACTAAAGGATGAAAACTTACAATAGAATGAGGAAGTTGTTCAATGGGAATAGGGAAAGTAACTCAGATTCAGCTTTCTGCTGGTCTGACCCCACTTTCAGCCCTAGTTTCTAGAAGTGGGAGTGGAAGAAGTGAGGTGAGACCAGTGATTCTGGTTAATATTTTTTTAAGTAGATTTGTATTTTATTCATTCATTCTTTTATCTATTCCTTTCATCTTCCTTCCTTCCTTCCTTCCTTCCTTCCTTCCTTCCTTCCTTCCTTCCTTCCTTCCTTCCTTCCTTCCTTTATTTCTGTAAGAATACTTAACATGAGATCTACCCTTCTGACAAATTTTTAAGTGCATGCTGTAAAATACTTTAGACACAATGTTGCACAGCAGACTTCTAGAACGTATTCACCTTGAATAACTGAAACTATGTACCCAAAGTTTATAATTGCATACAATACAGCAACTGTCCATTTCCCCTCCCTACAGCCTCTGACAACCACCATTCTACACTCTAAGTGTTTGAGTATTTTAGATACCTCCCATAAGTGGAATCATGCAGTATTTGTCCTCTGTCACTGGTTTATTTCACTCAGCATAATGTCCTCCAGATCCATCCATGCTGTTTCAAATGGCAGGATTTCCTTCTGTCTTTAGGCTGAATAATATTCCGTTGCATGTATGTATCACATTGTCTTTAATAACATGTAGAGTGTGTCCATATCTTGGCTATTGCAAATAGTGCTGCAGTGAACATAGGAGTGCAGGTATATCTTTGAGATTCTGATTTTAATTCTTTTGGAGATTTATGGTTCATCTTTTATTCCTTATATTATACTGCTCGATGCCTCATCAGATAAAATTGCTCCCAAGTGTACCTCCAAAGATTCACTCAACCCTGTTTTCTTTTGCTTTTCTGCAGATAGCAAGCCAGGATGGGAAGGGACAATTGTAGTTCCTTTTCTTACTACATGGAATAAGAAAGTGCCAGAAATACTCAAATTTAGAAGGTTTTCATGCTTCATCTCATCCACTTTGAAGGGTGATTGATAGTTCTGTGGCTCCAGAGGGACTTCTCAGTTCCGATTTCAGTGGTGGCAGGCATGGAACAGGGACACACCATCTGAAAGAATTGGCCTAAGATTGTGTTTATGTTATTCATGTCTACCTTTCCCAGTAATTGCAATGTCCTGAAGTCAGGGATGTGTCTGCCTTACTCACACTGTTGCCCTCAATGCCGAACACTGTCCTGGCACATGGTAGGCGCTGAATCAAATCTTTTGAATGAATGAATGATTCGAATTGCAAACTGTAGACGGACGCTTGAACTGTCCAGTGCAGCCATTTCTAATACAGCTTCATACAAGAATGTCAGAATAAAAGACAACTGTGGCATACAGGCAGTTGTATTTTGTGATAAAAATATTTTTTTCACTTTAGTTTTGGTATTAATTAGATTTTATCTATAAGAAATGATCAACCAAGGGAAATCAAATTAGCAATATTTAGAAGGATGAGAACCACTAGATGTAGATGAAGTCCTTTAACTTTATGTATTAAACTCAATCAAACATTGGTAAGATTTATCAATATAAAACATTCTTGGAGTATCAAAATCTTATTTATTTGTATTGCTGTTTACTTTAAGGCTGCTATTCCTTTCTATGGGCCCCATATAAAACATCAACATTTTATGGAATTTATAGTAATGTAAATGCTATCATGAAGTTTTAGCTACTACACGTTAACTGTGCTAGTCTTTTTTAAGTTGATAAAGGAAACAAAGCGAAGCAACGTTTGCCTTTACTGTAAGGTTCATCTGAAAGAAACAACAAACTATTACGATCCTCTTGTAGCAGCGTCTATGAAATAGCATCTGTTTGATTTTGAAGCTTCTTTGCAGAAAAATCTTTAATTATCTTCCTGTTTCTCAGTTTGCCAGACTAAGAAGTAGTTTTGCCTGTGATGTGAAAATAACTTATTAAAAGATTCCTATGGCTGTTTGCAGTTTATGTGCTTAGTTCATCTTTCAAATTTAGAAACTTTACCCTTTTTAAAAATCAATTTTCTCTCATTTACACATTATAAATAAGCATTCAGACAATGCTAAATAAAACTGTAGCATTTCAAAATAGTTTTTTAAAAATAGTACTGTATTAATACAGTAATTTTGTTTTATAGTGTTATTAAATGAAAATTGGTATTGGAATATAGGGTTAAGAACAAGACAGGTGCTTCCTACTTTGGAGTGACTAGCAATCACTAAAACATTGAAGATGAAAAAAAAGGTGAAACCCAGAATATCTCTAGAGATGTGTCCTCTCCCAATGTACATTGCCTTGTGTCCTCAGTTGTAATTTTATCCATTTAGGCTAAACTTAATAAGGCCTTGATATTACATGTGAAAGATGAAATCATGTAAGTACCTTTTTAGGCCACGCTGCTTAAGACAAGCCTTCCAGCTGAGAAATGAGACACACAGGTTCTCTTTGTCCTTAATGCTGATAGAAAATACGAACAAAAACGGAAAGACTGGCAACTTGTAGTTTGTAGTATCTGTCTTTTTTGAAGTGGATGAAAAAAATAAAGTATTTTATGACTTATGAAAATTGGATTGAGGGAGAAATACAGTATAATAAAAACAAGTGGGGGGAGGGAATAAAATATACCATCATATTTGTCCTTGGCTGCTTGATAGGAACCTGCAATTCTTTGTGGTATTTCTGAAATTGCCACTAACAAGCTCATCAGGACATCAAGTCCTGGGCAAAATGACAGAGCCCGTCACAGGTTCCTGATAGGTGAGTGATCTTGGCCTTTACTCCCAAGCTGCTGTGGAACTCAACTGCCTTCGAGATATGCAAAAGGAAATTTTCCTGGCATGTTAAAAAATATTTTAAGGTCTCACCTAATTTATGAAAAAAATCACCTATATTCTGTTGGTTAGCTATAAGTAATTTATAAGGTTTATTTATTCAGTACATTCATTCATTGCTTTCACATGTTAATAGCTACCTACCCACTGTTCCCTCTGAATTGCATCTTAACAAGATTATGCTCCTTTTTCTAATTTATTGAACTAGCATGGAGTATATTTATATAAAAATTAGCTGCTTAAATACTTCCTTGATGAAAAACATAGCTGTTCTAATTTTATTATGAATTTTAATCAGGGAAAAAAATGACCTTTGAAATTTTCTTCTACCTCATTTTATATTTGTGTGTGTGTATGCGTGTGTGTATGCTTCTCTCTCTTTATATGATTAGAAATCTTGGTGATTTAATTAACTTTTATATAGAAAACATGTGACTGGACAGTAAGAGTTTGTTTTGAAAGAAAAATCTTAAGGAAACAGTTAATAAATTAATATGACTAACAGAAGACCTGTTTTCTCTGAAAATACTAATTCTTCCAGCACAGTACATCTATTTCATAATAAAATACATTCTGGTTTGCTTTTGGTTTAGCAAAAAATTCTCTGAAGCTAATCCAAAATGCCCCGTGCTCAGTTTCTTTTGATGCAAGGTTCCAAGCCTTTTGGGGATCCACTGTAATTGTTACCAGTCTAACAAGTACCTCTCTCTACATCATACCTAAAATACCAACTCATGAAGATGGTTCTTTGATAAGACGAACCAAATTTTTGATTTGTGGCTGTTTAAATATTAGAAAAACCTGTGGGCTAGATAAAAGATTTCAATAAACCGGTGGCTGTCCAACTTAATGTGTAAGAGTGTACAGGACCTAAAATGTCTTCCTTGAAGCTGTTAGGATTCCCGGCTGGGCCTCAAAATTAAATTGAAAAGGACAGACTAACAAGAGAAAAAGCATATAAATTTATTTAATATAAATTTTATGTGACATGGGAGCCTTTGTAAGGAAATGAGGACTCATGAAATGGTTAAACCTGAATACTTTTATGCTAGGTTTGATGAAAAGTGGACAGTTGTGCAGAAATATGATAGAGCAATGAGTATGAGGTAAGTGTAGTGAACTGGGGCATACCTAGCACGGCCTGTTCATTCAGATTCTTCTTGGTATTCCTCTGTCTTGGACAGAAGAATGTTCTTTTCTTCTGGATTTAGGAAGCCCATCTCTTATTTAAGGGTTTTATGACCTATTTCAGGGGAGAAAGGCAAGAGGAAAGTCAGAGAGACCTTCCGGCTTCTACCATTTTCTATAATTCCTTCAGCTTAAAATATTCAACATGCCAAAGTGCCATGTTTGGGGGCAGTGTGTCCTCAACCCCATCATTTCCCATCTGAAACTTTGCCAAGTGGTTTCACATGCCAGCAACTGAGTTAGTAGTTCTTCTCATAATCCATTGAACCAGTCTCTCCATCCTGAAATGATTAGAACAAACTATAAATTCAGTTTTTGAGTCCAGAGGGCAGTCAGTCAAGATTTCTACAAGTTGGTCTTGAAGCATCTCCAGATGGAGTGAGGGCAGGCAGTGGCCATCCGACAGATTTTCTTGTTTTTAGTATGTATGGCTCTGGCAATGCCTTCAAGTATTCCAGTGAACTTTCTGAATGACTCATACAACATCAGTCACAATGTTATCTGTACATGAGCTGTTGTGATTTTTATGAAATTTATATCAAGTTGTCCAGCTTCAGTTTGTAGGGCTTCAGGAAAAAAGCAGTTTAAATTTTCAGTGATCCAAGTCAGAAGGGTGGGAGAAAAATTGGAAGTGTTTGTTTGGAATCCAGTAACCACATATTGAAGGAAACTGGAAGAATTCATGATTCAGTCCAATTTACAGGAGGTAAGCAAACCTTAAGGACAATCAACAGGACTAGGACTAATACCCACAAATATGTACTATAGTTTTCCATTGAAACATAGTTTTCTTTCTATAATCACTCCCATTTCTGTTAAAGCTATTCAAAGTAAGACTAATCTGTTTACAAAATAAGGCTAGTCTCCTTAAACTCAGCCCTGATTATTTACATAGATGCTGCAAGAATAGTGATTGACAACAGAGGTCTTTTGAGTTTGCTTCTTGGAACTTCTTATAATGAATTTCAGATTGAACTTTCAAAAGTCTCTCGAGGCTAAGAAGCCAAGACAAGGACTCACTATCAAACTTCACCTGTAATACTTAGATTAATTTTTAAAATTCTGGTCATGATTTTTTAACCATGGCAAATAAGAAAAGGGAAAGCAGGTGACCTATGTATTGATATTTCTTTAACAGAAAAATTGATTTTATGTTCCTAAAAGGAAGCAAATGGCATATGTTTCTGACAATAGGGGAGATCAGATTATTGAAAAATTCTTTTGATACAAAATGCTAGATAAAAGACAGCAAACATACCTTTCCATATGCTGACAAACAAGTGTGAAAGTAAATACACATTGAACTACATAAAGAATAGGAACATCTGTTTATCAGAAGACATTACTAAGCATTGAAAAGGCAAGACAAGGGGAGAAAATATTGTACAACACAAATAACCAAAAATAAGTATTTATATCCAGAATATTAAAAAAGTCTCCTGCAAAACAATACAAAATTTAAAAAACAAGGATGATAGTAAAATGGGAAAGAGGCTTGATTTTTTCCCCCCCAAAGATAATGTCTAAATATTCAATGAGGATATGACAGTGTGCTTTGCATCAACAGGGACATGCATATGAAAACCACAATGAAATATCAGCATACATTCACTGGAATAGTTTAAAAAGATTGATAATGGCAAGGATATGGAATAGCTGGAATTTTCATACGTTTGATTTGCTGGAGGTATACATTACCACAATTACTATGAAAAATTGTATGGCAGTATTTACTGACCCTCAGCATATGCAAATCCTATGATCCAGAAATCCCATTTTAAAAATACACTCAATAGAAATGCGTACATAGAAGCATGGGTAGATACACAAATGAACAGTCAGAGAAGATTTATTCATTAAAATACAATGAATACGTGTCCCTGTTGATATAGAGCACACTGTCATATCCTCATTGGACATTTAGACAATTATCTTTGGGGAAAAAAATACGTTGGAGAAAAAAACTGTAGCACTGTTGGGGAAGAAAAACTTTTCTTCTACCCTTTTAGGTTCAGTATTTGGAGGCCTGTAAATTAAACTGACAAAGACAGATTAGCGAGAGACAAAGACTAATTTTTATTTAAATACTGTAAGTGGGAGTTCACAGAAAAATGTAACTCCAAGAGGGAGTTAGAATTTGGGAATCATATGTTATCCTAATAGAGGAAGTGGAGGGGGAGAAAGGGCACTTATGAGAAAACAAATGGCTTTTAGGAAAGACAAATGGGCCCATAAAAGAAAAGATGAGAGATATAATAATTTTGTGACCATGATTTTATTTAGGTGATTTCTTATTCCAAGTTGTCTCTGGTAGCAGGAATCAATCTTTCCTGTTTGTGACTCAGGAAGGGGATTTATGACAATTGAATTCTTTCAGAAGGCTATGTTTTTAGGCAGATAAGGGGAGAAAGAAATAAGAAAAATCTCTTTATAGTGATATATTCTGGATCCCTTCAGTATTCATACAATTAAAATGAATAAATTATTCCTACCCACAACAGCATAATTAAATCTCACAAAGATAATGTTGAGTGAAATAAGCTAAATAAAAATGAATGTGAATGGTATTATGAATATATATTATATAAAATTCAAAAACAGGCCAAATAATCTATGGTGTTAGAAGTCAGTATAGTAGTGGTTTCCTTTAGGGAATTTAGTGATATGAAGGAGCAACTGGATGTTCTTTTTGGGGTACTGGTAATCTTTATCTTGATCTGGGTACTGGTTACATGTGTGTGTTCATTTTGAGAAGTTCATTGAATGATACACATAATTTATGCATTTCTGTCTATATATTACAGTATAAAATGATTACCAAAAAATGGAATAGTTACATTAGTAATTTGTTACTTGTGCTAATGCTATTTTTGATATGTAAGAAATGTTTTTGTTTTTTAGAATAGTGTACTAGTGTTTTAGGGATGGTATGTCAAGATGTTTTTAACTAACTTTTACATGCATCACTAAAAACAATATATTTTAAAAAGTTATGAGTAAGGATTTAATACATCATTACTAAAAAAGGAAAAATTAACAATTTTATATAATATGTTATAATTTTTTACAAAATGGACATTGTCTAATAAAATGGTTCATAGCAAACTGAATAAAAAGGAAATAAAAGATTGAAGTCATCTTATCATCATTAAGAAATTAATCAGTAGTTAAACATAAATATACAAGAAAAAAATCAATAACCATCAGATTACTTTAAAGAAGAGTTTTACCAATCATTCAAAGAACAGATAATTCTAATCTTTTTTTCTCTATCAATTAATATCATTTATTATTTATTTATTTATTTTTAAAAATTTATTGGGGTGACAATTGTTAGTAAAATTACATAGATTTCAGGTGTACAATTCTGTATTACATCATCTATAAATCCCATTGTGTGTTCACCACCCAGAGTCAGTTCTCCTTCCATCACCATATATTTGATACCCCTTACCCTCATCTCCCACTCCCCACCCCCCTTACCGATAATTCTAATCTTAAAAAAATAAATAAATAAAAACACTTCTAGAGAATTAAACAAGGAAATATCCCTGGAATCATTTTATCAGGCTAATATAATCTTGATATCAAAACCAGATAAAGGAATAAAAAATAAAAAATATAGGGAATATTATGAAGGTGGATGAAAAATCCTGAAAAAAAAATAGCTGACAAAATCTAACAAGATGCATACATGTACATATATACATACATATACATACATACATACATACATACATGACCAAGTTAGGTGTATTCAAGAAAGTGAGGAAGGTTTAAGAAATCATCTTTTAATGCAGTCACTTTCATAGAAGGATTCAATAAAATTTAACATGCATTTATGCTTAAAAACAGATCAGACAACAACAGTCTTCATAGTATACAAATACTAGAAATACAAAGAAAAATTTTTTAACTTGATAAACTTTATCAAAGTTATGTACTAAAACATATAGCAAAACACTTAATTGACAATGAATGATATAATAATTTTCCATAAATCAGAAATAAAGCTACAATGCCTGCTGTTTCCAATTCATTTTTTGGAGATCCTAGTCACCCCATGAAGACAAGAAATAAATATATAAAAAGTAGGATTAAAAAGGTAGAAGCAAAACTGTCATTATGTATGGAGATATTGTTTATATAGAAAATGCAACAGAATCTACCAAATATTAAAATTGATAAAGGAGTTCCTCAAAGTTGCTAGTGTTAGGTTTAATATACAGAAAATAAAACAGTCCTAAAGCCAGAAGCAAATATTTAGAAAATATATTAAAATACGTTATTTAAATTAGTTACTAAAATTCTAAGATACCTTAGTTTAAATTACTGAAAGTTGTGTGAAGCTATTATACAGGCAGTGATAAAACTCTTCTGAAATATGTTTAAAAATATACCGTATATTATCATAAATATGTTAGTTATCTCCCAATTAATCTATTTTTTTGAATTTTAATCAAAATACCCAAAGATATTTTTGTGTAAAACAAGTTGATTTTAAAACATATGTGATGCCACAGAAATACAAAGGATCATCCAAGAATACTATGAAGGATTATATGCCACCAAATTCAAAAACCTAGAAGAAATGGACATGTTCTTAGAAACATATAGCTTTCCTAGGCTGAATCACAAAGAATTGGAAAATCTAAATAGACTGATCAATAGTAAGGAAATTGAAACAGTCATCCAAAACTTTCCCAAAAGCTAAAGTTTTCACTAGTGAATTCTACCGAACATTCAAAGAGGATCTAATACCTGTCCTACTAAACTCTTCCAAAAAAATTCAAGAATAGACAATACACACTAACTCATTTTATGAGGCCAACATTACCCTGATACCAAAACATAGTAAGGATAGCACAAAAAAGAAAATTACAGACCAATATGTCTGATGAAAACAGATGCAAAAATCCTAAACAAAATTCTAGCAAATCGAATGCAACAATGCACTGAAAAGATTATTCATCACGACCAAGTGAGGTTCATCCCAGGGACACAAGGATGGTTCAACATCTGCAAATCCATCAATGTGATACATCACATAAACAGAATAAAGGACAAAAATCAAATGATTATATCAATTGATGCAGAAAAAGTGTTTGAAAAGATTCAACATCCATTTATGATTAAAACACTTAATAAAATAGGTATAGAAGGAAAATACCTTAATATAATAAAGGCCATATATGACAAACCCTCAGCTAATATCATAATTAATGGTGAAAAACTGAAGTCCTTTGCTGTATGTTCAGAAATACGACAGGGCTGTCCCCTATCACCTCCGCTTTTCAACATAGTATTGAAAGTCCTAGCCAGAGCAATCAGGCAAGAGAAAGAAATAAAATGCATCCAAATTGGGAATGAAGAAAGTTAAATTGTAATGTTTTGCAGACGACACGATGCTACACATAGAAAACCCTAAAGACTCCACCATAAAGCTACTAGAAACAATAAACGAATACAATAAAGTTGCTGGCTACAAAATCAATGTATACAAAAGTCCATTGCATTCCTATATACTAACAATGAAACCTCAGAAAAAGAAATTAAAAAAAGAAAGAAAACAATTCCTTTAACAATTGCAACAAAGATAATAAAATACCTAGGAATAAATTTAACCAAGGATGTGAAAGACCTATATACTGAAAACTCTTAAGATATTTTTAAAAGAAATTGAAGGAGACAGAAAGAAATGGAAAGGTGTTCCATGTTCATGGATTGGAAGAATCAACATAGTTAAAATCAACATAGTTATATTTTTACCCAAAGCAAGATACAGATGTAATTCAATCCCCATCAAAATCCCAATGGCATTTTTTTAAAAAACAGAACAAAAAATTATCAGATTTGTATGGAATCACAAAAGACCCTGAATAGCCAAAGCAATCCTAAGAAAAAAGAACAATGCTGGATGTATCACACTCCCTGACTTCAGTTTGTACTACAGGGCAACAATAATCAAAACAGCATGGTACTGGCAGAAAAACAGACACACAGACCAATGGAATAGAATTGAGAACCCAGAAATAAACCACTTAAATATGGACAGATAATTTTTGACAAAGAAGCCAAAAACCATTTGGAGAAAAGACAGCCTCTTCAATAAATTGTGCTGGGAGAATTGGATAGCCACGTGCAAAAGAATGAAACTGGATTGCTATCTGTTACCTTGTACCAAAATTAAGTCAAAATGGATCAAATACCTAACCATAAGACCTGAAATAATAAAATGCATAGAAGAAAACATAGGCACTAAACTTATGGACCTTGGGTTCTAAGAGTGTTGTATGAATTTGACCTTAAAGGCAAGGTCAAATGAATTTTACTTAAAGGAAGTAAAAGCTAAAATAAATGAATGGAACTATATCAAGCTAAAAAGCTTCTGCACAGCAAAAGAAACCATCAACAAGATAAAGAAGCAACAAACTGAATGGGAGAAAATTTTTGCAAACAATGCCTCCAAAAAGGGGCTAATATCCAAAATATATACGGGGCTCATACAACTCAACAACAACAACAAAAACAAACAATCCAATTAAAAATGGGCAGAGGACCTGTATAAACATTTCTCCAAAGAAGACATACAAATAGCCAATATGCATATGAAAAAATGTTCAACATCACTAATCATCAGAGAAATGCAAATAAAAACCACAATGAGATATCACCTCACCCCAGTCAGAATGGCGATCATCAACAAGACAAATAGTAACAAGTGTTGGAGAGGCTGTGGAGAAAAAGGAACCCTCATACACTGTTGATGGGAATACAGATTTGTGCAGCCACTATGGAAGGCAGTGTGGAAGTTTCTCAAAAAATTACGAATAGAATTACCATATGACCAAGCAATCCTTCTCCTGGGTATCTACCCAAAAAATCTGAAAACATTTATCCTTAAAGACGTATGTGCTCCAATGTTCATTGCAGCTTTATTTACGGTAGCCAAAGCATGGAAACAACCAAAGTGTCCTTTGATAGATGATTGGGTTAAGAAGTTGTGAGACACACACACACACACACACACACACACACACACACACAATGGAATACTATTCTGCTGTAAGAAAAGATGAAATAATACCATTTGTGACAACATGGATGAATCTTGAGATGATTATGCTGAGTGAAATAAGTCAGACAGAAAAAGTCAAGAATCATATGATTTCACTGATAGGTGGTATATGAAACTGAAAACAGTAAAAGAACAAGACCAACAAATGAAGAAACAAATACTCATAGATACAGACTATAGTTTAATGGTTATCAGAGGGTTAAAGGGGCTGGGGTGTGTGTAGATGTGGGTAAAGGGGATCAAATATATGGTGATGGAAGGAGAACTGACTCTGGGTGGTGAACACACAATATACATATATGATGTATTTCAGAATTGTACACCTGAAATCTATGTAACTTTACTAAAAATTGTCACCCCAATAAGCTTTAATTAAAACAAACAAACAAACAGAAAAAGTCATATTTGGATGAGGAAAAAACAGGATAGTCAAACAATTTTGAAGAACGGGGAAGACTTCGCTTAGATGGTAAGAATTTTTAGAAAGCTACGGTAATTATTTTAGAATTGTTATATATTTGTGCCACAGAATATACAGTTTATTAACAGACTTTCATATATATAGAAATTTATTAAATGACAGAAATGAAATTGCAATTAGTGGACAAAGTATAAATTATGCAATAAATGGATGCTCACATTCGAAAAAATATTTTATTATCTCATGATAGATAAATATCAATTCCAAGTGCATTAAACTTGAAGTGTAAACAATAGTACTTTATGCAATGGGTACATGGAGAAAGTCATGCTCTCATAAAGCAACTTGGTTTGTCCTTAAATCTGTTCCTGCAAGTATACTTCATAGGCTATTTTCTCCTTGTCTCCTTGAATTAAAAACTTGTCTAATATCATTCAAACTTAAGGCTCCTCCTCTCTCGAAGCTTATGCAAACTGAAGGAAAGAAATTTTGAAAAAAACAACAACTCTTGACTTTGGTGCTCTCTAAGGTGACCAATCATCCCATTTGTTGGGGGTAGGTACTAAGGGGGTTCCTGAGACATGGAAGTTCTAGTTTTAAAATGGGTCCCTCTATCCCCCCACCCCCCCTCCCTCACACACACACTTTTACCTTCCTCTCCACTTACTTGCTGTGGCTTCTTACTCTTCAGAGTACAACTGGGAGTTGGAGGAAGGGGTAAAGGATCAAGGTGAGAGGGACGGTCTCACTTGACTGCCTAATTCTGACATTGAGTTTCCATTGGACTTAACATGTATTTAAAGACAACTCTTCATCTCATAGTTGCTTAGTGGGTTCATGGAGAGATGAGATTGCATTTCACATTGCTGGAAATTTCTCATCTACTTATTCTCTGTGGCCATTTATGCTTCTCAAATTAGCCTCCAGTACTTTGTGATCTATATTCACTCAGACTCGCTGTTGAAGTCCCATTGTCTCCCTAGCTTGCCTTTTTTAAGTAAAATCACTTTAAGATGCTTCAAATCAGCTTTGTCTCTTGTCCACTCTGGTGGCTTTCAGTTATAATTAGTCTCCCTCGTTCTCTTTTTCAGTAGTAGTATAAAAAAATTTTTTTTAATAGAGAGTTTTGAATAGAGATTTCTGACAAGAATTTTAAATGCGTTAATATTCCATTTGTTAAAACAATGAAAACTTTGTCTTCTTCAGAAAGATGTACCTATGAATAATATTAACAGTCATAATATATAATTTCTACTTATTCCCAAGAGAATGGAAAGTATGTTCTTACATGTGTGGGAAATGTTACAGGGGGCTTTAGTTTTACAGAGGAGAATTTAAATGGTCAAAAGTCTTCTGGAACATATGGGGTCATGAGAATTAGGAATAAGAATAGTAAAAAATACCTGGCACATAGTGGGTGTTTAGTCATTTATTATTAATTCCCAAACCTTCCTCCAGAGAACTTTCTCACTGACTCCAATACCTAGGACTGAAAGACCTATTAATTTGATAGACAATTTTAGTTTCTTATAAAATTCAGCCATTGATTCACATTCTTTTATTTTCCTAGTCATGAAAGTAGTTGAGTAGGAATACCAAATGTTATGTTAGATATACAACTCTACTACACTTTTACCAAAATTTTTCCATAGCACATATTTTGGCATTTTACTTATTGGGAGCAACCATGTCACTAGGTGTGTCAGAGAGTTCTCACTTGGGATACTTACTGTATTTTGCTGTGTATAATGAGCTCCCATGTATGATGCACACCCATGTTTTTGGCCCAAACTTTCAAGGAAAAACTCTTCCGTTTTAATTTTTCAATTCAAATTTTTATTTGTTTACATTTATACATTTATTTTTGCATTATAAAGGGATTTTAGTATTTATTTTTTTAACATATTATGGTTCAAGAAATTTTATGTAACAAATAATTGCAAAACACAAGAACAGATATAAGGTGCAAGAAATTTTATGTACCGGTAATAAATTTACGATATTTACACACTGTAGAAGGCCAAGAAGTCTTCGTTGTTGCAAGTTCATTTTAAGTTTAACAAAACCACAGGAGTTAACTCTAAGATTTTTAACAGCGTTCTGCTGAAGGTATTTTGCTCTTTGATTTCAGTAGTGGTGAACCTAGTCTTTCACTCTTAGGGGAAAAAAATGGTAAAAAAATGGGAAAAAGAGTAGTGCTGGAGTGCCTTGATCAGGTAAGTCAACTGAAAGTGAGCTGCTGGCATTAGGACAAAAGAGGAAATATAGAAAAAAGCTTAATGAACCTTTGATTTGGGACTAAGAGGGCTTAGAAACAGGCCTGAGCAATGTTGTGAGGGTGGAGCGATTAGGATCTGTAAACAAACCTCAGGGCGCATGAGGAATGTTTGCTTCCCAGCCATTGGGAAGGATACGGAAGCCATTTAAAATCTTGATGTTTTCTAAAATACGTTTCTATGAGAAATCTGCAGATGAAAAGATCGGTTACAGTTGTTAATTCTCTTAACTTCTTTCGGGGCCCTATCTTAAAGAGTTCTTGAAAAGAGCATATCAGTTTTCCAATAAGGTGTCAAAGAAAGTAAGGGGTGCTGATCACCTTCCTGGATTCTGAAAACAGTCATTCAAGCTCATAGGGTAAGTGTATATATATGGGGGTTACAGCTATGACAGAATCTCAAAGAGGAGGATTGTGTAGTGGTAGGTTAAGGCTGTGGATTGGCATAAACTGGAGCCAGGTTAATTCTCGTTCTGTCACTTGAAATTGCTCATACAGTTTCAGATTCCTTGTGGCTAAAATGGAGCTAACAACTACTTCACATTATTGTGAAGATCAAATATTAAATGTAAAACACCGTGTAAAGTATATAAAATAGAGCAGGTACTGAATTACAGGTTGTAATTATTATTATTTCCTTAATCTGTTTCAGTCCTAGCTGGAACCGAGGTTCTCATCCACCAGTGTTCAACAATCAGAAGTGTAATTCAGAATCTTCTGGAAGGGGGCTAGGTATTTGTATTTTGTTCCTGGAGATTCTGATGTTCCAAAGGATGAGAACATCTATGACGTGGTGAGACCTCCTTGGGCCTGGGCCCTCCTCTGCAGTGGAGATGCCAGCTGCTGGGAGGCCCTGGGGATGCTGCAGTGGGTCAGGGGGAGTCCGCCTTATGCCCATGTGCATGCTGTCCTGCAGTCCTGAAGATAGAAGGAAAATCCAGGTTCTCCCCTGTACAAAATAGACTCTCAAATGCAGAATAGTACTTCTCGTTAGATGTCTATTCTCTAAAGGCTTTTCCTAATGTGTACCTTAACGCTGTATCATCTGTAAAACTATTGTTGCATGTTAGGAAGATGTGATTAAGTGTTATCCTTTCCCCTGGGTTCTGGACCTCTGTGGCAACCCTGTTTACCTGTCCCAGTATGTAATTCCTCAGGACTCTCAGGGTTAACCTATTAAACCAGTTCAGCAGAGTAACTGAATCGAAAATTTCTAACAATGGGTTCTTAGAATTTAATGCCTTTTCCTCATCTAAGGCATTGGATCTTATATATTTCATATATATCTCTTATATATTTCATGCCTATAAGTGATGGTTTCTGAAAACAGTCATTCAAAAGTAAGATCTAGCCAGACCATCAGCTCTAATGCGTCTTTTGGAGCAAAAGTTAATATAAACCATCATGCTTACGAGTGATGGTTTCTATCCTCATTTACAGCATGATCACCCATCCTCCAAAAGCTTTCGTCTCTTTCACCTAGACAGAAATAAAGATTGCTGCAATGGCAGAGGGAATGGAAAGGAAAGGATGGATTCATGGCCTATTTAAAAGGGTAGAATCAATAGGAGTTGACTGGGAGGGAGAGTGAGTATTGAGGTTAACATTCAAATTTCTAGATGAATCCATAGGTTGGATGTAGTGACTACAAAATATGATGTAATTTTAGAGTACATCTCTACATGCTCTGATGCTCTAGCCAAGTCTCCATCTGTCCTCTCTGATGTAAGCAGTGCATGCAAAAAAGGATAAAGCCTCTTTCACAGACCAGTATTGCTTTCCCAAATGCTCTATCTGGTTGGGCATGATAGTCTCAAATGTGAAGGATGATCATATACTTTAAGGAGTCAGGCAGATGAAATATTTCACTTCCATCCTTTTGGCTCCACTAGTACCATGTTTCCCCGAAAATAAGACTTAGCCGGACCATCAGCTCTAATGAGTCTTTTGGAGCAAAAATTAATATAAGACTCTGTATTACATTATATTATATTATACCTGGTATTATATTAAAATAAGACCAGGTCTCATATTAATTTTTGCTCCAAAAGACGCATTAGAGCTGATGGTCTGGCTAGATCTTACTTTTGGGGAAACACAGTAAGTGTAATCTCAAGACTAAAGACACAATCAAGCTGTCTGTTTTTCATTTACTTAATTGCTCAGTTCTACCATAAGGAAAAAAAAATATTGCTAGGTATTAGGAAGCCTCACCATGTTATTATGGATGCACATCTCAAAATAACAGTTTTCTATAAAGGAAAGCAAATTTACGACGTCTGTATCCCTTTATCTAACTTTAAACACTAAAATAGCACTTGAGCTTTTATTCCCACTCTGTTACAGTGACAAAACAAACCATATAATTTTCAGAAACAAGCACAGGTACGGGATCTAGAAATTTAACAAGTATTTATCGAAACTTGGTAGAAAATATGTTTTCCAGACTGTATAAATAATATCAAACTCTGCCCTTTATACTTTACTTTTAACTCATTTATTCCCCAGAATAGAACAATTGGCAGCAGGTCAGAATATATAAAAACTTACTTATTGGATGCATCTACAAAGTTGCTATAGTGCCTACTTTTATTCTTAACAAATGCTAATGGTATTGACTTTCAGTTGGTATGACTTTCCTTTTCTTAGTGTTATCTTCTTCTCTTGGTAATTTGCTGTGTCATCTCATTATATTCATGGCTTGAAAGAGGAACCTAGTTGTCAAGCCTGAAGTGGTTTATCGATCTTAAAAGATGAGGTAATTCACTGTCTGACATAATTTAAGCCTCAAAGAACAAAGCTCTCAACGATGTTTTTCTCATGAAATAATCCAAAATCGAAGTATCAAAATTCTGGCCCTTGCTTAGCATCCTCAAGGTAATTTATTGAGATCAAAATCCTTAAAATTAATTTTGAATCATTCTCTTCACATGTCTCCTAAAGCAGCAGTAAGATTCTTTCATTTGTATAACACTGGTAATTATTGCTGTTGTCCTAATAATATTACTCTAAATCTGACTCATTCCTCATCGGTGTCTCCTATTGTATGATTAATGTCAGGGATGGGGGATTTTGTATATATTAAATATCTTCTTAGAGGTTATACCCTGGAAATGTGAGGGAAATCTTTGTGGCAAAGAGATATCACCCAACTACAGTATTAACACAGGGTGACCAACCAGTAGAAGGACTCCTGTCTATTCTAAATTACCCAGAGTGAACCAAATTATCATTTTGTTTCTGGAACATGAGGATGAATATTTATGATTGAGACAGGCAGCTCTTGAATAGAATGTTGAATCTCTTCATTAATTCTATTTGGAAGAGATGATCAGAAGAGATGTGATTAGTTTTACTTAGGTGATCTAAGCATTCAAATATTTTCTCCACAATAGTGCTTTGTGTAGAGAGAGTTTTATACTGCAGAAGCTAAGAAAAACAGCTTTTGGAGCACTTACTACCTGCTACTCACCATTTTAGGAAATTTACAAATATGATCTCATTTTATTCTTCCAGAAGATACTATTTATTATTCTCATTTTATTGATAAAGAACCTGACAAAGAGAGGTAAAGTAGCTTGCCCAACATCATGCAGCTAAGAAGTGGCAAAACATAGAGTTGAACTTGTGCCGAGTGGATCCAACGATCTTTCTTGACAACTGTACTCTACTGACTCATCTCACAACAACATCCAGTTGAAAACAAGCCAAGAAGTGTTCATGAAAAAAGCTTGTTTGGATTGTAAGTAAGGATGAATAAGATTCTTGCAGGAGGAGGTGGTGGTGTAAAAGAAAGTGGAATGTTGAACTAATGAAACAGCATGGGACAATACAAAATGGAAAAATACAGAATATATTCAGGAAGAAAATGAAAGTTTATTGTGTGTGTGGGGGAGGGAGGTGGCTGGGAGAAACACAATGAATTATATAAGGCAAAACACTAAAACAGATTGTACAATGAGGTGGAACTGGAGAGCCAATGCAGTTAGACGTCACCATCATCATCATCATCATCATCATCATCATCAAAGCTTGGAACTGGTGGGCAATAGAGGATGGCATGCATGCCTTTTGTCTTTTTTTTAATCTTAATTGAAAGACATCACTAGATTTTCAGTATATGGCCCTATTCAAGTTCTCATATTGGTCATCTTGGACCCCACAACATTTGATCTTTTGTTTATTGTTCTGGCTGAGCACCCTAAGCCCTCTTCTGTCTAGGAGAAGATATTGGAAGGATAAGTCAGTACCTTTCTCTCTCATACTAGCAGATGTGAGGAAGTAGCTCAGGCCGGGAGAAAGAACCCATAACCAGGCGTTTCATAGCTGTAATTACAAGCTTAATAAATGAATCATTTCCTTTGGCTGGCACTATTTGGGGTCTGAACATAGCATTCTGTGGGTTAGCAATTCTGGAAACATTTCCCTGTCTGTTGCTGCTTTATTTTGACATGGAGGTTTGAGAAATCAGACGTGTAACAAAAATGGTCCTGGCTAGATATAAATGCAAGTTTAGCAATTGGTGGTGAGCTCATATGAGAAAGAAGAAGTCATCAAGAAGTCCTTGGTAATGTAATTTGCTTGACTTATTAGTTTGTAGCTTAGAATATAAAAATCAAACTATAAAACATAATCTGCTGTACAGTGTGCTAATTAACCAGCTGGGCCAGCATTTATAGACTTAA
This sequence comes from Rhinolophus sinicus, assembly GCF_036562045.2. Lineage (NCBI taxonomy): Eukaryota > Metazoa > Chordata > Mammalia > Chiroptera > Rhinolophidae > Rhinolophus > Rhinolophus sinicus. The sequence goes on along the minus strand of NC_133753.1, from coordinate 134,864,588 downwards.
TTTTACAAATTTCCTTGAGGACCTAATCTAGTTTGGTGACTCAGAGCTGTATCTCCCTCCTGCTATGTCTTAATAGTCAAGGATCCTGTTTTGTTTTTTGTTTTTTCGTTTTTTTTTTCCTTCTCCTCAGGATGTCAGAAACCTCATCTTTGTCTCTTTTGCTAGATGGTATCCTTTCCACGTAGAAATCCCCTTGTGGATATCAGTATTAGACATTTCATTATGAAAGTCCAGAGTATTCTACTTCTACCTGCATAGATTTTTCTCTGTTGCGATTGATGCTCATATTTCAGAATAATGAATCATATTTCAGAACAACCATCCAGGGTGAAATAGAGGAGACAGAAACAAGTAGAAACAAGGGCTGGATTGAAGATAACATGGGCTTGGGAGAAAAGCAAAGATGAAGTGTGAAATCAATTAGCTGCCAGCTTCTTCACAATTAGAAGAGTACCGGATGCAAAAAAGGGGAACAAATAACAAAAATCAGTTATCTTCTCAGCTTTGAGCTTACAAACCAATCCAACTAAGGAGACAAGTAGAGCAATAAAAAGTCTTAAAATAACTTGGTGATAAAGATAATATAGGCTAGATGTAGGAAATTTATAAACTGTAAAAGAAGAAAATAAGCTAAAGATCACCATTGTGAATATTTCAGTGTATTTCCTCATAGTCTTTTTCTACTCAAAATTTTTCAACCTTCTTGCACTCATTTTGTGTGTGTAATTTTGTATTCCATTTCCCCCCTCAGCATTATACCATAAACATTTTTTTAAGTCAGTATAAATCTTTTGAAAACAACATCTGCATTACTTTTATTGATGTTTTTTCTAGCAACACGATTTAGTCTTACAGAAAAATTTAGAGAATAAAGGCTATAAAAACTACTAATGCTGTTGGTAGTGTGTGTGTATACATTTATACTCATTCTATAATATTTATGTATTCCAAGTATGTGATCACATTATGATTATTTTGCAATATGTTTTTTATTGCTTAGAAATGCATTATGAATATCTTTACATGTATGTATGTATAAATATAAATATATATATATATATATATATATATATAGAGAGAAAGAGAGATAGATATGTATATACACATTTTAATAAATACATAATATTCCATTATGTGGGTATTCTATAACTGATTTAATCAATCATCTAGTATTAGACTTTCACATTGCTTCCAAATGTTTACTTTTACATATAATGCTGCAATAAAAATTCCTTTGGATATTTGTCATCCTTAGTTATTTTAAAAAGTACATTTTTGGAATCTATAAATTCTTATCAAAACAGAATTTGTGCCAATCCCATGCTGCATATCAAAGTAATGGGATGCTTCTATAAATCATCCAATTTAATAGGCAGATGTTATCTCCTAGTATTAATTTTTATTCATTTCATATTAATGATATTTGATATTTTTCGTATAGTTATCCCATATTAATATATTAGTATTTATTTTGTAAATGGTCTATTTTTATTTTTTCATTTTTATATTGAGGGTAAGTCACCTTTTAAATTCAGTAATTTGATTTTGAATTAATTTAATAAATTAAAATTTTTAATTTATAATTGTCATTTTATTGACCATATGGTATCATATGTATTTAGCATGATGCAGAAAGGGACTTTTTTCCTGTTGCCTCAAAATTTTGGTTAAAGTCTCAAAGCTGAGGATGATGGAGAAAAGTGCCACCATGTTTTTAACTTCGGGCTCTGTGTTCTTCAGAGACTCATTACTACCATCAACAGCCAGAGATTTATTTTTGATTTATTAGGAGAGAATACTTTGAAAGGGACTTGCAAGAAATAGAGAAAACTATGTTGTTTCTCTTTCCGTTCCAATGTTCAAGTTGAGTGAAGGCACTACCAAGAGGGCGTGGCTGCATCCTTGGAGTTTTTGGGCCACAGATAATGGAAAAGTCTGGAGGCAGGAGGCTGGCTGGTGAAGACTACACCTGTAGAGCCAATAGAGAGCGCAGAGAGAGAGTGTGGCAGCAATCTAGATTTTCGCTAGCTGATTTGGGACATTTCCCTAGAGCCAAATGGTAACTTACAGTAAGTCATTTTGCAAGGATCTCAGGTTGGCAATTCTATTTTCCGGTTGTCTGGGCCCCCAATCTTGGAGTCATTGTTGACTTCTTTACCTCTTTCACAAACCACAACCAATCAGCCAAGCCTATCAGCTCTAGATCCCAACCACCTCCTTCAAGGTTACAGCTGTTAGTCCAAGTCACCATCTCCTCCAGTTCTAACTGGATTCTTGTTGTATGTTTGTCACCCCCATTTTCTTCGATTAGTTTCAACATAGCACTCTGACTGGTTCTTCTAATGTTTAAGTTGGATCATGTTATAGCTTTGTTCAGAACCTTATTTCCAATAGCTTTATGTCTTAGAGTAAAAGCTAAAGTGTTAAAAATGGCCTATGAGGTCCCATGTCATCTGCCTCACCCATTTATTCCTTTTGAGCTTATTTCCTACCAGTTCTCCTGTTCTCATTGTGCTACATAGGGGACTTCCTACTATCCTTTCAGCTTGTGAAATGTACACGAACCCTAGGGATTTTGCATTTACTGTTGCCTCTGCCTGGAACATGTGTCCCCAAACATGAATGACTTCTTCCTCCCTTATTTTATTTAGGGGGCATCTCTGAAGTCTCCTTTTCAGAAAGACTTTCCCTGATCACTGTATGTTAGCATCACCTTTAGTCACTCCAATTCCTGATTTCCATTTTATTTTTCTTCCAGGTACTTATCACTTGACCTATTCTACATGCTCATTTTTTTTATTGTTATAGTCCACCAGTAGAATGTAAACTCTTGGCGAACAATGAGTTTGTCTTGTTTTTCGTTCTTATCACTACAGCGTACTGCAGCGCAGGACACAGAGAAGACACACGATAAATACATGTTGAATAAATGATGAATTAACTGATTCAGAAGCAGTGTTTCTACAGTTTCTACAGGATGCTTTTGTTTGTTGTGTTTCTTTTTAGTCGTTTAAGATGAATACATTTTCATTCTTAAGTAACCTATTTATAGTAAGTAGATACTCTCATGGCTAAAATAACTCAAATATGTGTATCCCTTAGTTAATAGCATACCATGTGACATGATTTTGTACCCTGCTATAATGTATTATTGCAATTTGAAAAAGCTTACTTGTCAAGAGGTATCTTAGTTTCCTGTTTCTGCTGTAACAAATTACCATAAATGTGTTGGCCTAAAAACACCACCAATTTACTCTCTTACAGTTTTGGAGGTCAGATGTCCAACACAGGCCTCATGGGGCTAAAATCATGGCAATAGAAGGGCTGGTTTCTTCTGGAAGCGCTAGAGTAGAATCTGTTTCCCTGGCTTTTCAGCTTCCAGTGACCTTCTGCCTTCCTTGGTTGACGACCCATTCCTCCATCTTCAAAGCCAGGAAGATGGATGGCATCTCTGACCCAGCCAGGAGTATTTCTCTACTTTTAAGGATTCATATGATTAGTTTGGGTTCACCCAGATAATCTCCCCATCTCAAGCTCCTTAACCTTAATCAAATTTGCAAAGTCCCTTTTGCCATATAAGATAACACATTTACAGATGCTAAGGCTTAGGGTGTGAATATCTCAGTAAGTGGAAACCTCATCTGCCTTATCACAGAAGGAACAAAAACATTAATATCTTTCATGCTTGTCCCTGCTGACCTCTAAGAATAACATCTTATTTCTCTCTTTCGTTCCAAAACAACTTTCTTAAAATAATAATGATCTCTATCTTTCCCCTCCATTTTTAATGTCACTCTCACTCTTTGATCTCTTGTAATTAATATAACTTCAAATCCCACCAACATACTAAAAATGTTCTCTCCAAGCCCAGCATGGGCCACCTAATCACCAAACTTGTTGATCTTTTTCCTCTCTGTGTGTCAGAATGTGCTCATGAAACTAGTTGGCAGTTACAGAGTTCCCATAACAAGCAGGGAGGATGCAGCCCAATGACCTAGGTCAGAATTATAGAAGAACCCTGCTCTGTTCCCTGTCAGATGTAACTTACCCCCTGGCCTCTGAATGACCTCCTTTTCCACTCATGTAGTAGTCTGGTTTGCTTTTCTGATCATGTACCTCTCTTCCCTACATTTGGAATTCTCTAGCTTCACACTCTTCCTCCTGAAGTTTGGCTTTTCTTGCATCATGTTCTCTCTGTGACTCCATCCATCTTTCTAACTGCTATAATGTAAAAATCTTAGCTCCCTGGTTTTTCTGTTTTGGACCCCTAAAGTAGGTGCCCCTTTTCTGTGGGGAATAATTCTGAGGACAATAGCTTTTTCTAAAGTTACTTAAGTGCCTCCCTTGTTACCTGGTTACTCATTTTATTCTCTCTGACCCTTACTGAGATCCCTGAACAAAACCATTGCTGCAAGGTATTGCTCCAAAGAGAGGTGCTATTGGGCAGTAATGGATGCTGGCCCAGCTCTAAGTGTGGGTGACCTCTGTTGGACACAGCTCACCCCTTTCTCTTGTCATGCATGATTGCAGTTTTTCTTTCTTTTTAAACTGTGGTAAAGGTTTTCAATAACATAAAATTTATCGCCTTACCCCCATTTTTAAGGGTGCAGTTTGATAGTGTTAGGAACATTCTCACTGTTATGCAACAAATCTCCAGAATTCTTTTCATCATGCTAAACTGAAAATCTATATCCATTGAAAACTAACTTCCAGTGCCCCTCTCTCCATCCCCTGGCAGCAACCATTCTATTTTCTGTCTCTATGAATTTGACTACTCTAGTTTCCTCATGTAAGTGAAATTATACAGTATTTGTCTTTTTGTGATTGGTTTATTTCACTTAGGACAATGTCCTCATGATTCATCCATGTTGTAGCATGTGTCAGAATTTCCTTCCTTTTTAAGGCTAAATAATATTACATTGTATATATATCACATTTTCTTTATCCATCTGTTGATAGACACGTGGGTTGCTTCCACCTGTAAGTTATTGTGAATAATGCTTCTATGAACATGGATTACATATATCTCTTTGAAACCCTGCTTCCAATTCTTTTGTATATATACCTAGAGTGGAATTGATGGATCATATGGTGATTCTATTTTTAAATTTTGGAGGCACTCTCATACTGTTTTCCATAGCTGCTGCATCATTTTACATTCCTACTAGCAATGCACAAGAATTCCTATTTCTCCATGTCTTCACCAGCACTTCTTATTTTCAATAGTAGTCATCCTGTTAGGTGTAGGTGATATCTCATTACGACTTTGTTGTTACTGTTTTTCACTATTGTTTATTAATCACCAACCATGTACCAGGCATTGTGCGAAGTGCTTTCTATAAACTGGCTCATTTAATCCTCACCACAATCCTATGGATCAGGCATTGTTTCTCCCAACTTACTGTTGAGGAAATGGGGGCTTAGAGAATATCAGTGAGTTTCCTGGGGTATTAGTTGGTAGAACTGGGATTTGAACTCAGTCTTTTTGTCTGAGGTGAATGGTGATGCTCTCTCAACCGTGCATGCCTGGTTTGTTTTAGGTTTCTTCTATTGCATTTGATTGTAAAATTCTTGAACAAGCTCTACTTTTTTAATTTCTGTCACGAGGAACTCTGTCCATTGCTCTCAGAGCTAGTGCAGGGATGAGAAGTTGACCAAGTTCCCAGCATGGACCAGCACCTTTGGATTCCATTGTTTCTTTTCTTCATTCATTGAACACATATGTATTGAGTGCCTGTGGAATGTGCTGGAGCTGGTGCTGAGAACACAGCAGAACAGATTAGCTCATTGCTTTCATGGACTCTTCCCCCAATCCCAGCTTTGTTGAAGTATGAATAAACATTGTGTATAGTTAAGGTATACAATGTGATTTTTATATACATTATATATATGTATGTATAGAAATGATTACCACAATTAAGCTAATTAACATATTTATCAATTCACATAGTTACTATTTTTCTTTTTTTGTGGTGAGAACATGAGATATACTTTCTTAGCAAATTTCAAGTGTACAATATATTATTAAGTATAATTCCCATGCTGTACATTAGATCTCCAGAACTTATTCATCTTATAACTGAAAGTTTGTACCCTTTGACCAAAATCTCCCTTCCCCATTTTACTCACTGTTACTATGAATTTAACTTTTTTTAGATTCCACATATAAGTGAGATCATGTAGTAGTTACCTTTTTATGTCTGGCTTATTTCACTTAGCAAAATGTCCTCCAGATTTAGACATATTGTTGCAAATGGCAGTCGTTTCTTCCTTTTTAAGGCTGAATAAAATAATCTAGATAATGACTTGTTGATCTCCTCAGTGATGCTGTGCAAGGTTGCTTGGTCAGAAACCACTGAGGACGCTTTAATAAAGATCTTTGAATGACCTTCAGGGCTGGATAAGGAGGAAGGTATTTACCTGGTTAAAAGACATACCTTTGTCCCAAGGTGCTTTAGCTCTGCTTCTTCTTGATGCCTCCTCCTCCACTGTTGGAGGCCCATAAACATACTGTCTGCCCCAAATTTTCTCTTGAACGTCATGCTGTCCCTTCAAGTTGAGCAAGTCTAAAATCAGCTCACGCTTCTGATATTCCTTTTCCTTTCAGTGGTATTATTATGCTCACTAGGTGTTCAAACTGTAAAGTGAATTTTTTAATCTTCTCTCTTCAGTCAACCATTTAGTGTTATTGATTTGTCCTTCTTGATATCCTATGTATTAAAGCCTACTGTGGACATACCTGTGGTTAAACAAAGTTAGGTTTATTTAGCTTGCTATAGCAAGCGAGAACACACCCTAGCAAAACCTCGGAAGCATTTCAAGGATGGGATTTGGGAGGGGATTTTTATTGGATTTGGACTTTTTTTTGGATGCTTTTGAGGAGGGATTAGTGAAGTAGAGGCCTTACTGGATTGAATGCTATCATAAGGAAAGTATGCTAAGTGAGATAAAAACTGAATGGTATCACTTATATGTGGATTATGAAAAAGCCAAACTCATAGAAACAGAGAGTAGAATGGTGGCTATTGGGCTGGGGGAGAGCGTGGGGTGGGGAATGGGGAGATGTTTAAGGACACAAACTTTCAGCTAGAAGACGAATGTGTTCTGGAGAGCCTATGCATAGAACACTGATTACTGTCAACAACATTGTATTATAAACTTCAAAGTTGCTAAAAGACTAGATCTTAATTGTTCTCAGCATAAAAAAGGAATGATAATTATGTGACGTGATAGCGCTGTTAGCTAATGCCCTGGTGGAAATCATATTACAATATATAAATGTATCAAATTAACATTTTGCACACATTAAACTTACACAATGGTCCTATGTCAATTGTATGTCAATACAAAAAAAAGAAGCAGGGGAATTCAGTGATTGGGATTTTTAATAATTTTTATCTAAAAGGCAGAGGGCAATAAACAATGCTCGAGGTATCATTTGTAAAGAAGCAGCAACCACTCAGAGAAAGGTGAGAGGAAGCAGCTATTTTATGGTCAGAGAGTGGCCTGGCCTATGTCTTGCTCTGAATATGGTGATGCAGTAGCCTGAGAATTTTCTATTCTGTTGTGCCCATCACAGTCTGCTTTTCATTTTCTCAAATCTATTTATTTCCCTCTATTCCCTCATCTTCCATCCACATCAATTATTCCCTCATGTCTAGACAATTCCAGTGGCACCTCACTCCCCCCCCCCCACCTCTCTCACTCCGCCTGCTCCACTGCCTTTCACACCGTTGCTGAGTCAGTGAACACTAACTATTGGACCTTGTTACTCTATTTAAAATAGTTCAGTAAGTTTTTCTTGTTTACAAAAAAAAGTCCACACTCTTTATTCTGGTACTCAAGGAAGTCTATACTCTATTTCCAAACTAACACGTTAAACCTCTTTCCCAGGCCTCCTCTTTTTTCACTTTTTGTATTAGTTTTTAATTTGAATATATTATTTGCATTCTATTCTTTATGCCAGTGATTGCTTGTCAGGCTTAAAATTTTTTTTAATTCTTGGGCCTTAGAACAGACTTACTGAATATGAACCTTGAAGTGGGGGTGTGGCTAAGTTTCATTTTCTTAGGGGGATTGTAAGGTAAGTTGTTAATGGACCACATTTTGAGGAACATTGTTTTATGGCTTTGCTCGTGTCCTTCCCTCTCTCTGGAAGACTCTCTATTTATCTGAGTTGACCACCCCTTAATTCCTACTTGGCAAATCTGTCCCTAACGGCCGAAGTTTAGAGTCACTCTGTGAACTGTTAGAACATTCATTGCATGTATCATATCATCCCTTTGCTATTTTATTCATTAGAGTTTATAAGTTTTTTGAAGGTAAGGGCCTTGCTTAGACTTCTTTGAATCTCCTATAATATCAAGGACAGGCTGTTATTAAAAGTAGGTATTCAGTGAATATTTAATTCACAAGAAAAACAATGTGATCCACTGATATTATTTAATTGGGATAAAAGATAATTTTATATCAGTGAAATAGACTTTCCCCTGTACTAATCTCCACTGTGAATTAATAATTTCTCTATTTATATTTAGGTAACTGCAATTATAAGTTCATAGTTATACATTAAAAAATATTTGAGCTACATTGAAATTCCTATATTAGCTTTAGAATATGTATATGTATTTTATATATATATATACTCTATTTCCTATATATATATACTCTATTTCATATATATATATATATATATATATATATATATAGAGAGAGAGAGAGAGAGAGAGAGAGAGAGAGAGACAGAGAGAGAGACAGAGAGAGACAGAAACAGAGATTAGGAATTAGGAATTTAACTTTATTTAATTTATGTGCATTTTTATTATAAGAAAACTTAGGAGATAAGAATATTATTATATTGTCTGAAAAATTGTTATATTGAAAATTTGGTTCACAAAAAGATACGCGAAGTTTACAAACTTTTTTCTCCAAGGAATCTTGTTTTGAGACTTAAACCTGGTTGTTTTTTAAAAAAAAAAGTGTTTTTAAAGGTTTTTTAAAAAATCATGTCCCTGACTGCTTTCAGTTTAATCTCAACAGTTTAGGTATATAAAACTGGCTTTCCTTTCCTCTTGAAGGGGCATGAGATTCTAAATGTGATTGCCTTCCAGGCAATTCCCTTTATTTTAAAGTATAAATACCACTTCTGCTACTAAACAGAGTAAAGTGTAAAATGTAATCATCCACAAGCCACTCTTCTTATTTCCATGCCTTTGAACCTACAACAATTGCCTTACATCTGCTACCAGTATTTGCTATAGTAGATGTGCTTTTATTAACATTCTTTCTTCTGAAGAAAAAACATAAAACTTTCACTGTGGTCATGAATGTGTTTGCTTCAAATTGTCCCTGGGTCCTTGGATCTCAGCGAGGCTATAGAATTGATTCTCTTTGGGTTGAGAGGCAGTTCAACTGATTACTCTGCAATTCTGAGTGCTGTCTGGATGACTGGGGCTCTGTGTTTATGATCTTATTCATGCAATTCTCTTGCACTCTATTTCCTAAGGTGCAAAGGGCTGAAAGGGTATGATGACAGCAATGCAGTCATTACCTGACTGGCACATTTAGACCTGGTGCTCAAAGCACAGAACATGGAGGACGCACTATTGGTCTTTGTTGATAAACTTGGCCCTGAGTTTTATTAGGTGTTTTTGCTGGTTTGAGAATAGATTTCTCCAACATGCGCTTTTCTGTCAGAGAGTGAGTATGCTGCTTATTATCTACTGCTGTGGGGTGCAGAGGAAACAAGACATCTCCTGGATAATGGGAAGGGCTGGAGCACACCCACTCCACTCTCTTCAATGCACTGTGCTTTGTGCTTTCAAAAGCCCGGTGCTTCCAGTGGCACCAGCTTATTGCCCCCAAGACCTCTTTCCCTCTCTTCTCTCTTCATTGAATATCTATGAAATATATAATAAACAAATGAGAGAATGACCACTTTTTGTTTTAATGATCATATAGTTTGTGCATGATTGAATCAGTGACCGTGTGACTACCAGATTAAACAACATGTAATATAAGCAGATAGAGGGATCTTTGCATTTGAAGGTGAACTTGTGAGAACAGAGGGAAAAGAGGTATCAGTGAAGCATGAAGGACATTATCTGTGTTACTCAACCTCAACGGGAACTAAGGTCTGAGAAAAGTCTCACAGAATGTTCGGTGTTGCAAGGGACAGTATAGATGTATAGACTTGTGATTCTCAACTTTGGCTGCAAATTAAAATTATGTAGGCATTTTTCATATTAACTTGTTATTGAAATATAACATGTACAAACCATGAAGTAATTTTCACAAGGTGAATACAGTGTACCCATGTAATCACTACCAGATTGAGAAACAGGACCATCCTAGTCATCAGAAGCCCATGTTCTTCTAGTCATTACCTCCCAAAAGCAGTAATCCTTGTCCTGACTTTGAATACTATAAAATTATTTTTGCTTATTTTTGCAATTACTTCCATGGAATAATAGTATATTATGCTCTCTGTGTCTTTCTGTTTTTTTTTTTTTTTTTTTTTCCTTGCTCAACACTATGTGAGAGTTCATAATAAGCAGTAATATATTCATTTCCATTGTTGTCTAATGCTCCATTTGTGAATATGCCACCATTTATTTCCCTATTTTACTATTGATGGACATTTGAGTGGATTGAAGTTTTTGGCTATTACGAATAGTACTGCCATAAATATTACTTTATGAATACTTTGGTGAACACTTATAACCATTTTGTTGGGCACATATCCAGGAATGGAATTGCTGGACCGTGGATATGCGTGTGTTCAGTTTAGTGTACACAACCACTCATTTTCCAAAGTAGTCATTCCAACTGACACTTAATTTCTAGTTACTCCCCATTCTTGCCTATCTAGGGACTTAAAAAAAAAAGTGCCAATACCTAAAGGTCCACCTGAGCTCCACCACAGAAAATTTAAATCAGAGTTTCTGGGAGTAAGACCGAGAACTGGTATTTTAAAAAATCTCCCCAGATGGCATTAACGTGCACCAGAGAAGAAAATCCCAAATCAGCACTATTAAAATGAGGTAACTGGCGCATGAAGAGTGAAAATGCCCTAGCCACCTAGATAGTGAGAGGCCCAGGGCTAGGTGCCAAGTCTCCTGACTCCTTCTCCACGCTTTCTCTTCATAACCAATCTAATTTAGAGTACTTTCCCATTATTCCGTTCTCATATTGTGAAAATGAACTTTGGCAGCCTATATGTGTAAGGTGTTTTTTGTTGTTGTTTACAAGGCAGTTTTTCAGGCTTTGTGAGATAGATAGAGTGGGTATGCAAGACCAGCAATATAATTTGTGGGCTCCAGTGGAAAATGAAAATGTGAGTCTTTGCGTTCAAAAATAATTAAAAAGTTTCAGACCGTATCAGCAGAGCGTTGAACCAACCATGAGGCCTTTCAAAGAGTGAGTCCCCTGTGAGATTGAACACCCACGAAGCCAGTCCTGCAGGTGTTATTATGTGCAAGTTACAAGTCAAAAAGGAAGGTTCAGTGACTTAGTAAGTCAATGAGTTAAGAGCAGAGACTGGTCTGATGATGCCTGCATTGCCTTTCTGGCTAAGCAGGTGAGCATGTTCCTTTTCTTTTGTATTTTCTAAGATAAAATGAATAAAAATGATATAGACTAAATGCAAAAAATCTACAGAGGAAGAAAGTTTTTTTTTTTTTTTTTTTTTTTTTTTTTTTAAACACGGGATCATTTTGCAAAAGGAATAAAGAACAAATTTTGAGAAAATGAGATCCAACTAACTGCTGTTAAAGCTGCTGCCTGGGCTCCTTGCTTTCACACTCTTTTTGGACATCTATCCTATATTTTCTGAGACATCTGGCTGATAAACTCTATCCAGATGTTTGGACCCTCGCAATAGGCCTTGGGTTAGGGGCAGTAGAAAAAAAACAAATGGAAATATCTACTCACCTTCCTAGGGTAAAATCTTCTAATGAACGTGGAAATGTGAAGGATCTTGGGATATTAGGGTGGTTCCTAATGTAATTGGGCGTGGAATTGGAAAAAAAAAATATTGTAAAATGTAACTCTCCATTGTAGGTGTTTTGTGACAAAGTAATAATAATAATAATAAAAACCTACCCCCATCATATTCAATTAATCTACTCCGTCCTCTCCCACCATTCCCCCAAGTCATTCTTATAAATCTATGACAAACTACAAAAACTACAGGTAAATTGTAATTAGTGAGCTACATTATCAGACATCTAATTATAGGGGATGATTTCTATTTAATTCTGGTACTTATGAAGCTTCTCTTTGCCCCTTTTTAGTTGTTTAGGCATTTTTCTGAATGTCAAGCAGTAATATGTAACTAAGACTTTTTTTCTTAAAGTGGTCTATTTTTTAAATGTATGCTTCAGCTGAATTAGTGTGTCTCCTAAAGACATGCAAACACGTTTCTGACTTGGGCTACTCCCCGACACTCAGAACCTGGTAGTCTGTCCTTCCCATGAGAGTGAGGACTTGGATCAAAACCTAGGACTTGAAACCAAGCCACCACATATTTGAGTTAAAAGGTCTGTGGCCCTTAAAAATATCACTTACCCTCCTTTACCTTTATTTTCTCCATCACAAAACGGGGATTTTATAGGCTGAATTGTGCCCCTCCCATCCCAGCTTCATATGTTGAAGTCTTAACCCCTAGTCCTCAGGATGTGACTGTATTTGGAGATAGAGCCTTTAAAGAAGTGATTCAGGTTAAATGAGGACATTAGGATGGGCCCTAATCCAATGTGACTGGTGTCCTTTTAAAAAGAAGATTAGGACATAGGGAGACACAAAGGAAAGACCAAGCGAACACACAGGGCAAAGACAGCCATCTATAAGCCAAGGAAAAAGGCCCCGGAAGAAATAAACCTCACTGATACCTTGATATCTGACTTCCAGCCTCCTGAATTGTGAGGAAATATGTTTCTGAGTTATTTAACTCACACAGTCTGTGGTACTTTGTTATGGCAGCCTGAGCAAATGAATGCAGGGGATGATATCATACCACTCACTTCAAAGATTGTTTTGTGAAATAAATGGCATTGGCATGTTGGTTCACTGTAAAGTACAGTGTGGATGTTAGTCACTGAGGTAGCCCCTAAGTGTTACTTTACTATCTATAGCACACTGTCTGCTGGTGTCCCTTTATCTCCTTCCTCATCCCACGTTTTATTTTTGCCTTTGAGTAAAAGCATGGCTCCTAAAGAAAAGATGATTTAATTCAAAAGTGAAAGAGGTACACCATTCTTTCTCCCATTGTGTTGGTGTGTGTGTGTGTGTGTGTGTGTGTGTGTGTGTGTATACATATATGCTTTATACTTGTACTTTTAATCTAAATAAGAAGCCCCAAGTGTCCTTTCCTTGTTGAGAGGTCAAATCCACAGCAAACACCCAGATGTGAAGGTGCTCCCAGTCTAGCGAGTCCCTCTGATTTGCGTCTGTTCCCACCTCCTCTTGTCATTCATACTACGACAGAGATATGAGGAAGAGGACAGATTAATGTTTTCCAGGGTAATCCCCCGACAGCCTTTTTCTCTTTTGCTGAAAGACCATTTTTCTCGTTAGTTATCTTTAATAAGAGTCCTCATTTTAGTTAATAGGCTGTGCTAATATTACCCTGAGAATAGTTAGTATTTATATAGCAGAGTTTCCCTAGAAGCTCAAAGCACTGTATAAATATTGTCTCATTAAAAACTCATACATCCCCATGAATTAGATTGGTGTCTGCTGTGATTTCCCTGATGTGCAGATGGAGAAACTTAGAGGCTAAGTGATTTTTGCAAATTCAGAAAAGATGTGAGGGAAATACAGAAAAACATTACCTTTCAGATTTAGAGATAAAGCCTCAGGCCAGCTCCCCAGATGTTCACAAACAGAAAGGCGCTCAGCACAAAGCCACCAGCCTATGTTGTGATGAGTAATTAAAACATAAACATCAGGGTCATTACTTTTCTGTGGAAAATAGGGGCCCGTGTTTTAGCTAGGAAGGGCTGAGAAGTACCTGTAAAGTCTTAAAAGCAGGATTTGGCTGTTCTGGCTTTTTCTGGATTGCCAACCTTCCTGTGTACTGCTGCTGGTTTATTCAGATCACTTGTGATATTTCCATTTCTGAATCAACCTCTTCAGTAATCCTCTCACAGCAGTACCTAAAACAAAGTCCCACCCAAACCGTCCAATTTACTGATGGCTGTGTTCTGGTCTAGTCAGCAGGTTAATTGAAGGGCGTAATCCTGCATCGATTTTTCATTCTTTTGGTACATTGGTCTTTGTCTTTATTTCCTCCTCTGCATGGATTAGTTACATGGCTGCAAAATCTAAGAAACAGGCTTACCAAATTAATCAGTAGTAAAAATTGATTAATAAAATCTACACAATTACCAATATAGAATACCAGTATGGCTGTGCCATAAAGCAATGGAAAAGAGACCATGCATGAAGGGCTGATAGTGTTGAGGTTATTTCTGCTCCAGCAACTAACTGGTTAATGGAAATAGCAGTGGAAATGGTACTGTGAAAGCAGACCAAGGCTGAGAAAGAAGCCAGAGGGGAACCAAGACCCTGCAGGTAGATTTCCTGCTTATGGGTCAGGGCTGAATTGAAATTGTGACTGCAGGACTGACAGGTTTTTATTGTAATATTCATCTTCCTCTAAAATCTGGTGAACAGCTTCCCTACTGAATCAGATAATGCCTACTGCTGAACATCTGCAGTTAGAAAAAGGACTATTACTTTTGGCTGAAAGCTTTCTGATAGAGGATATTTCATTAAGAAAGAAGCAGCAGCCTTCATCTGCAGTGAAGTGGGGATATACCACAGATTTTTAATTCAGCATTTTCAGAGCACAGCAGATTTAGGGGTACTTTCCTTAATTGTTTCTTGAAAGATTTTGAGATTTATCCCATGGGAGGCATTATTTTTGAGTTCTTTGTTCTCTACAACATAAAAATACTTCCCTATGTGTCTTTTCTTATAAATTAAGAAAGACTGATTCTTTTGTTCTGTCATCAGACTCAAGCTGGTAAAAGCATCATTTCTTTTTTTAAAAAAATATACATTTTTTAAAAAAACAAGGTAATAACTCCCTATATTGATGATTTTTATAAAAGATAAGAGGGCTTTGTTTTCTAACAAGTAATACTGCGCTCTCTTAGGAGACACATGCTTTAAAAACATTGTTAGGGAAAGATTACAAATAATATATACGTTAAAATTGAGCAAGTGCTAGCCTTTCACACAATGAGAAAGAAATTCCATCTACAGCTAGCTTTGAAAAGACCCAAGTCAGAAACTGTATACTATTAGACTACAAGAACATTTTTCACAGACAAATAAATATTATTCATAAATCTCAAAATTCATTCCACAAATTTCATGTTAAAGGCATGACTATAGATATTTCTTGAGGCTAAAATACTTTAAAGTCCTACAAATCTCTATTTACTCTATTGTATGGTGCTATCCAATTTGTTCAGACATTATTTCCTGTTAGGGACATCTCTCCCTATAGACAATCTTTTTACTTTTTGTGTGAAAAAAATTTAGTACTTTTGCACCTTGGCAGAAATAGGACAGTGATAAGTTTGAGAAAAATCCTGAAAAAAGATCTGGTGAGGCTAGTGTTACTGGCCACTGGAGGGACCCACCCAAAATAGCAAAGCAGGTGAGGCACTTCGATCGGCCTCCCTGGGTTGTATGTCGACCCCATGTTCTGGAGTAATAGATAAGTCTGTCCAGTGGGGTTCTGCTAGGCAAATGTGCCAGGAGAGAAAGGTAAGAGAGTTAGGGCTTGGGGTGTGAGGCAGCTCAGTATTCGTTTGTTACGCTCGCTGGTACACTGGCCTTTCTCAATATCAGAGTGTTCCTATAACCAGATAACCCATCCTTCTATGGCCATTACTATAGTCTAGACATTGCTCTAAGCACTACATATTTACTCTTTTAATCTAATGATAAGAATCGGTCCTCATTTCTTTTCCCTCTCACTCACTCTATATACATAACACCCATAACCACACACACACACACACACACACACTCTCTCACACACACACACACATATATATATGTATGTATTGTTGTATTCCATCTCCTTTCCAGACCTTTTCTGTGAAACTCCACAGTGGCTGCTCAGGCAATGCTGCTGACGTAGGGGCTCATCAAGCCATGTCCGTTTACAGTCATGTGAGAGTTTTGTGATTGTCACACAGGTACATTCTAAGCTATTTGAAGGTGGGGATAATTTTTGAAACATTTTGGTGTGCCAGATAGCTCCCACAGACCTGGCACAGAGTACACACTCATCTGTCTGCTGAGGAGTTAGAACCAAACTGGAGTTTGGAAGAAAGAGTAGAATTGTGATGGGCAGAGCTCAATGGAATTAATTATTTCCAAGATCCTATTTTATATTTTGCTCTGTCAAATCAAGCTTTCTTCTCAAGACTAAAATTCCAATCATAACTGAATATATAAATATGGCTAGGGATTGGAAAATGAAATTATGCAGGTAATTAGACATTTATTTAGAGAGTAAATGGCTACACTGACTTTCCCCAAGAAATTGGCTTTATTCATTTTTATTTATAATTTAAAACTAATTTATATTGCTTTTATAAAAAAAATATTACTTCTTTAACTTGTAACTTTAAAAAGTGAATTGAACAAAAGTGTGGCCATAGTGGTATATATGGGTGTATATGGACTAAATGTCAGCCCTGAGAGCCATGATGCTAACGACTATGCTGTATCAAGTAAAGCAGATACTCAAGGCTTAGGGTTCATTTAATCCAACACCATCTTTTTCTAGATGTGTCCCAGGTCACACATTCAAATCAACAACTGGAAGTCAGGTTGCTGGTTTCTGGTGGTCCATGCTTTCCACTACATCATGTCTAAATGTGAATAGAAATGAAGTCAGATTATACTAGAAAGACACAATAATTGGGTTGATGATAACAAAATGGCTGAGTAATTAGGCAGAGACAGGTTGTCCTATAGGTAGAATAACTAAAAGTATAACCTAAACCACTGGCAGAGACAAGAGTGAAGCCAAAATTCAAATGAAAAAGTAAGAAGTCAAGAAGTTATAGATTAGGAAAGTCTGTAACCGAAATATATCATTTAATATTATAGATAAAGGAATCCTTAACACATTTCCTAGAATGGTTTGCTTGGGATTCACACTAGGAGAAACAGAAGGAAGGAGAAGATAGTAGTTTCAATTTACTTGCCAGCCAATATCTTCAATCATATTCTTTGGTTTCAACATTCTAATACCTCTGTAGAATTCCAATTCACTGATGCTTAGAGTAGCAGAGTCCTTGGCAATAAGACAAAAGACATTCTGTGAAGAAATGCATGTTACTAGTTGAACCTTTTTCCTTTTAGCTTTGAAATGTTACCCCCCCCCTCCCCCCAAAGAGAACTAGGATGAGAATTGACCATCTCTACCCAATTATAAACCAGAGGGGTCCTGCAAGGGAGTCAGTTTTATCCTCATTTATCACAGCAAAAAGCCAATAAATGATATGTGAAAGTTAATATGTCTGGAAGTAATAGTATAAGGTTTTCTTCTAAGATTTGGAGATATCAACATTACAACTGAAACAGAAGCAAGTTGCAGAATTAAAATAGTTTCCCCTTTGCCAACAGGAATAGGGGATAGAAAACGTATGACAAACAATTATTCAGTACCTTTCAAAATAAGGCTTTTTCTACTAGTTTTATTTGGTCTAATCCTTGTGCATACGTTACTTTAATAAACATTTTTTTTTTTTTAATTTCAAAAGAGAAGTAATTAATTTTCCACCATTTTGGGGGGGGGGTGGCGTGGAAGGGAGGAAAGGCCTACAGAAGGCAGGAATTTGAATGAAATGGAAGGTTTCTTCAAAGGACGTGTCAGTAGCCCTCAGTCTTTTTTTTAATAAATGGGACGTATTCAATCAATCAAATTAAGATGAGTTTGGCTACTTTCCCAGTGCCTCCCCTGTTTTTCTAGAGCTACTTAGCGACTCATCCTTGCCATAAGGATTTAGCAGAGTAAATGTGATGAGTGAAAAATTCTGTAATGTATCCCAAAGCCAAATCTAAATGCTTTTTCAGTCACTATTTTAGACTGCCTATATCACCCTTCCCTCAATTTGTATAAATAATGGTTGAGCTGCATTTTCAAACTTCTTAATACTATATTAAATAAACACAATTATATAATACACATTTAATAATCCATTGATTTTCCCTGAGAAGGAAAATTGGTTACTGATACATTTCTTACCATTTTTTAATCTTCCACATGATGAGGCATTCTGAGTGGAACTGCCAGCTGGTTTGCCAGAGTTGTAAATCATATGAATGTGTATACCCATTGACCACCCAGGACACAATAATGTTATTGATCATTCACACTTTCACACCTAAGCAATTATCACTAAAATGATCAGACTTTCTGAAACCCGAGCCATATGCCACTAACTCATAAATCAAAGCTGGAGCTCGGTGAAAGGTTGAGTGGGATGCTGGGTTTCTCCTGCCCCATTACTCCTTGGGAACCCTAGGGAGGAATACCTTTCCTGTGAATCCTTTAATTGGCTGTATCCCAAGAAACTCAGCTGTGGTTTGACATTCACTCTGTTAGTGGGAGGCAATGTTATTCAGACAAAGGAGAAAGCTGACAGCCTCATTCTGAAGTCTATGAATATTTAATACAATGTTAGGGTTGCACATGACTGGTAAATAGTGATTTGTCATGCTTAGACTGAATGAATTTTGCATTTATTTTGCTTTTGTCTTTTGAATGTCTAAATAAAGAAAACAAGAGAATTCTTTAATCTCATAAGCATGTCATTTCCACCACAAAACCATCTGTACCTTGTTTTAGTCAATTGACAAAAATTAATAATTTATACTCGAAAAAGTTTGCATGTGAATCCTTAATTTCTAATTTCATATTTTAGTTTCCAGGAACATGAGCAATAGCACGAGCTATTTCCTAATTGTAGGGCCTTTTCCATGTAATTTACCCATTTTTGGATCTTTATTTCCTCAGTCCTAAAGTGAGGGCTTGGGTCAAATCAGAGTGAATGTTTTATTTGACCAGTACCTCATCAAGGCAGACCTTAAAAACTTATAATCATTAATTTTTCAATGTTTAGAGATTAGATGATTTTTTTCCTAATAACAATTCATGTTTTTGGGCTCTTTGGGGGAAAAAAAATCACAAGATCTATCAACACTGAGACCAATGATCATTTGGAGGCGAGAAGCTGCTAAGCCATTTAGCTGGGGTGTGTGCTGCATGGCGTGCCCAATCCTGCCGCCCCTTAGTGGGTTCCTAACTCTGAGGGTTCATGATACTTTCCATCTATGCAGCCCTTTCACACTACATTTTCCTGTACCTGACTTGCTTTGCACATTTATATTCCCTGTCTGTCCTGTGAGCATGTGTCTGTAACCTCTGGAGCCTAAACTAAAAATTCTGTGACTCAAGACTTTATTTCTCAAGAAGGATCAAGAATAATTTAGCGATACAGCAAGACAGATTATTAAGTCCTAAGCTGTTTTTTTAAATTACTAAAAGGCATGGTGGATGATTCCCGGAAATCATATGTGAGGGAGGGTGGTGTTTTGCTGGCATCGGCTGGAGTCTGCCCAGGTCCCAGAGGCTGCCTGTAGTTTTTTTGCCACAGGGACTTTCTCCAGTATAGCTGCTTACCCGTCAAGCCAGCAGCAAGAGTCTCCCCCTTCAGTCTGCTAAGATAGAGTCTTGTAAATTTTACAAATTGTGGGATAGCATTCTATTATCTTTGCAAATCCTATAGGTTGTAAGCAAGTCACAGGTCCAACTTGTACTCAAGGGGTGGGGGGATTGCATAAAAGTGTAAATACCAGGAGGTAGGAAACATGGGAGGTCACTCTGGGGTTTGTTCGTCCACCACATATAGTAAAATATTTTTTCCTTCAATAAACATTTATTCAGCACTTACCCCATATAGCCTTCATTCACTTAATGAAAAATAAAACTGTAGTGGTAAGTATCTTCAGATATAAAGTTGAATAAGATACAGCTCCTGCCTTCTAGAAATTGACAGTCTAATGTGAAAGTCCGATCAATAAATTTGTCATTCTATTTATACTCTAAAAAGTATTTAAAGTATGTTCAGAATGTGCTTCTTGAGAATCTCTTGGATTAAAATATGTGCATTAGACTATATTTACATAAGACAGTGGACTAAAATTTTCAACAAATTGTTAAAACGTACTAGGTTCTTTTGCTGAGCTCTAAGTTTACCAGCCAAATGCATTTGATGATTGTTGTAGGTAGTGGTTTCCACTCTCCCTCCACCTCCCTTCGCTAGTATAATACAAAATCCACAAGGTAAAACAGTCCATGCCAGACAAAGAAAAGTCCTCAATACATGTTTCTTAAGTCTTTGCTTATCTTCTCCTTTATAGAACAAGAAGGCTATCGATGGAGAAAGGATGTTAGAGATTCTGCATACTTTATTTGTAAATGCTTTAACATTACACTGAGTTTCTCATGGTAAATTGTTAATGGAAAAGTATTAAATCATATATCAAAAATAAGAAATGTCTTACTGTCTTACTTGAGCTCACCACTGCCTAACACGTATTACCCTTCCCCACCGCCCCCATACCGCTCAGGAAAAAAACAAACAGAACACAAAATCATATTCCAAGTGCTGACACCAATTTCTGAAAATCAGATTGCAGTCAAAGAATTTAATCGCCGCAACTCCTAAAAGATGCACACACGGTACACATGGGATTGTATATGCAGTCTCTACTTAATGTGATTGATACCAAATTTCACTGGGTACTGATGAGACCCTGTGTTCACTGCAGAGGTAGCATGCGGCCCTTAATTAGGAGAAAGAAGTGCTTTTCACTGTTTAAGACATTTTTTACCAGGGAGAAAATGATTATTCACCCTGTGCTTAATATTATTCACTAAAATATTTCCTGTAAATTCCTCTCTCAGGGACAAATTTCTATGTATTCTACGTTTTTGTCCATATGTATGTGTCAATAGCAAATTTCAGAATCTCTTTGTCTGTAGATGAGCCATTATTCCTTTATTTGTTAAAAATAAAGCTGTAGCACATGCCCAGGTTATTTCTATTTCTTAGAGAGAGGAAAATATGACCATGTTTGTCCTTTTTAAAAAAATATTATTTTGTGTATCAGATATTCCATTTCAAATTATTTGGTCAAATCAACTTTCAACACACATTCTTGACAGCCCGTTCTTTTTGACTGTGAAGGTGGTGCTCATTTTTATCTGAGTCTTGAAGTTAAAAAAAAAAAACGATTCATTTGGCATATTTTTCTTTCATTTATTGTGGATCTGAAGGATATTCAGACTTGGTGACTAAATGTGTTTGATCCCCATTTACAGAGAAAAACAAGACTTAGGATGTTAAAAAAAAAAAAAGTCCTGCTTTCTTCCTCCTTGGTGACTAGTGCTTGAAATGAAAAAAAGGAGAAGCATGAATATAAATGTGTTGATTATGGCACTGAAGGAATCAGAAGCCTCTTTTATTACATCAGCTATTCCATTTGCACACATATGTGGCTACAGTAGATGATTACTATAGATTCACATCTTGCATTTGCAGCTGGGAGAATGCTGTATGTAAATGAGGCAACGCATATGCTGTCCATTCCCAATCATTTAGGAGCTAACTGCCTGAATTTTCTGAGTTTAGGCTTCTTCTCCAGTCATTTCATCAAGTTAGGACTCCATGAAGCAACTGCTTCATTTGCAAATAGCTCCTTAGTTAAAATTCCCCATTAATCTTTGTTGAGCCTACATTGTGAAATAATGAGGTGTCAGTTGTCTATTTCAAAATTACTGTCTGAATATTTTTGACTCTGTTGGGAAGCAGTGTCAAGTGTATTCGTATGTTGAATGTGAGTGCTTCATAGATAATAGTGTTTTAAGCTAAATTTCAAGGATATGATGACTGGAGTTTTTCACGCTGACAGTCATTTTCTTAATGCCAAAGGGGTTTTTAATGGTCAGTTTCTTGCCTGATTCATTTCCCAATATGCTATGGACTCAAGGATTTTTAAAGTCTGTTGTAAAGATGCATAGGAATGAGGCAGAAAAAACTGAAAGCCAGCATTAGTAAACTTTGTTTGCAAATGAACAGATGAGCCAGCAGGATGGAATAGTAAAAGTGTTACTTGGGTTAGTCTGGGTTTCTCTCCAAAGTGAAAGTACACTCAGATCATTTCTTTCCATGGAAGATGTGCTTCTGACAGTAGTGTCATAATCTGCATATTGTACAACCTCACACTTTATAATCAAGGGGATTGAGTTGAATTGCTGAGTTCTTATTATATGAGGTCAGACAATTAAGTTCACAAACTTGTTGCAATGATGTAGCTAAACTTTTTTGATATCAGAGGGATTATTCATTATGAATTTGTACCAACTGGACAAACAGTTAACCAAGTTTACTGTTTGGAATTGCTGAAAAGGCTACGTGAAAAAGTTAACAAAAATGACCTGAACTTTTCACCAACAATTCATGGCTCTTGCATCACAACAGTGCACCAGCTCACACAGCACTGTCTGTGAGGGAGTTTTTAGCCAGTAAACAAATAACTGTATTGAAACACCCTCCCTACTCACCTGATCTGGCCCCTAATGACTTCTTTCTTTACCCATAGATAAAATAAATATTGAAAGGAAGACATTTTGATGACATTCAGGACATCAAGGATAATACGATGACAGCTGTGATGGCCATTCCAGAAAAAGAGTTCCAAAATTGCTTGGAAGGGTGGACTAGACGTTGGCGTCGGTGCACAGCTTCCCAAGGGGAGTATTTTGAAGGTGACCACAGTGATATTCAGCAATAAGGTATGTAGCACTTTTTCTAGGATGAGTTGGCAAACTTAATTGGGTAAATACTGAATAACACACATTTGCTCCTATGAAGTTTATCGCCCAGTGGGCATACTGTCAAAGGAATAAACCAATAAATATACAACCAATATAAACCTGTAAAAGGCACTAATTGAGCACTGAGTGTGGAACTATTGGATGGCAAAGACCTATTTTTTTGGAAGTCAACGGAGCCGAGCTCTTAATCTGGAAAAAAAAAAGGAATGTGAAGTCTCAAAAAGAGAGTAGATCAACACAGTAATTATTAAAATAACTGTCTTGGGTTGGGTTCCCAAGAAACAGAGGCTGAGAAGTGTGTACTGAGAGTCCTCTCAGAAGAAACCTGAAAGCAGGTGAGGGAAGCAGACTAGGGCAGGGGAAGAAGCCAGGGAAAGGTGTGGTCTCAGCCTGATCCCGTAGGGAGCTCTGGTGCATGACTGGTACTGCACTTTGAGGTACATGAGGCTTTTATACTCCATATCAGTCAAAATTGGCTGCAGGATGTAGCATTTCTGGGTGAGCTGTCTCCTGTCCCCTGAAGCCAGTGTTTCCGGAGAGGCATAGCTCTGAGCTATTTGCAGCAACAGGAGGATGGATGGGTGCAGAAGCCTCGTGCAATAATGACTAGTGTTTATTGCGTGCTTACTGCTTAAGGGCCCAGCACTCTTACAAGCATTTTACAAGGATAATATGTGTTGATTCTATGAGGTATATGATAACATTTCTCCATTTGAAATTTAAGGAAACTGAAGCACAAACAAATTAGGTGAACTAATCGAGGTTGTACAGCAGGGACGGGGCAGAGCCAGGGTTTGGACCCTTTCAGTCTGATTTTGAGGTACAGGGTAGCTACCCTATTTCTCTATACATGTTATAGTGAACAATGCCATTTCAAACTAGACAAGTAGCAACAAAATTGGTTGTAATTTGTTTCTCATTTCTTCACAGAAATAATTGTCTAAGTTGTGATTAAACTGCCACCTAGTCTACAGGAACTAAAATTTCCTGTAGATTCCAGGAAAACATCTGCCTATATCCTAGGAGCAGTATAGCAGCTCCTACATGTTGACTCCTTTCCCATTTCTGGAAAAGACCACATTCTTCACATCTCCTGATGTCAGCTTCTCTCTCCAGACTGGCCATGTTCCCCTCACTTTTTGCATTCCAGCCACATCTGTTTTCTGATTGCATCATGTTCCCTTCTGCACATGCTGTTCCCTTCAGCTGGAATGTGATTCCTGCCCAAACCTCTTTGCCCCCAACTATGTGCTTGGTTATCTCCCTATTATCCTCCAGATATGATTGATCAGGCTTCACTGACTCCACATCCTGCCTCCTTGACAGGCCAGGGAGTTTTGTCTTAGATTCTCACTTAACTGTGACCCTTCTTTTCAGAGCTGCTATCTTTTTTCATGTTTATCGTACATACGTTGGTGAAATTGTTCAATTAATGCCTGTCTCCTTGCTTCGTCTGCAAGTTTCATGAGGGCAGGAATTGTGTTTGCTTCACTCACTATTATACCCAGCACAGGGCCTGACACATTGTGCATACTCAAGAGATATTTGTTAGTAAGTGAATAAATGAAGGAAATAATGTATGTTGTCTGCTCCTAGGTTTTCCATTGCAGACAATTGACAAGCTTGCCTCTCTGGCCCAGAGGCTTCTTGTGCTCAGAAGTTTGGTTTATCACCAGGACTTGTGTCCATCCAGCAGGCATGGCTTGTTACAGGTCCGGAACCTCCTGGTCTGATCCAGCTACTTCCAACCAAGCTCTGAGATGCTCTGCAGACCCTCTACCCCCAGTCTCCATCCTTTATTGATGGCATCATTCATTTTGAATTATACACATTTGAGAAATAAGAAGCCATTGGAGGCTATCACCATCTTCTATTACTGTAAGGGTCGCGTGTGGATGTATTTGGGATTTCACAAGGCTCCTCTAATGTTTATAAGTTTCATTTTAAAAGTAGCTAGATCCACTAAAAACACACCCATTTA
Organism: Rhinolophus sinicus; assembly: GCF_036562045.2. Taxonomy (NCBI): domain Eukaryota; kingdom Metazoa; phylum Chordata; class Mammalia; order Chiroptera; family Rhinolophidae; genus Rhinolophus; species Rhinolophus sinicus. The sequence continues at coordinate 134,839,671 of NC_133753.1, read as the reverse complement.
GGAGCATGAATATTTACACTGATATTTTAGTAAAATACCTTAAAATAAATAAGAGGTATTTTAAGGCTTTTAAATAATGCATCCCAATTATCTATGAATATTTTCTTCTGCTGGTATTTGTTTTTACTAGTAACAATCTTAAAAGAATTCTAGACAGGATTTGTAATGAGTAACTTTCACTAGGAGTTGAAAAAGGACGAAATAACATATCTGGACCTGTGTTTTTCAATTATACTCTCAAATTGATTTCTCTGTGGTAGACACTAGTTTCAAAGCAGAAAAGTTGAGATAGATAGTATTAGGTTGGTGCAAAAGTAACTGCAGTTTAAAAGGTTACAAATAATTGCAAAAACTGCAATTACTTTTGCATCAACCTAGCACTTCAATCCTCTACATTTTCCATGTTATTTTACTGGCATAAAGAAGGTGCCTCCCATTGATTTGAAACAATATTATGATATATGTATATATGAATTGACTGTGCATTCATTAACTTATTCGTTCATTTAAAATAATTATTTACTATACACCAAATTAAATATGTTATTACTTTATTATCTACTATGTAAGCAATTGAATATTCTGTTGAGATTATATCCAGATTTTGTCAAAGGAAACACATTATAAAAGTTCTTAGCAACATTATTATTATTATTATTATTATTATCATCATTATTACTTCATTATTCTTAGAACAATTTTGTGAGCTTTGGACTTAATGGCACAGTAGGTCATTTAGATCTCTGCCCTGAGGAACTTGACTGAATATCAAATTGAGGCCAGCTCTGCTAGGGAGTATTCTAAGTACTAACGTGCAAAAAAAACCTAAATGTAATAGTGGAATCAAAAGATGAAGCTTGGCCTATCAAATTACAATTGGGGATCTACACATAACGTAATGGCCTGTGTTGGAATTTAAATATTAAAGATGGAATACACCACATTTGATATTTATCCTGCTTGATCATTCTTCTCTAAGCTCAGCAAGGTGATCCAAAATTCTAGTATTTTTATATCTTAACAGATTATAATTATACTTACAGTTTCCTTATGCATCTAAAGAGAAAACAAATAGCTAAAATTGGAACCCTATGATAGCTCTTTCTTACAGTGCTACACATATTTCATAAAATGAGCTAGGGCCAGAACCCAAGAATTCCCTTTATGACAAGTAAGGTGATCATATACGTGTTGGCTAAATTGGAACAACTTTGAGAGGGAAGGATGGTGTTCTGAAAAGTTATACCAGGACAAAAAGCTGTGAACATTTCAGGTAAATTTGGATGTATAATCACCATAGAAGTGAATAAATCCAGATGTTTAGTCACTACTGATTCCTTGGCTGTGAAAGCACATCTATTGGAGATTACACTTTTTATTTTAGTTTGTATTTAGGTAATATTTTAAAATAATTTTGTTAATATTAAGTCTTTGGAAATATTATTTATAAACACATATTGTATATACCCATATACATAGACATATGTATTCATTCATTCATTTATCCAAGTAATATTAATTGAGCACCTTCCTTATTCTAGGCAGTATGCTAGATTTGGGGACAATGTGGTGAGAAAACATGAGGCAGTGTCCTTGCCATCATGCACGTGTTGCTTAGTGTATGCAATGGACATTAAGCACAGTTGCACAAGTCACAGAAAATTTAAACTGTTGTGTTACAAAGGAGATGTAGTTGGGATTACAGGGAGATGTAAAACAGGGATTTGATTCCTAAAAGACTCCAGATAAGCATTTCTGACCAAGTAACAACTGTGTTGAGATTTAAATGATGAGTGGAGATAACTAGTTATGATGAGAGTATAGACCAGAAAGGATAGTTTAGTGAAGACCAGATTGATGGTTTCATCCAATTGATTGGATCTCATCCAGTGAAGATATGCTCAAGGAATGTTCATGGGTCTTGGTGACACACTAGATTTAAAATTTTTTTAAAAAAATTTCTTAGTGAATATCTTTTGCTTTGCTAGTGTGGTAGGTGAGTTTTTGGCATTTGACTGAATGTTGGAGAAAGAGAAGGATGGAGAGGCTGAAAAACTACCAGAGGTGCCAAAAAAATGTACACAAGTGGACACTTTGGTCAACGTTGCTAAAGCAGTAGTTCGCCATAATCAGAAGTGTCTGGACGCTGATGGCAACCACTTTGAGCACCTGTTGTAATTGCAGAAGTCAAACGTGACTTGTATTCATCTTTTGTTATTGGTATATATTGAGTATTATAGTTTTCCTTTCTTGAAATGTGTATACATTTTTTTTGGCACCTTCTGTATATTTGTGATGGAGTGAAAGAAGAGGTAGAACAGATTTCATAGGAAGATCCTCTGGTGGAAGGATCCAGCAGAGATGCTCAAGAGAGGTTGTGTAGAAAATGTACACATGCTGAGAGTAAATAACCTGGGTTTTGAGGGTGGATTTGCAGTTGAGGGGCTGAGACTGACTAGGTAAAGAGCAATGATGGACTATGGGGGGTCCAATCCCCTTTAGTTTGCACACATATGTTAAGATTTACCAGTCCTTTTTCATGCTTTTGTATTCCTTATCTCTTGCAATTCTTGTACTATTTTTTTTTTTACAGTTTTCAGAAAATAAGCCACAGCAAAGATAAAGTGAGTTAGTTCTCTACCTTATTAGAACTGCCCAAGTAGGCTTCGTAGCTTTAGTTTTTAAATATTTTTATTAAAATATAGATAACATATAATACAAAGTATTTTAGTTTAAGTTGTACATAAGAGTTAGTCAACATTTATATATCTAAAGAAGTGATCACTGTAAGACCAGTAACCATCTGACAGTGTACCACACTGTCACAATATTATTGACTATATTCCCCATGCTGTACATTACATCCCCATGACTTATTTGTTTTATACCTAGAAATTTGGATGTCTTATTCCACCTCACTTTTCCATCCCCCCTTTTTAATTTTTCAATTATAGTTGACATTCAATATTATTTTATATTAATTTCAGGTTATCAGCATAGTGGTTAGACATTTATATATTTTAAGAAGTGATCCCCCTGATGAGTGTAGTATCTACCTGGCACTATACATAGTTATTGCCATATTATTGATTATATTCCCTATGCTGTATTTTATATTGCCATGACTATTTTGTAACTACCAATTTGTATTTCTTAATCCCTTCACCTTTTTCACCCTGCCCCCCAACACCACTCCCATCTATATCCCAATAAATCTTGTACCCATCTGACACCGTACATAGTTATTATTGACTATATTCCTTATGCTACACCTTACATCCTGATGACTACTTTGTAAAAACCAATTTGTACTTCTTAATCCTTTCCCCTTTTTCACCCATTCCCAACTCCTTCCATCAGGCAACCTTCCAAATGTTCTCTGTATCTATGAGTTTGTTTCTATTTTGTTTCTTTGTTTATTTTTTTCCTTAGAGTCCACGTATAAACAAAATCATATTGTACCTGTCCTTTGCTGTCTGACATACTTCACTCAGTATAATACCTTTCAGGTCCATCCATGCTGTTGCAGATGGAGAGATCATATTCCCTTCCATGGCTGAGCAATATTCTATTATATATACTCGTATATGTACCACCTACTCTTTATCCATTCATCCATCGGCAGACACCTACTGCCTCCACATCTTGGCCTCGTAAACAATGCTGCAATGAGTATATGGATGCACACGTCCCCTAGAAGTAGCATTTTGGGTTTTATCGGAAAATTACCCTGAAGTGGGATTACTGAGTCCTTCTTTGTCACTTGTTATAGCCTTTGTTTGAAAGTCTGTGTTATCTGCTATAAGGATTGCTACCTCGGCTTTTTGTTTGTTTGTTTCTATTTTCATGAAATATTTTTTTTTCCCATCCCTTCACTTTCAGTCTGTGTTTGTGTCTTTTGATCTGGTGCGTCTCATGTAGGGTTTTGAGATATGTAAGGGTCTTGTTTTCTTATCCATTCAGCCCTCCTATGTCTTTTGATTGGAGCATTTACTTCATTTACATTGAAAGTAATTGTTGATGAATGTGTAGTTATTACCATTTTATTATTAATATATTTTTATCTTTTTCTTTTTTTTTTCTTAAAGAAGTCTTTCTAACATTCCTTGTAATACTGGTTTGGTGGTGAGGAACTCCTTTAGCATTTTCTTCCTGGGAAGCTCTTTATCTGTTCCTCCATTCTAAATGACAGCTTACTAGGGTCGAGTAATCTTCGTTGTAGGTCCTTGCTTTTCATCACTTTGAGTATTTCCTGCCAATCCCTTCTGGCCTGCAAAGTTCTGTTGAGAAATCAGCTGATAGTATTAACAGCTGCTCTGTAGGTAACTAGCTGCTTTCCTCTTGCTTCTCTTAAGATTCTTTATCTTTAACTTTGGCATTTAAATTATGATGTGGGCTTGTTTGGGTTCATCTTGTTTGGGACTCTATGTGCTTCCTGAGCTTGAATATCCACTTCCTTCACCAGGTTAGGAAACTTTTCAGTCATTATTTCTTCAAATAGGTTTTCCACCGTCTCTCTCTCTTCTCCTTCTGGTATCCCTATGAGGCAAATGTTGGTATGCTTGATGTGGTCCCAGAGGCCCCTTAAACTCTAATTTTTTTGGATTCTTTTTTCTTTTTGCTGTTCTGATTGTGTGTTTTCTGCTACCTTATCTTCTAAATTGCTGATTCAATTCTCTGCTTCATCTAATATACTATTGATTCCCTCTAACGTATTCTTCATTTCAGTTATCATACTCTTTATTTATGACTGGTTCATTTTTATGTTTTTTATTTCCATTTTTATGTTTTCTATCTTGTTGTCGAATTTCTCCCTGAGATCACTGAGCATCTTTATAACCAGAGTTTTGAACTGTGCGTCTGATAGATTGCTTGTCTCCATTTTGTTTAGATCTTTCTTCTGGGGTTTTGTTCTGTTCTTTCTTTTGGGGAATAGACATTTTGGCTGTCTCACTGTGTTTGTTTCTATGTATTAGGTAGGGCTGCTATGCCTCCTGGTCTTAGTAGAGTGGCCTTATGTAGTAGATGTCCTGTGGGATCCAGTGGTGTAGTCTCCCTGGTCGCCACAGCCTGTTCCATGTGTGTGCCCTCCTGATGTAGTTGAGACTTGATTGCTGTTTGCACATCACTAGGAGAGGTTGACCATCAGGCTAATTTGTTGTGAGGACTGGCCGTGACTACAGTGGAGGAACTGCGGTGCAGGGGCTGACCCTATAGAGCAGGATTCACTTTAATGGAGCTCTGTTGCCTGCTCAGTCTTCTCTTCACATGTGTTGTCCTTGGAGGTGGCCGGGTGATGCTCCAGCCCAGTCTGAAGCTGGTCATTGATCTGGCTGGCCCCAGGGCCTCCTAGGAGGAGACCTACAGCAGGCAGAGTTCAGCTGCAGTCTGTGCCCTGCCTGGGGCCAGCTGGCATGAACCACAAAGCAATCCAGAGATTGCTGCCACCTGCACTGTATTGGAGGTGCCTTGAGAGGCCAAGCCATGAACCAAGGTCAGTTGTTGCTAGTGTCGGGCTTATGGCTGCTTATCCAGAGTTATGGGACATGCTGAAGCCAGATGCTGCTTGTTTGGGTTTTGTGAACCTTTGAGAGGTTTTAGGAATGTCTGTAGCATTAGCCAAGGCAGGCCGTTTGGAAGTGGTTTGGGCGTGCCTGAAAGTTGAGTGGGGCGTGGTCTCAGGGAATCAGTGGGGCAGGGCAGATGAATGGCATTAGTCAGTTTGATGGAGACTCCGATTGGCTTCTGTGTGCGTGTGCACGCAGGGAGGGGGTGGGCTTAACATGGAGAGAATGGTTTCTGCCCGCTCCTCCATCTGGGAGAAAGCTGCCCCTTCAGCTCTCACCCTGAGGCTAGACAACTCAGTTCCTCCTTGTAAGTCCCTGGCGCCCTTCAAGTTCCTGCCCCAGCGCTGGAGCTCAGAGCAAGAGCAAATGAATCTGTGAGCAAGTAAGTCTGTGCGCGGTCCCTCTGGGTACCTGGGAGGGCAGATACCCTCCGTCTCACTCAGCCACAATCTCTGCTGGTTTTCACAGTCAGAAATAAGGGGATTTCTCTCCCCAACACTGAAACTCTGGGCTGAGTAGGGGCTGGGACCCCTTGCTCCTCAGGGATGGACCTCTGCAGCTGAGATATTTCTTCTGATTTTTAATGGTCACACATGGGTGTTGGACCAGCCCATTCCTACATGTCTCCCTCTCCTACCAGTCTTGAGATGGATTCTTCTGTATGTCTGTATCCTGTTTCCCCAAAAATAAGACCTGCCCAGACCATCAGCTCCAGTGCGTCTTTTGGAGCAAAAATTAATATAAGACCCGGTCTTATATCACATAAGTCTTATATTAATTTTTGCTCCAAAAGACGCTCTAGAGCTGATGGTTCAGCTCGGTCTTATTTTCGGGGAAACACGGTCATTGTAGGGCTTCGGTTAAGATAGATTTCAGGTGATTCTCAATAATGGTTGTCTTGTGCTTTAGTTGTAATTAACGTGGTTCTGAGAGGAGGTGAGCACAGCGTTTACTTACTCTGTCGCCATCTTGACTGGAAATCTAGTGGCTTCCTAGCTTTAATAACTTGTACTTTGTATAAGTGATTAAAATTTTCCTTCCCAATCAGAGTTCTTCTAACCAGTTTTAGGACAGTTTGAGGTGCAAAGAGCTACCATTTGACCAGTTCTCATCTGTAAGTAAATATTTCTGAGGGTGTAGTTTCAAGCATTATCAAGGTGGATGATGTATATGTTTATGTCCATGCGTGAGCAAAGTGCATGTGTGTGCAGGAAAGTGAGGAGCTAGTTTGACATTGTCCCCTCCCTTAAGCTTTTAAAAAATAAATTCCATAGGACAGTAAGGCTAACATACACAAAGCAGTTTTTAACAATACAAAATTTACCTAAATTTTGATTTGCCTATCAGTTGGAATGGTAAAGGCTACAGGTAATTAAGTACAAAATAAAGGATTTTTATTAGTGGTGCTTATAATTAAACACAAAATCAAGAAAGATGACATCTTAAGTTTAGACCAAATGTTTCTTTGAGCTGATAATTATATTTTTGCTCAACTGACATGTCTTTCAAAAGTTTTATTTATTTTCTCTGTCTCAGTGGCTTCCCTGAGTTCAAAATGTGCAAATAGAATTCATCCCCGTTCCGAATGATACAACAGTAAAAACCTTACTGATTTCTGTCAGATGAAGCCTTGGATAAAAGATTCTAAGCAGAAAGCATGACCCTGTACCTGAAAGGGTAAAACAAATGGCTGTGAATAATGTGGCTGAATATAGGAGAGCAGAGATGAAAAAAAAAAAAAAAAAGTTTCCAGGCTTATTTCTGGTGCAATTCCTTGACTATCTCTTTATGTATCTGCACTGAATACAGGGTTTTCTCATTAGCTAGCCTAGAATGCCACGAAGTTCTGATTTTCATGTTCTTTCTTTCCATGGAGTATTTCACTGCATTCCCCTTTTCTCTAGGATAATAAAACTCTTTATTCCCTAATTGCTCAATGGAGGATCCACATGGCTAGGATAATAATGAGCCGGCACAGAGCCTTGATTTCTGGAAGGCTCTGTGGATTCAGAGAAGTCACAAGGCTTGCTAAAGTGAATTCCTTTTTGCTTGCATTTTGTCCCTCAGGTAATATAGACCAAAGAGGAAAGATGCAACTTCAGGCATTAGTGGAAAGGCCCCATGATCTGGAAAGGAACTTTGTTCAAGCGAGGGCGTGTCAGCCCCAGAGCTTTTAAAAAAATGAACCACCGAGCTCAGACATTTTAGCGAAGTGCCACTGAAATGACTTGACACGAGTGGTTGTATAACCTAGTATCACCTTTCATTGACTCTAAGCCAAACCATTCTCATTAGAGATTCTGCTGGAAGTCTGCCTAATGTTTGAGGGTTTATTTCTACAAATCCAAGATAGATGATATAAGTACTAATTGTCTGACTAATGAGAGGAAAAGCTACACAACAATGAAGGTCACTGTTGATATCCAAAGATAAGCACTCGCCATGCTGTGTGGCTGGTGGCTCTAGTCCTCACAATACAGGGTCAGCATTTTGAAGACCATCATTCCCTGAGTTGTGGGGTATGCATTCCCTTCTCCTGATTCCTCCCCACAATGTGGACCATGCAGTAATCTGAAAAGCATCGCTGCAATATTTGTCCTCAGTCTTATTATTATTTTGAAAATTCAGTGAGATATCAGCAGAAAAACACCAGTTTCACTGGAGTCACTGTGCAGAGGAGTTAAAAGATCAAGGCTGATCATCAGGTTATTATTCTGTCGTGCATTTTAAGGATCGTCCTGATGACATATTGAAATACTAAGTAGGAGCTTCGATAGGGTGTCTTTGCTGGTATTATTTTTATCTCCAGAATACAGTTAGTGGTCTTTGGAGGTTTAATGTTGATACATTTTTAAAGTTTAGAAAAGTAAAATAGTATTTGTAGGTAAAAGATTGGCTCACATGGCATTGGATATATACTTCCTCTAACACACTTTTCAGTAACATTGAGTATTTTTTACCATAATTTACCACCCTAGATTATTAGATGTTAGATATATTTTAGAATTTATGACTGTATTGCCAGAACAAGCTCAGTTATTTATTTATTTTGAATGAGTGTCTTATATTGGATGAACAGAAACTTGGACTTAGAACAAGACTGGGAATATTTCTTCTTCCATATTTTGGCTTTGTCATCTTAGTATCCCCCTAATTTGTGTTGGCTAGAACACATGTCACAAGGAGAATGTTAAAAAAAAAAGATGAGAATATTTAGCTGGGTGAAGAGAGGACTTAGAAGGAATGTTCAGACTGTCATTAAATATTTTCAGGATTCATGGACTTATTTATTGAATGGCTGGATAGAGAGATAAATGAATGAATGAATGAAACCCCAAGTGGAAGGCACAGGGAAGCAGCATAAAATGGTTGAAATGACACACATGCTCTTCACTCTTAGGGAGCTCCCCTTCTAGTAGGGATGAGCACAGATGAAAAGGCATTTCCTCTGTAGGGCAGTGAGTAAAGGAGTAAAGAATTTGGGTCTGAGTAGCTCCATAGGGCAGAACCAAAGCAGGTGTCAATGTTTGTTAAAGGTTTTTTTAAAAAATAATAAATTGTATGTCAAATGATTTCCCAGATTTAATACTGAATCTAATTCTATTTAACAAATGTTTATTGAAGACCTTCGATGTTCAGTTCACCCAGAACAAAAGTAAATATGCTTCTGGGTGATGACATTGGAAGGGGCAGCTTAATGGTGTTAAGAATGCTGTTAGGAACTTGCTTTCCCCTAGGTGCTCGCGGTTAGCATCCACATCTGCAAGTGCGTTTGGAAGTGTCTCCAGTGTGGCATAGTTCAGGCATTAGGCCAGTATGTGCAATTATTTAAGTAGAATAGGTTAAACATTTTTTTTCCTATCTAGTTTGTGATAACTTTGATTCACACACACGCTCTTCACTATACATTAACTTTTAGTGAGAATAACTGGTTTTGTGAGATGTGTATTTATTTCTGATTAAAGAAAGAGGACCCAAGTGTTTTTTTCTGTACTCAGGTTTATTAGTAAACTGTTCATTGATTCAAATACTCCTACAGATTAGTTGAGGACAACATTGGGAGCAAACCAGCGCCAAGCCAGGTCTGAGGTGTTTGCTGTGGAATGGCCATCCTCGGAGTAATAACCCAGCAGGAAGCAATCTAGTCTTGGCAAAGTGTGTTAGAGTTATTTTTAGGAATTAGATTTAGCACTGGCTATTTTTATATTGTGGGATATTGGGTTAATTTTTACAGAGTATAAATTGCTTCATGAAGGTTAACAATTTTATATGTTATAGAAAGTGTTGAGTTGACGTTTCTTAAAACAGAAAGTTAGAAATCTCATGGAGGCTTTCAGGAAAGTTATACTTTCAGAGGGTGTCAAAGAGAACAGAAACAGAATTGTAGTAATTAAGAAATGATTAGCTAGTGTCATTGTTGTTCTTAGCAAAACTATTTTCTCCCTCCGTCCCAAACAGTATTACTTTTTCTTTATTTTTGTAACTAGACATCTATTACTTGTTGTATATTAAATTGAGCGAGGTTCCTGGAAGATAACATTTTCGTATGTTCCCTTTAACATATTTTTATAATTACTGTTATACATGTTCATTGTAGAAAATTTGGAAACTATAGAAAAATATAAAGAATATGGAAAGCACCAATATTATCACCTATTCCCGTCTATTATTATTGTCTTATTACTTAGTTTCCTAGTCCAAATTATCTTAATGGGATTTCTCAATTGGAAAAGGAGATGAGGGGAGATGGAGAGAAGGAGAGGGAAAGAAAGGGAAAGGAAAAAGGGAATGGAGAGGAAGAGAGAAAGAGAGAAATCCATTCTGGCTACTCTCCTGCTGCAGTTAGCAAGGTGATGTTGGAGGCATAGACTACACATGTACCTGCTAAATTCCATACAATATATATCAGCTGGACTGCCCCCTTGGGCTGATGTATACTTCAGAGGTAGAGATTCTAAACAAAAAATGAAGAATGCTGGAATGGTAAAGTATGGGTAAATATCAAAGACATCTTTTTCATTTAAAAATCTCAATAATAATGGTTTTCTACAAACTTCCTGTTTATAAACTGACTAAATCACGGGGATGTAATGTACAGCATGGTGACTATATTTAACAATACTCTATTGCATATTTGAAAGTTGCTAAGAGACTAGTTGTTAAAAGTTCTCATCACAAGAAAAAAAGTGTAACTACATTTGGTGACACGTGTTAACTAGATTTATGATCATTTCATATACAAATGTCAAATCATTATATTATACACCTGAAATTAATACAATGTGATGTTTCAATTATACTTCAATTTAAAAAAGCAATGACTTTTTAACATATGTAGGAGTAAACTATGACAATAGTAGCACAAAGAATTTGGGGGGTAAATGGAAATATATTGTTGTAATTTTCTTACTGTATAAATTTGAAGACTGTAATAAGTTAAAGTTGTATCTTGTAAACTCTAGAGCAGTCACCAAAATAATATAAAATTAAGAGGTTTTGCTAATAATTCAAAAGTGGAGATCAATTAATCTAAATGAAAGCAAGGAAGTAGAAAAAAAAGTAACAAAGAGCATGTTGGACAAATATAAAATTAATAGCAAAATCATAGCTATAAACTCAACCATACTGGGATTATATTAAATATAAATGATCATTTCTATTGCCCTTCTATGAATTCAAGGCAGTCAGACCCATTATGCCTCGATGACAATTTTCTCTTTACACTCCAGTTTTAACCATGTTATTACTTAGGCTAATAAGAATGCCTCTTACTGGTCAGGAAAAGAATCACATAAAAGGAGAGTGAACAAGAAAAATAAATAAAATTATGCTTATTATTTAATGGTGGTAAATCAATGGGAGAGAGACAGAGCACGGCAGTTAACTTAGAAATATTGTCAAGTCCAAGTCCCAACTTAGAAATACTGTCAAGTCCAAGTCCGAAGTCCTCAGCATCACTTGTGTAAGTTGCGTCCATCCCTGGCTCTTGGTTCGTTGTGGCAGTGAACAGTTTCCCACCTCCAAGTACTTTTGTCTTCTAGTTTTCTGTCTTCTAGTTCAAAGACAGCTGACCCCAGGATTCTGAAAAATGATAATCATTTTTCTTTTACCTGGCCCAGTTTAAGGACTGTTGCCAAAAGCCTGGCTTACTGTGCTGAAATTGACCTGCTCCTGATATTATTGACAATGAGAATATACATTGCATTCAGGAAAAGCCTTTCCCCAGCTGACTGTTTCAATAATCTCTTGCTGTGTAACAAACCAACACAAAACCTAGTGGCTTAGTGTCTGGGCTCATGCAAGTGGCTGTTTACAGTTGGATGCTGGGCTCTCCTGGGACAACTGGGATGTCTGGCATAGCTTTGCATGTGGTGTGTCTTCTTCAAAGAAGCTGTGGCTTCTTCAGTGAAAGCCACAGTGTGTCAGGAGACATTATATTCCAAGCACAGTGTTTGCTAATATCCTGTTGGCGAAAGCAAATCACGCAGCCAAATCTAATGTCAACATGGGACTACAAAAGTGTGTGGGTACTGGCAGGTGTCATTCACTGGGGCTGTTACTATAGCCACCTACCACACAGTATGTCCTCCACAGTAAGCACAAGATGAAGGAAGCAATTTTTCTTCAGACATCTCCATCATAGCTTCCAATGTTCTGCAAATGACATCTGAAAGAAGAACATCCACCACTTTTTAAGAACATGAACTAATAGACAGCAATCTAAATATATCCTTGAGAAAGAAACATTTGCCTTAGGAGACATACCCTCCAGGATTTTTCCTCTACTCAGGAATAAGCTTTTTCAATCTCATGGACAGTATTTTAATTCTTTGGATCCACATTGTTTAGAAACTCTCCATTTCAAAAGAGTGTATTTACTCGATATTTGTAAAACCAGTAACACTGGGATGTTGTTCATCATGCCAAAAGGGACAATCTTCCTCTAAGATAAATTCCAATCTATCACCCTTTAGACAGCAGAAAAACTGCTTGTAAATTTCAATAGCTGCTATTACTATTTATCTCCAAATGAATAAAAAAAGAAAAAAAAATACTTCGAGGTCAAGACTCTCCTCAGCCTCTCCCAGGTAATCTCACATACTTCTGATAGAACTATAGTATCTAGTTTCTGATGAGAACTTTTTTTTTTTCTAACATTCTCATTTTTCCTTCTCAAATTAAAAATGTTGACAGTAGATATATCCATAGTGACCATAATTTATATCCACAAAGAACCATTAAATCCTGTTCTCATCCTAGTTATGTTCACCCTGGCAAAATGTAAAACTGTAGATTGTTGAATTTGCAGTGGCCCATTGAGATTTCATCCAGTTCCGTTCCCATTTTACAGATGAAAAAACTGAAACATATAGAGCTTACGTGACTGGCTTAATGACACAAAGTGAATGAATTGGAGAACCAGATCTAGGTCTGCTTTCTTTCCTACAAAACTGTCTCTACAGAATACTGGACCAAAAGTCAAGAAGAAAACTTAGATCCTAGTTCTCTAACTCCCTTTCTGTGTGAAATAGAGTCACATTCTTTTTTTTTTTTTTTAACTTTTAAAATTAGAGGATCTAAATAGTTCATTTTTAAGGCTCCTTCTCAGTTCAAACTTCTAGGATTTATACTGAATTTTGAAAATAACATGCTGGATTTATAATTAAAATTCCAGTAAATGCCACTAGTAAATATTAATTCTCATTTTTATTGCCTTCTATTTCTTATTTAATGAAACCAAAATTGTTAACCTAAGATGAAAGTTCAAAATTTCTGAAAAAGGCATAAAGGACGGGAATGTGAATTATTCTTGGCCTTGTATTTATTTTCACCAGAATTCTAGACTGAATTCTTCTGTTTATGATTACAAATTAACACACCGAAATGTCACAGGTGACCTACTTCAGTTTACATAATTTGCCACGATATCAAGGATTGTGGAAAATCTTCAGATGGTTCCTCGGAGAGAGAGAGAGAAGGAGAGAGAACACAAATGTCATCTTATCTATGGGAATTCTTGATTGATTTAGTAAAGCAATGCTCATTCCAAAAGTAGATATGCAGATAGTAGAAAGATGGGACATATGTTTTCATCTCTTTGAAAAGAAGCATGTTGTAAACCAAATACAATTTAGCTTTCTTCTTTGATTTGAGACATATAGTTTCTCTAATTTTTTCTTCTCTTTCTACTTACATTCAGAATATTGTAAATTCTTAATTCCACTTCCGCAACAGTGTTAATATATGCTGATATCTCTCTTTTTCCAAAACCTATACTTTGACTTGGTCATTGCAGCCATTCATCCTAACCCCCAACCCCCCACCCCCAATCCATACCTGTCACTGTTTTACCCCAAGACTTAGATGCCACTGCCAAAATTTTGGCAGGATATCTTCAGATGTTCAGAGTGTTCAAATCTAACCTTCCTCCCATATTGTCACTGAGTTCAGACCATTCTTTGGTTTCCTGTTACTTGTCAAATTTTATTTTAAAATCTCTTTTCATTGCTATTTATTTGCCACACCTTCTCCTTTGTTTTAGCCTAACTTCAGTGTTTTTGAAATTATGAAGCACATCTAGAATGATAGGGCCCAGGGATCTGCGTTTTAAACAACGGATTCTGATATTAGTGGTCCACAGACCACATGTTGGGAAATACTGATGCAGAATACCTACTTCTGTAAAGCAACTTCCTTCATCTTATTGGGACCAACTTAATTTGGATTCATAAAGGTTATCACCTGGTAAAATTGAAAAAGAAGAAAAATTTCTCCTTAATAGTCTTTGTTGAACTTTCACATCTTTTTCCTATCCCCCATCCAGAATCCTCCAGGTGCCTCATGAGATAACACTGTTGCCTAAGACACATCTCTTCTGGGGTTGTCCCATTACCTCTGTTCCATTCCTTTAAGTATTCTCATGTTTTTCATCAAATGTACATTTCTATTTCCTTTTCTTTCAAGAATATCCCAATTTGAAGATATCACATGCTATCACATACTACCCATGGTGGGCCCTGAACACATGGTTGGTCTCTCTTTCCTATCTGAGTATTCATTTTATGAGCCTTATTGGGCAGACACTAAATGATTCGAATTATATCAGTACCATTTGGGGTTGTAAGAGCCGTTTTGAATACATGAAACTAAGAGTAAAAGTAATGAGGGAAACAAGTGCTTGTTGCCAAAAGGAGGTAGCCAGCAATTTCAGCCATTTTCTGAATGGAATATTTTAATTTTCTTTCTTTTTCCTTTTTTTTTTTTTTTAATACAGAAATCTATAGTTCAGGAGTTAGGTACGAAACCAAACCTTGTAATTATTTTTTAACTAGCTTGTCAAGCCCAAACTGTCTACATCCTGGTTCCTTAACTCCCCTTACATCTTTTATGCAGATATTCTGATGTGAATTTGCTGTCTAATATTAAAGGGAGCCACCACTGAGGATGTCTTTTCATGAAGATTCTGAAAAAATACTGTAATGCTGCAGTGCTGTTTAATGACATTCACTGTGAGCCTTGATATTGATTCCTTTGATAAGTTGCAGATGAAGTTCATGACCAAAGGAAAACTCCAGAATTAGAATGGCTATTAAAATTACTTGCGAGAGCCATCGTACTCAAGAGTGGATACTACTACCTTTGGCAGAAAGCAAATTGCTGTTCCTATGCACAGATAGACAATGGTTGTCTGACAATATCTGCCTTTTAATGGAGCATCCTTGAAGTTCCTTTTAAGGATGTTACCTTGTTCTGGCTCCACGTACAGGTACAGTTTATTAGCATGTAAATTGTTCATTCATATTTTGATTTCGAACTGAGCAGAGATTAACACATATCATATCTATCTTGTTTTTACAATTAATGGGCTTCTATTAAGTAGGAAAATTCTTAAGGAAATTTGTCCAATAGCAGAATAACACTTGGTGAAGGTAAATATTTTTAATGTTCAGTATTTTAATTAAAATGAAGCAAATTTAAAATGCTGGTGGGTGAGCATTCTAGTTCAGTAACATATGGATAATGCTGAAATCCCTTGAAATATAAAAACAGCCAGTGGGAACTGGCATAGAAAGACAGGGTAGTGGAAGGGATTAAGAGTACAGGCTGTGAAATCAGGTAGCATCTGTCTGGATCATATCTCTATTATTTCTAGGTTGTTTGAAGTTGGGAAAATCTCTTAAATATCTCTGTGCATTGAATCCTCATTGTAAATTAGGGATAATTAATAGATATTTTGAGAGTTAATGTAAAGTGGTTAGAATAGCTTCTGATATATAGTAGGTAGTGCTGGTAAATGGTTAACAAGTTGTTCTCCAAAAAGAAGTCCTGATTTATAGTGTTTGTCAATTTCTATAGTGTAAATACTTCCATCATGGAGTAAATACCCTGAAGATGACATCAGTAGATGCTCAACTGGAAAGAAATATGCAAATAGGTTTCTCTAGCCGATGTGAGCCACTACTGATGGTAAGCATTAAATAAACCTTAATTGTTGTTGTTTTCATATTAAAATAATGGTAGACATTTAAGGACTTTTAACTCATTAATCAGATGTGCCATATATTATAATCTTCTATTTTGATGGCATATTTATCCTATGAATTATGAGATAAAAATCCAATATGCAATACTATGCAATATACCTTTGCTCTAGGTTCCTTGGTGGGATTAGTTAAGGTCCTAACTTTACATTCTGCATTTTGTATTTATAAGTTTGCAAGACACCCTTTAACTTATATATTGTATATGCCTAACATTTGCCTCTCCCAAGTTCAGTGCATTTGCAACTTTTATTGTGATGCTGTCTTCCCACAGGGCTTTTTTACTTATATTCTCATTGTCAGGCATAATCAATTTTGAAAAGGAAAAATAAGAGAGACAAATTAAAGAAGCAGCTTGTTAAGTAATGCCTTCCAGATGAGGCAACACTTGTCCATTCATTAGGCTGTGAGTTCTGTGAGTTGACAATAGGCTTTCCATGTTAATCCTCCTTGCAAACATGTCTCCGCCAGTCTCAGGCAATATATACATATAGCTTAGACCTCCTTCTTTCTAGAATTACCTTTTAATGGTGACATATCAGCATCTGTGACAAGTAATAGAGAAGGAGGGTGAGAGCCTTCTCTTGCAGGATGGTAATCACTTTTTAAGTCTAAAAATTTAGCCTAATTAATAATCTGGTCAGAACAGGTATTTACATAAAGAGGTTTCAAAATGTGCTTAGGAAAATTGAACTTAGGTATTAACAAAAGAAATTACCTTTATGCTGAGATTTGAGGCCATATGATATAAATTAGTAACAAAGCCCCCCATGCTAAAAGTGTACCATTTTTTCTTCAAAACAGTCAGAACAAATAATTTATCTGGAGACTGAAATTGTAAATATGAAAGTATATAACTGACACGTCTTTGTAGTTTAGATATACACAGCTGGCTATGACGTTACTATCTTGGCTTGCCTCCTAGCTGGGACCAGGAACTGTATATCATTCAGGTTGTGCTCTCATGATATTAAAAATAAATTTATAGTTCAATTAAGTAAAAAGAGTCTTATTAGTAGATTTTGGAGGATGGGTTAGAGGAGTTTTGGAGAAGCAGGCCTGCCTTCATGAGTCACTCGCACTTTATCCTCAGAAACCTAGAAGGAGTTGCTTTAGAGATATCTTTACCCAGCTGAGGTGACAGGGGCCGGGGCACAGCTGTTACAAGTTTTATTTTTCAGATGTTGCTAATAGTATTAGTAGCAATTATGGAGGCTCTATCACGTGCCAAGCACTAGTCAAAACTACTCATCTCACAACATCCCTGTCAGGTAGATTACTATTAGTATAAATTTACCAATGGGAAAAAAAAAATGAGGTTAAAAATGTTCATTAACTTGCAAAGGTTACAGGTACTAATCAAGAAACCTACCTTTCAAAATTCAATTTATGCTCCAACAGCCCGCTTCTTTCCTTCCTGTATCTCTCTGCCTCCAGTAAGACAAGACTTGTTGTTGAGACCCAAGGCTTCTTTTAGAATTGTTTTCAAATATTTTAAAGTGGTGGCATAGGTGTTAGCAGCAGGCAAACATCAAAAAGCCATTTGCCATTGAATTAACTTTCATTGGTTATCTAGATTATTGAAACTATCCGCTGCTCTGCTGCTTTAGAAGTACCTTTTTAAAAAGCTATGATATACTTCTCTATTTAATTCCAACTCTTCCTTTAGGAGAGCAGATTCAAAGAGCATTTTTTCAGGAGACGGGGCAGCATATGCATAGTAAGTACTATATAATTCAAAAGTTTCAAAGCTGAAAAAGTAGAACAGACACTCTAGGATTTTCTAGTTTGATAAGTCATACGAACATGTGCTTCAGAGCAAGGATTTGTTAGGTCCAGGTTAAGTCCCTGGCGGCAGTACTTTTCCTGAGATGTACCTTTAAATGCTCTTCATAAAGACAGTGACTTTTATCAATGGCAGTTGTTTAAAAACCCATTTAATTTTGGACATTTTTTCAGAGAGGCTTAGAAATGCAAAAATATCTAACTAAAATTTCCTTGATAATTAACAATGAATCTGATGGCAGGCTGAGTGTACATATCCTCAGGTTTCTTTTCTTTTCTTTTCTTTTCTTTTCTTTTCTTTTCTTTTCTTTTCTTTTCTTTTCTCCTTTTTCCTTTTAAAAATCTCACTATTTGTACTTGCTGGGTTTTTTTTTTTTTTTTTTTTTTTTTCTTTCTTTCCTGAATTTAGACCTTTGAACTGGAGCTAATTTGCAAGGATGAATTACAAATTTCTGAGAGGTTGATAGGAATCTTCTGAGTATAAATGTTAAAATGTACATCTTTTTTCAACAATTTTAAAATGCAATTTTAAATTTAATTTTGTCTGATTCTATGTTGGGTCCATAGAATAAATATAAATGTTTGAAAAAATAAATGTTATTGTAAAATATCAAGAAAGTAGATATATAGAATAATAGGTCATTCTGCATATCAAGTTAACTGGTAAATAAAGTACCAACTTTTCTTTTCCACAGATAATAGTGTTATTCACTTTTAATTTATTCAGTTGAAATATGTTAAATAAATGTTTATTCCCAGGGGAGTCTTGAGAGACCTGAGCTTAATTTAAGTCTATTCACCTAACACTTCATTACATAATGTCTGGTACTGCTGTCAGTTTATTCTGTTCAAGTCTTGGCTTCCCAGGAAAATCACAAGCTTTCTGAGGATAAGAATTTGTCCTTACATTACTGTTGTACCTTCATAGCACCTAATGCTGAATCTTGGATATAGAATATGCTTAGTAGTAATTTGTGGCTTTGTCTGATTATATCTTGAATTTCATCCAGTGTATTCTGTACAGTGAATTGTATTTTCTATATTTTGAATATGATACATCATCTGTAACAAAAGTCTGCACACTACAACCTGAACATGACTACCATGGTCACCCATTCATTTCCGTATTATCTAGGGCTGCTTTCACATTACTGTGGCAGAGCTGAGTAGTTGGGGCAAAAACCCTGCAATCCACCAAGTTAAGTATTTACTGTCTGGCACTTACAAGATTATATAATTTCCAACCCCTACTCTAGATACTTATCTCTGACGGAAAATATAAATACTTACGGTCTGAATCATTTTTTACCTTCCCTGGAAGTACATTACATGATAATACTTCCTGATGCTGAGTATTTTAACCAAGATTTTCCAGTAAGCAAAATATAAAAAAGACAGAAAAATAATAATGGAGCATGTACCTCTTTTCTTGACTCAGTTGCTTATATTTCTGCTTGAAGATAGAGAATAGACACATTAAAACACACCCAAGAAACGCAGTTTGGTTTCCTGCCAGGATAAACCTTCTTTAAAGCCAAGATTCAGTTTAAATTAAAAGGTTGAAACAGTCACATTGTATTAGAGAAAATATACAGCTGCCTTAAAAAAGGATTGAATTGGCTGGTTGTTGTAAGCTGCTCTTTGAGGCTGCCAGTCTACCTAAAATGTATTCATAAAACACACTTAGTATGGGTTGAAATAATGGTTTACTTAGTGATCTTAAAAACACAATTATCTCATTGTTATGTTGATTTTACAAGATAATGTTCATGTTGAAAAGGTGAACAGCAGCCCCTTACAGTCTTTGCTACTTTAAGATATTATCATGCTGTTGAATGTTAACAGACTTCTTCATTTATTATTGTTTCAGATGGAAATAATGAACAGCTGGTACTTAATGCCATCTTAAAACACAAGACAAATATTATTGAGAACTTTACATATGAAATTATTTTATTTGAATATGTTTAAAGGTAATCAATGAGTTTGATTTTCAGTGATTATTGACATACCAATTATTTAGAGTCTCATAATTCTTTCATTTTTAGGCTATTATTTTTTGTTTGGTCCTATACTACTTGCCAGTAGATATATAGATGAAGAACTACGTTTCCCTTGTATGCTTGAGAAAACACAAAAGGGTTTTTCTTTATTATAATAGCTAGATAATTTAGAAAGAATAAGGCTAAGATAAGAGAATTAAAAGAGAACGACATTTCATAGTGCTCACTAAGAATTAACTGTCAATATGGTGCATTTTCTATATGTTAGTATTGTATTAAACATTAGTTATAGATTGTTTCTGGTATAATAACCCTTGAATGTAGGGATTAATACCTCCATTCTGTAGATAAGTTTCAAAGATGCTGAGGAATTTGCTCCAGTTCATAACACTAGCCAGTTACAGAGCTGGACCAGATCTGTCTGACCAGGCAGTGTTAGTTACTTATTTCAGGGGCATCCTGCAGGGATAGAGTATAAAAGGGCCTTTGCTATCATTAGGGAAGATCACCGTGCTAGGAGGTAGCAGAATAATAATAGAGGGGAGTTGGTGGGAGCAGGTGGTTGTAGCACTTTGAGTTCTCAGCCGAGTAGTTAATTTTTATTGATAACCTTTTTTTTTTGTTGCACATTTAGCATTTTACATTTATTTTCATAACCATTTAGAGAATGTATTATTATTTAGTCCATGTCATAGATGAGGACCCTGACACTTAAAAGTTTCTTTGCCCAAGGTCACACAACTGTTATAATCGGCGCAGACATTAACACCTATATCTGTTTGCTGCTCTTTTTTTTTCTTTTTCTTTTTTTTTTTTGCCTGTAACTACTATGTTCTGTGACTTCCTGGAATTTAATACTATGGATTGGAAATCCATAAAAACCCTGTGTTTGAGGCTTAAGTTGAGTGAGATTTAAAATAATCTTAGTAGCATACAGAATCTGGATATTTATTTTTAGGTGGACATAGGAGAAGAGCTAGCTAAATTCTCCTTTGGTGTCTATCAAAGTAGGTAGAAAACGATCGTGCTATTTTTGAAAAATATTACATCAACACTTCAATTGATGGCATCAGCCATCTTCACATCCTGGCTTCTCAGAAGAGTTCTGAACATCACTCAAAGGCCGGCTTCTCATTCATAATACTCAGGCTCTCTGCTTAATTGAAAGAGAGAATTTTATTTTATGAAAGATAAATCTATAAAAAGTTATAATAAATGATATGTAGTCACTATAAAAATTTAGATTGTAGGAAAAAAGATAGGATATGAAAAAATGCACCTAAATCCCTAACCACCCAGTAATTTCCAAGAATAGCATTTTGTATATCTTGTGGGCATTTTCCTATGCATATTTACCAATGGTGTGTGTGTGTGTGTCTGAATTGACACAAAATTTCAAAATATTAA
The DNA here is from genome assembly GCF_036562045.2 of Rhinolophus sinicus. Classification (NCBI taxonomy): domain Eukaryota; kingdom Metazoa; phylum Chordata; class Mammalia; order Chiroptera; family Rhinolophidae; genus Rhinolophus; species Rhinolophus sinicus. The sequence goes on along the minus strand of NC_133753.1, from coordinate 134,818,368 downwards.
CAGAGGTTTACTGGTGTTTTCTGGAGTCTTCCTCCTTCTAGCTTCCCCACCAGGAATAGCCTTTATTGCCTCAGGGGAGATTTATTTGCCCCATGGAAGGCATCACCCAAAAGAATCTAGAAAGAACAAAGAAGTTTGTTGACTTCTGTAATAGAAGATGCTTTGTTGCTTACAAAATATGAAATTTTGAGAGGACAATGTTTTTTTTAGAAGAGATTGGATGTTGAATGTCAAGGAATAAACCCACCATTTCTTTTTATAGTCCATAAATAATACATTTAGAAAAAAGCATGACAATCTAAAAGCTATATCCTGTCCTGTAGGAGATGAGGCATCAGCTATAGGAAGAAGCAGAGAATTAAGATGATGGTGGTTCAGTGAGTAGAGACCCAGCGACCTATCCACTTACAGATGAGCACTATAGGGACGGTGCTCAGTGTGACAGGAGTGAGGGGCGATCTATAGCAGAGAAGCATTATCTAGTTTCTCTTCCTGAAACTAGTGGAACCCGCAAGTCTTGTGCAGAATCTCTTCATCCAGAATGGTAACTAGCAGCAATGGCTAAACGAGGTGTCTTGTTGGTGGGCGTCAAAGCTACCTCAACTGCCCTCTACTCTTCCCCCTTGATATGGGAGGGAATCTAGGAGTATTATGCTTCCCAAAGAAGGACGTGAACACGGCTGGGATCCCACAGACAGTCTTTGAGAGGTTTCAAGAACCAGGAGGGAGCAGAATGACATATATAGATATGATGCCTAGAAGGCAGAGGGTGATGAGGATGGGAGGGAATGTGGAATAGTGGAGACTGGTGTGGACTGTACATATCAGTGAAAGCAAGCCTGGACAGACGCACTTTCACAGGGCCCAGATAGGAGCTCTCCAAAAACTTAGATCACCCGTGGGCACAGGGAAGGTAAAGTTGGAGAGGCAAGGGGGAGAGGAGTAAGGGGAATATTTAGGTTTTGGAATGCTGAAGTAATTGAATATGTACCCCCAAAACGAATTTTAAACCTGAAATAACTGAGTTTCACATGAATTGGACAATTTAAATTTTCTACTACTAAGAGGAAATGAGGCGTTGAAAACTAAGAAATCAAAAAAGTTATATGTTTGCATAATCTGAGTTTTTGACTGTGAAATTTGTAACTATTTCAATTTTACATGAATGGAATAATGCCATATATGTTGTTTCCTTTTTTTTCACCCTGTAAGATATATTAGCTGTTTCTCCATGTCAGGACACATAAATACTCAACATCCTTTTTAATGAGTATATAATGTCCAGTGTATATTTGCCTAACCAGTCACCAATGTTGCACATTTAATCTGTTTCCATGTGTTATTTACCTTTAGTACAATCCCAGGCAGGAGTCACCTTGCCGTATTGCAAAGAGAGTAGTTTTTATAATCATCTAGTTTGACTGTAATTTTTTACATTTGGTTTACTTTAAGTAAGCTATGTTTCATACTTTGAGAAATCTTTCATAGATTGGAAGTTGTGACTAGAACTTTCCTTATTGTTTAGCCATAATATGTCAAGCTATATATATACATATATATATGTATATATATACACACACATACATATATATGTATATATATACATATATATGCACAAATATATATGTATATATATGTATAATATATATGTATAATATTTCATTTTAGTTGAACTTTGACCTCTGGTATGTGATCACCTTTTTTATTTTCCCCATAATTTCTATTTAATAAGATAAAACAGTGAGATACAGAATTTTGCTGTGTAACATAAATTCTCAAAGAAAATATTGTTCATATAATTTATACTTTTTTTTGTACTGCATTGTATTAGTGTACACAGATAAGACTTAACTAGAATTTAATGCATATTGGTAAAATAATGTTTTATACTGTGGTATAGACAGAGTATATGTGCACTATTTAAGGGAAAATGGGCTTCAGTATTTATATAAACAAGTCATATACCTAAGTTTGATATCATAAAAGAGGATATGATTATATAATATGAAACTCATTTATTTTAAGATGCCTATTTTTTGACTTTGTTCTTTAAGCAAGGAGTTCAGTTGGTTAGGAAATAATTAGACATTCTCTTTTAATCTTTGGGAACAATCCTTTTAAAATAAAATTTTTATTCTTGGATAGAGACTTTGTAAAGAATATTTTAAGAAATTTGGTATGGAGAATTATTGGGGAGGAAAAAGGTAGAAAACAATTAGATGTTCATAGCAAATGTGAATGTACCTATTCAGCACCCGGTGTGATGAAGCTCTCTGTAACATCAGAGAGGTCAAGAGCTCAATACATAATTTGCTGAAGGAATAAGTGATTGTGTTAATGATTGAATGACTCAATGACCAACAGATCTGTCAAGGAGTCAGCAGATGCTTCTGCTGTAGATGGCTGCTCTCTAATGATAATAGGGCATCTGATCCCTGATCTCTAATGATAATAGGGCATCTGATCATGTTACAGAACTTTCAGTTAGAAGACACAGCACAAGGGAAACAAAGGGGGAAGTAGAAACTTGAAGGGATATTGGCTTTAAAGAACACAAGTCATTCATGGTTACTTAAACAGAAATACATTTTCTATAAGTGCTCTGAGAGCACAGAGACCGTGAAATGTGGGAAGGACTTTGAAAGGCAGAAAAAAAACGTGGGGAAGAGCAGGAAGTGTTAATGGAAGAGTCTACTCTAACTGGAGTGTGAAATGCTTGAGGGGGAGGAGTAAATGCTATGACTGGAAAGAGAGGCTTCCTTGAATGAGCATTGAATTATGATAACCTTGAACCTTGGATCTACCACTGCACTGTCCAATATGGTAGCCACGAGTTACCTTAAGATATGATGTAAGTGGAAAATACACACCAGATTTCGAAGACTTAGTATGAAATAAAACAATATGAAATATCTCATTAATAGCCTTTATACTAATGACATGTTAAAATGATAATATTTTAGCTACAATTAAAATTTATTAACTATGTATTATTACATATATATTATAAAAAATAATTTCACGTGTTCCTCTTCACTTCCTTTCATGTGGCTACTACCATATTTACAATTACACACTTGGCTCACATATGTAGCTTATATTTGTATCTCTCATTATATTTCCATTGCATGATGGTGGTCCAGAGTTTTACCTGAAAGCGATGACTTTTGGTTTGTTGAGGGAATAATGGTGCAGGTTTGGACTTATGTTTGGGGTGACATTGCCTCAGCTACACTGAGGGGTAGAGCAGGGAGTAGAACATGTAGGATTGGAGCTTGGAGAACAGAAACTGGAGATACCACACAGAGGTATTCACATAGAAATCTGTGTGAGGCTAAGCTCTCAAAGTATGACTATGAATGACATCTCCTAGGGAGGAAGTGTCTGCAGAGGAGAGCTAGAAATAGAGCACCAACCTGAGCTATGTAAGGTTGAGCATGACATTTACCTTTGGATTTTAAAGACTTTGATATTTAATTTCTAGCAAAGGAATTGGCAGAAAAACAAAACAAATCACCACCAACCACAACCCTTTGCCTTATTGAGTGAATGCTGCATTGTTAAGGAGAAATTTCAAGAGATAGATTCAGAAGGCTGAGTGGCCCAGTGATTTTTCTTCCTTCATGTGTATAAATTGTAAAGAATGTAATGCATAGTGAATCAATAAAAAACATCCGGAGAGATGGAAGAGTAGAGACAAAAAATATACAATAACTCAATTAGAAAGTACAAATCTGAAATGATTCTCTATGGCCTGCCATACCTAAATGTTCTTTATATGGCAGAATGATATATTTAAAACATGAATTAATTAATTACACCCATAATTGTCTCTCCTAACCCACTCCCTGCAAAGGGAGGCAAATGAAATCCTGGCAAGCAGTGAAATCTCAGACAGAAGGGATTATTTAAGGTCTGATATTTTCAGGTACCAATGATGAACTCGGCCCACTCCTTGTGCTGATGGGAGGATGAACAGTTTAGCCTCATTTCCTATGTGTGGTTGAGACTTTGAAACTTCCCATGGTTTCACTGGTGATTGTATTAATGGAAGGGATTGCATCACAAGCAGCCTGTGCCCAAACTGACTCCAGGCAAAGCCAGAACCCCAGAGCCCGGGCACACCACACAGTGGGGGTACTAGAAATCTCACTGCTAAGGCTAGCTGTGCAGTTAATGGGGACAGATTGAGAGAAGTGTGGACATTGTATACTTGAAAATCAAAAAGAGAACAAAAAGTAGACCATGAAGTCCTAGCTTAGATTTATCCTCTTCATAAATTCGGGAAGAACAAATGAATTTTGTAAATTAATCAAACGAGGAATGCAGTATATACATTTCCAGAGATTAATTTAGATGTTGAACAGTTCAGGCCACCAGGAAGGTACTGGCACTTCTTAGGATCCATAAATTTGGTCAGATTAAGACAGTCATTCAAATTTATCTTTCTTCCAGAGTCTGAGGAAAATACTGTCTCATCCTTTTAACTGGGGGGAAATTAGTCCTTCTGTGACTTGGCCATGGGCTTTTAAACTTTAGGATCTATTAAGAATCACTCAGAGGACTTGCTGAAATGCAGATTCCTAGGTCCCAGTGTCACTAGACCTTCAGTAGTATCCAGCAATATGCTCTTTTACGGTCACTCTAGGACACTTTGATGCAGATGGTCTTGGACCATAGCTTTACATAATAATTTTCTAGGATAAGTCATCTACCTGACACCTTAAAATATGAACACAATGCTAATTTGGATGAGACACTGACATTTCAGGATCAAATGATGCTGATAAGGAATACAAGGACGAATTATCTCTTGTTGCTTTTAGAAACCATGATTCCACATTAAATCAACCAGTAATTGAATATATGTCTGAAGTCACAAATACTGTGTCTATCTGTGGAAACATGCTATCCATAGAAGTAAAAATTTAAACACAGAAATATCTACATAAAAATTTTAGTCTTGTTTTCTGTAGTTGTTATTTAGACCTCATAACTCTCCATGGTTTTACTGGTTTCAAGCAGCTCAATATCCAAAAATATCTACTACCCCAGTTTCTGTCTTTCTAGGAAGTGAGAAGGCATGGGTTTGTAATTAATAGTAAATGATATAGCAGTACAGTTTTAGGTTATAGCAAACATAACACAGTTCCTATCACTGATAATTATCTTGTATGATTTCATTCACTAAGTGACCCAGTATGATGAGATCCTATTGTGGGATTATTAACCAATCTGTATTCTTTTTTCCTTGATGAAATATATATATATTTTAATTTTATTAAATTTATTGGGGTGACAATTGTTAGTAAAATTACATAGATTTAAGGTGTACAATTCTGTATTAAGCATTCCTTACACATTTCAAGTTAATTATGAGAATAGCCCAAGCAACCTTGGGCCTCGGAGAATAGAGGACACTTTTTCTCATTAATTGAGTGGAGCCCAAGAAAACAAGTAAGATACCAGCTTGGTACAATACTAGAGAATTTAAAGGGGAAGGTTGAAATTTTATGGTTAGGTATACAGGCAGCACTGCCACCCTGTGAATTCTCTGCGACACCAGGGGTACTTAGAGGTGGATGAGAAAAGGTGAACTAATTCAAATGGGCATCATGACTAGAGCATACAGAACAGAGCATCTTGACTAATGATCTGAAGCCTGTGTGACAGTTGGTAGGTATGGCCACTGTGAGGACAGACAGGGTGGTGGTTGTCCACGAGCTGTCAGCAGGGACAAATACTGAAGACCAGAAACCAGATGCCGTCCTCAGTGCCACGATGCTCTGTAAGTTCTCGAGGATATTTTCTGCCTCTCTGGAAGGAATGGGAAGGAAAAGCTTGAACTGACGCAGTAGATACTTGTAACGACTCAGTTTATCTGGAATTAACTTTTCTGCCACTAGGCAGAATGGAGTTTCAAAATAAAGATTAAGCTATATTACTTTATAAGGTTAGTTTTTGGTGTTCATACAAAGTTCTAGAAAAAATTAGGATATCAATAAATCTTCTTTAGCTCTCATTTGCTTTTTCCATATTTTGTTTACTTTTGCTTCCCTTTCTTAAGCCCCCGTCTAGATATCCCTTTGACTGGTGCTTATTAAAAATTTAGTGCACTGAAACTTGGCTCAACCAATAATTTATTTGCTTAAATAACTAGAAAATTCTGTGAGGATGTGAAACTTAGGGTTGGTTTAATTCAAATATCAGTGACTCGATTGTATCATTGAGGTGGCAGTCGCATGTCTCTGTGGTTTCCTAGTGCTGGCCTCTGTATATTTAACTTGCTCTTAGGCTGGTTTACCTCAATAATTGCAACCACACTGCCAGCGATAGCATCCATGACTACTGGTTTTTGCATAGATCTAGGGGAAGACAGGAATTTTCTTCTCATAAGCATAAAATAAGCATCCTGACCCTCACATTGACAAGAGTAATTTGGTTATATACCCACTTCTAAACCATTAACTGTATCAGCAGAGTCCCATGTTCTGATTGGCTAAGGCTTTAGTTATGTTATCATACCTGAATCCAAAAATGACCCAAATCACTTAGTTCCATCAGAGTCCACCTTTGAAGCTAGGGTAGGAGTCAGTCTTTCTCATACCACCTAGCTGCTATACAAAGAAGGAGGGATAGAAGAGATGCTTTTCTTACAGTGGCCCTTACAAGTAGGAACCCTCTGTGTTCTCTTCATTAAATTATCATATTATTTTATATAATCTCAAGATTTCCAAGGCATAGTTTTATTAATTGGATAAGCTAAGTTATTTCACATACTTTTAAGACATTATATGATTTTTTGAAGCAATGGACTGCTTTTATTTTACTAGAAAATTGGAGCAATTTCTGGCATAGTAGATAAGACCGACTCTGTAGAAGATTAGCAGGTAGCTTATTTGAGGTGCCACAAATTAAATAGTTCTTGACAAATGACTGAAAAAAAAAGTTTTGCATTTTTAAAGGCTAGAGGGAGAATGGCTGAATAATCAATGAGGGGACTGTTCCTGGCTCTGATTAAGGTACTTTTGGACAACATGAATCATTGATAAACTATAATAAAATGACTCATATCTTTGTGTATTGGGAGACTTTTAACATGCATCCCATTGATCCTGGGGGAGTGATTTCACTCTCCATTTGAAAGTCAAATTGGGTCCTCTTTTTTGTAAGTCTGTTTGACACAATAGGCTATAATGGGCCTTTTAGGCTTTTTCAGGTCCAACTTACTCATAAAATTATTCACTGTAATGGCTCCTTTGGAGCAGTGACAGGACTTGATATAAATGTTTGTTAAGAACAGTTGGCTTTGCTGATTACATTTCCAGTGATGGCAAATAGAAGCTTAGGGGATGGCAAGGATTTTGGAGATGAGGCACTGTTTTATCAGATGACAAGACTACCAATCAGGGAAGAACCAATGAGAGTTATTGATTGAGTGCATGCTATTTTTATAGCTTGAGGGATTTTATACATATGGATTTTTTTTGGCATAATGCGTTTGACACATATTGGCATATACATGCAAAAGTATATTGAAAATATAGTGCACAAAATTACAGGAGTATTTTTGTTCTATGTACAAGATGTACAAACACCAAATAAGTATTTGTTGGATAGTTAAATAAAGTAGGTACCCAATTTTACTTTTTAATTTTTCATGAATTTGAGAATTAGTGATTCTGAAATGTGTTCTAATTTCTTTACAGAAGACATGGAGGTGTAGTTTGTGAACTTCTGTTCCTATGATAATTTTGCCAATTTATATTTAACTTATTTTCCAAGTAGTGAGGAGAAATAAACTTTCTCAAGAAAATTTAGTTTGCATTTCAGAACACAAAACTTTTCTGATTTGTTGGCTACCTAGTATGCTTGGAATGAGCTTGATTAAGCGTACCTGAACACAAGAAGTTCCAGTATTGCATTTAGGATTGAGCTATACCAACAATGTTGCAGTATATTTTCAGTATGACTAATCTGTCATCTGCCTACCCTGATGAAAAGCCATATGAGACAGAATCACCTACAGGAGGGACTCTGAAAAAATCAATATCCTTTTGTCATTAACTTCATGAAGGGACAGATAGGTGCACAGCTAAAAGTACTAAAAACTTTTTAATAGCAGACCCACACTACTTTTGCTCTTCCTAGGATGTTAGAAGTGTTCCTGTTAATCAAGTTAACTTCCTTATCATACATAAGAAAGCTCAGGCAGGGTAGGGAATTCGTTGTTGGGCTCACAGTTGCTCAATAGTAAAATTCATCTCTTGGCAATTATAACCATTTTGACATTTTCTCTTCAGTTTTGAAGCTAGAGCTTGTGTCAGGATTGGGATTTGTAATCCTGTAGCCCAGCCCTACTACATTTGGATTAATTGGCATTTTATTCTAGGTGCAATGGAAAGTCCTTGGAGGATAATATTTAAAAATAGAATAATAAAATGGTTGTTAAAAGAGAGACAAAGAGAATTAATGATTCCTAGATTTCTGACTTTGATAATGGAATGATTGGTGGGATGGAAGTTCTATTACCAGATATGAGGAAGTCTAGGTAGGGTAGTAAGTTTTAGGGGTATTTTTGGCGAGGAATTTAGATCCACACCTATACCTTACTACTATGTTTGATTTAGATTTCCTTCTTTTATACTCCCATGGTACGCATAGTTTTTGTTTCTATGCTGATATAAATTTTTAATTGTCCACTCAGTGTTATTTCTTTTTATTTTCCCCATTACAACAGAATCGTAGTTTTATTGGTGGAAGCAAAGAGTTTAGATACAACTTGATTTCCCTGCTTCCCATGCAGTAGAAGTGACCATGGTAAAGGTGACAAATCTGGTCAATGTGTTAAGAGTGCTGGTCGGTGGAGCTTCTAAGAAAGTTTAAAAGGGACGCAAATTAAAATGGTACATCCCAGTTTGTTTTTGTTGTTGTTGTTTGGTTTTTTTTGCATTTCTCCTTACTTTATGCCTGAAATGTGGATGCAATGACAAGAACTGTGAACACTATATTGCTACTAACCATGAAAGACCAAAAAGAATCATGTAGACCTTTATCTTGATTTTGTTGACTCATTCTACTAAACCTGGATTGACTTCCTCTATATTTCTTGTTCTGTAAGGAGAAAATGAAGCTTAGTTTTTGTTAAACCACTGTTGTCTGGGTTTTCTGTTGCACTCAGTCAAATCTAAATTCTAGCTAACAGCGTTCATCACAGTCTGCGTTGTAAATTTTGGTGTTTTCCTGTCTTCCACACTAGATAAGTTCCCTGAGTTCAGAGTCCTTGCCTTATCTATATCTGTATTAATGACACTCAGCACAGGATTAATACATGATAGACACCATGAAAGTTAGTCAAAGTAACTTGATAAATAATTACATCATCAACATATTAAGGTAAATAAGACATGGAATAGAGATAAGCATAGATTATTTGGATTTACCCCCTGTAGTCCAGCCTTGTGATAAGATAATGCTGTTCTTTAACCACAGTTAAGAGCAAAATAAATCTCAGAGTATCAGAGGATTTTCCCCATAAATATGATTCCATAAGAGATCTGTAGTCACTCCAAAATATCTAAAGCTTATATGCATTTATAATATACAAAAGCACTTTCGTGTTGGGTGCTACAGTTGACCCTCATTGTAAACACATCCATTTTATTGATAAAGAAAATAAGACCTAAAATACCTAAGTGACAAAATCAAAATCACAATAAATGTTGGTGGCAGAGTTGCAACAACAACAAATCCAAAAGCTATTATAAACTATACCAGTGTCACTGTCAAACTCCTCACCAAGCACTTTTTGTATAATTAAATTTAGATATTATATAATACTGGGAGTGCCAAAAAAATGTATACACACAACTTGTATTCATCTTTTGTTATCGTTATATATTATTACAATTTTAATACAGTTTTTTCCTTTCTTAAAATGCGTATACATTTTTTGGCACCCTCTGTATATAATAAGACATGATAACAAATGTAGAAATGATGCATAATGCAATTAAGATGATATAATGCAAATGTGTAAAATATTGAGATATGCAAATAAGATATATTTTATTCTGATTATTTTATATAATCAGAACTGAATAATGCTCAGTTGAACAGAGTTTTCAAATGTAATTATATATTGACAAGTTGGAGGTTTAGGTATAATTTTATGGATCCTTTCCAGGTATGTCTGTCTGGTTTAAATTCTTGTAAAATTGGTGTGTGTTATCTCCTGGGAATACTGTGAGTTAAAAGTATTTTATTTGTATTAGAAACTATGTAAAGCTTCTCTAAAAACAGTTCAGTATTGTAAATGGACACAAAGCCAAATTAGTGAAGACCCCCATTGGTCAAATATAAGACAATATAAGCATCAAATAAATAATGATATTATTGGATTATATCTCATTATAAAAAATATACTTTATGAGTTTGTACTATTAATAAAGGTGAACGAATTAGTAAATAACAGGGAAGAGAATAATCTTTTCAGTGGAATGTCAATTGGTAAGTATGAAAAGAATGACCGAGTGGAAATATCACATTTTTATCCATCATAATTATAGTTCATTGAGGTAGAAATCCTTACTGGACCCTAAAATCATTTGGTGAAAGTTTGTGGGGAGAGCAGGAAATTTGCATAATGTCAAAGTTCCCCCCCTATATTATTACTTCTTAATTATAAAGGCGAATAGTACCTTTACAGTGGAGAAATATGACAGACAAAAAAGTGATCAAAGTTAGCACTACCACTAATAGGGTACAGCAAACATGTGATGTGCCACCCAAATCCCCTATTAGGACTGAAGGGTACATTCCTGAAGCTACCGCACTTCTGTCAGACAGTCCCAGATGTTAGCTATCTTTGGAATTGCCTTGGCTGAAGAGGTCTTTTCTTCCCAGTGCGGCCCTCCTCCAATGACTAGTTGAGGTGGTGCTGGTAGGCCCAGCCCTCTTGCCCCAGTGCTGGGCAGTTCTGAAGGGCTGTTGCAGTTGTACACCTCCCTGCAGGGTGGGCTAATTAAACCTTACATTGATACTGCATCATAGTTCAACTTCTTTCCTTCCTTTCCCCACTGGTGATCTCAAGAGTACTTCTTAATAAAATTCCTTCATATTAGCCACCCTTTCAGAGCCTCCTTCTTGGGGAATCAACCCTGTCATATCAAACAAACTGACCTCATGAGCCTCTAGATATACTGCATTCAGAAGGGTGCAAATTAGTTATGTGTATTCCTGACAAAAATGTAAAAACGGCATCTAGTTTTGAAGACTTCAGACACCCCCAAAGTGAGATATTCTACAAAACAACTAGTCTGTACTCTTCAAAAATGTTTACTTAATTTATATTTTCTACTTTTCCTATGCAGATTATTAAATTACTAGGCTAAAAAAAAAAAAAAAAAAAAAAAAAGGAGAAAATGCCATTGCAATTAGTAGCATAAATAATGGGTGAAGTGAAGATAGTTAAATTACATGTTGATGGCAAATCACATATATGTCTTTCATACTGCAAGATTCTCTCTTCTAAGGGATAGGTTCTTTCAGAAAATAATTATACAGGTAGTTTTCATAAGTCGTGAATTTTAGAGTATTGCTAAAATAACTAGTAAAACTGAAATTCTGTCTCACAGAAACTTCAGATCTGAAAGAAAGAAAAATGACAAATTTTTCCTACTTTAAGGTGGGAAATGACATTTTTTTTTTCTGAATAGTGAGAAATGGCAGGGATAGAATGAATGATGAAATGGAAAAGTAAGCTAATAAAGTGGAAAGGCATAATGTATTACCATTTATTACGTTGTGAAAAAGGAAAGAAAATGGAAAAAGGAGAAGCTAGGAATATTCTCCTTTTTGTTATAATGCTATAGTTGTAGTATAGTGAATTTGCAACTTGATTATGGATTACAGCCTTGATTATGGATTACAGATTATGGATTAAGGATAATGCTCAATGTTGACCTCCAGGATGGGTCATTAGGTTCATGTTTCTATCTGATGAAGGAAACATATCTCTGTAAACTTAGATCCTATTTAAGGACATGAACACTCATCCTTTTCTTTATTGTAACCAGAAAAGAATATACTGCATGGAGAGAGACCAGGCATTCAAATTAGAAGTAAATGTGTGTGTGTGTGTGTATGTCAGAGAAAGAAGGAAAGAGAGGGAAAGGGAAAAAGAGAGGTGGTAATTTTGTTAATAAATAGAATAGTCAGTTGAATTGCTGGAAAAACAAACCTCTCTAACAATTTTGTGACACTGAGGTGTATTATAAAGCATAATTTGATCAAAAATATAAGTAGCAGGTTAAGATTAAAGGTACTTAAATAAGACAGTGACATAGAACACAAAATGTAATGCAGATTGTCATGCGGGACGGCCTGCGGGGTCTCTGCTCCCGCTCCCCATACAAGAACGCAGGACATGGTGAGGCCAAAAAGGAACACCCACGGAGCCATAGGTAGGGTAGTCATACCACTATATTCTCTCTGGCGGCACTATACTCTCACTGGAGGCTGGATCCACACTGTCCGCAAACTGCCATCCACACTTGCCAGCCCAGCCGCCATCTTCTTGCTAGCCCCCGTTCTTTCTCTTTCTCTCTCCTCCGTAGCCGCAGCAGTTATATTAGCGGCTAATTGGCTAACTGGCTACAGCTGACGGCCAATCAGCCACAGCTGATGGCCATGCAATCACAGTTGTTGGCCATTTACTACCTGAGCCAGGCACCTGTCTATGTGAGGCCGAGAGCCTGGAAACTACTTTCTGGGGCTCTGCCCCCACACAGATGTTTCTTATAATTTCTGATTTCCAAAATTAAAAACAAATAGCAACTATTAGAATCAATCAGAACTTTTAAGAAATCATTTTTGAAAATGTGAATCCCATAGAAGGACACAGACAGATAACTAAGAATGAAAAGCCAAGAGACACTAAGCGGAAGCCACGAGGCACTAGAAACAGACAAGTGAAGAAGCTGGACCATGAAAGCTGAGGTATATCAGTGTTTCCACCGGTTCTCGAGAGTTTCTGTAGCATTCACAGTGCTGTTCCATGAGGTCTGACAGTACCGCTGTAGAGGTTATTTGCTAAGCCTTGTTACCTCCACAGGTGCACTTAATAATTAAACACTATCACTTGAGGTATCAGAGCATGATTTTTAACAGCCAAATTAGAAAGAACCTAATAAACCTGTAGATTTCCCTCATTTTTGAAATTCCCTTTTTAGTTGGCAAACAACTTGAAAATGATGTGGGCTATTAATCATTATTTCCTTAAAAAAGTAGAGCTGAGCATTTTGACGCTTCACTAAACCCCACTCTGTCCTCCACCAAAATAATATGTATGTTAATAAGAGAATAGGCAGGACAGATGATCGTAGTGCTGGATTGACCTTTTTGTGGCAATAGGACAAATTCTTCTTGACTTCTATGAGCAACTTCCTGGAAGTAGACTGTGGCTTAATGACATAGAAAATGCCCAGTAATACCTCAGTGTGTCCATTTAAGATTATGACAACTTCAAGACTTTCTCTCTTTCAGCTTTTTGTCAACCAGCTTACAAATTTAACAGGGTAATTGACTCTACTGAGAGCCCAAATTGGTGCAGGACAAATGTGTGTAACAGGATGATTCACGTTATTTTTAACAGGGCCATCTTGGAAACTAATTGTTTCTTTTCTAATCTACAGAACAAAAATTGTAAAAAGCAGGAAACACGATGCCAAATTATTAAGATAGGAAACACAACACCGAACAGGAACTCCCAAACAAAAACCTTTAAAAATTAAGGCTCCACAAATTTATAAATCTTGAAAACACTTCTGCTCTGTGGTCTGCCTTATGCAGATGTTTCTCTTGATTTCTAACAGCCTTCATACTGTTCCTACTGGTATTTATGTATCTGAGATTGGTTTATTATGGCTCCTCTGAGGTTACGCTGTGAGGGAACCATCTCAGCATGAATAGAGGTGCATTTATAGGGCAATCCGGGCCATTTTCAATCATAGTGTTGTATTTTGAAAAGCCTTTCATTTTGCTGATGTAAAAATAAAGAGGACAAAGCCAGGTAGAATTTCTTTCTTTCTCTTCCTTCCCTTCCCCTTCCTTCCTTCCTTCCTTCCTTCCTTCCTTCCTTCCTTCCTTTTTATTCAATAATTTGAAAGACGAATAAAACAAAGCCTAGAACCTTTGAGTAACAGCATGCGTGATCCTCATACTTGCTAAAGCTGAGGAATTCTTTATATCTTTATATTGCCAGAAAATTCTTTATATTGCCAGAAAATTGGATCATATTACTTTTATATAAAGCTCACCACCAGAGACAGATTTTCTTAGCCAAGAATTAGTCTTATTGTGTACTGAGGCATTTTGGAACTACCAAGTTCTTATAGACTTAAAACTAAGTGAAGTAATTTGGGTGTAGCTAGAAAAGGTCAGTGGATTTTCATTTTCTTGACAGACTTGTTTTAATTTAGTTATGGGGAAATAGCTATTGGGCATTTGGGGGAATTCATTGATATTGTTTAGTGTTTTTCATCCTTGCCACACAAGCATATCAGCAATGTTTTATTTTGTATTTTATTTCTGAAACAGAAAATGTAATTTTAAAGATAAAGTAATCTTTTGACTGGTTTAAAGGTACAAACATACAACATTGGAGAAAATGGCACTAAGACTCTGTAGAGAGATTTATTTCAAACTATTACAAAAAGTGTCCTTTGAATACTCATGGGTATTCCTCCAGATGGGAAGATATTACCTTCTTACAATCCTGCAAACAACATACACCTAAGTAACACTAATGGGAAAGGAACAAACAATAGCAAACCTTATGACATGCTTTTCTTTTGAAACCAAAAAAATTTTTTTTCATATTTCATTTATATATATACTTATTTTTTCAAGTTGAGAAAGCTTTTAAAAAATAGTCTTGTTCTTTATCAATATATTTTGTTATTGAATTTATTGGGGTGACATTGGTTAATAAAATTATGTGGGTTTCACCTCTATAATGCATCATCAGTATATTGCATTGTGTGATTACCACCCAAAGTCAAATCTGTCACCATATATTTGGCCCCCTTTACTGTTGTCTACCTGTCCCTCTTTCCATCTGGTAAGTACCATACTATTGTCTATGTCTATGAGTTTTTGTTTGTTTGTCTTGTTTGTTCATTTGTTGCTTTCAGTTTTATATCCCACATATGTGTGAAGTCATATGATGATTCTTTCTGTCTGATTTACTATGCTTAACATAATATTCTCAAGATCCATCCATGTTGTGGCAAATGGCAGTGTTTCATCTTTTCCTATAGCCAAGTAATATTCCATTATGTATATATACCACAGCTTCTTTATCCAATCATTTATCGAAGGATGCTTTGGCTATTTCCATGTCTTGGCCACCATGAACAATGCTGCAGTGAACATAGGGGTACATATATCTTTACAAATACATGTTTTCAGATTTTTGGGATAGATACCCAGAAGAGGGATTGCTGGATCATATGGTAACCAAAAAAATTTGTTCTTAATTTTTTGAGAAACTGCTATACTTTTTTCCATAGCGGATATACCAATTTCCTTCCTACAAGCAGTGTATGTGGGTTCCTTTTTCTCCATTACCTCTGCACCACCAGTTGTTACTTATCTTATTCATACTAGGCATTTTAACAAGTGTGAGGTGATATCTCATTGTGGTTTTGATTTGCATTTCCCTAATAGCTAGTGAAGCTGAGCATCTTTTCATATATCTGTTGGCCATTTGTATGTCTTCTCAGGAGAAGTGTCTGTTCAGATTCTCCACACATTTTTAATTGGATTGTTTGTTTTTCTTTTGTTGAGTTGTATGAGTTCTTTTTATATTTTGGTTATCAACCCATTATAGGAGAGGGTGTTTGCAAATATCTTCTCCCATTCAGTTGATGCCTTTTTGTTGTGTTGATGGTTTCTTTTGCTATGCAGACGCTTTTTAGTTTGATGTAGTCCCATGCATTTATTTTTTGCTTTTACTTCCATTTGATGTCAAAGTCATAAAATCCTTTCAAAAGTCAACATCCATAAGTTTAGTACCTGTGTTTTCTTCTGTGTATTTTATTGTTTCAGGTCTTATATTTAGGTCTTTGATCCATTTTGAGTTAAATTTTCTATATGGTGACAAATAGCAGTCCAGTTTCATTCTTTTGCTCGTGGCTTTCCCATTTTCCCAGTGTCATTTATTGAAGAGGCTTTCTTTTCTCCATTGTATGTTTTTGGCTCCTTTGTTGAAAATTATTTGCTCATATATATGTAGATTTATTTCTGGGCTCTCAATTTGGTTCTATTGGTCTGTGTGTTTGTTTTTCTGCCAATATCATGCTGTTAATCAATGTAGTTAAAAATGGACATTTTATTCAAAGCAATACACAGATTTAATGCAATCCCTGTCAAAATACCAATGGCATTTTTAAAAAAGAAATAGAGAAAAAAAAGAAACAAAGAAATAAGATTTGTATGGAACCACCAAAGACCCTGGATAGCTAAAGCAATCCTGAGGAAAAAAAAAAAAAAAGGAACAAAACTGGAGGTATCACACTCCTTAACTTCACATTATAGTACAAAGTGACAATAATGAAAAGACTCTATATTTTACTCTCCTCTGTGCCAATAGACTTTTCCCTGTGTGCCAATAAGAGCAAAATTCACAGTCCTAATAGAGCAATCCTAAGAACAGCAAAATAAAGAGCTCAGGACCTCCACACTGAACAGGATATATTACACAAATCTTCTAAAAGCAACCCAGAGTTTCTAAAGGCAAATAGATTGGTTAGGGCTTGACCTTTGTCTCTGTCTGGAACCCTTGAAGGGTTCTTGGATATCAAGAGACTGATGTAATATTTAGGACCAGCATCCAGAGTCAAATATGTTCTTCTACAGCCAGTAGACATTCTGCTCCCTGACAACTGACTTGTTGATATTACTGAATTTGTTATGTTTTCCTGGTGACTGTGAAAGACACAAGAGAAGTCTTTTTTGATCGGATGTTCTGAGTTGTCTAAAGTTCACACTTTCTGCATCACTCTCTTTTCCATAAGGAGGATCCTCATTATCTTTAAAAGTTCACATCTACTGTCCTGCTGTGACTTCAAACACAGTGTATTTTAAAATAAACTCATCTTCACGCATACAAAAAAAGTCCTCATGAGTTAAGGGCTAGAGGTAATGGCCAACATTGGAAGAGAGGGAAGACTTAAAATATTTAGGTTATTTACTCTTCATTCTTTTGAGACTTTGAGAAATCGTTAAAAATGGCAGAAAGCTTCTAAAACAAGGGTGGCCAATATTTTGGAAATATTAGGGAAAAATAGATATTTATGAGTTCTATTTATAAACTTCAAAATAGAAACAGCCTTATGAGTCTCGAGGAGGAGGGGAGTGCTGTGTAGTGCTTTTCAAACTTAGATTGCCCACTTTATTGAACAGAAAAAATGCCAATGAGAGAACCAGCATGCTTTTAAAACAGCTAAAATATTACTATTCAGGACATATTTGAGAAGTCACAACATGGGAAGTTTTTTAGTCTTCAATTTCTCATGTTTGCATTACATTTTTGAGTAAACAAAGTACATTTACACATATTATTATTATTTTTGTTCAAGCCTACTTTTATGTCTTTTTAAAAAATTTATTGGGGTGACAATTGTTAGTAAAGTTACATAGATTTCAGGTGTAAAATTCTGTATTACATCATCTATAAATCCCATTGTGTGTTTACCACCCAGAGTAAGTTCTCCTTCCATTACCATATATTTGATCCCCCTTACCCTCATCTCCCACCCCCACCCCCCTATACATATTATTTTATTATTGAAACAACCTCATAATTTAGTGATTTTTGTGTGTGTGTTGAATTTATAATTGGGAAAACAGGCTCAGAGAGCTAAAGTGGCTTGTTCAATGTCATACAACAGCTAAAACATTGCTAGGGCTCCTCTTTTGTACTAGTCTCCACACAGTGGAGATACAGACATAACTAAAAAGCAGGATTTCCCCCAGTTCAGCTTTTCTCCCAACTTGGGGTTCTCTTGTGGTATAATGGCTGGGATACAAATGCATATTTATGCATAAACTGAGATAGGAACAAAATCCTGTTAATGCAAGAAGGAGGGAGGCACTAACTGCCTTAGGCAAATAGGGAAGACTCTAGGAGCAGTTGGAATTTCCCAATGGAGCAGAGGAAAGCTGCACTTCAAAGCAGAGGAATTAACACATGCAAACGATACTGATAAATGAAGGAAGACTAGGAATTTGCCAGGCTGGAACAAAGGGTCCAAGGGGATGAGGACAGAGATTGGGAGGTCCAGAGGTCATAGAGGAATAAATCTGAAATTGTGGGTAGGGACTAGATACTGAGGCTTCTTACATGTTAAGCTCAAGTTTTAGAACCTGAATCACAAAGGCTTTGGGAGCACAGGTAGAGATATATACAACCTTAATTCTTGGAGTCCAAATTCAGAATCCACACTTAATTTGACTCTTGGATTCTGCAAAAACGAATTATATTTAATACAAGCCCCTTCACTTTTGATGTTGCCTTTAACTTCCAGCTTCAGAGAGAAATCATTACGTTCAATCTAAGTCTTTGAACTAAAAGATGTCTGTCTTGAGGAGTTACATGCTTGTTTCATTGGAAGATGCTAACACTATTTTAGTCGACATCAGACAGTCTCTGGAAATATTCACTTCCAGTTGATTAGAAATCAGAGAACAAAAACAAAACAATTCAGTGGAAAGAACTAATTACAAAAATGTGCATTTTGGAGTGCTCTTTATAATCCTGTTCAGTGAATAGCTGAACTTCATGTCAGGCGGGAGTCTATAACCATCATTCCTCTGGCCGGTACCTGAACAGCAGCCAGGAGGCTGCAGCTACCATTCCCCTGTCCCACCTGTCTTCCTTTCCAGATGTTGTCTCTTGCCTTTTGTTTTATAGCAACAAGGAAAGTCAGAAGAAAAAGAGAAAAATTCAAACACTTACTTTTGCTCCCTAAATCAATTTCACCATCCTGCTGCTATGGGTTAAATCTTCCCTCAATTCCCTTTCTACTTTGACACCCTTGGTAGCACTGCTTTTCTTTACTTCCTCCTACACCAAACTATCATGTTGCCTGGGTCCCACCCACACCATGATTATTTAACCTTTGTTTTTTGAAGGCACTAAAAGTTCACAGTGGTACAGAAACAATAAAGTACCACACAAATGTATAAGGTGTAACTTTTCCATAATAAACATCTGGCTGGTGGAAGATGTGGGTGTTTGTTATATGAAATTGAGACTGGGCCACTCATGAGTACTGCATAAAAGGAATGAATTAATCCTAAAAATCACAATGAGAAAGCACAGACTTCATTCTACTTGAGTAAAGAGATCCTAAATACCACACTTGAGGTGCATATTATGATAGGTTATTAAATCTCCAAGCCAGCTAGCTCTGTCCTCAGTTTCTCTGGGGACTGAGGCCAACAATTACTATACAGAAAATGCACATCTATTGTGATATGAGATGTTCAGCAGGGAGGCAACACAGCAGTGCCTTCCTTTACTGAAATACATTCAGAGAACACACGGTCCTAGGGCTTTGTTCTACAAGCAGATTAAGAATTTAATGCAATTTCCTAAATAGACGTCCTCAGATGCCATCGCACCTTTTGTATTCTCAGTTTAAATTGAACAGGATGTGCATTTTATGAGTGAAGGAAAACTGAAAATGGTCTGCAAGATGGATTGGGGAATATGAAAACCAAACAAAAGCTCTAATAGCAATGCTATTGTTCAAGCATATGCTCAAGGAAGCCTTCTGCTTCACAGACACTCACCTTACCTTTTAAAAGTTGATAGATATCAGAGCACATGTCAAGAAGATAATTTATTTGCAGTATTAAAAGAAAATAGCCCTTTCTTACTCTTTAAAGTCTGGTTTGATGCATTCCAAATTTTTCACTTCATGAATTGTACCTATTTTCTTGCCGCCTCCGCTTTCTGGCATGGCAGACAGATTGTAGCTCTGTCCTCACTGGAAATGCCAGATCATAGTGCTATGGCAACCGGTGCTGTTCCTGGATCCTTCCAAGGATGCCACCCCCACACATTCTTCTAACCCATGACTATTTCTCATAATTTCCTGCTCCTCCAAAGGACAGGACAGATGGCCCAGGTCCCGGAGCACACAATGGTGATAGTTGCTCAACATCTGAATCTGTCAGAAGGAGCCACTTTAGAGACCCACGGCCATTTTGAATTCAGATGCTAGTATCAATTCTGTACTTAAGAATGGAAGTTTGCAAACTTATGCTGAATTTTTCTTTCAGTCCATCATTTCTCTACTTTTTACAAGTGATATTTATGGAAAACATTTCCAAAGTAATGCATTACTAGTATTGCCATTTAAATATTAGCTTTACTTCCTCGTCTTGATTTCTTGAGGTACAAATTTCTTCGGGTTAATTGATCTCAAGTTCTGTGTTCTGTGACAGCAAAATTAAACACATATGCACACATGTCACAGACATAACAAAATAAGAAATAAAATGCTGTCTGAAAAGCAAAGGAAGAACTTCACTTTTAAACACATCGGAGCCTTCACCAACACTTTGCAGTTGGAATTCTAGTGTTACCTCTGCATTCTTTCCATTTAGAAACTCCAGTGTCTCTACTTTTATGGCTGAAAAAGTGGTTGATTTGTTGGCTTGTTTAAACTTGGATTCTTAGGTTGGAGGTCTACTAGATATAACTTTTGGATTCATTCATCAGTGCATGTATTGGATATTTACTGAATGCCTATACGTCAGGCACTTTCTAGGCACTGAGGGTTACATCCATAAACAATATCAACAACATTTTCTTATCTCATGTACTTGCATTCTGGAGGAAAGCTGTAGAGACAAATAAAAACTTGGTTACAGTTAGTGATCAGGAGAACACACTGAGTTCCAGTGTAGCTACTCACACTGAGTTATTATGTGGCCTTCATCTAATCCCAGACTTCTGTGGATCTCATTTTTCTTGTTTGTAAAATAAAAGAGTTACACAAAATAATGTAATTCTGTAGGCTGGTTGCAAGTATGTTGTTTTTTTTTTTCTTACACCAGATAATGCAACTGGTAGCACTAGGCATCTTTAGCTTAAAAGAAAACATGGAGTTTGTGAATCTAGTAATTTTGTCAGTGGTCATTTATTCATTCCTGCATTTAATAAGTGTGTAGTGTATGTCTTCTATGTGTGCAGAAAGTGTACTTAACTAGTCAGGGATACATAGCTGAATGAGATAAGTCTCTCTCCTCGTAGTCTGGCATAGGATACAGTCATTATAAGAAACTAGTAGAACTCCAATGGGATAAATATATACTTACTAGCAATCTGAAGAAGGTACAGTGGGAGACAGGCGAGAGTACAACTGATTCTGTCTGTGGAATTTCCTTTGGGCTTACAATGGAGGAGACATTTTCCCCTGGTCACTAGTGGTTGGAAATGTAGAACAGGTGCAAGAGGGACTTTCAAGAAGAGAGAATAATGAGCACAGTGATATGGAGATTTGAAGGGGCCTTGAGTTGTGAAGGGCAAAGGAAATAAAAAACTTATTTTAAGATCAGACTTAAGAAGTGAGCATCCAAGGTGAGTGAGAAGAGTTAAGAAAGGAGAGGAGATTGAGATTGGATAGTAAAGAGCCTTGTATGGTTTATTATGAAAATGTAGCTTTTAACATTAAGACAAAGAGCTTGCACTGATGGCTTTTCTGGGTCCAGATTGTCAGTGGTTTTAACTTGTCTGAGAGTTTGTTTTCAATGTTAGCTACAATGTAAAATAGTTAAGATGATTTCAAGTGGGTTGTGAATTTTATTCACACAAAATATGTCATGAAGGGCAAGAGGGATTGGCATGTTTCCCTATTTATATGCATAATCAGCTAATTAAGATGAATTAGATGGAATAAAAAGTGAATTTATTTTTCTTTAGTCTCTCAACCTTTGAAATATTATTTTAAATTCCCCTTTCCCTTCCCTTAAAAACTTGGGATCCAAGCAGATGTCAATGTTTTCAGTAATATTCAGCTATAAGGACAGTCTCACTTTGATAATTAAGTCCACTTTTAAAGTAATAAAAGCCCATAATAAATTCCAATCTTAATTAAAACTTCAACCCCCATTCTAACTTAAAAACATCTTCTCTTGTCCCCAGTATGCCTGACCCATGAATTGGGAAACTCCCATGAGGAAGGGGGTGTGGACAGTTCTTTTACTCTGTTTTTCTGTGTTCCTGGATTCTCCAGGGTTTTAGCCTAGGAGGAGGAATTAGAGGAAAAGTGAAGTCATGAAGGTAATGCTCTTATCACTTTTTCTTCACTCCATGTCCTCTGTGAGGCTGATATTAGTGTCTGGATCTCCTGTGGCCCCCATTGTGTGTTCTTCAGAGCCCTTGCATGGACCACTCCACTGCTCAGTCTTCTAACATGTGTCATGCTCTCAGTGCATTTTGTGAAGTTTGTTCTGTCTCCAATGGGTGGCTACCTTCAACGTAGCAGACTACCTTCTTGGTGGGATACCTTCAAAATGGCTCAAGTTTGTTGTTTTCTGTGGCATTCACTTTGCCCTCAGGAAACCTTTGTGTATTTATCACACCAAGGAGACCTGTCCTGCTACTGCCCTTTCTCCCTGCTCTAGAATCATGGGGAGGTCCAGGTATTCTCCAGCAGCCAGAATTATTCATTTAAGAAATATAAGCTGGTCTCTTGCTTCAAATATACAAACAAACTCTAGCGGAAATATGACAATTTCACCTACGCTGCTCTGGAGCAGGCACCACATTGAGCCTAGTCATGGCCACAGCTGAGTAACTTCACCAAGGGGTCGCGTTACAGTCTGTTCTTACCGGCATCTCCAGGATCCATAGTGGTTTTCCTTGGAGGCTCTCCTTTCACCTGGTGAACATATGGGTGTGAGAAGCATTACTCCATAGCAAGCTAAGGGGGGAAGGCATAGCAATTCTTTTAAAAGAATCCCTGAATGGCAGTGAAGGTAGAAGGAGAAGTTCAGACACCTCATAACAATTAGTTGAAGAGATGGGGTGTGTCTGGTATCTTCTTGGAGTCTTCCTTTAGAAAGCAGAAAGAAACATCCTTTGTACCCTCAGTTTTGAAGCTTTGGCTAAAATTGTGAGAAACAAGGAAAAGTCCCATTGTACATTCCATGACAAATGTTTCCTGTACTTCCCTAGTGCATTTTATATATTTTTTTCTTAGTATTACGTAATATCCAACTTGACAATTCTAGCTTGTCTTGCTCGGATAATGGAAGCTAATGAAAGGCTAGGTTTATGACAAAGTGGAGCGACGTTTTGCTGGGAGACAACAGTGATACAGACAATACGAATCAAAGTGGAAAGTCAATAGGAATGCGCCAGTTTGGGGATGCTGGATTGAACCACCCTTGCAACCACCCTTTCCCATTCAGAGAGTCGTGTCTAGAGTTTTTCTATTGAAGAGCTGGACCTGTTTTAGCAAAGGAATTTCTTACCCAGAAAACCGTCCCTTATTGTGCCAGTCCATACTGTGTATCTTAAACCCTTTTTGCAGTAATAAAAGCCAGATTCATCTACTCTCATCCTAGGGTTCATATGAAATCCAAATGTCGAAAACCCTCATTACTATACTATTTTGTAAGGTAATAATCACTTCTAGTAATGCCTTTTCACATTCTGGTGTCAATTAGGGATACCAGAATGTGAAAAGGCATTGTTCTAAGTGGCAGTTTGACTTAGTAATCTGTAAATTTCCTGATGGTAAAGTGACGCTCAGCCCATGTTGTCCTCAACAACTGACAGTTCCGATTTGGCACAGTTTCGCTTCAGTGTTTTCCTGATGCATTTATTGAGCTACTGATGAGACTTCTTCTCTAGCTGGTTTGGAGTGTCTGTGAGATGGAACGGCACCTATGGGCTTGTGATAGGGGCAGCAGGAGATACTGAAGAAAATAAGGAGAGGGCTGAGAGAGTAAATGGAGTTGAATTTAACAATTCAAATAGAATGTTAACTTTATATAGTGTTTTTGGAAACTAGGTGATGCCTTATGTGTTAGATTCACATACAAAAAGCCAGAGGATTAGGAGATGAGGTTGGGGTAAAATCCTACTGCAGCCACTTCTCCACTCAGAATGTCATGCTAACAAGTTTTTCCCTTGGAGACCTCAGCATTGTAATAGACTGTAAGTGATCACACGTAGACATGAAAGTAGAGAAGAGGTATTGTGTACATTGCAGTGCCAGATGTGCATAGAAATAGGTTTGTTTATACCAACAGTTAAGCATGGAAACACTAGAAGAGTTGCATGTGTTTGTTTGTCCTCGGCTTTCCTGAAGATCTGGCTCCAACTTCTTTTGTTATGGATAATACTTATACCATTTACCCAAATGAAAGGTACTTTGTAGTGTAAGTTCCTGAGTTCGTAAGTGATGTGTACCAGATGTGGTTTAATTCTAAAGGAGTGAATTAGGCATGGTGTTTGGTTAGAAATCTATTTATCTCCTCTTCTTTCTCTCCTCTCTTCCTTGTGCCCTGTGGCAGCCTAGTATGGCTGAAGGAGTAGGGGTTTGGGAGACAAATAAGGCTGGATTCTAATTCTGAGCCTGCCATTTAATTTTTTTTTGTCATAGTCAATAAATTACTGTAGCTCTTTGAGTCCCAGGATCCTCATCTGTAAAATAGGAAACATAGTAATTTAGCTTTTCTGGGCTATGAACACATATATCATTTAAACCTTACAGAAATTTTGTGAGGCCAGTGTTGTTGTTATCCTCATTTTATATAGGAGAAAGCAGGGCTTAAGGGGACTTGAGTAACTTGTCAAGTCACACAGCTTGTAAATGGAAGAACTCTGGTTTGAATTTATGTCTGTCTTTCTCGAAAGCCCTTGCCTCAACTATGATTTATTGCCTGCATACCTCTTTTCAAGTAAAATAAGTAAGTAGGTAAATAAATAAATAAATAAATACCTTTGAGGTAATGCATCATTGATAAAATTGTTTAAGAGAAAATATTTTAGTTAGACTTTTTTTTTTCCTTTTTTTTGGAAAGTGATTGAAATCCAATTCAAACCAGCTAAAGCAGACGAATTATCAGATGGCAAATGGGGTAGCTGCATGGCCAGATACCTGCAGGTCTTTTTCAAGGGTGAGGAACAAAGAGCTGGATAACATTAGTACTTACCCGCGGGTCCTTATCTTTGCTGGTGTCGAGGCTTAGAGTTTTTTTGAATTCTCCATGTGTGAGAAACAAGGTTGCTGGTATCTCTGGGGATGTAGCTTTATAACTTCTGGTAGAGAAGAGTGTCTTCCATGATGTTTCAGCCAGATAAACCCTAAGGAAGGAATCATTGGCTTGCCTTAAATAACATGACAGCTCCTGTCCAATCACTAAGGGCCAGAGAACTGTGTTTACCAAGGTTTTACCAAGGCTAGGCCATTTGATTATGGCCAAGGAAATGGATTTTACTTTGAGACAGAGGAAGGACAAATAGCAAAGAAGAACCAGATAGTAGCAATTACTGAATACTGAAGTAAATCATATTAATATTGTATGCAGTTATAGATAATTAAACTCTCAATTTTTTTCCTGAAATCTAAAGATTTCCCCAGCTTTTTCTTTTCTTTTCTTTCCTTTTATTTATTTTTTTTTATTCTTGAGTGTGTTTTTAATATGAGTAAATCACAGAGGGGACAAAAAAACCCCTCTTATTTTGTAACTTATAATAATAATAATAATAAAGCATTTTATTCACCTTAAGTTAAACAATGTATCTGTTAAATTGTGTAACTGGAAGTGTTGCTGAGAAATGTCTTTTGTGTTTTGGCCAGAGTGGAAAGAGAACTTAATACACATGGTGCAGTCATTCTGAATGTCAAAAACAGAAGGACATTATGGGGGCTGGTGCTATTTGCTTCCTGTTGTAATGTCATATATTTAATAGGCAGAGAGTGGGAGATGCTGGCAACCTATTCAGTCTCATTGTGTGGTACCTGGGAGAGTTAATCAAAAGTCATATAATTTAATAAAGTAGATAAATTTACAACAGTGCAAAATACATCAAACAGCAAATGACTCTGGTCTATCAGACTAGGAGAACAAAAACCAATATTTAAAATGAGAAAATGCAAACATTCTATCTTCATATTAATAGTCTTGAAGAAGAAACAGCTGCTACATTAGTTACCTCTTTCTAGATCCAACACAGTATTGTCATTTAATTTCTTGGACCCATATTGCCTTGGCTGAGGCATCACCATGATTTAAACCCTGCAAAGTTTGGCTTTACCACTAACTCCAGGTGCAAAATTTTACACTAAGGCTCTATTCCCTCTTGAATTGAGATTCTTCCCAACTAAAGGTTATTTTCAGGCAATTTAAGACTTTTAAGACACAGACCTTCTTAGTGAATTTCCCTTGTTTCCTGGACTTCCAAGTGTAGGGACTGGAAATGCACTGAGTGTTCTAGACCAAGATGTTCACATATGTCTAGAGTTTCCATTTTCATTTTTATTCTATGTTATCCTTTAATATACATATGTTTGCTCATCCAAGCATTAACAGTCTAGTACCATGGAACTAAGATTATTTTCAGTTATGCACAGGCACCAGTAAAATCTTAGAAAATATCGCAAAATAGAGAAAGTATGTGGCACATACATGCACACACCAATAACTGTTTTGTGTATATGTGTGTGTGTGTGTGTGTGTGAGTAAAAAGCTGTCCAAAAAAGCTCCTCAGTTTATTCATGCCACCCACCTTTATTTTAGGTCAAGTTCTTAGATGACTAACCCTCTGAACATTAGAATCATAGAGTGTAATGGAAAAACCACCAGCACCCTCACCTACCATGAGCCCCCTCCTCTACTATGTACAATAGTATCAGCTGTGTGATTCAAGGGTGGCCCTTCTTTAACATGTTCTGTTCTTTAAAATAAACTCTTACCCTCCATTTCTAACTCTTTATTAAAGCCAAAACTTTTCAAGAAGCTAAGAGTCACTCCTTCAAATACTACACAGACGTTAAGAAATCATTCAGTCACTCAAAAATTTGTATTGTGGGTACAGCTGTGAAAAAGACAGATGAGTTTCCTGAAACCATGGAACTTGAATTTTAGTGGGGAGAGGCCAGAACGAGTTAACACATAAATAAATATTTCAGATTTGTAAGTGCTATGAAAAATAACTGATATATTTTACCACCTTGGAAAATGTTTACATTTTAAAAGTCATTTTCTAACTTAATTAATTCTAGACTACTTGGAATTTATGTGGGGATTGATGCCCGACACCCCCTTCCCTCAGTTCCTCTGCTTGCCATTACATTTTGTTTTCATCAGTTGGAATTTTCTTTTTAATCTAGTTTATACAAGGATGCGAGTGGGCAGGCCATTTGACTAGAGAGCCAGATAGAAACAGAACCATGGCTATGTAGGGAGCCAACATACTTGTGGGTGTCTAATGTATTTTATAGCAACATTTTACCCATATACTCCTTAAATGCACACAGTAGAAATAGAAGGGAGAAGAGAAGAGCAGGGAATCACTCTGGGAGTGTTGGCCTGCATGGGCAGAAATCTCATATGGGAGTTAAAATGTGTCTAGCAGCTGAGGCCATTTTGGACAGTGGGGTAACAAGTTCAGACTTTACAAAGTTTGATGTTGAAATCATTTGTACAGATGACTATCTTGGCAGCTGTGCTAAGCTTCATCCATTCAACTAGGTGGAGCTAAGATGAAAGACCATATTTGTTAGAAATCTCAGATATTATTCCCAAGCTGGGTAGCTACCCAATCCTACAATGGTTACCTATAATGTCCTAGACTCTAAGCCCCTATTATTGGAAAGATGAGTTTTATTTAATGATACACAACATTTTATTCTGTGCACAATCTTTTTTACTAACAAATGTTTTAACTTCAGAAAGAGAGAAAGAGAGAGAGCGAGAGAGAGCAAGCGAGCGAAAAGACGGAGAGACAGAGACACCAGGGAATAGTATCAAAGAAAAAAAACACTGAAGAGTTTCAAGAAAAAAGGTGTGATCAAATGTATCTAAGGGACCCAAAAAGCTAGGTGTTTGTTTGGTTATCTGAAGTCACTGGTGACTTTGGCAAGAGCAATTTCAGTGGAATGGTGGTGACAGAAGCTGGATTCCTGTGTGTTGAGTGGTCTCTGAGGAAAGAGTCAGCAAATACAGTCTACCCTTCTGTAAAGTTTGGGGGCTTAGGAAGGAAAGACATTGGCAGTGTTGGGCAGAAAGGGGAGACCCATGAAAAGAATTCAGAGATATAAGCTCTTGAGGTAAAAATTAAAGAAAAGGCTAGAGGGGAGTAATTCAAGTCATAGAGAGAGGGTTGGTCTTGCACCAAAGAAGGAAAAATTTTCTCTTTGAGGCCAAAGGGAAGCTTATAAGGATGGCTGTGAGTAGGGACATGATAGGTAGTAACAGTAACTTATGGAGATCTTACCGGATGTCCTCAATAGGGTCCAAGATGATGTTTTAACAGTGCACGGAACAAGGGTTGATTATGGGGTTTAATGAGAATGGATGCAATTTGACATAATGACTGAAGCAATTGTAGGACGTAACTGATCTTACTGAGGTTGGAGACTGAATTGGCAGTGGCACAAATCTGCACTATTACACGATTTGCTCCAAAGTGTTTGTTCAGTCTTTGGGTCAGAGAACAGAGAGGACTACTTGTAGCATTGATCCAGAGTTGGAGTTTTACCAGGTAGGGAAATGGCAGGGATAGGGAGATTATGAATTTAATGAGCCTAGAAGCAGTGTGGTGTGGCTCAGATGACTTACCTTACTGTCCATGCTTGATAGAGAAGATTAAACAAGCAAACAGTCTCGAGTTTGGCGTATCCGAGAAAATATTGAGTAGAACTGGATCATGATACAATCCTTGATGTAGTCCGAGAGTGTAGCTGAAGTGGATATGAAGAGGTCAAACATTTGTGAGGAGGAGGAATAGGTGTAGGATAGAGTTTCAGATAAACATAGAAAGGCATTCAGGACTGTAACGATGGAAAAAAAAATTCTACAGATATAGTGGGAAGAGTTGAAAGTAGGATCGATAGTTGGAGAAGCAGGAGGATGAGTATATAGCACCGTGAAGAGGCAAACGGGGAGGTTTGTGTGGGCTTCCATTGAAGACTAGTTTTAGGAATGACAGTCCTGCTTGTTCGTTACTAACCTTGCGTATCATAATTTGAGCAAAACTTAATTCTGAGAGTATAACTCTTCAATGCCCAAGGAAATATTGTGTTTTTCTCCAAGAGTTAGTAAGGGCTCTGTGCGTGAAAGTACTCGTATGTGTTAATTCTTCATTACTATTTGGCTTTTCTGCATTACACTGACTCTGCATTAGATTGACTCTTTATATCCAGGTCCAGGATTCCTTACTCTCAGGATTCATGACAAGCTATGAACTTGAGTCCTGGACTTAAAATCTCTAAAACTGAAGTTAAACTATCATTTTTCATGGAGTTTAATTTTGGGAGGAAGGATAATTCTATCTTCTACTTCCTCTCAATTCTGTTTATACTTGGGCAGGAATTTCTTGGTCACGTGAATTAGTTTTGAAATTCTTCTTTCTATTGATATTCATTTACTAGAGAGAAGATAAGTTACAATGGAAAAAAAATGTAACTTTAAAAGAGATTTTGACAGAGATTAGTAATTGGTATTTGTTATCTTATAAAGAAGTTGCTTGCTACCGTTCCATTTGGAAACCATGCCATGGTTAATATGGAAGTAATTTTGTCTGATTATTGACTTATACATGGTTGATACCTACAGAAAAGCACTCATGTCAGTCCCTTAAAGCTCATATGCCAATCTCATGGTCTTCTGCTCTGACCTGGAGTAAAACACTTAATTACTGTGCATTTCAATTTTGCCAGCTGTAAGTGTGAGGCTGCACTGCTTAGCAAATAGAAGACCAAAGGAGAATGTAGAGAACTGCTTGACTGTTAGGCTACCATTGACATTAATGACTTTGGACAAGTCAATTACACTCACAAAGACTCAGTTTCTTCCCAAGAGGGGGGTGGGTGGGGGGGAACAGCATCTCTCTCATTCCTACAAGAAAATGGTAACGTTTAGGTATGTAACAATATCTATAAGCCTTTTGAACTGGATCTACTTGATGACCAACATATTTCCAAGGAATAAGTTGATGAATAAGGTAATGAACAAAGTGTTGATGTAGAGACTGAATCCATCAGCCTCCTTGTAATTTTACTATCCACTTTGCATTCTTGTTTCAAGTCTTTGACTATGTAAGTATAACATGAGTAAAATCTGGAAGCAGGGTATATCAATTGCAAACAAATAACATTTGTTTCTATTTACAGACCTATTTTCACAGGAATTTGCTTATGTTAAAGAGTTTATCTCAAGTAGGATGCTATATTTGCCTAGTATCTCCTGAGTATACACCTAGAACATCAACTAATGTTCTAGGTCCTGAAGAATCAAAGATAATAGAAGGATATGGTCCCTGATTTCCCTAGATTTGTTGTCTATTGATATCAATTATTAAGTCCATGAAGTTCGATATGAATATTATAAAATATTCATGAAATATTATGAAATGTATGTGCTCTAGCAAGGTTTAGACCTTTTGGACTTAAAAAAAAATGGATAGGCTTTATTTTTTAGAGAACTTTTAGATGCACAGCAAAATTGAGTGGAAAGTACAGAGAGTTCCCACTTACCCCCCTGTACATGCACATGCATAGACTCCTCCACTGTCAACATCTTCTACAAGAGTGGTACTTTTGTTACAATTCACAAATCAAACTGACACATCATTATCATCCAAACTCCATGTTTACGTAGGGTTCACTCTTGGTGTTGTATGTTGTTTGGGTTTTCACAAATGTATAATGACATGTATCCATCATTGTAAAATACAGAATAAATTTACTAATCTAAAAATTCCCTGTACTTTAACTGTTTATTCCTCTTTCCCTCAAAACCCTTGGCAACCACTAATCTCTTTACTCTCTCCATAGTTTTGCCTTTACAGAATATCATATAGTTGAAATTGTAGAGTATATAGTTTTTTCAGATTGGCTTCTTTCTCTTAGTAATATGCACTTAAAGTGCCTCTATGTTTTATTATGGCTTACTAGCTCATTTTTTATTGCTAAATAGTATTTTCTTGTCTGTCTATACTACAGTTTATTTACCCACTCACCTACTGAAGGGTATTTTGGTTGCTTCCAAGTTTTGGCAATTATGTATAAAGTTGTTGTATATATTTATGTGCAGGTTTTTGTGTAGATAAAAGTTTTCAACTCATTTGAGTAAATCACAAAGAGCATGGTTGCTCAATTTTATGGTAAGATATGTTTATTTTGTGAGAAATAGACATGTTCCAAAGTGACTGTACCATTTTGCATTCCCACCAACAATGATAAAAGTCCTGTTGCTCCATATCCTTGTCGGCATTTGGTATTATCACTTTTGGATTTTAGCCATTCTAATAGCTGTATAGTGCTATCTCATTGTTTTAATCCTTATGGACTTTTGACTGATATCTTCTCACTAAATATTATGGTGTGTGATGTATTATAATAAAGGCATACCTTGAGGAGTTTTTTGGAATTTTCAGATAGACAAAGAAGAATGCAGCAGTGGGAGGAGGAAAGACCAGAGACATTCCAGCCAAAGGAAGCTTTTGTGAAAAGGTTCATGGATAAAAGAGAACATGGTACACAGTACATAGTTGGGGATGTGGTATTGCATTAATGAGGAGTAATAGGCGGTAAGGACATACATTTAAGTAGAGGGCAGATTTGGAGAACACATGATTTATGTTGGATTTTATTTTTAAAAAATGAGAGGATTTAAATAATTTTAAGGTGAGTCACCAGATAATTTCAATTAGACAAACTTGGTTAATCTCCATGCACACACATTTTGCTAAATCATATAGAAAAACCCAAACATATGAAGAAGTGTTCTTTTATTTTTAAGAAATGCATATTGAGTACTTAGGGATTTGTTTATAAATACTTCAGCAATAAGAATAAATCTTTAAAAATGAGAAAAGGGTACATAAATTGTGACAAAATGTTGATAATTATAGAATTGTAATGGGCACATGATGGTTTTTCATACTATCCTCTCTACTTTTGTGTGTGTTTGAGAATTTTTTAACAATTAAGAAAATCACAAGTGCTAGAATATTTATCATTGAAAACAATAATAAGCAATGAAATGCCAGAATTATATTTACATATAATTAATATCATTCATGTGACAGAATTGGCAATGAATAGGAAGGTGGCCAAGACTATTTAGGAGTATGTTGCAATACTACAGATAAGAAGTGGTATGGACCTTAATTGATGAATCATAAGTATAGGGATGATATTTAAGACTATGACATTTATGACACCTCCCAGTGTGAGTGGTTACAGCAAAATAAAAGATAATCAAGGGCCAAACTCTAGAAAACAGCAATATTTGAATGTTGAAGAGCACAGAGAAAAATGTAAAAGAATTGAGGTGGAATGAGTGGAAATATGGGAGGAGAATCAGGCAGCAATGGGGCTGCTGTTATTGGATAAAAATACATACTGCATTTATAAGTATGATTGAATTTCACAAATTATGTGCCAACTTGCTCTAGGCTCTAGGTGTTTGCTATATAGGTTTTAGTCAAAGTCCTTTATTTAAATATATATTTTTTTATAGTTAACAGTTCTTTCTTGTTCAAGGTTATTTTCTGAATGTCATAGCCATATTATTATTTCAAATAAAAGTTTTTAATTTATTTATTTGGAGGGTAAGCATGAGTTTTCGAGAGGCTATGGTTCAATAAAGAAAAACTTCAGATCAAAATGCAGAGGTCTAAGCTTCATGTCACATTCAGGAACCTTTATTATTTAATTATAAATAACCCCTAGTTAAAACATGTTTATGAGTCAAAACTAATTAAATCAGATAAACATGATTATTTACCTAGTACTTTGATTATCAGATTAATCAAATTTGTTTTCCCACTGTTAATAACAAAACGTAATTTGGTCAGTCTGAAAACTAAAAAAAAAAATCTAATAATCAGGCATGTTGCAGTTAATCTCAGGTTGAAGTCCCATGTAATAATAATATTAACAGTTAATATTTATAAATGCATGCTGGGTATTTGTCACAGACCAAGAATCATTCACGATTCATCTCTTTAATCCTTCCTTATAAGTTTTTCATGAATTTGTAATATTTATGTAAACCTTTTTTGATAGATGATAAATTAATAGATGAAGATATTGAAATGTAGTGAAATTAAAGAATTTGCCCAGTTACACAACTAGCAAGCAGCTGTGTGGGGATTTGGTCCCAGGTGACATGACTGTGCAGCTCACACACACGGCACTGAATGTGGTACACTAGCACTGTACTGTATGGCTGTGTCTCTTTGGGCCAGGCATTTAGAACATCCCCTCACAGGCAGCTACAGCTGGATCTTAGGATACTCAGTCATGCAGCATATAACCAGAGAGCATGAATGTAGATAGATTTCCCCAGGTGCTGTAAAGATTGTGTTTCTTCTCAGAGCCTCTGGGCATTGATATTATAGCTAGATGTTAAGCTGACATTCACTAATTGAAAATAGATTTTTCACAAATATTTTTGGGTTTCAGCACAAATTTCATAACTTGTGGGAACAGAAGAATAATTATGAGCATAGGATAAGGTGAATTATTTGAAAGTTGGAATTAAAATGACTGGTGTTAGAGATTCTAAAACCCTTTTTAATAGCACAGAAAAAAAATTAATGAGTTGGATGTTCTTAAATCTTTGTGACAGTTTGGCATTCTTCCAAGAGTTTTGAAGGAATACAAGGATAAAATTATGGAAATAATTGTGAAAATATGTAGCGACACTTCCCTTTACCTGAATATGGTCAAGCTATTAACGTAATATTTTTTCTAGAGCAACAACTAGAGGAGTGACCCAGGAAACCTGGACCCACAACCATCAAATCTCATGTCTGTGATGATAGGGATTTAGGTCATATGTGGTACTGCAGGTTGAATGCCTGTCAGGGTCACTGCTCCCTTCTGGGAAGTCTCAGAATGCCTGCCAGCATCACACCACTGCAGAGGCCCCCTAGGCTACTCTAAGGCCCACTTCCGAGGCTCTGTGCCAGGTGACCCTGCTCGTTTCATCATGGCCACCTGGTGCAGGAATAGGTCCTGAAGAAACACCAGGAATAAGCTAGAGCCACAGGGAAGAGGAGAGGGGCAATCAGTGAACACCAGCAGGAGAACTGCAGAATTAAACCTGCCCCCATTTCTCCCCAGTATGGACTCATTCTTTTTCTCCACAGATTACACATAATTCCTTCATTCAATATGAAGGGGGTGGGGATTTGGTCTTACTCATTTCCCTTCTAAATATAAAGATTATCTTTCCTTTCATTTTTTTCAAGTCTTTCTCATTTCTCATGGCCAGCTCAGTTCCATTTACCAATGAAGTTTGCAACAGTGACTGATTTTCAGATGTATAAAAGTCATCTGAAACTTGACATGTCCCAAGCCATCTCCTCCTCACTCCCTCAATAAAGTATTTTTCTCACAGTCTTCCCATTGAGGTGGATGAGAACTCCATTCTTCTGTTTTTCTCAAGTTCAAAATCTTGAGAATCAGCCTTGATGGGTGTCTTTCTTTTACATCCTGTATTCAATCAACTATCAGTTCTTTCTTTAGGATATATCCAGAATACAGTTACTTCTCACCACCTCCACTACCACCACTCTGGTGAAGGCCTCCATTATCTCTTACCTGAATTACTGCGGTAACTTCCTAACTGGTAACCCTTCTTTTATTCTTACCCCGTCAGCAGCCAGTGTGGTCCAGTTAAAACATGAGTCACTCCCCTGAATATTAGATTCTGTCACTGCCCTGCTCGATGCCATCTAATGATTTCT
The DNA here is from genome assembly GCF_036562045.2 of Rhinolophus sinicus. NCBI lineage: Eukaryota > Metazoa > Chordata > Mammalia > Chiroptera > Rhinolophidae > Rhinolophus > Rhinolophus sinicus. Next base: position 134,783,354 of record NC_133753.1, on the reverse strand, counting down.
TAATCAGAGTAGAGGTTGAAGTCCTAACAAGGACCTATAAGGCCCTACACAATTTCCCCCCACCTCCACCTCTTAACGTCTCTTATTTTAATACTTTCTTCCTTTTGCTCTAGTGACCACAGGTTTCTTTGCTATTCTTGAATGTGCCTGGCATGTTTCTCTCTGAAACTTTTCTTTGGGAAGAAAAGTTCAGGTCGTTTTCCAAGCTTCACCCTCATGAGAACCTTCCCATCTGAAAACGCATAACATAGACTCCGGCTTCTTCCCCTATATTCCCTCTCCCCCTTATCTATGCTACTTTTCTCCACACCACTTTTATTATTATACTTTATATTTTATTTAGTAAGTCTAAGTAGTGCAGTCATAGGTGATATAAAGTTTTTACAACTTCTGTATTTTCTCAGTATTAAACAATGAGCATCTTCAGAGGACGGAAAGGTCACGGTGGGCCTGAGAGTCAGGAAAGGCCTTGTGGAGGAGGAAAGACTGAAACTGTGTCCTGAAAGCCTGGGAGGCTGCACTAGCAAATGAGCAGAGAAACTTCTAGATCACAACGAAACATTTGCAAAAGGTGGAGGGTACTTCGTGCATGACATACTTTAGAGGAAGTGAGGAGTGGAGTTGGGCTAGTTTCCTTTTATCTGTCTATACTAGAGACAATTCGTGTGCTACCTCATAGTAACAGCACGTCACTCCAAAACGTGGTTTGTCTGGGACAGCCCTGGTTGATACCAAAATGTTGAGTATGCAACTGGGGACAAATCATACAGGACCCAGGAGTGTGATTTTAGTCATGTGTGGTTTTGGAATAGAAGAATACTATGAAGAAAGCAGTGGCAGAATTACTCTTAAAATTTTCTAGTCTTTTCCTTTCTTTCTGATGTTGCCACACAATCCTTAGTGTTTTTAGAAACAATTTGTGTGCATCTCTCTGTACTTTAATGCTCCTAAATAACTCATGTTATGCTATACTAGAAACATTTGTTTCAATGATGTAACAATACTATCTCTTTCTGTCAAGATCTAATACTCTAGCCATTTCCAGTGGATTTTTTTCTTCTAATATTTTTCAGTGGAACGAAAAAAATTAATATGAAGTTATCAATCTGGAAATAAACCTTGTAGACTTAGAAATACAAAGAACATTAACTTTTTGCTCTGTTTTTTTTTTTTTTGGCTGAAGAAGTTTTAAAGGATTTCTATTATAAATGGTTATTTTTCTCAGTCTCCCTTATATCACTTGTGTAACTGTGGGTTGAGGATACCATCTTCAAAATATATTCGTCATCTTCTGTAAATGTGTTTTTCCCATGTGTGGAACATGGCTGTGATTTCAGCACTTGGCTGTGTCAGTTAAGGTCAGGTCAGCTCTTCATATTGAAATGAGGCAAGTGAGACAGAAATACCTCTAGGCTATTACAATGTACTCTGCCCATTCTGAACTGACATCTTCCCAGGAAAGGGGCACCGGGCATAATATAAAACTTGTTTAAAGTAGTTAGTATTATTTTTTAAATAAGGAGACAAATGATACGAATGGGGAAAAGACCATCTCAAACACTTTACATGGTACACTGTGCAAAGCATTTTCAAAGTTAGATGTGAAGGTTTTTTGGTGAGCAGAGAGTATCGTGGGCTTTAAAAAATAGATAGGATACTAGTACAAATCCCAATGATACAGGATGTCACTGAGTGGAGTAAAGTTTGGGGTCTTTTTCCTCATATTGAAAGCTCTTCCTATCAATAATGTTTCTAATGATTTCCAGTGAATGCCTTCAGGCAGAGAGCTCAGTAATTTCTAATACAAGATGTATACTTCTGCCCTTTGGATTTATGGAATGGAATAACAGCTAAATGTGAATTTAATGGGTTCATTTGCATTTCTGGGAGATTCTTCCCTTTTAACATAACAGAGTGCATAAACATGGGTATAATAAGCCAAGCACTTTAATGTAAGGTGATGGAGTCTCAAATTAAAGGTAAAATTCTCAGTGCAAATGTACATATATAAAAAAAGAAAAAGAAAAGCCACTTACAGGAATGATTGTTTCGTGACATTTATTTTTCAATCACACAGAACTGTGTGTGGGGGGAATGAGTGGTAGTAAAGAGTCATAGTGGGGCTTTATATAGTCGGGGTCCAATGGATCAGAGAAATGACCAGGTGTAGTGATTCTTAAGATTTTTCTAACTTATTCTACAATTACAGGAAAAACTGCCAGTGGAAATGGAAATGGCATGAGTAAAATCTATTGCTCTAGATTGATCAATTTCCACTTTGGGAGTATAAATGGTAAAATTTTTGTCACCAGCGCTCTGTTCTTCCCCTCTCCCTCTCCAGTCTCTCATCCTTTACCCAGTATCCTGTTTCAACTGCATTTTAATCTTTTCATGTCCCATCTTCCATCGCTCCCTTTTGCAACGTTTTGTACTTTTGCAACGCTCTTGACTCTAAGTCCTCACTTTAGTAACCTTACTTCATCTTCCGTTCCCAATTTAGACTGAGCAGTTAGCTTGTCATGTTTTCTGGATTTGCCAAATCTTACCTCCTGAGTTGGTTTTCTGATAAGATCTGGTAAGCTGCGCTTGGATTGCACCCTAGCTCAGCATTACCGTGACATAGCATATTAGCAGCAATTGCTAGTGCCCCCTTCCTGACAGAAACTTCATTCTTCATCATTAAAAAAAACAACAAAAAAAAAACACCAATGTGTAAATAACAGCCACCAACAGTCCATACACAGTAAACAAATGCCACATACAGGTTTAATTTCTCCAAAAGCAGTTGTTAGAATTTAGTTTTAAATGTCTTGAGGCTATATTTTGAAGTATAGATTACATTTTCCCCTAGCATTCCTTGTGATAATTTCTGGTTTGGGGCAACTAGACTCATGACAAGGATAGTAGTGGAGGAAAAAAAAGACTCAGATTTTGGCTTTTGAGTTTCAAAGTGATATTTTACCGCTCATGGTAAAGAACTTCAAAAACCTAGGACACAGAAGCTAAACTATCTATTCTGAAGAATAAATAAAGAGCCAGGCTACTGTGCCTTCAGATTAAATAAAGACTCCATGGACCAGGGAAGGGAGACGAGAGTGAAAGGAAATATTTGATAGGAGAGGACCGCTTAGCTTCTGTCTTTCCCATACTTCTCACCATTATCTTCTTTGAGGAGATAAGAGGCCTGGAGAACTTTGCACACTTGAGAGTAAAAGGGATTTGTGGCTTTCATTATCTGGGTGGAACCCCCTAACAAAACAGAACCCAAAGTCTCTTAGTAGAATGACTATATTATTTAATCATCAAAACCAGGACATTATTGAGGGTGAGAATTGTCTGAGAAAGTGATGATCTGATGGAATGCCTGGAAAACAGGTATCAACCAGGAGTGTTCCAGACAAACCAGGACTTAGAGTAACCCGCTAATACTAGGAGGTAACACAAGCATTGTCTCTAGAGTAGACAGAAAGTAGAATGGTGGTTTCTAAGGACTGGGGAGAGGTAGGAGGTAAGTAGTTATTATTTAACGGACATAGAGTTTCAGTTTGGAATGATGGAAAGTTCTGGACATGGATGGTGGTGATGGGTTTACCACAATGTAAATTTACTTAATTCCACGGAATTGTACACTTAAAAGTGGTTAAAATGGCAAATTTGTTATGTATATTTTACCACAACAAAAATTACTAAAAGAAATTGTATGTAGTGGGTTGTTAGGTTGATGGGCCTGAGGAAGGCACACACATTTTGCACAGCTCAGGGAGTGAGGAATGTTCTTATATAGCCAAGAATGGCACCTGCATGCCACTGAGAGCTGGAGAACCAACCCTGAGATGGATACTTTAGGTTTTAGAGTCCCCGGGAAGAAAAATATGTATTAACTCTGCCCATACTGCTGTCAGTGATAAATATTTGTTGAACAAATATATATGCTAATTATAGGAAGCATTTTGCAAATAAATCTGGGTGTTCTCTTGCACCCATTTACTAGGCTTACACATCTGTCTTGTCATCGCTCTTCACTTGGGGATAGTGACAATTTCCTAACAATGTGTTGTTTCTTGCAGAGAAGGGTGCTAACCCTTCAACCCAGCTGCATTATTCAACAGGAGAAAGCTTTCATTTACAGATTTCTAATTAAGTATAAATTCTGCATTTCTCTCCACATCAATGTATTCTTTCTCTGAGACCATAATGTGCTGAACCCATGAGAACTATATTAGGGGCTACAGCTTAAAAGAGTATGTTACTCCAATCGAATTTAAGTGGCCTGGCAAACAGGCTTTGCATTCAAACCAAGTTTGTCCTTGGGGTGGTCTTTAGAGGTAAGTATATTAGAGATTTCAAATTAACTCCATGTTCTCAAGTTGGTAGTGTGAAATGCAAATGATTTCCAATTCCTTTCTGGCAGCTCCTATTCAGTGAAATACTTTTTTTTTTTGGCTAAAATTTGTGTCTTTCATCAAGTTGGGAAATTGTTTATATCAAATTAGAGAAATAGCATAGGTACTGTTATCAGTACATAATTAAATTTCACATATACACAAAATTGACAACATTTCAGCTATTCTTTATTTTTAGACAATGCATCTTTGGATTTCATAGTTTTTATTTGATTCCTTATGTGCTGTTTATTTTCATAGCAATTTCTGTCTTGTAGAGACTTAGATTTTCATCACTGTTTGGGTTGTTTCTCAAGCATTCAGCAAACTATGTAAATATAGTAAGGTAAACATTTCTTTTTCAGATGTGCTTTCCTTCCTTTGTAGAAATGAGTTTGCTTTTTTTTTAAATTTAATGTAATGAAAGATTGGTAACATGGTCAGATTTAGAAAGGAGACCTTTAAAGTCAGCAGGTTCTGTTCATGTCATATGTGAATCATCCTTAAAATGGGCTCCAGGCCAGTGGAAGGATTTGGAATTTTGACACTGCTACTTATTAGCTATATGACTTTAAGCCCACATAGCTTATGGAAATGCAGTTTTCTCATCTCTAAAATATGGGTAATAATTAACCTTATAGAGTTGATGTGATGGAGTTATTTGTTTTGCAACCCCTTCCATTTATATATAATTAGCATTTTTTTGGGGGTAATGCTTTTATATTTTATCTATCTATCTATCTGTCATCTATCTATCTATCTATCTATCTATCTACCTATCTAATAATTCGCACTCAGCTTTATTGAGGAGTAATTGACAAATATAATTGCATATATTTAAGGTGTACAACATGATGATTTGGTATACACATACATTGTGGAATGATTACAAAGATCAAGATAATTAACACGTCCGTCACCTTACATGGTTAACGTGTGTGTGTGTGTGTGTGTGTGTGTGTGTGTGTGTGGAGAATGCTTAGATCTACTCTTAGCAACTGGGGTCAGGAAGGGGGAAATGAGGAGATGTAGGTCAAAGGTACAAACTTGTAGTTAGAAGAAGAGTAAGTTCTGAGGATCTAATGCATAGAATGGGGGCTGTAGTTAATAATACATCATTGTATAATTAGCAAATTTGATGAGTGTTTTTCTCTATAGTTATATAAGCAATCTAACCATTAAAATAAATTTAGAAAGGAAAATTTGTGATACACAGAACTAAAATCTTTTCTCCAGTTTGATATTGACACACAATAATTCCCTTAATATTTTTTTCTCTTTTTTCTATATATAAAACAAACATTTAAGTAGAACATCTAGAAAAACATAGGAGAAGATAAGGAAGAAAATTTAAGTCACTATCAGTTGAAATCTAGGGCAGCCCATATAGGCAAATAATGCTCTCACCCTCAGAAATCAAAAAGTCCCCCAGTCATATATAATCACAAATAAGAGACTCTCCTCATCAACAAACATGTCCAATATAGTGTAATAATCAGAAATTATACATTCACTTGCATCTAGCTTCAGGCTAAGAGCAAGAAAGAGTGGTTGGTTGGTTTGTACTCTACCGTGTTTCCCTGAAAATAAGACCTAACTGGAAAATAAGCCCTAGAATGGGTTTTCAGGATAACATCTCCTGAACATAAGCCCTAATGCATCCTTTGGAGCAAAACTTCATATAAGACCCAGTCTTATTTTTGGGGAAACATGGTATTCCTTCCCCATATACACTCCATCTGCCCTCACCTTCCCCAGCAGCTCTCCTTAGGAAGACGATTTTAGGTGCAAGTTAGAAAACAGTTTTCCCTGCCCATGCCCCCTCCCTAAGCTCTCCAAATGGTCACTTTGAGGCCCTTCCACTTGACAGGTGATGGAGGGGAGTGTCCCAGTTCCTTCCTCCACATGGTGACATGGAGGGAAAGGTCGCAACCCACTGACAACCTGCTTCAGATAAATTCTTATGCCAGTCTGTCTCTTTGCTCTCAACCTTTGTAACCTATTTTTGTAGGTAAGAGTCGCAAAATCAATTTTACCATACACCTTTTGGCATTCCTTTTTGAGTGGCCCTGCTCCTCTGTAAAACGGGAGTGGTTGGCACCTGCTGCCTTTGGGCTTTCTTATAAAGTGACACAGAAAGAGTCCTGTTTTTACATCCTGTTACAATCACTTCCTTAGGATACATTATATAAAGTGGATTTGTGCATCTACGAATATGATCATTTTAAGACTCTAGACACATGCTAGTAAATTTCCACTTCTTCAAATAGAAAGATAATACTATTTCATACTCACACCCTCACCACAAAAGATTGAAAAAAGAAAAGTATAGCAAACAAGGAGAACACGGAGAGAGGATAGAAAGGGACTGTAAAGAGGGGAACAAATAATGGAAAATGGGAAGAAGCCAGTGCAGTTTGACGGGAAATGGGGTTTAAGTTCCTATAACTCAGGTAAATAAATCCATGTGGAGCCAAACTCTAGCATAAACACATATGATTCATCCTTGCCCATTTCTTTAAATGAGCACTACATTTGATAACTAGTTGTTCTTTGATCCCAGCCGTCAAAGGGTTATTGAGAACTAGATTTATATAATCATTTTAGAACTCTTTCCACATATAGCACAATAGAGCAGTCTTAATTCAGGGCAGAGCAGTGTTTTCAAAAGCATCATGGAGTCAAACAAAAAAGGTATTTTCTGTCTCCAGTTTCTGTCACTTACTAACCGGTTGACGCTGAGACCATTGATCAATACCAGTGGGTTTCAGCCTCTTCATCCCTATAATTAGAAGAATAACATCTTTTTTGCCAAGCTCATGTTGTCATTATGAGATGAAATGGGATGGGATTTGGAATTTGTAAACTGTAAAGATCTTAGAAAGATCAGATAGATTACCTTGTCAATCACCTCTCAACACTGAGGGAGAGTTGGCTATTTCTAATTGATCTCGACCTATTTTCTGTCTTGTTGACAGTGTCCATACAATGATTTTTCTCAAATGAGAGTTCATATGTCAAAGGCACCTCTCATTTTTCTGGGTGCATAGTAGCTAGTCAACAGATACTAGTTCTTGTTTTCGCCTTTGCTCCCAGTTCTCCAACTGAGTACTCTTTGGAAATATCTGGTTATGCAATCCCGTCAGGGCTCTTTCTTTCCAAGTAGGCAGCAGAGGGTATGTGTATTCAGGAATGTTGCTTGGCATTCTCATGTTTCTTGCATTCTGTTTTGTTTGCATAAAAGGCATTTTCTTCCTTGCCTAATTCAGTGAAAATAATATCAGCTGTTCGCCTACTGTCTGTCTGAAATCAGCTCTTAGATTAAATAAATTACATATCTTGACTTTATTCCCTCATTTAATTTTATTGATGTAAAAACAATAGGAATAACAAAATGCTTCCAGTATCAGTGGTAATTAAAAAAAGAAGCAGAAAGGTAATAAAATGTATTATTATTTTAAATACAACCTTCCCTCTTCATTCACTTAGGGAGAAAAAAATCCAATCTTGACAGAAAACGTAGAACGAGATTTTGTGCCAGCAGTAATTAGCAAGAACAGCTTGATGAGAAACAGTGATGGAAGAATCAATGACAAACATCAATAAAGTAAAGCCCAAATGAGGCTTCTGTTTCTCATATTAGGTATCTACACATCGACTTAACCAAATGATTGAGCAAAGACATTCTTAATCCCCGTATACCATAAATAGATTGTAAACTATTTTGACCTTTCTCAACTATGTCAAGCTTTTCCAGTTTCCCTGCAGAGTACACTACAGGGTTTTATAGCCAATATACCTCTCATTAACTACTACAGTTGTTTCATCAAATAGAATTTTTAAATTAAGTCTAAAAATTACAAAAAAAAACAAACAGGAACAAAGAGAAACATTAAAAAATCGTATTAATATTGCACACTCAGGTCTTGTCTCTAGGCAGAATTATGAGAAAGGTAATATATTTTTACTGTTTATTTGTTTTAAGTTATCAGATTTTACCATAAATCAAAAAATTTAGGGTTGCTTTTATCTAGAGTTTGCTGATGCTTCAAGCAGCCGAATGACTGTTAGAGTGACGGTCACAGTCCTGGAGGCAGCAAGAGGGATAACAAGGACAAGAAAAAGAAATGAGAACCTCCTGTACCAACTAGAGTGGGGAAAAAGAAGAAAAAAACAAAGGGACCAGATGCTGCCAGCAAACTACCACTGACTCAAAGTCCCCTTGACTCAAAGTCATTGGCTGGTTCAACAATTCCAATACATTTGCTGAATTTCTCTCTCACCACCAGAATTTGAGTTATAACTTTTTGTTCCAATGGCATCAATTTGATCAATAAACACGATGGATAGTGCATGTTCTTCAGCAACTTGAAACAATTCCTGAACAAGTTTGGGCCCATTGCCTAGGTACTTCTGAATAAGTTCAGCCAACCGTTGTCAAGAAAGTGGCCAAGGTTTGGTTCAATGCTGTTCTGGCTAATAAGGTTTACCTGTGCTAGATGGACCACAGAGAATGACCCTCTTAGGAGAATCATGGAAGTTGTGGCCACAAACCGAACAGAAACTTTGGATCCAGCATGTGTCAGACCAGTCTGCACTGAAAGGAAAATCGAGTTCCCCTTGCCTGACAAAATGACCAAGACATGCATCTTTCAGATCCACACAAGCAGAATGGTGCTGACCAATGATGTGACACTGGACTTGATCGTGACTAAAGATCACCTCTCTGGTGCTGACATCAAGGCTATAAGTACAGACGCTAGTCCAATGGCCTTGAGAGAATGTAGAATGAAATACAAACGAAGACTTCAAATAATCTAAAGAAAACATTCTTTATCAAAAACAACAAGTCACCTCCAAGGGGCTCTATCTCTAGCAAACTAATGTTGCTTTCAAAGAAATGGTTCAGGGTGCCCGGCCCTTGGAGGGATGAGGTTGAGGAAGTTACCTGGAATCCATGTTTCAGTTAATCTTCATTAGCAAAACATCCTGTGTACTGTGTACCTTTCTGAGTGTGAGGTGTAGAGTAACCATCGTGCATTGCTCTCCTCCCAATAAAACATGCTGTTTCTTAAAAAAAAAAAAAAAAATTACCGATGCTTTACATATTCTTAAAAACATACCCTTTTAGGAGAAGCATGGGGCCCATGCCTAGATCAGGGCTCCCCAACTTTGGCACTATTGATATTTTGGACTGAGTAATTCTTTGTTGGCGGAAACTCTTATGCATTGTAGAGTGTTTAGCCTATACCCACTAGATGCCAGTAGCACTTCTGAGTCAAGGTTATCAAAAATATCTCAAGACATTGCCAAATATACCGTGGTGAGGGTGATGGCAAAAATTGCCCCAACGTGAGAACCAGTGCCTTAGATTATTTCCTGTGCATTTCAGGTGATGTGTATAAAGCTAATTTGATACACTAATATGACCAAAAAAGGAGGAAGTCTAGAAGAATTAGGAAATCAGACCATACCAGACTGTAGTGTTTCTCAATCATGGATGTGCATTTAAATTACTTGGGGAGACTTAAAAAATACTAATACCCAGATCATTTGAATAAAGATCCATGGGTGAGCCACTGCTAAAATTGACTGAAGTAGGTTGCCCTGTGAATTTAATATTCTGACTTTGGAGACAAGCACACAAGGTCTCCTTTTTCAGGTTCCTCATCTTTTAATTTATCTCTTTTTAGAGTCCAGAGTTTCTTCTTTTGGCCATGAGTTTCCTGTGGTGCAGAGAGGCTACAAGTATGGCACAGTGTAAATTCTCTGTGGGAAGTCTCTGATGAGCAAGTGATGAAGAGCAAGAATACGTTCAGTTGAAGTCAGGACAATTCATTCCACTTGTAGCCACTTTCTGGCATTTAGAATAAAATAGGAGTTCTCAGAGTGAGATTTCTGAGAATCAGCAGCATCAGCATTACCTGGGAATGTGTTAGAAATGCGAAATTTTGGACTGTCCCATATTGATTGAATTAAAAACTGGGGGTGGGGTCCAGCAAGTTTTGTACTACTAAGCCCTCCAGGTGATTCTCATGCATACTAAAATTTCAGAACCATGGATAGAAACATTCTCTGTATTCAGTTGTGCATTTTCAGTGTTCTTCCACCTGGCCCTGATAAATCCCTCACTTCACAAGACTTACATAACTGATAAACCTTTTCATTGAAAGTTCTGAATTCTTTAATTTAGGATTCCATTTTCTCAGAAATATTGATGATCAAACTATGCCTTATTTACACAGGTTACATAGTTCTGCAGTGGAGGAGAGTTCACCCACTTGAGTGAGTACAGATACTCTTTTAGACTTATGGGTGTATTGTGGATCCATTCAGGTCCCTAATAACAGCTTAGTATGACTTTCACAGGTAACATTTAGCAGCTAGTAGGCCCGGGGAATATAACATGAGAGAGCCATGCAGAAGAGTAGGCCACATGTCTAAAAGGAGACCGTGATGCTAGTAGATAGAACCACTGATGATGGGTCAAGGAGGATAACAAAGGTACTTTTGTGCTTTTCTGTTTTACATTAATTTTAACTGGACTAAACTCTAGCATTCTGCATCATTAAGCTCAGTAGTTTGACTGTTTGTTATGGGTCAGCAATGGAGGTGGGTTCCTATACCACCAAATGTCACCAGCTAGTTGATATAATTATCTCCCAATAAACAAGCTCATATTACACTAGAACTTACATTCTTGTGAAAAAAATCATGATAATTTTTATGTGGACACTGGACCATAGAAGGGTAATTTGGAATATGGGTTCTAGTTAGAAGGACATCAAAGGAGTCTAGGAGAAAAATGCTATAATAGACTAGGATGGTAGCTGTAGACATGATGTGATGTTAGCTTTGAGATCTAGTTTGAAAGCAGTTCTTAGGATTTCCTGTACAGGGAAGAATTAAGGATGACCCCTAGGTTTTTGCCTAATCATCCAGGTGGATGCGAAATAAATGAAATTGGGAAATCTAGGGAGAAACAGTATTGGAAAGGTTTTGGAACCAAGTTGTCTATTTTGACGATATTAACTCTGATTCCTACTACACATAAAAATGGAGATGCTGAGAAAGCAGAATGATAAACAAGTCTAGAGCTCAAGGGAGGGGATGAGGCTTGAGATTTGAATTTGAAAGTCATCTGCATACAGATTTGTAAAGCCCTGGGAATGGATAAAATTACCTAAATAAGAGGAGATGAGAAGAGAACAGACGAAAAAGAGATGCCTGAAGTCTGACATTCTTCAACTTGGTATTCCTTTAGGTTATTTTTATCACGTTGAATTCCATTTTTCTTGAGTTTAATGTTACTCTTTATGATGTTCATATGCAATACTTTTGTTGTTATTTTTCACATTTTTAAAATTTTTATCTGAGCAGTTAAAAGACACTATAATATAGCCCACTGACAATAGCTTCTCTAGTACCATCATGGTATCAGAGCATCCCATTGGCGCTGTCAGAGGCTGGTGCTCATAAAGTCAACATACCACTGAATGTATGAGAAAGCATTTGGACAGCTTAGTAATGTTGAGCCAGAAAGGTTGCTTTTTTTGTTCTAGTCTTGAAAATTCCCTATTATGTTCTTTGTTTTGGATGACTCTGGCTTAATTGTCTTGTCTGGTGTTCTAAACCTGACAGCCATATGAGAACAACCAGAAGAAAAACTGAACTGGGAAAATACTGTGTTTCCCCGAAAATAAGACCTAGCTAGGCAATCAGCTCTAATGTGTCTTTTGGAGCCAAGATTAATATAAGACCCGGTATTATATTATATTATATTATATCATATTATATTTATTATATTATATTATATTATATTATATTATATTATATTATATTATATTATATTATATTATATTAGACCCGGTCTTATAGTAAAATAAGACCAGGTGTTATATTTAATTTTTGCTCCAAAAGATGCATTAGAGCTGACTGTCCGTCTAGGTTCTTATTTTTGGGGAGACATGGTAATCACTTTTCTTTTCTTTTTTTTTTAATTAGAGTTTATCAGGGTGACAATTGTTAGTAAAGTTACATAGATTTCAGGTGTAAATTCTGTAATACATTATCTATATCAAACATTGTGTGTTCACCACCCAGAGTCAGTTCTCTTTCCATCACCATATATTAGACCCCGTTTACCCTCTTCTAGAGCCCCTCTCCCCTCCCCACTTACCCTCTGGTAATCCCTAAACTATTGTCTATGTCTGTGAGTTTTGTGCCTTCATTTGTTTGTCTTGTTTTTTTGTTATTTTCAGTTTTATATACCATATATCAGTGAAATCATATGGTTCTCTACTTTTTCTGTCTGACTTATTTCGCTTAGCATTATAATCTCAAGATATATCCATGTTGTCACAAATGGTCCTATTTCATCTTTTCTTAACGCCGAATAGTATTCCATTGCGTATATATACCACAACTTCTTTATCCATTCATCTATCGCAGGACATTTTGATTGTTTCCATGTCTTTGTCATCGTAAATAAAGCTTCAATGAACATTGGAGCACACATGTCTTAATGGATAAATGCTTTCAGATTTTTTTGGGTAGATACCCAGGAGAGGTGTTGCTGGGTCATATGGCAATTCTATCCTTAATTTTTGAGGAACCTCCACATTGTCTCCCATAATGGCTGCACCAGTCTGCGTTCCCACCACCGATGTATGAGGGTTCCTTTTTCTCCACAGCCTCTCCAACACTTGTTACTATTTTTCGTGTTGATGATAGCCATTGTAATTAGTGTGAGATGATATCTCATTGTGGTTTTTATTTTCATTTCTCTGATGATTAGTAATGTGGAGCATTTTTTCATATGTCTATTTGCCATTTGTATGTCCTCTTTGGAGAAATGTCTCTTCAACTCCTCTGCCCAGTTTTCAAATGAGTTGTTTGTTTCTATGTTGTTGAGTTGCATGAGTTCCTTGTATATTTTGGATATTAGCTCTTTATCAAAGGTGCTGTTTGTGAAAATCTTTTCCCATTCAGTTGGTTGCCTCTTTATTTTGTCGATGGTTTCTTTTGCTGTTCAGAAACTTTTAAGTTTGATATGGTCTCATTCATTTATTTTAGCTTTTACTTCCTTTGCATTTGGAGTCAAATTCATAAAATGCTCTTTGAACCCAAGGTCCATAAGTTTAGTACCCATGTTTTCTTCTATGCAGTTCATTGTTTCAGGTCTTATGTTTAGGTCTTTGATCCATTGTGAGTTAATTTTGGTACATGGTGACAGATAGCCGTCCAGTTTTATTCTTTTGCATGTGGCTTTCCAATACTCCCAGCACCATTTATTGAAGAGTTTGTCTTTTCTCCATTGTATGTTTTTGCTTCTTTGTCAAAAAATTATCTGTCCATATTTATGTGGGTTTATTTCTGGGTTCTCAATTCTATTGCATTTGTCGGTGTGTCTGTTTTTTTGCCAGTACCATGGTGTTTTGATTATTGTTGCCCTGTAGTACAAGCTGAAGTCAGGGAGTGTGATACCTCCAGCATTGTTCTTTTTTCTTAGGATTGCTTTGTCTATTCAGGGTCTTTTGTGGTTCCATACAAATCTGATAACTTTTTGTTCTATTTCTTTATAAAATGCCATTGGAATTTTGATAGGGATCACATTAAATCTGTGTATTGCTTTGGGTAATAAGACCATTTTAACTATGTTGATTCTTCCACTCCATGAGCACGGAATGTCTTTCCATTTCTTTGTGTGTTCTTCAATTTCTTTCAAAAATGTCTTATAGTTTTCAGAATAGAGGTTTTTCACATCCTTGGTTAAGTTTATTCCTAGGTATTTTACTTTTTTTCTTGCAATTGCAAAAGGAATTGTTTTTCTTTTTTATTTCTTTTTCTGTGAGTGCATTGTTAGTATATAGGAATGCAATGGACTTTTGTACATTGATTTTGTAGCTGGCAACTTTACTGTATTTGTTTATTGTTTCTAGTAGCTTTTTTGTGGAGTTTTTAGGTTTTCTATATATAGCATCATGCCATCTGCAAAGAGTGACATTTTAACTTCTTCATTCCCAATTTAGATACCTTTTATTTATTTCTCTTGCCTGACTGCTCTGGCGAGGACGTCCAACACTATGTTGAAAAGCATAGGTGATAGGGGCAGCCCTGTTGTGTTCCTGAATGTAGAGCAAAGGGCTTCAGTTTTTCACCATTAATTATGGTATTAGCTGAGAGTTTGTCATGTATGGCCTTTATTATGTTAAGGTATTTTCCTTCTATACCTACTTCATTAAAGTTTTAATCATAAATGTACGTTGTATCTTGTCAAATGCTTTTTCTGCATCAATTGATATAATCGTATGTTTTTTCTACCTTATTTTGTTTATGTGATGTCTCACATTGATGGATTTGTGTATGTGGAACCAACCTTGTGCCCCTGGGATGAACCCCACTTGGTCATGATGAATAATCTTTTTAATGCATTGTTGCAGTCAATTTGCTAGAATTTTGTTTAGGATTTTTACATCTATATTCATCAGAGATATTGGTCTGTACTTTTTTTTGTGAGTGTGTCTTCCTTACCAGGTTTGGGTATCAGGGTAATATTGGCCTCATAAAATGAGTTAGGGAGTATTCTTTCTTCTTCAATTTTTTGGAAGAGTTTGAGTAGAACAGGTACTAGGTCCTCTTTGAAGGTTTGGTAGAATTCACTGGTGGGTAATCACTTGTTTTCAATAGAGGATTTTTGAAAGCTGGAGGTAAAAGTTAAACATCCATAGGTATAGGATAGCTTTCATTTTATAACTAAAAGAAAACTTATCTCCTAAATGATACTAATTTTAGAATTATGAGTTGAGTATCTGTGTGTATGCATGTGTGCCTGCACACACATAAACATGTAGAGGCTGCGTTATTTTCTACCAATAAATTTTATGGCTTTTATATCAAGCAAAAATATTTTAATAATATCCCTGCAGTTGATAATATAACCCTTTGTGGGTTAGACTTACGACATGGCTTCCCAACCAGGCTATAAATAAATCAACAGCTAGTTTAGAGTTCCTGGGGGCAGCATTTGGAAGATTTAACTTGTCCAGTTTTGGCCACTTATATTGCTTCTCTCTTTTGCAAATCCTTGTGGTCTCCTCCTTAGCCTTGGTGCTTGAGAAAGCTTTGGTGAAAGCATTCCACAGATAACTCACTTGGCTCTAACAGGCCAAGAAATCCTGTCTGGAACCAAGATAAACCTAGGGCTTGTTATTGTGTTCATTTATTAGCATAGTGACTATGATTATTCTTTAGAGATTATTGGAGAAGCAGTTTAAGATAATAGATGTGAACTTGCACCCTGGTGCCAGTTCTGTGTTCACTTATATTTTCTTTCGTTTCTTGGTAAGAGCTCAGAAAATGACAGGGTAAAAATGTTGTCTTTTTGCATCTATGAATTCACCATTAATGAGAGAGTAGTTTTCCTGCCAAGAGAGGAGAGTAAGGAAACAAAACCACATGATTCTATAATATTGACTTTCTATTACACTAACAAGCAAATTGGCAAGCAGGAAATGCAGGAGGTCATGTGTAGCTGAGGGAGATATCTGTTGAACCTCTTGTCCTGAGCATATCTGAATAGCTACTACAAGAAAAATAAATATTGGATAGATTTCTGGTCTCTTGTGTTCCTTCTCTGTAGAATTCCAAATGGAAATTCACCCATTTGCTGTAGATGCTGGTTTTTGGAAAGCTCTAGAGGTAAGAGAAGGTAATGTAGATAATCTTACCTTGTTAACACAAAATAATAAAAAAAAATGCTCACTGGAACTTTACACAGCACAGAGACATGAATTCAACATTTACTGGGTGCCTATTATGTACCAGGAACTGTGCCTAAGTGCCGGGGATAAGAAGGTTAGTGAGATATGGGCAACCTTCTCAAGGAATGCATGATCTCTAGCCTTTGTTCTAAGGCTAAATTCTGACTAGATCAGTGCTCTTTAGCTCTTAACGTTTTCTTGAACTTCAGAGTCTTGAACTACATAATTGTGATGGTTATTTTTTCAATATTTACTTTTTATTAAGTGAATTGGGGTGCCATTGCTTAGTAATATTATATAGGCTTCAGGTGTACCACTGAGTCACCAGTGTGTAGACAACAGACCATGGGACTTCTCAGCCTCCATAATCATAAGCCAATCTATATATTGCATTGTGTGTTCACCACCCAGAGTCAGTTCTCCTTATCTGGTAACCACTTACCCTCTGGTAACCCACTAAACTATTGTCAGTGTCTGTGAGTTTTTGCTTGTTTGTTAGTCTTTGTTCATTTGTTGCTTTCAGTTTTATATCCCACATGTGAGTAAAATCTTATGGTTCTCAACTTTTTCTGTCTGACTTGTTTTGCTTAACATGATAGTCTCAAGATCCTCTTTTATATGTCAACTTGACTGGGAGATGGGTGCCCAGAATTTGGTTAAAGATTATTCTAGCTGTGTCTGTGAGGGTATTTCTGGGTGAGATTAACATTTGAACAGTAGACTGAGTAAAGCAAATTGCCCTCCCCAATGGAAATAAGCCTCATCCAGTCCATTGGAGGAGGCCTGAATAGAACAAAAAAACAGAGTAAGGAGGAATTCGCTCTCTCTGTCTGATTTCAAGGTGGGACATTGGACTGGAACTTACACCATAAGTTCTCCTTGCTCTCAGTGTTTCAGACCCAGACTGGAGCTGCACCACTGAGTCACCAGTGTGTAGACAACAGATCATGGGACTTCTCAGCCTCCGTAATCATAAGCCAATTCCTTGTAATAAATCTTTCTGTCTCTGTCTGTCTCTCTCTCTCTCATATATACCTTATTGGCTCCATTTCTCTAGAGAACCCTAATACCCCGGTGTACTTTAGGAGCAGTGTAGAAAGACAAAGCAGGACAATTCGGATAACTTCTCAGAAGGACACCCTGTAGAAATCCAGATTCATTCTTGTTGTGAAATATATTCTGGTAATTCAGCACCGTTAATTCTGAAAACAACAATCTGGGTCCATCTTTGGGAATGGGTTCTTGAGAATTAAGTTATGAGTATCTCAAACTAAAGTTAAAAAGTATAAATCAAACAAGCTAAGGATAGGTCTATCCACATCCAGAAACACATGCGCATATATCACACAGTCACAACTGAACTTTTTATTTATGTGAAAGAGACATAAAAAAATAATCTGGAGGGGGATTTTCCCAATCTGCAATGGGAATGGAACCAGGGCTTGATATCCACGCAGCCAAGAATAGAGCTGGAACACCTATAACTACTTTCCTTAGCTTCTCAGATACAATATTTTACCTTTCTATACACTTGACTACAGTAAGCCAGGGTTGGTCAAAGGTCACCAACAAAGCAGATACTTGGATTTTCATTTAATGACACAAATATAACTGCTTGATTAAATTTCATGTAATACATAGCCATCTTGCAATACAAAACCCATAAAAGGATCAAGTGGAAAAAAACCACCAGAATATTAATGTGGTCTTAAAAACAATAGTCAACTAGAACAGCTAACCACAGGTGCACTCAGTTGCACTGCTTTTGTGCGTGCTCAGTTTGTTTTGTGAAGTTTTACATTTTGAAAATCTCCAATAAGTTATTGAAAGGAAATAATGTGCAGAGGGCATTTGAGCCCATGGTCCCAGCATGCACTTGTGGTATGCTAGGGAATCACTGGCAATGGATGCTGATCAGTGTTTGTCCACATTGATTTTCTAGTCAGCACAAAAACACCACAGAAAATTCTAGAAGATTTTGCAGTGGAATCTTTTTATGGTCACATTTTTTTTCCCCACTCATTGGTTGAGAAGTTGTGGGTTTTGTTCTGTTCTATATGTGGACTAAATCTTCTTGTATGAATATCTTTTCGTCAGCATAAAAAAAACATGGGACTACAACCACTGTTACCTTTTACTCAGCTATTTAAAAAAGAAAAAGACAAAAATCCCAGTGTGAAGGACTAGGATTACTTCCTTACACTTTCTTTGAGTAGTTTTTTATATGGATGCTACTGTCTCCACCCATTCCTCTGCTTTACTTGTGGAATGCTTACCAACATTTGTCCACTGGTGGAGTTTCTTATGAACAACATACATCTAAGTGGTTACACACAACTGGTCTGATTCTCTTTCCAACAACATATTAACTCTGCAATGCTGTAACCTCGATGTGTCTTTGTTTCCTCAACTGTAATGTGGTAACAATGCCTTCTTGGTGGAATTAAATTGAATTGAAATAATATAATAAACATACATAATATTGTGCCTTGAACATAGCAAATATGCAATACCTAAAAGTGTTCTTTTGTTTATTCTATAAATATTTATAAGCACTTTCTATATATTTGGCACTGGTGTATTTGAGGGGAAAACAGAGGTGAAGAGGGCAGATATTTCCTGCTAAGTTTAAGTGATATCAACAATGATTTATTAACTTATTCTACAAATGTTCATTGACTTCCAATTGCATGTAAGGAAGTAGAGAAGAAATAAAGTGGTATACAAGTTGTGCTGATATAACACTCCCCTGTTTGGAGGTACTGATTGAGGCTAGCATTTGTTGTAGTTGGTCAGCACTGTTAAGACTTGTTAACTATTTGAATGTTATTCTTGGTAATAAATAAAGTATTTAATGAAATAATCCATGAAAAGTGTTTAGTGTAGTATCTGGCCTAGAGTAAGTGTTCAGTAAATACTAATTTTTTGTTATTACTATCCTCACTATTATGTAAAGATCAATTGTATTCAGAAAAGGAGCTTGTAGTCTAGTATTAGAGAATAGATATTTCCCAAATGGCCATACTATATAAAAGATGGTAAATACCATAGACAATTGGAGAAGAATTTGGGGAGAGAGATCTTGTCCCTTTGACAAAGTGAGGAAAATGCAGAATAATGGGAGGCTAGGTATAGGAAGGAGTTTTTGAACTAGAGATGGAGAATTGACCTAGTTTAGACACTTGAGAATGGGGAGGAGAGGTTACTAGTCAAGCAAATAAAGGACAGAACAGGCCAAGTCAGGAGAATTAAAAAAGAAAGAACCATGTTGGAAGGTAGGTGGAGTGACCCCCCAAAAAAATAATCTAACTGCAACACAGGTTGGTCTGTCTGGTGAGGTGAATTAGAGGTATATGTTAAAGGGTTCCTAATGGCAACTTGGGGTCAGGGTTTGGCTTGGCCAGTATATGAAACACAGCAGTCAGTTAGCTGCAACTGAACCCTTTCACCTTGTCATAGAACCTTGTAGATCAGCCTTGGCAGGGATCTCACCTCGGCACTAGTCACATTTTATGTTGGTTAATTCGTTGTTGAGATGTATGATGTAAGATGTTTAGCAGTGTCCTTGGCCTTTGTCCACTGTTACCTAGTGTAACAGTACCCCTTCTGTGTAGTGACCACAAATGTCTCTAGATGTTGCCAGATGTTTCCTAGGAGACACAGTTACCCCAGGTTGAGAAACACTGCCATAGATAAGAGTGTGTCAGGGCCAATTTTTAAGCAATTATTGGTTATTCCCGTTTTTCCTACTCTTCACATGTAGGTTAATTTCTGGGCTCTCTAACCTCAAAGGGAGGTTTTGGTGATGTAGGAAACTACATAACGGTTTTCTCAGTTTTCTTTCCAAAATCAAGTCAATGAGGTGATTATGTTGTGTTTTCTTGAATCAGAGAAGAGAAGAATGGCTTTGGAGGAAACTTCAACTTTAACAGGGAGAGAAGGATTTTCCCTAGCTAAGGAAAATTTTCTAAAGATAAGAAGAAAGTCTAGAAGTCCACAAGATTGTGGAGCAATGAGAGCATGGATCTTGCCACTCAGCAAATACTTGGTAAGACGGGAACTTTCCATGCCGAAGGGCTATGTGAGGCCCAGCTTCTCCAAAACGTATGGCCCACTCAAAAGGGGTGATCAAAGAGAGGTTTATGAAGGTGTCAGTTACATAGTTGTGAGCAAGATTAAGAAAAATTAAGAAACAATGAGGAAGTGCTCCTTGGGAAGGAAGCTTGAAGCTGCAAGTGGAGGAGATGGTTACCAGGACCTGTCACTGTAGCTATAACCCTTGAATAGTGTTACCCAACAAGAGCTGTGCCATTGTGAGAGGAATGCGTTCTCTCTTATCACCAAACACTACAGGAAGGTAGCCAGGAGAAGAGATACTTTAACCTCTGTCTTCTCCCCTATCCTTGGTTCTGTTGTCTCTAGCTTCCCTTGCTGAACCCAAACAGAAACCAGAGGGCAAGAGAGCTGGACTGATGCGGTATGTAAAGTCTGTTACCATATGTTTTGACTGGCATTTCCTTAATGACTAGTTATGTTGAAGACCACTTTTGTGCTTATTAGCCGTCCATATAACTTCTTTGATAACTGTCTATTTAAATACTTTGCCCATTTTAAAATTGGGTTGTCTTTTATTACTGAGTTGTGAGAGTTCTTCTTCATATATTTTCGATGTAACTGCTTATCAACTATATCACTTGAAAATATTTCCTCTCAGCCTATGGTTTGTCTCTTCACTTTCTTGATGGTACCTTGGTGCACATGGTTTTTGTTTTTTATGAAGTCCAGCTTTTCATCTTTCCTTCTATCACATGTACTTTTTGCATCATACCCAGAACTCTGCCTAACTCAGGTTGCAATGATTTACTCCTGTGTTTTCTCTAAAGGGTTTTATAGTTTTAGCTCGTACATTTAAATCTATGATACATTTTGAGTTCATTTTTGTGTACATTATGAATTGGGGCCCAAATTCACAGCTTTGCGTGTGGGTATCTAGTCATCTCAGTATAGACTCTTGAAAAGACTCTTCTTTCCCCCATTGGATCGCCTTGGCTTCTTGTCAAAGCTCCATTGACTACAAATGTTAGAATTTCCTTCTGGACACTTCACTCTATTCCTTTTGTATATGTCAATCCTTATGCTAATATACTGTCTCGATTACTGTAGCTTTGTGGCAAGTTTTGAAATCAGGAAGTATGTTAGCTCCAAGTTGGTTCTTTTTCATAATTGTTTTGGCTATTCTGGATCTCTTACATTTCCATATGAATTTTAGTATCAGCTTGTCAACTTCTGTGTAAAAGCCAGCTTGGTTTTTAAGAGAGATTTTATTAAATCTATAAATTAATATAGTGACTAGAACATTTTAACAACATTAATTTTCCCAACTCATGAACATGGTATGTCTTTCCATTTATTTACGTCTTCTTTAATTTTCTCAACAATGGCTTGTAATTTTTAGTGTAAATGTCATACTTATTTTGTTAAATTTATTCTTAAGTTTTATTAGTTTTGATACTTCTGTAAATGGAATTACATTGTATTTTTGGATTGGTTCTAGTTACTATATAGAAATATAATTGATTTTTGCATATTGATCTTATATCCTGAAATCTTGCTTGAATTCATTGATTCATTTTAATAGGGTCTTTCCTTGCGCATTCTTTGGAATTTTCTATATGCCAGATAATGTCATCTTCAAATAGAGATGTTTTATTTCTTCCTTTCCAATTCAGATGCTTTTTATTTCTCTTTGTTGCCTAATTTTCCTATATAGTTTCTCTAGTACAATTTTGAATAAAAGTGGCAAGAAAGGATATCTTTGTCTTGTCCCTGATCTTAGGAGGAAAGCATTTAGTATATCACCATTGATTATGATGTTAGTTATAGATTTTTTTTGTAGATGCCTTTTATCAGGTTGAGGAAGTTCCATTCTAGTCCTCATTTGTTGGGTGTTTCTATCATAAAAGATTGCTGGATTTTTCTGCATCGTGTAATGATCATCAGATTTGTGTTCATTATTCTATTAATGTGATGTATTACAATTTATGATTTTCATATGGTAAAATAACCTTGTATTTTTGGATAAATCCTACTTGATCATGATGTACAATCCTTTTTATATGTTGTTGGATTTGCTTTGTTACTATTTTATTGAAGATTTTTGGCATTTATTCATACTCATGTGAGATATTGGTCTGCAGTTTTCTCTTTGTCTTCTTTTGAAATCGGGATGATATTGGTGTCATACAATTAGTTGGAAGTATTCTTTTCTTCTTCCATTTTCTATTTATAAGAGTTCGCCAGAATTGGTGTTGATTTTTATTTAAATATCTGATAGAATTCATCCATTAAACCATCTTGGCCTACACTTCTCTTTGTGAGAAATTTTAAATTACTAATTCAACCTCTTTACTTACAAATCTGTTAAGATTTTTCTACTTCTTCTTCAGTCAGTTTCAGTAATTTTTATATCTCTAGGAATCTTTCCATTTTATATAAGTTACTTAAATCTGCTTCTCTTTTAAAAAAATCTAATATATATCATCTATATACTTTGGAGGATCCCCAATTCAAAAATCTACAGTTTTGTAGGAGAGAAAGATATGAGCACAAGTAGGTACAGTACAGTAAATGGGTTATACTTAAAAAGAACAATATAGGGAAATATTACAAACATTTGGAAGAGAAAGATATAACTTGCAAGTTTAACTAGTTTGTGTTTGCAGGATGGTGAGATCACACGAAACTGTGTAAAATATGTGTGTTTTTTATTCTGGATCTGGAAGGATGTTCAGAATTATCAGAATTGAGAGACCATTCTCTATGAGTCTCCTGTGTTTCTGCACATATTGTCAGCAAAGTCACTGGTTACCATTTTTCAAGACTGTCTTTTCAAGGATGTTGAAAAGACAGCAACAACTTGGGAAGATAGAAATATTATCCCTCTCTGAAGCAAAGAGTTGACAAACCTACTGTCCTGTAGAAGAGATCCAATTTTCCTAAGCTCTGGATTCTTTCTGTAATGCAACCCCTTGTGTATGTAAGTATTACTAGGACTTCTCTGTGTTGGCCTGTGTTTGGAGTAATTGTGCTTGGAGAATAGTCCGATGGGTAGGGTAAAGGGAGTTGCAAATGGGGAAAGACCATTAGCAAAGACATGTATGGGGAAAATGGTAGGATTGTATATAATGTTTTTCTGGGGCCATGGTATTCATGGACAGCAAGAAATAAGCTTGGAAAAAGGTGGTAGAGTTTGCTATGTTATGCTAATGTTATTTAAACTGATTTTGTAGGAAAGGGGAATAGCCATTGGATTTGAATAGGTACATTTCTGTCTTTTAAAATATTAATGTTACAGTCATGCCCATGAGGGATTAGACAAAAAAGACATTGAGAAAAGGAAATCAGTTAGGAGGCTATTACAATAATGGTTAAGGAACAATTATTTTCCTGAGTTGGTTTACTAGCAGGTGGAACTGAGAAGACAAATATAAAAGTGTTTATTTAAGTAGAGCAGTAATAAATCGGATGCTGTCTGTTGGGCAGAGATCCTATCTGCTGTGGGTACCACTGTATTTGTAATAAATAGCATGGTGCCGGCACGTGATAGGTATACAACAGATATTATAGAATGAGAAATTGAGTGAAAGAATCAGTAAGAATTCTAACAGGGAGAAGAGAGCACATTGCTTCTATTTATTTTAAGCTGGAGTAATAGGGAGAATGATGGTGTAATAAAGAGATATGGGAAATACTAGAATAAAAACAGATTGAAAGAGCACAATAATGAGTTTATTCTTCGACACATTGAATTTGATGCTTCTATGGATCCGTTCAGATGGTGCTGAGCAGCAGACAGTTAGCAATGGGAATCGTAGCTCTGGAAAAGTTAGGCTGACAACCACCAACATGAAAGTGACCACTGAAGGAGACATAAGGTGGAGGAGGGTGGGGGCAGATAGAAGAGAAGAGAAAAGAGGCCAGAGTTAAGACACCCTGGACAATACCCAGTCCAGGATCAGGAGGAGGAAGATGTTTAAGAAGATAGAGAGTGATCAGAGAGAGAAAATACTTATCTCAGAGTTTCAGAAGCTAAGAAGGGGGAGTGTCTCAAAAATAAAATGATGGTTATATTCACTGAGTTTTCAGCAGGGCTTAGAAGAAGAGGTCTAGAAAATGGTCATGAGGAGATTAGTGATATGCTTTGGAGAGAGTAAATCCAGTAGAATGGTGAAAGTAGATGACAGATTGGAGAGGATGGAGAAACGAGTGGCACTGATCATATGTAGGAAATGTGAACACATTTTAAAAGGGTTTAGTGGCAAATCATACTTTGGGTTAACTAGGTACTTGTTATTGGAGGGAACTGGGATATGAGTGCATTTTGTAAGCAGTGAGGGTGCATATGCTTGCTGAAACCCAAATTTATAAACTAGATTAAATTGATGACAAAGTGATTCTCAACAGACAAAGCTATCTTTGTGAACGATGGATCTGAATACAAAGATGCCTGGAGAACGTAGTCAGGTTACCCAAACACAAACTGTGCTGCCTAATACTAAAGATACTACTTGGCTGGGAGGTCCGAGAAAAGAAAATATACTCTTCTGCACTGAAACAAAATGAATACATTTTCTTTTTGCTGTAAGTACTTTTCCATCTAGATTTGGCATATGTCAACATTTTTCAGAGGCTCATCACCATGGCAGGAATCTGGTATTAGTTTAGGAATCTTGAAGCTAATAAATAGACAACACTAGAATGTGGTCTGTCACCCTGGACAAAGCCCTCTTCTTAGGGAATATAAAACAGTAGTTTTTGCTGTTTTTGCTCCAGACAGGAGTACTATGTGCCATGAGCCAGCTGGTTAGCTGCCACATCATCATTTGCAGCACATTGTATATACAAATGAAAACTGATCTTGAGATATATACATGCAGAGAGATACTCCTGTCAGGAAAAATTGTTTCTTGTCAGGATTTAGTGAAATGTCACCTGATGTAGGCTTTTTTTTTTAGATATTTAATTCAAAACTTTTTAAAAAGGAAAGAAAAGATAAAACCACTAGTTGAAAGCTTCAGCTTAAAAATTAAATAGAACCCTTAATCTGATTTTAGCATGGAGAGCATTTAAATATTCAACTCACACAAGTGGCTTCTGCTGGTGAGCGGCTGTGACCATAAAGTAATAAATACATAAAAAGCTAGCTGAGGGATAGGGATGAGAAGACGTGAGCTAAGAGCTAAGTGACTGTTTTTCTGGGACTCCTGGGCACAATCAGGAGAGAAGGTTAATATATTTAAAAGCTGGTTAGAACCTTATTTCATAAACTACTTAATGTCCACTCATGTTAATCAGGTTGTGTTTCTGGGCAGCTGAAAAGTTAAACAGCTTTTTGTCTTCTTGCCAAGTTTTTAATGAGACCCACTGATCCTGCAGACATGTTTCAATGTGTCAGGCATGCTTGAGGTGGGGGAATAACTGTGGCCCTGAAGACTACTGAGGACCCTACCTGTCAGTCTAATCAGGTCCTACCAAATGCTCCCCAAAGGATAAATAGAAGCTAACTAAATATAGTCAAATGTTTTTAGCTGTTCTGTTTGGTAGATAAAAAGAAAAAAAACAACAGTTTTTTTTTCTTTTCTTTTCTTTTTTTTTTTTTTAATGCTGTAAGGTATCACGTTTCTTTCCTAGTTGTGTGGGGATGTGTTGATGTGTCATTTATTTAGAAGGTTAGGGTTACATTTTCAGTTGAGGACTTTCATTTTCTGGTTTCTGTTAGAGGGCCAGTGGGGACTTGGAGACACAGAGGCATATCTCTGGCATTGTGTGTATCTAAATACCTGTCAGCAGGCCAGTTCCAAGCCCCTTCATTTACTCTGGTGTTAGGGAAATAGCCTAACAGCTGATACCACAGGAGGGAAATATGTTTTGCAATCACTTTAAGTATTTTTTAGGGGAAAATATATGGGTCAAGCTGATCTATTTTGAGACTATGCTTTGTGATCTCTGTGGGTTGCTTTATATTATCCTCATGCTGCAGAAAAAAGATGGGGGTTATCAATCAGTGCTGAATGCCTACCTGACAGGAAAAGGCTAGAATGGGGAGACGGTTCTAGAGCTCCTTGAGATGCCTTTGCCTTCTCATTCCTTCAGTCAAGAAATATTTATTGGGCACCAACTATGTGACAAGCTACGCGACAGGCTAAGATGAGGACACAAAGCATCTGCCTCCTGGGCACTGACCGGATGGTGGTGGTAGTGGGAATAGAAAAGGAAACAGCCCATGACAATAGAGGATGTGAGAGTAGGAATACACCTAGGGTGCCCATCCTAGGTGCTGGAGACCAGGGAAAGCATCTCTCAGAGTTTAGCATCTAAATTGAATTCTAAGGGACCTATATTACTAGCTAAGAGTAAGGAAGGAGGAGAGTACACCAAGTAGAAGAACAGAATATGCAGAGTCTTGGAGACAACAGAGAACCTGGAGTGCTTAAGGAACACTAACTGGTTGGTCTGAGCCATGGTGCTGTGGTTTGGACAGCAGGTGAGAATGAAGAGCTGTGAGGATGTAACAGGGAGTCATAGTAGGTTTTGTAGGCACATTAAAGAATGCAGACTTTGTGTTCCTCTTTAGACAAACAGGGAGTCATTTCGGAGTTTTGAGCAGAGGATGATGTAGTAAAATCTTTCTGGTTGCAGCTCGGAAGTGTTTAGAAAAGGAGAATCTAGATACAGGGAGACCAGTTAAGAAGCAACAGAGTGAATGATAAAGGTAAGTGATGACAGTAGCTTCAGTTGAATTAAGAAAGTGGTGATAGGGACAAGTGGGTTAATTCCAGAATTAATAAACAAGTATTTTTGTCACTCATGAGGTGGGTCTGTTTATTGTTTTCAGTCCCAGATTTCTGCAGAATCTGCCTCCACTACAGGCCCTGCTGCCCACATGACCATATGTCCCCCAGGGTTCTCGGTCCTAGTTGGCCTCCTTAGAAAGGATTGGCAATGCCAGTGAGATTTTCCTCTTACATTTTAGGATTATGGAAATTGAGGCACCAAAAACCTGGATTAGTGAATATTGGGAATTTGTTCTGAAAAGCCATATAATTGTTGGTGAATAAGAAGAAAAAAGCAAAACCAAACAAACAAAGAAAACACTGATTATCAAAGGGAGGAAAATGAAACGGGTATACAGTTTATTGCAGAGACACAAGTCAATGTAGCATATGAGAAACTGAGACTGTTGCTTGGTTCTACTTCATCTCCTGCTCTTAAATCATCAAATGCAGTGGTATCTGTATGACAACCATAACTTTCTGTACTTGAGCTAGTTAGAGCGAACCTTTACTTGAGTAACCTTTCTTATATCTCCTGCCCTGCCTCTCATTATTTTGGGTTTCTGCTACATAATTTAGAATTAACGTGGTGTTAGCTGGGGTACATGTTGAATAGGCTTGAGGCTTCTGACCCTTTAACTCTTCTAGCTCCTTGCTTACACCTGTCTCAACGGACACTTTTGAAAATCAGGATAAAGAAGATGTACATATACACAATGGGGTATTACTCTGCCATAAGAAAAGATGAAATACTGCCATTTGCAAAAGACATGGGTGGATCTTGAGATGATCGTGCTAAGTGAAATGAGTCAGATGGAAAAGTCAAGAACCATATGACTTCACTCATATGTGGGATATAAAACAAAATAACACAACAAACAAGCAAAGAAACAAAAACTCATAGACACAGACAACAGTTTAGTGGTTACCAGAGGGTAAGGGGGTCGGGGGGGATGGTAGAAAAGGGTGAAGGAGGTCAAATATATGGTGAGGTACTATAGAAATGTACACTTGAAACCTATATAATTTTACTAACCAATGTTACCCCGATAAATTTAATAAAGAAAAAAAAGTAAGGAAATAGCATATCCTTTCCGTGATCATACTTTCAATATTCCAGGTTTCTAGGTTAGAGCCAATGGGTTTATTGGCTCCTTGGAAATCTTTATTTTCATTTACTGAAAGGTTATGAGACTGACCAAAGCAGAATCACTTCCTGTCAGAAGCCTTGTAAAAGGACAAGATGATGTGTTTTAAGCTATTGTGTCATTAAAAACACATCATTTTGGTACTGATCCTATTTTTCTAGGGGACACTGCTTTGATTGTGGAATGGACCACGAGAAGTGATCGTTGCATCTGACAGTAAGAGAAAAAGCATGAGGGCTGCTCAGATTTAATGTGCCAGTCTTTTCAGAACAAGTAGGCTCCTACAATTTGAAGACCCTGCAGCTGGTAAATGGAACTGAAAGCATCTTAGAGCTCCTTGTTGACACCACATGGTCATAAACCCTTCAGACTCTGTAAAAACGCCGTAAAGCAAATTGCTCCTTCACAAGTAAACCGATTAAAGGAAGATAGAGCTTAGACATCTTGGAGCCTAATGAGGGTGTTTCAGGGAAATGATGCTCCTTTTCTAGAACAAATAATAAATTTTTGTTATGTGTGAGAAACAGCATTGCTCATAGGAATAAAGTGAAAGGACAGGGTAGGCACTATATTCTATTTTAGTAACACTGGGCTGGGAATCAGGAGACTTGGAATTCCTAATAGGACATTAACTGGGTGACCTTAGGGAAGTAAACTAACCACTCTGTTTGTGTTACTTGTAAATGAGAATGTCCATTCATTTAATAGACATTTATTGAGTAAATATTAGTTGCTTTCACATTTGTAATTACAGTTCACTGTCATAAGAATCCCCTGAGGAAGCCATTATTATTCATTTATACTAGTAAGGAATCTGATGCTGAAAGGGTTTAAATGATTTGTCTGAATCACAGTTGGTCAGTAGTAACGTTATAGTTAGTCAGTGGTTGAGGGCAGGGCTCAACCCCAGCTTTCCAAGTCCAGTGTTATTCCTCCTACAGGAAGCTGCTTTCCTAATGTTTCTATTGCATTTATTAATGTATGTAGTTATAGTTATTAATATTTGTTACCTCATAGGAGTTATTGTCCAATTTCCTGTATGTATGTTTATTTTCCCAACCAAATCATAAGCTTTTTAAAGGCAAAAATCCGAGTATTTATACCTTTGTTACCTGCCTCCTCACCCGCCACATTATAGAATACTGATCGTCACATTCTTATTCATTCAATGATTCATCATTTAACAAAATATTAATCAAGTGCCCATGATGGGAAGGGGCTGTTCTAGGTGCTTACAATACATTAGTACACAAATAAATGAGATCCCTGATTTCATTCATTTATATTCTAGTTGTAAGGAGAAGCAAATAAATAAATGGCATCACCCGTGATATGTGTTAGGAAGTGATAAGGACAATAAAAAAATAAAAAAAAGCAGAGCAGGTTAAGGGGGATTGGGAATGCAATAGAAAGGGTCAGTTTGCAATTTTAAATGGGGATATCATGGTAGGTTTTATTGACAGTTGCATATTTGTTACCTGAATTCACTTGGGAGTGTCCTCTGACAACTTCAAGCCTCAGCTTTGCTAATATACAAGGGAGAAATGGCAGTAGGCTTTGGCCTTAACCCAGAATTCACCAACACACATTCATTTCCCAGCAGAGAACTTTGAATCAATATCTTCCATATTCATCTACAGAAACACTGAGGGTATAAAGTGGAAGTGGTCAAGGCGTAGCTTGAATTTATGTCATGCCCTCTAAAACAGACAGCTCGGCATTAGGGTGCAGGGCTTAAGGTAATGCTGACCTTAGCTAGAAAACACATGAGTCTGTGAACCTTACAGATGTGTAATCAATAGCAAGGTGACTGGCTACAAGGGGTTTTACACATCTGTCAGCTAAATCAGAACCCTAAAGGGCAAATGCTGCTCTAAAGTACATTAGCCAGATTTGTGGTGCTGACTCAAGGAGTTTGGGTCCATAAACCAATGCATGTATTACAAGGAGACATCAGTATGACAATTTTTCATTGGTGACAGTCATAATCTTGTTTTAGTCTGGTTTTCTAGTTGATATTCATAGAAAAATGTTGGATTGGCTGGACTGTCGTCAGAGATCATTTTGTTTCTATTTTATGCTTTCTTTTATTTTTTATCTCAGCCAGCTTATAATAGTGTGGTTTTTTTGTCCTTGTCTTTCGTCTATTTTTTTGCTTGTTCTTTTCTTACCCTTGCCTTCCTTTTAAAAGTTACCTGCTTTCTTTCTGGTTTTCCTTTTCTTTAGATTTCCTCACTGTTGTTCCTCGCTTCCTTCTTTTCTTCCTTAAATTGTTATTGTGTATTTACCATGTACTAGGCTAAGCATCATGCTGTGTGCTACGTAACAGTGGTGAAAAATAGGACCCTCCCTTACGGGCCCTTTTGTGTCTTGTAAAAGATGACATTGTGCTTGTAAACCCACTAATAAGTATGTACTGGATAACTCTCCTAAATTTCATAGTGAAAAAAGAGGATGCTATAAGAGAAAATATGGGGTACCCAATGTACACGAATTAGTAGAGAAGGTTTCTCTAACAGAGATGTTATGCTGAGTATTGAAGAAAAGGATGGAGCTATGCAGGACAATGGCAGGCAGGAATCCTCCTGAGAGAAAGAACAGCATGAAGAAAAACCTTAAGGATGGCCAGACATTGATGTATGAGAAATTGTTTGAAGGCCATTGTGGCTGGGTCACAGTGTAAGAACAGAGTGTGGCATAAGGAGAATGGAGATCCCAGAAGACTTTCTTCTATTCCTGCTCCTTTCTCCATGCCCATTTAGCTTGGACATGAATACGGTGTTTATTTGAACATATCCTTTGATTTTTAAGTTATTATATGGGAAAAATGAGTACAAAACAGAACATGATGAAAGTAGAGAAAATAAGTAGAACAGGAAGATTTTTTTTTTTAACTTTTATTTATTTAAGTGTGTTTTTCCAGGACCCATCAGCTCCAAATTGAGTAGTTGTTTCAATCTAGTTGTGGAGGGCACAGCTCACAGTGGCCCATGTGGGGATTGAACAGGCAACCTTGTTGTTAAGAGCACTGGGCTCTAACCAACTGAACTAATGGCTGTTCCCTAGAACTGGAAGATTTTGATGAAGGAACTGAGAAGTTCAGATGGACACAGAGCAAACAAAAAAAGGCTACTGTGGTTTTCTGTGGTACATGAAGTACCCCAGTTGTTAAGATGCACAATGCGTCTATGATACACAGTTATAAGAGTTAAAGGTTTTATTAAGAGTTATAAGAGTTATAAGAGTTAAACACGTGTGTGTTTATGTCATGCCAGTGCATGTGTAGTTTAGGCTGAAAGGTAGTATTTATGACTAATTCACAATCAAATCTTTCCCCCTGCATTACAAAAAATTCTTACATTATTTTATTTCAGTACTCTTAGTTGGTTTGTGAGTTAAATGCCTCTTTTTTTTCTCTGAAAGTGTTTTTCTTTATCTTTTTAAGAACTATGAGAAAATTTTATATATACACATATACATACACATACACATGTATTTATTTATTTATACAGGAGACAACTGGTTTATGTTTTAGAGGATTCATTTTGACTGACTTATTTTAGATGAGCGATAGAGATACAAAAAATGCAATCAACTAGTTCTGAGAAATAAAAATCTAATTGTCATGAACTAGATAATAACAGAATTCTCTGCAACAAAATGAGTATGCAAGTTCAGAAATTAATATGTATTCTTCCTATACGTAACACTTTAATTCGATGGTTTTGCACAACTTATGAACACTTATTCATTACATGCATTTTTTTGAGCAGAATATTTTAGGAAATGATTTCACACTACACTCATTCCTAGGGACTGAATTTTATTTACTGAAAGGAAACGAGAAAAATTTTTTTATTGATTTACGTTCTTAAAGAAGTATTAAAAGCAACACCAACAAAAATCTTTTGCAGCATCACAAATGCAACATAAAATATCACATAAAGTAGTTTGGTTTGATATTTGGGTACAATTATGTGCTACATTTATATTTTATAACCAAAAAACAGGTTATCAAAGGGCTTAGGTAGTCAAAGGACATGTATTTGAGGGTCATGTGTGCTTATCACAATAGATTATTTTCTCGTTTTTTATTAAAATTTATTGGGGTGACAATGGTCAAAAAATGTTTCAAGTGTACATTTCTATAATACATCATCTATATGTTGCATTACGTGTTCACCACCCAGAGTCAGAATCAGTTTTCTTTCTCTCTCCATATATTTGACCCCCTTTACCCTCTTCTACCATCCCCTCTCCCCCCTTACCCTCTGGTATCCACTAAACTGTTGTCCGTGTCTATGGGTTTTTGTTTGTTTCTTCGTTTGTCTTGTTCCTTTGTTGCTTTCAGTTTTATGTCCTACTTATGAGTGAAATCATATGGTCCTCAAATTTTTCTGTCTGACTTATTTCACTTAGCATAATCATCTCCAGATCCATCCTTGTTTCTGCAAATGGCACTATTTCATCTTTTCTTATGGCAGAGTAGTATTCCATTGTGTATATATACCACATCTTTTTTATCCAATCATCTATTAAGGGACACTTTGGTTGTTTCCATATCTTCCATCATAAATAATGCTGCAATGAACATTGGAGTATATGTATCTTTACGCATAAATGTTTTCAGATTTTTTGAATAAATACCCAGGAGAGGGATTGCTAGGTCATATGGTAATTCTATTCTTAATTTTTTAAGGAACTTCCATACTATTTTCCATAGCAGCTGTACCAATTTACATTCCCACCAACAGTGTATGAGGGTTCGTTTTTCTTCACAGTCTCTCCAACACTTGTTATTATTTGTCTTGTTGACGATAGCCATTCTAACAAGTCTGAGGTAATAGCTCATTGTGGGTTTGATTTGCATTTTTCTAATTTTTAGTGAAGTTGAGCATTTTTTCATGTGTATATCTTTCTGGGAGAAGTTTCATGTCCACTGCCCATTTTTTAATTGGATTATTTTCTTGTTGTTGTTGAGTTGTATGAGGTCCTTACATATTTTGGATATTAGCCCCTCATCGGAGGCATTGTTTGCAAATATCTTCTCCCATTCAGTGGGTTGCCTCTTTGTTTTGTTGATTTTTTTTTTTTTTTCTGTGCAGAAGTTTTTTACTTTGATATAGTCCCCTTTATTTATTTTATCTTTTACTTCCCTTGACATTGAGGTCAAATTCATAAAATACTCATTGAACCTAAGGTCCATAAGTTTAGTACCCATGCTTTCTTCTATGCAGTTAATTGTTTCAGGTCTTATGTTTAGGTCTTTGATCCATTTTGAATTAATTTTAGAGTATGGTGACAGACAGCAGTCTAGTTTCATTCTTTTACATGTGGCTTTCCAATTCCCCCAGCATCATTTATTGAAGAGGGTGTCTTTTCTCCATTGCATGTTCTTGGCTCCTTTGTAGAAAATCATCTGTCCACATTTCTGTGTTTTTTTTTTCTTCTGGGTTTTCAATTCTATTCCATTGGTATTTTACTGCCAAGACCATGCTGTTTTGATTATGGTTGCTCTGTAATACAAGCTGAAGTCAGGGAGTGTGATGTCTCCAGCATTATTCTTTTTTCTTAAGATTGCTTTGGCTACTTGGGGTCTTTTGTGATAAGATACAACATCCATTTATGATTAAAACACTTAATAAAATGGGTATAAAGGGAAAATACCTTAACATAATAAATGCCATATGACAAACCCTCACCCAATATTATAGTTATAGGTGAAAAACTGAAGCCTTTTGCTCTATGTTCAGGAGCAACACAGCCCCCTATCACCACTGTTAAAAGCTATTAGAAACACTAAATGAATACAGTAAAGTTGCTGACTACAAAATCAATGTACAAAAATCCATTGCATTCCTGTATACTAACAATGACATTTCAGAAAAAGGAATTAAAAAAAATTCCTTTTGCGATTGAAACAAAAAGAATGAAATACCTAGAAATAAACTTAACAAAGGATGTGAAGTACCTATACATAGAAAACTGTAAGACATTTTTAAAAGAAATGAAGAAGGCACAAAGAAATGGAAAGACATTCTGTGTTCATGGATTGGAAGAATCAACATAGTTAAAACTACCATATTACCCAAAGCAATATACAGATGTAATGCAATCTCCTTCAAAATCCCAATGCCATTTTTTAAAGAAATAGAACTAAAAAATCATCAGATTTGTATGGAATCACAAACGATTATTATCTCTTAATATTGAGAGGTAATGCAGAGCAAAACCACAGTGCTGGTAATAGGAATGGAGAAAATACTAAGAAAGTAGGGCTCAGTGACTGATTAGATATGGAGGAATAAGGAGAGGAAGAAATTGACCATAACATCTATGGTTCTGTTTTACGATTCATTGTAAAACAGGCAGGAAAATGTAAAATTTATTGGGAAGAGGGTGAGTTACGTGGTGACCTTGGTAGTCTTCATCCACCTACTGGGCATCTAGAGGGAGACCTTCAGCCTGGAGCTAAATTTATAGGTCTCATGAGTGAGGTAAAGATCTGCACTTAAGAAAGGGATTTGGAAATCACTGGCATATAAGTAGATGAATCACTACAGAATCACGAAGGTGCAGTTTGGTGTAATGGGAAAACAATGGGCAAAAAATTACAGTGTATATTTGATCCTAACATTTAATAACTATGTCATTTAAACATGTCACCTAATTCACTTCCTTTTAAATGACTCTCAGATTAACTATTTTATCTTCCTTAAAATGTTATTATAAGATTAAAATAAGTTAGTATGAGTGAAATATCTTTGAAAATCATACATATAAGGTAGGTTCCTTTCTTCTCTCCTCCCGTCCTCCCTCTCACCCTCCCTCCCTCCCTCCCTTTTTTCCTTCCTTCCTTCCTTCCTTCCTTCCTTCCTTCCTTCCTTCCTTCCTTCCTTCCTTCCTTCCTTCCTTCACTTATCCATGTCTCCAGTATTCACCATGAGCAAGGGAACTTTGGGACTAAGAACAGGGTACTGAGATTTGCCTGAATATATCCCTGGGAATATCCATAGGCTAGGTTCCAGGTTCTATCTTGAGAACCCAGGCATTCCTCTTGCATGCAACTTAGGGTCATCTGGAAAATGAATTTTGGAGAATGTCTAATGTGCAACTGAAGATCTTTAACTGTTTTCCATATACTCAACCAACATAGAACTAATTATGTTACTCCCCTCCTCTGAACTTTTATAATCCTCCTTTCAAATTATTACACTTTTCCAACTGGTGTTTGGTGACCTCTCCTTTCTGTCTTCTTTCCTATACCTGTTCATACTTTTACTAAACAGAAATCATTCCTATTAAGGAATCATGCTTACTTTTTATCTTTTTTTCCCTTTTTCCTATAATGTATTCCCCTTCTGCTTTACCTGTGAAAATACTGCTTAGATTTTACTGAACATCTCAAACATTCTTTTTCTCATGAACTTTTAAGGATCCACCCACACACTATTCCTATGAGCATCAATTCATATCTCTGTTATGTATATTTGTCTTATTCCCTTGCTAGTTTGTGAGTTCCTTCAGGGTGTGGACTCCATTCTTTATCTGTTCCATAGCTCCTGACCTGGTCTCCTGCACATAATACATTAAGACATATTTGTTTACATTATTAGCCAAAACAAATGCCATGAATGTGACAAATTAGCACATGCAATCAGAAAAAGAAAACAAAAAACAAAAAATCACATTCTGTGTCTGTTGGGTTATATCCTAATTGAGTATACTTTACAAAAACAAATCTGAACAAAAATAATTTTAAAACTTAATAAAAAAGAAAAAGCTTCAAAATAATTTGAAGCATTGTCAATGTAGCACCCTTGGCCATAGAGAATACTAAAAAACCACAGATAGTCCTGTGAGAGATATTAAAAGTTTTGTTTTTTTCCCCCAAAGCTCTCTGACAAAATTGCAATGAAAAACAATAAGAATCTGGGTAGCCCAGGAGGATTTCACTTGTAACAATTCCTTTTTTCCAAATTGTGTTCTGAATCACGTTTGCCTGCAGTTCTGAATATTTTGTGCAGTCACAATAAGTGATATGAAAAAGGGACTTGAAAAACTAAAACTATATTTGGGTTTTGAGTACCTCTGCCTCTTTGGTCTTTTTGTCTAAAGGATTAATATTGCTTATTCTTAGTACTTTATAAATACACAGGCATGTTCTGGCAAGAGACTGGTTGCTGCTGACAAGGGTACGATTTTTCAATTTGGACCAATAATATTCTGTATTGGGCTGACCATACAAAGCAGCAGCATTTAGTTATGACCTGCACAATCAATGGAGTCACGTGGGTAGGCACTTACAGCCAATATTTGCCTGCTCTGTACATTACCATCTTTTCCTTGGAATTTCCAGTTTCATTAAGTCAGCCTACAATATTTATTGAGTGGCTTCTGGATACAGAGTATGAAGCACTGTACCGGGAGCTGTGAAGTGTTGAGAGAATGATGGCCTGTACATACATCATGTATCATGGGTTACATGTTGAAAAAAAGGTATCAACCTCCATGGTTAGAATAATCAAGCCAGGTGCTTGTCAGTTCAGAAGCCCTCTTCTGGGAAGTCTCATCATGCCTGTTTTGTTTTCCTAATGAAAGGGTTGACATAATCTACACCTCATTATCTCTGTCACCTTTCACCCAGGGTAGACCCAAACTAAATCCAGTCATCTTTTGACTGGTTAATGGCCTATTGTTGCTCAGAATGACCTATAGCAGGATGAACAGCATTGTCCTACACTATATGTCAGCTAGTTGAATCGGACTCAGACTCAGGGACTTTAAACAGGCAATTAGACAAGAAGAACAGGAGTAATAGATATAGAGTTGGGGACTAGCTAAATCACCAGTGTAGAGCTTGAGTAGGCAGCAGCCAGTGCTTACTATGAGGAGGTAATCAAGTATTTGAGTTTCTATTGAGACATCAGAACTGCTATTAGACTCCAGGAAATATTTCTTTGTGCAGAATTCTGTGCATGTCCCCTCAGTCTCTCAGAGGATCCCTGAGATCCAACTAGGACAGGATCAAGCCCGTGAAGTTATGTTTATATTAATACTTTCCTCCTTCCTTGTTCACGTTCCCACTGCCTCATAGTGCTTTTTGAGGTCACCCCTCCCCCCAAGTATACTACCTATCTTAATGTCTGCTGTGTGAGGAGTCCAAACCAATATACGTACTTTCCTCTCGGAATTGTGCTGTATCTCTGTGGAGAAGTAAGAATTCAGGCACATGTACAGGGCATGGTCATTCAAATGCTTGTTAGTTCTACCACCTTATAGCACTGCCATTCTTAACAAAAATTTCCTAGGCAGGAAACTAAAGATTTGAAAGAATTTCTAGAGTTGACTTTCTTGACTAACACTCAGATTAGGCCTCTTGAATTGACCAAGAGAATTATCAGGTATTAAAATATTGATTTGCTCTTTTAAATTAGTGACCTAATTCTATGCATGGAATTTTATGTCAGGAATACTTGCATTTTTTTTTTTTTTTTTCAGGATTTCACTGTTGACTAGCTATTCAATTGCAATCTAATTTCTTTAGGAAAAAAACCTTTATTTCTAGGATGTAATAAAACATTTCAACTCAGTTATGTTAAATGTTTTTTTCCCCCCAAAATAGTAAAATCAATAAAATATGGAGGCCAATTAGCAAGCATTGTGTACTTATTGATCACATAACCTGAGGCAAAACAATAACAGCTGAATTACAAGTCTCCACATTTGCATGAGGACTAGCTCTTACAATCTGCACCAAAGAGAGGGACTCAAAATATGATAGTAAATGAATAAACAGAGGACGCCAGGGAATGGACATATATGGTAGGCTAGAGAAGTTCTGTAGAGAGAGTTACATGGGAATGCCAAATCTGTTTTCTAAATAATAGATTGTATAATACTTTGGACATTTTTTGCCAAGTAATAAATTTTCCTATGACATAGACCTGTCACTTAGAACTATACACAGTCATGTCTGAAGTTGCACAATATGAAAAATACATATAAAATAAACATTCTCAATAACCAACATGTAGATACAATGACAGATAATATCTCATTTGCAGGTTTCCAAATAAAAATTATTTTTTTCATTTTGCTTTAATTATGGATAAAGGCTAGGAATCTTTGACTTCTTCTCACTAATGGCAGCTAATGGATCTTTGATCAAGTTCAGCATTTCATACATTAAAAAATAGGCTCAATAAAGTCCTTATATACTTTTTTTTTAAAATTAGAATCAGATTGGTATTTTCATTCAGGTTCCAGAACTGCTTGTGCACCAAAAGTATGTTCTGACTACTTTTCAGAGTCCTTATTGTTCTGTCTTTTTCTGTCCTTGTTCATGATGCTTTCATTGTCCACAGCTCAGTGAGGTATCAGCATTTTCACTTTGGCAGAGAATATATGGTACATTCCACGAAGGTCTTTCTTTAACATAACCAACTACTAGTGACAAGTAACTTTAATAGGGGATATATGTCTTTATTCATTTGTGGAGTCCCTGGATCTGCATAATGAAAGCTCTGGCATTATGGTGGAGGTAGGTCTTGTTCTCACACAATTCTCCTATCATCAGTTTAATTGATCCTGCTCTTGTCAGAAAGCAATTTGTGTCAGCCCAGCACAAAAGGAGACAACCAATAAAAGGCTATACTCTTTAGGGTCACATTGTACATTTTTACAGAGCTACTGTCAGGCAGGTTTATATCCTTCACAGTTTTTTAGGAAGTAGAATAAAAAATAAAGGGAAGATAACTTTTTCTCAGTGGATCAATTAGATGAGACGGTTGGACACGAAGAGTGAAAAAGTGGGGCTTCTCAAGTACAAACTACCTAAAATGCAATTTAACAGCTATAGCACGTAGAATTATTGTTAATTCATGAGAAATGATCAGTGGAAAATTCACTTTAATGCTTAGAAAGAATAATGTAGTCTTACAGACTTTGTGTAAAAATATTTCAAGTGTGCACAGTAAGCCTGATATATCATCCTCTGATGGGGAGGACAAAAAAATGCGATTAATTTTTGCCTTATGTATAATTTAAGGGGTGGATTATTCAAAATAAGACTTGGGATACTTGAACTTTTTTTTTTTCCTATAGTGTATAAACTAATATATATGGATCATAATGTTTCATTTCTTAGGTAGTCAATATTTGGCACTGAAGCAAAGCAAATTAAAAGGAAAACAAAAACACTGAGTAACCTGATGTATCACAGTTGAGTAGGGGAGAAATTTGGAAAATTCTTGGAGTGACAGCAACTTGATACGCACTTGACATTCACAAAGACACATAAAAACACGCACGCACGCACATACACCAGTGAGTCACTGAGAGCTTTCAACACTATAAAAGAATAGATTTCTGGCATGCAAAGCTCATGTGGAAAAGGATAAACATTTTTTATGGAAAAATTATCACCTTGTATCTTTTAAAATATTAATTTGACAAGAAAAAATCAATCTTGTTTGAAGACAGTTTTCTGGAATATAGTTTTGGGGTTTTTGTTTGTTTTGGTAGGTTTTTATCAGAGGGATTTGTCCTGGTACTTCCCATGAGTTTTTCATCTCTGCAGACTTGTCTTTATTTTTATTTTGACTCATTTTTACACTATCAGATATGACTGAAAGATGACCTTAATTTATTGCTGAATAGAATTAGAGATAGACAATTTTTGTAAGTTTGATAAATCTTGAGACTTCTCATTTTAGGAGTAGAATAGTGCAGGACATTACATTCATCTAAAAATTGTTTTTAATAACTTCTTTGACAAGTTGCTGTTTGATTTCAAGTAACACACTGGTCCTCATTTTTCTTTATCATTTTTCTATATTATTTGATTACTCCATTTTACAGAAGTTGAACACTCATTGTGGATAACCTTTATGGGTTTGGATAAAATATAATTTATACCACCTGACCATAAATGACTTAAAATCACTTACTTTTGTGTATTCATTCCTGGATGGAATACGTATGTTAGTCAAGAATTGAAAATGAGGAAGATATCTGAGATGGCAGTGTAGATAAATACTGCGCCTGCTTCCTTCCGTGAACACATTAAAATTACAACTATATTACAGAACAATCAACCTGGAGAATCATCTGAAATCTAGCTGAACAGACATTTTATAATTAAGGATATAAAGAAGATGCCATGTTGAGACTGGTAGGAGGGCCAGGGATGTGAAACCTCCCCAAACCTCCACGCGGTAGTTGAGAATAAAGAGGAATATCTCAGTCGCAGAGGTCCCCCCCAGAGGGGGGGAACCATAGCCCCACACCAGGATCTCCAGCCCAGAGTACTGGTGTCAGGAAGAGGAGCCCCAACAACATCTGGCTGTGTAAAACAGTGGGAATTCTGAATTCCAGTAGTATAGAAGCTGCAGGAAACCCAGATGTTCCCTGAAAGGGACTGTGCATAGACTCACTCATTTACAGGCACTCACTATTGGCTCTGGCAGTGGGATGATGACTCAGGGGGCATCAAAGGCATATAGGGGGCATACTGAGGTATGTGGCTACAGGATAAGGACTAGAAGATAGTCACCACTTTCCCTGTACGGGTCTTCCTCCCCTGCAGCTGGCAGGCTGGCACCATCTTTCCTATGTTGAGCCCTCCAACAATGCCCATGGCCAAACCTGAATCTGAATTGGTATATTGAGATCCGCTGGGACCCCATCCCACCCAACTCGCCCAACGCCAAAGTTACTTTCTTGGTAAACAGCCAGCCCCATCCACATTGCACTGTTTCTTGGAAAGCTATTAGAGTCTGTGGACCCCAGGAGGGTAGAGACTGGCCCGGGTGTGCTCTGAGCCTTTTGCTGAGTAGCTCAAGGCTCTGCACTGGCAGCAAATCAAAATCTACATTAACCTAGTGACAACAGCTCTTCCCACTCTACTGATTCCCTGAGACCCTGCCTCACCCAACTTGCATACTGCACAAGGCTTTATCAGTGGCTGAACTTTAAGGGAGCTAGCAGCTGGCAACAGGCCTCAAAGTGTCCTGGATTTTTGCAGAGCCACCCCAGTCCTGGTACTAGTGGCAGCCATCTTTGATTTGTAGCTTGGCCTCTCTCACATGTCTCCAGGTTTAGCACAGGGAGCAAAAAACTGTAGATTGCTTTGTAGCTTCTACCAGGTAGTCCCTGATGGGTCACAAGGAGTAACTCACTTGGGCCTGCACCAGAGCCTCTCCCAAGAGGCCCCAGAATCAACATACTTGGAGGTTGGCTTCAGACCACAGCAGAGCACTGCCCAACTAGCCCCACAAGCAGCACACCCAAAGGGTGGTCTCAACAGGCACCAGAGTCTGTTAGGGCAAATCCCATTCAGTGGGGTAAGCCCCCTGCACAGCAGCCCATAAGCTGTGGATGAGGCCAAATCCCACAGCCAATCAGCCTGAGGGTCAATCCTACCCACTGATGTGACAATAATAATCAAGGCTCAATTATAACAGGAGGACACACACAACCCACACAAGGGGCACTCCTGGATCACCCAGAGCAGTTGACCAGGGAGACTGTGCCA
Organism: Rhinolophus sinicus; assembly: GCF_036562045.2. Classification (NCBI taxonomy): domain Eukaryota; kingdom Metazoa; phylum Chordata; class Mammalia; order Chiroptera; family Rhinolophidae; genus Rhinolophus; species Rhinolophus sinicus. The sequence continues at coordinate 134,741,693 of NC_133753.1, read as the reverse complement.
GGGCCCCACAGGACACGTACTATGTAAAGCCACCTGGTCAAGACTGGGATATGTAGCAGATCTATCTAATACATAAAAACAAACACAGAGAGGCAGCCAAAATTAGGAAACAAAGAAATACATCCCAAATGAAAGAGCAGGAGAAAACTCCAGAAAAAGAACTAAACAAAATAGAGGCAAGCGACCTACCAGATACAGAGCTCAAAACAATGGTTATAAGAATGTTCAGGGAACTTAGTGAGACTTTCAACAAAGAGATACCAAGCTTAAAAAAAAAAAAAAGACATAGAAACTATAAAAAAGAATGAGCCACAAGTGAAGACTATAACTGAAATGAAGAATATACTATAAGGAATCACCAGCAGAGTACATGAAGCAGAGGATTGTTTCTGCAATATGGAAGATAAGGTAGCAGAAAACACCCCATCGGAACAGCAAAAAAGAGAAAAGAACCCCAAAAAATGAGATGGATTTAAGAAACTTCTGGGACAACACCAAGTGTAACAACATTTGCATCATTGGGGTACCAGAAGGAGAAGAGAGAAAGCAAGGAATTGAGAACATATTTGAACAAATTATGACTGGAAATTTTCTAATCTTGTGTAGGAAATAGGCATACAAGTCCATGAAGCATAGAGTGCCAAACAAGATGAACTTAAATAGATCCACACCAAGACACATTATAATTAGAATGGCAAAGATTAAAGACAAAGAGAGAATCCTAAAAGCAGCAAGAGAAAGGCAATCAATAACTTGTAAAGGAGCTCGCATAAGATTATGAGCTGGTTTCTCAACAGAAACTTTGCAGGCCAGAAGGGATTGGCACAACATATTCAACATGATAAAAAGCAAGAACCTACAACCAAGATTGCTCTACACAGCAAAGCTATCATTTAAAATCAAAGGACAGATAAAGAGATTCCCAGACAAGAAAAAGCTAAAGGAATTTATTACCATCAAACCAGTATTACAAAGAATGTTAGAAGGACTTTAAGAGAAATAAATAATTAATTAATTTAAAAAAAATTTAAAAAAGAAATAAAAATTATGAGTAATAAAATGGAAATAGCTACATATCTACATATCTATCAACAATTACTTTATTGCAAAGGGATTAAATGCTCCTATCAAAAGACATACGAGGGCTGAATGGACAAGGAAACAAGACCCTTACATATCATATCCTGCCTACAAGAGACACACTTCAAATTGAAAGACACACACAGATGGGCAGTAAAGGGATGGGAAAAAGATATTTCATGAAAATGGAAATAAGCAAACAAACAAAAGTTGAGGTAGCAATACTTATACCAAACAAAATAGACTTTAAAACAACAGGCATAACAAGAGACAAAGAAGGACCCAGTAATCCCACTTCAGGGTATTTGTCCTAAGAAACCCCAAACACTACATCAAGGGGACATGTGCATCAATATGTTGTTCACCATAGCATTGTTTACAATGGCCAAGATGTAGAGGCAGCCTGGGTGTCTGATGATGGGAGAATGGATAAAGAGGAGGTAGTGGAATATTTCTTGGCTAGGGAAGGGAATGAGTTCTTGCCATTAGTGGCAGCATGGATGGACTTGGAGGATATTGTGTTAACTGGAGTATGTGAGACAGAGAAAGACAGATGCAATGTGATTTTGCTTATATATGGAATCTAAAGATGAGATAAACAAACAAAACCAAAACAAACTCATAGATACGGAACACATTTTGATAGTTGCCAGATGGGAAGGAGTTTGGGGATGTGTGTGAAAGAAGGGGAAGGGATTGAGAAGTTCAAATTGGTTGTTACAGAGTAGTCGTGGGGATGTAGGACATAGCATAAGGAATATAGTCAGTAATATTGTAACAACTATGTATGGTGTCAGATGGGTATTAGATTTGTTGGAGTGACAGATGGGAGGCATGGTGAAAAAGGTGAAGGGATTAAGAAGAACAAAGTGGTAGTTACAAAATAGTCATGGGGATGTGAAGTGAAGCATAGGGAATATAGTCAATCATATGGTAACAACTATGTAAAGTGCTAGGTGGGTACTAGGCTAGTCAGGATGATCACTTCTTAAATTATATCAATGTGTAATCACTATGCTGTACCCCTGAAATTAATATAAAATAGTATTGAATGTCAACTGTAATTGAAAAATTTTAAAAGGGGGAGAAAAGGTGAAGTGGAATAAGAGGTCCAAATTTCCAGGTATAAAACAAATAAGTCATGGGGATATAACATACAGCATGGGGAATATAGTCAATAATATTGTGATAGCATAGTACGGTGTCACATGGTTGCTGGACTTACCATGGTCATCACTTCTTCAGCTATGTAAGTGTTGGATAATTATGGTGTACCCCTGCAACAAATATAATATTGTATATCAGCTATATTTTTAATAAAAATTTTTTAAAAAATAATTGAAAATGAAAATGGAGATAGGGAAGGAATCTCCTCTGGCTTCTTAGTAAAGAAGAGAGGATTTCTAAGACTAAGATTTAAATTAAAAGTATTTATTAATGAAAATGTATACATAAATATTTTTGATACTTGATTCTGCACCTATTCTAAGAATTTTTGGGTATACATAGAACATTCATAGGTTGTTCACTCATATTTATGAATTAATATTTGCTGATAAATAAAATACATATAGGCTAATGTCTATTTCCAGTTTATATTTTTTTAGTTCAGTCACTTTATCCTCACCAACATGAGTGTATCTGTATTGAATAACTAAGCTGGCCTAAATGGAAAAATAATCTGAATCAGAAATAGATGCACTTTGTGAAAACTTTCTACTCTGATAATATTTCTTCTCAATTTTATAACCTTTCCAGGAATATCACTTATGCTTTTAGTAAGACCCAAAAATATAGAAGTACAGAAGACTTATTTCCTAGGATATACACACACATATTCAGCAGAATGATGTTTGCAATACTATCTTATGTATTCCTCTCCATCCTGTGATGTTTCCAAATTGCTCTGTCACCTGCCCTCATTCCAGCAGCTAGGCCATGCGACATCCAGTATGCCAAGGCAGTTTTATTACAACAGAAAGCAGAAAGTAAGAGTCCAGTTTTTAATTTTTGAATTAAAACATCAAGTATACAACATTTTTGGAAAGATACAAGGTAAGTGAGGGCCAGGTTTGCCCTCTGCTTATTAAATAAAGAATATCCAGACTAGGGAGTGATGGGGAGAAGAAAAAGTGAAAAAGTTGTTCTTAGTCTTCGGTGGATTTCTGAAAGAGGGCCAGATATACATCCCCTTCCCCCATTTTCTACACTTAATTGCCAAATCCAAGAGATGGAGACATCCACCACCTGAGGTGCACTTAGTGAACTTTGAGAGTGAAATGAACCTGTGCTCTTTTTTCCCCAGGCAGATCCTAGGAAATAAAAGGCTCCCTCATTTCTCTGTACTGCAGCATGGTACAGAAACATTTGTGTGAGAGTCTAGGCAAATGGTCCTGAAGTAGCCCTCTGCAATACCCATGTTCCTTCCCCTTCAGAGCTCAGGGAGCTGCAGAAATAGTTTCCTGAGTGGCAGAGAGCTGTATGGTCATAGCACAGAGAGCCAATAAATTTGCAAATAGCTTGTTTTCAAGACAAGGAGGCTTTGTGTGACAATGTTGCACATAAACTGAAAGCAGAAGACTGCTTGGAACACACTTAGCTGGTTGCAAAGTAACGTGTTCATAGATGATGATAATGGAAAAATGCCCAGATATCTACTCACATTCTCCATAAACTGTCCCTGTATACGTCCTAAAGAATTTAGCAGCTTACTCAAGGAAAAGATGAGAAGAGACACTGAAATGACTAAGTTGTTGCTACTCAATGGTATAGATTCTTAGAAACAAATTAAGTTTAGTTATAGCAAAGGAGGTAAAATTTTTGAATATCTTATTTGGTAGACGAGATTTGATATTCACTATGTATATTTTTAATATACTTATCTTGAATATGTCAGTGCTGTTTCTAGCTCTTATAATAAATAGTTTTAATAATTAAAATATCTAAATAGTTATAAAGCAATAATTTTCACATGCACACACAACGTATGTTGCCCCTTTTCATTATGAATAATGGTGATGGACATCATCTAGTGAAAGATCTCTCACCGTAATTTCTGGCAGCCACAGTAATTTGAACCTTTTCCCTATTTAGTGCCTATCAGAATTGTAGATATCAAAAGGTCAAACGTTGTAGGATTGGAACTAAAGCTCTAATGAATGAGATTTTTCAACGATTTCAATATTCTCACAATTATTTTACATTTTAATCAAAGTTTGTCAAGTATTTAAAATTTTATTTTCATTCCCATACAATGAGAAATAAATGTATATTTCCAGGAAGCAAGGAAAATACAATTGTGATCTCTTACCTTTTTCTTTTGATATGGTTTCAAAATCCTCAAAGATGAGGGAAGAATAAGAAGCAAAAACACAACTTTTTAATGTCCCATTTCTGTAAGTCAAATGACAGCAGAAGACCAATCTTAACATCCCCCTGTAATGCCTGCTTTGCAAAAGCACATAAACTTTCTTAGGAAGTATTCTATGAAGGATTGATGATATCAGAAATGTTAAGAATGACTGTGCAGGACTTAGAAGGGAAAGGGCCTGCACTCTCTGTGGTAATTATCTCTTTCAACCACTCTGGTAATGCCTTCTTTTTATTGATCATTCCATCATAATGTAATTTTATTTCCTCTTAAAATTTTGTTTATTAATGATATAATTTTTTTTCTGAAAGAAACTACTGTGCTGAAGGCAAATTAACTTGACTTTTAAAAGTTTCATGAAGCAGCTTTTTACTTACATCATAAATTTTGAATTTAATCAAAATTCAGTGAAATTAATTCTTCTTCCCTAAGTAGTCTTAGACTTAATAAAATGAAGTATGACTAATTTTAGTGTTATTGTGTAATTTGACACATGAATAATGAGTAAACTTCTGCCCCTCTAAGTTATAAAATGCACAGTTATCTGTTAAGTTAGTACTGAGAGAAATGGATTTTGGAAAAATCTGAGTCATGTTGTTGAAAATAATAATAAACAATCTGATTACAAATAATTAAAATATAGAACGCCTAAGTTATTTAGTCAAGTTTTTTTAGAAGACTTTTGTTAGTTTGATCTGCTGCTTCTTTGTTATGTAGTCAGATTATTTTTGTTACTTTCATATAAGTCAATAAATATGCAAGAGGAATTTTTGTGACCAATATCCCATGTTTCATTAACCAATGAATTTCAGATTTGTTAAAATGATAATTCCTAGGCTCTGCTTCTGGCAATACCTATTTCAGTAGGGCCTGGAGGGGATGGTTCCAGGTTTACTAAGCTCCTTCAGCAGATTCCCGTGCCAGAGTTCCTAGAACGACATTTTGAGAAACATTGATGTGTAGTCTTCTCAATAATTATTTCTCTTCTATTTGTGTTATCTTAGAGCTCCACCCAAATGTAATATGTTCACATTGATTTATTTTTAAATACATTTTATTTTTTTAAAAACAGTTTCAGATTTACAGAAAAAAAATGAGCAAATTATACAAACTTTCCATACACCCTGTACCTAGTTTCTCCTACTATTATATTAATATTTTGCATTAATTTGGTACATTTGTCATAACTAATGAACGAATATGGATATATTATTATTATTAACTGAAGCCATTCTTTTTTCTTTTTTTCCCCCAGATTTCCCTACTTGTTACCTAAAATCCTATTTCCATTTCCAGATCTTATCCAGTAGAGCACATTATATTTAGCTATCCTGTCTCCCTAGTCTCCTCTTGACTATGACATTTCCTCAGACTTTCCTTATTTTTGATGACTTTGACAATTTTGATCACTACTAGTCAGATATTTTGTAGAATGCCCCCCTTTAGTGGGATTTCTTTGATGTTTTCCTCATGATCATATTGGGGTTATGCGTTTTTAGGACATATAGTGCATTTTTATCACATCGTGGGGACATCCTATGAACATGATTTATCCCTGTTGACATGGATCACTTGGCTGAGGCAGTGTTTGTCAGTTTCTCCACTGTAAAGTTACTTTTTTTTTTTCCTTCCTATATTTTTGGGAAGGAAGTCCACACTTAAGGTGTGGGAAATTATGTTCTATCTCTTTCAGAAAGGAGTATCTACCTACATTACTTGAATTCTTCTGAGCAGGATATGTGTGCCTTTCCCCATTTATTTATTTCATCAAGTATTTATCAGTGTGGACTCGTGGGATATTTATTTTATACTCTGGATTATAATTCTTTACTACCTTTTTTGTTGCTCAGATCGTTCCAGCTTTGGCCATTGAGAGCTCTTTCAGTTGGTTCCAGTGTCCCTTTATAGCCTCCATCATTCTTGTTTGTTTTGCTGTTTATTTGTTGTAGCAGTTCCTCACTTTCTAGCACTGCCAGATGATCCTGGCTTATCTTGTGTATTTCCTACCCAAGTTCTAGAAGTAGCCATTTCTTCAATAAATCGTACTTTCTTTAACTGGATAGAGGTATTAAAAAGAAAAAAGAAAACAAACAAACAAACAAACAAAAACCAAGATCTGGGCGCTAGGTGCACAATTATCTGTTTTTGAAAGATAATCATAAATGATTCAGAATGTTAACAAGATTAATCGATTACATTTAAGACTAGTCTAAAACAGCAAATCCCAAACTTTTGTCTCAGGATGTGTTAAAATTATTAAGGATCTAAAAAAGCTCTTGTTTATGTGGGTTATATCTATTTATATTTACTGAATTAAAAATAAAATTTGAGACATTTAAAAATATTCAATTGTCCTTTTAAATTATACAATAATAAATCCAGCACTTATTTATATAACTAATATATTTTTACGAAAAATAGCCATGCTTTCAAAAACAAAACAAAACAAAAATAATAAGAACAGTATCATTGCCTTATATTTTCATGTCCTTTTAATGTCTGACTAAATAGAAAAAAGCTTGATTATTAGATATGCTTTTGCTTTCAACCTGTTATAATTTGTTGTTTTGGCTAAAGTCTATGAAGAAAATCCAGACTCACACAAATATGTAATTGGAATTGGGAGAACTATTTTAATAGCCTTTTCAGTTAATCTTGGATACACCATGTGGCCTGTGGAAAAATCTACCACATCTTTATGAGAAAATGAGAATAGATAGATAAACAATATCTTAGTATTATTATACCTGTAGTTTTGACCTTGTGTTCTCCCTGAATAGTCTTGGGAGCTCACAAGGGTCTCCAAACCACACTTTGAGAACTGTTGGTCTTAAATATACTGTTTCAAGAGGGAATCTAAAGCAGTTTACAGACTAAGTCTTATGCTTTTACTTTTTGACTGCCCATTTAATCAGTGATCATTTTCATACAACTTTTTTTTTTTTTTCAAATTTACTTCATTGACAGAGAAGGAATTGGCATAAACTCTACACAGTTAGTGGTAAAATGTTGGACTAAATGTCAATGCAAAGTTAGGCAAAGCAAGTACAATTAAATAATTCACAGTTTGACAATTCATCTTCACTCGGTATAATTTTCTCTCTTATGCCTTCCATTTACTTTCTCCTTATTTGCCCATTATAACTTGTCTTACTGTCACATTCTCAGTTTGGTTTAGGGCAGCTGTGTGACATGTCTGATGAGGGGTCACTGGGGGCATTTTTCATGCTTTGCATTGACCATCAATCAGCCACAATGAATACTTGTGTGAACAATTTCCACCACGAAAACACCTTGTGCGGCACTTGGGAGTGAGAGAGGAAAGGCCAGTTTGGCAAGAATGAGGAGACAAGAGAGCGAGCCCAGCGCCAATTTTCTAAATCTGTTGCTCTGCTGGAATGATTGTGAGAGATGATGGATGACTGATATCACTCTCAAGTGTCTTTTATCCCTTAGGATAATTTTGCCAATTTTCCGGTGAACTTAAATGTCCACAGATGTTTGAGATGAAACCTGCTGATTTGTAAGTCAAAGGCTGTGCCAAATTGTTGGAGAATGTCAGTGGAAACTGGCAACTTGACTATAGTTTCAGCAAAGGATCATTGAGTGTCCTGAAGATACTTTCGTAATTTGTCACTGGCACACATGTCAATTCTAATTATTATTATTATTATTTAGTAGATTAAGAGTAAGAATGGAATGTTAAATGTTGCTAGTCTAGGCTCACAGCTGGTGAATATATACTACCTCTCTTGTCTATTGCTGTTAATATTCTTTAATTCAAGGAAAGTATTATAACTAAGGTTAAAAATTTTGCCGTGGTTTACATTTATTAAAATTATTGAGAATACTAAAACAGAATTTTAAAGAACATGAAACAAGAATTTTTTTTAAAACTAATCACCATTTATATGAAAAGGATGAAATAGATATGAGCTTAAATGAAAAGGATGTCTCTATGGTTAAAATATTGCTCTGAAATTTGTTGAAAAAGAAATGGGGCTCTCTCTTTCCCTCTGGTTTACACACCTCATCCCACCTATAGCCTCTTCTTTCCTATCGCTCTATCAGTGCTTTAGGCAGATTACTACATGTTTGGTGAAAAGGAAGACTTGCCTTTGTTTCCCCTTCACATTCCTCATTAAGCCCATTAAATATTTCAGCTGCAGTCTAATCCCTTTAACAGGACTAAAAATAGAGAAGCTTTATATTCAAATTTAAAAATATTTATAGTCTGAATTTCATAGTTAATTAATTTTTAATTATAATCTTTTCTGAAAGACTCATGTCAATTCATTCTTTGTCTCTGTTTGTCCTTTTAACATTATTGACCTACAGTTTTAGCCAGAATTTTTCAACTTGATTGCATATTAGAACACTTAGGAACTTAAAAAAATTATATAGATGCCTGGATTCCACCCAGAGTCAGGGTATTGGTATTGTTTAGAAAATTTTCAAATGATTCTAATGTACAACTATAGTTGCAAATTGCTGTCTAGGCTGTGGAAGACAAGTAAGTTTTACCAAACCAATTGTTAATAGCTGTCTAGAGCACTACTCATATATTAAGAATGGTTCCTATGTCATGTTTGGGCTCACAGTAAGAACACCATGATGCGCTCAAGTTGTCTGAAAGGCTCCAGAGAGGAGAGTAGTAGCTCACATGTGAAGTTCTTGCTATCCATGGGCTTCTCACTTTCTGCACTAATCAGTTTTGAGTCCATTCCCTATTTCTCTGGTCTCTATAGATATTATGGAGCCCATCATGCATATTTCATAACATTGATACTGTGAAATTCTATTTTATGTAAATTTTGCTAGTAGTTTTACTAAAGAGTGGATTCTAAGATTAAGTACTAAACACACACACACACACACACACACACACACTTCACATATTGCCAAAGTGGGCATTTATTTTGGCCATAGTAAAAAACTATAATGGATCCTTTTTTTGCCATAACAATTGTCAATATATATAAATAGTTAAATGTTATGTACTCAGAAGTGAAGGGGGAAAAATCTTTGTGTTCCAAGTTGTACTAATTCTGCTCACCCTGTGATTTCTGCTTGTTGCTTCATTAATCAGCCTGAGTGTCAGTTTAATTATATATTAAATAGAGCTAATGTTATTACATACTTCCTAGTGAGAACGTTGGGAGAATCATCTGACTTATATGGTATGATTTTAACATGCTTTGTACAGAGTAACTCCTCAGAAAACATCAACCAGTTTTACTTATTATCATTGGCATATGGATCATGTGATTATCCATAGCAATTTGTCCATCATACTCTAGCTACCCTTTAGCAATCATCTAATTTATACAATATAAAACATTGGGAAGGATTGTAATACACGATAGAAACACCCTACCACCACCACCGCTAAAATTGTTGAATAAGTTACTGATGGTCATCCAGCAAGTAAGTAGTGAAATCAAGATTCCGTCCTAGGTGGGTGTGAATCCACTGTCAGCTGATGGACAGCACCTTACGGTTTCCAGAGCCTATTGATTTATATGATCTCATTTGATACACATAATAAGCTGTGAGAGAGTATTATTAAGCTCCTTTTACAGATGAGTATTAGAGGCTCAGAGAAGTAAATTATTTTCTCCCAACTGGATCAGCTAATTTTAATTAAAATTACAGCTATTAAAATTACAGTTGTCATACTACAGATTTTCTATTTCCACAGACAAATGATTTCTTTAGATGGTACTGTTTCAGATTAAATGGATAAAGCATTATATATAAATTCAGGAAAATGTATACTTTTAGATTTTCATAACCTTGGAGCAGAAAACTATTTTATTGCTGTTGCACAGGGTTCTATGTTGAGATATATGTTGTTTTTATAGTTTATCATGTAAAAGTTGCAGGATGATGAGGATTTTATTTCTACTGGTGATTTAAGTCAACTATCTTGTCTACTTTGAACAAAAAAAAAAAAACCATTCGAATGGACAAATATTCTTATTCCAAATTCACTTAGTTGAGATTCCCCCTTGTGCAGAGAATAAAATTTCTTTCCCTTTTGACAAGCTGACCATTTCCAGTTATATTTCCAATGAAGATTTGTAGTTTTGTGAGATGTTATCATATCCTGTATAGTACAGGTGTTAAACATTTAAAGGTCAACATTTCAAAGAAATGTCTAAATTTCTTTGCCCAATAGCGTTTGCATATGTTTTCTCATGTCCTTGATTTAGCCATGCATGCAGAAAATGCATGTGCAAACCATATGGCAAGAGATCTATGTGTCACTTCCAAGAATATCTTTCTGCAAGAGTCTGGGTTGCACACAAGCAAAATCACAATTGAAGCCTACAAGGACTTGGATTCCCAAATGCCTGCTCAAGACCAAGCATTGAATTTATTTTTAGAATAGACTCTAAGAGAAGACGCTAAGAGTACCTAAGTGACTCTTTCAGTTAGAACATTAGGCACAGAATCAGGAGTGTTAACTCTTTTGGGAACCATGCATTAAATGATGTCTAAATGCCCCTTCCACTAAAAAAATATCTTAGGCAATAATAAAACTGGACAGAAACACAGAAACAGTGGGTTAGTTCACTTGCCATTTTTAATGGAACTAAGTGAGGAATTATATCCCAGGAGGAAATATCGCTCAGGGGTAATGTATTTGATTTTCTTTACTGGTAATGTACTTTCTTGATTGCCACAGGCCTTACCACTTCCTGTTTTGCTAAACCCTGCCCAGTATGCACATTTAGGTTGCCCATCAGTCTGGCTCCTACTGACATTTGAGTTTGTATCTCATTGATGACCAGGGTCAGAGTCCTCCATAACTCCCACTCATCCTGCCCCCCATACATTCTGAAACGTAATTAATTTGGCTCAAGTTTTTACACCCAGAATAAGTTAATCGTGCCTTTTATTATTTCCCGGTCCTCTGTAATATGGTATTATATATGTCCTAAATAACTCACGTAGTTGACTGAAATGAAATAACTTTTCCATTTAATGTTCATGACACCATTGTTTATCGATCCATTGTATCAAACATTTGCATGTAAAATACAATAATTGCTGATCTATATTGTTTAATCTGGTTAGCCATTGTTCTTGGCATGAGAGAGGGGCTCAATTTTAAATAACAGTCAAGGAGGCCTCATTGGAAAGATGGCATTACAACAGTTACTGACATTAGGGAGGGAATTAACTGTGTGGTTATTTGGAGAAGGAGTATTTCGGAAAGAAGCAATAGATGGAGAGAAGGTCCTAAGGGCATACATAGTATACCTGATATAACTAGGGAACTGCAAGAAATTCCTTGTGTCTGGAATATAGGAGTGATAGGGAAGGAAAGAGAAGAAGGTTCATGAAGTCAGAGAGGTGTAGCATGTGTGCAAGTAGCAGATTGTATAAGCCCTGAAAGGTCAGTGTTAGAATTTTAGTTTTTGCTAATGGAAATAAATTTACCAAGTTTTGGGCAAAGGAGTAGCATAATATTAATTATGCTATAAAGAGACTACTTTGCTTCTGTTGAGAATAGACTATAATGCAGCAATGGCACTGCAGGAAGATGAGATAGAAGAGTTTTTCAGTAATCCACTATCACAGGTGAGAGATGACGGTGGCTCACACTAGAGAGATACTAGTGGAGATTGTAGGTAGTCGTGAGATACTAGATATATTTTGAGACTAGAGTCAACCAGTTGACGATATATGTAATATAAATATGAAATATGAAAATAAGTAGAAGTCAAGTTACACCAAGGTAATGAGCCAAGTAAGTGGATGGATAGAATTGACATCAATAGAGATGGGAAAGCTGGTGAATAGAACAGTTTTTGGTGGAAGAATCAGGAGTTCAGTTTTAGACATACTGGGTTTGTAATACCCATTAGACATCCAAGTTTAAATGTTGAAGAGTCAGTTGAATATATGAGTTTGAAGTTTGGGAAAGAAGTATGGATTGGTGGTGTATATTCTTTATTGTGTTTTTTTTTCATATTTCTTTCATTTTATGTATGGGTGATTTCTTGAAATTTTATTAATATCCATTTAGCAATCTCTCACAGATAGTTAATACATGTGGAACAAATTTTATTAATTACTATATTTTATATCAAGTATTTTTTTAGATACTTTTCAAATCTGGCTTTTCTTGTTTCATAATTCTCTATTGTTTTATGGAGTTAATGACTTAATATATATTTTTAGACATTAAATGTACTTATTTTCAATACCCCTCAGATTGTTCTATTTGCCCTAGTCCTTTGGAGACAAATTTTTCATTTTATGAAATCTGACAGCTATATATTTGGCATTGAGCTTTCTTACATGTTTTATAATAATCTGTGAACTCATCTTCTCTGGACATTTTCTTCCTTTAAAAATCTTTGAGTGCTGTGGGTAAAACACCCTCCCCTTGAATTAATAATGGATATAATTCTTCAGCATTTTAACCAATTCTAGTCCAATTTTTATGTCAATTTCTTAATCCAGGCTTTTCATAATGCAGAGAGAATGAGCTTAGGCTTGCTCCCATAAGATGGTAAACTTGAGATCTTGATTTATTGAAGGGAATTTTGTCTTTTCATTGAATTCACTTTCTAAGATAGCTCTGGGTCAGTCAGCTGGATTTTTCTGGTCTCTTCAGGTTTGATGCAACATTTCCTCATGATTCTATGTTCACTTGCTTGCTTGCATGGGATCCAGAGCCTTGATGCCCTGTCACTCACAGATGTTCAAGTTCCCTGGTGCATAATGAACCCATGTGTGACATACTTCTTGTTGCTAAGACTGTGGATTTAGAGCATATCTTTCCTACACACTATCTGAGGGAAATACTTGAGAAAAAAATTATGTAAACAAAGCGAATCAAACAAATGAAGTAGGACAATATCCTAAAGATAGGGGAAGATGAAGAAGAAAGGAAATGGTAGTAAATAATAATGTACATTGTAATACAGATAGATCTATATAAACAAGTAATGATAGATCACCTATAAATTAATTTAGAAACAGTAAATAAGGACTCTTAAAATAGAAGAAATAGGGGAGAAGGACTTCCAGAATGGCTGAGTGAGGAACTCAGCAGATTCTCTCTACAAAAACCAATGATCAATCTAGACAAAATGATCAAAAACAACAATTTCAGGACTCTGGAAATTGAATAAAGGAATACAATAAATTTAGAAGCAGTGATTCAAGAAAAAAAACTATTAAAACTTCATAATAATAGTAAGAGTCTGTAGCATTTCAACCCGCTACTTCTTTCATCCTCTTCTCCTTGCCCTCCCAGCTTGAGGAAAGCTTTATTGAGGACAAATCCAGACTTCTAAGTTACATCTCAAGCATCAAACATGAATATGCATGGTTGAGTGATTGGGACTTGATTTAAGCTATAAAATTCTTAACAAATTTCTTCTATTTCTACATCATAACATGCTCAAAAATGGAAGGGAGAAAACAATATTCAAAATTAAATGTCTGTTTTGGTAGCAGCAATACCAGAGAGCTGAGGATAACTAACACAATTCCTAAATGTTAATGACCCTTTTAATATACTATATATTACAGATATATAAACTATTATAAACTAAAGTATTTGAAGAATAATGATTGATATGGAAGAGTCAGTCAATCAATTAGCCAGTACTAATTGAATGGTTACTATTTCTCAATATTAGTTAGGAACAATAAAGGCTACAGAAAAATTACCACTGGTGCCTAACCTGTGGCTGGTTAATTCCTTTGCTGCCTTCATCTGGCTCACTCATGCCTCTGCATCGAACTAGAAGGTTGGCTGGGGGCTGGCCTCCACTAGGATTGCTAAAATGTCTTGAAGGTCTTTCATACTTCAGGCTAGACTGGGCTTCCTCACACGGTGGCAGCAATATTTCAATAGCTCAAGCCCCTATGTTTAAATGCTTATTACGCCTCTGCTTGCATCACATTTGCTGATGTCCCTTTAGCAAAGCAAATCCCATGAGGGAGGGTATCTCACAAGAGTATTGTTACAGGAAGGTGTGATTCATTGGGTTCCATTCTGCTAACAATCTACCATGTTCCAACCTCTGGCTTCAATGATTCATATCTTTCTCATACACAAAATACACTCATCACCTCCTAAACACACATGGACATCAATTAAGAAGCCCATGATCTCATAAATAGAATCAGGTCTGGATATGGATGAGGTATTTTGGGTGGGGCGCCTCTTGATCCAAATACCCATGGCCTGAAAAAACAAGTTATTGGCCCCTCACCTACTTAACATAGAACAGTGAATCAGAAAGAGGAAACAGCAATAGATACTCCTATTCCAAAAGAGGAAGAAAGACAACACGGCAGTCATTGGACCACTGCAGTTCTAACGGCCAGACAGGCACAAGTTATCAGGGCTGTGGGGGCAGAGAAAGTGCCTTGATTAGGGTCCAGTTCTGCTCCCTGGGAGTTACTCTCTAAAACATTTTTCCCTGCCACTCTTGGTTCTCATCTCTGTGAACTCACTTCTGGCCCGAGACATCTTTTTTCTTTTGTATTAGAAATGACCTACATTTGCAGCTGAGTAGCTTTTTCAGTGTACTGTCCTTAATAAATTGGAGAGTCAGAGGCTTCTTTTCCCATTAATCTGCCTCTATCCTTTTTAGTTCAAACTGATAAATTCCCTTAAAAATGTGATGATCTTTTTTTAAGTCAGATAGGGGTTCACTTGATACCCCCAAAGCCACAACTACAATTATTTTAAAAACAGACACTTTATTTTTAATTTTTATTTTTTTACTTTAGATTCCATATGTGGCTGCTGTGGAACAACAATAGTAAGATTCTTGGAAGGCAACTTGTCTAGCTGAGAGTATCTATTAGACACCTCCTTAACTGTTTGTGATGTCTTAACAAAGGGTCTTACAGCCACACCACTGATTTGATAATTACCTTAAAGGTATGTACTTCTTGAGAATCCATGCTAGCTGGAGAGACTGAATATGTGAACTAATTTTATTTTTCAACGAAGCAACTTCTGGCTTCTTTATATAGTCTACAAATTCATTATGCAAAGTGAAATTTCTTTTTAAGCTCCTCTTTGTCTTTCATTGCTGTATCATATACAGCTGAAAGAAGACAATTGACACTTTTAGCATTCTGCCTAAAATTCTTAGCCAGATTATAAATTCATTATTGAAGCATTAAGCACATTTTCTCTTTTCCAGAATATTTCAGGAAACACTTTGCAATCACTTCAATGCTACAAGATATCTTTCTAATCTCTAGTAACAGTTTCTTCATCACTGCCCAAGTGTCCAACCACTGCCCAGTCCTATGGCCTGTGCCCCAACTTTTAGGTTTGTGTTGTAGCACCCATCCAATTCTGCTACAAATTTCCAAATCAACTTTCTATTGCTGACTTGGAATAGAATGAAAATTCTACTTTTTATTCAATTTTTCAAGCAATGGAAAATTACTGTTTTTGACAGTTCTGTGGGTTGGCTCAATGATTCTTCTGTAGCTTTACACTGGTCTTACTCATGCAGATTTATTTAGCTAGAGAGTCTATTGGAGCTCAGTTTTCCTGAGAAAACTGTAATGGCTGCCTCCCTTTCCACGTGGTTCTTGAATGGGCTTCCTTGCCTGGTAGCAGCAATATTTCACAAGGGCAAGTCCTGAAGTATATGTGCTTTTCCCATTGGCCTAAGCAATTCACATGACCAAGTTTATGTGGGAGGGAAACACACAAGGATGTGGATACTGGGAAATGCAATGCATTGGACTTCTGTAGAATAACAATGTGCTATGTGATCCATATTTTTATTTTTTATTAATATAAACATGGTACATATAATAGTATATAAATTATATAACAGGTGATAAAAAATTGAATTTAAATTTTCTCAAAAGTCAGTCACTGTATTTTGATATTACTTGTTCCTATAAGGAAATGATTTCTGCTGTCAACATTAACATAATTTCTGTCATAAAGTTTGGCAAATTCTGGTTTAAGATACTAATATTGTTTAATACAGACTTTTCCCCATAGAGTATCTTAAAATGGAAACAAATTTCTTTACTTTTTAGGTTGATCTTTCTGTTTCCAAATTTCTTCTTCTAATATTGGTGCCTAGAAGCTCTGTTGTCTTAAGAATATCTAATAGCACCCATGTGACCAGTACACTTTGACTTCGTGCCCTGGATTATGTGATAGGAATGACAGTTCTTATGATGAGTGTCTTATTAAGATATTTGAATCTCATTGTTCCTCTTGCATAGAATGGAGGTGATAATAATACTGATCTCAAAGGATCACTATAAAAATTAATTGAAAATTCAATTAAATAAAAACTTGTATCTGAGTCTTAGCGCAGTGCATAGTTTAGAGTAGGTTCTCCTTAAATAAATTATAATAAGGGTTAGCACAAGGAGACTATCACACATGTGTGAACCACAGTTTAGTCTATAGGAGGATAGCTATAAGGGCTTTAGCTATCTACTTAGTGCAGGTACAATTTGACCAAGATATTTTTCTTAAAGAAAAGATTTTCATTAAAATATAGCTACCATCCAATATTATACTAGTTTCAGGTATACATCATAGTTATTCAACACTTGTATACCTAAAGAAGTGATCATCATAAGGCCAGCAGCCATCTGACATGGTGCTACACTATCACAGCATTATTGACTGTATTTCCTATGATGTACATTACATCCCCATGACTTATTTGTTTTATACCTAGAAATCTGAACCTCTTATTTCCCTTTATCTTTTTCTACCATTTAAAAAATTTTCAGTTACAGTTGACATTCAGTATTATTTTATATTAATTTTAGGTGTACAGCATAGTGGTTAGACATTTATGTAATTTAAGAAGTGATCCTGCTGACTAGTCTAGTACCCACCTGGTACTATGCATAGTTATTACCATATTATTGACTATATTCCCTGTGCTTTACTTTACATCCCCTTAATTACTTTGTAACAACCAATTAGTACTTCTTAATACCTTCACCTTTTTAACCCTGTCCCCAACTCCCCCCCATTTATCATCCCAATAAATCTAGTACTGATTGAGCACCATACATAGTTATTACAATATTACTCACTGTATTCCTTATTCTATAACCTACAGCCCCAGGACTACTTTATCACAACCAATGTGTACTTCTTAATCCCTTTCCCTTTCTCACCCACCCTTTCAACCTTGTTCCCAACAGGCAACTGTCAAAATGTTCTCTCTATATATGAGTTTGTTTCTGTTTTTTGTTTGTTTATTTTGTTCTTTAGATTCCACATATAAGTGAAATCACATAGCATCTGTCTCTCTGCCTGACATGCTGCACTCAGCACAATACACATCAGGTCCATCCATGCTGCCGCAGGTGCCAAGAACCCATTCCCTTTGTGGTCGAGCAATATTCCATTGTATATATGTACTACCTCCTCTTTATCCATTCATTCACCGACAGTCACCCAGGCTGCCTCCACATCTTGTCCATTGTAAACAATGATGCAATGAACATATGGATACACATGCCCCCTCAAAGTAGTGTTTTGGGTTTCTTCAGATAAGTACCCTGAAGTGGAATTATTCGGTCTTTCTTTGTCTCTTGTTATAAAGTCTCTTTGTTTTAAAGTCTATTTTGTCTGGTATAAGTATTACTATCCCAACTTGTTTTTGTTTGTTTCCATTTTCATGAAAAAAATTTTTTTTTCCCATCCCTCTGTGTCTTTCAATCTGAAGTTGGTCTCTTGTAGGCAGCATATATAAGGGTCTTGTTTGCTTATGCATTCAGCTACCCTATCATTTGATTGGAGCATTTAATCCATTTACATTTAAAGTAAATATTGATAGATATGTAGTTACTGATTTTTGTTATTTATATTTTTCTTTCTTCTTTTTTTTTTTTTTTTTTTACAGAAGTTGCTCTAACATTCCTTGTAATGCTAGTTTGGTGGTGATGAACTCCTTTAGCTTTTTTTTTTTTTTTTTTTTTTTTTCCGCTTTATTTTTGTCTGGGAAGCTCTTTATCTGTTCTTCTATTTTAAATGATAGCTTGGTTGGGTAGAGTAATCTTGATTGTAGGTCCTTGTTTTTGATCACCTTGGATATTTTGTGCTCATCTCTTCTGGCCTGCAAAGTTTCTGTTGAGAAATCAGCTGACAGTCTTATGGCAGCTTTCTGGTAGGTAATTAATTGCTTCTCTCTTGGTGCTTTTAAGATTCTTTCTTTGTCTTTAAACTTTGGCATTTTAGTTATGAGTTGTCTTGGTGTGGGTCTGTTTGGGTTCATATTGTTTGGGACTCTGCGTTTCTTGGGCTTGTATAGCTATTTCCTTCACCAGGTTTGGAAAGTCTTTAGTCATTATTTTTTCAAATGGGTTCTTAATCCATTGCTTTTTCTCTTCTCCTGGTACCCCTATGATGAGAGTGTTGGTATACTCCATGTTGTCCCAGAGACCCCTTAAACTATCCTCATTTTTTAAAATTCTTTTTGCTGTTCTGTTTGGGTTTTTCTTCTACATTATCTTCTAAGTTCCTGAGTTGATCTTCTGCTTCATCTAATCTACTACTGATTCCCTCTAATGTATTCTTTATTTCAGTTTTTGTATTCTTCATTTTGACTGGTTCCTGTTTATGTTTCCTATTTCCATTTTTTGTTTCCTATCTCTTTGTCGAACTTCTTCCTGAGTTCACTGAGCATCCTTATAACTAGTGTTTGGAAGTTTGCCTCTGGTAGATTGCTTGTCTCCATTTTGTTTGATTCTTTTTCTGGAGCTTCATTTTGTTCTTTTATTTGGGACATGTTTCTTTATCACCCCAGTTTGGCTTCCTTCCTGTGCTTGTTTCTATGTCTTAAGTGGGGCTGCTATGTCTCCCAGTCTTATTGGAGTGGCCTTCTGTAGTAAGTGTGTGGTAGGGCTCAGTGGTGCAGTTTCCCCGGTCTCCTGAGCTAGTACTCCAGGTATGTTCCTTGTGTGGGCTGTGTATGCCTTCCTATTGTAGTTGAGTCTTGGTTGCTGTTTGTATATCAATCCTGATTTTGAGGACTGGTCTTGACTACAGTAGAGGAGCTGTTGTGCGGTGGCTGACCCTACAGAGCAGGGTTTGCTTCAGCATGGCTCTGGTGCCTACCCAGTCTGTCCTTTGAGTGTGTCATCCCCAGAGGTGGCTGGGTGATGCTCCTGCTGGGTAAAAAGTTGGCCACAGGTCATGCCAGCCCCCAGGCTTCCATGCCAAGTTCAGCTGCAGCCTATACCCTGCCTGGGACCACCTGGCATGAGCTACGAAATAATCTGCAGATGGCTGCCGCTGGCTCTGGGGTTGGAGGTTCCTCTAGAGGCTAAGCTATCAGTCTCAAAGTGGATTATTCTGTATGTCCTTAGTTATAGGGTTTCAGTTTAGGTAGACTTCAGGCGATTCTCAAAGATGGTTATTCTGTAGTTTAGTTGTAATTTTGATGTGGTTGTGACAGGAGCACAGTATTTACCTATTCTGCCATCATGGTGATGGACTTTTTTTTTTTTATCAAGGTCTACAATAGAGGAAGTGGAAAAGGTGTAGTCAGATGGCACTACAAAAAAATATTGAGACAAGATATCAATTTTATTTTAGTTTTTTTGATTCAAGAGACATGCTTCCAAACTGGACAGTTTTATGACATTTGGAAATCTTTTATTATATAGAAACTTTTCCTATAGTGACACTACTAGAAAATTCATGGATATAGTAGACATTTGTCACTTTTGCTGACTAACATTGATTCACATTTCTGCTGGTATTAGCATCCTTGTATTGCTTTAAATACTGCTTCTCTCCTGATTTCATCTAGTTTCTATTGGGACTATTAGTCAAGGGTGGGGATGTTCACCAAGCTAGGTCAACCTGAAAAAATCTATCTCTTCTCTCTCTCTCTCTTTCTTCTCTTCCCCATTCATCTCACTCCCCACTCATTCATTTCCTAAAATTAGAATTTGATTATAATAAGAAAGAATAGACAATGGACAATAGTTTGAGATTTGCTTGTGTTTTAACTTTACATAAATTTAGCAGCAGCAGGAAAATTATTTTCACAATGTCAGAATTTTAATTACCTCTAAGGAGAAACAATTGGGTTGTAATGGGGAAGGGACACATTCAAGGTTTCTAAGAGTACTGCTATTGTTCCATTTCTTCATCAAAGTGGCTGCTACGTGAGTATTTGCTTTGTTATTGTTATAGGTGATACATTTATGATACACCTATTTGCATAGGCATGCTGAAGGGAGTGTTTATGAGTTTTCACTACATGGCTCACCAGATCCCTTTTAGTTCCTGTGCTTTCTACCATTTGTCCTTCCAGTTTCCTTAGGTTTGATATCATCTTATCATTTCAAATTAATTCATTTTATTTTGCCTAATTTACTTTGAATTAATCTCTGTTACTTGCAATATAAGAACTCTAAGTGATTTAATGGACAGGAAAAACTAAAATAAAATAAATTGTATTAAAAAACAGCAAATATTTTCATTTGTCAGGAGGTGACATGTTTGTTTGTGAGAGCTAACATGAAATTCAGAAGTCAACTGGAAGTTTAAACTTTTAGAACATCTTCTCTGACGTCCCCCAACCTAGTGTAGAATTAATCACTCCCTGATCTATGTCCTCAGAGAGCTTGAGTCATTGCAGGACTGTGGGTCTCAGGAGATGCAGATTATATTTTAAAGAGCACACGTAAAAATGCACTTAAGTTTATTACTATTATTTGGTTTCCTGTGTTTTTCTTCATCCTAGATGTTAACTAATTGAGGGCAAAGAGCCTGTATCATACTTATTTTTGTATATGTATTTTAGTACCTGTTTCAATGATCTTTATTAGAAGATCAATAAATATTTGGTGAATTCATTTGTTAAATTGATTTTCCCCACCAGAATTCCTTGTGAGGGATCAACAGATATGCAGCGATGTTTGATTTGTAAACCTTTGTAGACACAATGCAGTAATAGGTTTCATAGCCTCTGATGAAATAGTTTATAGCTGATTGATCCTTTTTTTAAAGAGGGCAGTTAAAATTAGGATGGCTTACATAACTGAGGTGTCATAATTCATGCCTATATTCTCATTTTAGTTTTATTCCTGATGTTGAATAAAATCTCAACATGGATAGCCATGATAGACTAATATAGCAAGCTCGCTTATATATATTTGGAGTTAGTATTCAATACTAAGCACCCAGAGATTGCATGGCAAAGTACTGGGATCTAAAACTCTTAAATATTTTATTCCTAACCAAACAGAATTTTCATTATCTTTGTCAGTATTCTTGGTACTATCCTAATTGCAATGAACCTGCAACCCTAGAGTTTCTGAGGTAATCTGCTTCTCTGACATTATGTCAGACTTTGTAAGGGTTGTTAGGTAATGGCAAACAAATAAACCTTCAATTCCTTTTATTACTTTAACCTACTTTGGTTGCCTAGTGATCTTTGATGAGTTTGAAACCAGAAGAAAAGATTTCTGAGGATCCCTAATGTTTTGCAGGTAGAATTCAGTGTTTGATCATGCTTGTCTCTTAATTAACACAGAATATTAACTTAATGAGATTAAACCCAGGGCTTTAATTGCCAAATATGCTGGACTAAGGTCCAAATACAGAAAAATCAGTGTTGTCATATAATTAGAGGAAGAAATTTCACGTTTGAATTTCATTTCTTCCATTAACTCACTGTGTAATCTTGGTCAAGTTAATTAATCTTCTCAGCTTGGAAAGAAAAAAAAATACATAGAATTAAATGTACCTGAATTAATTCTTAGAGATGTTGGAACGATCTAATGTAATGATATATGTGAAATTAATTTTAATATTATAAAACATAATACATTTAGTATAAATTTTATATAAGATTTGGATAGAATAATACTGTCACTTATAAAAGAAGTTAATCACCAAATCTCTGCATGATATCATCTATATCTCTATCATGTACTGTTTGTCTATGATGATTATGCATTATTAATATTTTAGTTTATAATTCATTTGGAAATTCCAGAAATATGAATGAGCAATATTTCTGTGCATACTACTCTGTATGTTATTTTATTACTAGTGATAAGGTATTATGTAGCTATCAAAGAAGCTCAGAGCCTATTCTGGAGGCGCGGCTTAGGGAAATACATGACAAGTGGTTTTTCTGGCTTTTAGCTTGGGCTCTGAGGAAAGCATATATGCTAGTTTTGTGGTATTTTGGTGTTGATGTACTACCATATTTTATTGTATTTTTGGAGGAATTTTAATGCAACAGAAAAGTAAAAAGATATCCAGCTATCCATACACAACAGCGATTATCAATTTTCAGAATTATAATTATAAGTTAAACAGTACCCAGATCAAGAAATAGAACTTGCCTGCCACTCTAGAAATCTCATCAGAGTTTTCATTCCAGTCATGATGCCCTCCCTCCTGCCATGAGTAGTCATTAAGCTGACATTTAGAATATTCAATTCCTTATGATTTTCTTTGTAGAGTTCAGTTGTTGCAGATATCTCGAAATAACATGGTTGCTTATCACCTTTTTGTAACTATGGTAGATATCAGAAGCACTTCTAGCCCTTATTTACTGATTTACTGAACTAATGAAGAAGCAAGTTATGCATTTATTTGTTAATATTTAATAACTATTTCAATATATTTTTTCTTTCCAATTTTGTATACTGACAATCCATGCTTTGAATAGTTTTGTGGCAATTGATATAAAATCTACATTACCATCATACTGTGCAAACCAAACACTGTGTATATTTATTTATGCAAATAAAAACGCTATTCTGAGATGAAGTTCATACACTTCACCACAGAAACAGGTTGAAATTGCATGCATCAAATCAAATTAATTATGAGCTATGAGAGTGGTAGTGTGGACATAGAACTCACTGGTAAAATGGTCAAGAACTACTCATTTTGTGAGTGTCTTGGATTAATATTTCAATATGTTTAAAAATTATTGGTATATTTGAAATTCTGTTTCTTACTATTTTGCATTATTGTCTTTTGACTAACTGAATTCATTCAATCCAAATTTTCTAATTTATTAGTGAATACTTATTCCTAATTTTATTTTAATACATTTTACACCTCTGTAGTATCTATGGTTATTGATCCATTCCACTGTCTGATTTTATTTGAGTCTTTCATTTTTACTTGTTTGGTTTTGTAAGACATCTGACATTAATTTTTCGAAGATCTCACGTTTAGTTTTGTTAATTTTTAAATAAATTTTGTCTACTTTTATTTATGTCCCTGTTTTGTTTATTTGTTTTTTTCAAATTTCTTGAGTTGAATCATTATCATTATTTTTATTTTCAACCCTCATCATTGCATTTCACTTTAATTTTAACGCTGTATTATAATAGATTAAGCTATGAATTTGTAATCCTAACCATACAATTCAATTCCCTGTGAATGCTGCCAAGGGCAGTCCTCACTACTCGGATTTTATTTTGATACTCTTTTAAGAAATTTCTTGCTTGAATCTGGCCAGATATGATTATTTTGAGTAAAGCTTTTACAATATTTTTTGAAACTTAGAAACTGAAACTCATGCAAATGAGGACTGGTATACAATAACAAAAAATACATATAGATTTTTACCAAAATTGGTTGAGATAAGGTCGCTGGTCAAAAACCTCCTTTTGCTGAACCATCTGGGCTTAATGTCTGAATTCAGAGAATTACATCATTGACAGGAAGAAACAGGAAATAAATTTGAGCAACATCTGCTTTCCTCTTTAGACAAATTTGTCTATTTGGATCTCATCTTTTATAGTTGTTTTCCCTTTTGTTTTGTAAACTTTAAAATTCCCTGGTTCTGCTGATTCCTCTAACCTCAGTAGTATGGGATGCCATTGGGTGCAATATTTCCTGGATTCCTTGGTCAGTTTATTTGACCATGAGTACCAAATCCCAGGTATCATTACGACAAATGCATCAACAATATACGATTTACCCTGAAGCCAGCACATGATTAGAATGTATAATAATAAAGTAAATCACTCAAAGTTTGTTCTGCTATTTACTGTGCCAAAACAAAATATAAAACTCTCAATACTGTTGAAGAAAAATGATATTTTACTATGATTTTAATTTACACTTTTAAGTGCATTTCTTGGTTAACGTAAAGATATTTTACATACTCTGTGAGTGTCAATATGTTTTGTATATGTCATCAGGAGTAGAGTTGGAGATACAATTTGGGGGTTGGAAAGTGGAGTTGAGGACATCAACAGCCGTGTTTCATTGGCTACCACACTCTGCTATCTGCTTTTCTTTCTACCCGTGTTTTAAGGTGCTACTTGAACATCCTATTTCTCCTATCCCTGCCTGGTTCTCTCTCTGTTTATTTAAACTAAAAACTATGTAACTTTCCTTAGGGCTTAATGGTGTGTTCTTGTATTTTCCCCAATTCTCCAATGAATTCTCCTACTTGCCACCCAACTCATAACCTATTTGAAATCTTTAAAATGGGGAGGACAATGCAAGCAAACAGTGGGTGCTTATAAATCTTCATAGGGGAGTGAAGATGAATGCAAGTAAAATAGTCTTATTTGGTAAGATAGAGATGTATCAGAATTTTAGGTAAGATTTAATTGCTGCACTCTGGAATATCAGGAGATTTCAGTCACTGTAGCTTTAGCAACTGAGAAATCAGGGATGAATGGCTGACTGTCTTCTCCCTCAGGGTGCAATTGTAGAGCTCTGTTGTCCTTACATACAGATCTAGAGGAGCTGCTGGATAAACCTGACTGGCATACATGTCTTTTAACTACTGTCTTAGTGAAGGACCTTTTGAATTTCAGTTAGCTATGACATTGGGGGCAGTAGTGCCAAGATATTTTTTTGTGGTGATATTCAAAATGCCGCTTTATTCTGTATTTCATAGAATGACAAATAACCCATTTCTCTGGGCAGAAAACAAAAGTGTAACACAATTAAAGAATCAAGGCTTTTTCTGCAGCAGCCATATACATTCACTGCGAACTGTGTTTCTTTATTCAGTAATTTATTTGTGTAGTCATTATATATTTAGAGAGTTAATGTCAGGCACTAAATTAGACAACAACATCTTGGAATTTACTGGTTAAGGGAAACTCAGAACTTATATGGCAAGCACAACAGCCTAGACATGGAGAAAGAGGAGTAAAAAATAAATATATTGTCAAGAATTAGCTATGATTTTCTTCTCTCTTTTTCTACCCCCAATTTCTGTAAGATAAATATGAGGACAATTGAAGAATTTAATTGAACCCTTCCTAGAATGATTGACCTTGACTGAGAACTTCCAAAAAGAGGAGCCATCATAAGTAATAATTTCCTTTTTTATATTGCTTGAACTGAAAACTAGAAAAGAAACCAAATGTTCTACTGTGCAATAGGGGGTCCATTGATGCTAAAAGGAAGGGAGATGTGTCTTCATGTCATTAGTACTAGCTCCAAAATTTTGCATGCCCTAGGACAGATCTTGCGTTTAATCTAATATGTTCAATAGCCAAAGAACTAGATGAGCTTCATCTCATATTAGTGAAAACATCAAAAGTAAAATCCAAGCTGGAGGACCCAATTTCAGACTGGACCATAGGACTTGGGGTGTCTGTGCCCCATGACCTGCTATTTTTCTAAGGGACTCCCATATGGCCTTCAGAATCCCTGATTACTTCTCCAGATAGAATGTGATAGATTTGGGCATAAATGTCGAGTAGGGGTAGGAATGGATAGAGGGGGCAAGATCTTACTTGTGGTTAGAGGTGGGATTTCTTAACAGAGAAATGAGAAGAGATGGGTATAGGGACTCCTAGAAAAAGACTCATGGATAAGGAATGGTCAGACCTCCTCAGGGTAAAAGAGAGAGATCAAAATCCAGGGAATGCCTATTAGGGTACTTCTAACTAACTCCTTAGGAGCTTTCACTGGGAACACTGGGAAGAGTCAAAATTAATAAGAACTTTGCATTTCCCTTTCTACGTACAAGAGCCATTGATATTATCCTGTATATTTAATATACATGTACAATTGTGACAACATACTCAATTGCCTTTGGAGAACTGAAGAGACAGGGTGGCAACACAAAAGGAAGTCCTGCTCTCTCCCACCTCCTTCAATGGAGAAAATGCATCATCCTATTTAGAGGAGTTGAAATTTCTTTCAGTGGCCGAGCAGTCACCACTGACAAGTGAAAGAAAAGAACGGATGAAGCTGAGGAGTAATCTTTTTCTTTCATCATTTCCTTAGTTCTTTTCTTAGAATTTGGCTGGTATTTGAAATAGGGAGAGGGTAGTTATCTAGGCAATAAATTAAAGAAAATAAATAATTAAATTGCATACTGAATAATTCAGAATCATTCATTAAAAATTATTGTTAACATTATAAACTTAAATAATAGGGAGACCTTCAAATAGTATTATGAAGGGCATCAATTTAATAAGGAAAAATAATCTTTAGAACATAGAGGGCTAAGTATTGGCATAAACAATTTTTTTCCCTCTTTGGATGTCTTTAAAAATATTGTATATCTTACCTGTGTGGAATGGTTTATGACTGAACATAAAATCTGGAAATAAGATTGTGAGGAGGATGTTAAGGTTTTATCCTGCTGTGTGATCAGATTTTTATTTTAGAACGCTCACTCTGATGTTGATAGAGTCAGGGACAATAGCCAGGCAGCAAAATTCTATATGGTACTATATAAATTGTATATGGTACTACATAACTTAAAATTGTATGTCTGAGGCACTAGCAGTGGGAATGGAGAAAATGGATATTAGCAGGAAAACGTGACATGATTTAATAACAAATGGCATTGTGAGCATCTAGGATGATTCAAGTTTCTGCCTTATATGGGTTATAGTTCCACACATTGATAAAAAACAAAACAAAAAACAAAAAACAAACAAACAAACAAAAAAACAAATACAAAAACAGGAAGAGGAGTAGATTTTAAGAAGATAAACTCTATTTTGACATAAGGTACCTAATGAAACATTCAAAAGGAAATATCTAGTAGGTAATTGGTGGTATGAGTCCATTTTCCCTACATAGCACAGAATGCTTTAGAACTACTGTTTGGTGCCATGACTTCAGGCAACTCATTTGGTCAGGAATTGTCATAAAGAAATAAACTCCATGGTTTTTAATCCACTGGCTCCCTACTGGGAGGAGCAGTGGTGGAGTGACTGCCTGAGGCCAGGCAGGGCAGCCTGCACCTGTTTTTATTAGCTCCTCACCCCTCGGGCTTTCAGGCTGCCTGATGCTTCTCCTCTGACTCCACAATTACTGTTGACATCTGTGAGTGACACAAGCTATGACTGTCTCAAGAGAGTCTAGAGGATAAGCAATAACAATTTAAATGTTCCACCCTAGCCGCTCCGTCCACAACAGTGTAGGGTCACTTTGGCACAGGATTTCCCACTGTTCTTATCACTCCTGAGACCCTAGAAACACACACACACACGTGCACACACACATGTACACACACATGTGCACACACACATGCACACTAGTTCAGGATAATCTATTGTTTCATTCTTTTAGTATTAGTTTCCCAAGGGATTCTCATTCTTTTAATGTTAGGTCTATGTTTTTGTCTTACTTGCATGGTTTCTCCTGGGCTGATTTTAGAAGAGTGAGCAAACAGCCCATGCTAGTTGTCCGTCTTATCAGGATTTTAGGGCCTTATGAATCAGTAACGTCCATTTCATTGGTAATTCTTCTGAAATAACAGTCACTATGATCTTTTCTGAAGTTCAGGCTTCTCATTATCCTTAACCTTATGCAGTATTTACCCCTCAGTGATAACTTTCCATCTCTAATTCTTTCTGTATTATCTTGGCATCTAGAAATATCTATGCATATATTTATATAACAAACATATGTATTTGTTATATATATTTGTTATATTTATATATTTCATATATGTGTATGTGTATGTGTGTATATACACACACACACACACACATATATACACAAGAATGCTGGCAATGAACATTCTCTGCATACTATATATATAGTATGAGAGAAAGAGAGAGAGAGAGAGAGAGAGAGAATATGCAGAGAATGTTCATTGGAATATGCAGAGAATGTTCATTGGAATATGCAGAGAATGTTCATTGCCAGCATTCTTGTTACCATTTGTTGAAAATCAATGACATTTAAATCAAAAGTGCCATATGGACCCAAATATGTCTGTTTAAATGAAGAGAAAGGTCAGTCCTTCCCTCAGTGATCCTTAGTAAACTGGCATTCAAAGTGACATTGTGGGTGTATATTTATTAAGAAATATCTTTCAACAAATATCTTTTTTGTCAGGTCTATTTTAATTTTAGAAGGTTTTCACATAATATATTGGGAACTGTAGTGAACAGAAGCTTTCTGCAAGTATGGTTTCTACCTGTTTTTTCTGTGGCATCAATGATAAATATAATATAGAGGCTATCAATTGCAAATTCATTTCTCCACTTCTTAATCTAGTATGGCACAGAAACAATCTTTATGCCCCCCCAATTCCTTTGTATTCAAACAGCTACCATTTTGTCAACCTCAGCACTATAAAAATGAGAACTGGCTTGCATTTCTCAAGCATTCCTGCCTCTCCTATAAAACTTGACACATTAGTATTATCTGTATTCTTGTCTGCTGATAAAACCATAGTTTATGTTTTCTTTTTTTCTCAAATTAACCAGACCGACAGTTTTCATTATCTATGTTTGCTGCACAACAAACCACCCCAAATATCTGTGACTTAAAACAGCAGCTACTTTTTGTACCTAACGAGTCTGTGTGTTAGCTGGATGCCTCTGCTGATACGGCCAAGATTGGTCTTGGCTGGGCTTCTCAGTGTATCTCTAGTCAACTGGCAGTTCTCTTAGGGCCAAAGGGTGATTGGGCCATGTGCTTTCGTCATTCAGAATTTCTAACCCAGGCTTGTTCCATGGTGGCAGCAAGTTTCAAAGAAAGAGCTTAGAAGGGTGCATGCCTCTTGGGGCCAAGTCTCAGGATTGATACAATGTTTCCACTGTTGGTCAAAGCAAATCAAAAGGCCAGCTCAAATTTAAAAGGAAGCAAAATAGCGCCATTTTGATGGGAGGTGCCACAAATTACATTGGAAAGAGGCATGGTCACCATGAGGGGAATGATGGCACCGATTATCCAAACCAACCTATTGGATTTTATGCACAAGAAGAGAACTGGATGGTTGTGGTGCTCCACTTTCTGACGTTTCCTTTTTCTCTTCTCTGGGCCTTATCCCTATGAGCCTGTGAATCAAATGATGATCAGAGAGGTTGACTTCTAATATAAACATCAATTATAGTATACAGTTCTTGAAGGCAGTGTCTGGTCCTAATTTTTTTCTTCCCCTTAAGGCACCTCTTTCTGGATACATGCATACAGTACTGATATACTGGTACAGGAATACATTTCTTTTTCTTTTCTTTATCTTTTCTCTCTTTCTCTCTCTCTCTCTCTCTCTCTCTCTCTCTCTCTCTCTCTCTCTTTTTAATAGTGAACCTCTATTCAGATTGGGTTGATATCCATTCTGATTGGCTACTACTTATGCCATATGAAAGGTTAAAGATATTGAATGTCATCGCCGATTCAAGACATATTTATACTCAGTCATTGATTAATTAATTAAACAACTCACTGAGAAATCTGGAATTCAGCTCTAAACTGAAAGCTCAGACCCCAGGTAAGGATAGATAGGAACTTCACTCCTTTTTGCTAAGGAGTCCACACTGTTACTCCCATTTCAGCAAAAATAAGAATCAAATTCTATATGCTGAATATAGAATTCTGGAAATTACATCTAGGCAGCCTGCATCTAGAATTATTTTACAGGAGTGAAGCTGTTAGACTTATACTGCTGCACACGCCAGACATTTTATATGGATGCATCAAGGCTTGGTATCCAGTAAATAATAGCTCTTTCACCTTTCCACTGAATTCAATTTAGCAGCAGCAAAATGTTCATCTACATATATTCATCATTTTTTTGGTTATTATTTTTTTAATTTATTGGGGTGACAATTGTTAGTAAAATTACATAGATTTCAGGTGTGCAATTCTGTATTCATCATTTTTAATGGTGTTCCTTGCGAAGGACCTCATGGTAATTCTCTAAGTATCTCCTTCCCACAAATGATTGGAAAGCCATTGTCTATTTTAATTAGGAGATTGGGACTTTCCCACTTTCAGAGGCAGTAGTTTTTACTTAGTAGAGATATGGAAGATTTTTCAGTTAAAATTGTCTCAGTTTTAGTATCGAAGAAACATAAACATGCTTACTTAACAAACAGCAGTTTAAAATGAAGGTACGGTTTGCTTTATTGTAGTAAATATTAACTCAAATAAGTTTTCATTGTTTTCTTTGGAAGCTCTTTCTTATGGGGTTTAAATAAAGGAAAAAAGTTGTGTTTTCTTTAATATTGCCCAAAAATGGTTGATCTGATTATGGTTAATGAAACATATTTGAATTTCCAGGGCATACACTGACTTTGCTAAGACATAGGGCTGGCTCTATGTAAACTAATCAAGTAGGAAGAGTTTATATGTGTTATCCAGAGTCACTTTTCTCCAACAGTACTTCAACCTTTCCTTTTTTCCCCAACTTCCTCTGAAGGTATTGTGGCCACATGTTTTTTTTTCTTTCTTTCTTTCCCCTGTCTACACCTGCTCTCAGAAAATCACTGACATGAAGAAGACATGTTTAATATGCATTAGAACCGTTCCTTCCAATGGTAGATATATTTTATTCTGTATTCTGGATCATAATCTAATATTGGAGGTCCCTAACTGATGGCCAACTGCCATCATCTGGCCTCCAGATGTGTTTTTAAAACATTTTGGACTAGTTGCTAAAATTTAGAAATAAGATTTCATAAGAAATTCCAGATTTCTGGTAGCTCTTGAGAGATTTGAAGATCTAGCAATCCTAGGCCCACCGTCCTGGATGGCAACAGCTGAGTGAGGCTATATTTGTCACATGAAATACAAATACTGTTTTAATATAAGTATGTCTTATGCAATATTTGGGACATACTAAAAAATATTGCTTGTTTATCTGAAATTCAGATTTAACGGGTCACCCTGTATTTTTGCTGGTTAAATCAGACAAGCCTAGTGATTTTGATGGGGCACAGTTTGCTGCAGAACTACTGAACCCACATCTCTTCTTTATGGGGTGTAGATGACCTATAAGCCTTTGAGGTTTTGCCACTATCTTAAACTAAAGAACTTAGTATGTAATAGTATTTCAATCTTCAATTCTACAAACCGAGTATGATTATTTTAGCCACATCATCCAACAGAAGTATTTGTCAGATGTGAGGGTGTTTGTGCCTTGGGTTCATTCTTATCTTCTTAAAGTTCTCAACAGTGGTCACTAGACTGGGACCTGAGGCTCCATCTATTCTGAGCTTCTTCCAGCTTTTCAATGGTTATCCTGCCAGGATAAAACAATAGTCAGGGGCCCTGGTTTTAGACCTGTTAGATGACTTTAAATCTTTCTTTCTTTCTCTCTTTCTCTTTCTTTCTTCCCTTCCCTTCCCTTCCCTTCCCTTCCCTTCCCTTCCCTTCCCTTCCCTTCCCTTCCCTTCTTTTATCTTCTTTCTTTCACTTCAATGTATTTACAAAGATTTATTTATTTATTATTTTTATTTATTTATTTTACATACCACCTTCAAATTGAGTTTATTGCAGAAATGAAAGAATGCATCTGCATCAGAAATCAATC
Source organism: Rhinolophus sinicus (assembly GCF_036562045.2). Classification (NCBI taxonomy): domain Eukaryota; kingdom Metazoa; phylum Chordata; class Mammalia; order Chiroptera; family Rhinolophidae; genus Rhinolophus; species Rhinolophus sinicus. The sequence continues at coordinate 134,709,512 of NC_133753.1, read as the reverse complement.
AATATCATACAATGTTTTATTAGGTAAAAGAAGAAAAGCCATGTGATCATTTCTTGAGATGTTGAAAAGCATGTGTCAAATATCTATTTCTATAACAAAAAAAAATCTTACAGAAAACTGAGTGGTAGAGTGCAGTCTTAACATGATAAAAAATCTGAAAACAACAAGAATTATTATATTTTATAATGAAAGCTAAAATAATACTTCTTAAATGCATAATTACCACTCTGTCTTATTTACTAAGGCTTTTAAATTATAGGGGCATAGTGAATCATGTGCCTTCCTATTAGTTCTTTATCAATGTTTTCTTTTAAAAAAGATTTTTATTAAAAATATAGCTAACTAACAATGTTATATTAGTTTCAGGTGTACACCATAGTTATTCAACATTTACATACCTAAAGAAGTGATCGCCATGAAAAGTCCAGCAACCATCTGACACTGTATCATGCTATCACAATATTATTGACTACGTTCCTTCCTAATGCTGTATATTATACTCCCTTGACTTATTTATTTTGTACCTGGAAATCTGGTATAAAATCTTACTCCCCTTCACCTACCCCCCGCCCCTTTTTAAATTTTTCAATTACAGTTGACATTCAATATTATATTTATTTAAGGTGTACAGCATAGCGGTTAGACATTTATATAATTTAAGAAATGATCCCTCTGACTAGTCTAGTGCCCATCTGGCAATATACATAGTTATTACCATATTATTGACTATATTCCCTATGCTTCACTTTACATCCCCATGACTATTTTGTAACTACCACTTTGTTCTTCTTAATCCCTTCACCTTTTTCACCCTAGCCCCAAACCTCTTTCATTTAGTAACCCAACAAATCTAGTACCTACCTGACACCATACATAGTTATTACAATATTATTGACTATATTTCTTATGCTACACCCTACATTTCCATAACTACTTTGTAATAACAGATCTGTACTTCTGAACCCCATCCTCTTTCTTACCCACGCTTCTAACCCTGCTCCCAACTGGCAACTATCAAAATGTTCTCTGTATCTATTAGCTTGTTTCTGTTTGTTTATTTTGTTCTTTAGATTCCACATATAAGCAAAATCACTTTACATCTGTCTCATCTGTCACTTTACATCTGTGCCTGACATACTGCACCCGGCAAAATATCTTCCAGGTCCATCCATGCCACTGCAGGTGGCTAAAAGCCATTCTCTTCCATGGCCAAGCAATATTCCATTGTATATATGTACCACATTCTTCTTGTCCATACTTTCATCGACCGACTCCCAGGCTGCCTCCACATCTTAGCCATTGTAAACAATGCTATAATGAACATATGGATGCACAAGTCCCCTCGAAGTAGCATTTTGGATTTTATTGGCTAAATACCCAGAAGTGGGATTATTTGATCCTTCTTTATCTTTTCTTATAGCGTTTGTTTTAAAGTCTATTTTATCTGGTATAACTATTGCTACCACAGATTGCTTTTAATTAATTAATTAATTAACTTATTTATTTCCATTTTCATGAGATATCTTTTTCTATACCTTAACTTTATGTCTGTGTGTGTCTTCTAATCTGAAGTGATTCTCTTGTAGGCAGCATATGTAAGGGTCTTGTTTTCTTATTTATTCTACCCTCCTATGTCTTTTGATTGGAGCATTTAATCCCTTGACATTGAAAGTCATTATTGATAGATATGTAGTTGTTGCCATATTATTATTCATAATTTTCACCTTTTAAAATTATTATTCATAAAGAAGTCTCTCTAACTTTCTTTGTAATACTGCTTTGGTGGTGATAAACTCCTTTAGCTTTTTCTTCTCTGGGAAGCTCTTTATCTGTCCTTTGATTTTAAATGATAGCCTTGCTGGGTAGAGTCATATTGATTGTAGGTCCTTGCTTTTCATCACATTGAATATTTTGTGCCGCTTTCTTCTGAGAAGTCAGCTGACAATCTATGGGAGTTCCCTTATAAATCACTAGTTGCCTTTCTCTTTCTGCACTTAGGATTCTCCCTTTATCTTTAAAATTTGACAGTTTAATTATAGTGTATCTTGGTTTGGGTTCATGTTGTTTAGGACTCTGTACTTTCTGGAGTTGTATGTCTATTTCTTTTACTAGGTTAGGTAAGTTTTCAGTCATTATTTCTTCAAATAGGTTCTGAATTCCTTGCTTTCTCTCTTCTCCTTCTGGTACCTCTATGACAGGAATCTTGTTATGCTTGATGTTGTTCCAAATGTCTCTTAAACTGTCCTAATTTTTTGGATTCTTTTATCTTTTTGCTGTTCTTATCGGGTGTTTTCTGTTATCTTGTCTTCCAAATTGCTTTTTAAATCCTTTGCTTCATCTAGTTCTGCTGGTGAGTCCTTCTAGTGCATTCTTCATTTCAATTATTGTATTCATCACTTCTGACTGGTTCTTTTTTATGGCTTCTATGTCTGTTTTTAAGCTTTCTATCTCTTTATTGAAGTTCTCACTATGTTCTTTGAGCATCCTTATAACCATTGTTTTGAAGTCTGTATCTGAGGTTGCTTGCCTCCATTTCATTTAGTTCTTTTTCTGGAGTTTTCTCCTGTTCTTTCATTTGGGAAGTATTTATTTGTTTCCTTATTTGACTGCCTCTCTGTGTTTTTTTCTATGTATTAGGTAGATCTGCAACATCTCCCAGTCTTGGCCAGGTGGCCTTTTGTAGTAGGTGCCCTGTGAGGGACGGTCTCCCTGGTCTCCTGCTCTGGGTGCTCAAGGAATTTTCCTTGTATGGGTTGTGTGTGCCCGCTTGTTGTAGTTGAGCCTTGATTGCTGTTGACATGCCATTGGGTGGGATTGACCCTCAGGCTGATTGACTGTTAGGGTTGGCCATATTCACAGCTTATGGGCTGCTGTTGGGGAGGCTTACCCCACTGAGTAGGATTTGCCCCAGTGGACTCTGGTGCCTGTTGAGACTGCCCTTTGTGTGCGCCACTTGTGGAGCTAGTTGGGAGGTGCTCTGCTATTGTCTGAAGCCAACCTCCAAGTATGTTGGTTCTATGACCTCTTGGGAGGGGTTCCAGTGCAGGCCTAGGTCACACACTGCCTGTGACTGGCCAGAAACTACCTGGTAGGAGCTACAAAGCGATCTATAGTTGTTCATTGCCTGTCCTAAACTTGGAGGCACATGGGAGAGGCCACCCTGCTAACTGCGAATGCCTGGCACCAGAATCAGGCCTGTGGTAACTCCACAAAAATCCAGAACACCCTGAGGGCTGACGCCTGCTGCTGGCTTCCTTAAGGTTCAGACACTGATAAAGCTTAGTTCAGTGTGCTGTTTTGGTGAGGCAGAGTCTCAGGGAGTCACTAAAGTGGGAAGAGTTTTCATTACCAGGTTAATGTAGAATCTCGTTTGGTTCCAGTCCTGGGCCTGGAGCTACACAGCAAAAGGCTCAGCACACACACAGTCCAGTTTCTATCTCCCTAGGGCTCGTGGACGCTTATAGTTTTCTATGAAAGAGTGCAATAAAGGTGGCCGTGGCTCCTCCTGGAGAAAGTGCCTCAGGCATTGGGGGAGTTAGGTAGGTCAGGGTCTCAAGGAGTTAGATAGGTCATGGTGGAGTGACGGGAGCTCACCAGACCAATTTAGATTCAGATAGGCCATGGGCATTGGGGGAGGGTGCAACACAGGAATGATGACGTCAGGCTGCCAGATGTATGGGAGAAGAACCTCTCACAGGGAAAATGGCGACTGTCCTCCAGCCCTTGCCTCAAAGTCACATACCTCAGTCTGCCCCTTGTATGCCTTTGACTGCCCTCTTCCCCGAGTCACTGTCCCTCTGCAGTAACCCAGCGTGAGTGCCTGTGAATGAGTGAGTCTGTGTGCAGGCACCTTAAGAAGACGTCCGGGTTTTCTACAGCCCTCTGTCTCACCTGGGAGGTCAGAGTCCCCACTGTTTTTCACAGTGAAATGTTATGGGAGGCTCCTCTTCCTGGCACCAGTACTCTGGACTGGGGAGCCTGGTGTGGGGCTGGGGTCCCCCACTCATCTGGGACGAACCTCTGTGACTGAGATATCCCTCCTGATTCTCAGCTGGCACACAGAGGTTTGGGCCAGCCAATTTCGCATCTCCACACCTCTTACCAGGCTCGATGAGGCTTCTTCTTTATATATTTAGTTATAGAGCTTCTGTTCAGTTAGAATTCAGATGATTCTCCAGGGTAATTGTTCTGTAATTTAGTTGCAATTTTAATGTGTTCATGGAAGAAAGCAGGCACAGTTTTTATCTGCTCTGCCATCTTGGATCTCTACTTAAGGGTTTTCTTTAAGGCTAGTAATTATGGCTCTTTGAATAGATTCTAGACCTAGGAAAAATGTTAGGGGAAAAAAAATATGGTATAATGTTCATAACTGATAAAAATTGGCACCAAATTAAAATATTGAACATTAGGGGAAGAGTAAAATAAATTGAGCTACATTTCCCCTGCAGACTCATTTATCCCTATTAATCCTGTTTGAAGTATTTAGAATCATATGGGAAATTCCAGAATTAAAAACAAAAGAAATTACAATGGGAAATTGTACGTAGAGTATTACCATAACGTGTAAAGAACAATATGAAGAACAGAAGGAAGAACATCTGTATAAAAATAAATCAAAATGATATATTGTTGGTTGTCTGTGGACACTAGAGTAATAGGGCATGTTTTCCTTTCCTGTTTTTCTTCCTCAGTACATTTTTTTCTCCTAATCTTTCTATAATGAGTATGTATGTATTTCTGCAACCACACTTTGAATTTCTAGCAATTGTTTGAATTTTTTAATACCTTATAATAAGATGCTAAAATTGGAACTTTCTGTCTCAATTTTTTCTGAGGTCTGATGACAGTGGGAATCAGAAGCCACAGTGAATTACAAGGGGAACAAGTGTTGGGACAGAGAAACTATAGCCAAGGGGTTCTTGTACATGCAGGAGGAGAAAGCTATGGGTCAGGAAAGGCTGTATCAAGGGACCTGTGGGAGAAAAGTCCCCAGAGAACCCACAACTATGTTCATTAAAGAGCAGGCTTTATACTTTGGCTAAATCCAAAGAGCACTTGACACCAGCTTGTGACAGTTTCAGACAAGTCAGAACTTTGCAGTCTCGCCTAATTCCGTTTTTCTATTTTCCAGCTCTGGAGGTCTCAGAAACTGGAGTCAGCAGGTAACACAAGGGAAGGAGCACGGGCAGAAAGATACTGATGGTCACTTTCTAGGAGGAGGTGGAGTAGCCATCACTTTTATTCACATTGGAAGAGTTGAGTATTACATGGGACTGGACATTTTAAGTACAGAAGCAAGACTGTTTTGTGATTTAAAATGACCAAAAGTAGAGACACTGAAGATAGCCTGCTCATATTTTCTTGGTTCTCACAATCTCACAATTTCCGGGTATAATGGCACATAATGGCATGTAACTCTTTACCTGAAGGCTTTTTTAAGATTTTATTATTATTTTTTTTTAATGCCACTGACTTTCTTCACTTTTGAGACTGGCAGGTTAATATTGTCAGGTAGTTGATACTTATCCACTTCATCCCCATGAGTAGCCCTCAGTCAATGACTGAGGGATAATGATGGAAAAGTATCTCAGCTTATTGGCCTCTTAGATGAGATAACCTCAACATATGTGTTACACACTCAGTGTCCCCTACTGTGATTGAGCTCCACGTGTCCTTGCATTTACCTGCTCCGTGAGGTATCCTTTTGTTGGCTTTCTTCCCTTTCCTATCTCATTTTCCTACCCTTCTATCATTGCTTCCCAGAATCATCTTACAAGTAACTATTTTCATTAAATCTATATTTCAGAGTTTGCTTCTTAGGAAAACCAACTTAGAATGGGTATTGCCAGAAGTGGTCTTCGTAGATAGGCTCTCAGGATAGGATTTTGGAATTGAATCACAGATAGCTGATGTTAACAAATACCTTATTCCTGGTTGTCCTTGGGGTAATGATTATTCCTGGCATGCTGTCAAATCAAACATATTAAAATTCTCACTTATGGGAACTGAGATTAAATATATGTATGAGGTGTGATCAAACAATATGGTGAATGTTTAAATTTAAAAAAAAGTATATTACAGTAAAAGACACATTGCCATTAATCCCCCTTAAAATACTCCCCCTTGTTTCAAACACACTTATCCCATCATTCTTGTCACTTCGTTAAGCAGTTCTGGAAGTCCTTTTTTGTGAGTGTCTTTAATTGCACTGTTGTGGCTGCCTCGAGGTCCTAAATCATTTTGACTTTGGAGAAAAGCCAGAAGTTGTGTGGTGCCAGATCTGGTGAATACGGTGGATGAGGATACATTGTAATGTTATTATTTGACAGAAATTGCTGTATCAGAAGCCATGTGTGACACAGAGTGTTGTCATGATGAAGGATGATTTATGGCACACTTCAAAACACACCTTCTCTCAACCGTAGCTCACACCCCACGACTGCATCGAACAAGTTGAAACTTGTCACACACTGTTACTAAGGTTCTATGCACTGTCTCCCACATTGAAGATCCCCGCCTTTCTGTTGGATGGCACTCGGCAGCAGCACTCACCATATATATATATATATATTTTTTACCACAACGGCTCCATGTCACACATCACTTCTGGTATGGCAACTTCTGTCTTATAAAAACACTATGATGTGTCTTCAACTACCTTATTCACTGGATTTGGCACCATGTGACTTCTGACTCTTCCCCAAAGTCAAAATGACCATGAAAGGCAAATGCTTTGAATTGATTCAGGACATTGAGGCAGCCATGACAGCTCAACTAAAGACACTCATGAAAGAGAACTTCCAGAACTGTTTCAGAAAGTGACAAGAATGATGGGACAAGTGTATTCAAATCAAAGGGGAGTATTTTGAGGGGGATTAATGTCAATGTGTCTTTTACTGTAATCATTTTATTACTTGAAATATTCACCATATATTTTGATCACACCTCATAGGACAGTCCATAGTTCATGTAGTGTCTCTAGTATTCGAACAATGTAGAGACATTGGTAATTATAAGGCTTGGATCTGGGCTCCTGTGGTCAATGGCGATGACAGGAATGGCAAAAAGCAGAGCTAAGGTGAACTACAATATAAGGGAACATGAACAGATGGCAATCAGAGAACCTCACTGACGGAAACTTATGGGTTTGACTAGTACATCATAATGATTCTCAGTATGAGATAGCTGAACAGCAGTGAAGGATACTGCTTGGCTTATATGACCAGAAAAAATCAAGAACAAAGGATGGAAGATTAAAGTCATTCATCATAATGGACAATGAAAATTCTTTTTCCAATTCCAGACTTGACCCAATTCTCAAACCAGAGTCCACAGAATGAAAGAGAAAATGGTCCCTTTGGGGAAAGACCCTACAAATCCATAGAATTTCTTAGTGATTACCCCAGTGATTCTGCAAAGGGATCTATGGCCATTTTCCAGAATGAGTTGGCTTTGGGGAAAAGGCAGTACCCAAATCATTTGATGATTATGGGAGACAGGACGTAAACTGACATTGATTCAGGAGACCCAAAATATATCCCTCTCCTTTAAAGTCAGGGCTTGTGGAGGCCCAGTAATAGTCAAGTCATGGTGCAAGCTCATTTCACAAGGATCTAATGGGTCTATGTACGAAACCTCAGGTCATTTTCTTGATTACTGAGTACATGATCAGAATGGTTATAGTTAGCAGTCAGTACAACATTCATATTGGTTCCATGAACTGTGGAAAGGAGTTATCCTGGTAGGAAAGTAAAAGCGGAAGTATCTGAAAGTCACTCTACCCTGATTCTGACCAAGATAGCAAATCATAAACAGTACTGAATTTCAGTTAGAAAAGATTTAGTTATAATTAATGCTATCTTCAAAGATTTAAAGAATACAGGCGTTGTGGTACTCACCATCCATTTAATTAACCTGCTCAGTTTCTCCAAACACCAAATGTATCATGGTAGATGATGGTTGAATACCATAAAATTAACCAAAAGGTTACATGAGTTGCAGTTGCTTTGGTAGATATGGCATGTTTACTAAAATAGATCAATATAGCTTTCGAAACTTGGAATGTGGCTATAGATCATCTGGCAAATGCATTTTTTTCTCCAATCCCTGTCAGGGAAAATGATCATAAGCAGGCTGGATTCATCTGGGATAGACAGCTGCACACATTCATGATCTTGCCCCAAAGCTGTGTTAACTATCGTGCTGCTCTGCCACAGCACAGTCCAAAAGGATGATGATAATCTGGGCTTCCCACACACATATTTTAATTGATGACATTGTGTTAATTAGACCTCAGAATAGTTCTTGAGTTTGTTTTCTGTTATCAAATTCTATTACAACTCTCCTAGTTCAATCCTTTGTTGTAGCTATTGTGGTATTCTCTTAGTAAATACCTTGAACTCTAATTTTCCCCTTACTCCGGTGGTTCTCAGTAGTGTGCCCTTGCAGGACATTCAGCAATGTTTGGGGACATTTTTGGCTGTCACAATGGAGGGGCTCTACTGGCACCTAATTGGTAGCTTACAGGATGCTGTTAAACATCCTACACTACACAGGGCAGTTCTCCACAGCAGAGAACTGTCCAGACCAAAATACCAGTAGTGCCAAGGTTGGGAAACAGTGCCCTGCTCAATCTACTCTTAATACTGCAACCAAGTATCAAGAACCCAAAAGAGTATGAGATTTCACCCCCACTTGCAAGCAAATAAGTTAGGCTCCTACAATTGTTTGGATGCAGGCAAAAAACTCTTGAATCAGAGACAAAGGTATTTATTCCGTACAGACCAGCAAACAGAATGAGCATCAGCATATCTGCATCAATTCTTTTTACCCTCAAGTTTACCAGAGTGACACAATGGTCCTAGATGAATTCTACCTGAGAATTTTTTTATCACCCACCTGAGAAAACCAGGAACCCAGTACTTTTAGAGAAGAAGGGCTGGTAGCAAGAAGAAAGCAAACCAGCCCTTCTTCTCCTCTGGGAGAAGTTATCCAGTAGATACAGTGTAGTTATCTTGACCAGCTTATTCGACACAGAAATAGCTCAGTATCTCGAATGGGTACGCCTAGCATCTGATACACTTAGCAGGAACTCGCAGAGATGCTTGGAGACTCTACTACGTATACTGTTTTTGCAGTATGACATTCAGTCTATTTAATGTGGCAATCTTTTTGATCTGCCTACCTAGGACTCATGTTACCTAATCCTGTGCTAACTTCCCATTACCACTGTATATTTGCAAGAGAGCTATGCAGAGAATGAGGCAAGCCCATGCACACTCTTGGATATCAGCCTCCCAAATCCTGACCCGAATTAAACCATGTGGAGCATTACCTGGCCTGTGTCCTGAGGCACGCAGTTCCCCTGGAGTAAGAGGTTCTGGATCCCTGCTTGATTTCTTCTCTCTCCTACTAGTATTTCTTCCAATTTCTCTCTTGCCACAGTACAGGCATGACTATTATATTTAATGTACAGCTGTCATCACCAAAGATTGATGATGAAACAAATGATGATTAGAGAGCTATTTTATCAAGACTTTATTTTCTTTTTGCTTTCAAGTTGATGTGTTCATTGCCTACCATTCTTTCAGAATGGCAAAATGGCCTCAATCCCCTCTGCTAATTGCCTCATTAATTCAAAGTGCCATGCGAACACTGTGGAATTTTTAAATTACTTTTAGTTTTTAATTTTGAGTTTGACTTAGCAAAAGCTAATAAGAAAGTAAAACCTGATAAGTTCTTAACAAATTAATAGCTCCCCTGTGGGAATGCAATCAATTCAGATGCACAAAAAGATCATAGAATTGATGCAGATTATATTCTTTATGATTTGGGTTAGTGCTATGCCTGATATAATGGGAGTGCCATGTTACTCTTTTCTTAGCATTTTACTTTTCTTAAAAGCCCACCTAACCTAATGGTGGTTAATGATGCCATATGGGGTAGGTTTATTCACATTTTAATTCAGGCATGAAACAGCTTCAACCAGATGTGCATTGTGTACCTTTCAAATCTAATTGAGGGTCCCTCCTCTACCCTTCAGCCAGTGAGAATAACATTTCTCAATGAAATGGGGGCAAATATGCATTCCAGACCCAGATTTGTATCTATTTTAAAGCTGCAATATATAGATTATGGCTTTGAAGAACTAGACTGAATTTCTTCTTCTTCTTCTTCTTTTTTTTTTAAAGAACAAAACTTTTACTATGTCCTCAATAAGAAAAATACAAAACAAAACCAAACCACAACTGTCAGGACAAATTTAATTGCATTATTATTTTATACAGATGTTTAATTTCCTAATGAGAAGAGTCCTCCCTATACAGGATAAAGATAAATTAGATTGAGAGACACAACATAATTACCAAAAATTGAAAGATGCCAGTTTTATTTTCATAATTAAAGCTAAATATTACTGGAAACTTGGATTAAACATTTGGTTGTCTCTAGTCCAAAGCTGAATTGAAATGATACTGCTGTGCTTTTGGAAACAGCCAAACTAAACCCTTTACTTAATTCTCATTACTATTATACATTCATGCAAATGCCTGCCTACAATATTTATTTGCCTTAAGGCAATAACAGAAACAATAATAGACATGTTTAAGTATCTCTGAGATATCACCTCAAGATTTATAAACCCAGAAAAATTCCGTACTAATAGAATACCCACTACCTGTCAGATTCCGGTTTTCATACTTAATTCCTGTGAGGTAAGGAATAACACCTCCTTTTTATGAATCAGAAAAAAAAGTGTGTGGGGGGGCAGAGAACCTGAACAGACATTTCTCCCAAGAAGATATAGAAACAGCCAACAGATATATGAACAAATGCTCAACTTCACTGACTGTTAGGGAAATGCAAATCAAAATCACAATGAGCTATCACCTCACACCTGTTAGAATGGCTACCATCAATAAGATAAGTAATAACAAGTGTTGGGGAGGTTGTGGAGAATAATGAACCCTTGTACACTACTGGGGGGTGTAAGCTGGTACAGCCACTATGTAGGTTTCCTCAAAAAGTTAAGAATGAAATTACCATACGACTTAGTAATCCCTCTTCTGGGTATCTACCCAAAATATCTGAAAACAGTTATCTATAAACATATATGTACCCCTATGTTCCATTGCAACATTATTCACAGTGATCAAAACATGAGAACAACCAAGTGTCCTTCAATAGATGATTGGATAAGGAATATGTGGTACATATATACAATGAAGTATTACTCAGCCATAAGAAAGGATGAAATACTACATTTGTGACAACATGTATGAATCTTGAGATTATCATTCCAAGCGAAATAAATCAGGCAGAAAAAGTCGAGAACCATATGCTTTCACTTATATGTGGGATTACAACTGAGAGCAACAAACAAACAAGACAAACAAACAAACAAAAATTCATAGACACAGACAATAGTTTAGTGGTTATCAGAGGGTAAGGGCGTAGGGGGCGTGGTAGCAGAGGGAAAAGGAGGTCAAATACATGGTAATGGAAGGAGAGCTGATTTTGAGTGGTGAACACGCAGTGCAAAATATAGATGATGTATTACAGAATTGTACACTTGAAACCTGTACAGTTTTACTAACCAATGTCACCTCAATAAATTTAATATGTATTTTTAAAGAAAACAAGATGTTTAAGGCTATGCCCAAAGTCATGCAACTAATATATAGCAGATACAGCTCAAATCAGTTCAGTTGAGTTCTTTTACTATTTTTCTGAAAGTTTTTATTATGGTAAAATACACATAACAAATGTACTACTTTAACAATTTTAAGTGTACAGTTTAGGTGTACAGTTCTGTGGCATTAAGTATATTTACATTGTGTGCTACCATCATCCATCTCCATAACTTTTTCAGGGTAGGAAGTACCTATCCTACCTTGTATTTCTTCTCTTGATCATTCATTCATTCATTCATTCATTCATTCATTCATTCATTCATTCTTGATGTCACAGCACTAAGTCAAAATAGATATTGTCCCTGGGCTCATGGAACTTCATTTCCCTGAAATTGAATAAATCGTTATGCAAATATAAGTTAGCTTCTTATTTGTAAGGCTCAGTGCAAGACCCTAGGCAGTCAGGTTCATTAGATAGATATTAATCACAGAAATAACATAAGTTATTATGGGCTTTATACTGTGATAAGTGCTATGAGGTAAGAAGAGGTGCACTGGGCCCATAAGACTATAAAATAAAGGGATTTGATTTAGCAGGGAGGTCAGTGTAGCTTATCCTTTGAGATAATTGTAGAGCTAAGAGCTGAAGGAGAAGCTTGAGAGGCAGGGGCGTGTGGGTACGGAGAGCTTTACAGAAGAGCTGTGTGTACAAAGGCACAAAGGAGGGAGAGCAGAGTATTCTATGGATCTGAGAGAAAGCCATGTGGTTTGAGTTCAGAGAGGGAGCTTTCTGTGATGTGAGCAGTTGGGGTGGGGAAGGGCCAGATAACAAGGTATCTTGAGAACCATGCTAAAGAATTAGTCCTTAAAGCTCAAGGGTTTTAAACAACAGAGTACTATAATCAGATTTGCATTTCAAAAAAAAAAAAAATGACATTGGCTACTGTGCAGAATAGATGGCATGGAAGACAGTCCAAGTCATGTTGGCAAACCAGTGAGGAGGCTCTTGAAGTAGATCAAGTGAGGATAATGACGGCTGGGATTCTGGTTGAGGCCAAGAAAATGGAAAGAAATAGAATGGAGAGAATTAATTCCTGGAAAGTAATTATATGTCCAGTGAATATGTTAGTGTTCATACTGTCCATTTGAGATACTTTGGGGGCAGGAAATATGGCTTCTTAAACTTTCTTTTTATAATATTCAATATAATCCCATTTAGGAATTTAATAGCTGTCTCTGATCATAAACTCATAGGCTTATGAAAATCCTGAAAAGTTTTTCTACTGCATTGCCTTTCTTTAGGATAGGAAAATATAGTTTCAATTAATGATATCTTTATTCTTCTGGCCATCTAGAAAAAGGTGGGTTAATTTTGGATTCCCTTTCATTCAATTGAATCAGCCATGGGAAAACCCACTAGTATTTTCATATCCTCTCCTGTAACTTGGTTTTTGATGCTCTTCAGGATTCACTTGGATTGTTTAGAATAGCTTCTGTGTTAGCTTGTTGGACTGTAACTTTAGAGTGGTTTAACCAAATAGAAGTTTTGTGTGTGTTTTTTTAAATCACACAACAAGAAGTCTAGAGGTAACATGGTTGCTGATTGTTAATTTCTGTGGCTATGCATAAATACCTCAATCAGCTCGATGTCTCAAGGATGTCTAAGCTATGGTTTCCATTATTCTTTTGGCCTTTTTCACATAAGGCCACAATATGGCTGCCATTATGTATCTATTCCTGGCAGGAAGGGAAACGAGGTATAAGAAACAAAACAGATGACAACTGTATGAGGAGAGCCAAGAATTTTCCAGATATCATAAGAGAACTCTTCTTTAGTCTCATTGGCCAGGATTGTCACATGATTTCTCCTACATCAAAAGGAATATAGAGGATGTGTTTGTTTAACTTACCACTCCTTCCCAGGAATTAATTCTTTCCATTCTAATTAAGAAAAGCTAAGGAAAAGGAGACTGGATGAATGCTGAGACAGCCAAACTAGTATTTACCACAATTTCCTAAATAGTATTTTTTTTTTCTGATTCTTTGTCCTTTTAACTTTCCTATCTACCTACACTGTGCAATACAATGCCAAGTCTTATTAAATTAATCTTTGTAAAGCATCTCTTTGGTCATATAATTTCCCACTTATCTCCAGGAAAAAATAATGCTGCTTAACCTGTCATTTAAGGATATTAGAGCTAGGTTACAAACTACATATTAAATTTTATCTTCACCTATTCTCACATATAAATGCTGTCCTACAAAGAATATCTGGCATGTTACTGTGTTTTCATAATTCTATTCTATTTTACATGATCTGTACCTTACACGGAATTCTCTTTTCCCTCCTTTTATACATTTATGTCATATACAAGTTTCATTTTAAATTCTGTCAGACCCTTCCCTCCTCCCCCATCAGTAATTATCCCTGCCTCTTAATTTTTATATGTATTTCTTTATTTGCCTTGTGTTTCCACCTTAGTTTTATTAATTATTTTATGTATCTATGAATTAGCAGTTTCATTAAGGCAGGGTCTATGCCTTTTGCCTTTCCTTGTGCCCTTATGTGCATATTATGATATATGTGATATGATATGATATATGATATTATATGATATGATGTTATACAGCAAGAGTAGAACACATATTTGTGGGTTGATAGACCATATTGAAACAATTTCACACAGGAGATATATTTTTATTTTTAAATCTTGCCAATGGTACCTCTACTACTAAGAAATCTCTCTTTAGATTTAACCAATTTTCTTATTATATGCCCCCAAATCAAGATGAACAGCTATATTACATTAGGTTATTTTAAAATTAATTTACAACTCTAAATGTTTACCTTTTCAAGATGTGATCAACTATATACAAGATCAGCATTTCATATTTATATTGAATTTTCTTCCTCATATAGTCTTATTTCCTTAATCATTTGCACATTTGATAACAAAATTGCCTGCTATTACATATAAAAGCTTCATAAAACAGAATTCACCTCATGACCTTTTCTTATTGTGATTTAATGGTTTGTAGACGTATAAATTAATATAATTATGTTGGAAAATAACAGAAACAAATAAATCATATGATCTCATAATGTACACAGTGATTTGGGACCTGAGAATACATATTAAATTTATTTATATTTTGGGGGATACCTCCCACAGAATCCATTATGTTGAATTTAATAACATTTCAGTGAAAATGTTTATAGTATTTCAGAATAACAAGAGCCTTTACTACTAGAGATTTTCAGGCTAGACAAATTGAATTAGGCTGGTCAAGAGGCAAGCAGATTAAGGAAAGAGCTTCTTGCCTTTCGTTTTCTACTTGCCAGCTTCGTTTCAAATACAGCAACTGCTTTCTGGGTCAATTATAGGTATCTGGAAATAAATAAAAAGAGACTCTTTCTGTGACATTACAATGTGATGAACTGCATCATGGACTAGCACTGTGGGAATAGTATCAAACACATACCTAATTTGCAAAAGGAGTTACCTTGACACAGGCATTTTCTGAAATAATTTGCTTAATACTAATATGTTAGCTTCTAGTCAGCAAAGAAAACATTTTCAACCTTATTTGAAAAGGCATCATTTTCAATCCAAATGTTAATAACAAATACAATCCAAATATATATGTGTGTATATATATATATATATACATATATATATATATATACATATATATATACACACACATATACATATATATATATACACACATATATATACATATATATACACATATATATGTGTGTATATATGTGTGTATATATATATATACACACTCATACATATTTGTTTTTTTATATTTCATTAGGGTTGGGAAGTGGTTTGTTTCACTGGTATACCAATTTCTTTGGCTCATACAAAGGTTGTAGAGTATAATAGAAACCTCATAAAATTCAAAATAAGATATCTGGGTGTGAATCTTATATCAATTACTTGTTAGTGCAGACTAATTAATCTCTCTGAATCTTGATTTACTTATTTATTGTTACAGTGTGCCTTTGAACATTAAATACAAAAATATCTGTTTAAAAATAGAATAGCACATGTAGTCATAACTGACGCTCAATAAAGGTTAACTCATATTTCCCTAGCAACTCATATTTCCAATCCATTAAGTACTTTTCTAATTGTCACCTCAGTGACCCACATGGCCCAGTTTTAGCATCATTCAAACAAACAAACAAACAAACAAACAAACAAACAAACACCAATACGTAAAAAGGTAATTGCAATGTGATACCAATTTAACTATTTCTCAACTAAATTTAATCAAGTTCACTCTCACAAAAATACTTCCAAAAATCATCCTTTTTTCTTCTCTTTATCTGTCCCTTGTTTTCAAAACCTTTTGCCCTTTCTCTCCAAAAAATTCCCTCCACTTGTAAAGATTCTTGTGTCTTGATTTTCTTCCGTCTCTTTAGTATTGTTGTGCTCCATTCATTCTTTTAAGTCCCTCTATGAAATTTTGGAGAATGGGCTGGGAAAGATACCTTTTCTTGAGGGAGGGAGGGAGGAAAGAACAACAAGAGAAATAGAACATTGCATTTCATTAATCCACTTAATCCACCCCCCCCCACGTCCTGCCCTTGACACAAGTAAATGCACTACATATTTTTAAAGTTTTTTAGGTAACAAAGTTTGATCTTATCAACTGTGTTTTGAACCTCAAAATAATGTTTATTATGATTTAGATTAGAATACAAAGCTATAAAGAACCATTTCCTAGAAAGTAAAACAATTCGTTTTTAAGATTTTTCACGTCTACTTCACTGAGAAATCAAAGGTATTCTTCTAAAGGCATTTCATTTTTCCTGTTCTTTCCCACATTGTCATTCAAAAGTGTGTCATGTCCAGCTTTATTCTATTCATAAAAATTATAGAAAATGTCCCTTATTTTATATTTGTCTGGCATTTTGACGTAGTGATTCAACAGTCAAGAACCACTTACTGAACTCCAGGTCATGTTACCGGTATGGATTGAGTCATTTCTTGGCAGTTCGAAGTCAAACAAGATAGAAGCTGTGTCCTTAAGGCAATTGCTAGTAAACTCAGTGTGTCCTAGGTCCTATATATGAGGGTGAACTTTATGAGGTTACAATTCCTAGAAGACACATGATGATACTCACCAAATTATATTGACTTGTGCTACATTCTGGTGGTAATGAGTGTTCCTTATCAGAAACACAAAATTAAAGGGGTGGAAAAGATGCCCCCCACCCCCCCAAAAAAAGCCAGCTACATTTTGTTGTATTTTTGAGGAGAGTTAAGATGTTTGGAAGGGACATAGTTGTCAGGGGCAAACTGAGGATTTGAGAAGGATGTTCTAAAGAGCAAGTATAATCTAAACTGGGTAACTGGATAATGAAAAGACATGTTTAGTTGCTGTTAGCAGCTAGGAGCCAAAGAACTGTGTTCTTGAGGTAGAAATGTATAATTACATATATTTTGTTCTTATTTGTTGGGTACTGTTTTAGGTAGTGGAAATACCACAATAAAGAGTATCCATGTTCTCATGGAACTATCTTCTGGAGGCAGGGGTGGAGGGGGAGGGTACGGAGACAATTTATCTATCTATCTATCTATCTATCTATCTATCTATCTATCTATCTATCAATCAATCATCTATCTTACTAGGTGATGGTAAGTGGTAAGAGGAAAACTAAAGTAGAGTGAGAAAAGAAAGGTGAAAGAAAATGCAGTTAATAGATGGATTAGGAAAGGTCTCTTGGATAAGGTAACATCTGAGTGTATACTTGAGGTAATAGAGTTTGCTATGAGGATATCTGAGAATTGCCTTCACATCAAGGAGACTTTGGGACAACTCTATGCTGAATGTGGGAATGCTGAAAGGGATGAGCAAGAAGGAAGAAATAGTGTGTAAAGAGAGTCTGTCAGACAATTTGACTATTGCAAGTTTGCACAGATGTGTATACACACCAGCAGTGATTTTCATGTCTCTTTGGAATATTTGTTTAATTGTATTCTCTAGAATTATAGTAATACAATTGTTCTATAGAAAGACTTCATTACTTCATCCTAATTAGAGGTTTGATTGATTCCCTCCTCTCCCATTTTGAAAGCTGATGTGTAAGAAGTACAGCAGTCACTGGGTTTTTCTTTTGTGGATGTGAGTGAGATCACACTAGTATATACTATACACTTTATTTGTATATGCATTTCTTTGTTCTTTTATTACATATTTTACTTCTTTTTATTATTTATTGATTCCTGTGGCTGCAGATTTTGTATTGTTCTTTGAGATGAATAGCAGAAGTAGATTTCTAAAGCTCTAAGTTATTAGAACTTAAAGTGTTTTTTTTTTAAATTTATTGGGGTGACAATTGTTAGTAAAATTACATAGATTTCAGGTGTACAATTCTGTATTACATCATCTATAAATCCCATTGAGTGTTCACCACCCAGAGTCAGTTCTCCTTCCATCACCATATGTTTGATCCCCCTTACCCTCATCTCCCACCCCGCTTCCCCCTTATCCTCTGGTAACCACTAAACTATTGTCTGTGTCTATGAGTTTTTGTTTTTCATTTAGAACTTAAAGTTTTTTAACCTAGAGGAATTTTAAAAGACCTAATAAGCCAATGCATCTTAAGACTGTTCAGAATAAATAAGATATTCTTTAAAAGATTATTTTGTCAATCCTAACAAGATTCATGACTAATAAACTAGTCCCAGATCATAAAATAAATGATATTTTAACTAGCAGTTATGGCTGATTTGCGAATTCTACAGCTAGTAGATAGTCATTTCCCCTATTAGAAAAAATAAGGATAAGAACATATTTGAGATGAGAGAGGCTTTTTTGTAATGTTAAGTACTAAAACTTATTAGAATATCATTTTAAGAAGTAAAAAGTTGGACAATTATTTTAGCAAAGGAATATAACCATATAGGAATAATACAGTTGGCATTTAAAACTATTATTAAATGATTTAGGAATTGTAAAATAATAACAATTATTTTATTAAAATATATTAAGTCAGAAGACCAGTGATACCATTTTGCCTTAATACTTGTGTTTGGATGTATGAGCGACTTTCTAGGGCTAGTTTTTAATTTACAATATGGATGATACTGAATTATGCAATCAGATTAGCCCCATTTATGATAGTAAATCACTAGCATAAGGAGAGTGTAAATTTGCCAAATATATTAAAACCTGAATCTATTAATTTATTTGTATCTACACATGCACCACCCAGCACAGAGCTTTTTCATGAGAAACATGGCTGCATTTGAAACAATGGTATTTCTAATCAAAGTTTGAGTTCTTTTGATATCAGAATTTTATTCTGTTTTACTTTGAGAAGCAAGTGATGAAACCACCTATTTCAAAATAGTTAAGGTTAATCATCTTTTGTCTACCTCAATTTGATCGTGATAATGAAGAGTACATCAAACAACACATGGCAAAATTTTAAATTATTTTGGATTTATTTTGATGGTTTTTTTTTTTTTTTTTTATAATGATCATAAGATGCTTTAGAGCAAAAGAAAATACCCGCTATGTGCTTTTTGTAGGTTTCTCTGGAAACATTCTATTGTTAACTAAACTTGTCTTACAGGAAAATACATATATTTCATTACATAATATCAACTACATTAGAAAGAACCTTGCCAATTAGACAATCAATGAATGATCCAAAATTTTGTGTGCACAAAAATTGGTAAAAAACAACAAAAATTAAACCTTGCCTTTAGTATAGAGTTACAACGTAGTCATAGTTCTCTGTTAACACCCAAGTCCCCATCTGAAGGAATAAAACACAGATTAGAAAGTAAAAATTAAATAGTGGGATAGAAAATGAGATAGAAAGAAATGTATATTAGACTATTATAGAAAAAGCTTCATTAGAAAATAAACACTTATCTTGTCCTATTGAAGTATATAATAGGTAAAGTGAAGGCAGTTTTAGAGATTATTTTTGTTTCTTTTGAAAAGTAATATGTCCATAATAAATAATTAAAACAATATCAAAACTAAAAAAATTAAAAGCATGCCATCTTCCCACAGCTGACCTAAGTCTTTCTGTTTCTCCCAGAGGCAATCCTTGCAACAGTTTACTTAAGTACCTCATTCTAGAAATATTTTACACAAAATGCAAGCAAATAAATGTATACATATATAATGCACACTTGCATTAGACAGTGTTTTCTACCTTGAATTACTTATTTATGTAACTTGGAGATATTTCAATTTCTGCCCTTAAAAATATACTTCATTCTTTTTTGTTTTGCTTTATTATAATTTTACTTGTTTGAACAGGTAATAGAGGCAATGTCATAAAACTCAAAAGTTGCAAAAATTGTAAAGCTTAAAGTTAGTTGCCTCATCTTCAACCACCCAGTTCTATTCATTAGCAACAACCAAGTGACCAATTTTTTTAATATCTCGTTCCAGCTTGCCAGATATTTCATTTAGTTACAAACACATATAAGACACCCTACCCCCCTTTACTGAAGGTTATACAATATTCAAACCGATTGTCACTTTAAAAATAAAACAAGTTATCTTGGAGATGATTCCATTTTAGCACATATAGGGCTGCTTAATATTTTTTCACAGTTGTATAAGGTATTCCATAGTATAATAGTACCATAAATTATTTACTCAGTCTCCTTTGACAGAAATTTTTATTTTCCATATTTTATTATTACACACAAGGCTATCATGCATACTTGCAAATATACAACAGAGCATATGTAAGAGTATACATATTAGGATTTACTCCTAGAAATTGAATTGCTGGAACAAAGGCTTATGCAAATACATGGTTATACATGATATCAGATTGCTCTCCACAGTGGCTATACAAGTTT
This sequence comes from Rhinolophus sinicus, assembly GCF_036562045.2. Lineage (NCBI taxonomy): Eukaryota > Metazoa > Chordata > Mammalia > Chiroptera > Rhinolophidae > Rhinolophus > Rhinolophus sinicus. The sequence goes on along the minus strand of NC_133753.1, from coordinate 134,689,024 downwards.
AGATTTCTACACACAAAGTACAGTACAGTGATGCTTCTTTCCCCACACGCTTTACAACATAATCTACAAAAAATTGCTTCCTTTCTGACCTAAGTGATTTAAAAAAAATGTTTCCTCGTTGTGGCTTTAATTTGTATCTCTTTTTTATGAGTGAGGTTGAGTATCTTCACGTTTTTAATCCAATTGCTTTTCCATTTCTGTGAACTCCCTTGCCATACCTTTCCCACGTTCCGATTGGGTTGTTGATCTTTTTCTTATTGATTTGGTGGAAATAATATGTACTAAGGAAATTTATTGGGTGTCTATGATATGACTATATATATTTTTTCCAAGCGTGTCATGTGTTTTTTGACTTTGCTTATGATATTCTTTTTTCAGTCACATTTTTATTCACTAAATGTATTAACCTTTATTTTATGGCGTCTGCTTGGGGTTTGGTTATTTAATAATATGAAATTTAACTTGTAATAAAGTGTGATATAGGAATCCACTTTCCCCCAGATAATTAGCCATAGCCCCAACACCATTTGCAGAACAATTAATTTTTAATATAAATTTGAAGTGTCAGTTTTATCATATTTTAAATTCCTAGATATATTGAGTACTATCTCTGGATTTCTGTTTAATTCCTTTGAAATTTCAGTTCTTCCATGAGCTAATACTACATTTAATTATTCTGGCTGAATAATATTTAATATCTGGGAAAGCTAGACCCCTTATTGCCTTTTCAGATTTTCTTGGCTCTTCTTGCACGTATATTTTTCCAGAACTACTTTTTAATAAACTCATCTAGTTTAAAAAGGAAATAAAAGAAACATAGTTCGATATAGACATTAATGCAGACATAATAAATTCTGACATTTGGGTGTATTGTGTTATATTTATTGATTAACTTGTGAAGCTTTGACAGTTTTCTGATTTTGAGTGTTTATATCCAAGAATAAGGCCCACCTTTCGTTTTTTATCTGAATTAAATTTTTAAAAGTTTTTTAAATAGGTATTTTAAAAGAAAATTCTTGTTTATTCATGTATATTTTATTTTTTGGTGACATTTTAGACAGATTAAAATCATATTTTGTAGTTAACATATTTTTATGTATTTGCAAATCACCAACATCACATTATTAGATTCTTTATTATTATTTGTAATAGTATTTATTGTTATTATCAGCGGTAGTGGTACTGAGTATAGTAATGATAATAATATTGATTCTCTTGGTTTATCAAAGAAATCCAATAATAACATTTGCAAATAATGGTAATATTTATTCTTTCCTATTTCCTGTTATCCATTCATTATATATATATTTCCCTTTTAGTTTAAGAATTGTTTAAGAGCAACATCAAAACATTTCTTATATGCTTGTTTATGTCTGGATTTTATTTATTTCTGTTTGAACTGCATTATGCTCAAAGGATATTGTTTGTACTACTTTTATTTTTAAATTATGGAGAGTTTTGTTCTGCTTACTTAATGGCCATTTTTACAATGACCTTGGGGAAGCTGAAAGAAAGGTATAATCCTCTTTTCAGATTTAAGTTATTGGGTATACTGTTTAGACCTTTACATACTTGTTTAATTTTGTTCATATGATCCATCACATGCTGAAAAAATGTTTGCTACTTTTTCATTATTTCTTCTTTTATTTTTTGATGCTTTTATGTAAGAATACTGATGCTGTGATATTTGGTGCATAGATACTTTAAATTCTAGAACTCACTCTTGATGGTACTCTTTAGCAATAGAAACTGCCTTTTTTGGTCTCTTTTATTCTCCTTTTCTTTGAATTCGACTTTTTTGAATACAAAGATTAAATAATATGCCATATTTTTTGTGATTATCTTATATGACTGCCCATATTTTAATTTTTATCATTTTTCTATGTTTATATATACTTTGTGTACATATGTAAACATAGTGTACTTGAGAATATTTTTCATTTTAAGGATATGTTTTCCCTATTTGTATTTATTGAAATAAGTATTTCTAGTCCCAGAGACATATTATATGTAATACTTTCTGAGTCTATTGCTTCTTTTTGAGTCTTTCCCTCTAAGGATTTTATTTTTGTCTGTGGGTTCTTTTCTATTTCTCCAGAAATTTTGCTCTAGTGATTATTTTATAATTATACCTTTATATCACTGCTACTCAAAGGGTAGTCTATGAACCAGGGCTGGTCTACATACTGTTGGTTAATGATCCATACTGAGATGAATGCAGAAATTGTAAATATACTTTTAGAAACTTACAGGACTTGATTCTCAGGCAATATCCACGCATATGATCAGTTGAAAAGCATTAATGAACAGGACTGGATGTTATCGTGCTGGTATAATGAGTTACAATTAGGAAGACATAAATATTGGTTGAGTTCACTAAAACAATGATATAATGTATACTATTATAAGGTTAGTTTGTCAACAATAATGGGTGTATAAATAAGCTAAAGAAAATATGAGAAAGTTAGAATCAAAAATATTTGAAAGTTAGAAAAGAGTTTCTTCAGATGGCTACTACATATTCCATAATTGAACAATTTCCAGTGAAGTCGGAGATAATATTGGTACTGCACCTTTGTAAAAAGTTATCATCAAACCCCGTATACATTTGAATTTTATTTTCAATCAAAACAATTTTGATAGAAAATTTATGTAACCATTTTTATTGAAAGATAATTCAAATTTAACTTTGACATTATAAATAATTGGACTTACTACTGATGAAGAATTGAAGGTAAAATTTAAAAATGAAAATAAATGTAGATGTATAAAATAAATTTATGAAGATAATTTTAAATTCATAAAAATTTTAAAGCTATGAAGCATCACCTATCTCATTTTAGATAGAAGGTAAAAATTAATATTCGGAATTTTTTAATTTGACCTTAAAATATCTTTTTTTCCTTAAAGCCAATGTAACTTTTAAGACTGGCTTTTCTATTATGCATGCTAGTAAAGTAAAATATAAAAACAATCTAGATATGCATTATCCATTGTGAGTAACATTATTGTCAATCCAACCTAGGTGAGTTAACAAGCAAGAAGAACATGTGCTTGTCACATTAAAAACTTTAAATATTAATAACTATGGTATTTGTTTAAAGTATCCATTTAACATGGGGAATAACATATCATAATTTTTTAGCTACACATACAGAACAATAAGAATCAAAATATAGCAATTCTCTATATTAATTACTTATATAAATATAATCAATAAACAATGTATGAAATTTTGTTATCTTTCTATATTGTTTCTACTTTTTAGACTATATTTATTAATTTATCATGAGACTGGCTCTGAGCTTCACAGTGGTTCAGAGGTGGATCAAAGGTGAGAGTTCCTGCTCAAAGGCAGTGCTTTGCATGGTTTGAACCTCCTGTCAGCGCCCAAAGTGCCAACATCATGCTTTCTTAGCTTGCTGAGATGTGGGCACAAGGGGAAGTGGGGGCGGGTATAAAAGCTGTTAGCAGTCAAATAAAAAGGAATAGGACTTCTCTTTACACCCTGCCACACTGATAAAGTGCTTCCTGTAAATATGGCTTACTGTGTCATTCCCTGTGGACACCTCCTTTCCAGATTTGCACGATGTTTGCTAAACAGATTGTTCTGCCTTCCAGCTCACCCTGCTTTTATTCCTCCAAATGGGTCCTTGGTGATTTTGTAACTCATTATATACTGTTACTACCCACAAAGTAAATCTGCCAGAGTTCACACAGTTCTGCAGGAGTAGGCATTCTCTCTCCGCTTCTTCCCACACTCTTAATCTTCACTGTTATCAGCATTTCTTCTTGTTTATAGCTCAGTTTTTCGGTGGTCTCTTGGAGTTATCAGAGTTGGAAATGGTGTCTCTGTCTTTTATTCTTTTCATTACATGTAGAGATTTCAATGAAGGGAAGAAGAGAAAATGATTTTATTCACCATTTTTATTTGGAAATCTTATCCCTCTACCTGATTCTTGTTTTTATAACATCATTTTATTATAGTGTAATTTACTTGATTATTACCCTATTGATGAATATTAATATTGTTCTTAGCATTTCTACTAACAAAAAATTGAAGCAAACCTATCATTTAGCTTTATAGCACATATAGCTTTATGCATATTTGCTAATATGTAGGAATAAATTGTGAGAAGTAGAATTTCTCAATTAATAGTACATACGCTTTACATTTTAGGAGTTTTGTCAAATTGTTTTCCAGTAAAATTGTTTCAATTTACACTCAGGTCATACAATTCCAGAGTCTCAGAAAGATGTATTTGTTTTCAGTAAGTCCTTAGGCTTCTTGACATGAGGGCAGCAAGAAGCCTCAGAGGGAGATTTGGGGTCTCTTCCTTATGTTCACATGTGTTTCCTGGAGTTATTAATAGAAAAGTAAGTGACATGACAGTTTTTGTACCCTAAACTCGATTGTACTGGGCTTCAAAAGCTGGGGAATGACATACAATTATTTATATTTTTTAAAGAACACTATGGTTTGCTACATGGGCAATGGCGTGGAGAATATGAGTGGTGCAAGAAATAGTTCACAGTAACTTAGACTAAGGTGGTAGTAATGGAGATATTGAAAAGAATGAATATGAGGTATTTTGTTGGTTTTTTATTATTTACTGGCACTGACTGAGTGACTTTATCTCACTTAATTCATACAACTTTGTGGAGTTTTCAGATGAGCAAATTGAATCTCAAAGAAGCTATGGAACTTTCCCAGGATCATTTAATAAAAGTTTGAGCTGAATTTTGACCTCCAATCAGTCTGTCTCTAAAGTTTGTTCCATTTTGTGTTTATTTTGGAACATCAAAAGTTCATTATTTATAACAAAAAAGAACAAACAACAACAACAACAACAACAAAAAACAGTATCTTGAAGGAGGGAGCTATAAACAAAAAATCATCCATAACAACCCACTATAAACATTAAATTATTTGAATGTGTTTCTCTACGATCTCTTTTTGTTTTTTGTTTTCTTTTCCTGTGTACATCAGTGTCTTTTCTTGCATATAAGGTTTATAACCATCAATTTTATGTACAATTTTAATATAAGCGGTTTCCTAGGTCTTTAAAAATTTGTTAAAGAGCTCAACAAATGAATATGTATACTTAAGGTGATAATATGAATCTTTAAAATCAAGGGAGAACTAAATCAAAAAGCAAAATTAAATTCTAAGAAATGTTGATTCAGAAAAACCATCAATAATGTTGGTATATTTTATGTACATTGTTGCAATTAAAGTTAAAACAAAGGATTCCTCAAGCAAAAAAATCCAGGGCCCTCTAATGAGGAAAACTGTCCAGTTGTAGACTTTTAGACAGAAATATTCAATGACATAAGACAATTTGGAGACGTTTGAATGAAAGTATAACACACAACAGAATAAAATTATTTTAAGCTAATATATCATTGAATCTCAGAAACAACTATTACATATTCTCAATCATCAATGAACTATGTAATAATTTCCTTTTGGAAGCAAGTTCTGATTAAATGATATTAAATAAAGAACTCAGTGATGAACTCTTAGGAAAAGGACTGGTGAACAGTGAATTTACTTAAGTCTAAACAGCTATGGGAAAAATGGCTATAAAATACAATGTAATTACAATAAGCCTTGATCATGAAGCTATAATAATAAAAATTAAGATGGCAAAATTTTTGATGACAGTGTGAGAGTGTCAATTATTGAAACATTTATAAAATAGTCAATATATACTATCCACATTTGAAATATATGATATGAAAGTACAATTTTGTCCTCTTAATTTTTATATCTTTTCTAAATAGAGAGGGTTTTATTTGTATAAGATAGTATGCCTTATGAGGTTTAGCATTTCCTTCACTTTCACTTTAAAATCTTTCTGCTCCATTCAACTAAAACCCTATTATCTTAATTTAAAATAACTTATATAATGTGATCCCATTATTTATAAAATCACTTCTATTTTTGTATCTCTTTATACATGTATCTCTTTGGAATATTAATTTGGTATGATATGTGTGTGAATGGTTTATTTTACATGATTTTGTAAAATATGTGTTCTTTGGAATTTTATATGTATGTGTGTATATATGTATATTCACACACACATATAATAAATGCAGCTCATTATAAATAGTCTCTCTGTATATAATCTATAATGAGCTGTATATATTGTTTTCCAAAAATGTTATTATTTAAAAAAAACAGATATTGTGTTTAAAAATTTGAAAGCAGCATTTGTAATCACTGCATAGTCATCTTCAAAAGAATGAACCATGTTTTCCTTAACCATTAGGCTATAGTACGTACAGTTTATGTTATTTCCATTTTCCGTGTGTTTATTCATTTAAGACCTATTTCAGTATAGTTGGGAAGTAGTCATTGTAGTGGGTGGCTATTGCCACAATATGCTGTATAGCAGTGTACCCCAAAACTGACAGATTTAAAACCGAGCCATTATTTTTATCACTCACAAATTCCTGGGTTGGCTCTGACGCTGCTGAACTTGACCACAAGATGCAGATGGGTGCAGTTCTCTAAGAATTTCTCATTGTCTACCTACCTAGTGCACATTCTTCTTATGGTAAATGACAGAAGAGCAACATCAACACAGCAGATGGATGAGGTCTGTGTGTGTATTATCTGTTCTGAGGGTAAGAGACTGTTTTCTGGAGCTGACACATAACTGACAATAAACATAGGATTTCATTAGGCGAAGGGCCGAAAGCGGGGCTGGGGGGCAAGTGTTTAGCTAAATGAAACACTATTGAAACTGACTCATTTATGAAAAAAGCATAATGTGTTGAAGGGACAAGCTTTAGTGTGGCTAGAGCACGGTGAGAGAAAGTAACAATACTTGTATGATTTTTAAGTCAACTGTCTGGGGAAGAAAAATATTAATCTTCAGAAAGCCAATTTGTCAAATGACCAATTTGTCTCAAGATAATTTACTGAGCATCAATATTTACCCAATAATGAAGTCACTATTTAAAATATTTCAACAGAGTTGTTAGCAATTTATGGTACATAATGGCTTCTATAAACTTTGAGGATGTTTTTAAAATTTTAGTTTTACTTTTACTGCTGTTTAGCTGAGGCTGCCGAAGTTTAATGTCTCGATTCTCTTTTCCGCACTTTGGGACATTGACTTTAGAAAATGAAAATATTACATACTCCTAATTTTAGCATCTGCATGTTTTGAATATCACACATTTTTTTCCTGAAATTGCAAAACTTCTCTCTAAATAAATTTGCAATCCAATCTTTTCTTAACTTATTTTAGTCTATATATGTCTTGAATTACCTGATTACATGAGTATTTTACATTTATTTTGAAAATGTGATGTATACTAAGTGTCCGAAATGTTAAGTACACTCAATGGATATACTTCATCTCAGCTGCACTGAAAATTCATGGTGAAGACATTGGGGAAACTAAAACAAGTTAAAACACAGCAAAAACTTTGGGGAGAAAAACGCTTGAAAGACAATTGACTTCATTCCATAAAGATAAATTCATAAAACTTTTTATATAATTAATAGAAGCATATTTTAAAGTTGGGGGAGGTGTGTGTGTGTGTGTGTGTGTGTGTGTGTATGTATGTATGTGTGTGTTTGTGCACATGCATGTATGTATGTTTGTATTGAGTGAATGTTTGATAAGTCTTTTCAGTTTCACTATTTAAAATATGCATTTTCCATTTCACACAGAATGTGAACTTACCATCTTTTGTTTGCATGTGGTGAACTGCATGATTTTCAGTATGTGCCAGATACTAGCTTACCTTTGCTTTATAAATGAGATTAACTTTGCTTTCAAGTTTGCCCTAGGTTCATTGACACTCCTTAGTCATTTATTTTTAAAAGTTAGTGCTCCAGTGTAAGCATTCAGATATCCAGAATGGCATCAATATACGCAAAATATTCCCACAAATAAAACCATTGGCCAATGACCCAACAAATTGAAACAACGTCAACATACAGCAATCCCAATTCATTAGTTTCCCCTTCTGTTCCTTTCTCATCCAGTCTTTCTTCTTCCTTTGGAAATGTTTGCTTTTGGTGGAATCCACTGCCTCTACTCTTGCTGATGTCAAAAACCCTGGGAACTACTGATTAGAAATTAGAAGAAATAAGGCTCTCTTCTAAAACAGGAAATGGTTCCCATGATGCTTGAGTTAATGTAGTCTTTAGGTCTGATTTAGTCACATTAAATTTTTTTTCATCCTGTTTTCTTTGCTTCTCCCAATCAGCACTCTTTGGCTTAACTATCTTTTTTTTTTTTTGGTGTGAATTCATCCCTTTTTAGGACTGATGCCTCTGCATGGCCTTTTGCTCTAATACCAGGCACAATAATGGCTTTTCTTTCTCCATATCTTTTTATTTTTTTATTAAAATTATTGGGGTGACATTGGTTAATAAAATCACATAGGTTTCAAGTGTACAATTTAACCATATGATTTCACTCATATGTGGGATATAAAACTCAAAGCAGTATAAAACTGAAAGCAACAAAAGAATAGACAAATAAACAAACAAAAACTAACGGACACAGACAGCAGTTGAGTGGTTACCAGAGGGAAAAGGGGTAGAGAGGGAGGTAGAAAAGGGTAAAGGGGGTCAAATATATGGTGAAAAAAGGAGACTTGACTTTGGGTAGTAGGCCTTTTCTTTATTGTTCCTGGAATCTTGCTGGTTTGGCTGTACTCTCACTGCTGAGCAGTTGTATCCTGCTGTCCTTTAACCTCGGGTCTGTTGTGGACAGGCTTTCTAGCCAGCTCATGATGTTCTATATTTTTGAACATAAGACAAACTTCTTTACTACTTTTTACACTCTGACATTTTTCCTCCTATTCACCATCTCCACTTTTAAAAAATAAATTTATAAACTTTTATGATTACATGAAGGAAGGAATAGAAGAATATTGAGTTGACATTTTATTGTGTATTTCATGTCTTTTTACATGTATACTTTTAGAAGCTCATACTTTTAGCCTAAGTTCATAGCATCTCTATTTAAACACTTAAAACAATAGGTATTTTACAAATATCATATTCTATCCTTTTGAGAGCTGCCTGTGTGCAATTTTATAACATAATCACTTTTGACAACCTTGACTCAAACAGAACACTTCCTTAATTTTGAGATTTCTGTAACAGATTGTCCTGTCTAGTTAAGCCCAGATAGGTATGCATGTATGTATTACATATATATATTTGTCTTTGGTATTTACATTAAATTAATCAAAGCACTTGATAAAATAATGAATTTATTAAGAAATACTCCCCTTCTCTTTAAGAGGCAGACTCTCTTCTCTCCTCCCATTGTATAAATGATTTGATAAAGAGCCTCTAGTGTTTAGCATGCTATGCCTTTCACTCCCAGTCAGATGCTTTCTTTCAATATCTATTTGAAATGTCCTTTATTTTCTTTTTGTTTACATTGTTGACTTTGCTACAATGTTTTCTGAAGAACATTAACAATAACAGCTCAGTCGTTTTTTTTCTTCTCCAATAGTTGTACATATTTTTTCTTTAATTAAATCTCCACAAACTCTAAATGATTGAGTTACTTGCGGTTATTGGATTTGTGTTTAATGCCTACCCAGAGCTCACATTTTTGAATCACAGAGCAGGCTGCATTCTCTCTGCATTTTCCTTCCTTCACTATGTTTTACTTTACAAAACCAATATAAAAATATGAAGAAATCTATAATCCTAATATAATGTATTTGACTTCTCTTTTTATATAGCAAAATATGGATTTATAATTTATTTTTATAGTGGTTTGCATTTCTTTCCTATGATGATTTTTCTCAAGGGATCTGCTGGTATCAAAGCCCTAAATAAAATCCTTTTACGCACATTTCAAAATTCTTGTGGATTTTTAATACCTTGTAAACTATTTTAGAGTCTTTCACTTTCATACAACACTTTCTCATTTTTGACATCCCACTCTCTGTGCTAAGTTCATGATCTCTTTGGTCGTATGTATATATGTATTTGCTTTTTCATTAGAATTTATAAGACAGAATAAACTGCAGAACTAATATTTTTATTTTAGATATAGATGCATTTAATATAAAGCCTTATCAATTGCATTAGTCTTTTTTCAATTTTGGTTTTATATGATTGTTAAATTTCTCTATATAAATTCTTCTTAAATTTTATTGTGCTTCAAGATTACTATAATAATCCATTTTGCTTTCTATACTATTTGAAACTATATTAAATCTTTAAGTTCATGTCATGATTATATTGTCTCAACTGTTTTTTAGACTGAATCTTGATATGTTCAGTTGTTTGCTTAAAGGGAGTTATGCTCATTAAATAATCATCCTCTTTTATCAAGATATTTTGCCTTCCAGTTGACATCAACCTGGAAACATTGCACAATTTTATCATACCTCATTATTAAAAATGACATATTTCACATTTCAGTCATTTTTGTTGTTTTGCTAGCTATCTACGTTTTTTGTTGGACTATTTCTTATTTATGTGATTGATATTTTAAAATATATGTTACATAAAATAATTTTTGTGTATAAAAATCTCGATCAGTTTCTATACTAGTTAAATGCACATTGCCTTTTTTTCTAATGCAAAGAGTTATATTTATTGAATTTTGGGAGATATTTCAGTGTCTCCTGGGTTATATTCTTGATAATTATGAATCTGCTGTTGATCTAATTGTCATCTCTTTTCTCTCTGAATGGTTGTTTCAAATTCCATTCTTTAACTTGGGTGTTCCATAATTTTACTGCTAAGTGTTATGGATTTTTTAAAAAATTAATCTTGTTTCAAGGTTTTGTACTACCTGAATTTTAGAATTTATGTATTTAATCAGTACTGGGAATTTCTTAGCTAATATATTTTCAAATATTGCAACTAATCCAGTATATATATTTTTTGCTTACACTTAAATTTGGTGCATCTGGTAGATTTTCTCATTCTATCCTCTATCTCTTAAGTCCTCTCTTTTAATGTGTTTACAGTCTTATATCATTGTATTATGCTTTGTGATATTTTAAAGATTTATTTTGTATTTCACTGATTGTCTTTTCAGGGATTATATAATGATATTTAATTTTCCATTGAGATTATTTTAAATTAATTAACTAGTTAATTTTATTAATGATATTTTATTTTTAGAGAAATCTTAGGTTTACAAAAAAATTAAATAGAAAGTGAAGAGAGTTCCCATGCACTCCCTCTGCCTCTGCCCACAGTTTCCCTTGTTATAAATGCCTTTCATGGGTGTGCTCCATTTGTTACAATTGATAAACCAATATTGATTCATTATTATTAACTATGGTCCCTAGTTTATATTAGAGTGTACTCTTTGTATTGTACAATTGTTTGGTGATTGACAAATGCATAATGTGATTGATTATTCACTGTGATAGTACGTACAGGTTAATTTCATTGCCCTCAAAATCCCCTCCCTCTACCATTTCTCCCTCTTCATTCCTCCCTATCTTTTCTCACCCCAACCCAACCAAATCCTTGGCAAACACTGATCTTTCTGTCTCTATAGTTTGCCTTTTCCAGAATGTCATATATTCAGAATCACACAGGGTGATTTCAACGGGTCTCTTTTACCTAGCAATATACATTTAAACTTCCTCCTTGTCTTTTTGTGGCTTGATAGCTCATTTATTTTTTTACTTTTTTTAACCTTTATGTATTTTAAGTGTGTTTTTCCAGGATCCATCAGCTTCAAGTCAAGTAGTTGTTTCAGTCTAGTTGTGCAGGGCACAGTTCACAGTGGCCCATGTGGGGATTGAACCAGCAACCTTGTTGTTAAGAGCACCACGCTCTAACCAACTGAACTAAACTGCTGCCCCAATAGCTCATTTCTTTTTATCATTAAATGATTAATATCCCATTGTATGGATATATCACAGTTCGTTTATCCATTTGTCTATTTGAAGGATGTGTTTCCTTCCACCTTTTGGCAAGTATTAATAAAGCTGCTATACGCATTCACGCACAGGTTTTTGTGTGAGCATTAGCTTTTTTATTTTATTAGTTTCAGATGTACAAAACAATACACTAGTTAGACATTTCACCCCTCACAAAGTGATAACCTCCCTCCCCCAATCTATTGCCCCTCTGACTTATTTGTGCAAATACCAAGGAGAGTGTTTGTTGGGTTGTATAGCGAGCCTATCCTTAGCTTTGTAAGAAATAGCTAAATCGTCTTCCACAGTGACTGTACCATTTTGCATTCCCACCAAGAATGAGTGAGATTTTCTGGTGCTACATATCCTCATCAGCATTTGATGTTGTTTGTGCTTTGGATTTTAGCCATTCTAATAGGTGTGTACTGCTATCCCTCATGATATATGATTTTAAGCATCTTTCATTTGCTTGTTTGCTATTAGTGTATTTTCTTAATGAGATGTTTACTGATATCTTTTGCCCATTTTTTAATTGGACTCTTTGCTTTTATATTGTTGAGTTTGAAGAGTTGTTTGTATATTTTGAATATAAGTTTTTTCTTAGATAAGTGTTCTGCAAATATTTTCTCCTAATCCATGGCTTGTCTTCTCATTTCCTTTATAGTGTTTCTTTTTTTCCCCCAGAGAAGTTTTTAATATTAATACAGTTTAATTACTTGATTTTTCTTTTACAGATGATATTTTTAGTGTTATATTTTAAAAAAAAACTGCTCCAAACCCAAGGTCACCTAGGTTTTCTCCTATGCTATTTTTTAGAATTTTTTTTAACTTTGGAATTTTACGTTTTAGCCAGTGATCCCTTTTGAATTAATTTTTTGAGGGTTATAAAGTCAATGTCTGGATTAAGGTTTTTTTTGTTGTTGTTTGTTTGCATGTGGACATCTAGTTGTTCCAGCACTATTTATTGAAGAGATTATCTTTTCTCCGTTGGATTGCTATGCTCCTTTGTCAGATATCAGCTGATTATTTGTGTAGGTCTCTTTTGGGGCTCTGTACATTGTTCTATTGATCTATTTGTCTGTTCTTTCACCAACACTACACTGTCTTGATGACTGTAGCTTTATAATAGGTCTTAAAGTTAGGTAGTATCAGTCCTCTGACTTTATTTTTCTTCAGTATTGTGTTGGCCATTCTGAGTCTCTGTATTCCACATAAACTTCAGAATCAGTTTGTTAATATTCACACCCACTGAAATTTTCATTGCAAAGATGGAGATGGAGATATTTTGGTGGAGATAGTTAGAAGTCCTATGTGAGTTAGTTTTAAAAATGTTTTTTCAAATCTTATTTATTTATGGTCATATATTTTACCTATTTGTATTGCTTCTCATTAAATATTTTAAATAGCATTACTGTATATTATGCAACAAGTAATTCAAATAAGTATCCTAAGCTGTCTAAGTATACTGCTTGTTGTTTCTGTTGACTCCGAGGGATGATAGCTTGTTTTTTTATGTTTTCTTATTGTGGAACATGAATTCCATAGTCCTTGTGTTTTAAATGTGGGAAAAATATTAGACCTAGACTGATAACGTATTCCTTCAGGGGGAATTTATTTTTGCATCTGAAAGTACACAGGCACATATTACCAACCAGGATCACATAAAGATAATGTTTTGAAGTTTATTTTGGGGTTTTTCAATATGAAATTTCTGGCCCACAAAGGTAATATATATTAAAAATTTAAACCCATGCGATGGAAGGCCTATGGTCCAAATTCTCAAAGAATTTTTTTCATCACTCAAATTTCCGAGAGGACTACTTTTTTGTCTTCATTTGATGACAAGATAGTTGTGTCTCTCGCTGTCATAGGTCTTGTTCCCTGAATGCAGAACGTGAGATGGAGATGCTTATTAACATGATTTATTGGAGGAAGTTCTCTCAGGAAAAGAGGAGTGAAGGGAACAGGATAGGGCAGGTGAACTCAGCTTGCAACTTGCTTGTTTAGTGACTTTATTGGATAGTCTGTCATGGAAAAATGTTCACACTTTGTACCAATTCTCATAGTCCCACCCATATGTTTCTTCTACAATCTTTTGATATTTTTCCTTTCAGGCTCTTTATCAACCATCTAAGACATTTACTACTGCCCAAGGATCTTAGTATACCTTTGAGCACTTCTTTCTCTGGACAAATTGGATGATCGATTTCACTGTCTAAAACTTAGCCCATCAGGAGGGTTTCCTCTCACTGTGTTTTTTCAAGGCACTCCCAAATGGAGTAGTCCTGCAGTAGTTCATATTTGGCTTGCACTCACCTAAAAACTGATCCATCTTTGAACTAACCTTGGGATTTTTCTTTCTCTGTCAGCTCATCACAGAGAAACCCCCTTAGGGCCATGGATGTGAGCTGAGGGAAAGGCATCAGGGAAAGGGTCGTAAGGGATATGGTGTGTGGGGCGGGGGGTCCTGGCTTCCTGTTTTTGCAACATACTTTTAGTCTCTGGATTTGCTTAATCACCATTCTAAATAGTATACCTCTTCCATATCATGATAAATTCTTCCACAGCTTCCCTACCTCCCTCATCTTGTGACTTGGTGGGTATCTTAATCTGGTCTGGGCTGCTGTAACAGAATACTATAGAGTGGATGTTTTATAAACAAGTGAAAAAAAAGTTTATTTTTCTCAGTTCTGGAGTCTGGAAGTACAAGATCAAGTTGCTGGCAGATTTGGTGTCTGGTGAGGGACCACTTCTTGGTTCATAGATAGTCATCTTCTTGCTGCGTCCTCACACGGCAGAAGTGGCCAGGAAACTCTTTAGGTCCCTTTCAAAAGGGCCCTGATCCCATTCATGAGGACTCCACCTTCATCACCTAATCACCTCCCAAAAGCCCCAGCTTCAAATAACATCAGATTGGGAGCTAGGTTTCAATAGACGGAATTTGGAAGGACACAAAGATTCAGTGTAGCAATGTGTTTGATAATACCCACTTTATAATGAGCACTTCTAGCTGCATAATCACTTGATGTCCTATGATCAGTCACTCAATTTCTATCACTGCTCTTTAGCAGAGCAAGAACTGTTTCTCAAATGATGTATTGGTCTCTCCTGTGGACGGCATGGTGTTGCTCCAGGATCCAAGTGATTGCATTGCATATATTCTACTGGGATTTGCCAGAGACTCCACTTGGTATTTTCTCTCCCACAGGTACTTATGTTACCATAGAATATTTTGAAGCATATGTCCTCAGCGATAGGGCCCTATTCTAGGCCCATCAAGCCAAGCCCTCTGCTTCATTCAGTAAGTAGGTCAAGGCAATATTTCCAAGTACAATATACCTCCAAATACCACAGAGGCCTACCAAATTTTCTCTTTCTTAGTTGTATAAAGTACAAGGTGCAAAATTTCTTAACTTTGACTTCATTGCTGTACCAGGCCAATGACTCTTAGTGCCAGCTTCCTACTCTTTAGAATACATGTGTTTTACTAAGGTATTCAGAACTCTGGCCACTTCTGGTTTACAGGATCAGTTACATACTATCATCAATATAGTGAACTAATGTATTTTCCACTGAATGGATTATATTCATTCATCTGTCCAGGTCTTTCTTGTTCCTTCACACAATATTATGATAGAGAATAAGAGAATTAACGTAGTCTTTAGGGAAAACCAGAAATATATATTGCTGTCTATCCCAGGTAGGTGAATTAAACTGATTTTTCCTCTTAATAGTTATGATAAAGAAAATACTCATCAGAACAATAGCTATTACCATGTTAAAAGCAAACAAATAAAAACAATAACCCCCCCAAAACAAGCAAACAAACAAACCTCGTGTTAATTTGCTCTATAAGAAATGCTACTACATCTAGCACAGCAGTTGCAATTAGGGATATCACTTGGTCACTTGGTTAAGTTTGCAGTAGGCTGCTGTTACCATGATTTGTTCAGTTTTTGCACTAACCAAGGTGAATTAAATGGGGTGAATAAAATGGTGGCTACTATTGCTGTATCATTTAAGGCTTCGGGAGTAGCATTAATCCCTGCCATTCCCCTAGAATGCGTTATTGACTTGCTATCTTGACAGAGGGAGGATGTTTCAGGGGTTTTTGCTTGGATCTTACCTTGTAGGTCAAGGTTTTGCCTTGTGAGGACTTTGCCAACCTCTAAGTAAGCCTTTCCTAAATATATATTTGGGAACTGAAAAAGTAATCAACAGATGAGTCTGTGGAACCAGTGAACCTACTGAGAGATGAGGCACATGAGAAAACAAGCCATGATGTTAGAAAATCAAAACAAAAGAAACTGTAAAGATTCCCCCAGAGTATCCAGGTAATGTAATAATCAATTGCAGACCTTAAAATAACTAGCTTAATGTGATCAAAGGACTAGAAGACAAAACTGAGAATCTCAGTAGAAAATTTAAAAATATAGTATAAAAGAAGTATTCGAAAACTGAAAGAATAACGAAAAAATAAATCAATTGATATGAGTAATAATAGATTGGAAACTGCTGAAAGATGGTACTGAAGAAAATTACCAGACTGAAACACAGAGACAAAAAGAATAGAAAATGGAGAAGAGAAAGAGAGTAAAGGGGACATATAATATTCATGTAATTGGAGTCCTACAAAGAGAGGATAGACAGAATAGAACAGAATAGAACAACATAGGCTTGAACTGTGTGGGTCCACTTATACATAGATTTTTTTTTTTCCAATGAATACCTGTACTGTTTTTGGTCCATGATTGGAAGTCTGTGGCTGTACAGGGCTAACTGGATGCATTAATTTATGCTCTTGTATCTAGGGGACTTGGACATTCATGGATTTTGGTATCTGTGGGGGATACTGAAATCAATCCCCCATGGATACTGAGGGTAAGCATTTGGGGGGTCAAAGGTTATATGTAGATTTTTGACTGTGTTGGGCTTTAGTGCCTCTAACCTCCATGTTGTTCAAGCATCAACTATATTTTCAAAGAAAACAACAGTTGTTACAATAGCTGACTTCTCAACTGAAAAAATAGAAGCAGAAGATAGTGGAATAATATATTAAAAGTACTGAAAGAAAATAACCTCTATCTAGTGAAAAGTTTCCTTCTAAAAGGAAGATGAGAGATCATAAACAAACTTATGTATACGATAGCAATTATATGAGCTGGACAAAAAAATAACCAAAAGAAAGCAATTGTTGGACTCTGTAGGACAATAAAATAAGAGGGCAGGACTGCAATCCTTGAAAAAATTCAAGGACATGAGGCGAGCTTCCCATATCATGGACTGCTCCCAGAAAACATTTTCTAGTTACTGGAGGCACTAGGGGGAAAAAAAAAGTTTAAGCTTGAGGTTCCATTCTTACTAGATCGACGAGACCAAGATTAGAGTGTAAGGACACTGGTGTGAGCAGAAATTGAGGGACAACATCAAGAAGAGAAGAGAGCCACAGAAAATGATTTTTTTAAGTGTGGGCACTCGCATGTGCCCTTCTTCCTTATCCCATTTCTTGGATTTCATGCCAAAATATGTTTTCTTGAGTACAGAGCACAGAGAAACTTCCTTTATGTTTTCTCTGTGTATTAACTATATTTTCTCATTTTTTGAGTTCATTTGCGGCCTTGCAGACAGGCCCCTCTCAGGGTTAACTAATTCCTAGAGATAACAAACATCTTGCCCTTAAAATGAAAATCAACCAATCCTCAGCAAAGTCCAAACCTCTCACCCCCCAAAAGTGTCCTTTTATCAGACTTATTTAATCTGGGACACTTACCCTTGCCATAATCACTACACGGCCAGGTAATGGACAACTGTGGACTGTTTCTGTAACCCAGAGCCCACCCCCAAGTTATTCAAACTATCTGATCATAATTTGCACCACTTGGTTACCTTGCTTTGCACATTCCTTCCCTTGGAATCAGCGTAAAGGCTCCCTTCCAGTTCCACTGTCTCTGCTGGCTCCTCTTGCTCAGGTGCTCCTGTGTGACCCTGTGAGATGTGCCATGCCCCTTGTTTCTAGGGGACTGAGAGTATAATAAAAGCCTTCTTTTGTCAGGGCAGTCATTTTTGTGTCTTTGTGTCTTACTCTACCTGCTCAAAACAAGTCCTGATTATGTTTTTAGAATACCTTGAGTTTTAAATTGTCAGCTTTTTATCTACTAAACTAAGAACTTTGCTCTTGACTTGATTCAAGGGCCAACTTAAAGACTTCTTCTACTTTAATCTGAAATATGTGGACTGAGGATCCACATAATTGGCCTGGTGCTATACCAGCTCTATCCCTTCTAGCCCATTTGAGTGTTAGCCTGATGAAAACACTCCTGATTGGGACCATTCAGTTCTCCATAGGGACACAAAGAATGTTGTGTTTCCCAGCTCTTAGGACTAGTCACTATTTGATGAATGTTTATCAAGGTTGCTTCACTCTTTCTTTCTATAAATAGCACAAAAGAAAATCTTGATAAAATCTGATCTGGGATTCCGAGGAACAGAATAAAATTAAAACAAGAAAGCTGATTGCAAGGTCTCATGGAAACATCAAAAAATTGGCTGAAGATGTGTATGACAGTAATCTTACCTGTTTTTTTCCTGCTCTTTGAAAAAGCCAGCTAAGTGAGTTATCTCTGGATGAATTAAAGAATTACTTCAACCAAATGGAGATCGACTGCTCAAGCTCTCACCACTTTCTGTCTTCTTTCAAAGTAGGAATTATACATTCATCCTTTACTTATGTATTCTTTTATCTATGTACACAAAGTGTGTTTCACTCATAGGCATGGATTACAGATTTATTTTTCTCATGACAACTCATGAAAATAGATGAGGGAAATAAATATTTTGATTTAGATAGAATACTCATTGGTATAGCCATAAGATTAGCACTGTAGTGTAGGCCCTCATATATTAATACTTACAGTAGTTGTATTTTAGAGCAAATCAAAAGTATACACTTAAGAACCATAAGGACAGTCTGTCTTTGGAACTCAGCTTGTTCCAAATTCTGTAGTGGTGGTTGGGGAAATCCCTTTAGCATTATCGAAGTACCTCTATGTTGCTAGCTCAGAAAGCAATAATTTACTTTAAACAAAAAATATTTTATGTTTTGCAGGATTTATATTTTTGGAAATATTTCATGTTATTTATGTATATTTTATTTTTAAAAAAATATATATTTTTCATTGTTTGATTACCCTTCACTGGAGTTTGTGTGACTTTGTAAGGAAAATATTTGTGTTTTGTGTGATTTGAAAACGACTATGCAATTAAGGCAAATAATAATAGTTATGCCTAATACATAACTGAGTTCTTACCATGTGTCTTGCTCTGAGCTAAATACTTTATTGATATTACTCAAAACAAGCCTCTGATCTGAGTCTTAATGGTATTCCTTTAAAAAAAAAACCACATTGTATTATTCTATTTTTTAAGACGTTATTTTTTAGAGAACTTTGAAGTTCACAGCAAAATTGAAAGGAAGGTACAGAGATTTTCTATACATCCCTGCACCCACACATGCATAGACTCTTTCATTATCAACATCACCCCAGAAGGGTACATTGGTTACAATTGGTGAACCTACATCGATGCATCATAATCACTCAAAGTCCATAATTTACATTAGGGTTCACTCTTAATGTACGTTCTATGAGTTTGGACAAATGTATAATGATATGTATCCAACATTATAGTATCATACAGAATATTTTTACTGCCCTAAAATTCCTCTGCCTGCTTGTCCCTCTACCACTCTCTAATTCCTGGCAACCACTGATCCTTTTACTGTCTCCATAGTTTGATTTTTTCCAGAATGTCATGTAATTAGGATCATATAGTATGTAGCCTTTGCAGATTGTCTTCCTTGACTTCTTTCATCTAAGTTTCCTCCATGTCTTTTCACAGCTTGATAGCTCATTTCTTGTTAGCTTTGAATAATAAATATTCTATTGTCTGGATGTATGACAGTTCATTTATTTGTTATCTCGCTGATGTATATCTTGGTTGCTTCCAATTTTGGAAGTTGTAAATAGAGTTGCTTAAACATCTATATGCAGGTTTCTGTGTGGACATAGATTTTCAACTGTCTGGTGTAAATATCAAGGGAGCACAGTTGCTGGATTATATGGTAAGAATATGTTTAGTTTTGTAAGAAACCACCAAACTGTCTTTCAAAGTAAATGTACCATTTTTCCTTCCCACCAGCAATATATGAAAATTCCTGATGCTCCTTATTCTCTCAGTATCTGGTGTTGTCAATGGTCTGGATTTTGGCCACTCTATTAGGTGTGTAGTGGTATCTCATAATTTTTCCTTTTTTAAAAAATTTACATTTCCCTGATGATATATGATGTAGAGCGCCTTTCAAATGCTTATTTGCCATCTGTATATCTTCTTTGGTGAGGTATCTTTTAAGGCGTTTGGCTCATTAATCGGATAGTTTGCTTTGCTTTTATATATATAATAACTAAGAACATGAAGTAATTGTAGAAACGCCCAAAATGGATTTGGTTGATTTCAGTTTTATTTCTCTCAAATAAAAATTTCCTAAATCCAGAAAAACGGAAAAAAAAGTAATCTCATTACAGTTTCCTCTGACATCAAATGTCTTACAATACATAATCATTTAAGTAGTTTGAACAAAATATGATAAATTTATTATATCAAAATATAAATTAAAAAATATGTTTGCTGCATTGGATAGAGGTTTTGCTCTTTCTATTAGGTAATTGCAATCATGTCACTGGCTTCTAGAGAGTTATTTTAAATTTAACTAAGTTTGTTCATATTTATGTGGGACATTCTTAGAGCAGAAGTAGACTAATATCTCCAAATATTTAATACATATAATCCCAAGAAATACATTTAAAAAGTTATAATTTAAAATGAGTAGGAAGAACATTTTGAGAGGATAGTTTAGAAAAGGCTAAAAAGGAGTGGAAAAATATTTCGTGACTTGAGACTGAAAAGTGAAAGATTCTTGTTGGAACTAAAATGATACTTGTAAACAATTATGTATTGGATAATTTACTTTCCTTTTGCAGTCTGGCTTCTATGTTATAACAGACTCTTGGTTTATGTGGTTAATAGGTGTTATCTTATTAAATGTGGCTCAGGCTCCTGACGATGTTTGTGAAATGTGTTATTGTAGTTATGAATCATTCTAGTTACTGCCAATGTCTTTTCATTTTCAGGAGTTATAGGAAAATGGCTCAGTTAAGCCAGCCTAATTGATGGAGCACATCCGTGAGGATTTATCATTATGGGCAACTATTATTGAATATTGTCTTTGTCTGTTTTTCTTTCTTTTTCTCAGGGGCGGGGGCATAATTGCCTCATATATGGAGGTCTTTCATACAGAAATTATTTCTTCTCCTAAGAAGCTGACAGGCATTAACCTTCATTATTAAAACATTTAAACATGCCTGATTCTGTAAGCAGGCTTACTGGTATAATCAGGAACCAGTTTCCTCTAATCAACATTTCCATAAGTCACACATACCTCATAATAAGCTATAACTAGGTATCACTAAGACATACTTTGCTTCCAGAGATCTAGTGAATTTTTAATTCATCTTTCTTAATCTAACCTTTCTTCTGGTGTCTAGGTATAGATAGCAATTAAAGCTTTCTTTCACATTTAGGGTGTGGCAAAATTATTTACCTGTCACTCAAGAAAATTGCAATGTTCTTCTTCTGTATATGTTTAAAAAAATATTGTCTACATTTTTATAAATTTTATACCATTCGTTTCATTCTATTATATTTTGAGGTTATGTGGAAACAACGTAATTATTACTGGTATATTAATTGAAAATTTCTATATGTAAATCCACTTATACAAGATGGAAAAAAATCTAGTATTTTCACATCAAAAAGTTATTCAAGATTGTTATAACCATTCAAAGTGAAGGCAGAAATAATTTATTCTCCTCCATTTTCATTTAGTCATTTCACAAGCATTATCAAACAGGTGCTATGTACTTGCGCAGTAATATGATGTGTCCTCTTTTTAGCGATGGATATGTTTAATGCATGTTTTTGTTTCTGAAGGTGCCAAGATTACAATTTACATGTACATGTTATGTACTTTTTTTTTTTTTTTTTTTTTTAATACTCAAGCCTGGGGTTAGGTTTAAGATGAATTTAGTAATCAGTGGCATTGTACAATTGAGTGATTAAGTCTGGTACAGAGAAGATGGCACTCATTTACCTCAAAAGAGATAAATAGTTAATTTATAATTCAGTTTAAAGAGTCAGTGACAGAGAAGACTGTTGGGTATTTTTGGGAGGATATAGTAAGAGGGGTCGAGACCAAAAGGGGTCAATGAAAGGAACTTCTGGTAAGAGGTATCATTTCATTTTCAAAGGTAATTAAGGCCAGGTAGAAGGAGGAAATGGTGATGAACTTCAGAGGTAACCACTTGTTAAAACCGAAGTAGATTAGCATGGATGACATGCAGGATTTGAGGAGAATGGGAGGCTGGCTCCCAAGGAGACCAAGGGCTACATCAGGGGAAGTCTTGTATGCGAAGCCAAATATCCCTGTTTAAGCCTCTGGAAGTTATGTGACTAGTGACCAGGTGTTCCCCTCCCTCTACCTCAGAGTCCTTACATGAAAAACGTGGGTGATAATGCTGGCTTTCTCATATGGTGCTTGTGAGAATAGAATGACTGTATGCGTTTGCACGTGCGTGCGCGCGTGCACACACACACACACACACACACACACAGAGGGTGCCAAAAAATATATACACATTTTAAGGAAGGATAAATAATGTTTTAAAATTGTAATAATGTATACCGATAACAAAAGATGAATACAAGTCAGGTATATACAGTTTTTGGCACCCCTGGTGCATATCTATCATCTATCTATCTATCTATCTATCTATCTATCTATCTATCTATCTATACACACACACACACACACACACACATACATACATACATACATATATATACACATATACATTTATATATATATATATATATATATCATCTCATAAAAAAGTGCTTGATATGCTAAGTATTGGATAGATGCCAAACTCAGTACTGAAGAATTTAAAGCAGGAAAATGTCACATTATAAAATCTAATCTACAGTATATCTTTTTTATGATGTGTTTGGTATTTTTTATTATTATAGAATTTTCCTATTTCTCAAAATAAAAGAGTTGTAAACAAAGGAAGAATTGCTTAGTCACTCAGATATGTATTAAACATGGTTTAATTAAAATTACATTTTTAAACCACTGAACTTCATTCTACCTTTTCCTTTTAAAATTAATTTATCTTATTTGTTTTTTATAGTTTCTATTTGGACAACTACTACAAATGTGGCTTGATCAGCTCAATATTCTGCATAAATCTAATAGAAATCAGAGGCTCTCTGGCTGTATCTGTTTCCTGAAGAGAACAATCCAAGCCAAGTTTCTGTGACAAAGGTCAGTACTTAATAGACACTTAATAACGCTGTGAAATCCTTGATGTTAAACCACAGCTTGGAATCACAGCCCTGTTTTTCACATGTGTTCTTTTGCACACAACTTTAGATACAGAAACAGATTTCCTAAATGTTTTCACTTCTTTGCTTTCAGATATATCTAATAAAAAAATGTATGTTTTTGAGTTATCTCCATAATGCCACTCTTGTTTCTTTCATTTATATACTCTTTGAGAGTAAAATTAGGAGATCAATAATTGCAAAAATTGGGTTTATTGAGGCGCAAAGTACAACTGTTAGTACATTTCAAAATCACGTGGGAATAAAGACAAGGAGGTCCTGCTTACGGGACCGTGAAGTCTTCCCTCTCCTTCCAGTTCATTTCTCTCTCTGTCTCTGTCTATGAAATCTCTCCTGTAGACATAGCTCTGGTATGTATTTCCATTAAGATGTTGGATGTTTTCCAAATAATTTCACATCTAAAATTATAAATGAGTAATTGAAAAAAAAATGTATCAATGTTAAAATATTCCAATTAATAAAGAAATATTTGGGACTTTTATATAGCATATTTACCCATAAATTCGGAGTTGCATATTGAAATGAAGGTATATTTATGTATTTATGCTAATTAGGACAATACAATGATTTTTATGGATACAAGGATGTCCTTTCCTACTTCATCTGTTTGCCTCTTATATGTAAGTGTAAAATGAAAGCGTAATTTCTGTCTATAACATTGGAATTTGAACTGAGGCTGTAGAGAGCATGGCTAGTCCAGTGTAATTGCTGGAGGTGCTCTGCTGATTCCATATCTATTGATCGAATAGATTGCACTTGAATGACACCTACGTGAAATCTGATTATAGCTTTGAAATAAAAAAGGGAAATGATCCAGTCCATTTAGAATTTTAAAGTGTTCCTAAACTGTGGAATAAAAACAGAACACCTAGTTCTACACCCAGGTGGACAGATGGGGACACTGAGAACCAGGAAGGTGAGCGTGATCACCATTGTTGCTGCAGGGTGGGGCCCCTACCTTAGATGGAAGGAAGGAACATTCCCAGACTGCCAAGTTCAGCTGGTCTTTCCTCATTTCTCCTTGATAGTCACTATGTTCAACTTTAAAAATAGTCATAAAAGTAATGTGTGCATTTTCATAAAGACAATGGGTTATTTCTTTCTCACTCTGCCTGTTCCAGTAACCTGTCGTAAGGTTCTTTTGCAGTTTTGAGAAAGAAGGTGACAAAATTCAAGCACCTTCCAAACTGCACAGCTAATCATCCTCCAGTTTCCTCATGTTATGTTCATCATTTTATACACCCATACAGAAGACTTTCATTTGATAGGATGTGAAACCATGCTAATAATGTGGGACAGTATTCTGTTTTTGACTTAGAATAATTTCTTCTTTTCCACTTTTCTAGTTAACTTTTCTTTTCAGTCAAAGAAATAAAAAGCTTATATTGTTGCTCTTCCAATGTCAGGAACATATACTAACTCACTAATGTATTACAGAGAACCAGAAAAAATATTAACTATTCTGGAACTTGACTTAGGAGGGCAAATTTTATGTCAGGCTCTCGGGGAGCTCTTAGGCCAATGTAGACCATCAGAGGTTTGCCACATCTTGCAGGATGGGCCAGCCTCAGTGTCTCTGCCACTCTCTTTCACTGGCTGGGAGCAACCCACCGGAAGTGTCACCTTTGCATGTATATGGTGGTAGACTCAGAGTACACCAGTTGGGATGTCAATCAATGGCTCTCACTGTAGCAGATTTCCAAGTGTTGCATTTTCACGGTTGCTGAACATGCTCCCATCAAATGTGGAATTTACTTTCCTTCTACAGCCGTCTGTGCTGGGCCCATGAGCTGTTTTGTCCAATAGAATGCAATATGAGTGACTGTGTATCTTCTTCAACTGAGTCTTAGGACTTCAGTGTCTTCCTTTACTGTTTGTAATGACGTCTTTTGAAAATGAGATGCCATATAAGAAGTCTGAATACCCTGAGATGACCAAGAAGAAGGCCACTTTAGCCACATAATGAAAAAAGTCTACATGGAAGAGTACGGTGGTGCCAAACATGTGAACAAAGTCTTTTTCGATCTTCTTGCCCAGCCCAGAACCCAGCCAATGGAGTCACGTGAGAGATTGCCCCCAGCCGGCACTGCATGGAGCAGAGGCACTGCCCAGGGAAGCCCTGCTCAAAATCCGGATTTAAAGAATCATGAACAAATACAATGGTTGTGGTTTTAAACCACTAAATTTTAGGTGCATTTGTTACTTTATAGATGAATCTGCCTTGGCATCCCTACCACACTCAATTACTAGCTATAGTCTTTGCAGGAGGTATAGCATTCACACAAATACCAAGGTGGACTCAGAGTGCAGTAGCTGAGAATGCCAATCAATCAAATAACGTCAATCAACTGAAACAGAAGTCACTATTCTCTGCGCTAACAAAAGTTTTAAATATATATCATTGGCTTAGTGACCAAATACAGGTGAAGGCCTCTAAGGAGGAGAGGACTCTCTTGTGGAGAATCAAAAGGCAGTCCTTTCGAGGAAATTGTTACCAGAGGCTGGAGAAAATTCAGCTTGTTTCATTTGTTGGTGGAATGTTTGGCAACACTGTTCCTATGGTATCCTGGAAGATAGGAAGGTATCCAGTTAACTCCTGGATCTAGCAATAGGAGTTTCCAGGCAGCATATTGAAAATGCTAACTGACTTCTTTTAAGTGCCTATTTTAAAGTGAAGGGAGAAAAATCAACAACAACAAAAGGAGCCACTTCATTTTCAAGCAGAATTTAGAGGAACTGTTTCTAACCTAGAACTTGCCAGGTTAGGAAATAAAACTAGTTCTCATTCCCAGAGTCTTCAGCTGGTACAAAGTCCCCAAAATAGGATATAGACTTAGAGCCAAGATCAAGTCCAGGTGCTGCCTGTAAAATGTGTTTGCAGAGTCAATATCAAGTCACAGGTATTCCGGGAAGAACTTTTGCTAAGATCTCAGAAAATATGAAATGGTAGTGCTTTGAATACCCAGCTTGACAAAAGAATCTTAAGTGATTTGTTGCATGACACCCTGATTCACAGACAAAGTAGAGGGGAACATGTCTTGAAGGAAACTGTAGATGTGGCTTTTGTCCACTGGAGTGCATTGTAATTTGATAGGTAGTAAAGGAACTTTTTTTTATGGGAACCATACCCATTTGAAAGGGACAAGGAAATTCAAAATGAAAAGAGACCTCTGGGACCTCAAACTTGTATAAGCAGAAGCAGCAGAGAAAACCCCTCAACTGCAAACATGGACAGTGTCTTATGAAACATAAAGCAGAGAGTAGAACCAAGTTCCAAGGAGAACCACTCCCTGGGAGCGGAGCTGGATTGTAGTCAATGTACGTTCCTTGTCCCCAGAACAATGGGAATTGGTGACATGCTCAGTGGATTTTAAAATTGCTGTGAATGAGTGACTGCTGTGTGCCTCCTATTCCTCCCCCCACCCTTTTTGAATGAGAGGATCTATTGCAGTTACTCTGTCTCTGTTTCCCCATTACTATCTGTTGGGTGAGGGTTAGGGAAGATACCCTTTGTGATTTTTATTCACATATCTGTGAAGTTGAGATGCCGTACCCAAAGAACTACACTAGACAAAACTTATTCTCATCTGGATTTAGCTTAGATACAGAAATCCTGATCCTCAAGCTGGGGCCTGATGCTGTAATAAAATTACATTTGGGGGAGAAGGGTGAGTGAATTTGCCTATGGGAAGGAACTGTTGTGGATATAGGGCAGAATGTATGTTCCCAAAATTGATCACAAAAGAGCTTCCCATCCCACAAGCTAGTTTGCAATGTGACTTTTCCTTGGCCTCATTAATTATGGAGTCTGTTTCTCCTCTGCTGGAATCTGGGATGACCTTGGTCCCTGCTTGACCAATAAAATACAGCAGAAGTGATTTTATGAAACTTTCCATTCTCGACCTTAAAAAGTCCACAGTTTAGGTCTTCACCACTTGGAGGAAGCAAGTGACTCTGTAAGAAGACCCACTGTCCTGAGAGCACCATGCTGTGAAGAAGCCAAAACTAGTCATGAGGAGAGATAACAGCCACCTGGAGGAGCCTTGAGACACCGGCAATGTGAGTGAAGCTTTCTTAGCCCTTCAAGTCCGGTCTAGACACAAGCTGACTGCAGCTGACTGACTGGCCCTTGTGCAGCAGAACTTCAGTGCCCTAAATCCTGACCCGTCTATTCCTGAGCAAGTAAAATGGATGTTGTTTAAAACCACTTTTGGAGAAGTCAGTCATGTAGCCAGAGTTTTAATGAATTTATTTTTAATTTAATAAGTTTATGATTCCATGTTTTGGTGGGAGTTGTGAGGAGTAAACTTGAGTATCTAATCTGTATTCTGGAACAAAAAGTTCATTCATCTACATTCTAATCAACATTTATTCATTTACTTTCTTATTACTTCAACAGAAGGACTTTATTACATAAAACATTATAATAGGTCTTGAGCATATTCTGTAGGAGCTTACAATACAGTGAAGGAGACAAGAATTTAAACAGGTAACTAACTGAAGTCAAGTGAAATGAGAGCTGGAAGGGAGTTGCATGCAATGTGTAGTTTGGCCACAGAGAATGTCACTCTCTTATGAGGTGGGGTGTGGAGATGACCTCACAGAGGAGGGAGCATGTAAGTACCTACCATTTAAAATTCAGTCAGCATAGTGTGCTCAAGTAGGCATATGAAATATATACATTAATTGAAATGTTTAATGAAAAACCTTGAGTCTTATATATAAATGTGTCTTTAAATGGCCAAAAAAAAGAAGATGGATTTTCATACCCAGAGAAAAGCAGGAGTAACAGTTTGAAAGAATCAATGATGGTAGCAGGAAGTCTTTTAGCATGTCTGGAGGGCTGGATTTGTGGAATGATGAAGTGGCCCATTTGACTTTAAAAGTACATAGAAATGATGGTAGAATATATGTAATTTGTAAGGACATACATAAAATAACATCTTTTCAGTTGATACTGGGAAGATCATGAACATTCTTAAGTAAAGTGATAAAATATGAGAAATAAATATGATGCATTATATTGACGTATCAATTGTTAGTATGTAAAAGATGAAGAATAAAGGAAAACCAAACAGAATTTCCAGACTGTTTTTTTAGCGTGGGGACTGATATTCAGATAAATTGAGCTGTGAAAACAGGTAGAAGCAAACTGCTATTACAAAAAAAAAAATCTGAATCAGCACTTTCCCATTATAGCTGTTTATATATAATGTAATTAACAGGAAAATTGTGGCAAAGGATCCTTCTGTGGGCCTGATACTCAGCCCTCTCCTCCATGATGGTGATCATGTGACCTAGAATGTGAAATTGAGCTGCCACTTAGTCTGATTCATTAAACAACATCCTAAAAATAGACACTGAAGTAGTAACATAAAATCTTAGCAAATGGCTGTTAATGGAGATCTAAAAACCCATTATCTGGTAACTTATCCATATATTATTGTTTTCTGATAAAAATAGATTATTCAGAACATAGGTAGCTCTTAATTGCATTTAAAGGAGCTCACTGAAATAACTCTTTTGTAGTGAAAATGCAATGAATTCTTTTAGCTTCAATCTCAAGAAAATAAGAAAAACATGTTTAAGTTCTATTTTACATTAAAACTAACTTATTAAATTTTATGGATAATTTTGAAAATTGTATACTACACTTACATCTGAATTACTGAAAAGGAATCCTATTGGATTCACAATCTTAATAATAATTCTTACCTGTTTGGTATTTCTAGATCTTTATGTCACATATTATTTCATTATTTAAAAATCTTTTTGAATTATTAATTTATTTTCCCAACTTTCTACGTCACCTGCACGTCTTTCCCTTGAGTGTGCAGGTTTCACCTGTTGTCTACTTGTAAAACCCTTCTTTCAATAAGAGATCGAAATCTTAGTCATTGTTATGAATGAGTAAGAAGAGATAAATGAACTTCTCATTGTTCTGAACCTGGAAATGCTAGGTAAAAAAAATAAATTCTTTCTAAACTGCAAAATAATCTTTTATTTCTCTCCTCCTCATTCCACTATGCTTTCTAATGAAACTAAGTTCATTAAGGTGTCAGTGGATGACATTTCTTCCTGAGAGTATTTGTATTTTAAAAACTTTTGAACAAATATCTCACCTGTTGAAATAAGAGTTTTTGCAAGGTCTTGAAGCATGAAATGCAGAAAGTATGGAAGAGATGAGACATTGTCCACTTGAAATTTCATGAAGTGAGATGACTGGGGAAACGAATTTAGTAAATAAGAAAAATGTGTGGGGAAGAAAGGTCCCTCGCAGGATCGGGAAATCACATCATACTGGGAACTATCTACTTTTCCAGTTTTGAAGATGACCATTTGGTTAGCTAGTCACATTTCCTGTGTTTATGTTATCTCAGCCCTGACTGTCTGAAATTTAACTATGAAATGGACTAGTGAAGTTATCCGTTATGAATGATAATCAAAGAAAAAAGATACATTTACTGAGAGTCAGTGGGAGTTTTAGCACTTCTCTCTTATGAATGCCATGCTATAGGAAAATGGAGGCAGTTGACAGTGCAACCTGGAAATAAGGAGCACACTGTTACATGTGGCGAAGGGGAAATCAATGCACAATATGGATTTAAAATACTGACTTACACTGAAGGAAATAAAACGGGAACTGGTAATGTTTTACCATTGAACTGTTTTTTAAAAAATCTCCCACATGTCCCACACAAACAACTCCAATATTAAGAAATCTCATTAGCAATTTATCATGAGTATATAAACAAAAATAACATTAAAATGGTATTTCTAGAAGGTTCTTTAGCTCTAGATCTGTATGGACATAGAAGCCTTGATCAATTAACATGACCTATTATAATTAAAACTCAGCCAAGATAGGGCACTAAAGACAATTTATGGGATTGCATTTCTGTAAGAGCTATATAACCTGATGAATGATTTCCTCAATCTTTGCTACAGTTCCAGGGCTTTCTTATAATTCTAGTGATAAAAGCACCTAATGAAATAGTTCTGAGGGGGAAGCATGTTTATCAAACTTTACTAATTTTATTATTCTTTGACCATCCAATAGCTCTCCTGATAAGACCCTAAGGGAGGATTGTCTACTATCAAAGTAGATATCAGAAACTGCTATCAAAGACTCTAGTTAATCTCTATTTAAAAGGAGTAATTTTTCTCTTATAAAAAACTTGGTAATGAAAAAAACTATGTTTCTTTTCTTTCGATCCAGGAGAAGCTTAAACCTCAAACTATAAAATAGTAGAAAGGTGTTTTTACTTACCACTTCCTCCCTAATTTATACCCCACTGGTGACACTCCACTGCTTGTGTTAATAGTCCTAATTAGTGCAAAATAAAAGCTACATGTCTGGATTTATTGTTAATTATTCATCTTGGTAAAGATATATTAAATCACAAATATAATATGATGTTTCAGTAAATCTCATAAAATTTATACCAACTATTTTCTGCTTCTCCTGTCCTTGCTTTTATTCAGTAGATACAGGGAGATGCAAATGAAATTGAAAATAGTGTTTTAAAACTATAATTTATTTTTAAAATCAGGTTTATTTATGTATGATTTACATACGGTGAAATTCACCTTTTTTAGGTGTGCATGTCTATGAGTTTTGACAGACGTATAGTCTCCTTACTTCCCATTTTGTTTTTACCAGTCTCTTCTGTTTATTTTTCCCCCTTAATGAATCCTACATGTTAGGACACTGCTTTAAGTCGTCTATACTTTATGTTCATTGTCTAATCCTATTACTATATGGATGGAGTAGTAATTTTCAAAGTTTAGTATGATTTATAACTGTGGAACATTTAAAAATATATATGATTATTATATATAGTGCAAGAAAGTGGTCCAGTTTGATTTTATTTTATTTATTTATTTATTTATTTTTTCCTATTTAATAAGGTTTTTTAATGAAACATAAATGTAATAATGATTGTTATCTTTACTACTTCTAACAAGCATCCTAGAATATTTTAAATAGAAGACATGGTTTCTCCTCATGTTGTGTCTTTCTTTTTTTTTTATTTATTTTATTTTTTTTATTTAATTAGTTTCAGGTGCACAAGACAAAGCAAAACTTAGACATTTATCATTTATATCCCTCACACTGTGTGAACCCCCCTCCCCCCATCCACTATCCCTCTGTACGTTCCCAAAACCTCTCACCTTCCCCTTATTCCCACCCCCCCGCCCCTCTAGCAACCCTCTGTTTTTCCTCCATGTTTCCAAAACTGTTTCTGATTAGTTCATTCACTTATTCTTTTCTTTAGATTCCCCATATAAGTGAGATCATATGGTATTTGTCTTTCTCTTTCTGACTTATTTCACTTAACATAATGTTCTCTAGGTCCATCCATGTTGTTGCAAATGGTAAGATTTCTTTCTTCTTTATGGCTGCGTAATACTCCATTGTATAAATGTACCACAGTTTCTTAATCCAGTCATCTACTGATGGGCATTTCGGTTGTTTCCAGGTCTTGGCTATTGTATATAGTGCTGCAATAAACATAGGAGTGCATAAAGATTTTTGAATTGGAGTTTTGGATTTCTCCGGATAGATACCTAGGAGTGGGATTGCTGGATCATAAGGTAGTTCCATTTTCAGATTTTTGAGATATCTCCAAACTGTTTTCCATAGTGGCTGCACCAATCTGCATTCCCACCAACAGTGCACCAGCGTTCCCTTTTCTCCGCATCCACGCCAGCACTTGTTGTTTGTTGATTTATTGATGATAGCCATCCTGACTGGGGTGAGGTGGTATCTCATTGTGGTTTTTATTTGCATTTCTCTAATGGTTAGTGAGGTTGAACATTTCTTCATATGTCTGTTTGCCATCTGTGTGTCCTTTTTAGAAAAATGTCTCTTCATGTCCTCTGCCCATTTTTTAATTGGGTTGTTTGTTTTTTTGGAGTTGAGTTGAGTGAGTTTTTATAAATTTGTGATATTAACCCCTTATCAGATATATCATTGGCAAATATCTTTTCCCAATCAGTAGGATCCCTTTTTGTTTTATTGATGGTTTCCTTTGCTGTGAAAAAGCTTTTTAGTTTGATGTAATCCCACATGTTTATTTTTCCTCTTACTTCCCTCTGCGAGGATATATCAGTAAAAATCTTACTCCGGGTAATGTCTGTGAAGTTTCTTCCTATATTTTCTTCTAGGAATTTTATGGTTTCAGATCTTACATTTAAATCTTTAAGCCATTTTGAATTTATTTTTGTATGTGGTGTAAGGAGGTGATCCAGCTTCATCTTTTTGCATGTGTCTGTCCAAGTTTCCCAGCACCATTTATTGAATAGACTGTCTTTACCCCACCGTACATTCTTGCTTCCATTGTCATAGATTAAGTGGCCATATAGGCATGGATTTATTTCTGGACTCTCTATTCTGTTCCATTGATCTATGGGTCTGTTTTTATGCCAGTACCATGCTGTTTTGATTACTGTAGCCTTGTAGTATAATTTGAAGTCAGGTATTGTTATACCTCCCACTTTGTTCTTATTTCTCAAGATTGTTGAAGATATCCGGGGTCTTTTGTTATCCCATATAAATTTTAGGATTATATGTTCTATTTCTGTGAAAAATGTCGTTGGTAGTTTGATAGGAATTGCGTTGAATATATATATTGCCTTAGGCAGTATGGACATTTTAACTATATTAATTCTTCCTATCCATGAACATGGTATGTGTTTCCATCTATTTGTATCTTCTTTCATTTCTTTCTTCAGTGTCTTATAATTTTCTGAGTACAGATCTTTTACTTCTTTGGTTAAATTTATTCCCAGGTATTTTATAGTCTTTGGAGCAATTGTAAATGGAATTGCTTTTTAATTTCTCCTTCTGATGTTTTATTATTGGTATATACAAATGCAACTGATTTCTGAATATTAATTTTGTATCCTGCTACTTTACTAAATTCATCTATCAGCTCTAATAGTTTCTTGGTGGAGTCTTTAGGGTTCTCTAAATATAGTATCATATCATCTGCATATAATGACAGTTTTACTTCCTCCTTACCGATTTGGATGCCTTTTATTTCTTTTTCTTGTCTGATTGCTGTGGCTAGAACTTCCAGCACTATGTTGAATAGAAGTGGAGAAAGTGGGCAGCCTTGCCTTGTTCCTGATTTTAAGGGGAATGGTTTTAGTTTTTCCCCATTGAGTATGATGTTAGCTGTGGGTCTATCATATATGGCCTTTATTATGTTGAGATATGATCCTCTATTCCCACTTTCTTAAGGGTTTTTATCATGAATGGCTGCTGAATTTTATCAAATGCTTTTTCTGCGTCAATTGATATGATCATATGATTTTTATTTTTCATTTTGTTAATGTGGTGTATCACATTAATTGATTTGCGGATGTTGAACCACCCTTGCATACCAGGGATGAATCCCACTTGATCATGGTGTATAATCTTTTTAATATATTGCTGAATTCTGTTTGCTAGTATTTTGTTGAGGATTTTTGCATCTATGTTCATTAGCGATATCGGCCTGTAGTTTTCTTTTTTGTGGTGTCTTTGTCTGATTTTGGGATCAGGGTGATAGTGGCTTCGTAAAAGTGTTTGGGAGTCTTCCTCCTCTGGATTTTTGGAAGAGTTTGAGGAGAATAGGTGACAATTCTTTTTTGAACGTTCTGTAAAATTCACCTGTAAAGCCATCTGGTCCAGGGCTTTTGTTTGTTGGGAGATTGTTGATTACTGATTCAATTTCCTTGGTGGTAATCAGTCTATTCAGGTTTTCTGTCTCCTCTTGAGTTAGCCTTGGGAGGTTGTATGCATCTAGGAAATTGTCCATTTCTTCCAGGTTGTCAAATTTGTTGGCATACAGTTGCTCATAGAAATTTCTTAGGATTTTTTGTATCTCTGCGGTGTCTGTTGTCACTTCTCCTCTTTCATTACTGATTTTATTAATTTGGGTCCTCTCTCTCTTTTTTTTAATGAGTCTGGCTAAAGGTTTGTCAATTTTGTTTATCTTCTCTAAGAACCAACTCTTGGATTCATTGATCTTTTGTATTGTTTTTCTGGTTTCTATTTCATTTATTTCCGCTCTGATCTTTATTATCTCCTTCCTTGTACTCCCTTTGGGCTTATTTTGTTGTTCTTTTTCCAGATCCCTTAAGTGTGAAGATAAACTGTTGATTAGTGATGTTTCTTGTTTCTTTAGGTAGGCCTGCAGTGCTATGAACTTCCCTCTTAGGACTGCTTTCACTGCATCCCATAGATTTTGGGTCGTTGTATTTTCATTTTCGTTTGTCTCGAGATATCTTTTGATTTCTTCCTTGATCTCCTGTTTGACCCATTCATTGTTTAGTAACATATTATTCAGCCTCCATGAATTTGTGTGTCTTCCAGTCTTTTTCCTGTAGTTCATTTCTAATTTCATAGCACTGTGGTCAGAGAAGACAATTGGTATGATTTCAATTTTCTTAAATTTATCCAGACTTGCTTTGTGGCCTAACATATGGTCTATCTTGGAGAATGTTCCATGTGCGCTTGAGAAGAACGTGTATTCTGCAGCATTGGGGTGGAATGCTCTGAAAATATCGGTTAAATCCAAGTGGTCCAATGTGTCATTTAAGGCTGTTGTTTCCGTATTGATTTTCTGTCTGGAAGACCTGTCCCTTGTTGTCAGAGGTGTGTTGAAGTCCCCTACTATGATAGTGTTACTGTTGATCTCCATCTTTATGTCAGTCAATATCTGTTTTATATATTTAGGTGCTCCTATGTTGGGTGCATAGATGTTTACTAGGGTTATATCCTCTTGTCGAATTGATCCCTTTATTATTATATAGTGTCCATCTTTGTCTTTTAATATTTTCTTCATTTTAAAGTCTATTTTGTCAGAGATAAGTATTGCAACTCCAGCTTTTTCTCATTTCCATTTGCATGGAATATCTTACTCCAACCCTTCACTTTTAGCCTGTGTGTGTCTTTTGATCTGAGGTGAGTCTCTTGTATACAGCATATACAAGGGTCTTGCTTTCTTATCCATTCAGCCACCCTATGTCTCTTGATTGGAGCATTTAAACCATTTACATTTAAAGTGATTATTGATAAGTACATAGTTATTGCCATTTTTAAATTTGTGGATAAATTGTTTTCGTCTTTCTTCTATTTACAGAAGTCCTTTTAGTATTTCTTGCAATGCTGGCTTGGTGGTAATGAATTCCTTTAGCTTATTCTTTTCTGGGAAGCTCTTTATCTCACCGTCAATTTTAAATGATAGCCTTGCTGGATAAAGCAACCTAGGTTGTAGGCCTTTGTTTTCCATCACTTTGAGTATCTCCTGCCACTCCCTCCTGGCCTTCAATGTTTCTGCAGAAAAGTCATTTGATAGTCTTATGGGAGTTCCTTGTATGTAACCCTCTGTCTTTCTCTTGCTGCTTTTAGGATTCTCTCTTTGTCTTTAATCTTTGCCATTTTAGCTATAATGTGTCTTGGAGTGGACCTGTTTGGGTTTATCCTGGTTGGAACTCTCTGCACTTCCTGGACTTGTATGTTGGTTTCCTTCATCAGGTTAGGGAAATTTTCAGACATTATTACTTCAAATATGTTCTCAATCCCTTGTTTCTTCTCTTCACCTTCTGGTATTCCTATGATGCATGTTGTTGCGCTTGATGTTATCCCATAGGTCTCTTAAACCATCTTCATTGTTTTTTATTCTTTTTTCTTTCTGTTGTTCTGTTTGGGTGATCTCTGCTAACTTGTCTTCTAAGTCGCTGATTCGATCCTCTGCTTCATCTAACCTGCTGTTAATTCCTTCAAGTGAGTTCTTTATTTCGGTAACTGTGTTCTTTAGTTCTAACTGGTTGTTCGTTATGATTTCTACATCCTTCTTGATGTCCTCTCTAAGTTCCTTAAACATTCTTATCATCAGTATTCTGAACTCTGTCTCTGACAGTTTGGTTACCTCTGCTTCATTTAGTTCCATTTCTGAAGGTTTCTTCTGTTCTTTTATTTGGGATATGTTTCTTTGTTTCCTCATTCTGGCTGACTCTCTGTGTTTGCTTCGATGTAATAGATAGATGCCCTGGAGTTCTTATTTCTTGCTGGATTAGTATATAATAAATGTCCTTTATATTTGACTTGCACTACTTCGTTCTTCTCCCCTGCGTGTGCTCTAAAAGTGACTCTTGTGTTGTGTATATTGTCCTGTTAAAGAAGATCCTTAATTGCTTTTTGCTTGTGAGTAGGTGGAGTTAACTCCTAGGCTGACTAGTTGTGAGACTTGGCTTTGCCCACGCAGGGTATTCTGCTGCGTGAGGATTGACCGCTTAGATGTGGTTTGCCCTTTGGCCTCTATGTGCCTGTAAAGAATCCCCTCTGAGTGTGTCACTTGTAGGTCAAACCCGGTAGTACTCTGGCTTGGTCTGGAGTTGGCCGCTGGGTATGTTGAATCTTGTGCCTCTTAAGCTGGGCACTGGTAGGGCAATTACAGAACAAAGCAAATCACCAAGCACAACAATAACAACAAGGAAAAAGTCAAATACATTCACATGTAAAAAAACAATCGACAACCCCCACTCGACACAGGCAAAGATGTCAGAAATATAAAGACAAATCAAAACAGAACAAAAAAAAACAGCGCCAGTTGTGGCTTAAGCCCACCAAGTAATCTCCAGGTTGTTCTCTGCTATAGCACAGAGTCCCCACTCGACACAGGCAAAGATGTCAAAAATATAAAGACAAATCAAAACAGAACAAAACAAACAAACAAAAAACAAACAAACAAACAAACAAAAACCACAGCACCAGTTGTGGCTTAAGCCCACCAAGTAATCTCCAGGTTGTTCTCTGCTATAGCATAGAGTCCCCACTCGACACAGGCAAAGATGTCAAAAATATAAAGACAAATCAAAACAGAACAAAAACAAACAAACAAAAAACAAACAAACAAAAAACAAACAAACAAACAAAAAACACAGCGCCAGTTGTGGCTTAAGCCCACCAAGTAATCTCCAGGTTGTTCTCTGCTGTAGCACAGAGTCCTCACTCAACACAGGCAAAGATGTCAAAAATATAAAGACAAATCAACACAGAACAAAAAAACAAACAAACAAACAAAAAACAAACAAACAAAAAACACAGCGCCAGTTGTGGCTTAAGCCCACCAAGTAATCTCCAAGTTGTTCTCTGCTGTAGCACAGAATCCCCACTCAACACAGGCAAAGATGTCAAAAATATAAAGACAAATCAACACAGAACAAAAAAAAAACAAACAAACAAAAAACAAATAAAAAACAAACAAACAAACAAAAAACACAGCGCCAGTTGTGGCTTAAGCCCACCAAGTAATCTCCAAGTTGTTCTCTGCTGTAGCACAGAATCCCCACTCGATACAGGCAAAGATGTCAAAAATATAAAGACAAATCAACACAGAACAAAAAACAAACAAACAAACAAACAAACAAAAACCAAACAAACTAACAAAAAACACAGCGCCAGTTGTGGCTTAAGCCCACCAAGTAATCTCCAAGTTGTTCTCTGCTGTAGCACAGAATCCCCACTCGACACAGGCAAAGACGTCAAAAATATAAAGACAAATCAAAACAGAAAAAAAAAAAAAAAAAAAAAGACAGCGCCAGTTGTGGCTTAAGCCCACCAAGTAATCCCCTGCGTATTGTGTAGGTAGAGCCGGTCACCTAATGCCCAGAGTGACTCTGAGGCTGCAGCTTTAGATGCGTGGGGCTGAGGGGTCTGGACAGTAGGTTTTACAAAGTCAGTGCAGTTTCTGCCCTTGCCGGCACATATGCACACCGAGAATAGCACCACCAGCCCTGTGTCCAGCTCTCCTGAGTCTTAGGGCACCTCTTCCCTGTGTGTGTGTGTGTGGCCGGCAGGGAATTCCTCAGCTGCTGAAAGCTGAGTGCTGTATCTGCCACTTACTGCTGATCCCTGGGAGTGCCTCCGCTGATGTAATTGCCCCGCCCTAGGCAGGCCAGAAAGGGTGGGGGCTGGGGATGGAAAGAGGGGTCTTCTCTTTCCCAGCCCAGCTGTGTCACACCCCACCCACAGGCCAGAAACGGTGGTATCTGGGGGTGGATGAGTCTTCTGTCTCCTAGTCCAGGGCAGACCACACTCTTCTCAGCCTCTTCCCTGGACCAAAGCCAGCGGCCAGTCTTCCCTTAGCCCAAACCCCAAGGCTCCTCTGTAATCTGACACTGCTCTTAGATCAGGAGCCAGTTTAAGTCTCTGGAAGGGTGGGGGTAGGATTGGAAGAGCGGGGGGAGGGGCCCAGGTATGGAGTTTAATAGCCTCAAATGCTAGATATCCTCCCTCTGCGGGGGGGAGAGGTCTGCTGTGGGACGCAAAGTAGAGTCCGCCACCTGGCTTTTGTGTTCTCTCTTTTGTCCTGGGAACCCCTGCGTCTCTGCAGCTGGGGATGTGTTTGCCCCGCTCTAGGCTGGCTAGAAAGGGTGGGGGCTGGGGATGGAAGGAGGGTCTTCTTTCCCAGTCCCGCTGTCTTAACACTCTTCCTGCAGGCCAGAAAAGGTGGTGGCTGGGGGCGGAAGATTCCCAGCTCCTAGCCTCCTCCCTGGGCCCGCCTGTCTTCCCGGAGCCGGGGCTCCAAGGCGCCTCTGTAATCTGCCGCTGCTCCTTAGTGCAGGGGCTAGATCAAGTCTCTAGAAAGGCGGGGGTAGGGTCGGAAGAGCGGGGGAAGGTGCCCAGGCACGGAGTCTGTGTTCCTTGTCCGGCCCAAGGACCAACTGAGGTTATTAGCTGAAGTTAATGCTGGATATGCTGCCCCTGCAGCGGGAGAGGTCCGCTGTGGGACGCAGGGCAAAACGCCCACCTCCTGGCTTCCGGGCTCTCCTCCGTCCTGGGATATCCTGCGTATCTGTAGCCGTGGGTGTGGGCTGGAATTTCACAGGCACAGGTGCGGAGCAGATTTCCACAACCCAAGGGTGGGGGCAATTTCTACCGCCACAGGTGTGGACCGCGATCCCAACCCGCCCCACCGCCGCCAGAGGTGCGGCGTGTCTCCGCTCCGCTCCTTCCTTCTTCCCTGCTCGCCTAATTTTTCCCCACCTGCAAGAAATCCCTCGAGTCTCTTCGCTGTTCTGCGTGATGAGCAGAGAGTCCTTTGATGGGTTATAAGCTTCCCGTTTCTGATAAGCACCTAATGAAATAGTTCTGAGGGGGAAGCATGTTTATCAAACTTTACTAATTTTATTATTCTTTGACCATCCAATAGCTCTCCTGATAAGACCCTAAGGGAGGATTGTCTACTATCAAAGTAGATATCAGAAACTGCTATCAAAGACTCTAGTTAATCTCTATTTAAAAGGAGTAATTTTTCTCTTATAAAAAACTTGGTAATGAAAAAAACTATGTTTCTTTTCTTTCGATCCAGGAGAAGCTTAAACCTCAAACTATAAAATAGTAGAAAGGTGTTTTTACTTACCACTTCCTCCCTAATTTATACCCCACTGGTGACACTCCACTGCTTGTGTTAATAGTCCTAATTAGTGCAAAATAAAAGCTACATGTCTGGATTTATTGTTAATTATTCATCTTGGTAAAGATATATTAAATCACAAATATGATGTTTCAGTAAATCTCATAAAATTTATACCAACTATTTTCTGCTTCTCCTGTCCTTGCTTTTATTCAGTAGATACAGGGAGATGCAAATGAAATTGAAAATAGTGTTTTAAAACTATAATTTATTTTTAAAATCAGGTTTATTTATGTATGATTTACATACGGTGAAATTCACCTTTTTTAGGTGTGCATGTCTATGAGTTTTGACAGACGTATAGTCTCCTTACTACCCCTTTTGTTTTTACCAGTCTCTTCTGTTTATTTTTCCCCCTTAATGAATCCTACATGTTAGGACACTGCTTTAAGTCGTCTATACTTTATGTTCATTATCTAATCCTATTACTATATGGATGGAGTAGTAATTTTCAAAGTTTAGTATGATTTATAACTGTGGAACATTTAAAAATATATATGATTATTATATATAGTGCAAGAAAGTGGTCCAGTTTGATTTTATTTTATTTTAATTTGATTTTATTATTTTTGTGTGTGTATCTGTCTAGTTATCTCAACACTATTTATTGAAGAGACTGTCATCTCCCCCATTGTATATTCTTGCCTCCTTTGTCATAGATTGATTAACCATATAGGCAGGGGGTTATCTCTGGGCTCTCTATTCTGTTTCACTGATCTGTGTGTTTTTGTGCCAGTATCACACTGTTTTGATTACTATAGTTTTGCAGTATAGTTTGAAATAAATGAAACTGGACCACTTTCTTACACCATATATAAAAACTCAAATTGGATTAAATATTTAAATGTAAGACCCCAAACCATAGAACTCCTGGAGGAGAACAGAGGCAGTGAGCTCTTTGGCATTGGTCTTAGCAATATATATATATTTGAATATTTCTCCCCAGTGATGGGCAACAAAAGCAAAAATAAACAAATATCATGACACCAAACTAAAAAAGCTTTTGCACAGCAGAGAAAGCCATCGACAAAACAAAAAGACAACCTATGGAATAGACGATATTTGAAAATGATATATCTAATAAGGGGTTTATTTCCAAAATATATAAAGAACTCATGCATACTGTTGGTTGCCAGAGGGGACGGGATGGA
This sequence comes from Rhinolophus sinicus, assembly GCF_036562045.2. Taxonomy (NCBI): domain Eukaryota; kingdom Metazoa; phylum Chordata; class Mammalia; order Chiroptera; family Rhinolophidae; genus Rhinolophus; species Rhinolophus sinicus. The sequence goes on along the minus strand of NC_133753.1, from coordinate 134,647,998 downwards.
AAGATGGGTGGAAAAGATGAAGGGGAGTAGGAGGTAAAAACTTTAGTTGTAAAAATATAAGTCAATAGTATGTAATGTATAGCTTAGGGAATATAATAACTTTGTACATTGACAGATGGTTACTAGACTTGTAGTGGTGATCACATCATACGATATGTAAGTATTGAATTATTACTATGTTGCATGCCTGAAACTAACAAACTGATAGAATATTGAATGTTAAGTCTGCTTTAATAATACACGTATATGTTTGATTAGATCCAACTCCCAAATATCATGATTCAATAATTCTTATGTGGAACCCCTTTTAAAAAGTTGAGGAAAATGCTGTAATTAGATGTTGGAAAATGAGTAAAATATAAAGACACAAAATATGCCCTGAAGTGATTACAAAGTGAGACCTATTGCTGCTAAAATGCTATGATGTAGGCCTACAAAGAGATCCCTCTGTTGCCCAGCTGCTATTTCTTGCCCCACACAGAGGAGGATGAGTGGAGTTGCTGGCTGCAGCATTGGGAGAGCTACCATGAGTCATTGTGGTCTTCAACTCCTTTCTGCTCTCCTTTCTTTTTTCTTTTTTCTTTTTTTTTTAATTAAAAATTTTTAGGTGACAATGGTTAGTAAAATTATGTAGGTTTCAAGTGTACGATTCTGTAATATGTCATCTATAGCTCACAATGTGTGTTCACCACCCAGAGTCAGTTCTCCTTCTATCACCATATATTTGACATTGTTTACCCTTTTCTACAACTCCCCTCCTCCCTTACCCTCTGGTAACCACTAAACTATTGTCTGTGTCTATGAGTTTTTGTTTCTTTATTTGTTTGTCTTGTTCCTTTGTTGCTTTCAATTTTTTTGTCCCACATATCATTGAAGTCATATGGTTCTCGATTTTTTCTGTGTGACTTATTTTGCTTAGCATAATCATCTCAAGATCCATCCATGTTGTTACAAATGGCACTATTTCATCTTTTCTTATGGCAGAGTAGTATTCTCACCATGTTGTTGCAAATGACACTATTTCATCTATTCTCACCATGTTGTTGCAAATGACACTATTTTATCTTTTACGTCAGATATAGTCCCATTCATTTATTTTAGCTTTTACTTCCCTTGTCTTTGAGGTCAAATTCATGAAATCCTCACTGAACCCAAGGTTCATAAGTTTAGTGCCTATGTTTTCTTCTATGCAGTTTATTGTTTCAGGTCTTAGGTTTAGGTCTTTGATCCATTTTGAGTTAATTTTGGTACATGGTGACAGATAGCAGTCTATCAATAGTTTGATTCTTTTGCACATGGCTTTCCAATTCTCCCAGCACCATTTATTGAAGAGGCTTTCTTTTCTCCATTGTATGTATTTGTCTCCTTTGATGAAAAGTATCTGTCCATATTTATGTGGGCTTATTTCTGAGTTTTCAAATTCTATTCCATTGGCCTGTGTGTCTGTTTTCCTGCCAATACCATGCTGTTTTGATTAATGTTTCTCCATAGTACAAGATGAAGTCAGGGAGTGAAATACCTCCAGCATTATTCTTTTTTCTTAGGATTGTTTTGCCTATTCTAGGTCTTTTGTGGTTCCACATAAATCTGCTTCTCTCCTTTCTTTTACACCTTTATATCTTTCCATTCCCTTCTCAGTCTTTGAATATTCCTCCTCATGCAGAAAAAGGTTGGTAGTCATTTATAATAAACTGCAACTCATTTATTTTAGTTTATTAAATCTTTTATTAGCATTTTCTAGCTATTTAATTTAACTAAAAACAAACAAAAAAATATTTAAACTTTTATTAGTAGAGGAACCAAAGAATAGCAGCTTGCCAAATGGATAGGTGTATTATTTGGTAAACAGTATTTTAAAAATAAATTGAATTAGGTGCCAATATTTAAAAATGAAGATATTTTACACAAAATATGTGAGTTTCCTCCTTGGTAAAATGCCTGTATGTAAAATACTTTAGAGCAATCAGTATGATGCTACATATCTGCATGTTAATTTTAATTCTCAGGGTGATCAGCCAAAGCTAGTAATTTGCAGGGAAATCTACACACCTGAGAAATGTGCTTTAAGCCCCTTTTTGCTTTATCCCAAAAATGGATTTTTATCAGTGAAATTTTGGTCTTTTAGCTCAAATTGGATTACAGAGTGAAATGAAAAGTATTCAACAGGAGGTGTGCACTGGCAGCTCATATATGCTTTTAAATCCTGCAAAGATGGTTATGAGCCTATATCCTGCATCCCATTGGGATGGCTGGCACCCCAGGTTAGTGTCTAATCTGTCCTATATATATGGTCATTGGTTTAGGAGCTTTAAGGATTGCATCATGCCAACAAGGGACCAGAAAACACTACCTCAGCGATCTTGTAGTTTCTGCCTTGAGTAAACCTTTCACAAGGTTGTGACCAGAGCACCTAAAAGACCTGAGTAAGACTTCTGTAAAGAATATGTATTAACTTTATTTTTGCTTGCATTGCAACTCGCTGTCTAAAGAAAGTCTGTGTATGGCAGATTTTGGTCTGAAAGCTGCTTTCCTAACAACCTGGTAGTGAGTTTGTGGATGTGAAGCTAACCTTTGTCAGCCCCAACTTCTTCAGCGGCCACTGCTGTCTGGAAACCCTAAGAACTGTGCGTGTCAAACTGCATTAGGTCCACTTGCAGCACTCCCCTTGGAAAATAAGGAGGTTTGACAACTTTGGACCCCCATTATTTGACAGGAAACAGTGAGGAAGACCTGAGAAGCAGCTGTGTCCTTTACTGAGTCATGTAATCTCTCTTTTCCACAGCAAGGCCAACTTGCTCTTGCCTAATCGCAGCCTGGTGCTTTTATGCTTATCTCTCAATTGGCCCCATGGGCACTGGAACCTATGATCCCTGCACTGAAAGAATTTCAGATTCTGTCAAGCAGGTGTGGGAGCAGCATTAAGATTAGGCCACTTCTCTAGGTGTTCAAACTCGTGGATAGGAATAGCTCTGAGGATAAACTTGCATTTATTCATTTTGGTTCTTAGACAGAATGGATTAAATAGGCATTCTGGATCATTGAACTGCCCTCATTCTCTTCCTTCCTTGCTCTTATCCCATTATGCTTATCTTTCCCATCCTCAGCCCCTAATATCACAAATTAGGGATCCAGAGGTCTTTCTCTCTCTCTCCCATAGTGGAATCCATAGCCCATGGAAGCCATCCATGGCACAAGGACCCATGGCTTTAAGTAGGCTGCCAACTAGGGCACCAACTCAGAATAAGTAAACGCTTCCAAAACCCGCTAAGGAGTGTATGGACGAGGGTTCATCAACGAGAAGCATAGGGGCCCAGGACATAACGTGTGTGTGTGTGTGTGTGTGTGTGTGTGTTATGGTGACGATGAAAGAATGTGCCAAAAATGGAGTCAGGGAAAATTAGAAGTTTAAATATTTAATGATCAAAGTGAGATGAGAATATGAGGTATTACTTTACTACACAAAGTAAATGTTCATCTGTCTTTCGAGTAAGCTCCCCCTATGTAGTCTTAAATCCCATTAGGACCATGATTATTGAATATAAGCACAAGTATAATTGCCACATTATTGCTGTAAACAGGAATATCTCCCTTTATTGCCATTTTTATATTAATAGTTTGTTGCTTGTTTAATATAGTCATGTACGAATCTTCATGAACAGTTATTTACTTAAAAATATGTAAGATTCATGGCAGTAGGGCTTTTGTTTGGTTTGTTCACAATACCCACAGTGACTTGACTACTTCTTAGCAAATAATATGATGACTTTTTAAAAAATGAATGAATTTTTGTGTGTGTGTTGAGAGAGAGAGAGAGAGAGATACAAGGAGAGAGAAGTGTCTGAGCATTAGGGTAAAGAAACATACTAATCTCTACCAATTAAAATACTAATTAAGTTTTTGTTGCATTATTGAGTAAAATTATGGAATAAAAATATTCAATTTCCTATATGCATATTTCTTTATATAAAGATTCAAATTGTTCAAGATTTATAATATTAAATACAAAATGCATATTCTTTTATTCGCCAATATATGTTGTAGGTCATAAAATAAAAGTACCAAATCCTTACAGAGAGTACTTTTTATTCAGTCTCTGTGCGGCGGTAAACAGGTTTTCTTAGTTAAATCTCAGAAAGTAGAGCTCTTTGTCCCTTTCCCAAACAAAATAAAAGAGTCAGTGGTCTAATCTTGAAATCATCTTCATCCTTTTATCAGGGAGGGTTTGAATAGGAGATAGTAATTATTCGGTGAGTACTTGAGCTCTTTCAGTGAAAGATGTTAATTGGTACAAAAATGCTATCATTATCTAGCACTCTTGAATGTTAGTGTTGCATGGAATTCAAATTCTCACCACTTGACTGACATGCATGTCAGAAATCCAGCCCTGAGGAATCAAAAGTTATAATTTGTGGTATTTTTCATATTAATCATCCTTGTGTTGATACCTTGAAATATTGGGAGGAAAAAATAATATTGATTTTAACCATTTTACCAGTGTGCCACTAGCTAAGCATGTGGAGAAGTGTAGCACAGAGAGAGCTACGAGGAAGGAAAAATGCAGAGGACTAGATGGACGGCTCCTAAAAGTAGAAAAGGGTGCTTTGTTCTTTGTTTTTCTTTTTGCACTACCTGCACCTCTGTACTAACATAGCAGCGCCCCTCTTCCATCTCCACCCTGGCTGTGGGGAAGCCTGGTTTACTGTGACCCACTGAGGCACAGAGAGGCTTCCCCCTCCCACAGGCCTGAGGTTCTCCCCAGTGTCTAGGGCCCAGCTCTCCACTTCACAGGATTATGAGTGTCCTGGGCCATTGAAAGAGCAAGTAGTCCAGAACAATTCAAACGGGGCTGAGAAAAGTCTCAGGGCAGATGGTAGACACTGATCAGCAAACTGGGAAGTCCTCCCCATACAACAGCCATAAACAAGGTGGAATGGCTCTTTTCCCCTAAGGATAAAAAGTGCCCACTCAAGGGCACCTGGAGCTCTGGGTGTTGTTACAGATTTCTTGGAGCTCTGACGAAGACAACTGATGATGCAGGGCGGGGTAAAGGCAGGGGCTCTCCTGACCATGTGGTCCTTTTTAGTTGGCTTTTTTTCTTTTTTTTTTTTTTAAACCAGCCTCTGTCATTTATCATCTCCTCATTTTACCCCCTTTCCTTTAACGTATGAAATGTTATCTTTTCTAGGGGGCAGATGACCTGGTCTTCTTTTGCTTTTCCCAACCAATGTTTATGACATTAACTTTGTGCCTCAGGTTTTTGGGGGCTTAGGTTTTGAAACTCACAAACACCAGTCTCAATAGTGATGTTCTGAGTTAGTTTAAGTTCAGTGCTATGTCTACACAGGGTGTAGTGATCACTGTGGACTTGGAAAGCACTTCTGCTTACTTGATTTTGAAAAACATAGTACTTAATAGAAAGTTATTTATAATCAATGCATTAATACTCAAATACAGTAATTATCATTAAAATCTAAAATATCTGTTTATTATAAGAGACAGAAAATATAATTAGCTATAGTATAAGTAATTTTGTAATAGTTCTTTGCACTTTAAATTATGTTTGTTTACTTGGATAATAACCATGTATCAATTGTAGCTTTGTTTTTCCTTTTATGAAAATTGCTATCATCTGTTTTCTTCCTAATACTTAATATTGATGTATGTGTAAGAAAAGAGCAGGGGTAGCTCTACAGAAAGGAAACTATAAAACTGTTTAATAAATCTTAATACAAAGACCAAATACATCCTTGAATTAAAATAGTGAGTAGATAACAGAGAATAGAGGTGAATGAAGAGAACGGCAGGAAAATAGACAAATGGGTGAAGAGAAAAGCAGATAAATTCAGAGACTGAGCGATTCTAAGGTAAGTTAGAATTCAACACAAATATCTAACTATACAAAGGAAAGGAGACAGAAGACAATGAGTGATCCACTGAGACACACAGAGAGTGGGTTTAGCTCAGTGCTTGATGTATATAAGAAACTCAGCACATGTTTATTAAATGTGAGAATGAAAGAAATATAGGCAGAGCAAAATTAACTTCATGAGATGAAAATATCCATACTGTAACCTTTACATTCAACTTGAAGGCTTAAATCCACATGTGATTTTTGCAAATGCTGTTTAGGCGTAAGTACCTTTCAGTGTTTGAAACATAATCTGGTTCATATAAAATAAAACACTGTGCTTGTTGAACCATAGTCAAGTGTTGGCAATCTCTGCTGTTGGAAGCAGAAAAAAACTTGTGTAATTTAATACAAAAGATAATTTAAAACTTTTTAAAAAGTACATTGTGAAACAGTGTCTACACATATTCAGATAAATCATTGGGTCAGTGGATTTTTCTGTATTAATCACGATTTTCATAGAAAAATGTTAAAATTATCATTGATTTTAGCTGGGGCATAAGATTATTGTGCAAGGCATTTTAGAAAATTAAAAAGTCATGTTTGTCCAAAAATTTATCATAAGAGTAAATGTCCAAACATTGATAAACTGTTATGTAAATTATGTTACATTAACTTAATTTAATTTTAAAGGCTATATAATCAGTTATAAACATTCTTCCAAAAAGAATGTTATGGCTTTGTATGACAGTGAATGCAAATATACAGGGTTTGGGAGAAAAAATAGAAAAATAAAAATACTTAATTTATTAAAATGGTAGGATTTGATTTTTCCTGTTTTTATTTATTTAAAAAAATTTTTTTTTAATTTTAAAAATTTTTTTCCTGGTTTTATTTCTAACTGACATATTTGTTTCATAAAAAGTGAAGAGTTGTCAATGACCATTTACAAAAGTTATTTTCTGTGCATGAATATTCCAAAGTTGATATTTGCTATATGTTTCTTTGAAAAACTGAAGTAAAATTATTACATAAAGTTAAGCCTCTTACCTATGGAACTCATACCATTTCATTAGACAAATAAATGACTATCCTATTGTTTAGGACTGGTAAGCTCTAACATTTACTTTTCAGTGCATTTTCAAATGTCTATTTTCTCTGGTGAATTTGTGAAGGAGACAAGGTCAGGTGTTTTCAAACCTTATCCTTCCTTGAGTCATATTTTGGTTGCTTAAGGTCATCACTCTAATGGAGGAGATAGTTGACAGTTTCTTCAGAGGTGAAAAAGAAAATTAGTTCAAGACATTTCATCAATATTTCTCATGCAAATTATAAGGCTGTGTAATTTTTACTGCAGTTATTGGTAACTAGTTAATCTAACCTTTGGCGTCAGTTAAGGGCATTGAGGTGGAGGCATTTGTTTAAAAAAATAGTGTTAGTTTTCTTTTGTCCTGAGAACTGATCCAATAAAATAATGCTTACTATTATTCAGTTACAGAATTCTCATTACTTAGACATACAACAAAACATCCCTACATTATTAGCAAAAAACTCATATTGTGAGGATTATATTAACAGATAGAATTGACACTAGGTCCTCATGGAATCTAGCAAATACATTTAAAACTCATTAATTTCTCCAAAATTGTTTTTGACTTAAGCAATTGCCATTAACTGCACCTCCATTTATCAGTGCCAACAACTTTCCTCCCTGGGTTTCTGTGTCCTCTAATAGTTCTTGAGATCTATAGATCACTGGACTCAATGAGAACCTGACAGCAGCAGAATCCCCTCATAAACATATCTCAAAATGAAGGTGAGGCAGAGAAGAAGGTACTCTTGCTTTTGCTGTTTAATTTTCTTTATATATATATTTTTAATTTATTGGGGTGACAATTGTTAGTAAAATTACATAGATTTCAGGTGTACAATTCTGTATTAAATCATCATAAATCCCATTCAGTGTTCACCACCCAGAGTCAGTTCTCTTTATCTCAATGAGTAAGTTTCATTAAATTTGAAATACATATTTAGAGTTTCAAGAATAAGAATATCTGATCTTGAATGTTAAACAAGTTAAGCTGAGCCTGGTAAAATGGGAAGTAGTAAAAAACAGGAAAAACTAAGAGGATAATTAAAGTTAACATAAACTAAGATACAACACAATTATTAGAAAACAAGTGTTTAAGAGTAAGTATTTTTGATGTTTCGTACATAGTAGGCATGATGCAAACATTACTTAGGTCTATTTAAGTAGTATCCAACTTAGAATGCGCGATTTAATTCTGCTGATTGTCTATCTAGTCTGCTGTGTAGACTGAGGATGTGAGCCACTGTTAATTTTGATGTCTGTCTTTGTGTCACATGAGCAAATATGGGTGTAATAAGGGGGAGGAAGGTAAGTCGGGTCACATGAAGTTCCTCAGGAATGTTGGTAATTCTACTATAATGCACGGACATGAGAGTCTGGATTCTATCTCTATAATTAAAATTTGAAAACATCATGAGTTTTCATAGAATTATCCCAAAGTTCATATCCAAACTATATCTGATATATGATTATTTGAGTATGGACACCAGGTCCACAGACTTTAGTTATTGGTCAGTGATTATTCTTTATTACATTCTGCTTTTTTTCTCCTCTGTGTTCTGATAGTTAGTGACCATCTTTAACAAAAATTAATGATTTTTGTACTTTTGTATTCTCAGGAGATTTTTTAAAAATACCTGTAATTTTATGTATATCTTTCTCTTCTTTAATTTTTCATAATCTTCTTTTAGTTATCTGCATTCTACTTGGCTAAAGATATTTTAAAGGATGAATATGAGAGATGTTACTGGAAGAATGACACTTCCAACTGAAATATGAATAGATGTAGAGACTCTGGGTAATATTTAATATGGCAGATGTAAAACAAAAGAAGATTTTCTTTCAAAACTATAAGCTGACCTACAATTGCAAGTCAGTTAATTAATAAGAGTTAGTCAGATGCTTTTGTGATCTTATTATAGAAATGCATGAACTAAGCATTTATATATTTATATAAATTAATGAAGTCTTTAAAATACTCCTTTCTCTGTAAGTATTCTCCCTGAAAACTTAACATTAGGTACATTCATTATAGTTCAGCTTTTTGTCATGGAAAATAATGTGTATTTTATAGGAGATATTGATAGCTCATATATAATAAACATATATACAAGTTTTGACAATTAAGCTCGCGAACTCATCCTAGAAAAAGAACTACATAGTGACAGTATCACTATGGTCACCTTCGAAGTACTCCCCTTGGAAAGCTATGCACTGATGCCAGTGCCTAGCTCACCCTTTAAAGCAATTTTGGAACTCTTTTTCTGGAATAGCCATCAGAGCTATCATTGTATTCCCCTTGATGTCCTGAATGTCATCAAAATGTCTTCCTTTCAATATTTCCTTTATCTTTGGGTAAAGAAAGAAGTCATTGGAGGTCAGATCAGGTGAGTAGGGAGGGTGTTCCAATACAGTGATTTGTTTACTGGCTAAAAACTCCCTCACAGACAGTGCCATGTGAGCTGGTGCATTGTCGTGATGCAAGAGCCATGAATTGTTGGTGAAAAGTTCACGTCATCTAACTTTTTCACGCAGCCTTTTCAGCACTTCCAAATAGTAAACTTGGTTAACTGTCCAGTTGGTACAAATTCATAATGAATAATCCCTCTGATATCAACAAAAGTTAGCATCATTGTTTCAAGAAGTTCATGAACTTAAGTGTCCGTCCTTGTATGGTAGCGATATCATCTATATCTATCTATATAGCGATCTAGATAGATATAGATATAGATATAGATATAGATGATATAGATATAGAACATGTTGTTCAATGTTTTTAGAATTTTGTCATAGTACTTCAGGCATGGTTTTCAGTATTTACCTATAGAGATTAGAAATATCTATGACTAATAAATAGAAAAAGTAAAAATCAAATGATTTACAAAAAGTTTGGACCATTTGACATTATGTACATATCATCCCTCAAACCTATCTGTGTAATTACCCCAAGAACTTCTTAAAAATAGACATTTCTGGGCCCCAGCACAGAACAATTAAATAAGATATCATATCTGTACTGTATCTTGTTTAATTGCTCTGGTCCAAACTTTTTGGAAGTCATTTGATTTTTACTTTTTCTATTTATTAAATCAGTCTTTGTATGTATGTGTGTGTGTACATGGCTTTCTATAACATATAAATGTATAGCTTTTTATAACATACAAATAAATAAAATTCAAGTTATATAACACTTTATATAACTTTAAGTGAATATATCTCACCTATTATTTCTGAGTACAATGGGAGATAATTATAATTTGGATCATAGCACTATTATATTAGTTTCCTGTGGCTGCTGCAACAAATTACCACATACTTAGTGACAAAAACAGAAGCTGATTCTCTCACATTTCTGGAGGTCAGAAGTCCAAAATCAAGATGTCAGCAGGGTCATTTTCCCTGTGAAGGCTCTAGCAGAGAATTCTTTAGTTCTACCAGCTTCTGGCATTCCTTGGCTTGAGGCTATGTAACTCCATATCTGCCACCATTTTCATATGGCCTCTGTGAGTCTCAGTGCTTCAAGACCTGTTCTACTTTCTCTTGTAAGGATACCCTAAATTCAGCACCATTTTATCTTGAGATCCTTAAGTATATTTGCAAATACCCTATTTGCAAATATGGTCACATTTACAAGAACTGGAGTTAGGATTTGGACATATCTTTTGGGGGGACACAGTTCAACCCATAATAACTGTGTACTGCATGTGGTTATTTTCATTTTAAGACAACTGACTTTATCAGTAATTTGAGCAATCCATGGCTTTTTCAGTTGTTAAACAATAATATTGATAGTGACCCATTTCTTTAAAAAGTATCAGACTTACAAATCATTTATTTATGTCTCATCCAGCTCCCACCAAATATCCTAGGTTATTAACAGTATTTTTTTTTTCTATACTTACTCATGTACACAACCATACAGAATATAGCATGTAAAATTTGGTGAAAATGGCCAGTGTGTATTTACAGCATACGGGTGCATGGAAATCATAGATTTCCTTTTGATATTAAGCTATCTTTTTTACACATGATTTTTTTTTACAACTGCAGATAACTGGAAAGGCCAGATATTTATGAAAGAAATAAACAATTACCATATGAGAACTATGTCAGAAAACTCATATGTGTAGTCATTATTTTACATGGCATTAGTAGAGAATTCCATCATTTTCTCCCTGCTTACGCCATTCATTTTAAAGATAATGCCATTTCCTGTTCATAGAGAATCACATCAGTGGAGAATAACTGAGAATTGCTGGTTTAATCAGATTATGGTTCTAAGAAATTTGAAAGTAACCTATAGGTACAAGTCAGTAGCTTGGTGTTAGGTACTGGACTGAAAAGATCATGGTGAAATCAGGCCAGGTTAGATAACCTGACAACACAAACCCACTTGAAAAGTATAGGGAAGAGGAAGCATGGCAAATACTTTGCTGAGGAAGCAGTATTCACAAAGGTAATTAAACCCACCAACACAAACGTGCACATGAGCAGGCATGAATTCCATGTGATGTGAGAGTAGCTGTCTGATAGTGCTTTAGTTCCTGGGAGATTTCACAGGACCTCCTAGCATTGGGGCCTCTGATATTTCCCTAGATCATTACCCCAACTCCGGCTTGAGTCGGTTTCTGTTCAGCAACCAGACTGTTCCTAAGGTCAAGTTTGACAACCAAAGTGCAAACCCTTAGAAGTTCAAATTAGCTGATAAAATAATGCATCTAAAATTGGAAAACATTAATATAAATAAAAACAGGTTTAATATTTTGACATGACTTACAGGAAATGATGAATATCATTACCAGTAGGTAAGTCCTGCCTGGCTCTATTAAGAGATACAAATTTTATAGAAAGTATACAATTGAAAGTAAGTGGATGCTCACGATTAGTATAAGGTGATTGAAAACAGCTTGCCCACGAGGAAGCTGAAGACTCCCTCTGCACATATTTACATTATATAGTTGCTTTTCAAAACATTTTTTTTTTTACAAATAGCAAAATTTTAATTTCCTTTTTTATAATAATAGTAATAGGGAGATAGTAAAATTATAATAGTAAGAATCATTTATTATTGAAAGCTTACTAAATCCCAGGTCCTCAAAATGCACTATATTATTAATACTCAAAATAATTCTCTAATAGGTACCATTACTGCCTGCATTTACCAGATGAAGAAATCGAGATTAGGAGATTTAAAACATTAACCCATAGATTGAAAACTAAAATGTGACAGAACTGGGATGTTGACCTAGGACTGTGTGATTGCAAATCCCATGCTGTATTGGATCGCTGACATGACTGAACTTTCATAAGAATTCACATCAATGTCTTTCTATGATTTTACTAAAATTACATTAAGAACAAAAATGAAGAAAACATTTGACTAGTTCATGAGACAAACAATGTACATCTGGAAATATAGAGCTGGAAGAGATTTTAGAAAACATTACCTCCCACTCCATACCACTTTTGCAGTACTAATCAAATAGATGGTATGAATTAAATTAACATTTTGCTTTTTTAAAGAATGTATAATGTTTCTTGAGAAATGAAATAGTCACTATTAGTTTGAATTGGATGCTATCATATAGACTGAAAGCTTCTCTAATACAGATGTGGGAACTGAAAAGCAGAGCTCAGTGAGTTCTTGTCCTAAATTTACTGCATGTGACCTTGAACATACCTAATATAATCTTTGTGGGTCTTAGTCCTTTGGGCGTAAAACAAGGATAATTCATTTTACCAACTTTGCCTAGGTTTTGTGAAGATTAATGAGTTAATCATGTCTAGAACATGTTCTGTAATTCTTTAATGACAAGTACATGAAAAATGTTCAGAATAAATTTGAGACTAAGAAAGAAGGCTGTGTTTATAATGCATGCTATTTTATGGGCTGCCACAGGGGTCAAAATGAAACTCTTTTTTTAAAAAATATTATTGATGGGAGTCAACTCCTCATAATGACAAGAGCCAGCAAGAATGTTTGTGAGGTGGCTGGAAAAGAGTACGCCATTTAAATTAACAGCTGTCTTTACAGTCAAAGTACCCGGTTCTAATCTTGGCTCTGCCATTAACTAGCAACTAACACCAGACAATTTCCTTTACCTTTATGAGCCTTGGATCCTACAGTTGAAAAATAGGAACAATGACATCTATCGCAGGTGGCACTTATGCCCATATATTTATCATACATTCATTGTCTAACATAGATCAGGAGCTGATTTGGATGCAATGGATTCAGACAGGGATAGGGAAAAAAAAAAATCCTTACCCTAAAATAAGTTAAATTTAACAAAAAAGATAGACAAAAATATCAGGGGAAGATAAACAAGATGGTTTCAGAGAATTAAAAAAACGACTACAAGGGGAAAAAACAACAACAAGTAAGGGTAAACAGTATAATTTATATACAGTCAGGGTGGCTTAAATGATGAAAAAATAAAAATAAAAACAGACCATATGAGGATCTGAGGATGGAGTGTTCCAGACAGAGGGAACGATAAGGGAAAGGCCCTGCAGCAGGCAGAAGCTTGGTATATTTGTAGAAAAGCAAAAAGTCCAGTGTGATTGGAGTGAGTGTGTGAGAGAGAGATTGTGGGAAATGAGGGGAGACTGGCAGCTAAGAACCGTGTTATGCAGGGCCTTCTGCTCCTGGTAAAGAGTTTGCATTTCATTCTAAGTGTTGTGAGAATCCACTGGAAGGGTTTATGTAGCACAGGGGTGAGTGAAGTTTGATAAAGATTTCTATGGCTGCTGGTTGAGAATAGATACACAAGAATGTGATCCAGATGAGATATAATAATAATTTGGATTTAGTGAAGGTACTAGGTAGCTGTAATACTAGGGGTATATTTAGAAGTTTGAGTAGACAGTTCGTTCTGATGGGTCTAAGGAGGGGAGTGAGAGTAAAAGAGGAATTAAAGATAGTGCTTAAGTTTTGGTCCTCAGTTTAGGGAACAATGACAGCTTAAAATAAATACACGCAAAAGTTTACCAGTATGATAAAAAAAAAATAAAAATAAAAAAAAGGTAAGCCATGCCAGATTCTCAATAAGCAAGCAAGAGAAATGAAGATCCATACTGGTAAAAATGTCAATATTAGAGTGCTTGGGGGGATCATACAAAACAACTTTGAATTCTTCCAAACACAGGTGTATACCACAGCAAGCAATTGTTTGTGAGAATGGATAAAGGGATGGATATGCTAATTATGTAACTTGAATAACATATACAACTTTCTCATAATTTGTATCTTGAACAGTTGAATTAAAGTTGAAAATTCAGAACAACTAAAAGAATATATTAGTAAAGACTAGTCAGAAAGAAATTTGAATGAAAATGGAAGCAATTCCAAATGTGGTAATCTGGTTTACAAAATATGGTTTGTTCTATATCTGGTAGATACCATATAGACATCTGCTAACCAGGAAAATAGATTCAGCTATCTGTCATTTGGATGTTTAGTACAAAGGGCCATATATGATAATAAATATAGTAGGAAAACAAAAGGCCAACATATCACAAATAAACAATAGAATTTGATTTGATCACAGGTGTATGAAGGAGTTAATATAGTGAGCAAATATATATTTGCAATTTGCAATGTAATTGGAAAACAGAGAGAGAGAGAGAGAGAGAGAGAGAGAGAGAGAGAGAGAGAGAGTTTTTCAGAAAATGAAACACTAATACTTAAAAAAATGATTTTTAATAGATAAGTGTACAGTCTCTTTTTTCACATAAATGCATCTGAAACATGCCCCTCTGCTGTTGGGAGAGCAAGGAATTAAGAAAGATATATAATAACTCAGTTGAAAAGTGTAAGAGAAACCAAAAATGGTGCACAAGTGAAAAGGAGAAATCCCCACGGAAGATCTGATGCAAAAATTTCCCAAATTTTGTACAGATGAGCCATAATTATGAACCCAGTGGTTTAGTACATTCCAGGACAATTAGAACAATATGGAAATTAGACACAGAGGTATAGAAATAGGTGATGAGTAGCAATCCTGCAACACATGTAAACAGAACAGGTGGAAGAGATAGCTGCAGTGTGGGAATACATTGGCTTACAGCATGAACATCAAGGGTCTTTCTTGCATACAGTCATTGTGTTTTTCTTGACAAATAATCTACTAGTATCATAATTTGATATGTGATTCTCTATGGATAAAGAGATATGTAGTTATTTTACATCTTTTATGGAAATAATATTCCTCTACTAGTTGTGAATGGGAACAATATTTGCAAGTAACAATACTAATTAAATACGAGTAGTTGAAAGCGATTATTTATTTTTCCTAAAAATCTAGAACTAAAAGTTTATAAAATGTCATTTTGTGATAGAAAAATCAGAGATCTCCATACTATAAATTAAATAATGAGGTTACATGGTGGGTAACAATCACAATTTTTGGCTCTCAGCCTAGCATTTTACTTCTTATTTAAGAATATAGAATTGGCGAACATTCTAGATGAGTGGCATGGGAGTAATGCTTTGGAATATTAGAAAAAAATATGCTTTTTTATTAACTAGATATAAGTTACTAGAAGTATTGTGTTTTATTTTTATTAAATAGTTTTTCTTTTTTCACAGACTGTTTCTTAGAGGCAAAATAGCTATCACATTTTTGTTTCATTCAAGGAACCATATACTCTACTCAGGATCTATTCTATCAATATAAGTGATTCTGACAAATGCAAATGAAAGTTTAGTGTGTGCCAAAGATATAAAATGTTTTTGCCTGTATCTGCTGCACAGACATTTAATCTTTAATCAAATGAGGGTATATTTGTGATTCTCCCCATTGAGGACATTTTATAACAATCAAAAAAACATGAGCAAGAATAAAATTTAATATATTCTATCTTGGAGGTGGTCCTGGTTTGGCCTAAAATAGCAGCTGGAGTCTATTTACGTAAATAATTTGTATGAAAGGCATGGGATAGATCGATGAAGAGAATGTTTCTGAAGATGTTATTTGAGGCAAATAAAAGGTAGGGATGGGGCGGGGAGCAGACTAGAAATGGAAGGAAGAGTTTGCAGTTCCAACCTGGACTCAAGGACTAGTTCTGACTGTGCCAGAAGGAATGGGATTTTCTCCACTTCTCTGAAAGGTAGTACGATTCAGTGTATTGAAATGGAGGGAATACAGCACAATCTTGACACCCAATCTGGGTAAACATGAGGAAAGTATGCCCTGGGAAAGAAAGGTAGTGTAATTCTTGGGGGATCCATGGAGACCAGGAAGACCAGGATGAGGTACAAGAGAAGATGAACCCTGTCAGGAAAATAGCAGCAGCAGTGGGATAAAATACTATCCAGGCGTTAATATCATACAAAGTAGTTATCAGGGCTGGATCCCGGGGTCAAGGAGGATTTGTTGAAGTTCTATTATCAAGTGGCTAGAGGTTGAGTAGGATTTTGCATGAGAAAAAGAAAGACTATTCCAGATAAAGAGAATATTTTATGCAAAAAAATTACTGGTAGGAGGGAGTAAGGAGAATATAAGAAATTGAAAATCTCACTGGAAAGATAAAATGTAATGTGTTGCTGGTGGAAGGGTCAAAAGTAACAGGCTGTTAAAGAAGGAGAAAAAAATCTATTATTTTAGCATGTTTATTTAAATAGATTGCATCCCAGGACAATGGTAGGTGCATATAATAATGGTAGTAACTTACATTTATATACTGCTTCACAGTTTCCTAAGTACTTTCGTGTACGTTATCTTACATGAGCCTCATCACAGCCCAGGGAATGTATATATTTACTGATGCTTTGTTTTATTCATGACTTTCATATTGATATTAGTCAGACTCATTTCCCTTATTCATATGGTTGGTTACTTATGAAAATCTTTAATCAGACAAATAGGAAAAAAAACAAAACAAGGAAGGTTAAAGTGTTATTTATAATTCTAAATTGCTTCTTTTAAAGACTATGGTATCACTATTATTTAAAAGATTGCTTTACAGGGTTAGTCACAGCTTACAAAGATCTCTAATTTGCATTAAAAAGGAATAAAATAATATAACTCTGAAGTTATTCTAAATTTAATTTATTCTTTCTATAAAATTAAAACAAACAAACAAACAAACAAACAAAAAACCTAGTATATTTGACCCAGCTATCTCTCTTCTGGGTAGCTGCCCAAAAAATCTGAAAACATTTATTCCTAATGATATACGTACCCCTGTGTTCACTGCAGCATTATTCACGGTGGCCAGGGCACGAAACAACTGAAATGTCCCTTGAAAGAGGATTGGATAAAGATGATGTGGTACATATATACAATGTAATATTTCTTGGCCATTGAGAAAAGATGCATCTTGAGATTATCATGCTAAGCAAAATAAGTCAAACAGAAAAACTCAAGAACCATATGATTTCACTGATATGTGGGATATAAAACCGAAAGCAAAAAACTAACAAGACAAACAAAAGCTCATAGACACAGACAGCAGTTTAGTGGTTACCAGAGGGTAAGGGGGAATGAAGTGGTAGAAGAGGGTAAATGGGGTCAAATATATGGTGACAAAAGGATAATTGACTTTGTGTGACGAACATATAGATGATGTATTATAGAAATGTACACTTGAAACCTATGTAATTTTACTTACCAATGCGACCCCAATAAATTTAATAAAAATTTAAATAAAACTGGTATATTAAACAATAATTAAAATATAACAATTTAAAATAAATATGGTTGAATGTTCAGACTTTTTAAACATTCATTTTACATAGAGATTAGCTTTTTCGTTTTTCTCACCTTTTTAGTGCAGGTTCATACTAATAGAAGAAAAATTCTGGATTTCTTATTTCATATTCAGAGGAAAATATGTTTAAGCAGAGTGGTCTAAAAAAAGCAATCTCAGTGTTCCCTTCAGTTATTTATTGCAGTATGGTCTCAGAGTCTTTTTATGAAATTTGTAACATGAAAAAAATGGCTAACCAATGGAATGAGAGATGTTGATTTATTATCAAAATGTTTCTTTCAGACATGTGACCCTGGATCTTGTTAATTGTACTCTTAAGCTGTGTCAGGAAATTATTATCCCTGTAAAACAGTTATCACGATTTGAAAGAAATAATTGCCTATACATTCTAAATTAATTATCCTTAATTATTAAATTAATTGTTAAATTAAGACCTCTACCAGAGTTTTATTTCCAAAATTTTATATTATAAAATTAACCCTAGATGATGGAGCAGAAAAGTAGTAAACATAATTTAACACCATGGAAAACAGTTATGCATAAACATTATTTTTCACTAGGTTAATAGGCAGAATGTATCCATTATTTTACCATTTTGAATATTATTAGCAATATGGAAAAATAATTAAAGTTTAGTCATTAGTAAAACTGAAAAGCTTTTGATAATCTCTTTGAACTGCTAATTGGTCTGAACTGTACTGAAAGATACTTTAATTGGAAACTTTAGGTATGCAGTTTAATATCTAACTCTCAACATTTGATAAAATAGAGATCATAGGTGTCACGAGGCATGAATAATGCCCCTAATGAAATAAACACATAACAAATTATGTCATAAATTGTCTCAATGTACTCTCAAGTCTTTCTTTTTATCCAGATTTATATTTATCATAGAAAATGGTAATACTTTGGATAAAAATTCCATATTCGATTTTAGTTATATTCAATATCTGTAATGATACACTTTTTCTGCATACTTTTAAACTCATATAAATTAATAGCTATTTTAAAGAGTTTGTGAAAAGAGATAAGACTGTGCAAACATACATGTATAATTACCCTAAATTTTTATCTGTCTTTTGAAAATAAATCTCTGTTGAATTTATAATTATAAACAACTTTATCTTTGACCAAATGGACCAAACCTGGTATCTACAGACAGACACTGGAATCAACATGTATAGAGAGTGGTAAAGTGGACTCTGAACGGTGGAACATTTCTAAAGTGATAAGAAGATGAAACCATTACTGCTTTGTGGATGATTTGTATACAATACAGCATTGTGAATATTTGGGAAGTACATAAATGAGAAAAATTAGCTATTGACTTATCTTATTATTTTTATTTTTTAAAACTTTAAAAAAGGAATAGCTTTAAACATTTTTAAAAAAATTGTGAGTCCTTTAAGCATCTGGTTAATGTCAACATTTAAACAATGCAACAATTATTTAGGGGGCAAAATAGGTTTCATTGCTATTTCTGTAACTGTAAAAGAGCAGATGTTTGACTCGTGAATTATTTTAATAGTTTTCATTAGGACTTTATCTGTATTTTGTCATTGTGATTCTACAGATACATTCAACCATCTGTTCTTTGGACCTGTGCTTCACGTGACTTACAGGAGTGTATTAATTTTATTGGATCAGTCATTAATGCAATCAGAAGTTTGTTTGCCCTGGGTGTGTTCCAAAAAGGATAGACGTCATCAATAATAATAAAAAAAATTACTCTCTTGCTAAATAATCTTTCTATTTTTAAATAATTTATCCTATTTATTTGACAGTTACACATTTTGAAACAGCATATTTTAGAAGAGTTTTTGGTTTCTAGACTTTAAAATTCATTTTCCTCAGAGCTTCCATGAGCAATATTCAGAAACATCCATAGCCAGTATTTTTAAGAATTTGCTTTTTCTGGCAAAAGGAGTAATATAACTTTGTGTTTTTGTTATCACTTTCACGTCCATTTCTGAATTGGCACATTTTGAAACCTTTATGGAAAATACTATGGATTTCTGACTGGAAAAATTTAAATGTATGAGACGTGATATTTATCATGAAGACAGTTCTCTCAAGATTTCAATTCTATAGAGTAGCAAACAAGACACCATTGGAAACAGAATCAGCCCTCTCAGGAACTGGGCTACTGCCCTGAACTAGATAAAATTAATCCCGTCTTTCAGAAATTCATGTCCAACACAAATCAAGCATTTTTCTTGCTTAGCCTAGATATTTCAGTGTTTTCCAGCTTTCTGAGTTCGTTCTTTGCTTTAGTGGTCTAAGGTGATAACTTGAATTCCCAGCCACTTTCTATGGGAGGTCTCATCTAATATTTATGTGAGTTTCCAAGGAGCTCACCTCATCCTTGTCAATCTGGTGTGACCTGCTCCCTAGCTTTTATTCTCTCTTCCCCTTAAGATAATTGTTCTGAGTTTTTCAAACAAACCACCCTGGACACTTTTCAGACTAGCTTTCCCAACATTTCATGAACACAAAGCTATTTTTAGTGGACTATTACTGAAGGTTGGTTTCAGCGTAACAGAGAAGATTACAAGCAATGATATAAAATAGAACAGTAAACGTCACTGCCCTAAAAGGCCATCCGGCATTCCTTCCTGGCTGTGGAAAATTTCTGTTCTTAGGCCCTAACTCTTAACTTCCATTTTACTGAGTTTCTTTATAGCTTTCTCACCAGAAATCTCTCCTCCAAGCTCTTGAATCTCATTTCTTATGTAGAGTTGTCTACTTCTTCACCTCACCTACCCTAAGCTCAGCATCTATTTTTACATTGTCTAAAATTGATGGATGAACGTGCTCTACTAACCAAGTGACTACTTATTTTGTGTCCTCATCCTTTAGCATCAGTGAAGAAATAACAGAAGCTTTTGGTATTCATTTCTTTCATTCATCCAATTCTTCAGCTCTTAAGCAATGAACCCTCATTCAAATCTCTATAAATTATAAAGATTTACTTTCCCTCTGTCCAGAGCAAGTCTTTGCAGTTTTATTATATAATATATTCATAGGGTTGCACAGCCTTTAGCATCAGTGAGATATGCTGTGTAGCTTTGAGAAATTTAGTTAACTTTTCTGAACTTCTGTTTCCTTGTTAGCATAACAAGCAAAGTATGTAACTTTCTAGGCTGTCGAGAAACTAAAAGTACTAAATGTAATGTAAAATCTCAACAAAAAACTCATAGGCACAGACAATAGTTTAGTGGTTACCAGAGGGTAAGGGGGGTGTGGGTGGGAGATGAGTGTAAAAGGGATCAAATATATGGTGATGGAAGGAAAACTGACTCTGGGTGGTGAACACACAATGGGATTTATAGGTGATGTATTACAGAATTGTACACCTGAAATCTATGTAATTTTACTAACAATTGGTAGTAAATTAAATTAAATTAATTAAAAAAATAATAAACAAAAAAATTAAAAAAAAGTAAATTAAAAAAATAAATTGAAAAATTAAATTTAAAAAAAACTCAACAAGAGATGTCATTTACTAATTAGAAGTACTTTTTTCTCTTCCTAGACATTGTATTTCTAATTTCCCAAATGCACTGTACAACAAATTCACAATACAACAAATTCTGGGCTCAGCCCCATTTGTATCCTGAGAGGCTACCTGTGTCAGCTTTATTGTTCGTGCTTCCTTGACTACTTGGAACCAGTTGGTGGTCTTTGCATGAAAAAAACAAAACAAAAACAAACAAAACACACACACACAAATACACTCCAACTCGGAGATTTTAAATTCCTCTGGAAGAATTAGACCTTTTAAATGTCTCCTCTCTTCAAATAATCTCAATTTCCTTCCTCTTTTCTTCTCTTTATTACAGTTCAATTCCTACTTATATCTCTTTGGCTTGGTGATTTTTAATTACTGTCAGATGTAAAGTCTGGATTAATTAATCCTACCAGATGGCCCCTTAAGACTTGTGAGTATTATATCTAAGGCATTAGCCCTGCTCTTGAGACAATCCTGGTTATAACAGTTAGTGCTCCATCCCTGCTGCTGAGACTCAGCTACCCTCCATTTTAAGCCTGAGTCAGGTTTAAGGATTGAATGGCTCATAATTGTTTCCATTTGCCTCTGAGGAAGACCTGGTTAGCACACTTTGTTTTACTTTCTACTCACATGGTATAGTTCTGCCAATAATTCTACACTAATTGTTCTCAATTTTCCATTATTTAAAAGTTAAGTATAATTTAAGGGCTCATATAGACTTATTTTTTAATAAACAGAAGCATAGATTAATATATCCTAGAAAGTTTCCTTAGATTATTTTATCAAGTGCTTTGGTATGTATAACCAGTTTTTAAGAAGTAACCATTAAAACTTAGTCACACATCCAGAAATGTCTGAGTAACTCAGGAATTATGAAGCGATCAGGCATCTGCACCTGGCCTTTCCGTGGGGGAAAGTTGCCCTCTGGGTACAGGTGCACCGACCTTGCTCTGTGCCAGTGGTTCTCCAGGATGAACTTAGTAAAATCCCAGTGGTATCAATCAGGAGAGCCAGCTATGCTTAATGCTTTCCAACTCTGAGTTCAGGGATATCACATTCCTAACTGGCCATAGTGGTAGCTTGAAATTGGCAAAAAGTACACATCAGTTTTGTTTGTTTTTAATACCCCAGATAGTCAGTGGTCCCCCCACCCATCACCCCTACCCCCCACACACAGCATACCATAGACTCTAACCAATAGGCATGTGAGATTATTAAGACACCTTCCTTAGGAATACTTCATCTCTGCTTTTAGGCTGTGCCTGCAATAACTTTTCTGGTTCCTGCTGATGATTAATGAGAAACTCCACAGAGTTATTTCAGTGAGAATTTCTCAAACTTTTCTGCACATAGAGCAGAGAGGTGCATGCCTGGTACATCCTAAAATCCCTTAATTATTAAAACACTTGTGGTTATAATTTGGATGGAAAAGAAGTTATCACATACACTTGATAGGTAAAACTTGTAAAATTTGGTGAAATGTGTTGACATTAGCTCAGATCAGAGAGAGAAAAATGATTAGCTCGGATCATTTCCTCATTTTCCTTGCTTTAACTCTTTGTTATTAGTGAGACATATCTATGTGATTGTCTGTCAGTGTAAACTTGATTCCCAGCAGCCCTTGAGTTCCTGTCTCTGGCTGCCAAATGGTAGCAGTAGTTCACAGTTCTGAGCCTACCTGCAACAAGAATGGCTACCTTTTACGCAAAGGTTCATAATGAATTGTGCTTAACTGAATTCATCAGAGACATGTGGACACCACAGGCATTACCAATAGGTTGGAATCACTGCAAATGAATATTCTTAAAATATTTGCCCAGTATCTTTTCAGAAGGAGAACGTGTGGAGAAAATGGGGGCACTGAGGTCAACTCCAACTTTAATGTTCCATACATCAAAACAGAAGTCTTATTATTATTATTATTTTTTTTTACCAGTTTAACATTAATTAGAAGGCCAGTTGGTGACTGTTTTTACCTGTGTGTGCTTCAAGGAGCCACACATTCTTTTAAAAAAAGAATATTTTTTATTAGTTTCAGGTGTACAAAGCAACGTAATAGACATTTAAACCCCTCAAAGTGATAACCCACCCCCCACGCTACTACCCCTCTGACATCTTATATAACTGTTACAATATCATCGACTATCTTCCTTACATTATACTCCACATCTTGTGATTATATATATATATATGTATATATGTGTGTGTGTATATATATATATATATATATATATATATGTATATATATGTATATATGTATATATTTAGTTATAGTTGACATTCAATATTATTCTACCTCAGCTCTTCAGGTGTATGGCACATTGGATACAGTCTATGAATTGTTCCCCTGATAAGTCCAGTGACCACTTAGCACCTTACATGATCTTTACAACTTTGTTGATCATATTCCCCATACTTTATTAACTACCAATTTGTATTTCTTAATACCTTCACCTTTTTCACCCTGCCCCCAACCCCATTCCCATCTATCATCCTGTTGATCTAGTACCTATCTGGCACCATACCTAGTTATTGCAATATTATTCACTGTATTCCTTATGCTGTACCCTACATACCCATGACTACTGTATAACAATCAATTTGCAGTTCTTAACCCCTTCCCCCTTCACCCATCTTTGACCCCCCTCCCATCTTAAAGAAGTCCCTCTAAGAGTCCTTGTAATACTGGTTTGGTGGTGATGAAGTCCTTCAACTATTTCTTGTCTGGGAAGCTCCTTATCTGTCCTTCAATTCTAAATGATAGCTTTGCTGGGTAATCTTGGTTGTATGCCGTTGCTTTTCATCACTTGGAATATTTCCTGCAACTCCTTTCTTGCCTGCAAAGTTTCTGTTGAGAAATCAACTGCCAGTCTTATATCAGTCTTAAGCTCCCTTGTAGGTAACTAACTGCTTTTCTCTTGCTGCTTTAAGATTCTCTCTTTGTCCTTAACCTTTGGTATTTTAATCATGATGTGTGTTGGTGTGGGCCTTTTGGAGTTTCTCTTGTTTGGGACTCTCTGCACTTCCTGGGCTTGTATGTCTATTTCCTTCACCAGGTTAGGGAATGTTTCTGTCATTATTTCTTCAAATAGGTTTTCAATTCCTTGCTCCCTCTCTTCTCCTTCTGGTAGTTTTATTATGTGAATGTTGTTACATTAGATGTTGTCTCACAGGTCCCTTAAATTATTTTGTTTATTTATTTTATTATTTTTGTTTGTTTTTCTGATTGGGTGTTTTTTCTATCTTGTCTACCAAATAGCTTATTCAGTCCTTTGCTTCATCTAATCTGCTCTTGATTCTTTTTAGTGTATTCTTCATTTTAGTTATTGTACTTTTTATTTCTGACTTTTTTTTTAATTGTTTCTATGTCCTTCTTTATGCTTACTATCTCTTTGTTGACATTCTCACTAAGTTCTGTAAGCATTCTTATAACCAGTGTTTTAAACTCTGTCTTTGGCAGGTAAGTTGTCTACATTTCATTTAGTTCTATTTCTGGAAGTTTCTCCTGTTCTTTTATTTGGGACTTTTGTTGTTGTTGTTTGTTTGTTTCCTCATTCTGGCTGCCTCTCTGTGTTTGCTTCTATGTATTAAGTTGATCACCTATGTCCCTTAGTCTATCCTAGGTGGTATTATGTAGTATGTGTTCTGTTTGGTCCAATGACATAGGCTCCCTGATCTCATGTGTGTGTGTTCCAGGAATGTCCTTTGAGTGTGTCATGTGTATTCTCCTGTTGTAGTTGAGCCTTCATTGCCTTTGGCATGTCAGTGGATGGGATTAACTCCCAGGCTGACTGACTGTGACGTTTGGCTACATCCACAGTGTATGAGCCCCTGTGTGGTGGCTGACCCCTCAGGGAGGAGTTTGTTTCCATGGGCTCTTATGCGTATTGAGACCACCCTTTAGGTGTGCTGCTTGTGAGCCTAACAAGGTGGTGCTCTGCTATGGTCTGAAGCTGGCCTCTGGGTGTGTTGTTTCTGGTGTCTCTTGAGAGCGACTTGCATGCAAGTCAATATCAGCCTTGCTGGTGACTTGCCCAGGGCTACCTGGTAGGAGCTACAAAGCTATATGTGGTTGGCTGCTGCCTGTGCTTGACCTCAAGGTGTAGGAGACTGGCCTTACTATGAGCTGAGGCTGGCTGCCCCCAATGTTGTGTCTGGGGTAGCTGAGCAAAAGGCCCAGGGCTCCCTAAAGCTGTTGCCACCTGTCCACTGCCTGTAAGGCTCAACTATGGAAAGAGCCTCCTTAGGTACGTGTACTAGGCTGGTTGACTTGTTCTTGAGAGTACCTTCCGAGATGCAGCACTAGCTGGGTGGGACAGGGTACCAGGAGTCGTGAGGCATGGCCAGTAGTTTTTACAAGGTTAATGCAGATTCAGTTCTTATGCCAGTGCCTGTCCTGTAACCACTTAGCAGTACACCCTAAGAACACCACAGCCAGCCATTGCTTGCCTCTGGGCAGGGGCTGGCCTGTGACCACTTCTCAAAACACCCTGAGAACACAGCACCAGCCATTGTTTGCCTCGGTGCTGTGCCTGGCCTCTGACCACTTTGTAAAATGCCCTGAGTTCAGTGCAGCCAGCTACTGCTCGCGTTAGGATTGCAGATCCCCGATAACCTCTTGAGTGGCTGTAATACAGGTTATGGTTCACTATCTACCACAAAAAGTTCTCTGTGCAGTTGTGGGCCAACCACTGTTGTAAAAGGCTTCTGTAGCTTGGAGCACGAGGCTGGCTGCTTGGTAGCCAAGAGTGCCCTGGCGATGTAGTACTAGCTGTGCAGGGAAGGGACCCTGGGTATCACTAAGATGATCCACTCATGCAGAATTTTACCAGCCCAATGCAGTCTCAGATTTGGACTTTTGGAGGAGGGTTCAACATAGAGAATATGGCACCCTCCTGTAGGCTACACAAGAGGCATGCTCCCCACAGGATAATGGCTGCTGTTCCTCCAGCCCTTGCCTCGAAGCCACACAACTCAGTCTTTCCCATACATCTCTGGCACTTCTTGAGTTCCCACCCCTTCACCAGAGACCAGGTGAGTGTTTGTAAGTGAGTGAGTCTGTATGTGGGCTCTTTAATAGGGCATCTGGGTTTCTAGCTGCCTTCTGTCTTACTGAGATGGGCAGACAGACTTCGCTGATTTTCACTGCCAGATGTTGTGGGAACTCCTCTTCCTGGAACAGGACCCCTGGGCTGGGGAGCAGGGTGTGGGGTGGGAATCTCCCTCTTCTGGGGGTTCTCCACCACTGAGGTGTCCCTCTCAACGTTGAACCACTATGTGTGGGTTGGGAGTCATCCTGTTTTGTGTCTCCACCCCTCCTCCCAGTCTTGAAGTGGCCTCTTCTTTATATCCTTAGTTAGGATATAGTTAGGATAGAAGTTCTGTTTAGCTAGTATTCAGATGATTCTTGAAGTTGATTGTTCTATCATTTATTTGTAATTCTGGTATGATCTTGGGATGCAATAGTCATGGTGTTTATCTAATCTGTCACCTTGGATCCTCTCCTCAAGCTATAATTTTTAAACCCGGTAAAAATGTAATTTTTATTTCCATGGCAGTGCTAGCTATTTATAAATTAAATATTATTTTTGTGAAGTATCTAATATTTTAAAGATATTTTTAATCATATGTTCTTTTACTTATAAAGAAATGTTTTATCCCTCTGGAGTCATAAATGACCCTAGAAGATTTGATGAGTATAAACTGGTGAATTATTAATCTATATATTAAAGTGACATATAAGATTAAATATTGGTTATGTTTGAATTTCTTTTTTTTAATTTTGAGAACAGATTAATCGAAAGTAAATTTTATATGTAAGGACTGCTATTCTTAGAGACTCTAACGGATAATCCCTTTGATCAATGGAGATTGAGAATGGAGATTGAGCAAGAGGATAAAGCTCCAAAACACTATTTGGTTATTTGTCTTGATGAAATTCCAGGGTTACTCAGAGTGAGTTTTAACAATTATCTCATGTATAATTAGATTATAGTCTCCTTGAAGACAGGTAATGTCTGTCTCACAATGCTTAGTGGTTTTCATAGTACCTAGCTGTAGCTAAAAATATGGCTGTTGAATGGATTCTGGAAAGAAAATATAGCATTCTAGCCTTGAATATGCCCTCATTTCAATGCAACAAATATTTATTGAATCTTTAGATTTCAGAGTACCTTTTGTTGCATTAAATATTCATTGCATTAAAATGAGGCTATCTTGAGGCTGGGTGTAGTTGTGCAATACACATGAGAAAATAAGTTTTTCCTTTCCTCTTGCAATAAATTGTATTGTCTTTTTTTGAGAAATACTTTTCAACTCTATGTCTAGAAGAAAGGGAATGTTTTACTTATATGATATGTATTTTTTCAGTAGTAGCCTAAAGACAAACAAGTAAATTTAAGTCTATTTTGTGACATTTTTCAAAACAACAGTGGACTTTTGGGAGGCTGTATTTAGTTACTAAGTATTCATGGAAATTGGTGCATGTAAATATTGTTAAAATTTCTCAGTATAAACCAAGGGAAATAAAGCATGATTTTCAAAGTATGTATATTTAGGACTTTTTGCTATGACAGGACGTTTTAATGTTGTTGCTGGGAGGGGGAAACTATCACTAAAGTAAATTCAATATCAGCATTTAACTTCTGAGTACTTTTAATTTTATTTTTGTATATATACAGGTAAGGTACATGAATGAATACAATTAATTATTGAATGTTACAGACACTCAAACACTTACTGCCCTCCTACCTAGTACTTGAAGGATGTGAAATACTTTGTTTACATTCTCCTATCCATCTTTTAAGAGCTGATATGGAAGGAACCAGGAAATTTTGAAGGCTCTATTTCCTGAAATGCTTTATCTTGTTTCTATATAGTCCTTCACAATTTACCCTTTTAAGTTAGGTTCTCCCCTTCATAAGAACACATGCTCTAGAATCACCTTTGAAGACTCAGTATTGTTGAGCTTTCTTAGATGGGACATAGAGTTCTGTTCTCTCCTGTATCTGTCAAGAGCAACTTGGTCTGGAAGACATGTTACAAGAGCAATTATTATTTTAGCAATTGGAGGTAAAGTCAAAAGTGACTTTAGTACTATATTATTTATAAAATTAGGGAATTTAGTTCAGTTTCTAACTCTGATAATAGCACTGTGCCTAGAGGTGTTCTATCATGTTCGTGCTTCTTAGAAACCAATACACAGAACAGACTATGCTTAAGAGGATCTCATTTTTCAGTTGTCACAGATTAATCATTGGAATACTGGACTTGGTACTAATGAAGTTATAAATGTGACCAATGTATGAAAGCAGTGATACAACTAAATATTAATTGTTTAATTAATGAACACGACTACATAGCAATAAATATTATAAACCAATAGTGATTTAAGAGAAGAAAGTGTTTTAAAAATTGAGCATTAGTTCATATATATATTAATCTTAAGAGTTTTCTCTGGGTGCCACAACCAGCATTAACATATATGAAATACAACTCTGTTATACATTTTAATGATATTTAAGACGTTAATCTATAAAACACAATCATATTTAATTTATAATAATTCATCAGCAGCATCAGCAGCATTATCATAATGTTTTACACCTTCTGTGAATTTAGAATTGTTTTCCAAGGTTTGTTAAAAGTTTTTCTCCTATTAATATGGATATTTTGTCTTCTTACTAAGTTTTTTCTTTATTAAGGGAGATACTGAAAATTCTCCCAATTTTAATGGAACTGTGCTTTACAAATAATAAATATCTGTTCATTTACCATTTTATGTTTTGTTTTACGTGAGTAGAAATGGAGATCTAAATTAATCAACTTTGCATGTTGGGTGAATAAAGTTCACATGGCGATAGCTGGAGCCTCTCTTCATCGGTGTAACTGCAGACTTCTTGTAATGTGAATTCCACTGGAGATTTCCAGTATTTTTCAGATGTAAACCCCAAACAAGCTTTTTCTGAGACAACTGGACTAAAAAAGTTTAGCTATCAGTAAAATGTATGGATAGTTTCATGTTTAAGATTGTACTGTCCTATGAGTAATAAGTTAATACTTTGAATAATGGAATATATGAAATACTTCTTGAATACTTTTTAGCAACATCAGAGAAAGTCAAAACTTGTAGAAAAAATTCAGGAATATTAAAGAACTTTAAATTTCCTTATTTTTAGTTTATAATTATATTTTTATATTTATTAGCACAATTTACTATTTATTTGTATCAAAAGATCCATATTTATTTTTAGAGGGCATTTAAAATATTACAATAATCAATTTATGTTGTTTGTATGATTTCTTAGTTTTTAGAAGTCATTGTTTTGTGAATATATATTTTAGATATCTGTGGCATTCACTTTTCAACCTTCTCACCTTAGGCATTGGCTAAAAGGAAAATTGATTTTAATATAAATCAAATGATCCATTTAGGCATTTTTTCCTTCTTAAGAAAGAACACAAGACCTACAGAAATAAAGTATGCCTTTCAAAATTTTACACGAGTCCCACAAGCCAAAAATCACTTAGGATAAATACAAGTTAGACCTGAATGTCCTAATATGGACAAATGGCTATTCAGCACTTGAAATGTGGCTAGTCTGAGTAGAGATGTGCAGTAAGTATAACATTAAAAAAGGATTTCAAATTTTAAAAAGAGGACACACACAAAGCAGTAACAGGAATGAGAGAAGGGATATCGCTATAGATCCCACAGACATTAAAAGACAATAAGAAAAGTTTAGCCAATAAATGTGATGACATAGGTGAAATGTACATATTTCTGAAAGACACAGATTAGCAAAGCTCACTCAAAAACAAAGTGATAACCTAAGTCGCTCTGTGTCTATTAAAGGAATTAATTTATATTTAACAACATCCCACGAAGAAAACTCCAGGTCCGGATCACATCAATGGTAAATTCTATGAAACATTTAAAGAAGAAATATTACCAATTCTACACAAACTCTTTCAGAAAATTTTAAAAGGAGACAATATTCCCAACTCATTCTGTGGGACTAGCATTACCCTGATACCAAAACCAGGCAAGGACATCAAAAGAAAACTACAGACCAATATCCATCATGGACACAGACATAGATATTCTAAGAAAATTTAAGCAAATTAAATACAAAAAATAAACAAAAAAACCAAAAGCAGGATTTCAAAATATAATCTGAAAAAAGGAATGCACAATATCTCAATTTTTATAACGAGTGCATGTCGAAATGATAATCTTGTGAATATTTTGGATTAAGTATTATTATTTTTAAAATTACTTCCACTTTTTTTAAAGTTGTATATTAGAAAGTCTAAAATTACCTAAGTGGCTTGCATTATATTTCTATTGTATGGAGTTGAGTTAGTCCATCACCTCCTAGTGCCTTACATGTGTTTTACTCACCGGTGTATTTACTCACTGTGTCATTATTCACTAACCAATGAAATTTCAAAGACTTTTCCACTTTCGTGTTGACTGTGAGGGGAAGTCCAGGCAATGAATTATTTATTTGTAGTATTGAGGAAGCATTTAGGGGATCCCAAGAGGACTGTTGAGCCAAGGGCAGTTTCAGATAGACAGGTGTCTAACATCTGTTCAATCTAAGCATATATCACTATTTTCTTTCTATCACCAAGTGGTATATTTACTCTCAGAAGCAGCCATGGCTTTCTCATGTTTATGGAATGAGCTATGTTGTCTAAATTATGCTAATTTTTAGTAGTTTTTATTCCATCTCATTTCTTCAGGTTTATTTGAGATATATTTGACATATGGCATTCTGTAAATTTAAGGTGTATAACATGATGATTTGATACATGTGTATATTGTGAAATGATTACCACAATAAGGTTATTTAACACATCCATCACTTCACATAGTTACATTTTTGTGTGTGTATAGTGAGAACTTGTAAGATCTACTCTCTTAGCAACTGTGAAATATACAATACGGTATTGTTAACTATAGTCACCAAGGCCATATATGACATCCCCATAATTTATCATCTCAATCTGGAAGTTTGTAGCCTTTGACCACCTCCACCCTCAATCCACAGTCTCCAACTCCTGGCAATTATCAGTAGACTCTCTGTTTCTGTGAGTTGTTTTTTTTGTTTTGTTTTGTTTTTTTAAGATTCCATGTATAAGTGAGTTCATATAGTAGCCGTTTTTCTCTGCCTGACTTATTTCCATAGAGAATACTGTCAAGGTTCATGTTGTCACAAACGACAGGATTTCCTTTCTTATGGCTGACTAATATCCGTGCGTGGGTCTGTGTGTTTGTGTGTCTGTGTGTGTATCACATCTTCTTTTATTCGTTCATTTGTCAATGGACACTTAAGTTGTTTCTATATCTTTGCTATTATAAATTAATGCTGCAATAAATATAGGGGTGCAGATATTGCTTCAAGATAGTGATTTCATTTCCTTCAGAAATATACCTAGAAGTGGAATTGCTGGATCATATTGTAGTTCTATTTTTAATTTTTTAAGGAATCTCCATACTGTTTTCCATAGTGGCTGCACCAATTTACATTCCCACCAACAGTGCACAAAGGTTCTCTTTCCTTCACATCCTCACCCACACTTATCTATTGTCTTTTTGATAATAGTCATTCTAATAAGCGTGAGGTGATACCTCATTGTGGTTTTGATTTGCATTTCCCTGATGATTGGTGATATTGAACACTTTTTCCTGTAACTATTGTTCGTTCAAATATCCTATTTGAGAAAATGTCTATTCATGTCATTTGCCCATTGTCTTATTTCACTCACAAAGACTAACTTGAAGTGGATTAAAGACTTAAATATAAGACTGGAAACCATAAAACTCCTAGAAGAAAACAGGGAAAAGTGTCCTTGACATTGGTACTGGCAATGTATTGCTAAGATACATTTGTGGATATGACATCAAAAGCACAAACAACAAAATCAAAAATAAACAAGTGGTGCCACATCAAACTAAAATGCATCTGTACAGAAAGAAACAATAAACAAAATGAAAAGCCAATCTATGGAATGGGAGAAAATATTTACGAACCACATATCTGACAAGGGGTTAATATCCAAACTGTATAAGGGCTTCATACATCTCAATAGCAAAAGAAAAGATCCAATTCTAATTCATTTTTGACACAATATTCTCAATATTAATGTGTTTTTATTTGTAATTGTTATTTTTGATGCTGTCATCCTTCTTACCAATGTAATGTGCTGCCTAAGGGAACTAAAATATTTTCCATCCAAGAAAAAAAAAATCAAATGGCCATTGAGACTGACATTTGCAGAAATGAAACTGACAGGAAAATCATGGATAATTATCCAGGCCGGTTTGGCAGGGGAAAATTATTAAAATGTTAACAAGATTAATAGTAGATGTGTGGAAATTCTGGGCACTCTCTGTCAGGCACAAATACTGATGTGCTTTGTCTGCAATTGTCAGGATTAACTCATTAGGCTAGTTAGCTCTTCATCAGGATGCTGGGAG
The DNA here is from genome assembly GCF_036562045.2 of Rhinolophus sinicus. Classification (NCBI taxonomy): domain Eukaryota; kingdom Metazoa; phylum Chordata; class Mammalia; order Chiroptera; family Rhinolophidae; genus Rhinolophus; species Rhinolophus sinicus. The sequence continues at coordinate 134,615,351 of NC_133753.1, read as the reverse complement.
GACGAGTGAAAAAAATTGATCCATGCTGTGTATGCCCTTAATTTAACTAATCCAATGTTATGATATGTCTGTTAATATTTATTTATTTGAAGTAATCCCAACACCAAAATAAGAACTAAAAGAAAATATTAACCAGGGTGGTTTTTCGTATAAACAAAACAACTATTTGTTTTACTTTCTGTGCCACTTTTTAGCAATTAATTTCAGAGCTATATGGGTATAATTGTATGAACGGTACAATAGTCATTCAGAATTGACTTCATTACCTTGATAAACAGGTTTTTATGAAGATCCACCTATATGCCAGTCACTAAGCTGGGCTCTATGGGAAATACCAGAATTGTTCTTGACCTTGCATACCTCATATTCTAGCTATGAGTTTCCTTCCATCTCAGTGGGAATGACTCTAGATAATTAATTAATTCTTAATTGTGTAAAGGGGCAGCCTTCTCTCAGTTGTGACAGAAAGAGGGAGGTAGCTTGGAAAACTGAAATCCACAGAGCATCCTCAGTCGTTGAACCAGTTACATTCTGTTTTAACCTTTTTCTTGTCTTTTTTTTTCCTGAAAGATACCTTTTAAAATTAGTAAAAATGAATAAATTTACATTTTATTTCATTAGACTGTGAAAGTGTGGAATAGTCCTACTTATTGTTTTTTTTCCTGGCCAATCCTTCTGAGTTATGTAGATCATCAGAAAAGCTGGCTCTGATTGCAGTGAGCAAGGATGTAGGTGGGATAAAGGCAACGGAAGAAAGGAAAACAATGTATTGGCTGTAGAAATAACCTTTCTATTTTTTTATTCATCCTTTTGTGTTTCTTAGAACATCTCATAGGATACTGTGCATGCAACAAATGCTAAATGATGTAGGGTCCTGCTTAATAACTGATAAAATAAGTGAAAGTAGACTGTATAATATTGATGATTTATGGCTCTGTTGTATTGATGAAGATAAAAAACATATTTATTGCTCTATCTTTTTCTATTTCTGTAAGAGTCTTACAAGGGTAAGACTCTTATATATCATTTAGGGATACACACAAACACACATATATATAGTGTGTGTGTATGTATATATATATATATATATATATATATATATATATATGTATGTATAAATACATAAAGGATATGGAAAAGCTTCCATATATAACATATTATATGTACATATTATATATAACATATATAATATATAGGCCATGTATAGGACATATGGAAAAGCTACTATCTTATTTTTTGAATAAATCTACATTGTTAAATTATCTGAGTTATGCAAAACAGTGTCCTTTTTGTCCCCTAAACAATCCTCCCATATTGTAGTGAAATTTACCCTGAGATTAAACTAAAACAATGTGTTTTGTATGACCTTGTTAGGTATGGTTCTTATTTTTTTCCCCAGCCTCATCTTTTCTCTTTATTCCTTACTCTCTATACTAACTTGCAAGTACCATGTTTCCTTATTTGGGGTCCTTTACAGCCATTGTTTCTTGGCTAACTCCTACTCATTTTCTGCCCAAGGTTTATAATCACTTTACTTAAGAACTTTTCCCTTATATCTTGATCTTTAATAATTGCCCATGGCATGTGCTCCTATTATATCCCCTACCTACCTTTACCATAGCACCTACAGTTTTGTCCATTTCCTTTGTCATCCACAACAGTACGTTCTCTTTGAATGTCTGAACACTATTTTTTCATTGTAAACTTAGAGTTGGCATTTAGAACCATTCCAGTTTGGCATTAGTTAATAAATGAAGAAATGACAAAAACAAACAAAAGCGTAAACAGAAAGGGAAGAGGAACAAAACCAAAATGATAAAAATACCTTATGAACATTGACCAGATTATTGTCAATTTCTCCTTTTATTCTATAGGTCTGTAGAGTAGCATCATTTCCTATCTATTTCTACTTCTTGGCAGCAAGTCCTCCATGTTGATTATTTTGAATCCTAAACCATAAATTTTTGTATTGCATGAAGTCCCTTGGAGTTGTAAACCTTTCACTTGTATTTTTATTTATTTTGGGGGGTGGGGGATCAGGGGAGAAAAATAATTTTCTCAGCTACAAAAAGAGTATTATCTTCTATGGAGCAGTAGGTTCATCATTCTAGGTTTAAAAAGTTTTCACTTATGGTTATAGCACCAGATGTTAAAATTGCTTCGTTGTCTAGTCATCTGAAACAAAAGCAGACTTTGTTGACCTCAGTTTTCTGAAGCTTTGTCTCTTTGGAAAAAATTGTCTATTTTATATCACATATCACAATCACAAATGCATGGAATAATTAACAACTGATCTATGATTATTTATGTTCTTGTACATTTAAAAATATAAAATGATATAAATGAATGATTATATATTTATCTGGATATAAAATATTTATATTATTACTTTTACATGTTTCACTTATCTGAGACAGTGTAAATCTGACATGATGCAATATGGTAAACACACTGTCCTCTAGAGAAATCTGTCAAAAGGAAACTGCCTTCTATGGGATGAGACCATGCAGGTGCTCCGCAGAGAAAATGCTGCATCCTCAATTAAGGTCACAAGCTAGTGATACCAGCTCCAGAAGCTGTCTGCACTGGGTTTAATAGGGTCCCTTCAAAGTTCATGTCTACCTGAAACCTCAGAATGTAACCTTATTCGGAAATGGGGTGTTTGCACACCTAATCACATTAAAATAAGGTCAACCCAATGACTCATGTCCTTATAAGAGGGGAATTTGAACACAGAGATCAACAGACAAACAGGGAAAGACATGTGAACATGGAGTCAGAGTTTGAATTGATACAGCTATAAGCTGAGGAATGCCAAAGATTGAAGGGCAGAAGCTAAGAAAGAGACAAGAAAGGATCGTCCCTTAGAGCCTTTAGAGAGAATATAACTAGCAGATATCTTGATGTCAGACTTGTAGCCTCTAGTATTGTGAAAGAGAATATATATGTGTGTGTGTATATATATATATACACACACACATATATATATATATATATACACACACACACACACACACACACACACACACACACATATATATATATATATATATATATATATATATTTATTATTATTTTTTTTTTTTTCAGTTTAAGCCACCCTGTTTTATTCAAATCCACTGTGCTTTGTTATGGCAGCCTTCAGAAACTAACACGCTATCCTAGAACAATAGATAAAAAGTAGAACTTCCTTGTGAATGTTCCTCAGACAAGCAGAAGACAGACTGCAGTGGAGCCAAGTTAGGGTTTCTTGAGCACTGTTGCCCCAGAAGATCACTGAGAAAAACAAAGGGAGAGTCCTTATGGTATGTGTTAGGTGAAATCAAATTAAGGGAAATTTTTGGTACTATTTCTAGCAATCAGTTTATTTTCTCCCAACATGGAGAGTGAGAAGGAGTAGAATGTGGAATTTGCAGGCAGAGATAAACAGGGATTTGACCGGTTTTAAGTTGTGTGTAAAATATTACTGGGGCTGTACATGTTAGAGACCCAAGACTTCATTATGAATACTCTCCAGTATTCCTTCCAGATAAAGTTTGAATAAAAAATTGGTATCAGGGTTTGGTGTATGAGGTATGATCAAAAGATACTGAATTTTTAAATAAAAAGAAGTTATTGCAGTAAAAGACATATTGCCATTAATCCCCCTCACTTCAAACACACATATCCCATCATTCTTGCCACTTTCTGAAGCAGTTCTGGAAGTCCTCTTTCATGAGTGTCTTTACTTCATCTTCCATCATGACAATGCTCCGTGTCACACATCGCTTCTGGTACAGCAATTTCTGTCAAATAAAAACATCACGGTGTGTCCTCATCCACCTTATTCACCGCATCTGGCACCGTGCGACTCCTGGCTCTTCCCCAAAGTAAAAATGACCATGAAAGAAAAACATTTTGAATTGATTCAGGACATTGAGGCAGCCACAACTGAAAACACTCAAGAAAAAGGACTTCTAGAACTGCTTCAGAAAGTGGCAAGAACTATGGGATAAGTGTGTTCAAAATGAGGGGGAGTATTTTGAGGGGGTTAATGGCAATTTTGCCTTTTACTATAATAAATGTTTTTATTTAAACATTCACTGTATTTTTTGATCACATCTCATATTAATAGTTATGTGAGTGCAATTTAGAATCTGTGGGTTGTAACATCACTGTTATGTTTGTAAGTTTCTAGTTTTTTTGTGCTTCCCATTCAATTATTATTATTTTTTAAATATTTCAACCTTGTTTCAGATGAAGTGGGAGAACTTATTTTACTCATCTTGGAAAGGATCCTCCGAATAACATTTCACCCAGTGTTCAGGTTAAGAGAGTGAAGGTAGCTCTTTCAACTCAAGAAACTGAAAGGGTCGTGGAGTTGCCATAGACACCAAGGGGACACAAGAGGGTCAGACTTGACATGACTTTGAGTGCTTATCAGTTTTAGGCCTGAGATTTATCCTCACATTTTCAAGTAGCCACCTGGTAAATGCTGTTGATAGCTGGTGGTTTTTCCTGGCTGTTTGACAGCAAAAGAATCAGAATTACACCTGATGTTGGCAAGGGTGCCATTACTGCCAGCTGTAGTCCGAGTGAGGATGTAAAGGATGGCAGCATGCACATTCAGTGTGACATATTTTGTCTCCTCATGATGACAACTTTGATTATTTATAATCATCAGAGTTTTGCCATTTTTCTATCTGGCTCTGAAATGTCCTGATTATTTTAGCCTTGATTAAATCTCACTCAAATCCTTTAATCTCACTCAAATCCTAAGAACAACTTCAAGAAACTTATTCCAATATAGACTCCCTTGGACGTCTTCCACTGAAGATGGGCTCGGACTTCTAATGGAAAGATGTGCGGTCACCTTAACCATTTGTTATTAGTCCCAGGGCACACTCAGAAGGAGTCGAAAAAATGAGTTTTATATTTCTTCTCCTTGTTTGTCATCTCTTTTAATCAATAAGACTTTTACTCACGTACTGTTATGGAGAGAATATAATCTATGTAGCACAAGTATTTAATAAATTAAGCCATATAGACATAGATGGAGGAAATACAGCATTTAAAGGAGAAAATATTAGGCTTCTGAATATTTTGATGAAAAATTGACCCTCACTGGGACATGTCTAGTATTACATAAAGAAAAACCACTTAGATTTGGGCAGATTTTGTGTAAAACTGGCAATACTTAGTCATAAAATCAATAGATTAGAATTATCAGAGAGTCTAGCATTCATCTAATCTCATTTATAGCTGAGGAACCTCAAATTGAGAGAAGTTAAGGGACAGATGTATTTAACCATTCCCTACTTTGTAGACATAAAGGTCACCTGGACTCACTTTTAACATGGCACTTCAATGAATTAGTTATTTATGTGTCAGGCTTTACCACTGGTTTGTACTCTCTGGAAAGCCTAGGGCCACATCTAGAGCCCTAAAAGTTTGGACAGTGCCTATCCACTTCGTGTGTCTTGGGAACACCAAATACATATTCTTAAATTGTGGGTATGCTGTTCTGCATATGCCATTATCTTCTAATCCTATCTAGAGAAAGCACATCTAGGGAAAATCAACAATGAGCTCTCTATATCACAAGTTTCTTTGAGAAAAATCAGGTTATCTAAATGATAGAAAAGATGTGTTTTGTGCTGTATTAGAAGGAGCCATTGGTGTAGGGACTGGGCCAGAGAATCCCAGAAAGGTGTATTTAAATATTTATTCTTTTAAAAAAATCCAGTTATAGTTGACATTCAGTATTATTGTATGCTAGTTTCAGATTTACTAAAAATTGTTCACTTTAAAGTATTTTTTGCTTTATTTAGATTTTGATAGCTAACTCTTCTATATTGATGGCCTAGTTTAAAAATGCAAATTGTATTTTGTAAAATATTGACTTATCTTGTGAAATTTATATATCCAGAGATGTATTAATATTGTGTGAAAGCAACCAGGTCCAAATCCAAATTTTCTTCAATAGGATGCTTGTGTTCTATATCTCTATATCCTCTTCTTCCCATTTCTTCTTTCCAGTTTGATACTTATACTGGGAAATTCTCATTGTAATTTGACCAGATGGTGCTTTTCTGACTGTTCCTTTTTACCTTTCCAATTTTATCTGATAGCTCAATATCTGCCTCATTGGTACATCATAGAAATACGAATGGAACAGCTTGGAGAGGTTGTGACATTTAGGAAGTAAAACATAGTACTGCATTTGGTATTTTCTTTCCAAGGATCTTAAAAGATATTGTAAGGATTGTTCTTGATTCTTTCTAATTCATTGCTATAAAAACAATCCTGCAGTATTGACTAAAATTCCCCCCATCCACCCCTTTTAACCTTCCTTAACAGTTTTCTCCTTAAAACAAGTATTTGATTACCTTAGGTGAAATCTACCAACCTCTTTGGCTTTGTCCATATTTACTTCTAGGCCTGGAGGCAAAGATTTACTTAGACATACTTCTGTAGTCACTTAGCTCCTGCCAGCTTCTTCATGAAAAATGTGGACTTGTGTTCCCAAAATTCAAGAAGAAAAGAATTAATGGCAGGCTTTGATTTATTCAGCATTCAGAACTTAACCTCCCATTGGAATTACAGACAATTATTTTGCAAATTGCACACTGGATCTTAAAAGAATTGCAAAAACTGTGTCAACACATTTGATAAAATACTGAGATGGAGGAAATATGACAAAAAGCTGGGGGAGAGCTGATCCCAGTATGTGTCCTGGCTAAACCACTGATAGGGGTGCACGATTAACTTTCTGGAAATCAGTTTCTTCCTTCTGAAAATGATAGTCCTAAACAGCTAATCTTCAAGTTATTGTCAAAAATTTAACTTCTGTAATTAATGATAAAATTGCTTATACATGCTGATCTATTAGCAAAGAGTAGGTGGAGTTCCAAAGAGAGCAGTCAAGATAATACCAATCTTGATAAATGAGAAGTCTTCCGTTCCTAAATGTTCAATAATAAAAAGATTAAGAGTCATCTTTAATACAGCAAGTTGGTCCTGCTACTCAGTCTAAAATTTTGTACCCTTTATCAAATTTTTATTTTGAAACAAAAGATAACAACTCAAAGTTCTGATTTTAAGACACTGTAGTTCATTTTTATGAGAATAAACACAGTATGATTGACAATTGTTTTGTTTTTCCTTTCTTTTATTGGTTTGGAAAATAGGAATTAATCTTTGTTTAAATAATATCTGCGTGGAATTGGCGTTTTCAGCTGAGGAAATCCATTTTGTGAAGGTTCAAGTTTTTGTATCTAAAACTGAATCAGTGAAATGCAGATTTTTGGATGGATCTGTTAGCATTCTTTAACTTCCTTCATTACTATAAAACATGTTGAAAGCTGCAAATGTATTTAGAAAGCAATCAATAAAGGAAAAGCATGCAGGACATAGATAACTTCTACTGTATCCAACGTATTCCTTTGCTTCAGCTTCTGTGAACCCAGAAACTAAGACAATTACTGATGAAAATGCCATGGCGTTCACCCTTGATACACATCATGCCTACAAATTCTTTACATTCCCCACCCCAGCATTACCTTTGTCAGACTATAGGTAATCCAAAAAATAAAAAATAAAAATCATATATATATTTTCATTGCATGACATTCACTATAATATTTGGGTATGACTGGCAAATTTATTGACAGCTGTTACACTGGTCTATAGTTTCTGGATTTCTCCTCAAGTTTGCAAAAAAGTATATCTTTCCTTTGTCATCCAAACCAGCCATTTTATCAAATTTCCAAGCAATTTTTGGGACAGTATTTTTTAAAAAATTAGTTTATTGTTTGCTTTTGATCCCAGATAATTGTATTCTGTTTCTTAAATACAGATGAGATGCAATTTCTCTAGATTCTCCTAATTCTATTATTTGGGGGATATGAATTAGGTACCTAACTATGTTTAATAATTTGAGTAAGACTTTGAGACAATATTAATATACCTCAACGGAAAAGGTATTGGCATTTTTTAGTAAATATTTTATTTTGCATGAGTTTTTTTTTTAATGTTTTGAATATATTGTTTCATTTAATTCTCTAAAAATTCTTGTGAGAAAGGTTTAATGCTATGTCTTTTTATACACGGGGCTGAGAAGCTAAGAGAGGTTTAGCAACCTGCTCATGGTCACATGAATTCTAATAAATGAGGAACCAGGATTTAAATGTAAATATGGCTCTGAAGCCCATGCTTTTACTAATTCTATGCTGCTTTCTTCAGGAGTGTTAGTATAGACAGAAACAATAGGGTCATGGGAGAGAGGGGGAGGAAAAGAAGGAGAAGGTGCCGGAAAAGGCAAATGAAGGAGGAGATGAGATCATCCTTAAGAAAAAATACAGCAACCAGACTGGCTAGAACTAGATTTCAGTGGCCTAGAGCTTATCCAAGATGCCATCTTGCCCTTCAGAGTGAACTTTAGCTAATTGTAATAGATTACAATTTTATTAGTATTGCAATTTAGCAAAATCTCTCCCCCCTATACCACCATGAGAGTTCCAACTAGTCAAATAATGACAAGAAAAATCCCATCTCCCTGCGGGAAAGAGTGGTCAGCAAGGACATGCCTGGGAACACCTATAGCACCACCCCTAAATCTTGAATATTTTGCAAATAAAAATTCCTAGCTTTCTTTATTTTTTGGGGCTGTTGCTCTTCTCTGGGCTTGCCCACTCCCACCACCTTGGGAGTGTACTATCCTCTTTCAATAAATTAATTGCTTGCTTGGCTTATTCAGTGCATTTTTAAAGTATTTTCCTATGGCAACACCAAGAACCCATTTTTGGCAACAGGAGTTTATGGACTAGTAGGAACATACAGATATCTCAACAATGCATAAAGCACACTACTGACTAAAAGTCCATCAAAAGAGTAGAGACTTACCATTTTTAAAGTCTATTTCATGAAACAAAAGAATCTGAGGGAAGTAATTCAAAGATCCACAAATATTTGGATTAATTTTCATGGATGCAGAGGTTGATATGAGACCCCATCTGTCATCAAATAATCTCTAATTCCAATTTTTGAATCATCAAAGTGGTCTCATTTTTCTCATTGATTAATTTTCTAATTAGGAACTGCTTTAAATTTAAACATACCAATACAATTATATGAACACATAACCACCTTTTCTCATTTTTCTTATATCTCATGGCAAAATTATTGAACAAACAAGACTACTCAAATGTAATAATTTTTACTTTGCATATATTACTCTCGTATTTCTCAACATGAATATTCCTTTTGTAATCAGAGTGTACATCTAATTTAGTATGCTGCTTTTTGCACATAATGTATTCTTATGATAATTTAAACAAAAATACTAGATTATGTTTATAAGAGAATAATAAATGTGGTACTTCCATAGAACACATTTTTACAACTTATAAGTCTTTTGGTACATTTCTTTTTTGTTTTAAAAATATTTCTTCAAATGTAGAATACTATAAAAAAGAAAAGAAAAGCACCCTATAATCCCTACTGCTAGATAATCTCTAGTGATTTTAGAATTAAGTAGAAGTATCAACCATTTCTGATTAGGAAATTCAGACATTTAAGAAAGGTATAAAATAATGGGGAAAAAAAATCTCCCTCATCTTCTTGGTCCTTGTCTGCAAAAGTAACAATGGTTAATTTGCTGTTTATGTTTCCAGATAAAAAGAAGCACATTCTACTATGTTTATATATGTCCTTATATTTACACGACAGTGAGCATGCACATATCCTATACATTAACTATTTCATTTAACACTTATTATGAGTCTTTACATATCACAGATAGTTCTATCACATTTTTGAAAGTTTCATTCTGCATAATATTCCATTATATAAAATTTCTTATTTAAACAGCCTCCTATTAATGAAATAGTTCTTCCCATTTATTTGCTCTAACAGTAGATATAGATTGTGCAATAAGAAAGCTACAATTAGTATCCTTACACATATATCTCATTATTGTTTTCCTATCAAATCTACATGGTAAGTTTTTACAAGTTTAGTTGTTCAATCAAAGGATGTTGGCATTTAAAATTTTGATGAATATTGTTAAGTTGTTCTGCACATACGTTGTATGAATTTTGTCCCCCAAAGTGAACAGCAATAGCTAACCTCCCACAGTGCCCTGTGTCAGGCACTTACTTTATAATATTCCACATGTATCAACTTATTTAGTCCTCACATTGCGCCTATGAGTTAGATAATGTTAGATGACTTATCGTTACTAAAATTGTATAGTAAATATGGGACTGAGGCACAATAGAGTAACTAAATCACATAGCCAACGTCATCTGGCTAACAAATAATGGAGCTAGAGTATGAACTTGTGCAGTCCAGCTCCAGGATCTGTGCTCTTAACCACCTTAACATATTGCTTTAAAGATACAGGAAAAACTAGAAATTACCAAAAATTTTGACTAATATGACAAATGAATACAACAGGTTAGTTTGAGTTATTTCTTTTTTTTAATAAGTGAAATTACATATATTTTTATATTGTGTTTACCACATCTGTTTCTTTTCTTGTAAACCACTTTTTCATATCTTTGCTTGGTTTTATATTGAGTTCCTCAAGTTTCTTAGTAATTTTTACAAACTCTTAATTAAAAAAAGAAATGGACAGTACTGCTTTGTCATGTGTGTTGCCATCAATTTTCCAGAGAGAAGTTATAGATCTTTATACATTCAAATTTATTGATCTTTGGCTTTTAGATTTTATGTTCTTCTGGAACATTTTATTTTACTTTAATAGTTTCTGTTGTAAGAATTATATGAATTCAGAGGAGAGAGAAGTGAATTCTTTCTTTCATAATTAAAAGAAAGGTTGTATTTAAGATAGTCCTTGAAGGCTGATAAGATTTTTATAGATTGAGAATAGCTGAGAAACGGAAGACAGGTAGGTGGAAAGGCCATATGGAGATGAAGAGATGTCAGAGTAATCTGCTTCAGACTAGCTGTTTGGGTGACTAGGAAGAAGTCAATCTAATTGAAGGATTACAGCCATGCTCTCGTATACAGTGTCACTGAACATATGTACCTGAGGCTCTGCTATTGCACACTTTTGTTGGTCACATTTCTCTAGAAACAGAAGCTTGGAGATTGGGAAATGTACAGTAATACTGTGCAGAAATTGGCCCGTGAAGACTAAGAAAATCCCTACTACATTCTTTGCTTGGGATCTGGAAGACAACTAAGTCTGCTGATGAAATATCTAGTTTTTACCTGTCACCTCTCCTCTAAACAAGCACCAAAGAATAGAGGATATCATTCAACATAAAATTAAAATTCTCCTAAAGTGACTTTCCTGCAGTGTCTGTATTGGTTTATGGATGAAGAGACAACATCATTTGGAATTTTTTCCTACTCTGACGTTTGCTGATTTTAATATTCATGACTGGTTTCTAGGAAGCTGCCTTCTATCCCGTCTGAGTGAAAATAAATAAAAGATTAGGAGGCCATTATTTGTTTGATCAATTTGTATGAGATCAGATATTAGAAGGTTAAATATGAATTTAAATAAGGGGGGGAGTGGTTTTATTTGTCTAAGCCCTCCTATTGTGTTGTTTTACCAATTATAGTTTATGGAAAAAATGAGATGGGGAAAATATTTGGCAATAATGAAGCAGCTGGCAAAGGGAAATTGAGCATAGTTAAACTCTAAGAGCATCTTGGTTTTATAGTTTTTATTTATAAATTCTTTGTCTTGTTCCCTTTGCTTTTTTTCTTTCTCTGTTTCCTGATTATTTTTAATTTACCTTCTTCTCCTTTAATTATATAAAGAATCAAAACTGTTTTTTCCTAAGGACAGAGGCCATGGCTAATTGCTATTAGAGTTATACTTTTCCCATTTTAAACTTTGTCTGAGAATTGACCCAGGTTTGATTTAGTCCTAAATTTTACTAGACAACTCTTTATACAAAATATTCATACAGAACTCCCCAATAGGAAAAAAAAGCATCAAATGTAAGACCAAGCACATAACTTCACTAAAGATAGATACAAAAAATTCCATTGCATCTATGAAAAAAGTGTATTTAATATGAAAAAGGCAGATGTGCATAAATCCAAGCTACTCTCCAACCCTCTTCAAATTGAGCAGACTTCCTGAGGTGTTGACTTTGGCCCTGGGGAGTTCTCACTCTGAGTTCAGAGCCAGTTACAATGTGTTTTCAGTCAAATATAATTACTGAAGAACACAAATATAATGTTTGCCATCCAAGACCTTTGCAACATGAAACCCCAGATTAGCTTGCACTGACGGCCTTTTGAGTGAAGATCAGTCTGAAAAGATTTTGTAGGAAAGATGGTGTAGCTAAACCAGATAGAGGAATCTGACCCTGGATCTAGCCAGCGGCCTCTCTTATTCACAAACACCAACCAGTTATAATGTATTTGCCTCATTAATATGACAGAGGTGAGCCAACATAAAGAGGATATTATCTCTATCTTTATAGTGTAATATCAGTGTTTACATGTTTTGGTAGAGAGGATTAGGTTCATTTTCCAATGAGAGACAACATCATTTATACAATAATGAACTTAAGTTTATACAATAATGTTAATACAATAATAATGTTAATGTTAAGTTTATACAATAATGAACTTAACCTGTGTTTAATAATGCTTTTGTTGTTTTGTGTTCACTGTAAAATGGAAGTAATTTTAGTCTGTCTGGACAGAGGTCCCCACTGGCTCACATCACAGTAACATACCTACGGGTAGAGCTCCAGTCAATGTCACACAGTGAAACACATCACATTTGGTTGCATGTGGCTGGCTGCCTCTGCAGATTGGGTTTAAACTGATAAAGCATTTCTTCCCAATCCAATAATGCCTAATACAACTAGGTTTTATTATCCTAATATTTTATTCATATGCATAAAATCATACCCTTTTCAGAAACATTCTGTGGTTTGCATCCTACCTCATAACACTTATTTATGCACAGACTGAATTTCCATATTATTAGACAAATTGGTATGCTTGCCTTTGTAATACACACAATTTTTTTGTGTGTGTGTGTGTGTGTGTGTGTGTGTGTGTGGTATTGTGGTACAAAGGTGAATATCTTGGTAGATAGAATGTTGAATTTGTTGGATTTTTTAAAATATGGGAATTTCTAAAAGGATCATCATTAATAATTTAGGAATTCCATTAAATGGTATTACAGAGTGAGTGCACTATTCTGGGTGTGAGGAGAGGTGAGATCTTGCCCAAGTTGAATATTGGCCCTGTGGCATTGAGTAAGTCATTTAAACTCTCTGAGCCTTCATTTCTACTGTGTAAAATAAGAAAGTTGAACTAGCCAATCTCTGAGGTGCCCTCCAGGGCCAAAGGACTGTGGCCATGACCAAAAAGGGATCCATTAATTACTTCCCTTCAGAAGTTGCCAAGTTGATGGAAGAGCTGTAATGCTTATAGATGAACACTGTACTACTGAAAGTTATATTTAACACTGCAGGACTCAAGAGTGAAACTGAGTAAAATAAAAATTCACGATTGTTTGGAGTTCATAATTTGTCAACATTTATTGGACTTAACACAGGCTTTCTTCCTCCCTGATCCAAAACTATTTATATGCTTTGGGATACATGGCACAAAATCCATGTCCCTAAATACATCTGAAAAAAGTCTTAATAGCTTATTTAAGACTGCTTCAATTAACTATTTCTGTATAACCATCTACCCCAAAATTAAGCGCCTTAAGACAACAATCATTTTATTTTGCTCACAAGTCTGAGAGTCAGAAACATGAGAGTGGCTCACCTCTGCCTCAAGGTGTCAGGAGTCTCACTTCAGATATCTCAAACAGCTGTGCACTGTCTGGGATTGCTTGCTTAAGACCATATATGTACGACTGTTGTTCTTGCAGTTGGCCGAGATCTCTCACTCCCTTGGCCTTATGTAATGGCTGTACTGGCTAGAAAAACTAAGAATGCTTCTACTACATGTCTGGTGACTCAGTATTCTCCTGTAGCCATTCTCCCACTCTGTGTATCTAGGATGGGCTTCTCAGGGTAGTTGGTTTCCAGTTTCCAGGCTCTCAGCCTCACATGGAAAGGTGCTGGCTTGGGTAGTAGATGGCCATCAGTTGTGACTAGTTGGCCATCAGCTATAAGCAGTCAGCCATTAGCCACTAATATAACAGCCATGGCTATGCTGGTTGGTGGGTTGGTTGGCAGAGAAGGGGATGGTGGATTGCGGCTAGCAAGTGGGGTTAGCAAGCGTGGGTGGAGGATTGCGGATTGCGTGGATCCTCCTTACTGTGTCTCCCCCAGCCAGCAGCGAGACTGGGGTGCCGGAAGACTCCTCGTTGGGGTACTGATGCATGTTTGCTTTTGTGTCTCGACCAACTGCCACCAAGAATATAGTGGTATGAACCTCCTATCCATGGCTCTGTTGGTGTTCCTTTTAGGCCTCACCATATCCTGCGTTCTTGTGCGGGGATCAGGACCAGAGTTCCAGCATTACACATGGTGCAGAGAGCAGGGTGTGGTGCCAGCTAAAGCTCTCTGAAGGGCGGTGGAGCAGTTTGTGCATATGAATACTCAGTCTCGGGAAGCCTGTGAGGAGTGGAGCTGAGAGCAGGAAATGCAATCTGCCTGGGAGAAACGTGACCTCTTGGTGAATTGGTGGTCCTCTCGAGTCTCCGGATGGCACAGCACCCCATTGGCCATAGCAGACGTCACCTGCTTTTTGGTGGTCCGCTGCTGCTGTAGGCTCTTAGAGTTGTGGACAGCTTACACCAGGGCCACCACCCACTCGGACACCTGGGACAGCAAGCAAGATTCCGGCCAGGTAGGAATGATGTCTGACTCTGGGTAGGAGGACGTGTGGCCCTCACACAGTGTGTAGTGCCTGGTGGCCACTGTTCTCAGGAGTTGGATCCCCATGGAGGGGTGGAAAGACGTGAGGCGGGGTGGAGTGTGGGGACAGTCCCAGAGAGCAGTTTCCAGGTTCTCGGCCTCATGTGAAAAGGTGCTGGCTCAGGTAGTAGGTGGCCATCAACTGTGACTAATTGGCCATCAGCTGTAACCAGTTAGCCATTAGCCACTAATATAACTGCCATGTCTACGCAAGGGGGTTGGTTGGTTGGCAGAGAAGCAGATGGCAGATTGCAGCTAGCAAGTGGGGTTAGCAAGCGTGGATAGCGGATAGTGGATCGTGTGGGTCCTACTTCCTGTGTCTCATCCAGCTACCAGCGAGACAGGGGTGTAGGAAGACCCCTCGTTGGGGTACTGGCGGATGTTTGCTTTTGTATCTCAACCAGCCGCTATCGAGGATATAGTGCTGTGAACCCCCATCCATGGCTCCATTGGTGTTCCTTTATGGCCTCACCATATCCTGCATTCTTGTGCAGGGAGCGGGAGTTGTGTCCCTACATGACGCTAGTGCTTTGAACCCCAAGTTGAGACCATCTCATTTGGAAAAACTGTAGAACCTCTCTGTTGATGGATAAAGATTTAATCCTACAGAAAACCCATGTATTAGTTTGCTAGGAATGCTATAAAAAGGTACTACAAACTGGGTGGCTTAAACAGAAATTTATTTTCTCAGTTTCAGAGGCTAAAAGTCCGAGATCGAGGTCTCAGCAGAATTACTTTCTTCTGAAGGCTGTGAGAAGAATCTCTTCCAGGCCTCTCTTTGGCTTGTATATGGTTGTCTTCTTTGTGTCATCACATCATCTTCCCTCTGTATGTGTCTGTGTCAAATTTCCTCTTATAAGGATACCGGTCATATTGGATTAGGGTTCATTGATTCTCCTTCATTAGGCCCACCCTAATGATTGCATTTTAACACAGTTACCTCTTTAAAGACCTTATCTCTAAATACAGTCACATTCTGAGGTGCTGAGGGTTAAGGTTGCAACATATGAATTTTGAGGGGGACAGAATTCAACCCACAGTATCCAGATATACTACACTTTCTCTTATAAGTCCCATGACCATGCACAGCATTTTACCTTCAAAGTAGCTATATTAGGATTGAGAGACAGACAGACAGACAGACAGAGAGAGAGAGAATTTAGATTATATGTCTTAGAACCATGCCTCACAAAACTGGAGCAAATCTTACTCTACCAAAACCTTTTGTTTGGAAAGCATTGTTATTTGTGATGAAGGTTGAAAGAAAATTCCCTTTTGTTTCTTTTCAGTCCACTTTACCTGTTAATTAAAATTAATGACATGTTGCGCTGTCTTTTCTATCTGAGCCACTTACAGTATACTGTCAGGTTTGGTTTATTTGATTTTTCTGGGTTTATTTGCCAATGAATCATTTGTTTTCATATTACAAAGTGGCCCAGCTGTGCTTCATTGCACAGTGAAAGTATTGCCTGACAGGTGATTGTCTAACACTCACCCAGCCATGCTCATGCAGGCCAGCAAAGGATGCTTACGACACAGACAAGCTAACTTTAGTGCAGCTGGCTGGCCTTACCCCTCTCGATGTCAGATCTTCCCATAGGTCCTGACACAGAGAAGTATCAGCATTATGTAGAGAATTAAAGGATAATGGAACCAGGATGATGTTTGGCATCTTAATTAGGGACATTTGCCAGGTTATAATCACACACTTGGGTTGAATATTGTAATTAGAAGAATATTAGGATATTTGAAGGAGAAAGGTGCTTTAATTCTTTAGCTAGCAAAGTAATTCTTTAGCTAGCAAAATCCACTATTGTAGAGAATGTAAAATAAACAAATTAGACAAAGTTTTGTAAAATAACTTTCCCAAGGCTTATCAATTTTCTTTCTGGGAGAGTGTGCTTCCAATTTATTGCAAACATCTATGGTGCCATGTTTCCCCTAAAATAAGACCTAACCAGAAAATAAGCCCCAGCATGATTTTTCAGGATGACATCCTCTGAACATAAACCCTAATGTGTCTTTTGGAGCAAAACTTAATATAAGACCCGGACGTATTTTGGGGGAAGCGTGGTATTATTTACTTATTTAGAAGAAAAATGTCTTACTATTTTGCCATTCTTTTGAGTCCTCCTCTATTCCAAGATCTATTAATATATTGGTGAATTCAGTGAAATTTCAATGAAAATCCGCTTTATTTTTTCTTTAGTGAGAATGAGTTTTTGTTCTTCATCCACACTTAATACCTTAAGCCACCTATGGTAAACAATACATATCTGCTAAATGATGCTGGGATGAGGGCAGGAGTGTGACAGTAACTGGTTACAGAGACGATTGAGCACATGCCTCATCAGCTTTGTAGTACTGCCCTGAAATGGACCGTTGGGTGAAGGTGTTTGAATATGGCTCTGTGTTGCATTTTATGGGTGGCATTACTTTCCAATCCAAGAAATTATTTACAATTAATACATCTTTAGAACACAAAATCTCTAACGATAAGGCATTGTAGGAGGATTAGAAAATAAAAAAAATTACTGGGACAAAATAGTTATTCTAAAATTTAATTTTGTTATCTAATAAACGTCATGACTAATAAGCTTAAGTGTTAAAGAGCCAGTGAGAAATAAATATATTTGACAATCAAGTTTTCAATAGAAGGAGAGTAAGAATTGAAAACTTCCAATCAGACAAGGCTTTATAAACCTTGTAAGTAACTTAGAGACAGATTGATACCCTGAAAACCTCTCAGAATGAATCTTTCATGACAGTATTTGGAGGCTGCTATCATGGTCTCATTCCTTTAGCAGAGTCCCTGAGCTGTGAAAAGCACCAAGCTTGGGGCTGTGCGTAATGCAGTGATATAAGATACACTCTGATATCATGAAGTCCATGGTTTGTGTCCCTTACTAGACAGGTGTATATTGAGCACCACCTGTACAGTAGGCACAGTGCTAAGTATTCCCTAGAGATTAAATAGAAGACGATGATAAAATCTTGTCCTCAAGGATTATGTAACTGCTTCACCTACCAATTTCTAGGAATTCTGGAACTCAATTCATATTTGCCTAAAGAAGGTATTGGCTAACTGAATAGAAATTCCTCAGCCCTCAGGTGAGCCATTTCTTCTTTCCCACCTCCCTTTTCTATGTTCTTAACTTGTTGCTTTGTCCAGTGTTTGTAACTGATGTTCCTTCTAAGCACAGTGTGAAAAACGCACTGTGCTGAACTTTTGAATGAATTCTTCTCTATATTGACAAGTTTTCTTAATTATCTTTCATACCATTCACTTCTATTCTGTATCCTATAACTGTTGTTTGCGACCTGAAAATGCCCCTTTTCAAAAAGCTTCTTTCGGATATCCCACTTTGTTGTAGTACTAGCATGAGAAATATTTATAGTCTGATCCTCTTGAGAATTTATTAAAATCCCTATTGAACATAAATTTTTAATTCTGATGCATTATAATAAAAATGCTCTATTATTAACATATTAACAGAAGAGAAACTTACGTATAAATAGAGAAATTCATCTGATTCTGCTAATAATTTTTCCTAGATTATTTAAAAATTAAACAGAAAATTGGAAAATAAAAGAGATTTACTTTGCCATTGTTGAATTCAAAGTCACCAGAGAATAAAATTTGACCTCAGAGCATTTTTTTGTCTTTTCAAATTTACCACCATATCTCATATTATTGTTTGTTAGGCACTGGAATGCTTCTTCATTTTGAGAAATCTTGTAAAGTCTTCCAAACGTCTAAGTTTCATTTGCATTTTGATATCAATTTCTCTCTCTAGGGTATTACTGAGTACACATTCTTTTACATCAACTTTGTCTCACCTTATTACAGCAGCAAAAACTGTCTTACTCATTCCAGTCATATTTAGAGTGGCTTCCTATAATCAGATTAAATTTCCATTTTACAAATGTATGAAAAAATGTCTTTAAAAAACCTGCTAGGGGAATCTGGTAACAATGTCATAATCACATGGCTGATTTCTAAAGCACTATATTTTTTATACTTATGGTAAGTTTTAAAAATCAAAATTGAGTTCACTATTAAAGTTATGTTTCTGATTGCTTTAACAGGCTAACTCGAGAATTTAAGAAAATTGTTTAGAGATATTTTCTCTACTTTGACACAGAGCCTGGGTTTTTCAAATTTTGTCTTCATATGATGTGTTCTATAAAATATCTTCCCATAGGTCTGATGTTAAGCAAGATTAAAAAAACAGTTGAAAAAGGAGACACAATCAGCTAAGAAATGATTTGTTTGACCTGTATGATATTGAATTATCAGTTTAACTGCTTTTTCGCCATGTGCTCCCCCTCTCTACTCTTTCCACTGACACAAATTGAGTTTATTATTTGTATTTTTAAAATTTACAGATATATGAAATTTTAATTCAGTTTACCATACCATACTTTGGCATCAGGATCTGCCTTGGATTGCTTTGATTTTTACACTGAAGCATTTGCAGAGCACCATGTCTCATTTACTAGAGCTATGCCTCCATGGACAGACATAATTCTGGAAAAATATTTAAAAATCACCCAACAATGTTTACATTCTATCTGTTAACATATGAATCAGCATTTACTTGATCAGAAAATGATTTAATCTCTGAAAAGTTGTAATATATCTTTGTTTGCTTTTACGAATTCAATTAATTAAATGATGTTTGAAAATATTAGTGTGCATTAGTGATGAGTTGGAGCTTCCATATATGATAGCATAGCATTACCCTGCAATTGATATGCCAAAGAGTCCAGAGCTATTGCAGGTCTATACTACCTGCTTGAGGTGAAATTGTAAAGGAGAAGTAGGTACTAAATCAACTTTGCCAGGCACTATACATACAGTGGTAAAGAAAACAGATAATAATCTGTGCCTTCTAATAAGGGAAGAGAGAAAAAGAAAATTAAGAAATAGATGACAAATAGATAGATAGAAGATAGAAAAGGAAGGAAGGAGGGAGGAAGAGAGGGAAGGGAAGGGAAACTTAGTGATAAGTCTTAACCATACAAATAAAGCAGTTGAAAGTGATGAAAGTATAAAGGTGACATTAAAATTGTACAAAGGAAGACCATACTAAAAAGGTGACATTTTATTAAAGAGTGAAAGAGGGTGAGGAAACAAACTGAAAAGATGTTCATGGCATAGAAAAGAAGAAAAGACTTTGGGGCAAGAATGGGGTTGGTGTATATAAAGAACAGCTAAGGTGCCAATGTAATAAATTTATTAATCTCACAGATGCCAACTCCCCATTTGAAAAGTTAATTACAAGAAACTATCATTAAACCTTCTTTAAAGTATAAGAGAAAAATGTTTTTGTGAGAACTCAGAGCCATTCATGCCAATTATCCACTTATTTCATCAATTTTGTGTGTCGATCTACTTATCTAGAGCATAAAGATAATCGTATATAATTTTATGTGTCTCAGCTATTTAGAAAGAGTTTTTTCTTATGACAGGTAAGATTCTGGAGGAGAATTGAAAGTCAAGATACTTGAAATGGATTTTGCATTGAGTATAGACCTGAGAATTTATCGAGCAGAAGATGATAAAGAAAAATCTCAGAACTAAATTACAACAGATTTTCACTGTTATGATGCTATCTTTTACGACAACATACTGAATCAAAAAACCTTTTCATGTCTTTACACTAAGTTCGAAATTCATAACATTATTGTTATTCATGGCCTTCATTTTACAAACATATTTTTCTCCCTCTGCCTGAGTATATTTTTTCCTTTTGTTTTCATTTGCTGCCTCATACCAAATTTATTTTCTGGAGCAAAATATGTTATTTTTCATCAGTAAAGAAAAGCATATTCATACTTTTAAAAAAGGGGAAAATTGGGTAAAAATTGATTCATGTGGAGTAGTCAGTCCCCGTCATGACTGCCTACATACCCAAAAGTCAATCATGAATTTTAGAAAAGCAAATGGTGGTTTTGAATTGAAACAAGAACACAATTATGCAAAGTAATTGTCTCAAAATAGAATTGACAATGCATTATGTACAGGTGCAAAGGAGTAGACCAGGACCCTAGGTACATTATTTAAAATCTGTAATCAGTTGTCCCAGATTAATTAGGGATTGCTGTTCACTAGTGTATACCATGCTCTCAGGCCTTCCTCCTACATTAACGCACCAATAAGACATTTGCTTCAGATGCATCCAAGGTGAATGAGAAATTCTAATCCCCATGATACTTAAGTAATTTAGTGTGTTGGAAGAACTCAAGGTTTTATAAGAAAGATGATTACTTTGTATTATGCTGGAGGGGGGGTGGTGGATTCATTGATTGTTCACTGCCAGTTTCTTCTATGTCAACTTTCTTTTTTCTATTAATGTTCTTTACAAGAGTAAGTCCGAGCATATTTTATAGTAAATTAGGAGGAAACCAAGAAAACCTCCCATGCTATCAAGTCAACCAGCCATCTGAATTGCTACAAAAGGAGGGGCACCTTACAAATTAAAATCAGAGAGGGTATTTTGGAGGAAGTGGCATGTCTTTTGAATAGCGAGATTAGCACATCTGCTTAATGGGAAAACTGTTCATTACAAGTTCTTTAAAATAATTTTTTAAATTTTAAAGTAAGAATTGGAAATTTATATTTCCACATTTGAAATATAAATGTGGAAATATAAATGTGGCTAGCTATGCTTGTTTTACATGTTTGGTTTTAGTCCATGGAGAGATTTAAAAATGATGATTAAGCCTCATCATTTTCTAGCTTTTTCACAAGAACTAATAATATTTTCTGTTGTTTCTATGAGGTAAAGAAAACATTGTTTCTCATAACAAAAGATAAGTCATTTAATTGATTCTCCGTATTTTTCCTTTTTACTTTGCCAGCAGCCATCTGAGACATATATTATTATTATTTTCTTCTGATTATACGGAACATTTGTTTTTACAACCTGATAGTTTTACTCAGTGTCATTTAGGAAGGCTTTTAGAGTCTCCTGTGCATTCTTATCCTTTTCATTAAAATAGGTGTACTGTGGAGCTTATTGTAGTAACCATTTAGAAGATGTAGGATACTTTGTGATAAATAAGACACAATTATAAAATTCTATTGTGTTGTAGCAGAACTTGAAAAAAAATCTAAAATGATAGGATATCATTTTCCTTCATAGCTGCTTCATCAAAAGTGTGCAAATTCCTTATTTATTACCCAAGGCTTGTTGATCTGTTATGACATTGATACCTCAGATCTGCTTATTTATATCTAAATACTGAAGAAAAAATTTAGTTAAACAAACCTGATATCAAACAAAATAAACAAATGGATGTTTCTAGTTGTGTTTCAAATTGGGAATCAAATATAATATCTTGGAATTTGACATTATCAATTTTATTATATTTTGCTCAGTACTTGTACTGCAAATAGATTGTCACTAGGCTGTTTTTGAATAAAGAGCACTGTTTTCAAAAGTAGTCTGAAATTATATTTGAGAAATGTGTTAAAATCGAGGATTATAATTACTATAATACTAGTAGGTGATTAGCAAAACTATTATTTTTCCCTTTGAACTTTGGAGGCCATCTCTACAAAGTTTTCATTTCCCAGATTATTTATATACAGGGAAATAAGAAAATCAGGCATTCTCAGTTTATTTAAAAAACGAAACAAAAAACTTTGGTTATTTAGTTACATAGTTACTGTTCATAGGATCGTTTAATGTGGCCCCATCACTTTTAGGCATCATGTCCTACCGTCCCTTTTTTCTTCATACTCTCCTCTCTGTTCTGCACCCACATGCTTCTCCCTTCCAATGCAAACTGAGACTTTATGTATGCTATTCATTTGGCTTGGGATACCCTTCTCCACTTCTGTTTCCCAAACAAAACCCTCTTTTTTGATACTTTCTTTAAGCTCTCTTAATACTTGGTAGATTCCGTATTTCATAGTATTTATCAGATAGTGCTGAAATTTTATGTTCTCCCTTCTCTCCCATTCTTCCCTTTATCTTGTTCCACTTCATTTATGAATCATCCAGCAGAGTGTCAGAAATCTAATAAGTGCTCTAATAAATGATAATGTAACTAAACTGAAAATGATTAGTCACTTTAATAATAAATCATTGTATTTAACCATCTAACTTCTGAATTCTGAACCTCCTTTAAAGGCTTCTGCTCCTGTAGAGTCTTGTTCTGATGATGATTTATATAGTATAATTTGCAAATCATGACTTTGATCAAATGCAAAATTATTTGAACTGACATAGATATTCCAGATCAAATCAAGCGTGTTATCTGAGGGTTCCTATTTTGTTTTAGCATGGAAAACTATATGGATGCAAAGAGAAGCTATATAGGCCAAACAGCCTTAAAGTGCCTTAAATTGGTTTATGGATGGCATATTGGGTTAAATAAAACTCCCCCAAATTCCATGTCTACCTGGAGCCTGTGAATTTAACCTCATTTAGAAACAGAGTCTTTGCATACAAAATTAAGATGAAGTCATACTGGATTTGGGGGCCCTTAAATTCAGTATGATTAGTGTTTTATAAGAAAAGGGAGATTTGGACACAGGGGCACAGACCCGCAGGTAAGAAAGCCACATGAAGATGGAGGCAGAGATTAGAGTGAGGCATTGACAAGTCAAGTTATGCCAAGGATTGCTAGGAAACACCTGAAGCTAGAAGAGGCAGAAAAGGATGCTTTCCTAGGGCTTTTGAATGGACTAAGGTCATGCTGACACTTTAATTTCAAACTTCTAGCCTCCAGAACTGTGAGAGAATAAATGTCTGTTGTTTTAAGACACCCAGTTTGAGGGACTTTGTTATGGCCGTCCTAGGAAGCTAATACAGCTAGCCAGCACTTAGTGATAACAAAATGTTGTTTCAGATCAATTTGATAAACATTTATTAAGTTTGTATGATAGACATAATGATAAACATTAGGAATATATCCTTGAACTATTTCAAAAACATGGGAAAGATAGACATAGCAACAGAAATGTCATTGTCACATGTGGCAGGCACTATTGGTTACCCATCCATTTGCTGTTTACTTTTCCTTTCCGCCTTTGAATATAGTTGGATGAGCACATGAAGTTTGGAACTATGGCAACCATCTTAAGCATAAGGGAAGTGCAGAAAAACTGACCCAGATACCTGATGTTATAAGCCACCAATCAAACCTGAAACATCTTCTTTTCAAACATCTTATTATGGGATATAATGAACCCTATTGAATGAACTATATTTGTTTGGATGGTTTGATAATTTCAGCTTAAATATTTTAATGATACATTCATTAAAAAATGGAGTTCTTCTCCCAAACTGGAGAATCAGGCAAGGTTTCAATAAGGATGGAAAGATGAGAGAAGTTACCTGGATCAAGAAATATGAGAATAGACTCTGAGGAAAAAATAATAGGTGATAAGGGTAGAAAGCTGTAAAACAGCATGATGGCCAGCCATAAGTATTTTGACATTATTGTTTTATAAAACATAGCAGTGGGTTGGGCTGGGGAGGTTCAAGTCATGAAAACTGTTGTATGCCCTAATAAGGTCATTGAACTTTATTCTATAAGCAATGGTAACTTGCAGGAATGTTTTAAACAGAGTGTTTTGAACTTAAGTTATAGTTAGATACTTCTGTTTATATTGTACACTTTAAATTTATTTTATAAGATGAGAATCATAATGAATAATCTCTCTGTAATAGTTCAGGCAGGAGATGATGAGGACATAAATCATAACTGGTAATAGAAATATTAAGGAAGGGATATTTTCAAGAAACATTTGGGAAATAAAATTAGAAGTATATGATTTATTGGATGTAGGGAGAAGGAAGATAAAAGGACTTATGATGAATCTCAGGTTTCTGATTTAAGGAGACGGTTGCTAGAGAAGATGGGAGAAAGAACTAGTTGTTATTTTAGGAGGTGACAATTTAATTTTCAAATGCCACATACTAAACTTTTGTTGTAATCATTATCTAATGGAAAGTTAAATAAAACACATGTTCCTAGTACTATAGTGCATACATATAATTCAAATTTTCTTGATGACTTATGGTAATAATTGAATATTGCTTGTTGTTTGGAGCTGTAAAATATGATACACTCAAGGGCCTGAATTAATATGATATTTCTCTATAGGTAATTATGGCATTATTTAAATTGTCCAACATGATTTTCATGGTTACTCTTATCCTTCATTATTTTGAGGCTATTGGTTATCACTTCAGTCAGGTCTTCAATCATATATTCAATCAAACAGTTAGACATTATTCTAGACATGGAGGGTTTAGTGCTGAGCAAAACAGACACAGTCGTTCTCCTCAGTGGCCTTATGTTATAATGAGGAAGGACAGAAGATAAACAACCAGAGACATAAATATCAAGAAACTTTCATATAGCCATAAGTGTTTTGAATTAAATAAAATAGAAAGGACAAGGGGTTGGGCCAATAGAGAGTAAGGTACTGAGTGAAATCACCTTTCAAGAGGAACTTTTTTAATGAAGCCTCACTGGACGACAAGGAACTGATGGCCCCAACATCTGAGAGAGAAGCAGTCCAGAGTCAGAAGCCAATCAGAGGAAAGACAGGAGGAAATAAGTTTGCTGAGTTTGAAGAACTGAGAGATTGTTGAAGCTGAGTGATCAAGAGGTTTGGGGTAGTAAGAATTGAAAGTGGAGAGTTAGACATGGCACACATCACATAGACTGTAGGCTGTCATGAGGAGATGAACATTATTCCAATTTAAATGAGAAGGCATTGAAGTATTCTAAGTATAGGAATGACATAATTACTTTTATACTTTAAAAAGAGAATTCAGGCTGCCCTGTGGAGAAAAGAATGTATGGACGTAAAAGTGGAAGGAACGAGACCACTTAGGAAAGCATTGTGTTAGTCTAGGCAGCAGTGTAGCAATGGGAAAAAAGAGAAGTAGATGAATTAAGTATATATTTTGAAGGCAAAACTAACAGAAACTGTTGTTGATAGTGTATTCTCCACTTTCAGTTTTGCTACTGCTTTTCTGTGGATGATTATGTTCAGATTATCAAGTACTTAGTATCATCTAAAATGAATACTGAATAACAGTTTAAAGGCTTTCTCATAAGTCGAGTTTGAATTTTAGTGCATTATATTTATGTTTTACACTATTTTTGGGGTTCTCAGAAGGTTGTTCAAGATTAGCTTCCATAAAAATATGATATTAGTGTATTATAAAGTAATTTCAAGTTTTTTTATTTTTTATTTTATTTTATGGACATAAACATTATTTTTAAAGAGCTTGCTTGATAGTCTCAGAAAACCAGGGCAAAGCATTAAATGTTTATAAAGGAATTATGTCTCCTGGAAGATAGGCCAAAGCTTGGAACTTTGGGATATTCTCATTTTCACTGATCATATACTCTTTGACCTTGCTCAATACATTTAATGACTCTGTGTTACAGTTTCTCAATCTTTGAATGGTAATAATGATCTTTTCCATCGAAATTGAGATATATTTGTAAAGTACATGGAACTTTACAACAGGAAATCACTACATACACAACAATTTATTAGTTAGTTTTATGGCCAGTTCAAATCCCAGAGGAATTGAAGTCATTGCCATTTGAAGGTTGTCCAGTTCATATTTTAGATAGATGGCTGACCCTATACAACAGTCGCACACAGTCCCTGAACAATTACACTCAAACTCTGCCTTGGCTTTCACAGAGGAAAAATATGATTGTTAAATCAATGTGGCTATAAAAATGACCTGCCTTTCTCCCATAAGCAGTTGGGAACTGTAGGAACATGCTGGGATTGGAGAATTGAAGACATGTCAGCACTATTCTTGTAAATATTATTTCAATTTTGAGGTAAGAGAATTGAAGATTACTTAGGGTTTTTTTAAAGTAAATATTCATGAGAATTACTTTCATTTAATTCAAAATATACTGTGTACCTCACGATAATAAAGTCAAATCTGATGAGTGTGATGAGAAGTACTAAGTGTTTATAATCGCATGTATTTGTGGAGATTATTCACATTTGTTGAAATGAAGCAAGCTATATAGAGAAGGTGACATTTCAGCTAGGTTCTGAAATATGAAGAGGATTTCCACGGTAAAGATAAGGGGGAAAGAAAGCTCTTCTCATGAGAAAACAAGATGAGTCAACACATTCCAATGGAATTACCATGGTTTTGAAGAGATTTGAGTTCTTTGATGTCACTAGAGCACATAGCGGGCAAAGAAAGCAGACAAACAAGAAAGAGACAGAGTAGCCATATTGGCAGTATCTATAATACCATCCTTAGAAGTTGAATTTTATATCATAGATGGGAACCTAGAATTGGGATAATCTGATCTTTGCTTAATTTAAAAAAAAAAAAGCCTCTTCAATGATGTCTTCATGGAGACACAATTACCCAATATTTACCCTTCCATCACCCATGAGAAGTCAATAACAAAAATAATAAGATCAGTTTAAAGGGCTAGAACAAATTTATATGTTATTAAGATATAATTCACATACCATAACATTTACCCTTTAAAAATATATAGTTCAGTGATATTTGCTATTCACTAGTCACAACCATCACCACTGTCTAATTTTAGAAAACTTTCATCACCCTGAAAAGATACCCTATACCCAATGATAATCACTCCTCCTGCCCCACTCCACATAGTGCCACTAATACATAGTATTGCTAACACTAATTCTGTCTCTGGATTTGCATACGGTGGACATTTCATATGCTTCAAATCATGAAATAAGTGGCCCATTGTGACTGGTTTCTTTCACTTACCATAATGTTTATAGTTTCATCCATGTTGTAGCATGTAACAGTACATCATTCTGTTTTATTGTTAAATAATATTTCATTGAATGGGTATACCATATTTTGTTTATCCATTCATCAGTGGATGAACATTTGGATTGTTTCACTTTTTGACTATTATAAATATTACTGCTATGAATAGTCATATATAACTTCTGTATAGACATATGTTTTCAATTGTCTTCAGTTTATACTTCAGAGTAGAATTACAGGGTAATAGGATAACTCTATTTTTAACATATTGAGGAACTGCCAAACGATTTTCCAAAGTGGCTGCATTATTTGACAATTCCAACAGCAATGTATGAGGGTTCCAATTTTCTGCATCCTCTCCAACATATGTTATAGTCTGCCTTTTTAATTTTAGCCATTATAGTGAGTGTGAAGTCATATCTCACTGGGATTTTGATTTGTATTTCCCTAATGACCAATGATTTTGGTTGAACATCTTTTCATGTGTTTGTTAGTCATCTATCTTCTTTGGAGAAATGTCTATTTAAATCCTTTTCCATTTTTAAATTAGGTTATTTGTCTTCTTATCATTGAGATATGAGTTCCTTATATTTTCTGGTTATAAGTCCCTTTTCTGCTGTCTCAGATAGATGGTATATGATGAAAAAATATGATATATTGTCTCCCCCTTCTGAATTGCCTTTTTCTTAATGGTTTCCTTTGAAGCACAATTTTTAAATTTTTGATCAAGTTCAATTTATGTTTTTTTTTTCTTTTGTTCATGGTCATTTTGATGTCATATCTTGGAATCCATCGCCAAATCTGAGGTGATGAAAATGTATCCCTATGTTTTCTTATGACTTTTATATTTTTAGTTCCTATACATAGGTACTGTATTCATTTTAATTTAATGTTTTACATGTGGTATTAGATAGGGGTCCAAGTCAGTTCTTTTGCATGTGCACATCCAGTTGTCTCAGCACCATATGTTTAAAGACTATTCTTTTTCCCCATTGAATTTTCTTGGCACCCTTGTAAAAAAATCAAATGACCATAACTGTAAGAATATACTTCTGGACTCTCAATTCTATTTCATCCATCTGTCATTATGCCAGCACCACAATGTCTTGACTATAGTCAATTTTCAGTAAGTTTTTAAATCAAAGAGTGAGTTTTCTAACTTTGTTATTTTCTTTGAACATTGTTGTGGCTCTTCTGGGTCAATTGCAATTCCACATGCAATTTAGGATCAGTTTGTAAGTTTCTGCAAAAAGTCTCCTGGGATTTTGAAAAGGATCACATTTTTTTGGTATATCAATTTGAAGAGTATTGCCATCTTAACATTAAGTGTTGCAATCTATGCACATGAGATGTCTTCCTATTTATGTGGATCTTGTTTATTTTTCTCTCAAAATTGTTTTATAGTTTTCAGTACAGTCTTGTGCTTTTTTGGTTAAATTTATTTGTAAGTATTTTATTGTTTGATGTGATATGTTGATTTGTTTCTTTAATTTTTTTTGGATTGTTCATTAACTAGTTTATAGAAACATGTTTGCTTTTATGTGTTAACCTTGTGTCCTGCAACCTTCATGAATTTATTTATCAGTTTTAACAATTTTTTCTTTTGTGGATTCATTACGATATTCTATATACAAAATCATGTCATCTGAAAATAGACATAATTGTACTTCTTCCTTTCCAATATGGATTCCTCTTATTTATTGTTCTTCTCTAATCACCCTATCACTTCCAATAATGTTGAATAGAAGTGGTGAGAGCAGATATTGCCTTGTTCCTAATCTTTGGAATAAAGCTATTGATTTTTAACCACTAATTTTCACCATTAATTATAATTTAACTGGATTTTTTTTATAGATACTCTTTATCAGATTGAGGATGTTTTATTTCTAGTTTGTTTATTCTCTCCTGAGGGTAAAATAATTTTAAATAACTTTTCAATTCAAACAAACTTAATACATGAAACTTAAGTTTTGCAAAGCTTCTTTCTATACATAGGTTTTTATACAAAAGATCCATGTGTCATTCTTACTGGTATGAGCTCTCTTAAGAATTTAAAATTCTTTAAATTTAATTTTTAAAATATGTAATTATTAATAAAGATTTAAATTACTCTAGACATTTCATTTGATATTCCAAAAAGCATTATTGAAAAAGAAAACCAAACACTGCTAGTTAAAAAAAAGAAAGAAAGAAAGAAGAAGACACTCTTGTAGCTCTTGAGAGGATGAGCTTACAATGAATTTTTAACCTCCCATTCTTTCTGGGCACACTAGGCTGCTCAACATTCACCCAGAAAGGAATACTTCATAATTTACTCTGAATATATGTTGGTCTTTACTTTTGCATTGAAGAAAGTGAAAGAGAGAGAGAGCAGAGAAAGACAGACGGAAAGACAGAGATAGAAAGAGTGACAAAGTGATAGATACAGATATCCAATATTATTTTATTTTGTGAAGCCACCTTGGAAAACAATGACCTTTAATCACAAGCTGCAGTCAACACTTTTGTCAGTATATTGCAGAGTTCTAAGTCTCTCTTTTCTTTTTAATTCATAGCTTTTATTTTTATTTGGATAATCTCAAAGTCAAGAGAGGCCGGGTGTGTGTTTAAACTTTTTCCTAGTTCTTAGTGAGCCAGTGTTGTATTGTAGTCCTTGGAAACATGATTATTTTAAAATAAATGAGTTGAAGTACCCTATTTCCTTGTTTGCATACTACAGGCAACTCTTAATGGACCTCCCAAAGTACCTATATTGTTGGAAAAGCAATAAAATGTATTGTATTTCTTGCTTATCACAGTTTGCTAATAAATGTAAAATTCATAAAAAGTCAGTACTTTGTCATAGGGCTTTGTAGCACTTATTTGTATTTCCCTATCCTAATTTGTAGTCCACGTCCATACATGTCCTAATTATCTTACTCTGCAGTGAGTGATTTTAAATAGCTTTTACCACCTACTTACCAGAAAGGAATAATAAGATGACGAATGAGAACATGTATAAAACAGTTTGAATGCAGAAAAGGAGCAGCATTTTAAACTAAAAATAATAAACTACACTAGGAAGCATTCTTGTGTCTATATCTACAAAAATGCATTTGTTTTGGCACAATAGTACATGAATCTACACCTTCAAAATGCTGTATTTTAGAAAGACATGTCTTCTATATCAATGGAAAATATGTAATTCTCATGCTAATTTCTTTTGAAATAATTTTTTTTATTATAAAATAGTTACATTTATAAAAGAAACATTATAATAAATACAATTTAAAATGGGAAAGATAATTCCCTATATTCATTTTTCCTGAAAGCAATTATTGTTAATCAATCTGTGAATGTCTTTCCACTTGACTTATCAGTCTATAAGTCATATTGGTACATAATAGTCTATCACTCAAAAATTATTAAATACATGAATAATGACATGTATAATTTTAATTTTTTACAGTGTAGTGTTATACTGTGCATATTTCTTTTCTACCTTTTTCTTTCAGTGATGTGTTAAAGCTTTCTATAATTTCCGAATTCGATCCCATTACTTAGCAGCCAAAGAGTGTTTCATAGCTAACATAACCAATATTATGTTGTTAAATATTTACATAGATTGATTTTCTTTGTTTTATTTACAATCTATGATGAGTATCCTATCATAAAAATCCTTTCTAAAACTTTAGGAAAGATTATCAAAACCAAAACTACCAGGTGTTCTGATTCTGAGAATACGTGTTTTAAGGAACAAACATATACTGGCAAAATACCTTTCAGAAACATGATTCCAACTTATATTTCCATTAGCAATGTATGAAAGTTCCCATGCCCTGTGATCTAGGCTGGGTCTCTGTATTCTATTTAATTATTTCCAATTGTATATTAGAGAAAAGACATTTGACATCTTGTTATTTCTTTTTATTTGAATTAAATCCTGAAGTTAGTGATAATACTTATTTTTCCAGTGTATTCTATTTCTCTTTAAATTATATGTTTTGCTTGTTTAACTTTGAAGTTCAGTGTCAATCACTTAGAAAATGAATAGTTTGATTATTTTTATCAAAAGATGGAAGGAGAATCATTTACCAAATAAATTAAGTCATTTTATTTTTAACTGAGACCCTTGTGAGGTTTTTCCCCCCGAGATTTATTGGCTTGCAATGGGTGGTGTGTGCCACTCTTATTCTTTTCAAATGTGTTTATTTTTCACCTTTATGATATTTTAGTTAATAGAACATATTACTGAAGATTTCTTAAATATGGATACTCCAGCAGCAGTTTATCTTAAAGGTATATGAATTACAGAACTGTTTAAGAGCAATGAATTTCTTTTCAAAATAGAAATTTTTCCATAAAGGATATAGTTTAAACTTATAAAAGTATTGGCATATACTATGCATATCCAAAATATGTTATATAAAACATATAATTGTTAGTGCTCAGATATTGTGAATGAATGTGCAATTCATTTGATGAAACATTGTCAAGTATAATGTGTGAAGATGTGTATACTTTGTGGGCTAGATGGGAAAACTGTTTCCTGCAATATGTGATGTAAGCTAATGTTCATGCCATACCATTTAATGAATTTCAGGTTATGGGAAAAATCTACCTTTGCTTCTAAGAGTTTGCTCCATCATTGCATTTTAGAGAGTCTCTTTGTTTGTTTATTTTTTTTAAAGACCTCCCACCACATCAGACAGAAAATTGCTCACAATATATAACTTGAGAGGTGTTGGACATATCACCTCATATTTTTGAGAATATTATCTCAAACTGAACTCTTTCATAGAATATGGGTTTTTTTAATAATGAATCTCAATTTCATAGCATTTTCAGTTTAAAGAAAGATAATAATAATAAAAGTATACATTCTTCAAGAGAGCTTAGCTAATACCAACTCTTGAATGGAACTAAATACATAAACCAACCAATGAACTTCTCCATTAAATAAGATGCTGCATTTCTTTTCAGAATAGATTGAATAAGAGGTAAGGAAGTGCTTAGTGAGTATTGTGCAGTGGCTTCTAAATTTTAGCTGTAACTAACTGGTGAAATTTTAAAAGAAATATTGGGGACCAACATCCATTAGCCAACTTTTAATTTTTTTCAACTATTTTAACAAACCAAAAGTATCCTCAAAATTCACAATCATTTCATAAAATGAGGGATATTTTATTCCAAAGGAGTAAGATTTATGTGACTTCACTGTAAAGCACAATTCTCTAAATTGAAAATATTTATCCTTAGGGAAATATTATTATGCTGTCTTGATTTTCTTAATTTGTACAGATCTACCAACCAGACTTTAGGAATCACTAGCCATCTTCTTTTGAAAACCATGAATTAGAAGGTTAAGAACATAGATATTGTTAGTTTTGATTAAATAAATGAAATAACATCTATTATATACCATGATTTTGTATTTTTGATTGACCTTTGGATTATTTCCAGTTGGGTGCTATTATTAGTAATGTGGATATGGACATTTTTGTGCATGTCTGTTGGTGCATATATTTATGCATATTTATTTGGTTTAGTATTTTCTACTATTGGAATTGCTATTTTATTGCTTGTCCTGATGTTTAGATATACACTGCGAAATAATTTTCCAAGCAATTTTCCGTTTTATATTCACAGAGAATTCTAGTCACTCAATGTTCTTATCAACACTTGTTTTTGATAGTTTTTTATTTTTATTTTTATTTCTGGTGTACAAAACAATATAATAGTTATATGTTTCACCCCTCACAAAATGATAACCTCCCTCCCCCAATCTATTGTCCCTCTGACATCGTATGTATCTATTACAACCCCATTGACTCTATTCCCTATGCTGTACTCCATATCCCGTGACTATATATACACTAAATTGTAGTGACATACAATATTATTCAGCTTCAGCTTCAGGTGTATAGTGCAGTGGTCAGGCATCTACACCATCCATAAATCCATAAAGTGGTCTCCCTAATAAGGCATGTGCCCATCTGACGCCCTACAATGTTTTTGGTAGCTTTTAAGATTTTATTTTTTAATCCATTCCAGTGAATGTGTATTGGTTAGTTAAGCATTTAACTGTCTGTGTGTACTTGGACACATATTCAACAACTCTGAGCTATTATCAACTGACATCAAAGTTCAACCATTTCAAAATATGCGTCCCTGAAAATTCATATTTATAATGTATTTGATAATATTAAAGGTTTTTGTGCATTAAAACTTATTTATTTTAAGTGACTTTGAAATAACTACAGGATAGTGCTCCCCTTAGTCTAGCATTTAGGAATCTGTATAGTCTTGTCACTTTATTTTTTCCTGTTTTGTACAACCCTTAGTGTCTCAAGACCTTGTGCTTCCAAAATAAGGTAATATTTACAGAGCTAAAGTTTGTCAACTCAACTGCTCCTCCCGACACCAACCGAAAATAAGGCCTTTGCCTTCTTCTGAGATTCCCTCATCCATCTAGGAAATATCAAGATTTTCTCTAGGTAGGGGATGGTATCATATATATTGAAGAGCAGTGATTAAGACCCTGACTTTATGTTGATATATCTGAATAAATTTAATTTAGCTGTATTAAAATCCCTGCTTCCCTCACTTATTTGCTATGTGACTTATGTATGCATATTCTTATATTGTTTCACCTATACGGTCATTGGTTTAATTAAGCAATATAATAAAGGCAATACCTAATTGTGGTTTTGATATAATAAGTACACAATACTTATTGACTACATCTTTCTGTATTTCAAAGTCAAGTTCAAGCCATTTATTTTCCATTAACTCTTTTCTGTACACTGTAAATTTTCTTAATTTTTTAAAATTAAATTTTCTTTATTATTTCTTTAATAAATTTTCTCCTTTAATTTTATTTTGCATAATTTTAATATCTATCATATTTTTAATTTAAGAGCACCTTTTATTACTTGCATGCTATTTTCATAGCATTATAGTATATACTGTTCTTTTAAAGAGGCAGAGTTACAGTAGTCTCTTTGAGGCTGTAAGTTATGGATTTTTAAAATAAAAAAGTGTTTTATAATCTTTATGTTGTTTATTTTCTTATCACAGCTTTGTTTTTCCATTTGTGTGCTTTGTTTTTGTTTTCTCTATATTCCCAGTTAGAGGTCTTTTTCAAAAGTCTGATGATTGTGAGCTGTTCATTCATATTAAGAATGAGAAATAGGAAAGCAGATTGGACAACCTGTGAGTATGGACAGGGCTTATTGGTGGATTTCCTTGAAGAGTGGTTGCATTAGGAGATTCCTTAAAACTTTATTATTTCCTTTAGGCTGTTCAATTTTCACAAAAAGTAATTGCCAGTTTCCTATGTTGGAGATATAACTCTGGCTCCCAGATGCTTTAGAGAAGAGAGAGCGAGAAGGGAACCAGTACTATATATAGACTTACTTTTTAATTGAGATAAAATTTATATTTAAGAAAATGCACAGACTTTACATATATAGTCCGTGAGTTTCATAAAAAGGTAAACATGCATGTAACCAGTACCTGTAATATATTAGGTCGGTGCAAAAGTGATTGCGGTTTAAAAGGTTAAAAACAATTGCAAAAACCTCAGTTACTTTTGCACCAACCTAATCGTATCTAACACTCTAGAAAGTTCCCTCTTGCCCCTTGCTCATCAATCACTTCTGCAAAGAGGAAACACTGTGCTGATTTCTACCAGCTTACCTACACACTATAAGCTTAGCTTTCTTTTTCCTTCATTTCATCAAGTCAGTTGCCACTTGTCCCTATACTTTCTAGGTTTCAGAATTTTATAATAATAAAATCCTTTTTTCTTTGTTAATTTAGCACATTAAATAATCATTTTAGGGTCATTTTTGTGAAACTTTAGAAGGAAGCAAAAGTCATTATATGGTTAATCTTAAATTCTGAATGTACCTTTCAATGTAATATCATAATTTTTCTGATTATTATTTAATGCTTGAGCCATTGTTCTCATAGTTAATTATATGAATGAATTAAATGTTTTACTGTTATAATATTGACATATCGCTTTTGAGTAACTGAATGGATATTTTGGTTTTTTTTTATAGGTATTACTTTTATCACTCTAATCCTTTTTTGTCAGCCACATATAATTAGCTTTGACGTTGTTCTGTCCCTGTAATCCTTTTTGTTTTTTCGATTTTAAGTAACTCTTGCAGATTATTTTGCTTCCATAATTATTTATATTTGATAACACTGTTGCACATAAAGAGTATTTATTTATGTAAGTACAAAAACTATGTGCATGTAGCTATTGGCTGACCTTGAATATAATACTGCAAGATAAAGTGGGTTGTGACATGTCAACATGCTTCTTTTTCTAGATATGACCACATTTTCTCAATCCTCATAAACCAAACCAGTAAAGATATTACTATTTTATAGCCATGTACAAATATATCACGAAAACAGCTCGATGTCAATTTCTTTCATAGCAAGAACTGTAATTAATCTATCACCATATATACTGAGGGTGGTGAAAAAATGTATACAAGTGGACACTTTGGTCAACGTTGCTCAAGCAGTAGTTCGCCATAATCAGAAGTGTCTGGACGCTGATGGTAACCATTTAAAGCACTTCTTGTAATTGCAGTAGTCAATCATGACTTGTATTCATCTTTTGTTATCAGTATATATTGAGTATTACAATTTTAATAGATTTTTTCCTTTCTTAAAATGTGTATACATTTTCCTGGCACCCTCTGTATATGTATAATGTGTGTGTGTGTGTGTGTGTGTGTGTATATATATATATATATATATATATATATATATATATATATATATATATTCTATAAATACTTAAATTATTGTGTGTTTGGATTTAATTTTCAGAACAAATACTCTTGGTCTGGCTTTATAGATGAGCAAACTGTGGCTTATGGAGACCACAATTGCTCCAATTTCATATAGTTATTTACCGACAGTGAATATATTGCAGGTCCCTTAAAGTTGATTCAGGCAAATTTTTTTTTTAATTTCCTACTTTATACATTATCTGCCTACATTGGCAGAGATTAGAATTAGTAGAAAAAATAATACTAATAAAGGTCATCTGGCCGAACACTGGCAATATTCCCTGAGCATATCATAGAGAGGCCTTATGTTTTTACAGGTTCTCATATCTCTTAGAGACTCTGAGACTGAAGTCCAAATTATAACATAATAGAGATTCCAAATATAGGGGACTATTTTGATTTTATCATAATTCAAAAGCTTTGTGGCAACTGCTTGGGGAGTAGAGCTTTCCTGCTTCAGAAAAAAGGCCTTGAAATCCACAGGTCCTTACCTTTATTTCTCATTAATTACCCAGTCCCTGTCCCCTTCTCCTTCTGATTAACATATCCAGTGAAATGTGGGACCTTGAATCAGGCCTTTCAAAGGTACAGACAATCTTAATTATGTATAAGAAAGTCTTGGACAAATTTCTAGGAATCAATAATGTACGTAGTGAAGTAACAGGGTGAATTCAAGGGCACCTGGGGGAGCCAAACAAAGAACTCTGGACAAGACTTACCTCTCCTCAGAGGTTGTCTTATATTGGACTTTGACCCTGGATTCAGTTCAAAATAAATTAAGAGAGCAGAATATGAGAGCAGCCAATCTATTTCCACCTGCCAATGTCTGGCACTAATAAGCCGAAGTCAGAATATTAACCCTCTGAAGCCTGCTTGATTTGAACGCTGGCTGTTTGCTATATAACTTTTCCTTATGTCTCCATCCCCAAACAAAGGCTTATTCTGGCTACTGTGTTTCCCTAAAAATAAGACCTAGCCAGACAGTCAGCTCTAATGCATCTTTTGGAGCAAAAATTAATATAAGACCAGGTCTTATTTTACTATAATATAAGACCGGGTCATAATATAATATAATATAATAAAATATAATATAATATAATATAATATAATATAATATAATATAATATAATATAATATAATATAATATAATATAATATAATAATATAATACAATACAATACAATATAATATATAACATAACATAGCATAACATAACATAACATAACATAACATAACATAACATAATATAATATAATATAATATATAAGACTGGGCCTTATATTAGTTTTTGCTCCAAAAGATGCATTAGAGCTGACTGTCTGGCTAGGTCTTATTTTCGGGGAAACACGTTAATAACAACTTGCTCCCGTAGACTCTAAGTGGGGTGGAGCCTACTCGACCTGCCATTAGGCTGATTAACAGATGCACTAGGGATCACTCTCAATGTCAGAAACTCACTCTACATTAGGGATTTTGTCTTTGAATGTGTCCTGTCTATGATTCTTGCTTAACTTGATGAAACAATGCTACATAACAAAAAGGTGACTTTAAGATGTTATTGAATAAGAGCCTAAGGAACACTTAAATCTTCCCAGTTCATTATGCAAGGTAGTTGGCAGAAAAATAAATGTATAGGAAACAATGGCTGGGTCTTAAGCCTTAATATAGAACCCAGTGAAAAAGGCCTAATTTCAAGTGGAAAATATTTTACTTTGCTAAAAGCATCCACAAACCTTAAAACAAATGTAGCCAAATGTCTCAGTCTGTCTTTTTTAAATGTACAAAGCTCACAGGTAAGGTTGAGATGTTATCATATTACCCAAAAAGAAAAAAATGAAGAAAAGAGGGAGCTTGTTCAAGTACCTAGGTCAGAACTCGTCTAGCTTCTCATTCTAGATTTGTCAAGGATAGAAAACAGTTCTCAAGAAAACAACCCCATGCTCATTATACCTAGTTGTATAGTAAAAAATATTCAAAAATGGGGCAGGACCCAAACCATTTGATCACTAGGAAAAGAAACTCTCTAACATAGAAGGGAGTCTGGAGAGAGAAAGACAGGGCCCTCAAATAATTGAGAGTGGGTCTTCCACTGTTTCAGCTCTCCAGGATGGCAGAAGGGAAAGTATCTTAAGAGGAAAGTGACTGCTCCGTCGTGGGCAGTGATGCCTAACCTTTTGATAAGAATAGTGAAAATGTTTTCCTACTAGCAGAGTGGCCAATAAAAAGCCCCCCAATTAAAGACTGAACCATAGCAAGACTTCACTGCATTGGGAATGAATCTAGAGATCAGGAAGTCAGTTTTCTTAACGAATATTTATAGATATGTTCTGTTCCTTTGGCTGACTTTTACTTCTATCACTATTACACTTTTGGAATTGCTTTGCTTTTCTGTGATTTCCTTTCTTCTCAGAATGATATCCATACCCAGTCTGACATTGATGTTGCATTCTATCATTTCACATGAATTCACTTTCTAGTCATCAATTCAACTTATTGTTTTTTCCCAATTATTTTCACACCTCTTCGGTGATGTGAAATTCATATCATCATATTTACAATTTATGGTCATCTTTATTAGTGTAACCACAGACAATATGGTTATGCTAATTCACTTCTAGTCTTGGTAGAAAGATCCCCCACCCAAGGATGGATGTGCAAACACACACAGAACATATAGATTGAATAGTTTATGCTTGAAAAAGTAGCATTTCTGAGGAGGTTAGCAATGGGAGGGCAATTGTCTAATTATATTCTCTTTGATACCAACTAAAATGATCATTACAGTATAAAAATAGACCATCACATCCGTGCTGATAACTAGGGACAAGTGCTAAAGCGATAATCCCTGTTATTATTAAAGATATAGAGATAGTGGCATTTGAATTTGACTGATTTGTTACTACTTTATGACATGAAATATGTTATACATTTTGATTTGGTCATTATACTTCCAGGAATTTATTCCTAATATGTAATTGGACAAAGGCACATAGGTATATGTAAGTGAATATTTTACAATATTGGTTGTAGTTTAAAATTGGATATAAATATCCATCAAATGCAGCTGGTGAAATATTGTGCAGCTATTATGCTCTGCAGCTAATATAAAGATGATATAGAACAAAATTCTAATGATCATGACATATTCTTGATTAATAAATGATGCTACTGAATAGACTATAGTGTACTATCTGTATGTATATTTGTGTATCTCTGTGTGTGTGTGTGTATTTAAATACATTTGCAAAAAGAGAATGATTATGCCGAACAAATTATGAGTAGAGAATTCTTATTTGTCAAATTAAGCTGATATTCACTTTTCTTCATACTCTATTCCATTATTGATTTCTAAAAATTAAGTAGTATATGTGAAACTCACATAAATACTTAATATGCAGTGATTTTTATTTTTCACATGGGTTATTTCACTAACACTGGTGGAATTCAAAGATACTATCTTGACATTTAATATGTATGATTTCTTTAGGGTTTTTTTCCAGTAGATTTCCTGCACAATCCAGAATAAAGTTTTAGACTGAAAGTTATTTAGGAATAATAAAACCTAAACGAACTAAAGAAAATATATTTCCTGTATTTAATCATTTTACATTTAGTTACTGAATTATTTATATTTAGTTATTAACAGTTGCTTATATACAGCTGTTTCCCATTTTAATTGTCACACTTTGAAGGAAGTGTCCAGGCTAAAACTACCTTTCTCAAGGCAGGAAGGTGGGAAATCATCACCTAACTCTACCCTGGTGGCCCGATTATTGGGTCTAGTACCAGATTTGCTTCAGCTTTATTGAATACAGAAAGTAATATACATGACTGAGACTCTGCCACTTGGGGGCCAGTTGATACCACTCTTTAGTTCAGTGCAATGAAACAAGACAAATGGTTTCAGGCCAGCTTAGCATTGGTACATGAAAAAAAGATAGATTTTTGGAGAGATTTGTGTAAATCCTTATAACATGGTTTGGAACTTGCACTATTTTAAATTCTATACAGAATAAATCCTGATTAAACCCAATTTGTGTAAAGCCAATTCTCCTGGAGACCCATGATAGTAAACCCCCAAATTTGGATTTTGCTTTTTACTGCAAGGTATCTAACTGTACCTTATTTTGACTTTCGGATCTGTTGTTATGAGCTGAAGCAATAGTAAAGCAGGCCTCTAGGATCCAGAACTACAATAGATGCATCCACCTCTAAATAAAAAATGCAATCAAAGGTAGTTGTACCACTGATTTCCTCACAGTTCAGAAGAGAACCTCTGACTAGTTAACTCTGTGGTGCATTGAATCTTCTCTGAGTGACACCCATTGAGCAAATTACAATGAAAATTAAAAACTTACCCATAATTTACCAACAAAATTGAAGCCACTAAGGCTTAGTTGTTTTCTTTCTAGACTTGTTTCCTCACATAGTTTTGTTTTATTTTCCTTTTAGTATAGCCTTTTTAATAGCAATGGGAACTTCTAATACAGTGGTGTACTGTGCCTAAGGAGAAGTCTTTTTCAGGGGGTAATTTTTTATTTCCAATTGGATTTCTCGCATTGGGAGGAAATACAAGTTAAAATGAAAATGAGCATTTGGCACACATTTATCAAATTCTTCGTCTGTGCCAGGCTCCCTGCCAGTCCCTGAGGAGACAGCAGTGAACACAACAGCCTTCTTGCCTGCTGTGATGAC
The DNA here is from genome assembly GCF_036562045.2 of Rhinolophus sinicus. Taxonomy (NCBI): domain Eukaryota; kingdom Metazoa; phylum Chordata; class Mammalia; order Chiroptera; family Rhinolophidae; genus Rhinolophus; species Rhinolophus sinicus. Next base: position 134,574,222 of record NC_133753.1, on the reverse strand, counting down.
ACTTTCATACAGATGAAATATTTGCTTTTAGGTATTAATAGAACACTCTTCTGAAGACAGCACATTTCAAGGTAGACTGATAGGATACCCTTTCTCCACCTCTCAGTAATTAGTACACATGGGAACTTAGCTTCACTTTCTTTACCTATGAAATATGGATAATAATTGTTCTTGCCTCAAAGAGTTGTTCAGGGAAAGAAATGAGATAATACATATCAAATTCTTAGAATAGTCCAAGCACATGCTAAAAATATAGTGAACGTTACTTTTTTTTTTTTTTCACTGAAATTTCATTTGTATTATTTAGGAAATCAGCAATGGTTTGCAAATATTTCTCCTCGACATTCAGTGAATAGAGGTAAAGGTGGTTCTTGCTGGAAGTCTCACAAGGCAGTCCTCCAGTCCTTTAGACTACAAAGCCCTGACTCTTTAATATTCCATTCATATTCATCACTTATTCAGTTTCAAGCAATCATTTTAAAGATACATTTTCTGAACTTTTGACTGTTTGGCCGTGTCCTTCTGTTGCCTTTACGTATAGCAGACAATTGTAGTGACTAGCAGACTTTACAGCAGATGCTGTTGGTGCCGGCCCAGATCCCTGCAGCACTTAGATTTCAGTGCACATGGAGCAGGCTTCCAGCTGCCTGCTGCATTTGCATTTCTGTGCATGAGGTCCTTCTGGCTGACAGAGCCAGCCCTTCTCACTATGCCTCCGTATGCGGTAAGTGGGAAGGGAAATTAGTGCTGCCCAGAAGCAGCCCTCCATCGTAGAGTGATAGAAGGTGGTGGATAAAATACCTTCAGCTGCCTCTTCTCTTGGATAGGACAACTGTGAAGTGTATGTTTTACACCATTTCTCAGCGTTCCCTGGAAGGAATAGTTTCCAGTTACCCGTGGAGGAAACTTGCTTGATAAGGCGCCCAACCTCTTTCCTGTCTTACATCCCCACTCCCAGAGTGGTGTTTCTTGGAATCCTCTCCAAATAAACTACTTGGACTCAACAGGAAGGGTATAATAAATATGGATATTTTCCCTATTATATTGCCTGAAATTTTGTGAGCCGTTTTAATTTGTATATTTAGATTTCTAATTATCCCTAAGAGTTTTCCTCTATTAAAATTCGATTATTATTTCTGCTGCAGTTGTTTTGATCTCATTTACAGAAATATCTATAATTTGGGCACGAGTTATCTAACCTGTTATTGTTTTCAGTTAGTCTAGTAATTTCTAACATTCATTCAGTTTTCTCCCTGCATTTTAAGGACAGCTCGCTTGACTTTCATGGAATTGACTCAATTTCCTGGTGTCAGTTTTGTTGTTTTCACAACTTGCAAAGCAGAATTTTGCTTTCAGTTTCCCTGAAATTCTTTCCAGTATCACTTTTTTCATCACAAAGGAAAGTTTTTTATTTTTACTTATGCTTTAGATATGTATGTACCTGGTACCTACAGATCATGACATTTAGCATCTTATTAAAGTAAAAAAAAGTTGTTTTTCTCAAGGCTTTTTAGATCTTCTCAGGGTTCTGTTACAATTTCCCTTGGTCTCTAATAATACTTTCTGGTATCTCATACAGTGTTTCTTTAGAAATACAGGAAAAACTCTGCCCTAAGTATGCAGCTTCCCACATGCTGGTTTGTGAATTGCCATTTTTCTTCTCTCTCCGTTTTAAGGCTGGTGAAACAAATCCCTCCTCATTTCTACAATTGAATATCATATGGTAGGCTCTTAGTTTCATCTCCAGAGACTTGCTTTTCTCTGTTATGGCTTACGTGGCCAGAGATGAAAATTTAGGGCTCCACTGTTTTGTTCTCAGATCCTCAGAATATATGGATATATGAACATAATACTCATATGTATGCACACACCTGAACATACATATTTGTATTATTTGAAAACTGATTTATGATAACCAATCCCGATCATGCCTCTAGCAGGTCTCTCTCTGTGTCCAATCCTATTAGTAGTACTTTAATTTGGTACCACACATTTCAGTATAAAATATACCTCTTTAGGCATCCTTCTATCTATGTAGTTGTTCTTTTTTGCTTCTTTCTTGTTTTTCCTCCCTGTAAGGTGCAATTCTGAATTAGTGCAGGTGCAGTTGAATATATGGGTTCTTTGGTACACCCCATGGTAGCCACGCAGTAGGATTTCTGCTAAGTTTTCTGATTTCCTTTTTTTCTTTTTTCTGGATTGTATATATATGTGTGTGTGTATATATATATATGTGTGTATATATATATATATATATATATATATATATATATATATATGGAGAGGGAGGGAAGGAGGGAGAGAGGGAGAGACAGAGAGACAGAGAGATTTTTATTAAAAATATAACTAACATACAATGTTGTATTAGTTTCAGGTGTATACCATAGTTATTCAACATTTACATACCTAAAGAAGTGATCCCCATGAGAAGTCCAGCAACCATCTGATACTGTATCATGCTATCATAATATTATGAACTATGTTCCTTCCCTATGATGTATGTTACACTCCCATGACTTATTTGTTTTATACCTGAAAATCTGGACCTCATATTCCTCTTCGTCTCCCCCCCCTTTTTTAATTTTCAATTACGGTTGACATTCAACATTATTTTATATTAATTTCAGGTGTATAGCGTAGTGGTTAGACATTTATATAATGTAAGAAATGATCCCCTTGACTTGTCTAGTACCCACCTGGAACTACACATAGTTGTTACCATATCATTGACTATATTCCATATGCTTACTCGATATCCCATGACTATTTTGTACCTCTAGATCATTCTTCTTAATCCCATCACTCTTTTCACTCTAACAGCAAGCCCTCCTATCACCCCAACATATCTAGTACCCATCTGACACCATAAACAGTTATTATAATACTTTTGACTCTAATCCTTATGCTATACCCTACATCCCCATAACTACTTTTTAACAACTAACTTGTATTTCTTAATCCCTTCCCCTTTTTTCACCCAGACCCCTAACAACCCCCTCCCATCTGGCAACTATCAAAATGTTCTCTGCATCTATGAGTTTGTTTCTGTTTTGTTTATTTATTTTGTTTTTTTTAGATTCCACATATAAGTGAAATCGCATTGTATTTCTCTTTTTTTGTCTGACACTCCACTCAGCACAATACCCTCCATGTCCATCCATGTTGCCGCAGATGACAAGAACACATTCCCTTTCACAGCCAAGCAATATTCCATTGTATATATGGACCATCTACTCTTTATTTGTTCTATTGACGGACACCCAGGCTTTCTCCACATCATGACTATTATAAACAATGCTACAGTGAACATGTGGATACACATGTCCCCTCTCTAAGTAGCATTTTGAGTTTCTTCGGATAATTACTCAGAAGTGGGTATTTTGGGGTCCTTCTTTGTCTCTTGTCTCTTGTTATAGCCTTTGTTTTAAAGTCTGTTTTGTCTGGTATAAGTACTGCTACCCCAGTTTGTTTGTTTGTTTGTTTGTTTCCATTTTCATGAGATATCTTTTTCCCATCCCTTTACTTTCTGTCTGTGTGTCTTTCAATTTGAAGAGATTCTCTTGTAGGCAGCATATGTAAGGGTTTTTTTTGCTTATCAATTCAGCCCACCTATCTCTTTTGATTGCAGCATTTAATGCATTTACGTTGAAAGCAAGTGTTGATAGATATGTACTTCTTGCCATTTTATTAATCATAATTTTGATTTATTTATTTTTCCATCTTAAAGAAGTTCCTCTGAAATTATGTATAATACTGGTTTGGTGGTGATGAACTCCTTTAGCTTTTTATTATCAGGGCAGCTCTTTATCTGTCCTTTGGCTTTAAATGATAGATTTACTGGGTAGAATCGTTTTGGTTGTAGGTCCTTTCTCTTTATCATGTTGAATATTTTGTGCCAATCCCTTCTGGCCTGCAAAGTTTCTGTAGAGAAATCAGCTGACAATCTTATGGGAGCTCCCTTGTAAGTTACTAGTTGCCTTTCTCTTTCTGCTTATAGGATTCTCTCTTTGTCTTTAACCTTTTTCCATTTTAATTGTAATGTTTCTTTATGTGGGCCTGTTTGGGTTTATCTTGTTTGGGACTCTCTGCACTTCTGGGCTTGTATGTCTTCTTCCTTCACCAGGTTAGGAAAGTTTTCAGTCATTATTTCTTCAAATAGGTTCTCAATTTCTTGCTTTGTCTCTTCCCCTTCAGGTACCTCTATGATGAGAATGTTGTTAGGCTTGATGTTGTCCCAGAGGTCTCTTAAACTACCCTTTTGGATTCTTTTTTCTTTCTGCTATTTCGATTGGGTGTTTTCTGCTACTTTGTTTTCCAAATCTAGTCTGCTGCTGATTCTTGTAGTGCATTCTTCATTTCAATTATTGTATTCTTCACATCTGGCTGATTTTTTGTTATGGTTTCTGTGTCCTTCTTATTTTTGCTGCTGCTTAATTGAAGTTCTCATTAAGTTCCTTGAGCATCCTTATAACCATTGTTTTGAACTGTGTATCTGGTAAGTCGCTTGCCTCCATTTTGTTTAGTTCTTTTTCTGGAGTTTTCTCCTATTCTTTCATTTGGTATGTATTTCTTTGTTTCCTCATTTTGGCTGACTCTCTGGGTTTATTTCTATGTATTAGGTAGATCTGCTATGCATCTCAGTCTTGGCTGGGTGTCCTTATGTAGTAGGTGTCCTGTGGAGGCCTGGCATAATCTCTCTTGTCACCTGTGCCAAGTGCTTCAGGAGTGCCTCTTGTGTGGGTTTTGTGTACTATCCTGTAATAGTTAAGCCTTAATTACTATTGGCACCTCAATGGGTGGGATTGACCCTCAGGCTGATTGCCTGTGAGGTCTAGCCATGTCCACAGCTTATGGGCTACTGTGCGGGGAGCTTACCCCATTGAGTGGGATATGCCCCAGTGGGCTCTGGTGCCTATTGAGACCACCCTTTGTGTGTGCCACTTGTGGGGCTAATTGGATGGTGCTCTGCTATGATCTGAAGTCCACCTCCTAGTATGTTTCTTCTGAGGCCTCTTGTGAGGGGTTTTGGTGCAGGCCCAGGTCACCCACTGCCTATGACTAACCGTGGACTACCTGGTAGGAGCTACAAACTATTGGAGGTTGTTCGCTACCTGTGCTAATGTTGGAGACACATGGGAGAGGTCACACTGTGAACTATGTTTATATACTTCACCATCTTGGATCTCCATGTAAGTTTTCTGATTTCTTAATCAGAGGTCAGACAAATGTGCATACTAGTTACTCTTTATTAACACAATAAAATGGTGAATGGACACTTACAATATTTATTTTAATTGTGTCACCTTTTATGATAGAAATTATATGTATAGTTTTGAAATATTGTATTATGTATTCTTTCTTTTATCTTCTATGTCTTTATATTATTTTAATTAGCAGAAATGTCATAATATTGCATTAAGGGATGCCAACCACTTTAAACTGGAAAGAAAAAAAAAGAAAAAAAAACTTAAAAAGTTTAGGGTAAGAATACAATGAACTGGAGTCAGAAATTAGTTCACAGTCTGATTTCAATCACTTAACATCTCTGTGAACATAAGCAAGTTCAACTCCCTCAGCCTCAATTTTTATAGGAAACAAGAATGATATTACTTACCACACAAAGTTGTTGAGATGGTTACATGAGACAGTGTCTTGTAAATTGCTTAGTGTTTAACATAACAGTACTTGAAAAGCATGGCTGCCATTCAGCCCTGAATCTATCTGCTAGTGAGATGACTTCTGGATGGCATCACAGTACCTCCAATTTAGCCTATTCCAAACCAAGTTTGTTATCAACTTCCCCATCTGCAACCTGTTTTTCTTCTAGAGTTCCCTTCAATGTGCATATTAGGAAAAAACAAAAACAAAACAAACAAAAAACAAACATACACGAAACCGGTGAAGTGATCTGTCATATCTTGTCTAAACTCTCTCATCAATGTTATGTCAAATTATAGAAGGTATATGAAATATCATTCAAATTGTGTAATCTCTCTGAAGCTACATTTTCTGCAAAAAAAAGGTGCAAGTCCAGAGTACCTTCCCACCTTAAAATGTCTGTGGTTTTAAATAAAAATGAGGTGTTTTTAAAGATTATTGCTTAAAGTTTCTGTGAAAGAAGATGAGGGAAGGGAATAAATCCAATTACCCTCTTAGAACTGACCAGAAGTTCAGGTACACCCTGAGAATTATCCTAACTATCATTTTGATTCTTTAACATTTTGTTTTTACAAAATGTTATTTGACCGTTTGATCGTTTATTTGATACAGGATCACATGCATCATTATATTGTTGATTTTCACATGTGAGAACCTGTTGTTCCTAATTAGATTGTAAATTCCATGATCTGTAAGACCCTGGTTATATTTCTTCATTTTTGCCAGCAGTCATATGACCATAGGAAGCGCTCAGTAAATATTTGTAGAATTAATGAAGAACTAAATTTGTAGAAATAATAGATCCTATAAGCAGAGATGTATCTTAAATTATTTTATTGTAGAAGTATTTTGTAGTGTATGATTTTTTTTAAATCTTAGTAGAATACTTGGGAGCAGAAATGATAGATTGTAAAATTGGTTCCTTTCCAGTAATTGCCAAAACTTTTCTCAAAGTGGGTGTACCATTTATACTTCCACCAAAAATATGAGCATCCCAATTGCTACACATTTTCATCAACATTTGATGTTGTCAGTGTTTTAATTTTTACACACTCTAATGTGTGTATAGTGGCATCTCAATGTCATCTGGCTCAAGTCTCTTGACTATTGTTACTGAATTTTTTGTCTTTTTATTGCTAAATTGTGAGAGTTCTTTATATGTTCTAAGTACAAATCCTATGTGAGATATATTTATTAATATTTTCCTCCAATCTGAAGCTAGCTTATTAATTTTCTCAATAGTATCTTTTGATGAGCAGAAGAGTTTTAAATTTAATTTTTTTTCTTTTATGATTATAGCTTTTTTTGTCCTAAGATATCTTTTTTTTACCCTTGGGTAATGAACATTTTCTTCTAAAGGCTTTATAGATTTATCTTTTATGCTTAGGTCTATGGTCCAATATAGACTGTTAATTTTTGTATTTGGTTTGAGGTACGATATGGGTTAAGTTTCATTTTTTTTCCTTATTCTAGAGCCATTTGTTAAAAAGACATTCTTTTCCTCACTAAATTGCTTTGGCGACTTTGTTGAAAATCAGTTACATAAGTATAGATTAACCTGTTCAAGCATTTTCTTAGTAGATTGTTTTGGTGAGGAGGGTATTGATTGCTGAGTTAAATGTTCAACACAAAGATACTATTTCCACGTTAAACTTTAAAGGTATAATTTGTGGACTAAATAAACTGTCTTAAAAAATGTTAACATTTAAAGCTTTCTTGTATTTGCATGAGGCCACATGAGAGATAATAGGATGGGCAAATACAGTAGAAAAAAATAACAAGAGACACAAATGAGCCATGAGATGCCATGGTTAAGGTAGTTAGGGAGATAAAGGTACCAAGAAGAGGGAGGGGAACGTAGACCACATATGTAAGTCCAAAGAAAATATAAGGTAATTTAAATTTTCTGTAGAGAAAAATAAATTTTAGGTTCTTTGAAATACACCCATTCCCAGAGATTTCTTTCTTTTTTTTTTTTTTATTGTAGTTTTCAAATTGAACTCAGTTTGTATGAGTGGCAAATGAACACAAAATGCTAGTCATGACAAAAGGTCACGTAAGCCCCAATTTATTATCACACTTTTCCAGTTTGTTGTTTCAGCCACAAAAAAATGTGCCCCCTGGGGAAAAAAAATTCACATGAATAGATAGAGACAACTTTACTTTTTAACCTTCAAAACACTTTTCCGCTTAATTGAACACAGCCTTATATTTGAAGGGAAACTACCTACTGAGTTGCATTTTATGGGAAATTTAAGGCTGCAGTGGTTTTGCTAGAAGTCTACTTATAATATTTCATGATTGGATACTAATTAGTCAGCTGAGTAAATGACCCAATTTCTTCTTCCCTAGAGATTTCTTGTTCCATCCTCACCTTCTGTACAGACTCCAGGGTTCTGCTGGACAGTATGGATTGCAGATAAGCAGGCATGTGCAGCTGCAGTCCATTGGCCATTTCTCATCAATTCCATCCACACACTCTAGATACGCATTAAATTGATAGCAAGTTGACTGTAACAAAATGCTTAAAGTAAGCAAATATTCTCTTGATCGTTTTGGAGAAAAGTTGCCTCCTTAAAAAATACCTATTGATGGCAGATAGAGAGCTTATATAGGAGAAATTGGAGAGTGACATCTCCAAAGTTACTTATTAATTTAGATCCTCCTCTTTCTCACAGTACCAGTTATTTTTATATTTTCTAAATTTTCCATCAAAATAGTATTTTTATTCGGAAATAAAATCCTTAATATGGCATGCATAAATATTCCTACTGAACTTGCCTTTTTGAAGCAATAGTATGAAATAGACTACAAATTATAGAATTTGTACACATATAACAGACAATTTATAAGCCAAATAACTTTGTTTTGTTTATTTTGTCATTATTAAATACATCATCTCACAAATTACTTTTTTATTTTTTTCCTAAAGAGATTCTTAATTGCACTAATTTTTACTGTTGTTTGTACATGTAGTTGTATGAGTTCAATGCTTAATATATAATGGAATGCTACTAAAAGATAGCATAAGTGTTTTTAATGCTAAATTTCATTTTAGAGCAAAATAAAAATAAAATAGTGAATTCCGATTTTTCTTCTATGAGATAAAATTCAATACAGTTAGGTACTTTATGACATTGATTTTCTTTTTTCATCTAAGGAGAAGTAACTTTATGATCTATAATATACACAACAAGACTAAATGTGTGTGTTTTTCTATAGCTACATCATTAAATGATACATTTAATGGTTTTATTTAAGGATTTTTGAGATTTATTTATGGAGTTCTGTTTTGTAAATATACTGTAGAGAAAGGTAAGAATTCTTCGCTCTGAAAACTGCTAGTGCTATGGGGAATTAAGATTACAATCTAGATAACATTTTCTATCTTTTCCAATATAGCTGAAGGACTCTTTTTGTTTAAAAATAAACTTTGTAAAACTTCTAAAGCCAACATTTATTTATCAAATTAGGAAGAGTGGTGATCTGAGGGTGGCCTTCAACCACAATTTAATGAGGATTTTACTCATTACCAGCTTTAAGGATCCCCTGCCCTGATCCTTACCCTCCTTCAGCTTAAACCAATGGGGAGACACACATGTGGAATTACCTTCCTACCCTCGCTTCCTTGCTTCCACCCTTCCAAGAGATATTGGATTTTGCGGTAATTCTGTGCCATTGGAAACTGGCATATTCTTATTATTATAAAACCTACCAAATAATCTAAATAGAATTTTTTGCCGTCCTCAGTGAAATATTGAAAAAATATTTATTAAGCTGATATTGTGTGTCCACCACTAAAAATGATGCCAAAAAGTAGAAAAAGATCATCACAGAGTTTTCAACAATTTTATTTGAAATGATTCTATATTGTAAAAGACTGAAGCTCTAATTGTTTGTGTTACTTTTTTCAGGGACACAAAGATAATAATACAACCAGGATTCGAATTAGATAGCTTAATTTATAGTTTATAGTTTTATGTATGGTACTTACTGTTGCCTTGATATCAATTGATAACATTTGTTTTGGAGACAAAATATATTCAACAAATGATACAATTATATTCTGCAATTTACTGTCAGAAAAAGATGGAATGAATTATAATATTATAAGCAAGCACTTCTAACATTTAATAATATGGACTAATAAATTAGTTACTCTCATATTGGACATAGATGCCAAATGAATTTGGAAAATCTGGGTTAGATTTAATAAACTGGTTGCTTTATTGTCAGACTTAACAAAATCCTGTACCAGTCTACATTCCAACCAGCAATGTAAGAGAATTCCATTAATGTATTCCAATGGGTGTGTATTGGTATTTCATTAAAGTTTTTAATTTGCATTTCCCTGGTAACTAATAGTAGTGAGCATCTTTTCATTTGCTTATTGGTAACTCATTTAGGTTCCATTGTGAAGAGTGTGGTCAAATATTTTGTTGATTTTTTTGAGGTTTTTTATTTTTTTTTATTAATGAGTTTTTCTTTGTATATTTTAAATACAAGTCTTTTGTCAGACATATATATTTTCTTCCAGTCTGTGGCTTTTCATTTTTTATTAATAACAGAGTATTTATAAGAACAGAAGTTATTAATTTTTACTAAATCTAACTTATCCATTGTGTTCTCATTTTGTGTTTGTTCTTTATAAGAACTATGGTATGTGCCTTCCCCAAGGTCATAAAGATTTTCTCCTGTTTACTTCTAGAAGTTTTATAGTATTATTATTTTTAAAAAATATTTAATCAGTGACCCATTTCAGTTAATTTTTGCATATGGTATAAGGTAGTGGTCTGTGCTGATTTTGCGTTTTCCATATGAATATTTAATTATTATAGCATCATTTATTATGAAGACTATACAATTACCATCGAAATGTTTGGCACCTTTGTTAAAATTCAATTCACCATGTCAGTCAGATTGTGCTATTAGACTGTCTATTTTGTTCCATATGTATGTCTATTTGTATACCAATATTATACTGTCTTATTATGGTTATTTTCTAATATGTCTTGAAATCAGGTAGGGTAAGTCCTCAAACTTTGTTTTCAGATTATTTTGGTTATTTTTAGGTCTCATCCATTTCCACAGAAATTTTGGAATCAGCTTGTCAATTTCTACAAAAAGCTTGCTAGATTTTTATTTTCATTGCTTCAAATCCATAAATGGATTTGCAGAAAACTGATAGTTTTGCAAATTTGAGTCTTTAGATTCTTGAATATGGTACATCTTTTCATTAGGTTGGTGCAAAAGTAATTGTGGTTTTTGCAATTGTTAACCTTTTAAACCACAATTACTTTTGCACCAACCTAGTATTTATTTAGGTCTTTAATTCTTCTTATTAATAAATTTTAGTTTTCAGTGTATAGATTTTAAACATATTTCATTCATCCCCATTTCATGTTTTGGAGTTCTATAGTAATTAATATTTAATATTTATATTTCACGTTATTCAATCCTAGTAAGTAGAAATATATTTAATACTGACCTTGAATTCTATGACATTGCTAAACATAGTTATTTCTACTCACTTTTATTCTTCTGTATAATCCTTAGGATTTTTTTATGTAAATAATCATATCATCTGAGAATAATTTTTTTCTTCCTTTAAATACATATGATCATTTTTTTCTCTTTCAGCCCTATTACACTATCTAAGACAGCCCATAAAATGTTGAATCAAAGTAGTGAGAGTAGACGTCATGTGTTCTTCTTGATCTTAGGGAGAAAGAATTTAGTATTAACAAGTAAACATGATGTTATCTGTAGGTTTTTCATAAATGCCTTTTATCAAGCTGAGGCTATCTAGTCTACTAGTATAGCAGTACTATCCAAATCCAGGTCATGTTTTTCCCATTGCATAGTATTTAATTTTAGTGAGCACTGTCTCTAAGAGGACTCATTTTGTGGGTAACAGGACAATCTCGGTATATATTGCTCTGACTATCCAATAAAACCCCTATTATTTTTTCATATAGTTTTGCAAGTATTACTTCTAAGATATTTCTTTCTTGTTTGACACATATTTGGAGGTTTCCCTTTTGCATCATCTTGCATGTTCTCCTGCCCCTTTTCAGTGAAATTCTTTCAGGGTTGACATAGTTAACATAGGAGGTCACAATCTCATCACCTGTATTTCTTTTAGTAAAATTTCACTCTTTATTGATGTGAGAGTGTAACATTTTTAAAATTTGAATGCTGTCGTAAAGTAGAATTATCTATATGCTTTATATTTACAAAATTAAGAGGAAACCAATAACTTTTTACTAGCTAATTGTTTAGCTAGTAAAACAATTAGCTAAAGTCCTTACCCTTTGGTAACAACTAAACTATTGTCTGTGTCTGTGAGTTTTTGTTTCTTCATTTGTTTGTCTTGTTCTTTTCAGTTTTCAGTTTTATATAGCACATATCAGTGAAATCATATGGTTCTCGACTTTTTCTGTCTGATTTCTTTTGCTTAGCATCATAATCTCAAGATCTATCCATGTTGTCGCAAATGACACTATTTCATCTTTTCATATGGTGAATAGTATTCCATTGTATATATACCATATCTTCTTTATCCATTCATCTATCGAAGGACATTTTGGTGGTTTCCATGTCTTGCCCACCATAAATAAAGCTGCAATTTTGAGGTTTTACCTCTTGGTCCCAATATTCATCACCTTATGTAATACCATAAATATGCTTTTGGACAAACAAATTTGTATATGAAATAATTTTCAGTGCCAAGTTATTCCCCATCTTTTATTATTTTATTACCTAAGAAACAACTGGTCATTTCAGTCTACAGGAAGTAGTATATAGACTGCCTGGGTTCAAAGCATGTAGATGCCTGGGTTCAATTTCTGCTTATTCACAAAGTAAGTGTTCTTTCATTTTTTTTCACACATAAAATTGGATAACATATCATCTAAATTGTAATGCGGTTACTAAGATCAAATATGATATTTTTTGTCCAGTAAATCCCACAGTGCCTAGAGCAAAGGGCATACTAATTTCTACCTTAAACTCTGACATCACAGGAAGGAAAGATAAACATGAAACAAATTAGACAAACATCAAAAGCACCTCTTTAAACACTTTATTGTGTATCCTTACATACTTTCCATATGTAGATATGGATTGACACACACTGTCCTACAACACATCTTTTTTACATTACAGTGTATTATGAACAGCATTCCATGCAAACGTTTCTTTTTATTGGCTATACATTCCAAGCATTTTTTTAAGTTTATTTTTTAATATTGAGGTTGCTTCAATATAAAATGAAAATGCTTCTCAATATAACACATCTTTTAAACAATTTATAATGATAAATACAGTATCATTGACCTGTGGAGTTAGCTGAATATACATTTTAAAACAATCAGTTTACAGAAAAATAGGAATATCCCTGGTTTTTCATATTTATATTACTCACTGTACTCACTGAAGGGCTTTTGCTATGTTTTCAGGATTTCCTGTTACAAACACTGAGCTGAATGTTGATGAGAACAGTCGATTCTCGATCCATTCTGGGACCTGATATTTGAGTAATTATATTAAAGAGAGGCATCAGCAATACTAAATAAGCCTGATTATACTGAATGGGAGATTAGTGATTAAAAGCCAGTGCAAGGCATTAATGTACTACCTAATTGTCACATAATACCAATTGACTATTCTATTTATTTTTCCCCTTTGGGTGAAGTTATTTCGGATGGAATAAAAATTGCACTGTAATACTTAGCAAAGATCATAGATAGAAGCATGATAATTAATCAAGGGGCCTAGATGGACAGGTTTGTCAAATAGGCTAGGGAATTTCTCATGACTATAGCCAGTGTTGCAACATTTTTAAAGATGGCAATCTATTATCACTTCTGCCATCTGAAAAAAATTACTGCACCAAATCTGATTGTTTTCCTTTGGTGACATGATGCTGTTCAGCAATGAAACATCATTTGCTAAAATATCAACTATTAAATGAGAAAGTCTCAATGTGAGTCATGTTGTTTTGTTACTCAAGTCTATTGTATATTACTAAGAAAATAGGAAACAACTCTAATTATCCTATATTTAGATTTACTTTTGTTGTGGTTATATCAGTAGTAAAAACAAAATCAACTGCAATTATATTCTAGAAGCTATAATAACATGCTCTATTGATGCCACTGGATGTATGATACATATAATTGTGTGTGTGTGTGTGTGTGTGTGTATGTATGATGTGACAATTAAGTTCTGAACTTGTTGCAACAATGTTGCTAACCTTTTTTGATATCAGAGGGATTATTCATTATGAATTTGTACCAATTAGACAAATATTTAACCAAGTTTACTATTTGGAAGTTCTGAAAAGACTGCATGAAAAAGTGAGACGACCTGAACTTTTCACCAACAATTCATGGCTCTTGCATCACAACAATGTACCACCTCACATGGCACTGTCTGTGAGGGAATGTTTAGCTAGTAAACAAATAAAACTGTCCAAAACTGTCTGTATTGGAACACCCTCCCTATTCACCTGATCTGGTCCCCAGTGACTTCTTTCTTTACCCAAAGATAAAGGAAATATTGAAAGGAGAACATTTTGATGACATTCAGGACATCAAGGGTAATACGACTACAGCTCTGATATCCATTATAGAAAAAGAGTTCCAAAATTGTTTTGAAGGGTGGACTAGGAGCTGGCTTCAGTGCATAACTTCCCAAGGGGAGTACTTTGAAGGTGACCATAGTGTTATTCAGGAATGAGGTAAGAAGCACTTTTCCTAGGAGAAGTTTGCTAACTTAGTTGTCAGACCTCATTTGTGTGTGTGTGTGTGTGTGTGTGTGTGTGTGTGCATGCGTGTGTACACATACAGAGGGTGCCAAAAAATGTATACACATTTTAAGAAAGGAAAACTGTATTAAAATTGTAACACTCAATATATACCAATAACAAAAGATGAATACAAGTCATGTGTGTACATTTTTTTTGGCACCCCAGTATATAGTTATAGTTATATAGGAAGAGTCTAGTTGGTATGCCTGAAGCCAATGAACTTAACCCAATTGAAAGCTAGGATACTGATCAGGAAGACTTTTTTTGTAACAGAAAATTGATGAGTTTCAATTTGCAAATAGCTGCCATTTATTCAAATCAACAAGAATCTTAGACTTCATTGTGATACAACCGCTCTAAGGTTTAAACTGAAGATAGGATTTGTTTTTCTGGTGTAGAAATCTCTTCAAGGAAGACTAGATTTCTTGTAGTTCTAGAACTAGACTCTTAAAAATGAATTCATATGATTACACTCAATTACAAAGTATACTTCCATTTTCCAGAAGAAAACCTCCTGAAAAGCCTTGCTAAAACAAACAAACAAAAACAACGAAGTCAGAGTATTTCCTGGTTATTCAATAAATTTAGTGATTATGGCAGAGACCATCACTACTTATTGACTCTCCATAAGTGACCTCATATTTCCCACATCCTTGGTTTTAGGCAGTGCCTTGGAACTAACTCTGGCCAAAGGGTTGTGAGTGAAAGTAACAAGTATCACTTCCAGGATGAGCAATTAAGAGCCAGTATATGATTCTTTATCTTCCCTTTTCCTTTGTCACTGAAGCCACAGAGACTCTGAAAAGCTACAAGATATTGGAATTTCTGACAACTTGTGTCACTGAGCGGCTGTGTAGAACAGGGTTTCCCCTAACAATTTACATTGGATAGGTCCTGTGAGCAAGAAAGAAGAACCACTTGGTATAACAAGCCATTAAGATTTCTGTATTGCTATGTTTCTGCAGCAGGATCCGGACTGTCCAAGTTATTTCAGTTAATTGAGCCAAAGAAAATATGATGCACAGATCAAGTTTTCAATAATAAATATAGTTAAAATGGGCAAACAAAACAAGAATATCTTAATTATTAGCAAAATGTGAACTATACTGAAGAAAATGATGTGTATTAATACTTCTCTTCCAAGAACTGAGCTGATGCCACTTTTAGAGTCTCACCTATGAATTAAGTTTTCCCCATCTGAGTGGCTTTGATGCTGTCTCAGCAATTGATGCAGGCAAACTGTGTGGAACAGCAGATATACTTGAGAGTTCAGGGAAAGATTTTCAAACTTAATCTGTATGACTGGTATTCTTCAGTTCATTTCCACTCTGTTTCTCAAGTGAGAAGTGTAAATGTCTGTCTCATGTGTCCATATGTTGTTAGGATCGCTCAGATAATGTGTTTTGGTTATGAATGCTCACTACCACCAAGGGGAAAAAGAAAACTAAAAATGTACTATGTGTACGTAAGGAACTGTGGTTTTCACTCATCATACATGCAGCACCAACATGTGGACATATCTACATGTGGAATACTAGGCTGTGAAGGCATGTGGTGAACATTTAGGAAACTAAGACCTGACACGGAATGCTCACATTAGCTTTCAGGAAAATTTACCTTACCAATATGTCTTGCTTACCTTCAAATTTAATACTCAAATTGTATTCACAATAGCATCTGGCACAAATTCATATTTATAAAATATGCATTTCTGGTTTTACATCTCTTAATATGAAAACTAACATTCTTTACATTAACAATAATTTTCCTGGAAATTTCAGAAGCGATAGCCTACTTATTTGGGAACACAGTAACTATTTTTTTTTGCCAAATCCTATGCAAGAGGTTATGCATACCACCTTTCTGCTGTACTCCCTTCACAAACCTTTGTTTTATCCCAGAAAAAAATAACATAAAAGCGATGTCTTTCTGGTAGAATGGGGTTTGAATAATAATTTCCCATTCCTCTAGTTTACATATTAAACTCAGGTCTCTTTTTTAAACCCCAAGCAGGAATTTAATTCAAACATCTGTGTCCTCATTAGCGTTGTTTTAACTGCATATCTATCCCATTCTTTGACATTCCTACAGCCTTTCATTTTTCTTTTCCCCTTGCTTCTTTTGGATTTTAAGCAATTGTAATGAAATGAACAATAATCTTCTACTTTCCCCTTCTTATTTGATTGGATATCTCTACCTTTACACAGTTACAAAATAACATAAACTTTTAAAAGTTTTAATAATTATTGAAATATAAGTGTAAATTATGGTAAAGTCACATGTACACAAACACACACACACACACACACACACACACACACACCATATCTCTGGGCCACACTATCATGGCTAACACCCCTGCTGTGTCTTTGCCATCTGAATGGCACTGATGACACTGGGTGGATAATATCACTTTCCTGAGAATTGACCGCTTTAGCTGTCTACTAAGAATGGGCACTGCTACTTGCTACTACTGATGTTGGTATAGTGAACCCTTACCCCCAATTAATCGTCACAACAGCCTGAGTTTAGTGCTGTCCTCCACAGTTTATAGACAATGAAGAGGAAATGTGCATGTCAGGTACCCAAGATTATGCAACTAGGCAGTGATAAAGCCAAAGTTTAAATTTGTATCTGTCTAATTACAAATATTTTGTTGTTAATATTTAAAAAGTTCTTTCTTATGTACACTGAAATTCATCTCTGTGAATATTATATCTATTTGTCTTAAATCTGCAGTCTTCAGAATAGCAAAATAAGTTTACTCCCTCTCCCCCATAGAGCTATCTACATTTATCCCATTTTCCATATAGACTAATCATAAAGAATCTTGACTTTTCATACTGTTGGACATGACACAATATATATTTTCATTGATCAGTGTCTTTAAAATGTAGTTCTTCCTAAAATAGAGCAATGTACAGTGGATTCAAACGTGGCAATTTAGATATGGAGTGGTTATTAGTATGTTGATAGATGAGATATGTTCAGCTAAACTAGACAAAATGTAATTTGTACAGAGATTTCAGAACTTGCAGATACTATTGGCATTGATTCTGTAGAGAAAATGGGAAACATAATAACGTCTTTACCTAGCATTATATATTAAAATTAAATCCCCCTTTTCAAGTAGGATTTAATGAACACTTTATTTAGAAGTTTACTTTTATTACATACCATAAATTTCCTTGATATAACAAAAGAATCCATTTATTAACTAACATGTAAAAAAATTACAAATACTTAGGAGAGAAGGTAAGACAAAGTTAAAAACTGGATCTTAATATATAAACTCATCTGGAAAACAATTTTGGACATGTCAATAATCTGAGCTATAATTCATTTTGTAATCTGTAGCAAGAAAAAAAGAAATGATTATAACCAGCCATATTGCTCTTTGTACCTTAAATGAAATTTTCTTATTGAAGAAGTCATTGAGGGTATTTATCCAAAAATCCTCTCTTAGTAAAACAAAAATTAGGGTCTTAGAACTTTGCACCTGAGATATTATTTTAGTTAATTCTTTTCTCTATAATTCTAATTTGTCTCCTCCATCTATTCTTTCTGATTTCATCCCTAAAACACACATTTCTGTCTACTCTAAAGAAGAGCAGGAGTCTTTGCATTTCATACTCAAAGCCATTTATGAACAAATAGTGGATAGGTGTTACTTTAGGTACTCAGAAAGAGCCGATGCGACAGTCTGCCTGGATCCCTATGTTGAAAAGAAACCAAGATTCTAAATGCATTGGGATAGAGTTCTGGATTCATATCTCTGTCTCTCTTAAGTGGGGCACGGAAGAATGGTGACATACCTGTGAAATATTTATCATTCTTATTATAACAACTCATTGAATGCTAAGGGTAGAAACAAATCACTGCAAGTATAATTACAAAATGTGATCTAACCTTAATTTTCCAAACTTATTTGCTATGGTTGTCTCTGATAATCCAAGCTTTAATCAAACTGAAACAAACAAACAAATTAGCTAAACTCAGGTACTACCTATCCCATGTGTCATATTCTTTCAACTCCCACTCAATCCTGCCGCATCCTTCTTTGTTCCTCCATTAGTTATTTCTCTTTCTTGCTTTCAACTTGGTTGTGTGTTTTTCTTTGTTTTTAAAATACCTAACCTTTCTGCATGTTGAGAGTGTGAGTGGATGTGTTTGCATTGATGTGAGGGTGAAGGTCTGCATCTGATTCGTCCACCATCATGATTAAAAGTCACTGTCATTTTAGAAAATTTATATTTTTTAAACTGTACTTTCCTTGGGAGCTTTAAAATCCTTTCTTGCCCTTTTATATGGGTAATTTTAGATGTAACCTCTAAT
The DNA here is from genome assembly GCF_036562045.2 of Rhinolophus sinicus. Lineage (NCBI taxonomy): Eukaryota > Metazoa > Chordata > Mammalia > Chiroptera > Rhinolophidae > Rhinolophus > Rhinolophus sinicus. The sequence continues at coordinate 134,555,417 of NC_133753.1, read as the reverse complement.
TTATCCTACTTGAGTAAACTTCTTGAAGGCTTTACCTCAGCCATAATTGTACAAGGTATAGTAGTAAGTGCAATGCCTTATATATATAATGCCTAATAAGTAATTGTTTAAGTTTTATATCTCTGGCATTTATAATATAGTCTCAATGGTGATCTGGAATTTGCTTTATTAGAAGTAAAGAGAAAGTTAAAGAACACACTAATTGTTTTTTATGGAAGACAAGTGGATTTAGCAAAGAAGGATTTCACACTAAACGTGATATTAGAAAGTCTTGAGCATAAAGTTTAAAAAATCCAATTTACTTTTGTTTATTTGTTGTTAACTTATTGTCTTTACTATTATAAGAAAATTGATTATGCTTTGGAATTTTAATACACTAGAAGAGATACAAGTTTGAGTCTTAATAATAGAAGCTATTCTGTGGTTTGTCATTCAAAACTTGAGATGATAGTATAATTACTACCTCTTTAAACAATTAATTTTTATTTTGAGTAGGGAACCCTTAAAAAAATGAAGCCATATGCGGAAGACGATAGATAAAAGCAGAGCTGCCCTGGTTGAGGCAAAGCCTCCCATCTCTTGACTTCCCTCTTGCATCTGTTGGCAACAATCCAAATATCTCTTCTGAACCACAGGGTTCTAACCACTACTGTCTACAAATGCTTATTCTCAGGATACTTCACAGACAGCATAATGCCTAAGAATATGGTGAGGAGCAGAATCATGGTCCTCCAAAGATGTCTACATCCCTACCCCTGGATTCTGTGAATATTTACTTTTTATGGCAAAGGAGATTTTGCAAGTGTAATTAAGTTAAGGAGCTTGAGCTAGGTTACCCTAAATCATCCTTGTGGGCCTGATATAACCACTGGAGTTCTATTAAGTAAAAGATGGAGACAGAAGAGTCAGAGTCAAAGGAGGAAGGAAATGTGATGGTGGAAGCTGAGGTTGCAGCAATACAGCCACTGGCTTTGAAGATGGAAAATGGGGCCATGAGCCAAGAAATGCCAGCAGCCTCAAGAAGCTGGAAAAGGCAAGGAAACATTATCCCCTAGCGCTTCTGGAAATAAACAGCCTAATTGACACCTGGATTTTCACCTTCTAAAATTGATTTTAGACTTCTGATCTTCAGAACTGACAGATAATATTTTTTGTTGTTTTAAGCCACTAAGTTCATGGCAGTTTTTTACAGAAGCAATAGAAAACTAATACAAGAATTAAGCTAACAACTGGTACAAAAGTATAGCCTGGTTTATGGCTCTTTGAACCAAACCTCAAGGTTTGCAAGATTAATATGTGAGCCAAGTTCATTTCCTTTAAAACATTATTAATTTGTAATATCTATGGTTGTATCACCATTTAAAAATAACATAATATGAGGCAAGATTTAATAACATTTAATACATTTCTGCCCTCATTATTTTCAAAAGGCTTTTACATTGATTGTTTCGTTTAATATATTCACGCACACACACACACAAATAAGTGGCTCTCAGGAATGCTTAACCCATTTGCTCTAAATCAAAAGTTCAACCTCAGAGGTAGGTGGTAACAAACAATTTAATCCAACAAATTTTTAATACTTCAGGTGTCGCGTCCTGCGCGACATGGGTTGTGGGGAGCGAGGAGGGCAACGCAGGGTTAGGAAAGACAGTAGCCAAGAATAGAGTGCAAGCAGGGCCAAGGGACTCCAGTCTCAAGGACTGAGCCCAAATCGGGCCTATGCATTAGCTTTTATTAGTTATGTGGGGAAGTAAAAGAGATAAAGCTTGTCAATCTCAAGATCTGTGAATCCCATACATTGTAATAGGAAACTGATTCAAACCAATCTCCCTTGCCTGTAGGCAACAGAACCTTAAGTCTCAGGATGTATGTAGTTCCCCAAGGGACAAAACCTTTATGCATATGAATGGATGGAGAGCACATCATTGACTCTCTTCCTGTGCAGGTTGTGGGAAGAAATGCAGCCACAGAGGCAGAGGCTCTCCTTAGCCAGGGGAAGGTGAGGGACTGTGCCCAGCTCTATCAGCTCCGTGGGTACTCCTGTTGGTCTCCACATGGCTCCATCTGGCTTGGGTTGTTCCCTCCGTGGGAAATCTTACCAGTCATTGGCTGACCAGCCATATTTGGGGGCCAAACAGGGAGAGATAAGGTGTAAGCACAAAGATGAAGCAAAGTCCCTGAAAGGATCCATCTCACAGACTCTCCTTTCTTTAGGGGCAGGTACAAGGAGACAGATGGGTAGGCTGCTGCGTGGCAACATTCAGGTTCTTCTATGACATTGCTCTCAGGCAATTATAGAATTTGTAATAGAAAATCATCAATAAAGAGGAAACACTACATGCTGAAGCAACCCATCTCAATTAAAAAAAAAACACAAAAAACAAACAAACAAACAAAAACTTCTACTTATTCAGAAATTCTCCTTCTCTTAAAACTTGAATACCTTGGTACCAGTTTTATCTTTTTTCTTTTTTTGTTAATTAATTTTATTGCAGTGACAATTGTACAGTTTTATCTTTTGAGCCTACAAAGCATATAGCTTGTGACTTGCCTCAGTAAGAAATCTGAAGACAATCAACCTGCTCTCTGCTCCTTTCATTACCCTCTTGTTTCCAAATTGTAATGACAATTACTTTCTCGTTTTAACTCGTTTTTGACACTTATCCCCTTTTTTCGTGATTCCAAATAATAATCATAATCATGCTCAAAATGAAAATCATAATAATAACTGATTCTTCTATCATTTGTACCGTGGATCATTATCACCAGGTAGATACAATTCATCAACTTCAGGAGACAGCCTAGAGGAATTCATTGATTCTGAAATTCCTCATCTTTCTTGGACTGCACCTTTCTCTCACATGTTTTCATTTCTTTTTTCATTGGAAATTTATTTTTAACAGAAATGACAGCAGAAAAATATGATCTCAGGAATTCTGTTCTCTTTTGTCACATATTAACATTTTATAATTGACCCAAGCAGTGGGCCTATACTCTCTTTGATTTTATTTGAGAGCTGGTATAATTTAAAATCACAGCGAATAAATAAAAAATCTTGGGAAAACAAACAAACAAACAAACAAAAACAAACAAACAAAAAATGCTAAAACAAACAAAAAGCACCACAACCAACACCACCAAAACATTTTCTGATGTGGTTTGCTTTTATTTTATGATCATGGATGAGCTCTGAATTCTAAGAAGCACCATTATAGCTCCCTGAGACCTTCTTACTGCTTCATCCTAATGAGATGAGGGAAGGAGTGTTTCCTTTACTTCATATAAAGTCACAAGTCTGCTAATTGGTAGAGGTGGGTGTCATTCTTTAAGTCCAAGTCTAGTTCAACTTCTTCCATAACATTTTTCTTGGTGTCAATCCAAAGGACAGTGCCTAAAAATTGCATTGGATTCCCTAGGAGCCCGCTTTGGGTGTAATAAGTGTGCATTACACAAGAAGTATGCTCTGATAATAAATTCCAACTGTTATGAATCACTGTTTCATTTAACCTATTTGTTAGCCATTCTGACTCATCTGTCCTCATACTTGGAGAGGTAAAGCATGACTGATCAAATGCATGCTTCAACCCAGGAGGGTTACTTTAGGCTACTTGAAAATGATCAGAGCTGTTAATTGCTTTGTGGCTGATTTTAATCCCCTCTCAGAGAATCTTGTCTGTAATGTTTCCTGCTAATCTCATCCAAGAGATGCTTTCTTTCCATTTGGCTTCCAAATATGCCAGTGCTCATTGAGTTTATTTTCCTGCACTATTCATCTTAGGTGTCCTATGTCTTTTCCATGACAAACAAGAACATTAAAAATTAAACAGAGGTAGATGAGGATAAAGGGGATCAAATATATGGTGATGGAAAAAGAACTGAGTCTGAGTGATGAGCACACAATGGGATTTATAGATGATGTAATACACAATTGTACACCTGAAATCTATGTAATTTTGCTAACAATTGTCACCCCAATAAACTTCAGTTAAATAAAAAAAAATTAAACGGAAAGAAAAATGAAGTTATTTATTTCTTTTCATATGTTCTGATAATTTTTTCTTTTCTTTAGGAAAACACTGCTTTGGTATTTAATGTCTACTGCATTCCCATAGATTCTCGTACCAATAAATTATCTACATGGGATGAGTGTTCTTTTATAGTTTAGTCCTTTTTAAAAGTTCCCTGCCTCTTAAAGGGTGAATGCCTTTCTCTTTCTTCATTTTTCAAAACAATTAAATGGGGGGAAAAACGTATTAATTGTTATGTTATTCACATCTAAGCATTACATTTATATATTGTTTTATATTCGATTACTGTTATTTTCTGCAGCTTCTGAAGGCAAAAACTAACTAACTAACTAAATAAATAAAATGCAGTGACATTTATTCCGAAGGGAAACATTTAGTTATGTGTCTTTAGATTACATAAACTCTCCAGGCTTTATTTGCTTCATTTATATATTCATTCAGCAGTGATTTGTTGAGCCCCGTTTCTATGCACTATTAGACCGAGAACTTGAAGGTAAATGATCACGACCAAACTGAGGCTCTTACATGCTAGTGAGAGATGGGGTGAAGCAGGTGTAAGGGCAGATGGTAGAAACATCTCAGAGAAGAGAGAACATCTGGGCTGAGTTTTAAAGTGATGGAGTGAAATTAAATCTAGGTTTATGTGCCTTCAAATTTCACTCTGTCAGTATAGAATGGGGCACAGAATAAGATATATGAGTTGCCCCAGTTTATCTTCAGACCTATAACCAGAAGAAAAACACCCAGTGACACCACAGACAAGTGAGTTAATTCTTTATGCCACTACATTTATGAGTGATTTGTTAGTATAGCATTATAGTAGCAATAGTTGACTAATACAGAAATTGAAGCTTGAAGTCTGAATGTAGGCTTTTATCATAAGGCAACATAAAGAGGGCATCCAATTTGAAATCAAAAAAGCTTCTGGCTGAAAAGAAAACTGTGATAAAAGTTTGAGCAACAGACAGGAAGTAGCACTAATGCGAGGAAAGTAGACTGGAGTTGAGATTGTTGACGAACCTGGAGAGAGGCCCTTTCAGTCTGCCATAAGGTATAAAAAGATGAGTTCATGGAAAATGTTGCCAACTGTAGTTGGAAAAATCATACTGCACCACATCTTTGACAGGATTCTGGAGATTTCTTCTCAATGATTAGCCTAGTTGAGCACATACAGCAATTAGGAAAAACAAACAATACTAACAAAACCACCATTGCCATTTCTACTCATACATTTATGAAACTTGCAGGCAGGGAAGTGAAGGAACCTGGCTGCAGGTGAGCTTCATCTCAACCCAGGTTTCCAAATTTGAAGAGGCAATGCAGTATCCTCTCACCCATCACACAACAAGGCAGTTCATCTCATATGTGGAATGATTTAAAATACAGTGTTTTGAGTTCATTATAATTAAGATAAACATTTTACATGAATTACTAATAAAATGAATAAAAATTTATTAGAAATTAGTGCTTGCTGTATAACACTAATTTCAAACCCTTTCCTTCTTCTATTCTCATAATTAAAAACACAAAAACAAAAATTATGTATCTCTCTAACCTCTTAAAATTGATATTAAAAATATTTCCTATATGTCTAAATTGGTGGTAAGAATTCAATATCCAGTTCATTTTACATACCAGTTTTTAAAAATAAAACTCATCACTTTCATTGTTTGGTTTAACTATTTATATTTATTTGCTTAAAAATAAATAGGAGGCAAAAACTACTTTTTAAGAACCAGAATTTTCAACATTTTACCTTTCATCGCCTCTAAATTTTGTGTATGTATTTACTGTGTGTTTTGTTTTTAATAGTTTATATCATCACTTGATTCAAAATAAAAGTAATATAATAAGGCAAATATTGAAAAGTCTGGTTTCTACATATATCTCCTATATGTAACCACTTTTACTTGGTCCTTTGTATAATTCCAATTTTTTTATGGAATTATGCAAGCAATATATATATATATATATATACACACACACACATATATGTATATACACATATATGTGATATATATGTATATATACACACATGATATATGTATCATATATATGATATACATATAAGGATATATATATATGATATAAGAATGTATATAGGATTAGCTTATGTTTCTGAAGGTAAATTTTGTTACTTATTAGGATGAGATAGTATTTAGCATCAATTCTATTCTCTTTTTTTTCTGTATAAAGGTAAACTCTGAGAAACCTTGTTCACCTGTGTTGATAAGTGAGAATTAATGGAGTTACAGCAGTATATTTGAATTCTTAAACTTTTAAATCATATATTTAAAACCACATAAAAAAGTCACTATCATTAAAATATTTAATAACTTACCAGATGAAACTCAGTCATGTGCTCCTTTAACTTTTGTTGAACGCAAATAGTTGGAAACCATTGAAGTACAAAGTATTGTTTGTTTCTATTCATCAGTCATTCCCTTTTTCAAAATCAAAAGCAACATTTTGAAAATCATTGCTGTTTTACCATTCTGTAGTTTTTAACCTCTTAGAATAATAGAAGATGATAAAAGGAGGGAAAGAAATAAGATTTTAATTGGAGAAGAAAAATTATGAATGGAATTTAGGCAAACGAGCAAAACTCAACTACATGTTTCTTTTCATAGATCAGTTTTGGTTCCATGTATATAAGAGAGTTTAAGATCTGAAAATTAATTCCTTTAACATATTCTTTTTTGCATACTCCTTGTGAATTCTTTATGTACCCCATGCTAGCCATATCCCACTCAATATTGAAGAATACAGCTGTTTGCTGCTTCAGAATATGTTCTTAAACACTGAAGACTGTACTTTTATTCTCTTCTTAATAGCATACGTACATTCTAGAAGTATTGTCTTAAAGCAAAAGTTCTTTAAAGTAATCCCTCTTCAAGAGAAACAATGGTCTATTCTACTAATTAAGTTATTCAGAAAAATTCCTGGTGCTTGTCAAATATGTGTAGATCAAAAATGCTTATGGATTGATTAAAAGAAGTTATCAAGAGTAAATGCAATGCATAAACAACTAGTTCAAATTCGGTCACCTTGCTGTTCACCTGCCAGTTCCTCTAAGGGAATCCGAGTATTGGCCCTAATAGGAAATATCTACCTAGTTCAGCTGCCTTTTAATAAGTGTAGCAAAGCAGTAAGTGAGACTTTTCCTGCTGTTTTAGATGTCTGGCTGGGGCTTAAAAGCAGAGTACGATGGGTGTTAAGTGCCCACACATTCTGCAGAGGTGCTAGACCGTCTATGCAGAACTTGTTGGAAAGTGGCCCAAATTGGTTCTACATCACTTAACCCATCACCACCTCCAGCCTATATGTAAGAGAAGGCTAACAAATTAATGGGTGAGGACTGATGAACACGGATATCCTGGAGGAAAGTTTTGGAGTGCTATGCTTTTCCTCTTCCATTTCTTGGGGAGAAGGGTGTGTTTCTTTTTAACTTAAGCCATGTGAATAGTATTTCAAGAAACCATCCAAAGAGCTTGTAGGTATAGAATCTCATGCCTGACTGTCACTGGAAAAGAAAACTAAAGACTGGCTGGTATTAGCTGAGAAGCAGAACAGAAAAAGAGGGCTCCATAGAGGATGACTCATTTCTAGTGTTTCATATTATAGAAAAGGGTATGAGTTTTCCCTTAGATTAAGAGAATGTTGAGTATTATAGCCAAGCTTGAGCCAGGAGGACATGACACCATGAATAATAGGCTGTGTGGGACATTAGCAGGAAGGGAACAGCTGAAGAGAAACTCAAGAGGTGGTATGGCACCTTTGTGAAGAGGATGAAAGTAGGAGATATTAGAAGAACTCAAGAGACAGAGCTGATATTTAGGTACTGGTCATAAAGAAAGCAACAATTTTAGATTAAAATAGTATCAGTCAATTCAGGTCCTTTGCCCATTTTTAAATCAAATTATTTTTTTTTCTATTAAGATGTATGAGTTCCTTATATACTTTTCCAATGAAGATGTACGTAAAAAGCACAACATTATCAACCATCAGGGAAATGCAAATCAAAACCACAATGAAATATCACTCATACCTGTAAGGATGGCTAATATACGTGTGTGTGTATGTGTGTGTGTGTGTGTGTGTGTGTATATATCTCCATACACACACACATATATATGTATGTGGATATATATATATATATATATATATATATATATATATATATATATAATGGAATATTATTTAGCCATAGAAAGAAGGAAGTCTTGCCATTTGTGATGACATGGATAAACCTAGAAGGATTATGTTAAATGAAATAAGCCAGACAGAGAAAGATAAGTACTGTATGGTATCACTTATATGTGGAGTCTGAAAAAACACCGAACTTGTAAAAACAGAGAGTAGAATGGTGGTTACCAGCGTCTGCTGCCAGTGTTTCCCACCACTGCTATGTACTCTTAGTAAACGGCAATAGTTAAGCATATAAAATAGACCTGCCTCATGAGAAGAACAAGTACTTTCTTTTAGTCAAGTCTTTTCAGGTGTCAGTATGGAAAAGGGTCTTTTTCTCCTTGATGCCATAATTTTGTTTTGTTTTATCTTCAGGTTTTAGATGAATAATAAGATAAAGCCACTGAATTTCAAGGATATTTTCAGCTTCAGATGTCTATGATAAAATTGAGAAGACGGAAGTGAATAATCTACTAGAAGATGCGGTTCAGGTAAGAAACCCAGAACAGGAAGGAAATACAGAGAGCGACTTAGATGGGAGAAGTATAAACATGCATGAGAAGACAGTTGCTTCTCAGCTTTCTCTGTGATAAGTGGAGATACGACTAAAAAAGTCCAGGCATTTATTCCAGTTGATACTGGATGGGCTGTGCGAATCCGTCCCAACACAACAGTGGCATCCACTGCCTAAGCATGGGTATTATGAGGAAGCCCAAGAGATCATGGCCATGGTCAGAAGCCAAATGATATCTTTACTTATGCTCTCTACATTTCCCTTTCTTAAAAACAAATCATTTTTTTTCAGATTAAGAATTTAATAACGATCCTTATTTTGTGTTAGGCACTCTACTAAGTGTGTGTATATATATATATATAATTTCATTCCCTATTCACCACAGCCTTAAAGAGGTAAGTGTTGTTATTTCCATTTTTCAGATGAGTCTCAGAGAGGTAAAACAACTTGAACAAACAGAAGGCTGCAGAATTAAGATTCAAACCCAGATGACCCACCCCAAAAAGCATGTTCTGAGCCTCAATACTAGATACTAGCCTCAATACTAGAGCCTCAACCCTGTCTCTTGGGTTTAAGGGCCTGGGGCATTAATATCTCTCCAGAATCTATACTCAATTCTACCATCATATTTCTAATTTGCTTTACTTCTTAACCACATAATCCTGGACACAAATCAGAAGCAGATGGTAAACAGCTATTCTTATTCTCGAGTTATGTCTTAGTTTTATTAAAGAGTGCCCCACTGTCTAGGTTGCTTAGTCTTAAACTCAAGGTGGCTAAGTTAATTCAAGTAACTAAAGAATCAAGTGAGCGATAAAATATCATAAAACTGGTTACTGCATATGACAAGATTCCTTACAAAGGAGCAGTATTCATACATCTATCAATTATCAATTTCTTAACATTTTCTAGAAAATAAAGTAGCTGAAACACACAAAATAGAAGATAATATAATTGAAATTGAAAGAAATAATAAACTGTTTCTGTATTTCTAATGTCAATTTATTATAGATGTTTAATTAAAATCAAAATCTCTAAAATATTGCTATGTTTAGGAGTTACACATATTTTATATAACTGGTACTTTTTTATAGTGAAAAATTTGTCATAATTAAAGCAATTATCAAAGAATATAGGCATTATAACAATGAGAAGGGACTGGGAATCACATAAAGCCAGATATTTTGTATTTACTGATTTTTAGGGCCTATGATTGCATAAATAGGAATTAATGAATGCCCTTTCTGAACTCAATTTCATAATCTTCAATGCCAGAGATAGCCATGCAATTGAGACTTTGAGGTGTTAAACGGTCAGTGGAGAGAAGGTAACAGTGCTTAACAGAAAGCTAATGACTCATCAGATGGTTCAAACCTTACTCACTGGTCATGAAGTCTTCCAGATTCAGACAAGTGTAGCATATACCATTGATATTGGAAATATAAAGCCAAGTATAGAATTTAGAAGTGATGCTATTGATGTTGATTTTCTCCTATCCCAATGTTCTGTTTTGGAAATTATGTTGTTACAAACTTGCATTTCAACTTACATGTTTGAAAATTTCCATTATTAGAACATCTAGTGATCGTCTTTTACTTTATTTGATTTTTAAAATTAGTTCAGGTGTACAGAACAACATAGTGATTAGACATTTACACACCTCACAAAATGATACCCCAAAAAGTCCACTACCCATCTGGCACTGTACATAGCTATTACAATACCATTGACTATATTCAGTTTGCAGTACTTTACATCCCATGGCTATATATAATTCTTAGTTGTAGTTGACATTCAATATTATTTAATATTAGTTTCAGATGTACTGCATGGTGGTTAGACATTTATATAATTTATGAAGTGATCGCTTGATAAGTCTAGCATCCATCTGACACTATACATAGTTTTTACAATATTATTGATTATACTCCCCATACTGTATTTCACATCCCTGTGACTATTTTGTGACTACCAATTTGTACTTCCTAATCCCTTTAACTTTCTTATCCATCCCCTGACCCCCACCACCTCTGGCAACCATCAATTTGTTCTCTTTATCTATGAGTCTATTTTGGTTTTGTTTGTTTATTTATTCTGTTCTTTAGATTCCACATATAAGTGAGATCATATGGTATTTTTCTTTCTCAGTCTGACTTATTTCACTCAGCGTAATACCCTCTAGGTCCATCCATATTGTTGCAAATGGAAAGATTTCATTTTTTTATGGCAGAGTAATACACCATTGTATATATTATGTACTGCAATTTCGTTTTCCAATCATCTGTTGATAGGCATTTTGGTTGTTTTCATATCTTGGCTATTATGAATAGTGCTGTAGTAAACATAGGGGTACATATGTTTTGAATTAGTGTTTTGGATTTCTTAGGATAAATACCAAGGAGTAGAATTGCTGGGTCATAAGGTATTTCTAGTTTCAATTTTTGAGGAACCTCCACACTGATTTCCATAGTGGCTGCGCCAATTTGCAGTCAACACCAAGAGTGCACAAGGGTTCCCTCTTCTCCACATCCTCATCAACACCATTGTTGATTTATTGATGATAGCCATTCTGACAGGTATGAGGTATTATCTCATTATGGTTTTAATTTGCATTTCTCTGATGATTAATGACATTGAGCATCTTTTCATGTCTATTGGCCATCTGTATGTCCTCTTTAGAGAAATGTCTATTCATGTCCTCTGCTCAATTTTTAATCAGATTATGTTTTTTTGGTGTTGAGTGGTACATTGTCTTTTATTTTATCTTATTTTTTTTATTTCAATTTTTTTTAAAAGATTTTATTGGGGAAGGGGAACAGTGTATTTCCAGGACCCATCAGCGCCAAGTCAAGTTGTTGTCCTTCAATCTTAGTTGTAGAGGGCACAGCTCAGCTCTAAGTCCAGTCACCATTTTTCAATCTAGTTGCGGGGGTGGTGAGGTAGGGGTGGGGTGCAGCCCACCATCCCATGTGGGAATTGAACTGGCAACCTTGTTGTTAAGAGCTCATACTTTAACCAACTGAGCCATCTGGCTGCCCACCAGGAGCTCAGTGGCTGCTCAGCTCAAGTTGTTGTCTTCAATCTAGTTGCGGAGGGCACAGCTCACTGGCCCATGTGGGAATCAAACCAGCAACCTGTTGCTCAAAGCTCACGCTCTAACCAACTGAGCCATCCAGTTGCCCCATCTTTTACTTTTAAGAAAGCTCATAAGGTTTGTATGATAACAGATAAGAAATCTATGAAAAACTAAGAAGACTCTAAAAGGTTCATGTGAACATAAATAGGGAAAATTTTGTATCTGAATATCTCTTTTTATTTTTACTTTCTTATGCTTCCCTTAGAAACATATTGGAAAGAAAAATATCCCTTTAACTATCCCTTTGGTGAGAAGTCTATCAGTAGGTTTCACTTTTCTTGTTCATATATACAATAATGTGGTTCATACTTATACAAGCCTGATTTTTAATCTGTAGTCCTGATTTCCCTGTCGAGATTTCCACTTAGTATCAATATATTGTATGATGGAACTCAGTCTTGTATTTTATAGCCATATATTTTTCCAAGTGTTTCCACATTACAAAACTCCCCATCTAAGCAACAATCACTGGACTTTAGCAGTTTAGAATTTAACTGATGTACAAAAGGTTAACATCATTACCAAGGTGAGCAACCAAATGAGTATCATACTGGGGAAGGAGAGCGAAAGCTACTGGAACTAGGATTTCTGAGGGCTTTTTACCATATGCAACAGGAAAATCTGAGTTGTAATTGGTTTAGTATACTCTGCAGCTGGCACGGAAAGTGTTTGTCAAAAGTGAAGTACCCTTCAGTTCAATAACACATTCACAAGAGTCTATTTGCATGAGTGTCATTTAAAGTTTTGATATACATTCAGTAAAATTAAAATGATATTTATTCTCATAATGTCATTTAAATTCATATTATTTTATTTGATGTGTCTGATAGAATATTAAGATACTTTATTTCAAGCGTTTAAAACTCATTAATCACTGGTTTGAACATTATATTAATATTTGTATGTCTATGTGGATATCACATACAAATATGATTAATCATGTATGTGTGTGGACATATGCATATATATGTAAAGAACTTCTATCAACTGTTCCTGGCCTCGTATTATAGGGAACAATCTGTACTTTCAATGAAATTGGACCTTAAGTAAGAATCTTTCAAACTAGATCATGTCACTTATTGCTTCCATTTTCCTAGATGTTTTGCTACCTGAATAGATTGAAAGATTAAAAAAAAAGTTCATCAAAGATAAAGATATGGCAGTGTTTATAGAGTCAGCTATAGTTTCAACATGATATGAACGAAATTTGTTCAAATAACTTGAATTATTATTATATTTTGATGGTGTATGTGTGTGTGTGGGTTGGGGGCTGTTTCATATCTTCCCCTAGGGGATATAAACATTTATAGTAAACCTGTAGTAAGTTCAAATGAAGCAGGAAAGGTAAATATTTCTCTTCATGATATCTTAAGCCCGAAGAAGTAAAAATATAATTAAGTGCATAATCAAACATCCATGAATAAATTAAATAAGTACTCTTGTACCCTATATTGTATTCCAACAGCTTTATAATATGTGTCTTATAGGGTGGAGCATTCTATTACTGAGGCATGCATCTAGGTGTTGACTAGTCATTAAAAATAATTTCCTTGACACAGATAGTCTTCTATTTTCCTTTCTTCTGTTTTCCTTTCTTCTTCTTCCCTTTCTCCCTCCCCTTCTTCCTTCTTTCCTTCTGTTTGGGTAAATAGATCTCATAAGTCTTTTGAGTTTGACTTTTTGTTTATACCCCCTCTTGTATATATTCTTGAATTTTCCAAGGAAAATGCATTTTCTTCATATGTGAAGAAGTGTATTGATTTTAAATAGAATGGAATATTTGTTAAGCAACGATCTTTTGTAATTTGTGCATGTTGGAAGACACTGCTTACATATTTTAAACTGGAGATTGTTAAAAGTCACAGTTTATGAAACTGTTATCACTGATACCATCTGGATAATGCTTGGCAGTATAAAAAGTGTGAGCACGTACACCAGTTAAGGCTATTTTCTCATTCCAGGAGGTCATAATGAAACTCCATGTGGAAATAGGTCTATATAAGGAAAGAACATTGTTCATATTTGAATGGGGACAACAGAAGGCAAGTGAAGTATACAGAAGTTTTATGGGATGTGAGATGAGGAACAGCTAATACAATTATGCCGGCATAACTGTATGAGAGGAGGGTCAAGGAAGTTGAATGTTAACTTACCGAATGAAATATGTCAAAGAAAATCACAGCCTTAAGTGGAGTCAGCCCTTCTCATAATTTAAACCTTGAAACTTAGTGTTTTAAACTCAGAACTGATAACTTTTAAAAGTCAATTTTCAGACAGATGAAGACAGCTATCTGGATCTCTGATCTTGAATTAAATGTCCTTTGGGGAACAGGTTGAGAAAGAGCTTGAGAAAATGAAGAGATAAGAATCTAATTTACTGTTATCTACCAGCTTCAACATTAACTAGCTGCATTTGTATCCCATGTCAGACTGGTCCTTAGAATAAGGCCGGTGTCTTCTTGTCCCAGTGACATGGTACAGAGTCTCACAAGCTCTGGGAATTGTGTAGTTAGAGGGACTATCCCCAGGGTGATTTTCAAGGGTCTCTGAAATGACATCTCCATTCTGTCTCTTCTCTTTAAGGTGAAAAGAAGCATAATCTCCTTTTTTTTTTTTTTTCCTGGCACACATTGTCTTTACATCCGAAACATATGTCAGTAATCGAATAATGTAATTCATAGCATCTCCAAAATAAGTGAGCCTATCACCTTCACATTAACCAGTGATTGAGTGATTCACAACCTTTCTTTCTTTCTTTTTTTCACCAACAATAATCTCTTCTATTATTTACTCCTCATTCTATGAACTTCAAAATTTGAAGGAAAAAAAAATGTCTATATAGAGAATTTACTCCCAGTAAATAACAGCTTAGTCTTCCCTAGATAACAGTCAATTAGAGATTCTGATAATCATAAATAGAGTCAAGGCAATAAAAGTCAAGAGATGGAATAGCAACCTCATGAACAGTATGAAAACTGAAGACTGGCTTTCTGTCCTGGCTCTGCAACTTACTAGCTGTGTAATCATGGACAGCTTAACCTTTCTAGACCTCTCCTCCTCATCTGTGACAAATGGGAAAACAATGGCACCCAAATAACATCACTGTGGGGAATTAAATGTGTTCATATATATAAGCACTTATAATGGTTCCTGTTACCTAGTATCACTATAAAAGTGCTTGCTGCTCTTCATATTTTAATTAGCCTATGAAGACTTACGACAGGTAAATAAATGTATGACTCCCATAAAGTTTTATTTTTTATCACCATTAGATCATTTGTAAAATAAAAATATCTCTTGTCTCGAAGAGGTCTCAGATCAGAAATCACTACAACAGTGTGCACCTCCTGGAGAAGAGGTTCTATATTTACAACCATTTTCATATTCCTGTGCTTTGTAACGTGTTTTTGTATGTAGATACTCAACAAATTCATGCATACATTTATATTTTTGAGGCAGATATTATGTATATGCATTTATTCTAAAAGATTTATGATGAAATTGAGTTATAAGGTTTTTATAATATGCACTGTTTTAATCATTTGACTTTTATCATTTGAATTGGTCACATTTTAGCAACTTGCCTCACTTGTAGTTAACACTGGTTTGCCAAATTTCTTAACAAGGATAGCAGGAAGAATTGCGCCAGGAAGACTTGCCCCGAACTAGAACCTGAGCAAAGCATTTCTTTAATTAAGCAATAGAGAAATAGTTAAGAACAGAAAATGGGGGGAAAGAATTAGGGAAGATAAAGGGTACAAAGGAAGCTAAGCTTAAATTTGAGGATACTTAATTAGCCTTTTGTTCTTGACTTACATGGCATATTTGGAAAGCCCTTTGTAAACTCTAAGTGTAACATAAATGAAAGATATCCTTACTTTTATTATTTTGCTAGTAATATTTCCATGATCACTGTTCCCAGCCTGGCTACATCAATAGAAAAGTAGTCGTTGAGACAGGTTTCCAGATTTTAGCGGCATGGGCTAAATATTTTCTTTCCCAGGGCTGAGAATAGCAGTGCTGTGGAGCTGGAATTACTAGCATTCAGTGAACTGAGCCTATTCTTGGTCAAAATCAAGCATTCAGGGTTGTGACAAAGGTTGGCAGAGCCCAGTCAGCTGGAATTGATAGCATTGTGTGCAGTTGGATCCCGGCGTGGTGTCTGAGGACATACGAACCAGAACTGATTATGTCAAAACAGAGTTCTCTAAGTGAAAGCCTTGGAGTCAGCACTTCCTGAGGATAAAGAGCTCGGGATGTGTCTGTGTAAGGACTCTGAGACTTCTCTTGAATGCTGAAGGGTGACTTTGAAATGCTCAGTGACTAGGTTAGACTCTGTGTGGAGCATGCAGACACCTCTATCTCTTTTGTCATACCTGGACATGTTTCTTCTTAACGGTATTTTTAATAGCATGTTGCTTTTGAGATGCTCCAACAAGTTTGTTCACAGGTCTGGTCTGTTGTTACAAAACCTCTGATGAATTGCATAAGGTCCGTTGTTAAGCTCATGTTAAATGTAAGGGAAGTAAGACACTCAAGGAATACGAGGGTGGGATGGGGGAAGAGACTCATTAATATAGCGGAAGAATTCTTATCTAACTCTAATCTCCTTTTTATCCTCTATTATTTACATACGCTTTATCACCAGCGACTTTATCTTTAATTTTGCACACACAAATCTCCTGCCTTGTTGTTTAATTGCATCACTTTCTCATTAATCCGAAGCATTTCTCTCTACTTTAATCTTTTTTGGGGTGGGGGACAATAAAATGCCAGAAAAATCTTCCATTCAAGAAAGTATCCCTAATATCTTGTACAAAATTGAAGAATGCCCAAGATTTTTTAAAAATAAGCCATGCTTTTCATATCATAAAGAATATTTTTGTTTTACCATTATTTCTTATGTCAGTACACATTAAAATCTGCTTAAAGGGTATGCTTGATTCCAGTGGAACTATATTTGAGTAACATGGGTTGCAATGGGAAATAAACAGTATTTCAAATAATTATTTTTTTTTATTTTGTATGCATACTAAATTGATAACCAGTATAGTTTTAAGTGTAAAAGCATTATATAATTAGTGTATTGAAAATAGATCATTCTCAAGAATATCTAGTAAATGAGTGACAAATATGAATTTTTGCCAGTAAGACATATCTAAATGAGAATTTCATTTTCTGTGAAATAAAGTACTTATATCCCTGCATTGCCTAGCCATTTGGCAGGACCTGTCTAATGGAGAAGCAAAAGAGAAATCCAAGATGAGCTAAGTCAACATCTGTAAAATTTGAATGACTAACTTGCATATTTCCTAAATTTATGTAATTACGTCATCATATACTGGTTTATCTGATCATTCACTCAAAATAAACTATGATTTATTCTATAATTGTTAAGAGTGCCATGTATAGAAACAACATACATACATATATATATATATATATATATATATATATATACATATTTGATATAGCATTATCAAAAGTTAAAAGTAAAATCTATTGATTGATTAAAATTTAGTATTTTTGTAAGATTGAAAAAATGGTTTTTTCTCTTTTAAAGAAAATCACTAATTTGTCCCATTAAAATAATACTTAATGCTCAGACCAAGCAATCAGTGTATCTTTCAAGGGAAAAATTGTTCAGGGTGACTGTTGCCCAGTTTCTTCCCTTACAAATCTCAAAAGCCCATATTGACTTTACCAATTTCAGATATAAGTTTGTTTGGTCCAGAAGGCTTTTCAGTTTTAGTTACTAGCCTTGGTCCCATGCTTATCAAGCATTAAAGTGCAAATGAATTACCTGGGGATCTTATTAAAATGTAGACTGATTCAGAATATCCAAGATGAGGCCCAAGACTGTTCATTTTGAATTAGCTCCCAGGTAATGCTGATGTTGCTGTTCTATGTCCTACACTTTAAGTTACAAGGTCCTAGGAGATTTCCTCTCTAAGGTTTAAAATGCCATTAGTATTATTTTATAGTTATCATCAACTTAGAGTGTTCCCTAGTGCTGTTTCCATAACTCATTTTATCTAAAATAAAGATGATTTAGGCCTCTGAGTACTCCTCCAGAACAATGTACACCAACTAGGCTGCCTGTGTCTGCACTCTATATTCTGGTAATGAGAGAAACTGATGGCTACAGATTGGGCAGTATCAGATGAGGACTATAGAAACTTTAGAAATATTGTGATATTTGCAAAATAGAGATATGTGCAAGCACCATAAGGACACAGCTAAAATGCCCTTTTTATTTTTAAAGAAACACTTACTACTAAAATATGTTTGCGGATTATAAACAACACACCTCTAAATAGCACATGGGCTAAACTATAAATCTCAAGAGAAATTTATATATATAACAAATTTGTACTTCTTAATCCCTTTCTCTTTTTCACCCATCCTTCCAAGTCCCTCCCACTTGGCAACCCTCAAAATGTTCTCCATAATGATGAGTTTCTTTGTGTTTTGTTTGTTCGTTTATTTTGCTCTTTAGGTTCCAAGTATGAGTGCATTCATGTGGCATTTGTCTTTCTCTGTCTGACTTCACTTAGCACAATACACTCTAGGTCCATCCATGTTGTTATAGATGGCAATATTTCATTCCTTTTTATGGCTGAGTATGCCCACAAATTTGATGACCTAGATGAAATGGAATAGTTCCTTCAAAGGCACAGGAAGCAACAGACAATCTGAATAAGCTTATATCTATTAAAAACTGAGTTAATAATTAATAACATTGCAAAATAGAAAGTACCAGGCCCAGTGGGTTCACTGGTGAATTCTACCAAACACTTAAGGAAGACATTATACAAATTTTCTATAATCTCTCTGAGAAGATAGATGCAGAGAGAGCACTTCCTAACTCACTCAGTGAGGCCAGCATTATCCTAATACCAAAATCAAGCAAAGACATTATAAGAAAACTATACATCAGTATATCTCATGACATAGACGCAAAAATCCTCAACAAATTATTAGCTAGTCAAATCCAAAACATATACAAAGAATCAAACACAACAACCAAGTAGGACTTATCATAGGTATATAAGGGTGGGTCAACATCCAAAAATCAATTAATATAATCTCTCATATCAATACATAAAAAAAGAAAAATCACATGGTCATATAAATAGATTCAGAAAAAGCATTAGACAAAATGTACCTATTTATAATTTAAAAAAAAAAAAGCTCTCAGTAATTAGAAATAGAGGGGAATTTCCCCCAACATGATAAAGAATAGCTATAAAAAACCTAATATCATACGAATGGCAAGAAACATGAAGCTTTCTCAATTAAGATCACAACTCCTTTTCAACATTAGCTGCAAGTTCTAGCTAATACAATAAGTACAAGAAGACTAAGACAAGAGAAGAAAGGCTATTCAGATTGGGAAGGAAAAAATAAATAAAACTGTTTTTATTCACAGATGACATGATCACCTATGCAGAAAAGCCAATAGAATTGACAGAAAAAACCTCCTCTATAATCAACTAACATGTGATTATAGGTACATTGCAGGATAAAAGGTTAATGTACAAAAGTCAGTCTTCCTATATACTAGCAATAAACAAGCAGAATTTAAAATTTTAAACTAAATGTCATTTACATTAGCAGTCTAAAAGTGAAATACCTAGGCTCATATCTAACAAAATGTGTAAAAGATCTATATGGGGATAACTACAAAACTCTGATAAAAGATATCAGAAAAGAACTAAATAAATATTCAGTGCTCCTGGATAGGGAGACTCAATACCGTCAGGATGTCAATTCTTTTCAACTTAATTATAGATTCAGTGCAATCCCATTCAATATCCCTGCAAGTTATATCATGGATAAACTGATTCTAAGGTTTATATGGAAAGGCAAAAGACACAGAATAGCCAACTCAATACTGAAGGAGAGGAACAAAGGCTGAAGATGGATGCTGCCCGATGACAGGGCTTACTATGAAATTACAGTAATCAAGACAGTGTGATTTTGATGGAAAAATATATAAATCAATGAATAGAACAGAGAGTCCAGAAATAGACTCACATAAATATAGTCAACTGACCTTTGGCAAACAAGCAGACAATAGAATACAATGGAGCAAAGATATTCTTTTCAACAAATGGTGCTCGAAAACTGGATAACCACTTGCAAATAAACAAATCTAGACACAGACATTACACCCTTCATAAAAATTAACTCAAAATGGATCATAGACCTAAATAGACACAAAACTATTAAACTCCTGGAAGATAACATAGAAGAAACCCTACATGACCTTGGGTATTGTGATGACTTTTTAGATATAACACCAAAGACACAATCCATGAAAGGAATGATTGATAAGATGGACTTCAATAAAATGAAAAACTTTTGCTTTGTGAAACATAAATCAAGACAGTGAAAAGACAAACCACAGAATGGGTGAACAACTACATGACATTCTGGAAAAGGCAAAACTATGAAGACAGTAAAAAGATCAGTTGTTACCTGGGGCTGCAGGGGTGGGGTGGAGGCGTGAATAGGCATAGCACAGAGGATTTTTAGGGCAGTGAAAATACTGTGTGTAATGTCATAACGATGGGTACATGTCGTATTACACGTTTGTCCAAATTCATAGGAGTATAACACCAAGAGTAAACCAGAATGTAAACTCTGAACTTTGGGTGACGATGATGTTTACCAATTACAACCAATGTACCACTCTGCATGTTGATGATGGGGGAGGCTCTGTATGTATTGTCGGGGTATATGGGAAATCTCTGTGCCTTCCCCTCAATTTTGCTGTGAACATCAAACTTGTTTTTTGTTTGTGTGTGTGTGTTTGTTTGTTTTCAATGAAGTCTTAATTTTAAAAAAGTGCTTAGCTGATCATGGAATATTTTATAATAGGACTTGAAACATTTTTACTTATCTTTCATGATTCCTGTTAAGAGTTCTTGCTGCTAATGACTTTCCTCATTACAAAACAATTCTCCCAGCTCCATTAATGGTACCAACATTTTTTTCACTTTCTTCCCAGATTTGCAACATCAGAACAAAGTATATTTCCACATCTTATCTTCCAAACTCTATCAATGATTCTTGCTTCCATCACACTGGCCCAAGTCATCACCATCGGACACCTGAAGCACAGCCAGAGCCCATACGTAACTTGTCTTCTGCGTCTGATGTACTTTGCTTCTTGTTTCATTTGCACAGATGCTTTACCCTTCATCTTACTCTGTGTTCTTTGATAATTTCTCTCTTCAGCCAAACATTTCTAATAGTCTTCTAGATAAAAACTAAAATCCTCCATATATCTTTCAGAAACCTTTACAATTTGTTCCTAAAATATTTCCTCAGATATACCTTCCTCTCCTTCTCTATATGGACCTTCCTTTCCAACCTGATGCTTCTGCTTACACACCTTCTGAGGTAGGCAGAATAGTGTCTCCAGCTCCTTCCTGCACAACCCATGCCCCTGCCAAAGATGCCAGAGATCCTATTCCTGGAAACTGTGACTATATTAGGTTACATGGCAAAGGGGAATCAAGGTTACAGATAGAATTAAGGGTGCTAATCAGCTGACCTTGAGAGGGGGACGATTAGTTTTCCAAGTAGTCCCAATGTAATCATAAAGGTTCTTATAAGTGGAAGATGAAGGCAGAGGAGAGAGACAGAGAGGGGGCAGTCTGAGGAGGACTCAGCCGGATGCTCTTGGCTTTGAAATGGAGGAAGGGGGCCATGAGCCAAGAAAAGCAGGTGGCCTCTAGAAGCAGGAAAAGGAAACAAGCAGATTCTCCCATGGAGCCTCCAGAAAGGAAAACAACCCTTCTGACACCTTGATTTTAGCTCAGTGAGATATATTTTGGACTTTTGCCTTCCAGAAGTCTAATAAATTTGTGTTGTTTTAAGGCACTAGGGTTGTGGTAATTTGTTATAGTAGCAATAGAAAAAGAATGAGTTCACTCTAGTAATTACATAGAACACATTTCCACCTTTAGGTATTTGCTACTTGTATGTTCTTTTTTCTTTGATTATATCATATATCCCATCACATCAATTATATATCATACCATATCATATCATGAACTAGTGAGAGCAGCGTGCTGAAACACGATTGCTTCAGAGTATGCTTATGTACACTATATGACCTGGGGTATGGTAGATTCTTGGTAGTCTTTACTGATAATTTGATTAAGCTGGGCAATTTTTTTCTTTAAATACTACTGATAAATATCCATCATAGAGGTCATTTCTCAGAGAGAAAAGATACAGTGATGGTTGCACTACATAGCACTCATTTATCAATTTGCCTGGTCAAGGAAATTTGCCATCTTAATCAGTTAATATGAACAGCATCTCTGAGGGGTTACTACATCCATTTCCTACACCAGTGAGGCAAAATGAGGTGATGTGAAGAAGGATAGCTGACACTTTGCTCTCCCACCCCTGTGTCGGTAGAGCCCAGTGGGGAACTATGAGTCAACCCCCACCTAAATCAAGAGGCCAAATAAGATAGTAGGTGGCAGAGCTAATGGGCATGCCACTTCCCCCTCATACAGAATCAGGCTTCCATATCCAACGCTGCCCTCTGCACAGGGCCCAGCAGGAAACGGATCTTATACCTGCACTTAAAGGCGATGAGGTGCTGAAGTCAGGGCCCTACTTTTTACTGTCAGCAGGTGTGAATGGGGAGTTGAACTCGGAACTTTCTTTCCACCAGTCTGAAAGTTGTCAGTGTCAGTCAGTGCCCCACTTCTATCGGGATGGTGGCAGTGCCACCTAGCATGAAGCTAAACACACACACACACACACACACACACACACACACACACATACACACGGTGTATACAAAATTTCATAATGTAATATCCAAAATGTCCAGGATACATAAAAAAAAAAAAAATCACTTGTCTTTCCAACCTTGGGTAACCACTGATCTTTTTATTGTCTTCATAATTTTATATTTTCGAGAACGTCATATAGTTGGAATCATACAGTATGTAGTTTTTTCAGATTGGCTTCTTTCACTTAGTATGCATTTATGCTTCCTCCATGTCTTTACATGGCTTGACAGCTCATTTCCTTTTAGCACTGAATATTTCATTGTCTGGATGTACCACAACTTATCTATCCATCCCCCTTCTGAAGGCTATCTTGATTGTCTCCCAGTTTGGGCAGTTATGAATAAAGCTTCTATAAACATCCATGTGCAAGTGTTTTATGGGTGTAAATTTTCAGTTCCTTTGGGTAAATACCAAGGAATGCAACTGCTAGATTATGTAGTAAGAGTATATTTAGTCTTGTACGCAATCGTTATGCTGTACTCCAAATTGCCTGGACCTTTTTGCATTCCCACCAGCAATGAATGAGAGTTCTTGTTGCACAAAATGCTGAGTGGAAAAAGGCAACTCCATCATTCCATTTATATAATATTCTTTAGATGACGAATTATAGAAACGGGGAACAGATTAATGATTGCCAGGGGTCAGAAACGGGGGTAGCATGTATTGTAGGAAGAAGGTGGATGTGGCTATAAAAGGGCAACACCAAGAATCCTGTGTGATGGACATGTGTGGTATGTTGAAAGGATCATTCTCAATATACTGGTTATATTGCATTGTAGTTTTGAAAGATGTTATTTTAGGGAGAAACTGGGTAAAGAGCATTGAGATTTTTCTCCATCATTTTTCAGTACTGCATATGAGTCTATAGTTATCTCAAAATAAAAGTTTAATTTAAAAATTTAATTAGCTACCCTTACCCCTCAGAAGAAATTTGCATTTACCTAAAAGTAAATGTCTTACGTATGTATAGAACTTATCAGTTTGCAAAGCAACTTCGAAATGTGACCTCATTTAATTCTTCCAACAATTCCATTAGTTTTTATCTCCATTTTGTAGATGATGAAATTGAGAGAGAGAATGCCAAAGGTGATCCAGCTAGTAAGTAACAGAGTAAAGACTCAGTCTCCACTGTGAACACGCTGTGCTTTTCTCACAAATGTTCTCCCTTTGTCTTCCTTCCTCTGTTCAGGGACCTAATCCCTTTTCCATGAATTAGCCTCTGTGTCTTTATGTATTACTCATAGAGTTTTGCGCTTGCTATGTGGCGAGCTGCTGCTTCTTAAAATATCCTTAGTGCCCACATTTCCCACCTGGGACTTCTCAGCTTCGACTCTCCAGTGGCCCTTCCCTGAGCCCATAGTCTCCGTAAGCTTTTACTGGGCGTGGGTCTCAGCTCTTGTCCGTGCCAACAGTTTTTGTTCGCAGAAGGCCTCTCTTGAGTCAACAAATCCTCCTCACCCACACCTGGCTCAACTCTTCTTTTCCATCAGGCTGTGACAAAAATAAAGCACACATTTCTCCAAATGCATCATTTGCTTCAGTGTGTGGAATATAAAGAGTAGGTGGCCCAAGGTAGAAAAGCGATCCTAAGCAGTAACAATTCAACATCTGCAGTCATATCCACATATGGAACTTAATTTCCATTTGGTGTGCCAGGCTTCTGAGGAATGTTGAAAGTGTTTAAATGTTTGTGAATAACAGTAGGAAGAAATGTAATTGGCCCAAAGAGAGAACTCCTTTACCAGTATTTTAGAACTCATATTCAATGCTATAAATAGTGTGCTTAGTAATCTTCAGAGACTTGCAAATCCTACAAAGGATACCTTTTGGATTAGATGACGTTTGACTAAATCATAATCTTTCTTTAATATGTAATACATATATATGTATATATAATTCATATATAATCAATTTGTATAGAGTTGTGCATGGAAGCTTTGCTTAATATCTTTTTTGTATTGATGTTAAATTCAAAATCCAAAAGAATACAACCACTTCCAGTGTTTTATCTCATTCGTTTATTAATTTATTCAATTTTCACTTGTGCTCTGTTATTGCAACACCCATACTAGTGGATATGGGATCTTCTTGAATTAAAAATAAAGTAGATTTCCTAGCATCCAGAACGAGCTACAAACTATAGAAACATCTTAATAGAGGCAAAGTGTTGGAACTGGGCCAAAAAGTTTGCAAAGTCATGTCTTATCATCATGTCTTGCTTGCATTTTTGTTGCTAATGTTACTTTAAAGCATTTGCCCTTGTAATTATATGCTCACCGTGTCCTTCTTTCCTCTTGCCTCTCCTCGGCCCTTTCTCTTCTCTCTACCTTCTCCTTTCCCACAGTCTCACCTTTGCACCTCCTCTTCTGTCTCCTCTTCATCCACACCAACTATTTACCTTTTCTCCAATCCACTCCTTACTCATCCCTGCTTCTCTTCACCCTAACACTTCTCCCACACTCACCATCTTCCATTCCATCTCTATCCTGTCCCTCCATCTCCTTTCTCCATGCCCAAGAGTGTGGTTCTCAGAGTTTATTTTCTTTATAAACATGTTTTTACTCAATGAGTCAATATCCTCAGCTTGCGGAGAGGGACATCTAGTTCTAATCATCTCTAATGTAGAAAGAGAACCAGGATGATTCCACCCACAGGAAATGAGTGTTTCTTCAGTTATGAAGATGGGTATTATGAATCAGAGCTCTTTGTGGCACTTAGAGTTCACCGAAGCTTCACATTTTTTATGTGAGTGCCAGTAATTCATCATTTCAGAAAAGTGTGTTCTGATTATGCTTTGAGTTTTAAATCCTAATTGTGGTAATAGTAATAGTGATAATATTATAACAATAACAAGAACAATAGTTTTTTTTTGTAGTAATATTGCTGTGGGCTATATTGATTGTCCTTTTTACTGATTAGGTCCCAACTAGTGTTTTTCCCCATACTAGTAAAGAATTTATTAAACAGGAATATATATATATATATATATATATATATATATATATATATATATATATATATATAGTGTGTGTGTTTTTGTTTTGTTTTGGTTCTTTTTTTGGCAGAATAATGTCCTCTTTCTCTGGTTAAAAGATGCATTTTTTTTCCACCTGCTTTACAAATTTTTGGCAGGAAGTTTATAAATATGAGACTTACTAGTCACATGTTTTATGAAATATGCTGCAGGTATAGCTATGAGGTTAGCACTGTTTCATAACAAGTGAGAAAACAATAGCTTAAAAATAAAACCCAACTACCATACCGAAAACATCTTTCATTCCAAAACAAATGTTCTAGTATCGCACAAAACAAAAATACACATACAGTAGGAGATAACTGAATAAAACTCTTCTACCAAAGAGAAAGAAGAATGGAATAAAAAGTAAAAATGCGCACTTAAGATAATAATATGATGTTTCCTTTTAAAGAATGCTCAAGAACGTGGGTAAAGCCACACTGTATGACTTAACACGGGTTTTATGACATATCATAAAACTTGATGTTGAGAATATATAGTCTCTTAAAAATAGTTTTATGAAGACACTAAGTGAAGAAAAAATAATTGATATAAAGGAGAACGCTACAGATGCACAAAATAGTTATCTCACTGCTTTGCTGAATTACAAGAAACCATGTGCTAGGTCAAGCCTTTACCAGTTTGAGGTAGCAATTTGCTCACACATCATTTTACTGAATTTTACTGGGGCACCTTCCCAAGTTTTATATTTGTCATTGCTGTTATTTTTCTGTATCAATGGCCTCATTTGGGCTAGCAGAGGTGGTTTTAATAATGCAATTCACCAATATAATTGGGAAACATACATTTCAATGTACCATTTAAATTTAAATGGAAATTATAACCATTTTGTTATGTTTAATTACTAGGGCCCTCTCATGTGCAAAGGAAGAAGAATTGGTCCCTCACACTTTTTCCCCACTGATATATGAATAACAAGTACATATTGTTCTTGCCAGAAGGTCCTATATGACTTTTAGCAAAAGGTTACCCACTACAGTGCTTTAGATGTCTTTAAATATGACATTATTTTCTAATAATAAGTGATTTCTAACCTCAGCTTAACATCGGAATCAGCTCGAGAACTTTGAAGTAAATCCAACTGCTTGAGCACCACTCCCAGAGATTACAATGTTACCAGTTTTGTGATTGCCCTGGGCGTTGGAATTTTTTTAAAGCTCCCTAGGTGTTGTGTATTTGAAACTGTGTTTTAGAACCACTGTTGATTATGAACTTTGGAGCCAAGGAAAACTCTACATATTGTTTTTTGTTTGCTTGTTTTTTTACACAGTCGCTAATATATTGCAAGTCTGTAGTTTACAGTTAGGGTTCACTCTGCGTTGTACGTTCTATAGATTTTGACAAATGTATAATGGTGTGTATCTGCCATTAAAGTATTACACAGAATAGTTACCCTGCCCTAAATGCCCCCTGTGTTCTGCATTTTTAAAAAGCTTTTTTATTAAATTATAGGTAACATACAATATTGTATTAGTTTTAGGTGTATGCCATAGTTATTCAACATTTATATATCTAAAGAAGTGATCACCATAATCCAGCAACTATCTGACACTGTACCACACTATCGTAATATTATTGACTATATTCCCTATGCTGTACATTACATCCCCATGACTTATTTGTTTTATACCTGGAAATTTGAGCCTCTTATTTCCTATCACATTTTCACCATATTTTAAAAATTTTTTCAATTACAGTTGACATTCAGTATTATTTTATATTAATTTCAGGTGTACAGCATAGCGGTTAGACATTTATGTAATCTAAGAAATGATCCCCCTGACTAGTCTAGTACTTACCTGGCACTATACATATTTATTACCATATTATTGACTATATTGCCTATGCTTTACATCCCCATGACTATTTTTGTAAATACCAGTTATACTTCTGAATCGCTTTACCTTTTTCAGTCTGTCCCCCAACACCCCTCTGATCTATCAACCCAATAAATCTACTACCCATCTCACACCATACAGTGTTATTACAATATTATTGACTGTATTTCTTATGTTATATCCTACATCCCCATGACTATTTTGTAACAATCAATTTGTAGTTCTTAATCCCTTCCTTTTTCCACCCACCCTTTATCCCCCTCCCATCTTGCAACCATCAAAATGTTCTCTGTATCTATGAGATTTTTCTGTTTTGTTTATTTTGTTTTCTAGATTCCACATATAAGCAAAATGACATTGCATCTGTCTTTCTCTGTCTGACATCCTCCACTCAGCACAATACCCTCCAGGTCCATCCATGCCACTCGCAAATGTCAAGAACCCATTTCCTTTGATGGCCAAGCATTATTATTCCATTGTATATATGTACCACCTCGTCTTTATCCATTCATCCATTGACAGACACCCAGGCTGCCTGAACATCTTGACCATTGTAAACAATACTTCAATGGACGTATGGATGCACATGTTCCCTTGAAGTAGTGTTTTGGATTTCTTTGGATAAATACCCAGAAGTGGGATTACTGGGTCCTTTTTTGTCTCTTTTTATAGCCTTTGCTTTAAATTCAATTTTGTCTGGTATAATTATTGCCACTCTAACTTTTTGTTTGTTTGTTTGCATTTTCATTAAATATTTTTTTATCTCTTTACTTTCAGTCTGTGTGTGTCTTTCGATCTGAAGTGAGTCTCTTGTAGGCAGCATATGTAAGGGTCTTGTTTTCATATCCATGCAGCTAACCTATCTTTTGATTGGAACATTTAATCCATTTACGTTTAAAGTAATTATTGATAAATATGTAGTTATTGCCATTTTATTACTCATATTCTCTCTCTCCCATCTTATAGAAGTCACTCTAACATTAAATTTTAACATGCAATTCTGGTTTGATGGTGATGAATTGCTTTAGCTTTTTCTTTTCTGGGAAGCTCTTTATGTGTTCTTTGATTCTAAATGGTAGCTTTGCTGGGTAGAGTAATCTTGATTGCATGTCCTGACTTTTTATCATTTTGAATATTTTGTGTCAGTCCCTTCTGGCCTGCAAAGTTTTTGTTGAAAAATCAGCTGACAGTCGTATGGGAGCTCCCTTGTAAATACTAACTACTTTTCCCTTGCTGCTTTTAAGATTCTTTCTTTGTCTTTAACTTTTGGCATTTTAATTATGATGTGTCTTGGTGTGGGCCTCTTCGGGTTAATCTCATTTGGGGCTCTGCCTTCCTGGGCTTGTGTGTTCATTTCCTTCACCAGATTAGGGATGTTTTCAGTCATTATTTCTTCAAATAGGTTTTCAATTCCTTGTTGTCTCTCTTCTCCTTCTGGTACTCCTATGATGTAAAATTTGGTATGCTTGATGTTGTCCCAGAGATCTTTTAAAGTATCTTCATTTTCTTAATTTTTTTTCTCCCTGTTCTGATTGGGTGTTTTCTGCTACCATATCTTCCAACTTGCTGATTCAGTCCTGTGCTTCATCTAATCTACTGTTGATTTCCTCTATAGTATTCTTCATTTCAACTATTGCATACTTCTGATTTTTTAAAAACTATTTTCTATCTCTTTTTTGAAGTTCTTTCTGAGAACATTGAACATTCTTATAACCAGCATTTGGAACGCTACATCTTGTAGATTGGTTGGCTCCATTTTGTTTAGTTCTTTTTCTGGGGTTTTGTTCTGTTCTTTTATTTAGGACATGTTTCTTCATCTCCCTATTTTGGCAACCTCTCTGTATTTGTCTCTATTTATTAGGCAAGACTGCTATGTCTCCTGGTCTTAATAGAGTTGTCTTACTTAGTAGGTGTGCTGTGGGACCCAGTGGTTCAATCTCCCCTGGTCACCTGAGCTGGGTTCTTTCAGTGTTCCTTGTGTGGGTTATGTGTTCCCTCCTCTTGTAGTTGAGCCTTTTGCTGTTTGCATGTCAATGAGAGGGATATGTACTCTGCTGTTTTTTGTTGTTTTTTTTGTCTCTTCCTTCCTACAGCACTCCATTTTTAAAAATCTCAATCCCCATTGCCATTTCCAATGCAAAGATATCTTTATCCCAGAACAAAAGACAAACCACTAAGCTAAATATTTGAGAAATAATGGTTATTTGAGAGAGTTAGGAGAGCATATTTTCATAAGGAAACTAGTTCTAATGCTCATCTTCCAAATCAGAAAGATGAGATATGCTATATACACTGTTTGTGTATAGACACACAAACATCATTGTATAGAGAGAAGTGGGAATTGTGTTTGCATCAGCCATGCCAAAAATAATTATAGTAATAAAATAATTGTTTTTACATTATAAAGACAATATGTACTATTCTTCACAGTGTCTAGCTGCTATATATGCTCAATAAATATTTGTTGAGTGAATACATTTATTTGTAGGACCCAAGGTAACCTCACTATGAAATTGCTTTTAAAACATGTATTTTATAGTCAGAAACAAAATTGATTATTCAAAAAGTGAGTAATGATTCACTGGTAATATTTTCATGTACAAACACATTTTCTTTAGTATCTCAAAAAACAACAACAACAAAAAAACGTTTCCACTCTTTAGTTGATACTCACCATACCTGCACCCATATTCATTCATTCACTTGTACACACACACACACACACGAGTGTACATACCTGCATTTACATGTTTTATTTGACTTTGTCTTTTCCTTTTTACTTAAATGGATTACCTAACTGCAAAGCCAACTCCCTAATTTGCAATATCTTTTATAACTGTTCAGTCCTAAATAAAGAGGTCAACTGAAATCACAGGTAATATTATATATATATGGTTTTGTTTTTAGTTTCATTTTTGAATCAAGTTCCAATTTAAGAAAAGCACAGTCGTTGAATGAACACTTTGGCGTAAAGTTGCCCCTTTGCATTTTTATCTGATAATTTTTATCTCATTATTTTTATGGCATCATTTTATCTCATTATTTTATCATAATAGCAGTATCATAACTCTGGTAATAACTTGAAAACTTTGGGTATATACTAAGCTCTCTTCATAGGAAAACTATTCTTCTAAAGCATGAGGTTGTTTAATCTCAAATAAATAAGCGATCCCTTCACATATTTGCTGAAAAGTAAAAAAATGAAGTATCTGTTCATAAAGTACCAAAAGTGTTTTCATAGAAACATATAATATTTTTGTATATATTTTTGTTTATAAAATAAAGAGATAAATAAGGTTTATGTGATCTAAAATGAGCAGGTATCCTATATAGTGCTGTATAACTTGACATTTTAAAATATTTAATAACGATTAAGCTATTTATAATAGTGTATATATTTTTCAGTCATTCTTATTTGAAGTAGTAATTACAACTTATCTTCTTTATTCTGCTACCATAATTTAATTTTTAATTACTGATTTATTTTATGAATTAAAAGTAGCCCAGAGGGGGAAATGTTCAGAAACTAATGTGTTATTTGTACTTTTGTCAATAGTAAATTATAATCAAAAGCTTCATTTTTTTCAACAGTGGTTAATAAGTAATTTTCCCCACTTCCATTTTATTATTTCCTGGGTTTATTGGCCCAAGAAAAGATTGTTTTCACCACAGAGAATTATCTACAATTATTCCAAAGAGAAATATTTGGTTGGCAGGTGTCTAGGGAAATGTGTTTTTCTGAAAAAAATTTTTTTTTCCTCTACGTAGCTCTGTATGCTGTTTCACAGATTTGCCATCTGTGAATTAAAATGAGATGAACTTAAGAAACTGAGCTGTCGGGGAAGCTCATTTCATTTATTTCATTTTTTAAAAAAACTTTTGAGAAGAGCAGGAACTGCATAGTGCAGAGATTACGTGAGTAATCCTTTAACTTCTGAGATCTGTACCTCTAATGCAACTCACAGAGATGATAACATTAAAAAAAAAAAAAAAAAATGTCTCCTGATAGAATTATTGGTTTAAGTTGGAAAACAAGGAACCCAAAAGAGCTCCCTACTGAAACTTTAACTCCATATTAAGCTAATGGACCATTTGTGTTTGCAGAACCATTATCTTTGTCTTTTTCTGATCGAAAGTAAAAAATGTTCTCTCTGATTCCTCCAATAGGCTAGTTAGTGAAATCTCTCATTGTAGTGTATATTACCTCACCTTTCAAAATACAGCCAACTTCTTCACTTTTCTCATTTAAAAAACACATATTCATATCTTCAAAGATCTGGACAGGTTTTGATTTCCATTTCTACCTCCTCATTCATTTTACTCAGTTTGGCTAACATGTTTCATAACTCCCAGTTTCACAAAGGATGTGATTCAATATTTTCATTGTGTAAAATTTGGATGCTTTATATTGAATTACAAGCTCCTTGAGAGAAGGTACTGCATTTCAATCATCACTTTTATTTAGGAAAATTTTGAGAATATAGCAAATGCTCAATAAACATTTGTTGAAAGAAAGAGGGAAGGAATTAAAAGTCTCTAAGTAGTAACTTGGGAATAGTTGGGGGAAAATGTGATTATCTCTTAAGAATTTAATCTAAAAGCAATTATTTAGCTGAGGAGGGGGGTATAAAGTATGAATCTATACCCCAAAAAGTGTACATAAATTTGATTATTTATTTTCTTGGGAAGTGTTTAACAAAAGATTTGAGGTCCCTCAGATAAACAGATAGATGGGCTATCTAGGGGAAACTAGCAATTGAATATGGCATTCAGGCTCAGTGAACACAGGCTGGAAAAGATGATTAAAGAACCTATGAAAAATACCTAATGGAGAGAACTAAATACAAACTAAATAATCAAATATTTGAAGAAATGAAGCTTAAACTGTAACAAAATAATTAGAATTGGTTGAAGAAAATACATTTTTATTTACCTTTTGTTTCTAATCCTTAAACTGTCTATGTTATTTTAGGTTTATAAGTAGGTACATAATTTCTAACGCTCCCTCTTGTTTTTAAAAATTAACATTATGAGTGTCACGGACCTAACTTTTCCTATAATCCACACTGCAAGTAAGTCTTTTATTTTCAAACAGAATTTTGTGCTGTAATAAAACAACATTCTGTGTTGAGTACAATTTTTCTAACATTATCTAATCTCAACACAAAAATCTTCACTGCATTGGACTGACAGGGGCCATGCAATCCAGGTATCTATGACAAGGCATGAAGGTATTTTCTTTTTTTCATGTCATGATGAGATCTTTACACATTTTGTTATTCAGCTATTATATGAGTTCATCCTCACAGACCATCCATGAAACAGTGAGGTTCTGCTATCAACGTGGAGGCCTTCTTAGACGAGCCCTGCTGTGACGAACATTCTTTTTCTCCATTTTTATCTGGATTTCTTGGATTATTTTGTGTTCTGGATATTGTTCTTGTCCTGTGCTGTCCAGGGCCTGACAGTTTACATGGAACTGTGTACTCATATATTAGGGTTCTTATTCCCATGCTTTGCTGGCACACTTTATTCAAAGTTCATTTCAAGGATAGTTTTTATCAGTTTGGTTATCAATGAGAGTTACTTCATCCAGTTTGTTCTACAAGAGGTCTACTGCTATTTACTTGCTATGTCTGAATTAGTGTGTGTGTGTGTGTGTGTGTGTGTGTGTGAGTGTGAGAGAGAGATCTGAGTGTCTTAGTGTCCCAAGCTTCTGTGCTATACTGTTGAAGGTGGAAAAGAAGTTACTTTTTATTATCTTAAACAATGTTTATTATCTTAAACATTTTGTAACCTGAATGTTTCCATAATATTAATACAGAATTGCTGTTAGAACTGTAGTTATCCTGACATGTTCTATGTTAAACTTTAAATACATTCTCACAAAGGACCTTGCTATTCAATTATTTCATACCCTCTGTTGTGTAGGATATACTTGTCCAACAACCTTAACAGGTATTACCAATCAGCTGAATGATAGCTGCCAAAGCCGTAGGCAGGGTGATTGGAAATATTG
Organism: Rhinolophus sinicus; assembly: GCF_036562045.2. Lineage (NCBI taxonomy): Eukaryota > Metazoa > Chordata > Mammalia > Chiroptera > Rhinolophidae > Rhinolophus > Rhinolophus sinicus. The sequence goes on along the minus strand of NC_133753.1, from coordinate 134,521,828 downwards.
ATTCTTCTATAATTGTAATCACCGTTGACTGATGGAAGTGCCATGATGTGACATATGAAGGGAGGTGCAGAACATTCATGAAGAGATGGACTGTATACACTGTGAGCTTTTAAATGGTACAAAATTCTAGAGTGAAAAAGGGCACAAATGAAAGCTAAAATACACAGATGATCTGAATAGGAAATGGGCAAAGGAAAGGGCAACTTTAAGTTGTAATTAGCCCACAGGATAAAATATCCTGTATCCTGAGAGAAGATAAAATGTGTGTAATCGGAAGACTACCGTGGTGAACGTTGAGAGCATTGCTGCTTGGGAAGAAGAATCTTTCTCTATATCCCCTGGTTTTCCTTAGATAAACCAGTCCTGGATGTGCTTTAAGTGAATAAATAATAGTTAATGTATGTGTCTGGGTTTCCAATATCTTAGGTGAAAGCAGTAATCCACCTGCAGTTTTTTTTTCTATCTACAGTTAATGTAATATACTATAATCTTCCCATATCGCTTGCATGAGTACAGCTTCCTAACAGACTGAATATTTCAAACTAAGTTGGATTTGCTGTGAATTCCTTACACAGTCCTGAGTTGTTCACAATTGTTTTGTTGTTGGTTTTATCACAATTTACCTGTAATAACACACCTTTTAATATAAAAGGCAATAACATCATCACCATCACTGCTATTTAAAATGGAGTGCTTCAGTCATAAATAGGCAAATCTATAAACTGTTAACTTAAAATGTTTTAGATTTCTTCTGTCAGTAATTTCCTATGATTACATCTGAATAAAACCACAGGCAGTGACACTATTCTCAAAGTTATTTGAAACTTGGTGGGATAGTATAGGAAACAAATGATTAAGATGGTTTGAGCAGAAAATGTGTATTTCTGTCTGCCTTGCAATGCATCTGGTATACAGTCTTCCCGCTTTCAGTCTGAAGTGATTTGATCTGAACTTGGTCGGTCTGTAGGGTTCTCGGTGGTTTAGGGTTAGTTGGGAATCTTATGGTTCAGGGCTGTTAAGGTTCTCAGAAGTGTTTTCCCAGAATGTTAAATTCTACCTATGTATTTTTTAAAAATAGAGCTACTAATCTAGGGAAGACGCTGGTAACTTTGGACACATATAATACTGGTTCAAGTCATGATTTCTATACTTTGTGGCATTTCAATTTATCTAAGCTCTAATCGAAGCAGCATCCAGTGCTCCTTGCCCAAGGGCAACTCATCTTCTTGACAAGTTCCGTTTCCATTTACCTATTATCATCTTTCTCTCTGGAAACTTTATTGTTGACATGTCCTCCATCCTCACCCTGAAAATAGGTCTGTGGCTAACATTTGTAGTTTCTGTCTCTGTCATGTCTCGTACATCTGCTATGTGGGTTTTGAGTGCTACCACCCCAGAGTAGCGCTACAACAGAGTGCTACTATCTTGTTATGTCTTGCCTGGCCTACTCTGGCCCATTTAATTTATCCTCCTGACAAGAGACAAATTGAATTCCCTAAAATTCAAAACATGTTTTATTACTTCCCAATTCAAAACGCTTAAAGGTCTCTCTTTGTTACGTTTCCACAATATGTCCCCAACCATCCTTTTACCTCATCTTCACTACTGTATTACTAGTTTCCTATAGTTAAAGACATTTAAATGACTGATTTTCAAGATATGGTCAAAATCCTTTATTCTTGCTTCCCTTCTTCCTAAAATCCATTTCTCCTTTAAGGTAGCTCTCCTTCCCAGTATAACCTTAAACCACAAAAAATTTTTCAACGTATTAAGGGTAAGTTAAATATCACATAATCCAGATATTTCTAAAATTTCAAATATCACTCATACTCAAGCTGAAGCTGTTTGTGGACCTCTTAACCTCTGGCACATTTAATTATACTTCTCTTTGACACTTATTTTATTCCTTCCTTGCTATATTTTACTTCATTTTGAATCTGTTTACCCCTGGGCTTTCTGTCTGTCCCCCGAGTGGAAAGCAAATTCTTGATGGGAATCTGTTCATATCATGCAGTCATTTTACCTGTAGGATGCAGATAAATTTTTGTTCAATGCAGTTGAGGTGCTTCTACCAACTTATATTCTTTCCTTGACGGAAACATATGGCAATGTATATCCCATTTTATTCAGAGAAAAAGATAAATCAGCTGCATTCAGAACCTACCATTCTCCACTGAGTTAATTTGGCTTATACAGAAATTCTGTTAAAAGATATGGGCAAACTCCCATATCTTTATTTGTAAAATTACCTTAAAATAACAGTATATGTAAAATCAATGAAAATAATATAGTGTTTTCACAAAAGAGAAACGATGGTAATCACTCACGATTTTCTAAGGGGAAAAGAACTTTTAGGACTCTTGTTTTCTCCTGATACTTATAATAGAAATGAGCTGAATGTAAGTCATGATATTCTGATTAGACACTATTTCTTTTGAAATACTGCAGCAGAGCTATTTACATTTTTTGGTGAAATTCACCTGTTATTTTAATGTTTATTATTTAATGTGCTACTCATAACACATTGAGGTTTAAATATTAGAAATTAAGAAACTGGGATGCTGAGATACTAAATAATCAGCCAAGATTACAGAAAAAGAGACTATCAGAAGTAGGACTTAAACCCTGCTCTTCTACTTAAAGAATGTATGCTTTTTCCATGTCACTCTGGGGCTTTCCAAGCAAGCCAAATTAATTCATCAGGAAGCAATAGGAGCTATTGACATAAAGCTTGTTGATTTTCTATTAGAAAGCACTTTTTTTCCAGACAAACGTCTCTGTCCAATTATTCTTGTCCAATAATTTGAGATTTCAGTCCTTCCCATGCTATATTTCCTTATTCACATACTAATTTTTATTTACTGTCTGTTTATTGATAGTTTATGACTAACTGTGCAGCCTTTCCTAGCAGAGGAGTTTATCAAGGAAGGCAACAAATAATTAATCTATTTCTAGAAGTGCAAGCAAGGTGCCCACTGAAAAAACTAAATGTGCTGAATAATTTTTTTAATATATTTCAAATTCCATATTGACTAAAAATGACCATAAATTAAGACATACTGAGAGGTCCCAAATAGAGTGAAAGTGGCAAACCAAAAAGGTTCCCTTAGACTGGTTCCTATTTTGGGACATCTGCTGGACTCAGGTAACTGTGAGATTATATTTTGATGAACTCACATGATGTATGCCATGAAGAAAGCCAAGACAGTGAGCCTCATAAGGAGACCTGACTTCAAGCTGTTTCACCAAAAGGCTGCCCTCTCAGAATAAAGGTATATAAGACGCGAGAGAACATTTTTGTAATGTCTGTCTCTAATTGGGTAGAGAGAAAGCAAAAATGTCTCCATGTCATTTAAAATGAAAGTTAGTCCTTCTGTGTGTTTACAGCACAAAGATTTACTACAGGTGTCACACAGGAACCGGAGAAATACAAGTTAAAAGGAGATAACATCTTGCAGCCATTACATAGGCAAAAACTTAAATCTGTTAACAAGTAATGCCATCAACATGATAGAAGTGTGTATAAAGTGGTGGTAGGATTATAATCAGTATAGTCTCTTTGGAGAACGTGAAATCCTTAGCAAAATTGAAGATGCTCATATGCTATGACACAGCAATTCTGTATCCATGAATATATCTTTGGCAAATCCTTATACATGTGAATAAGGAAGTTTACATTGGATATTTGTTGTAGTACTGTTTGTAATAGAAGAGAAAAAACAAAATAATCCAACTATTTATTTGCAAGAGAATAAATAAACACGGCCTTAAATACATACGTTTAAGGGGCAATGTGTTTATAGGGCAATGTTTCTCTATAAAATAAAAAAATGTAATTCAAAGATGACAAATATTATTATAATATGATTTTGGTGTTTTTCTAGTATTTGAAATATTTTATTATTACATGTGAAATTTTGAAAAGAATATCAGTAACTGGAACTCATCACATTAACCTGACTGAGGGAGAAAAAATACTATGATTATTCTGATCAGTACAATAAAAACAGTGGGTAAGATTTGACCTCTAATTGTAATTTTAAATATCCTAACAAAGTAAATATAAATTGATTTTTTTTTCTGTGCAAAAGGGATCAACTAATGCATTACAACAAACCAGATTTTCTTACAAAATTTGGACTCACTCTCTGAAGTTGGTAATAAAGTAAGGTGCATGCTATTATTTCATCTATTCAACATTATATTAATGTTCACTGTCAGCATAAAGAATAAATTAAAGTTATAAGGAATGGAAAGGAAAAAAATAAAATTTTTATCACTTGTAGGCAATCAGTTGAATCTAATTACAATTCTTACAATTAAAAAGAGTGGTCAGATTGACAGTTATAAGAACAACATACAAATATTAATAGTGTTTCTATTGAGCAGCAACAATTTATTCAAAAATGAAATAAGAAGATATTCCATTTTTAAAAGCAACAACTATTTTACAGTACTAAGGAATAAATCTAACAAATATGTTCAAGAAACATAATCACAATATTATAAAATATAGCTGAAAGTTACAAAAATGACCTAAATAAATAGAAAGCTATTCTGTGATCTTGTATGAAAAGTATAAATATCATAAAGTTGTTAATTTCCTAAAAGACAAGTTCCTAACAGTATTTATTGTGAAAAGGAATGAATTGTTATTCCACATTCTTTTTTTTTTTAATTAGTTTATTGGGGTGACAACTATTAATAAAGTTACATAGGTTTCAGGTGTACAATTCTGTAATAAATCATTTATATATCACACTGTGTGTTCACCCCAGAGTCAGTTCTCCTTCTATTACCATATATTTAATCCCCTTTACCCTCATCTACCACCCCCGTCCACCCTATCCTCTGGTAACCACTAAACTATTGTCTGTCTATGAGTTTTTTTTCTTCATTTGTTTGTCTTTTTCCTTTGTTGTTTTCAGTTTTATATACCACATATCAGTAAAATCATATGGTTCTTGACTTTTTCTGTCTGACTTATTTCGCTTAGCATTATAATCTGAGATCCATCCATGTTGTTGCAAATGGCACTATTTCATCTTTTCTTATAGCAGAATAGTATTCCATTGTGTGTATCTACTACAACTTCTTTATCTAATTATCTAATGAAGGATGCTTTGGTTGTTTCCATGTCTTGGCCACATTCTTGTCAGTATGTCGTGTTTCAGAGTTTTGAATTTGGCCATTCTAGTGAGTGTGTAGTGGCATTTTAATGTTGTTTTAATTTACAGTTCCCTAATGATATATAATATTGAATATCTTTTAATATGCTATCTGCCATCTGTGTATCTTCTTTGGTGAGATCTCTGTTAAGGTCTTTGGCCCATTTTTTAATCCAGTTGCTTATTTTCTTACTGTTGAGCTTTGAGTTCCTTGTATATTGTGGGTAGTAGTTTTTTATGAAATGTATTTTTGCAAATATTTTTTGGCTTATTTTTTCATTTTCTCGATATTATCTTTCACAGAGCAGAAGTTTTTCATTTTAAAGAAATCCAGCTTATCAATTATTTCTTTTATGTGTTGTGGTTTTGGTGTTGTATCTAAAAAGTCATTGTCATACCCGAGATCATCTAGGTTCTCTCCTGTGTTATCTTGTAATTTTATAGTATGGTGTTTTATATTTAGTTGTATGACATATTTTGAGTTAATTTTTGTGAAGGACATAAGATATGTGTCTGGATGTCCAGTTGTCCCACCGCCATTTGTTGAAGAGACGATCGTTGCTCCATTTTATTGCTGTCGCTTCTTTTTCAAAGATCAGTTGACTACATTTATGTGGGTCTATATCTGGATTCTCTATTCTGTTCCATTGATCTGTTTGTCTATTATTTTACCAATACCATCTGTCTTGATTACTGTAACTTTATAGTAAGTCTTAAAATCAGGTAGTGTCAGACCTCCAACTTTGTTCTCCATCAATATCGAATTGGCTGTACTAGGTCTTTTTCCTCTCCATATAAACTTTAAAACCAGAGTGTCATTATCCATGAAGTAACTTGCTGGGGTTTTGATTGGGATTATGTTGATAATCAGATCAAGTTGAGAAGAATTGACATCTTGAAATAGTGAGTCTTCCTATCCATGAACTTGGAATATCTCTCCATTTGTGTACTCCTTTGTTTTATTTTGTCAGAGTTTTGTAGTGTTCCTCACTTAGGTATTATACATATTTTGTTAAATTTTGTGTAATTATTTTATTTTGGGGGGCCCACAAGCTTTTTGAAGAACAATTTCTTGTAAATTTCAGTAAAGGAAGATACAGGAATCCTACACAAAAGAAACTCTTCTTTTGTGTATTTACTCTAGAAACATTCTAACATGTGTGTGCATGCACATAAAAACTTGTTCAAAGAGTCTCATTGTAGCATTGCATGTAAAAGCAAATATTTAAAATGTCCATCAGTGGAAAAATTAATAAATTGTGATATGTTTATGAAATGTATTCCTATACAGCAGTTTTAATGGAAAAAATATACATGTATCAAAATGGATAAATTTAATTAATAATATATTGACTTAAAAAAAGCAGGTTGTAAATACAAGATACAAGCAGTAAATATTATATATAGCTGTAAAGCAATACTTCATATCATTTCATATAAATATTACACATTTATGAATATAGATGAGGAAGATATAAACCAATATCTGACCAGCAATTATCTTTGTGAAAAGATGAAGGGAAAAAGATGTATTGAGTAGAAAGATGATTTTGTCTTATCTTGCTTTAAAAACAAACTAAAAAGGGATTGCAGGAAATATAGAACCTGTTGCCAATTATTAAATCGTGGGTTTGTCATGTATGATTTTATTTAATTTTCTATTCAATTCATAATTAAAAATAAAAAGTATATTATAAAAAAAAAAAGCGATATTTGTGTTTGAATGTGATGCCAGTTAAAGTAAAAAATGCAGATGAATGGGGAAACAATCAAGAGTAGAACCTGAAGTAATTTACACAATCAAGAACAGTATTCCAGTAGAAGCTCCTATCTGAAGGATACATTAAGTCAGCAAGGTGAAGGCTTCATCAGGGAGCCAGATGGGATAGGTTTCAGGCAAAAGAACATCATATGTGAAAATCCTAGTGGTAGAGATATCAAGAAGGATTTAGTTAAATAAGAGTCACGTATAAGTAGAGTAGTGCTTCTCACACTTACCTGAGCATTGAAATTACCTGAAGAGCTCTAAAAACTTTACCAGGCTTTTCCAAACTTAAGTGTGACTATAAATTGCATGAGGATCTTTTTTAAATGCAGATTATGATTTGGCAGATCATAATCCTACTGAATTCTGATTTAAACTCAATATTAAAAATATCATAATAGTCCTATACAGCAGCAACTAATTATAAAATGCAATAAGAGTTTCCATTTTCAAAACAAATAATAATACCTAGGACTAAATCTAACAATATATGTTAGGAACTTTAGTAACAAAATTATATAAAATATATGAAAAGTTCGAAAGTGACCTAAATAAACAGAGACATATTCTACAAACGTGAATGAAAATTTTAACTATCATAAAGATTTCAATTTCCTGAAAGTCATATCCCAAAACAGGTTTATTGGGATTGGGCTCTTGATTTTGCATTTCTAACAAGATTTCAGTGATGTAAAAACTGCTAGTCTACCTTGCAAGTCTGGAGTGTAGGGACGCATGTGTGCTTGCAGGTAGAGGAAGAGGAGGTGTAAGATTGGGTGTGGAAAGTGTTGAGAAATGGAGATGGAAATTTGCAAGGGTTAACTCTTGAGGGAATCTGTGAGGTAGATCAGGACTTGATCCTAAGGAAAATGAGAGAACTGTGATGTGTTTCAAACCAAGGAATGCCATGAGCAAATTTTTGTTTTAGGAAAATCACTTGGGCTATAGTATGGGGGAACGGATAGCGGAAAGACCAGTGGAAAAGATGGAAGCAACTGAGGAGGCATTTAACAATAATTCAAGTGAAAGATAATGATCGAGGCTAAAGAGTGGTAGGATAAATAAATGGTTTAGCATGATTATAAACCTGCATTCACTTTCATCATTACCTTCCTTGCACAAGTCCTTGAGACACAATAATTTTTTTCTGAGTTTTTTTACAAATAGAATTAGTTTAAGAAAAGAGAGAAATCTTTATAATTAAACTGCAGCCATATTTTATGTTCTAAGAGGGGTATTCCCTTCCTATTCTCAACATTCAGAATATGTTCCCTTAGGTGATTTCACCTCTTGTTTTGCCTGGGATAATCCAAGACATGCACTGCTTGTCTTCATATAATTATTAATATCATTCTTTTATTCTCAAAAGTAATATATATATTTGGACAGTTTGTCATTCTTTTTTTAGTGAAAATATCTATTATCATACAGTTTCTTGGGTAGACTTTCTCTGGACCAGATTATTTTAATAGCAGATACAACTATGTTGTACCAAGGAAAGTATACCATGGTTTGCCAACGTATATGTGTTGTGACACCTGGCTATGTTAACTCCTCTACTGCAAAAGAATTGGAAATACCTATCCAAATCAGCAGCAGCAACTTTACATACAACTTTACATGGCAGCACGTTTATTGGTTTAAGCAATAATCCTAGAAGGTTTTGAATGTGGTTGATTATGTAGAAACACATTGACTCTCTTTACAGCTCTTACCTTACCTCCCTCCCTTGTTCACTAAGTTCCAATTGCACCTTCTTCCTGTGCCTCACACACGTAAAGCGGTCATTTCTGTCTCAGAAACTTTTCCGGCTTTTTCTCTGCCGGAATAGTTCTTCCCCAAATTCTTACCTGCTCACAGCCTGCTCACCCTTCATCTAAGCTTGTGTCAGCTCCTCAAATAGGCCTTCCTTTATAACCAGTCCTCACTCACATGCATCACTCTTATCTCATTTCCATGTTTGATTTTCTCTATAGCTACTTACAATATTCATTGTTCCTTTCATTTACTCAAATTACATTTTACCATATTTATTGTCAATCTCTACTATTGTAATAGAAGTACCATGAGAGCAGGGACCTTGTCATATATTTAAGCACCACTATATTTCCTGCATGGACTGTACTGGTGAACTCAGAGGTCAATGATTATTAAAATGAGCGAGTGAATTTATACCAGCTCTACCATTTACAAACCATGGGACTTTAAGCAAGTCATTAAACATTCCTAAGGCTCAGTTTTCAAGTCCATAAATTAACAATAATAATAATAATAATAACAATAATAATAATAATTCCTTTATAGGGTTGTAAGGCTTTAAAATATATTTCAAACAAGATAATGTTCATTCCAAGTACCATATAGTATGTGCTCAATAAACAGAAGCGATCATTCATTATTAGCTATAGGTAAGAGCACCATCCCAATTCCCAACCACTGTGACATCACTTTTTGAAAACACAGAATGTATAATGGATTTAACAAATATTCTGACCTGAAGGCTATTGAATATACACTTAATTTGCAGTAACCCAAATAAATTGCATGAAAAGAATAGCTTTTGCTGTTTTAAGGAAAAGCCAATCGAGTCATTTTCAAATCATTCCCAATGTGATATTTTAGTTCATTTTATTATATTAAATGTAATATGAAAGAATACATTCCTCATATTTCAGAGAAAGGAATAATCTCTCTGCTTATCTTACAGGCATGTCTCAGATTTCCGGTACCTAATTTTTATCTTCTATTTGAAAAGAGTGAAAAGATAATTACTCTTCTCTCAGGTTAGGCTGACAAAACTTCATTGAGAACTCAAAATTTGGCCCTTTTCTCCCGTTCCCCCTCCATAATTTTACTAAATTTATATCATATTCTTAGGTCAGTGAATTCATTCTTTCTATAGTTATTTCATTATTTGAAAACACTTCTTCTAAAGAATGATGCTTTTGTTATGGTTATCTTTCACATTTATGCAAAATGGTTCCAATAAAAAGTGAAATGGAAAACAGACCAGCTGGTAAAACTTTATCTTGTTATTTTTTAAACACAAATTGCTATTTTCCTATAATTGTAGAAATATAATTTTGCATTTTATTTCTTAATGGCAGGACTTAATTGATAGAACATGGAAGCTAATTGGAATGTAAAGGTGATGAATGGTTGTGATAATGAGGTGACTGTCAGGTCATAAACAATCTTTTTAATCACCAGTATCTTTCCTGTAGATTATCTAATTTAACATGTTGTGTTCTCTTTAAAAAAATGTGATAACGGTCAAGAGACTGTTTATTTTTCTGTCAGTTTGCTATGAGATATTATCTGTCAATATGCATATGTGCTCATGTTTTAATGGCCTAACACTTGGCAAAAAAATAATAACTAGTCTCTAGGGTGTCCTGAGAATTGAGCACCTCAAAAGTAGGTCAGATTCTTGGACATATGATGAAATACAATGGGCAAGTAACTCATGTAAAAACAATAAGTAGAAGTAATTTGTCAAGTTGTAAATTTCCTGCATCCCTTACGTTTTGGTGGTTTTTTTTTAAAGTATTTTTCTTGTAATACCGTCAGATGAAGATATTGGATCATCTTGGAGAGTACTTGGGGAGATGAGAGATGACAGACTATCAGTAAAATATCAAAGTTAAATAATTTTATAGATAAATCATCTTGTACTCAATAGTTTCAGTCTTTTGAGGTAAGTTGGTCTTCTGCCAGAATTCTTAGGAAATGGTGACAAAAATCTAGGTTACTAGCTTTGACCACCTATAAGCTCCTGTTTCCCATCCATAAAACCGAGAAAGTTCTTTGTACGTAGTAGAAGTTCAATATCTATTCAGTAAAAGAACATACAAATTACCTGGATCAATTAGTACTTGGAAGCCTTCATAACAGTAAGTGAGGAAGGTATCTCCAGCTCCAATTTAATGAGTATACCAGAAAGCCTTACAATTGCTACTAATTTCCAAGGGCAGTGTTCTCTCTCCCTCCCTTCCTCTCGCCTTTATTTTCTTCCTTCCTTCCTTCCTTCCTTCCTTCCTTCCTTCCTTCCTTCCTTCCTCCCTCTCTCCCTTCCTAAAATGTTTCCAAAATCCTTCCATTTCAAAAACATGGACTATGGCAGAAATTTGCAAGTCTGTCTGAAGGCGTTAGGAAAATAAAGTTGTTTTTCTATATAGGACATACCCTGTAAATGGGGTTGACAAGAAAATAGATATCAGAGGAAGAACAGATTTGTTGAACCACTATGGCTGATGAAACATTGCTTGGGAGTATAGTATGACAGACATGAGACTTACAGACAATGCACAACAGAGATTAGATTCTGCAGGAAAATCAGCAGAATCAGAATTAGCTTTATAATACGAATAAATTTCAGAGTAAATAACAATACAGTTCTTGCCTTTTCAGCCTCATCTTAGATATGTTCCCTCCTTCAAAATTCCTTAGCTCCTACAATACACTGAGTTATTCAAACTAGCCAGCACTTCCCCAATTCATGGTCTCCCTGTATGTTGTACACTCTGCCATTAAAGGTGTTTTTCTCACTCCTTATCTCATGCATATTCATTCTGCAAGTCTCAACGTAAATGTTTCCCTCAAAAAGCCAACTATTGGTCCTTCCCATTGCTTCAATCCCTAAATTAGTTCCTCTATGTTTTTATAATATGCTTGTACTATAAAATATTTGCCAAATTACAATTATATATTATTTTGTAATGTGTTTATCTCTGCACTGTCTTGTAAAATCCACAAAGGCAGGAACCATGGCTATTTTGTTCATTTCCATATCCTCAGTTTCTGGCACAATTCTTTTCCCATGAAGATTTTCAGTGCATATTTATGGAAGGAAGGGAGGAAGAGAGGATGAGATTTTTTCTGTCACCATACAAGAAATTACAAAATAAATTACATATTTGCATTTGAGTATAGAAAAAATAAAGTAAAATTTTGGTCTTAATGTAATCACAGATGCTTACATGGAATAAATGTTTGTGAAACATATGGATAATTTACATAATGAAATAATTATTATAATTTTAAATAAAATTTAATAACTCCAAGAAAAGAGATGACAATACTCATACATTTCAGAGTTGTTCTTAGTCAGTGTATCCATATACATTACCTATTGCTTTAGAAATGATTCCCCCAAAGGATTCCACCAAAATGGTGATATCCATGCATACAAGTTGGACAGAAAATATTTTATCCTTTCGGTATTGTTTGAAAATAAAATGCAGTTATTTTTAGGTTGTTGTAATAGGTGTTTCAATATCTATTGTTAGCTATTCCATCTCTGCTTTTATGAAGTTAGTATTAACATTAAAACTTAAACTAGTTTTTATAGCAGTCTTGAAGTTTAGCCTCTAAGACATTGTACTTGAAGAGATCACATCTTCTAATAAAGCTTAAGGTCTGAAATATACTTCTGGAAACTGACCCTACAGATCAGTTAATTAAAATAATCATTTCATTATGTTTCTAGGGAATAGCTCATTAGCACAGGCAGCTAGAGACATTTACAGCAATCTTGTCCCTGTAGTCAGCCAGGAAGGAATAATAGGGGTGAGGGGAAGAAGAAGCTTTGGGCCTCAGTCAAGACAATAGAGCTCTAGTGCTAATATCACTTTCCATGGCTACGTGACTTGAAGCAAGAAAAATTCAACTCTGAGTCAGTTCTCTCAACAATGAAATAAAACAGCTGGACAAGATAGAGCTCCTAAGTCCCTTCCACTTCTAAAACATGTACATATACTTTTTCTTTTTGAAGTTTGTGATGATGACATTTTGCTATCCTGGAAGGCACAGTGAGACATCACCACTCCCCCTACACTTCTATCATTTTCAAGATAAAACGGTGGGGTATGTTAACATTTTAGGGTGCTATCCCAATTGATTCTTGGAGGAAACAAAGGGAAACCTAGGATTTCCTGATTTAGTCCCTTAATTCCCAGATGAGGAAACTGAAACCAAAGTTGGGTGTTACTCGGCATCACACACTGAGTGCTCGGCAGGCCCAAGACAGGACTCCAAGGGTGTTGACTTCCATTCCAGTGGGAATCTCAGAACACAGCTCTGCCTCCTTACCAGGGAAGATGCTCCATTCCTTGCTGTGCATTCTCAGTTTCTCACTGTGAAATTAGTTTTGATCCTCTAACGCAGTATGAGTAGGAGGAATTATTATTAACAATTTTTGAAGTATGACAAGCATAATGAATATGTAGAAAGATACTGAAATGAGTAATAATTATGAAATGTACCCTATCCACACAAATGTACACTCTCCACAAAAATTAATTACCCAAAGATGATTAGGTTAAAATTGTAAGTATGTAATTTGTGGATTTAACACTTTTACATTAATCACATGGAATATCCATTAATTATTTCCATATTTCCTATTTCTATAAATTGCCCATACATGTTGAAACTAATTATATTTATTGAAATAATTAAATTCTTTCTTTTTTTCCTAAATTACACATTTGTAAATACTATTATGTAGTTTTTATTTTATTAGCCTGTCTTCCTGGGGTAATTTTGGCTGTATTTTAAATTTCATTACCATATTCTTTACATAAATTAATATCAATGGTTGCATTCAGTTTCATTTAACTTCATTACATAATTTAGATTTTTGATTATCACAGCAACATAGTATCTAAATCTTCTCTGTGCAATTCCTCTTCATGCTTTCCTATTTATTGCTTTACATTCTTCATCTGTCCCTATCTTAGTCAACCAAACAATGTATTCCTATCTTATATAATTTTTAATAAAACAACTCACAAATATACATCCAAATGTTTGAATTTAGTGAATGTTATTAAGCTTATTATATTCCTAAAAAATAATAAAAATACATCTCAGAAATCAAACTGCTGTTGCCTACTTGCAAAACAACCATGTGGAAAGTTTCCCTTTTGTTTTTCCTTGAAAGTAAAAGCAGTTTGTGTTGCTGTATAAGAATAAATTAGGATTATTTTTTCCTGAGATGAGCCAAAGTGAAAAATAAGATAAAGATTTTTTTCTTGGATTGCTTGACTTTCTTTTGCCCATTTGTATTAATAAGTTATTTTAACGTTATTTAGTAATATTCTGTCACAAAATTGTATTTGCATGTTTATACCCTGCCTTGTTCTTAAAAGGATTTGAGACGTCTGTTAGAATTTTTAAGTCCTTTTCCCTTAGTGGTGAAAGCAGATAGCATAAACTCTAGAATCTATATCAGGTATGCAATATCTTTTATATATTCATCAGTGACTTATTAAGCATATACTATGTATCAAAACTGAACTAGATGTCAGCATCGTTTTGAAAAAAATGGACATCATTTTCACCTTAAATGCGGAGAGGGGCGTACAAAGAAGGGGAAATAATGGATTAAAATACAGCATGATAATATAGTGTTCCTCCAACACCCCACCTAGGATGGTCCAGAGATACTTCCAAAGATGGAAATGTCTAAACTGAGCCTTGTTGATATACAGTTGCTACCCAGTTAATTTTGAGGTAATAAAACATCCAAGATTTTTGTAAGCAAAGAAGACAAGAAATGTGATACACTTGATGAAACAGAAGATGTTTTTAGTGGCTAAAGTGCAGAAAATTCGGCAGGCAGTGATGAAGAAGGAGAATGGAGAGGTATACAGAGATTAATCATGAAAACTCTTGTAAGCAGACCACCTTAAAGAGTTTTGACTTTGTACAAGGCTAACAGGAAGCCCTTCAAATGTATAAGCATAGAAGTGACTTGTTCAGAATTGAGTTTAATAAGATCTCTAATTGTCACAAGGCAAAATGTATTATTGGGGTAGGATGAGACAGAAATAGAGGCATTAGGACCAGGTAGAAGATTGTTGAATTAATCTAGGCAGATGGTGATAAAAGACACCAGGATAGTGATAGTGAAGGTGAGGAGATGCTTACATAGTAGAGGGGTAAGCTTTAGTCACTACCACTGTTGTCTATGCTAAGTATGCCCATATTTCAATACAGGTTTTTAGTTTGGTCAACTCAATACCAGAAAATCAGTCAAACCTATTCTTTGACTGATGGAAATGGCCAGCTAACAAAGCACAGATAATCAAGTACAAACAAGTAAATGGGATGATTATATCAGTACAAATGACTGATTACTCTTGTGAAGGGACTAGTCATATCACTTCAAATAACTAACGAGTTTTATAAATAGACTGATTAAATTAACACAAAATGGCATCCAGTTTATACCATGAAGGCAAAAGGTGCTTCTCGTTGCCATCTTACTTTTGCTCACAGATTTTATCCCTTTTCCTACCGGGTATGGCCATGCCCCGTCTTTCTAACCAAAAGCAAGAAGGCTGAGAGGATGGCGATGCTGTGCTGAGCAGCACAGCAGCTAGACAGGAGCTATGAGTGTGATGGAGGGAAGATGTTTGTCAAATATTGTAATAAAAATTAAAATAAGACACTGAATAATAATGCAGAAGACGAACAAAGGTTAGACTAGCTATTAGGTCATGGGGAGAAGTTAGTAAACGAGAAAAATATATACTACTCTTTTGAAAGATTTAGTTCTGAAGGTAAAGAGTTCTAGATCACTAGCTTGAGTAAAGGCAGGCTATGAGAAGGTTTTGTTTTTTTTGCCAGTTGTGGAGATTAGTTTTGTTTGTGGTTTCAGAGGAAAGAACCAGAAGGAGAGGCTGAAAATAAAAGAAGACTTAATATAGTGAGTGGGTCACAATCCTAAATGAGATGTCAAAGAATAGGAAAAGGAATTAAGAGCACGGAGAGACTTAGCTATGGAATGGAGGCTTCCACTGAGCCTGACGGAAGGGACGCAAGGATGGTGAGATAGAGATAAATTTAGAAGAGTAAAAGGAAGTTGGGGAGTTTATACCTCCTGACACTGGAGGAGGGATAAGCTCCTTGTGTTTATACACAACTCATCTCCACAAATTAACCACTGTTAATAAGCACAAGTCATCTCCTCAAATGAACCACTGTGAAAGTTCAGTAGGAGTCAGGAACTATTATACAAGAGTGGTATTGTCTCTGGTGACTATTGTGGCTTTTCAGATTTGGTAGCAAAGGGAGAACAAATGATTCTATTAGCTAATACAATGGTTTTGCAATGAAGAAGGGTAAAATAAGCAATAATTTTGAAGTACCTATTATGCATTATTTTCTGTTTACAAATATTACTAAGTAACATATTAGCTGATAGAAAAACAAAGATAACTTACATAAATTAATCCAAAGTGCCTTCCCCTTCACAAATTGTAGAATATCAAATGGTCACAAAAGACCATAGCACTTGTTCCAATTTAGTCTCTATTAACATTAACAGTCCAGCTTGGTGTTAAAATGTGAAAGAGCCCATCATTACCACTTTTTCTAAGAGAAGGAAAACTTATAACTGAGGAAATAGATATTGGAGTTGGATCAGGTGGTCCAGAAAGTCTGGAGGGAAGGAGCATAAGCTCCAACTAAAGAATGGCTAAAATAAACAAACTTGGAGGCCTTGGTTGTACAAGAAGTCAAAATAGAGCCATAAAGTATGTGGGGTTATCCATAAGGATGTCAAATAGATTTAGTAGGAGTAACAAAAATATAGGCAGAAAAGAAAATATCCAAAAGAAAAAAAAAAGTCCTAATTCACATAAATCACTCAAAAAAATGAAGAATGTATTTGTTTACTTCATAACAAGGAAAAATTTATGACTCATAATTTTATTTACACAAAAGAGAGAGATGAAAATAACAAACTCAAATTGATGTCTTATGTGCTCAGCCCAGATTTAATATCATCTCCCTTCACTGGTTTTATGCACTCATCCCCAGCTTCTAATAGTTCTCACTTAGTATCTTCTTCTGACCATTAAACCTTTGTTATTAGAACCAATTTTCCTCATCATGTGGATAATAACATTATACTAATAAAGCAAGAAATTAGACAGCAAAGAAACTTGCCAAAAAATCCCGAAAGAGATAGGAAATGACCTCAAAGGCCACAGGTAATAATAAACATAAATGTGAAAAGGGTAACCAAACATGATCTGTCCGTTCAGTAATTATTAATTTGGTTCTACTGTGTGCTCAGCACTGTTTTAGGCCAGAGATCAGCCAGAGATATCTGGCTGTGCCAGCAAGCAAAGAAACTCTCAAAGACTAATGAATATTGTCAAAGACACACACGAACCAACCGGAAGTGGTTCCCATTGGCTAAAGGTGGGAAAACTTGAGCATCAAAAAGAATAATGAATGCAATTGATAATAACAAATTCAATATACAGAAAATCATTAGTTATGATGCTCAACAAGAAAGAGGAAGGCCCCCTTCACTTTCTCAAAAACAAAACAGCTTATTCTACAGTTGAGGAAATATGTAGGAGCAATTGATTTCCTTCACAATTAACAATTGATTAGAAAATGAAAAGAAAATGATTAGACATTAATTCTGCTTTTCCTTTACAATCTCTATTTTATTGTAGCCTTAGTTCAGGTTGCTGTAACCAATTACCATAGATTAGGCTAAATAATAAGCATGTATTTCTCATAGTTCTGGACTCTTTGTGAAGCCCAATAGCGACTTGCTGACAGATCTAGTGAGGTCTGGTGAGGGTGCATTTCCTAGTTTGCAGGCAGCCATCTTCTTGTGGCCTCACACAGTGGAGAGCAGAGACCTAGTTCTCTGACCTCTTCATATAAGAACTATAATCCCATTCGTGAGGGTTTCACCATTTCTAAATACCATCACACTGGGGATTCCACTTCAACATATGACTTTGGGGAGGTACAAACATTCAGAACATAACATACCAACTAGTTCTAGTTTCCTTAGTTGATGAAGGATCATTTTTCTTTTCATGGGTGATTTAATATAAATGTGAAATCAATCATTTTCTAACTCATAATGAAACAATTGTTTCGGCAGTAATCATCAATTCATTAAAATATTAAATAAAAAGTTAATTGAGATCTGTGCATGAAGCAACTAGGATTGTCCCCAGTTGAGCCCCTGTGATGACAGCATCACCAAAAATTATGTTAAGAGTTAGACAGAGGCCCATCTCCCTATCTTCATGTGGTAAGCAGAGTGTGTCATCACTAAAAAACAGGGCAACCAGACACTATCTCTTAATGTGATACAATAAAAAGCATGCAACAAGAGTTGTGAAGGTGCCTTCCCAGAAGTTTATCTGAATTTATTCAACTTTCTAGGGCTAATCTCCACCTACTGAAAATAGAGAGAATAGAGGAACATTAAACAACACCCAAACAAAGTAACCATACTACTCTAGAATGAGGACCATTCATCTTCATTCTTCTTCAGTATACTAACTAGGTTTCATTTTTAAGCCAAAGGCATGGGGACAGAAGGCGACAAAATGCTCTAGGGAGAAAAACAAAACAAAACAAAAACTGAACTGAAGTATGGTCCTTGCTTGGGACTCTACTTGAACAAGCTACGAAAAAAAAAAAAGACACTTTGGCACACTGAAGAAATTTAATTATAGAATGGATATAAAATGATACTAGATAATAAGTGTTAATTTATAAGTGTTATATTATTGTTATATAAGAAAATGTCTATATCTTTTAGAGATACACACTGAGCTAGATAAGGGTAATAGGCTTTCTACATTTTACTTTAAAATTCTCCAACAAAGAAAAGAAAAAAATTTAAAAAGTGTTGATGAAGCAGATACAGCAAATGTTGATATAAGTGATAGGTATGTTGGTATGTTGTATTATTCTCATTACTTTTGGGTATATTTGAAAATATCCATAATATATTTTTTTAAAGCTGATGCAAACATCCAGATGAGAAGTGAATATGGCTTGGCCATGAATAGTTGTAATGGGAAGTGGATAAATTTACTAGATAGACAACAGAGTTGCTGAAGAAATTGATAATTGAGAATGGTGGAGTTGAGAGAGTAAAGCTGAAAAGCTGGACTTGATGGATGCCAAATGGGGATGGATATATAAATATTGATTGTGGAACAATAGTCTAAAGAAAGCAGTGGATCCCAAAACACACTGATTTAAACTTTACTCCCTAGTGCACAGGGCATAGGAAACTAAGCAGGCTCTCCCCGCTCCCATCCAGTCTCAGCCTCTACCATGGCCTCAGTTCTCACCCATCTATCAGCAGATTTCAGATCTACCTCATCAATCTGAATTCCAGGCTACCTCCTGACGGCAACAGTTAGATTAGTCCTAGAACTCTTCAAGCATGGCCTGTCAGAAACTGGTATATTGTCTTTTCCACTCTCCATCCTCCTGTATTTCTTGGCAAAGACTTAATCATCTACCCAGTTGTTCAACATAGAAACCTTAGTTGATCTTGTCTCTGTCCTCTCCCCTATTTCTCCATATAATCAGCTGCAGTGTCCTGTACCTCCAAAGCTGCTCTGATATTTGTCTTTTCTATTCCCACTCCTTTTAGTCTGGTTGATTTCTTCATTGTCTCACTATATTGGAAAGACTTTTATACATCTTGTTTGTTTCTGCCACTCCTTTCCTACATGACTATCAGAATTGTCTTTTTGAAACCTACCACAGAAAGTCAATTGGACCCAGTAAGAGCCCAGACTTCCTTTCCAGCCCCATCACTGGTCATACCTGTTTATGTGTAGTAGGTTCTACTAGTGTGTTTTAGTCAGCCAGTCCCAGAAAATATGTTCCTTTCTTCTGGATCTTTGCTTAAGCTCTCTGTATTCCATTCATCTATAGTAATTTCTAATCATCCTCTAAGCCTTTTATACATTTTTGTTGTTCCCACTCTGCCTTCTAGGCAGAGGACTAATTCAGAGCCCTCCCCTCACTACTGCCACAGAAATCAGTAGAAACACTGCACATTCTGCTGTTGAGTCAGCTAAAATGCATCTCTTTCCCCTTCCATACTGTGGGCAAATAGAGGACAAAATCTATTTTTTGAAATGTGTTATAATCTACATTTTCTTTTGAAAATCAGTGTGATGAGTTATGATCAGTAACCTGAAAATGAAATGTGGATAAATCTTTCTCCTTTTACCTTATTTGATTAAATAAACGTGGTTTAGTCATTAGAGTCGGGAATAAAACAGTGCCGCACTTCATTGGGCTCACTTGAAAATCCTGTCCTGATCTCTTTGCAAACTTATGAAAGATGCTTTCTGAATTGATTTTTTTCTAACTCGTATGATTCTTTTGGCACTTCTGCCTAATGTTGCTTGCAAAAGTGTCTGATAGAAGAGATTACATGGGCGATGTGCCTTTTCACTGCTTCTTAAATTAATAGGTCATGAGCAACACTACTGTAGGTGAGAGCAGGTAGTTGTGCACCTTTGTGTAAGTCTTGGCCCATGTGCCTGTTTATTGACCAATTAGGAAGAGGTCAGTAATGTTAGGCTCTGCGCAAAAGAAAGCAGCAATACCGATTTTACCCCTGTCCACAAATAGGTTAAATAGTATCTCAGCACTTCAAAGTAAAATACAATATTTCTCAGAATTTGCTCAAGTCACCATCTCTAAGGAAACCATTTTTGATAGATTTCATAGGTTGTCTTTTCTATTCACACTTAGCTATGGTGTCTGAGCTTGGAGGGCTCTTTTCAAGTGTCTCTATTATCGCACGATACCAGATCTGGAAAGATAACATGAGCCTGCATACCAGTAAGAGCTTTATCCTTAAGTCTGATCTGAGTCATGTCTGGATGCTATTGCTTACTTGAGAGATACAGAAAAATAGACTCTTGTTCCGTTGCCTTTTCATTCACAGATCTGTGGTGGCAGTTAAATAGCAAGGAGAGGGAGGCAATAGGAGGGTAATAAATATGGAAGGGGGATACTTGCTAACTGCTTTTGATATTTATCATGGTAATGGAAGGATGAAAAAAAATATACTCAGAAAAATCAAATATGTAGAAATCCCTACAAGAAATTCCTTATATATAATTGAAATGTGCATAACCTGTGTCACATAGGATTACATTATAGATTTTACCCATCCCACTGGGTTGTTGTTTCTTCCTTGACTGTCTTTGTACAACCAAAGAGAAATAATGAAATGGACAATACAAAATGGATTTATTTGGTATTGAATCTGCTGTGTTTCATATTTTCTCTTAGACGACCCAAGTTCATTCCTTAAAACTACGGAAGCATCCCAAAAGTATGAATCATTGCATACATAATAACAATTAAAAATTAAACTTATCAAATATAAGTATTCAAATTCACTGACAGTTCCACATTCATTGTCTCTATAGTCTCTGCCTGTAAAGAACAAAGGAACTTGCAAATTATCTTCAGCCTTTTTGTTAAACAATGAAGTGTTTCTTTTCTATTTTGAACCTAAGCAGTGTAGGACTCAAGCAAGTTACAGTAATGACTTCATTTTTTTTGGAAAAGAAAAAAATCCAGTTTTTTTGTCCACCTGCCTTATAGGCAAATTATTAGAAAGAAATATAAAGTAATGAAGATGGTCTGAGGAGACACTTTTAAATGTCAAGTTTGGGAATATATTCTCTTTTAAATGTTCTGAATGAAGCTGAATCGGTAAAGACTACAGCACTTAACCATCACTGTTATACACAGACTAGACAAGAATGCTGAAAAACAAAAATAGTTAATTACAGATGGGAGTAAATTTGGGGATGGTTTTTTAACTTTATATAATAATACCTCAAAAATAAACAATTATGAGGAAAATTGCTTATTATAGTCCTGCCCATATAAAACATGGAATTTCAGGTACTGTCACAAACAATTAAGCTGGAATCACATTCCTGGGCATTTGTAATATTTTCGTGGATGTCAAACATTGATCAGTGAACATAGTGATAAGTTGAATCCCTTGGCTAGTGGTAGTTTGTAGAATTTGCACCCTTGCTCTAAGCAGATAATCCAGTGCTCCTGGAGGTGCGTTTGTGTGGCAAACTTAGACAGGCAGTCAAAGATGGACAACGCCAAATGAATTATTTGTGACTTTCTCCTGAGAGCACATTGAAAAATAGAAAACACACATACACACACCACACAAATCCACCTGTACATTTTAGAGCTGGAATCTAACACAGAGTGTTTTGCTCCAAGTTTAATCTCCAGGGAGTGGCAGAATATTTCAAAAAGATTTTTCAACTTGTGGCTTTGGTCTCTAGAGCCTTTAGCTCTTTTTAAATGCAGTCTTAGGGTATGTTTGCATGCATTATCTACAGCTATTTATTTTGGCATCTTGCAGAAAGTTTCAGTGAAAGAGTGGCTCCTTCACTCTGCTGGTGTTGCTTTAATATTGAGACCATTGCAGGAAGCTGGTTGTCAGCCTGTCAGAGAAGTTCCTGTTAGAGCGATCAAAACCATTAGAGGGCAAAGGTATTTTCTCTCAGCCATCACATGTAGATAACATTAGCCTATTTTTTAGGAGCTGCCAGGTCTCTTGTTAGTTAAGGCCTTTTATTTTTAGATGAAATAGAAATCCCCTGCAACAATGTTGATAGCAATGTCTTTTATTAGAATCTGAGTTGCTGGAATTGTTTTTAAGTTTTTCAAAGCAAGATTTTATATGAAAATTTCAGTTACCATACAATCTATTAAAAAATTAGAAATATTTTATATCTGTATTTACTTCAATAAATCAAGAATATATATCATTCTTAGAAAGCTCTAGTACTGACTTATGACTAGAATAGCCTAAGGTCTACAAAAACTATAAAATTATTTTATATGCATTTTCATCATTTTTTTTGTTAATAACTATCAATGTGGTGTCGAAAATTGTGCCTACAAAAATATTGAGTAAGAAAAAAGGATTTATTATCAAAATAACATACCTATGAAGAGTGGTTGCCCAAATTGAACACTAATATATACATATGTTTAAAAATAGGAAAGGATTAGCCTCTGTGAACTTCTGTCATCAATTGTGTTGGGAACTTCGCCAAATTCTATCTTCATGCACAAACAGTTCCTATTCAGATATTTGGGGACTGCTCCTTAGAATTTCAGGCCATAATTTATCCTTCTACCTACAAGCAGCACTGTTTATAAAGGCAGTCCTGTAGAAGGACTGTTCCTTGTATTCCATAGAAGTAAACATTGGTGTAATTTTAAAATTATAGCTCTTGAGGTTCGCAGACTGAAACTGTAAACATAAGTTTGCCTCACTCACATTGGTTCTTAAAGATTCAGAATCCTCTAAGCTTCCCTACATGGTAAGAAATTTTGTTGGAATGTGGGGAAAAAGAAACATTGGATGGTTTAAAAACATTTTTATTTTTTCAAATGTGCTGTTAGTTTCCTTACATAACTATTTATCTTTTATTTTGAGACATTGGGAATTTCTTAAATATTTTTTAGTTTGTTTTTATAACATTATAGTAATGGACATTCTTAAAAACTACATGAATTGCCGTTATTGATAAAATAATAATAGCTATTATTAATTGAGTGCTTATCATATGCTAGGCAATGTTCCAAGAATTTCATTTGCATTATTTTGTTAAATATCAGCTGATTGTTCACTAAGAAAGCTACAGGAAGGTAGTATACAAATCATAAAACTTCTACGTGAATTAATTGGCTGTGCACCCAAACTTCAGGATGGTTGTAATTGTTTCTTGGGCTATTAAATGGGTGTATCAATAAATGATGACCGTGTATCCTGGATTTTCTGAGATAGAACTGAGTTCATATATCCTCTCTCATTTTAAGATCACGTTTAAAATTGTAGACTATTTCAGGCTTAGCACACTGGTCTGGATTTCTACTTTTTAAAGAAGCCAGAATTAAAGCCAGAAAAGTAGATGTGCCTATTTCGAGATATGGATAAAATCTGGCTTTTATTGGATAACTCCATGTCAACATCAATCTTCTGAGGATCTCTGGGATCTGGAGTTAGAAGAAATTCAGGAGCAAGAAAAAATGACTAGAATTTCCAAAGCCACAAGAAAATCCAAAGGGCTAGAGACCCTGCAGGCAGATGACAGACACATCTATAAAATGTACAGGGATCCTAGGTGAATGCTGTTTGCCTAAGATTGTTATCACTGTGCTAAAATGAATCTAAATACGATGAATAGAAATCAACTGTTTTTATATTAGGAAAGATAAGTATAGTTAAAAAAAATTCAAACAGTACAAAAGGTATAAAATTATGACTCCCTGCCAACTTCAGATATCTGTCTCTCAGTGGCAAACAGGTTTGTACTTGTTTCTGTATCATTCTAGGCTTTCTGTGCTTAAAGAATGTATGACCATTCATTTTATAACAATGCAACATGGGAAATGTAAATTGTTGAAAATAGCTAAATGCTATGCATACTGTCTTTTGAAGATTGTTCCAACCAGAATATATAGGCGCTCTTTTTAATGACTGCATAATATTATTCTATTGCATGAACATAACGATTTATCCAAACAATGTCTTACCAGACAGTTATTTGCTTCTAGTTTGTTTAAAACTATACTGCCATGCTTTCTAGGACAATGCTTGTTCACATATTTTAAAATAGCAAAGTCAAAATGTATGCAGTCTTATTATTCACATATATTACCAAATTTTTCTCCTGAGAAGTTGTAACAGTTTACATGCTTATGGTGTGTGTGTGTGTGTACGTGCGTGCGCGTGCAATGTGCGTTTCTTTTCCCCATCAGAGGCTAACAAAAGGTGTTATCAAAATGTTAGATCTTTGCAAACCAGCAGATGAAAAATGGTCTCTCATTTTAAATTTGCATTTTTTTAAATCTTGACTTCCATTGAACACCTTATCTTAAGAAAAAGGATATCTTTTCTTACATTTTTTTAATGAATTCTCTGATTATCCTTTTTGCAAATAATGCTTACCAACTGTAGTTTGTCTTTTTGTAAGTAATATTTGGCATGCAAAACAAATTTTCTGTAAACCAATTAATCTTTTTTAGTGTGTGTGAAATCTGGTCATTGTGATATATCACACTAACTCATTCCAAGAAGTTTTTTAGTTAATTAACAAACTTGTAACAGGGTTTTCTTCATAAAGAGTTATTTTAAAGTTTGTGCTCAAGATAAGTTTATTATTGAGAATGAAATTGCTATCTTTTATCCTTTGATAACCCATTCTGGACCCCTCCTTAGGTATTTCTACTTGCCTTTTCTACTAGGGAGAACAAAGTTAGGACTTGCTCTCATTGTAGCAGCTTTTCTTAGGCTTGGTTTTTCTAAAGTAATTTCTGATTTTTGTTCTTGTATATAATTATTTTTTATAGCTATGCTTTGTAAATGTTATATTTTAAATACCTTTAGATACAGGAAAATGATAGTTATGATTTTAAAGCACTTTGCACATTTTTATCATATATATTAATTAATTTGATTCTCATATTGCACAAGTATTTACTCCTTATTTTATTACAGGAAAAATTAATATTTGAAAATTAATGATTTAGCAAAATAACAGGTAATATGTCAACCCAAATGTACTTCTTTTAAGTATACTTTGCTTTTACTACATTGCTGTCCTTTCCACCCTAATTAATTAAAAATGTCTACTCTAAGAATAACAAGTATTATGTTAATGGTGCAGGATGTGCTTTAACACCAATCACCTGAGAGTGATTTTCGAATCCATAAGTCAAGCTTTAGAATGTATATAGGACAAAGGACCCTGTGAAAGCTCACTTTGGGAAATTTATAAAATTGCCTATAAATAATGATGATTGATTAAAATATATGCTTTGAGATTTGAAGTAGACACACATTCAATCATAGTTTAGTCACACAATTGCCAAGTAAAATAAAGATGAATGATAATGTAGTTTGACACTTTTTGATTAAGTTCCCAAGAATCTATTATCTGTCACTATTTATATTGATTAAGATTCACATTTCATACACAATTGATGCTAATATCATTTTTAGTAGATTTTAATTGTTGAAGTCTTCTATGATAGTTAAGCTTATTAATTTTTCCCAAAACATCCATATGACATTTAGGAAATAGCTCTTCCTAATTCTCCCTTTAAGATATGTTTTATCTCATCCTATTGATATCCTATGCCAAATGTAATCCCAACTGGAGCACACAAATTTCAGTTCTTTGGTAAACATACCTTTCACTGCTTCTCATTTCCATGTCTCTGTTAGCTCAAAGCATATGTGACAATATTGATCTCTTTTCAGGTTCATGCTATACGCCATACTGAAACTCAGTTTTAGAATTTGACGTTAGCTTTTTTAGAGAATAAGGAGTCTAATATAATCTCTAAATAATATAATTTCTAAAATAATCTCTAAATCCCTTTCAGATCTAAAGTTCTCTAAACCTGTAATTTATCCATCAAGAACCTTGAATCTAGGTGTATTTGAGAAAGTAATTGAACTTCAACCTAAAGGGCTTGTCAGATTTTAACCAAGAGATATATACTCATCTGTTTTAAGATTTTTCTGTACAAGATAGATTGATTTTACTATTAGTGACTTTTCCCAGAGCTTTGAAAAATGTCTCCCTTATACCTTAGGAAACAAAGCCACTTGACTATAACCGACACACAGCATTTGAAAATGCAGTCTCCTGAAGTGTCATGAGGTAATTTCTCATCATCTCCATCTGCAACTGCCCCTATAGAAGTTCACATTTTCAAACCTACCCAGTTTTTCATGTATAACTCTCCTTTCTTTTCCCCCAACTTATTAAAATTAATATCTGATTGTCACCTAGCGTTTCAGTCTTCCAAAATAATGGAAATACTTCCTTTGGAAGGATAAATAAAAGTTGTTCTGCAAATATATTCACGACCACTGAAAACATATCACTCATGCCCAAACACATTATATACCAACCTTATTCTCCAGTGACTCTATCACATAAATAAATTTGGTCTTACAGTATTTTTTTTCTAAGTCTGATATCCTTTCTAAGGAACTAATATTATATGTTATACATGTAAAAATCAAGGATTAAGTTGTACTGGATTCTATGACATCTTAGATTCCTGACTGACTTGTGTATGTAATAGTGCATCTAAGAATTGCTCTGATTTAAGAAGCAGTATGGCTCAATTGTGCAATTGATTGTACCAAATTGTACAATCAATTGATTGTAACCAAAAAATAAACATATCATTTATACTTTAGTTACTAACTATGAATGTAAGAACTTCACCTCACGGTTACCAATATTAAGCTCTTCAATCACAAAACATATGAAAACCACAAAAAGCTTTCTTGATTTTGAGCATAATTAAACTAGGGTTATAATTACATATTGTTCCATGTAGCACTAAACAAAATACAAAGAAGATTAACAGAAATGTAGAGAGAGTATCCTTAAGCTGCTTTTAAAAAGTCATCCATAAAATTTTCTAAGATACATTTTCTTTTTCTTCTTACCCTTGATTTCAGGTACAAAGAGCATACTGAATTGATCTAAGAAAAGCTACTCTATTGATCAAACTATTGCCTACTCACATTATTCTCCACTTTAGTCTCCAAAGACCACCATTCTAATGTGTGCATGCATACACATTCCTTTCTTTGTGTCTATGTAAAATGTTTATTGTTTGTGTACAGAGAACTGTCTTAAATTTGCATAAATATTACTGTATTTTATTGTTTATTCAGTTTCAAGTGTATATATGTATGTATTTTGAAGTTTGTCCCTTAGCTTTATTTTTATGTATTCACAGTTTTAGATTGTACATGATGTTTTGTAAGGTGTACAACGTGGTGATTTAATGTATGTACACATTTTGAAATAATTACCACAACTAAGTTAATAAACACATCCATTACATCACATAGCTACCGTTGTGCGCATGGTAAGAATTTCAAGTATACACTACTATACTATTAGCTATAATTGCCATGCTGTACATTAGATCCCCACGGCTTGTTAATGCTATAACTGAAAGTCTGTACCCTTTGATCAACATCTCCTCTCTCCCATCCTCTTGCCCCTAGTAACCAGCATTCTCCTTCTCCTCTCAAGTTCTATGAGTTTGACTTTTTTTGTATTCCACATATAATATAAGTAACATCATGCGCTACTTGTCTTTTTTTGTCTGGCTTATTTCACTTACCATAATTTCCTTCAGATTCATCCATGTTTGCAAATGACAGGATTTCCTTTTTTTAATGGCTGAATAGTACCGTGTGTGTGTGTGTGTGTGTGTGTGTGTGTGTGTGTGTGTGTGCGTGCATGTAACATTTTCTTTCTCCATCCATCAGTGGACACTTAAGTTATTTTCATATCTTCGTTATTGTGAATAATGCTGCAATGGTCATGAAAGTGCAGATATTTCTTCCAGATACTGATGTCATCTCCTTTGGATATAAACCCAGGAGTTTTCCGTAGTGGCTGAACCAATTTACAATCTAACCAACAGTATACAAGAGTTCCCTTTCCCCACACCTTTGCCACACTTGGTATCTCTTGTCTTTTTTATGATAACCATCCTAACATGTGTAGGATGATATTTCATCATGATTTTGAATTGCATTTCCCTGATGATTAGTGATATTGTACCTTTTTGTATACCTGTTGTCCATTTGTGTATCTTTTTTGGAAACAATGTCTAATCTGGCACTTTGTCCATTTTTAGAATTGGTTTGTTTATTTTTTGGCTATTAAGTTGTATATGTTACTTTTGCATTTTGGACATTAACCTTTTATCAGATATATGGTTTATAAATATTTTCTCCCATTTCAGTTGCCTTTTAATTTTATTGATTGTTCTCCTTGTTGTGCAAAGACTCTTTAGTTTGATGTAGTTTCACTTTATTTTTTTTTTTCTTGCCTTTGCTTTTGTTGTCATATCTGAGAAATCATTGCCAAGGCCAGTGTCAAGGGTTCTTTCCAGTTCTGTAGTCAGGACCACAGTTGGCGAATCTGCTACTTGGGCATGGCCTTGCCTTCTCAAAATGGCTGTCTTCGGTTTTGGGCTCCACTAGGGTTTCACAGTCTCCTATTTGGATACCAACTTTCCCACAAAGTCACTTTTGTCTGTGGATGGCTTCCAGATTATTGTTGCTAAAGGGGATATAAGTGGGAAACCTCCTATTTCACCATCTTCCTGATGTCACTCCTGCTTGTTCTATTTCTTCTCCAATCATCACTGACTATAATATTTTTATATTGCTGTATGTGAGTCTTGTTAGTTGTTTATCCATTCTCTCAGGAATAGATACCTATGTCTAAATGTACAATAGGTGAGATTATCATAAAAAAGATGTAATAAACATTCTTGTTCTTAATCTCCTATAGACCTACCTGAAAATTACTCTGGGATACATCAAACATTTTATTAAAAGAATTAAATAAAGAGGAAAGTACTTTTAAAATATAGAGCCTATCTCAGTAACAGACATACAAACACTATGATAAAAGTAATATAAAAGATTAGCAGTCTGTTAATTCCATCTGCTTCCTCTGCGAAGAGGAAAACATATGATAATTTCTGCTGGCATGAGAACCCATAAAAAGGAATCCCCAAAAGTCTTACAATAAATATTCAGGAATAAATTTTAAGAAAAAGCATGCAAGACCAATATGTAAAAACCTATAAAAGTTTATTGAAGAACATAAAAGATAATCATAATAAATGGAGAGTCATAACATGGTTCTGGATGCTAAGAGTCAATGTTTTGATGACATTAATATCCTCCAAATTATTCTATACATCCACAGAAAGAAATACAAAATATCAACAAAATAATTTATGGAACATACTAATTCTGAAATTTACCTTGAAGGGGAAATATCTAATAGTGGTCAAGAACTTATGAGAAAAAAATAATGAAGATGACTTATGCTACCAGAATTCAAATGACAACTACAGTTGTAATGTAAAGCTAGGGTAATTAAAATGACAACACATTTGTGAGAAAATACACAAATCTACGTATCAACATAGAGATTCTAGAAACATTTTACTGTATATATGGGAATTTAGTGTGATGTAGATGTAGATAGTGTTTAATTTAAAATTAATGGGGCAAGAAAAACCAAGGAAAATGTAATAGCCATTTAGACAAAAATTCTTAAAATCTTTTAGTTACTGAATTAATGCCTGTCCTCATTTAAGCAAAGCATTCCAGATAAAGATATATATATATATATATATATATATATATATATATATATATATATATATATATATATATATAAAGACATATGTATATATCTTTAAAATATATAAAGCTAAGGGTATACATAAGTGTGTGTAATGTATATGTATGTGTGTGTGTGTGTGTGTGTGTGTGTGTATGTATATGTATTTAACCTCCCAAGTATATATATACATACTTGACCTCACAGGTAATCAATTAAACATAAATTTATTTGTTGACCATCAGATTTGCAAAGAAAAATTTAGAATTTGATACTATGAAAAGTTGTTAAGATGTGGGAAAATGAGCATCTATATTTATATTGGACTGCAAACTGTCTTTATTAAAATGTTTTATGTGTAATCTCTTTTGACTGCAGAAACTCCACTGACTTTTAGGAGCTAGAAATAATCACACGTGTGCAATTGCACACATGCACACGGATGTTCTTCACAGGATTGTTTGTAATGTGGGAAAAACTGCAGATCATCTATATTGCCATCACTAATACAAAAGTTAAGAAACTTTTTAAAAAAGAAACTTTAAAAATATGTCTTAATAATTGAAATTACGCATTTCTATGGTATTCTATGTAACAGAATTATATGGTATGGACTACTATGTAATAATATTTTGTGTAATTCCGTTAGATATACTACCATGAAGCTTTTCTCCCTTCAGTGAAATAGTATTTTATGTCTTTTATTGAATGATCTTTGAAATATTCTGAAAAGCATAATAAAGCTAGTTGCAAAACAATGTATATACCATGTGTCCCCAAAAATAAGACCTAAACAGAATATAAACCCTAGCATGGTTTTTCAGGATAACATCCCCTGAACATAAGCCCTAATGCGTCTTTTGGAGCAAAACTTAATATAAGACCCGATTTTATTTTCGGGGAAACACGGTGGTAGAATTCCATTTATGTAAAATGAACACACTTGCTGTGTGTATGTATATGTGCATGTGTGTTTGAACATACAGAGGCGTTTCTAGAAGGAAATGTTCCCTATTTGATAATGGTTATCTAAAGGGAAAGACTGAAATTAAGGTAGTGGTGAAGAGTGTGTGTGTGGGGTGGGAAAGATATATCCACTCGATATATCCTTTTGAATTTTCATTCACGTCATTTAATGTAATTTTTAAAGTACAACTTAAAATGGGATAGTTTACTGCAGTAGCGTTTTACAATTGTTGACATTCAAAGACATTTTTTAATAGAAAAATAAGAATGTGTTGGACATTGTGTAAAGCCAATAAGATCACTCTCTTTGTTTCAAATGTAAGGGTTTATTTTTGAGTTGTTGGGGTCAGATATGAGGCTCAGATCTCAACCTGGCATTTTAGTTATTTGTTTAACCTCAGTGTCCTGACTTCAGACAAAGCTGTCTGGTTCTTTCTCAGAGGGCTGAGGAAAGATTAGCCACACTCCCTCTCCATATGCATTTAGAGCATGGAGCCACAGGCAGGACAGCACTGGGCAGCCAGGGTCTGAGAGCTTTTGTGTGCAGCAGCAGGAACGCATGCCCACGACTTCATTGTGTTTGGTCTGAAAGAGCAGAAAGAGTCATCAAATTGCCTGAACAGAAGGAACATTTTTATTGAACCATCTACTGTGCTAAATTAATTGAGCAATGGAACATGACGGTTCAGTAGGGGAGATTATCAAAAGAAAACTACCCCCCTAGGGCAAAAGCCCCAGATGGGTGCCTGAGCTTTTCTGAGAAAACTGATTGCTTCATGAGAAAAATGTAATTGCCCCCTATTGTTATATTGCCCTTTAATGAATCCCATCTAGCACCTAAATATGACAAATAGGAAGGGATGGTGTGCAAGAGAGTTGGCAGTTACATCTGATGTTAAACCAGTGAGGCACACAGCTTTGGAGAGAAGCTATCCTTTGTCTTTTAAAATCAAAGAATCCTTTCTTGGTTGCCTCAGTAGGACTTTTGATTAACCCAAAACTTGAAGAATGGTGCATTTTATTTCAAATGACCCAAATAAATTAATCTCAGAAAAACAATAAGCCAAAGAGCTGTTTTATGAGAAAATCGTACAATATTAAATGGAAGGGGCTTTGCAATTTATTTAATCATTTTTTATTAATTTACCAAAAAAAATAGTGATTATTAAATGGCCAGATAAAATGATAGAAGCTGTCCTTTAGTGGAATCACAGTTCTTATTTGTGCACAAAATATCTTACTTTTTAATATTTAATCAGCTTACCTCTTTGATCAGCTAGGATTCTTTCAGCCAGAAGGAATTGAAAGCCGAGCTCCAACTGGCTTTAACAACAATGACATTTATTTGTTCACATGTCTGGAGGTCCAAAGGTAGAGCAAGCTTCAGGGTCGATTTAATGTAATGATGATTTCAGTGCTGTTTCTTTGTGATTCTCTAGACCAACACTTTCCAATGGAACTTTCTGCAATGATGCAGATGTTCTATATGAACACAATACAATGGTAGCCACTAGCCACATGTGGCTATTGCACACCCGGAAAGTGCTACTATAATTTAGGAACCAAATTTTTTAAATTTGATTTTCAGTAAGTTAAATTTGAATTGAAATAACCACATATAGCTAGTGGCTAGTATATGGATATTGCAGTTCTGCACTATGCCCCCTTATATACCTGTGAAAGCATCACCCACAGGCTTTTAATTTTAGCTGCAGCTCATCAGACATGAAATCATTCATATCAAAACAAGGAATAGTTGTGAGAGTTCACCCAGAAGAGCAAATATCTTCTTTTCATATTACATTGGCTAAAATTAGATCACAAGCCCATTCTTGAATTGATCACTGGCAGAAAGATGATATAATCATTAGTCTTGAGTTCATTCCTGTTACAGGAATAGATTGGCTTCCTGTGGTATTCATAGGCTGGGTGGTGATGGATGACACCTGAATAATATTCGTATTTGCATAGCAAAAGGAAATGGAGGCTGGGAGGGCAGCTAAGCATATCCCACCTCACCCTGTAAATTGCAGTTTGTACCATGTAGTCAGAATGAGGCATTGTCTGTGTTCTGGTTTCTGCCACTGCCTCTTGCTTATTCTCCTTAGTCTGCTGCCCTGCCAAAAGTCACTGGGGAAAAATTGTCCTTAAAAGTTTTCTGTCCCCATACTTGGTAGGGTTGCTGGTAGTGATAGCGTTACCCCTCTTCTATTTTTCTATGATGCAGTTGTATTCCCTAGTAGTGAAAAAGAAAACATCTTGGACTGAATTTGCAAAAGTCACTGAGCTCTCATCATATTCTCATAAAGCTCTTGTTGATCTGTTTCGGCGTAGCCATACGTGGCTTCTCGCAGTTGTCTACCTTGCTGTCTATCAGCTCGGCTATTTTAAATTCATGGGATTCTCTCTGCATGTAACTTCTTGCCATTTTCCTGGTCTCAAGTTAGACATCTCTTCTTCCCAGAAGTCTCTATCAATCTAAGTCTGGGTTAGGTGCCCTGTTTTGAGCTAGTATAACATCTCATTCTTCCCATATCTTAGCGTTGTTATACTCCACTGTTTTCTCTATTTATCTGTCTTTATCTCCTACTTGACTGAAAGGTCTACAAGAGCAGAAAGCTGATCTTATTCACTTGAATTCCCTGTATGTCTATTAATATCACAGGTGTACAGCAGGTGATCAATAACTATTTTGAATTAACAAACGATACATGCTTAAGAACGGAATTGTTTAATAAATGAAGAAGGTGGGTAGCCCTACACCCATCATATAAGATTACATAATACACATCTTTCTAGTGCTAAAAATTTATACATATGCACATACACAGTCATATAGAAAGCTTCAAGTAGCTATGTTTTAATAGTCATCAAATTCTGAAAATATATTCTTCTGTAAGTTAAAGGTGACTTGCTAGCCTAGTTCCAGATTTTGGTTTTCCAACATTGACAAGACTCTCTTTGTTTAGAAGTTTTATGGGACTTTGATCTTTTAGGAATCTAAAGAATTTCATTTTCAGTATCTATATGCAATGTAACAGAAGTATTTCTTACCAGATAGCTTATGTCATGTGAAAGACTGGAAAGCCTTTGAGAAGTAGATGAGCCATTGAAGCAGACCTTGAATAACCAGATATAAAAGTTATAGAGTGACAATCTGTTTTTATTTACTATAAGCATGCTTTTTTCATCATGATTTGCTTAGTGCAGACTACAAAACCCCAATCCTTAGTCTCTCTGTATCATCAATTAAAAGATTTAAGGAGTTAAGACACAATACAACAAAGTAAACTGTGCTTCATTGCACTCATCATGCAGTTCTGCTGGGGTATATGCAGTCCAGTATTCTCAGAAGAAGAAA
This sequence comes from Rhinolophus sinicus, assembly GCF_036562045.2. Lineage (NCBI taxonomy): Eukaryota > Metazoa > Chordata > Mammalia > Chiroptera > Rhinolophidae > Rhinolophus > Rhinolophus sinicus. The sequence continues at coordinate 134,487,511 of NC_133753.1, read as the reverse complement.
ACTACAACTTTTAAAGCTCTTACTCTGTGGAGAAGAATTTTATTTCTTAAATGCAGAAGTAATACATAGTAGGTATTTTCTATCTTCTTATATATACATATAACTGCAATCTTAATGACTTTTTTATCCCTGTATTCCCATAGGAAATATGTTGGAGACACATTAAGAACGGCAGGTAAACATCTTGAAACAGACAAGAAGGCTTATATTTGGCTATAGAGTTCAGAAAAGGTGCTGATGTAACAAATTTGTCCTTCCCTATATGGAAGCCCATAGAGAAGCTACACTACAAATTTGTAGACAGCTACTCTTGATTTATGGGATATACACAAATGTACTGATGCTTAATATGTATGCAAAAAAGAAACTCTGAGAATTTTTTTTTGTTGTATTTTGCCAACAATTATACATAACAAACTACATTTTCATCCTTGGATACATAATGATTAAAATATAGATTATTGGGAACCCCCCACCAAGAGAGTACTTTATAAAGAGGTGCAAAGATTGGTTTGACTAAGATTATATAAGATAGCTTAGCCTTTAATAGAAAAAAGGGAGAACTTTGAAAATGTAGCCATCACGTACAAAATTCAGTGCTTCTTTATGTATAAAAGCACTCATTTATTACCGAACTACAATGTTCTAGACATAGAGAGATCTCGGTCCATAAGAGGTCATAGTCTGGTAGAGGCAACAACACTAGAAAATATTAATTATATAACATAACCCATATTGTTAGAAGTGTGTACCAAGTGCATACATCATGAATGCATTGTAATGACTAATCTTGACTTTCAAGCTGAGAAAGCAGGACAGGGTGGAGGGAAGGGTTGTATTTTTGCATATGACTTGAGAGTTATGTGAGTTCAGAAAGAGTAGCTGGAGGGAAGAAGATTCTTCAGGAAGAAAATTTAGAAAAGCATGAAGAAACAATGCATGATATATTGATGTATTTAGGAAATAAAGGAGAACTGTGCAGACAGAGAAAGATATACTTGAAGAAAATCACCAGAGGATGAATCTGAAAAGATACTTGGGACAAGAATGTGAAGAGATTTGTATAACACAAAGAACTTGAATTTCTTCTATAGATAATAAAGTAGACATTTATGCAGCATATGGTTCACATAATGTGTACATTTTAAAAGATTTTTCTGGCAAAAAGGAAGAGAAAGATATGAAGCAGGAAGAGATTAGATGAAAAGGATCAGCAATTAGGAAGTGATGTTGGTACCACCAGGGGAAATGAGAAGCAGTTGAATAGAGGTATACCAGACGGGATTAAGTGGGGGATACAGACAGAGAGGGAGTTTAGGAGATAACAGTCTTTGTGGATTGTATGGGGTGGCAGTCATGAGAAAGGAGTCAAGGATTGTTAAGGCAACTGGCGCAGTGGAGTGGTAAGGATTTCATACTAGATAGGAAACATAGGGGGGAATGTACATATAGTTAGAGAGAAAGGAAGTTTAACCTTAGACATGCTGAGTCTGCCATATCTCTGAGACCTCCAGATGGAGTTGTTCAGTGGGTTTATGAAAGTACTGACCTAGAACTCAGGGAGAAGGTTAGAGCCAGAGATATAGAAACTAGATTGATAGCTAAAAAGGTGAGTGTTTATTCTCTGACACTGGATGACATTTTCTAGAGAAAGCGTGTGCAATGAAAAGGGAAGATCTGGAGTGCAAACTACACTTTCGGAGTTCACCCACTAAGTAATTAAGTAGTGAACAAACAAAGAACAGCTGTAGAGTCTCTGAGTGGAGAGCTGGAATGAGTAAGGTTTGTTTGTTTTTCGAAACTAAGAGTGGAGAGAAATCTGCAGGGCCAGATGTTATCCAGAAAATAAGTGTGATTAAATAGAAAAAAAAAAGCCCCTGGATATAGGTAAAGGGAGGCCCATAGTGATTTTTGTGATACTTTTTTCTGTTAGGTGTTAGAGACAGGAGCTGGAGCGCCATGCGTTAGATTGTTGATCATTATTCTAAGAAGGCTGACAGTCTAGGTTAAGGGAGAGGATGCGTGTGGGTGGGAGCAGTCCTGGAAATGCCCTCGATCTCATTGTGAGTAAAGGAGGGGGGTAAATTTAACAAGGAATCGTCAAACCTGAGCCCGAATATCACTGTTAGCATTATTATATGTTACTAATTTCACCAGCTGTATTAATCTCTCCTCATCCTCCATCTGCTAATCGAAAAGTTAAAATGTCAAATGAGTAAATCCTTGGGGGTAAGCAGGTATTTAATACTTTAGCGTTGCACTGTTTTGAATATGCCCTGTCTGTGAAAACATTGAATTATGTATTTGACATCGTATTGGGAAATAGTCTATCAACAGTACTTACCCATAAGCATTGGCATCAATGTTGCAATAACAATATGAAAAACAAATGGGGAACAGTTTTATTATGAAAAGACCTCACTTTTCCTTTCCTTTCTTCCACTAGCTGGCGACATCATTTAATTACTGAGGCTACAACAAAAGTAATGTCTGTGAGCTATGTCATAATGGCCTCCAAACTCCTTTGAGAATCAGTTGTGTTTTTCTCTGAAATTAAAATTGAAACTGAAATGTGATAGAGATGGCTCATATATAAGATCAAAGCATGTGGTCTCTTTCTATTCTGGATACATCTGTCACTTTTAAAATGAAATATTTAGTTTCTTTCCACTTGAACTTGTACTGACGACATCTTTTAAATATTCTGAATCTGAATTGGACTCAGTTGAGTTCTAAAAGCTTATGCTATTTATGTGCTTTTTCATGTGGATACCTGCTTACACTGAAGATATTGGTCTGGTTTAGCCTATTTATTCAACCACTTTCCAATGTGAGTCAGTGTAGGCCTGATTCACGGAGAAATCTTGAACCTAGTCAAGGACTTTTTAGCATATCTCACACTGGTAGTACAATCCTGGCTCTGAGAGTAAAGTCGATCTTATCCTATCACTTGACCCAAACTTCTAGGAATGAATTCACTTTTACTTCCTGTTATTTATGAGTCTGAGTACTTTAAATCATATGTGCAAGGTTATATTTTAACCAAGAAGTGGGCACTAAACCGAAGAATATGTTTGCTGCCTGTTAATCTCAGATAATGCCCACCACAGTTCACCATCTTGCTTATCTGTTCTCAGAGCTTTTTCTATTCTTCCTTCTTAAGCAGCTCAGCTCACCAGGACAAGCCTACTGGCTTCCTTGTCTTTGCAGAAGACTGAATCTTGGGTCTTGTTCCCTAATCCAAACCACACACACTCTAATTCTTCTCAACTCTAAAATATTGCTGTTTTCACTGAACAATAAATTGAAATAGGTGCTTAGTCTTTTCAGTTTAAAATTTTTTATTTGATGTCATTTATGGTAAGTTGGATCTCACATATTTTATTACATCACATAAATAAGCCTGATAATACACTTATCCAATGGGGAAAAAAAGTCCCTTTTGAAGCCTATAAATGTGTTTTTATACCTGCCTATCAGGTACTGCAAATGTCTATACAGCTTCTCCCAGTGGTCCCCTCCTCCTAGTATTCATGCCCTTGTGTAATCTACTTCCTTCAATTATGGGTCAGAGCTAGTGATTTTCTTTTAATTAACAGAATATGGCAAATGTGATGGATGTCACCTCTGTGATTTAATAATGAACAACCTTGACCTCTATTTTGTTACCATGCTCTCTCTTCCTGCCTTTGATAAATCAGATGCTATGTTGGAGAGGCCCATGTGGCAAGGAACTGAGCGTGACCTCTGACCAATAGCCAATAAGAAATTGAGGTCCTCCTTCCAACAGCCGTAAGGAACTGAGCTCTGTCAGCAACCACATGAGTGAGCTTAAAAGTGGTTTCTTCCTCAGTAGAGCTTTCAGATAAGACCACAGACCTTGATGGCAGTCTTATAAAAGTCTGTGAAGCATGAGGCCCAACTAAACTGCCCATATTCCTGACCCCCAGAAGATAGGAGATAATAAATGTGAGTTGTCTTAAACTGCTAAATTTTGAGGTAATTTGTCAAACGGCAATAGATAATTAACACATCAACATTCATTGAAATAACAATTATGCAGGAATATCCAAATGCCTAGTAAGAAATACAGAAGTAAGCAAAAAGTTTCTTAAGCAGGTCATGATCCTACGCTTATTCTTTAGCAGTAGTCTCCACTCCTCATTCAATTCTTATTTACTTTTACTTCAGAGATGATTCAAATATTAAAGTTTTCAGATTTCCCAGCAAACAACAAAAACAAATTTTTGAAACATGGATGTGAAAACTTCAAAGTGCAACCAATGCACCAGCAGTTAGATGTGACTCTGGGGAGTCCAATAGGAAAAAAGGAAAAGAAAAGATTTTAAGGTTAAATTTTAATGTAAGATGACTTAATGTATTGAAAAACAGAGTTTAAAATTCTCTGAAAATTAATATACTTAACACATTAAGGTCTTAATTATAATCTTGTCTAATTAATGAAAGTTTAAGATATAATTTGTAATAAACTCAACATAATATATTTTAAATAGTTTGTAAGTTAAATAAACTTTGGAAAGATTTATAACAAAAGTATTTATGTTGGCATTGAAAATAAACTATTTACTTGGAGCATTTGCTTTATACAGCAATTCATTCTTGAATGAAGCTAGAATAGATGAAGTGTTGGTACATTTTTAAAGAATTCTGTCTGGAATAAGTCATTATGTCCACCTCATGTATGCAAGAAAATTTAAACCATCCCAGAAAGAGGAGAAAATGACCTCTATATGAAGACCTCCAATGAAGAGGTTATAGTTTCACTGGTTATACATTCCATGCCTTAATAAACATCACTGTCAGAAAATCCTCATATCTAACATAAATCTCTTTAGTTTCACTTCAAGCCTAAATTGCTGTGTTCTCTGTGTTGAACAGATGGAAGACAGTTGGTTGCTAAGCTCTGTGGAGATCCCTTAAGAGACTTGGAAACAAGTTCCATGTGCTGGAATCCTTCACATTTATTGATTCACAGCTCAGGGCTTTTAAATAATAACTATGCCACTGCTCACCCCCATCCCACCCCCACTGCAGAACTGCTCTTTAATTGACCCTTACAGGATAGAGTCTTCAAGAGGTAAAAGTCTTAATACTCGGAGAGTCAAGAAAAACAGTGTTTCTATAAATTCCACACATAGGGACCTACGGCACTGAAAATTCCAAACAAATTTACAAGATTTGTTCAAATATTTGGAAATTACTCCCTAATAACCATTAGTTTTTCCTGTAGAATAAAAATCTTATATTTCCTTCTACCAATTCATCCTATGTAACATGTACTTGAGATCCCTTCACTATTCTGATATTTTTACCTGGACACAAACATTATTCCTCTGCCTTTTCAAATTCCACTTTCTCTTTTATATGCATATAATCCTCATATTCTTTCAGTGGCTATGACCTTGATTAGTACTAATGATGTAAATATATGTATATATTTTTTTTCTGTCTACCACCAGTTTTTCCCCTGCTTTATTTTCAGAATTTGGTATTATGAAAGTGCTAAAAATGTTGTCTTGAGTTTCAAATACAACGTACATATTATTATATTGGCTATTCCTTTCAAACTATATATATCTACATATGATTTTGACACCACCAGGGTATCTACTTCTGTTTCCTTCATGTCACAATCACTGTACAGCAGTTCGAAATTTTTTCTCTGAATAGGAGACATCAAGAGTTAGATATAATACTTCAAGCATTATTTGAAGAAATACAGAGTTCAAGAGGATGCTTAATTCCATTAGTATGAGAATATATTTATCACAACAACCAACCAAGGAAACTCACTAGAGTTTTGATATCCAGAGAGTTTACTGAGGATTCATGAAGTAGGAGTGGTTGATTGATCAATTGCCCGAGTGGTTTAACTCAATCTCCAGGTTGATTCATCTTAGGTGACACAAAGTCTCCATTCTAAGTCATGTTGTTGGCTTTTGTGACAGGACCAATCCCCAAGCTAAGACTGCTGCACGTAGCCAGCCCACTCCAAATAAAAAACACTTCTATCAGACATAGTTCACCTGCCAGAAGCCAAGAGCAAAGGTGAGACCGTTCTTTGGTCAAGGCAAATTCTTTACTATACACTGAAGGTCTCAGCTTTTTAAGTGAGTGGTATACAATGAACATTTGTGCAACTACTGATGTAGTTGAATTCAACTCTACCATTTTGTCATTTGCTTTCTGTTTGTTCTAGCTAATATTTATTTCTCTTTTCATGATTTATTTTGTATTAACTGAGTATTTAAATGTAAGATTCCATTTTATCTTCATCATTAGTTTATTAGCTATATCTCTCTGTTTCTATTTTTTAATTGTTTCTTTAGGGTTTACAATGTACATATTTAATTATCACAGTCTAGCTTCAAATATTATATGATTTTATGTATGATATATGAACCTCATATCAGTATTCATCAATTTTACTTACTTTGGCCTTTACAAGATTCACACATCTGACACCTAAATCTGGTAGAAGACTTCTGATATATTCTTACTATCCTTGCTCTAAATAGATAATTATCTTTTAGAGGTATTACACAGTAAAATATTTTAGAATCATTTATTGTTTATAATTTCTAGAGATATTTATTTATTTTTATATTTCCAAGTTTCTATCAGGTAACACTTCCCTTTTGTCTTGGGAACTTCCTTTAACTTTTTTTTTTTTTCACCGAAGGATTGCTGGTTATAAATTTTCATGGCTTTTGATTAAACAGGGAAAAGTTATTATTTTTCCTTCAGTTTTGAAACATAGTTTAACTGGCTCAATAACTCTAGGATGACTTTTTCTTTCAGTGTTTTAAAGATAGCATTCCACTCTCTTTCAGTTCCCATGATTCCCGACAACAAATCTTCTATCATTGTTTTTCTTCCTTTCTGAAAAAAGTATGTTTATCTCTAGTAGCTTTAAAATATTTCTTTTTATTAGTGAAGTCACTGTAACTGATTGAGATGTGAACTATCATTGTTTTCCTTAGGTTTATTTTGTTTGTGGTCCATTTGGAAAATTTTCTGTTTTTTCAAATGTTTTTATGTACTTTCCTCTCTCCTTTTTCTTCTTTAGTTATTCTAATCATACATATCCTAATTATACATATTCTAATTATTCATATGATATATATATATATATCTGAAATACAGTTTTCATTTCCAGAAATTTTATTTTGGTTCTCTTATATAGTATACTTGTATATCTCTACTAAATGTTCAATCTTCTACCTAGCTTCTTGAACATACAAAATACAGTCATAAAGCAGTTTGTATGTCCTTATCTACTAATTTTATCATCTAGGTAGTTTCTAGATCCTTTAATGTGTTCATTTTTCTTCTGCTGACGCGTTGCATTTTCCTGCTTGTTTTCATGGCTGGTAGTTTTTTGCTGGTTACCAGCATTATGAATTTTATCTTGTTAGATTTGGATATATTTGCATTCCAACAAATATCCTAAGCTTTATGTTTAGATTTAGTTAAATAACGTAGAAAAAGTTTTATTCTTTTTTAACAATTTTAATTAAAAATGTACCTTACATATAATATTGTATTATTTTCAGGGGTACACGATAGTTATTCAACATTTATATACCTAAAGAAGTGATCACCATGATAAGCCCAACAGCCATGTAACACTGTACTGTACTGTCACACTATTATTGACTATTCTCTATGCTGTATATTATATTCCCATGAGTTATTTGTATTATACCTGGAAATTTAGACCTTTGATTTCCCTTTTCCATTTCCCACCCTTTAAAATTTTTCAATTACAATTGACATTCAGTATTGTTTTGTATTATTTTCAGGTGTACAGCACAGTAGTTAGATATTTATATAATTTCAGAAATGATCCTCCTGACTAGTCTAGTACCCACCTGGCACAATACATAGTTATAACCATATCATAAGCTATATTCCCTATGCTTTATTTTACATACCCATGACAGTTTGGTAGCTACCAATTTGTACTTCTTAACCCCTTGACTTTTTTCACCCTTCCCCGCAACCCCCTCCCATCTATCACCCCAACAAATCTAGTACTCATCTGACACAATAGAATAGTTATTATATTAGTGACTATGTTCCTTTTGCTATACCCTACATCCCCATAACTACTTTGTAACAACCAATTTTTACTTCTTAATCCTTTCCCCTTTTTTCACCCAAACCCCCAATTCCTCTCCCATCTGTCAACCATCAAAATGTTTTCTATATCTATGAGTTTGTTTATTTTGTTCTTTTAATTCCATATATAAGCAAAATCACATTGCATCTGTCTTTCTCTCTGTCTGACACTCCACTCAGCACAATAACTTCCAGGTCCATGCATGCCACCACAGATGTCAAGAACACATTTCCTTCCATGGCCGAGCAATATTTCACTGTATATGTGTATAACCTCTTTTTTACCCAGTCATCCATCAGTGGACACCCAGGCTCCCTCCACATCTTGGCCATTGTAAACAATGCTGCAATGAACATATGGATGCACGTTTCCCCTCAATATAGTGTTTTTGGTTTCTTCAGGTAAATACTCAGAAGTGGGAACATTGGGTCTTTCTTTCTCTCCTGTGATAGTGTTTTTTTTAAAGTCTGTTTTGTCTAATAAAAGTATTGCTACCCCAGCTTTTGTTGTTGTTTGTTTTCATTTTCATGAAATATTTCTTTTACATCCTTTTACTTTCCATCTGTTTGTGCCTTATACAATCTGAAGTGATTCTCTTGTAGACAACATATTAAGGGTTTTGTATTCTTCTTATTATTATTATTATTATTGGGGAAGGGGAAAAACACTTTATTGGGAAACAGTGTGTATTTCCAGGGCTTTTTCTAAGTCAACTTGTTGTCCTTTCAATCTTAGTTATGGAGGGCGCAGCTCAGCTCCAGGTTCAGTTGCCGTTGTTAGTTGCAGGGGGCACAGCCCACCATCCCTTGCGGGAGTCCAACCGGCAACCTTGTGGTTGAAAGGATGCGTTCCAACCAACTGAGCCATCCAGGAACTCAGTGGCAGCTCAGCTCAAGGTGCCAGTGTTCAATCTTAGTTGCAGGGGGCAGAGCCTACCATCCCTTGTGGGAGTCAAGGAGCCCACTGGTCCATGTGGGAATTGAACCAATAGCCTTCAGTGTTAGGAGCATGGAGCTCCAACCACATGAGCCACTGGGCCGGCCCAGGGTTTTGTTTTCTTATCTATTCAGCCCTTCTATGTCTTTTGATTGGAGCATTTAATCCATTACATTTAAAGTAATCGTTGACAGATATGTAGCTATTGCCATTTTATTATTCATAAGTTTTGTTTTATCTTTTTTTCTTTTCTTTTTCTTTTCCATCTTAAAGAAATCCTTCTAATATTCCTTGTAATACTGTCTTGGTGGTGATGAACTCCTTTAGCTTTTTCTTGTTTGGGAAACTCTTTATCTGTCATTTGATTTTAAATGCTAGCCTTGCTGGGTAGAGTATCCTTGGTTGTAGGTCCTTGCTTTTCATCACATTGAATATTTTTTGCCAATCCCTTCTGGCCTGCAAAATTTCTATTGAGAAATCAACTGACAACCTAGTTAAAAGTAATTATTTAGTTGCCTTTCACTTGCTGCTTTTAGGATTATCTCTTTGTCTTTAACCTGTACTATTTTAATTATAAAGTCCCTTGGTGTGGACCTATTTGGGTTCATCTTGTGCTGGGACTCCCTGTGCTTTTTGGTCTTGTATGTCTATTTCTTTTGCTAAGTTAGCAAAATTTTCAGTCATTATTTCTTCAGATAGGTTCTCAATTCCTTGCTTTCTCTCTTCTTCTGGTATCCCTGTGATGCAAATGTTGTTATGCTTGATGTTGACCCAGAGGTCTCTTAAACTATCTTCATTTTATTATTTTTTTTTAATTCTTTTTTCTTGTTTGCTGTTTTGATTGGGTGTTTTCTGCTACCTTGTTTTCCAAATCTAGTCTGCTGGTGATTCCTTGCAGTGCATTTTTCATTTCAGTTATTGTATTCTTCACTTCTGACTGGTTCTATTTTGCGGTTTCTATGTCCTTTTTTTATGCTTGCTATCTCTTTGTTGAAGTTCTCACTTAGTTTCTTGAGTATCCTTATAGCCATTGTTTTGAACTCTGTATCTAGTAGGTTGCTTGCCTCCATTTTGTTTAGCTATTTTTCTGGAATTTTCCCTTTCATTTGGGACATATTTCTTTGTTTTTTCATTTTCGCTGCTTCTCTGTGTTTGTTTCTATGTATTAGATAGACCTGCTATGTCTCCCAGTCTTGGCCAGGTGGCCTTATATAGTAGGTGCCCTGTGGGGCCCTGGTCACCTACTCCAGGTGCTCCAGGATTGTACCTTGTGTGGGTTCGGTGTGCCCTCATGTTATAGTTGAGCTTTGATTTCTGTTGGCACCTCAGTGAGTGGGATTGACTGTCAGGCGGATTGACTGTGAGGTTTGTCCATATCTATAGCTTACAGGCTGCTTTGCAAGGGGCTTACCCAAATGAATTGGAGTTGCCTCAGTGTGCTCTCATGCCTGTTGAGACCACCCTTTTTGTGTGCTGCTTGTGGGGCTAATTGGGCATTGCTCTGCCTGAATCCAGCCTCCAAGTATGTTAGTTTTAGGGCCTCTTGGGAGGGACTCTGATGCAGGCACAGGTCACCCACTGCCTGTGACCAGCCAGGGACTACCTGGTAGGAGCTACAAAGTGATAGCAGTTCTTTGCTGACTGTTTTAAACCTCTAGGCGCATGGAAGAGACCACACTGTGAACTGAGGATGTCTGCCTCCAGTACTGGACCTGGGGTAGCTCCACAAAAAGCCAGGAAAGCTGAGGCCTGCTGTCACCTGCTGGCTGCCTGAAGGTTCAGCCACTGATAAAACCTCATGCAGTGTGCAATTTGGGTGAGGCAGGATCTCACCCAGTCACTAGAGTGGGAAGAGTTGTGGTCACTAGGTTAATGTAGATTCCAGCTTGGTGCCAGTTCTAAGTCTCTAACTACTCAGCAGAAGTCTCAGAGCACCCATAGGTTAGTCTCTGCCCACCTGGGGCCCCTGGAATCCAATCATTTTCCAAGAAAGAGTACAATCCAGGTGGGGCTGGCTGTTCGCTGAGAAAGTGCCTCTGGCACTGGGGGGAGTCGGGTAGGGCAGGTTCCCAGTGAGTCAACAGGGTGGAGCAGTGGAGCTCACCAGACCAATCAGATTCAGATTCGGCCTGACGGGGAGGGTTCAACACAGGAAAGATGGTACCTGCCATCCGGTTGCATGGGAGAAGAGCCACTCACAGAGAAAATGGCTGCTGTCCTCTAGCCTTCACCTCAAGACCTTCTCCTCAATCTGTCCCCCATATGCCTCTGACACCCTTGAGTTACCATCCCAATGCCAGAGCCCAGGGTGAGTTCCTGCGAGTGAATGAGTCTGTGCACAGTCCCCTTAAGAAGATGTCTTGGTGTCCCCAGTCTTCCATCCCTCCCAGAATCTCCACTGTTTTTCACAGCCACATGTTGTGGGTGGGGGGTGGTCCTCTTTTCGGCACCAATAATCCAGGCTAGGGAGCTTAGTGTGGGACTGGGATTACTTGAATCTCTCGGGGGGGGGGGGATCTCCTCGACTGAAATATCCCTCCTGATTCTCAACTACTACATGGAGGTTTCATGTCAGCCCATTTTATATCTCCACCCCTTCTTCCAGTCTCAGTGAGGCTTCTTTTTTATATCCTTAGTTATAAAACATCTGTTCAGCTAGACTTCAGATGATTCACCAGGTTGATTGTTCTTTAATTTAGTTGTAATTTTAATGTGTTCATGGATGGAAGCAGGCACAATATTAATTATTTTTTCATCTTGGATCTCTCCAGGTTATATTCTTTTTCACCTTGCTTTTAACTTTTGTTATACAGTCCAAGAACAGTATTTTGACAAGTGCTAATTTTTTCCCTGTTACTGAGGGAAAAGCCTTCTTAAAAGGCTATCTAGTACTCCATAAATTATGAGGTTTTCACTAATGCTGATGGAGGAAAAAAAAATGATTTGCATACTTGTATTCTGGGAATTATTGCATCTAGTCATTTCAGTTATTTTTTCCAGTCTTGGTTAATTTCTCCACATAAATGAGTTTATCAGCATTCAGCTAACAGATTTGAGGGACACCTATAGATCTCTGGAATTGTCTCTCAGCATTTATTTCTTTTCCAGTACTCTGCTGTGTAAATTATAACTAACCTGGCCTCCTTAAACTCCTAATTTTGTCTCTTCAGTGTAGTGATACTGTCTGGTCTTGCCCAATTTCCCCATTTCTGCATTATGACCCAAAAATTATCTTCAGATAGTAAACTGGAGCAATTGGGGCAAGTGGGACTTACCTCAGTTTTTCAGTGTCTTTCAGAGTTCACTGTCTTTAATTTCCAAAGGTCTGATGTCTTAAAATCATTGGTTAAAACATGTTTTTGGTTGTTTTTTTTCATTGTTTCAGATGAGAGGTTAAAAACTACTCCCTTTAATTCCATCTTGGCAGGAAGCATAAATCTTATCTACTTTTTTTATGTTGAACAAAATTAGTAGAAACAAATTTCTCTATTTCCTGCTTTGTAGGTGGGGAAAAAAACAGTCATCATTAAGCAGTTTCCAGGGGATGCTGAGTATTTTTTTTTTCCTTAACTTGAATGGAATATATGAATAAAGTGGTTCTTTGAGATTTCATAGTTCATATTTAATATTTAAATATTAATTGAAAATATTTATTTAAACATAACCTTATGATAAAAATCTGATCTTGAGCAAATTGAAATTATGTAATAATTTTAAATTAACAGGCACGGGTAAAAGAATTCTTAAAAAGGATTAATTACATAAAAAATAAAATAAAGAGGAAACAAAAACAAGAAAATATACATAGTAAAATCAAACTAAGATGAAATTTAATTTTTAAAGTTTTTATAATTCATCTTTTAAATTGAATTTTAAAATGTTAATAATCTAACAAACAAAGGTCAAAAATTAAGGGATTACAAAAATAAAACCAAAACATAAAAATATAATGGAATAAAGGTAGAATTTAAGACTAAAAAGACAGTTAATAAATAAATTAGACAGTCAATAAATTATAATAGTCATAATCATTTATGCCACAAACTGAGTTTTTCATACTCAAAGAAATAATCTCAAAAATGTTATAAATTATAATCAACATGAAAGATGTTAATAAATCTCAGAATTTCACATAATAATAATAGAGAAAATTAAAATACAGATGCATTGAACAGCAACATTAACTTTAATCTATCTATCTGTTCACCAGTGTGTTTATCAATCTTTTTTTATGTATCGATAGAGACCAGGGAGTTGCAGCTCATAACCCAGATATAGACTATGAGGAGGTCAGAGCAGCCTTTCTCAAGTGAAGTAGACAAAGCAGTGGAGACTCTCAGGCAGAGAAAGTAGCATTTGTTAAGTAATGCATAGTCTTTCAAAGAATGCCCCACTCAAGGCTGAAAGTACAGACCTAAATTAGTATAATAAGAACACTGGATGCTTTCAGGAGAAATACTTCTGAAGAGGTAGGTAAGGGTCAGACCAGAAGGGCCTTTTCTACCTTCCAGATTGCTTATATTTTTATCTTGTTGACAGGGAGGAAGCAGCTTGTTTGTTATATACCTCAAGAGTTTTGAGTGCTACCTGACTGATGCATAGCTCCAAATATGACTGATACTCATTGGTTATATAATCTTGTGTAATTACTTACACTTTCCAACGCTCCATCCTTTCATGAATAAAATGGCGATAAAGATACTTAACTTTTAGGGTTGCTGTGAGAACTATGAGATAGGTAGTGTGGGGCATAGTCTAGCTACTTAATGAATATTAGTTATTTATAATATTATATATAACTCATAAAACACATGACATAAATGAACTATTTATAATATTAGCTATTCTTTTTGAAGCAGAAGTGTGGTAAAGTTTTTCCTTTAAAATTTATTGAATTTTCAATTGTATAAAACACCAGATAAAGAAGATCAATAGGTATGTTTTTGATAATCAAAGTGAGGAATTTTATGATTCTGAAATAGAGCAGTGTTGGAGGTGATGGAACATTGTGACTGAGTAAATGTGGGGAGTAAAGTAGAGGGAGGGTAGCATATTAGTTCCCAGTTTTCTCATTTAACTGATTCCCTTAAAAGGTGTTGCATTAGTAGAAGCAGGTTCAAGGGTAGTAATAATAGCAGCTCTTACATAGCACTTACTTGTATGAGGAATCTAGTGATTGGTATACTAGTGTAACTATCATTCAGTCTTCACAATCAGCATATATGGTAAGTGCTATTACCATTTTACAAGTAAGGAAATTGAGCCATGGAGAGACAAATTGACTTTCTCAAGGTCATCCAGCCAGTAGATGGTGGGGCTGGGGTTCAAGCACAGGCAGAAAAGTCCCATTAACAATGCTTTAACCACTCCACTCTATTGTTTAATTATGAAAGTGGTATGGAGTATGTAGAGTGAATGAGGCAGCATTGTTGATCTTTGCACCCAAACATTTAAAATACTGGTCTCAATTTCTTCATCTGTAAATTGTGATTATCTGAGTAAATAGTTTATGACTGATTACCTTTGTTTGGTGAATAGACAATCCAGTGATATACAGGTATGTCACTGTGTCTGTATATCCAGTAATATATCTGTATATCCACTGTATATTTTGCTAAATATAATTAGGAAGATAAATTTCTAAATCTAGTTATTATTTTCATATTAGGAGTGAGGTGTGAGATGTTCTTTTTTCTTTCTTTCTTTCTTTTTTTATGTTGCTTTATATTTGCTTTGCTCGCAGTAAATATGACAGCACATATACATGCAACGGTGGGGTAAGCTTGTCTTTCCCTCCATCTCTGTGCTTCCCCTTCTTTCTTTGACCTTTCTCATAATATCCTTCCACCACTTGAAACAATTTTCACAACAGAAAAGAAAAATACCACAGTTAGTGAACTCTCTTGAAGGTTTATTTTTTTCCTTTTTGCCAAAAATACACACAAACAATGGGTTATACTTATTCTAAGTATAAAGAATCTTTTTCCAAGAACACCGTAAAATTAAAGAAACAAATACCCTATGAAATATGAGATTGAAATAAAGACCTTCATGGGTACTCCAGTACCTATCTCTTTCTGTTCATTGATATCTGTCTTTTTTCCTTCACTCTTTGTGATCCTTATTTTGGAAGGAGAAATGAAGGATAAGAGGAAGGGTCTGCAGTGAAAAGTGAAGCTAGCTATAAAAAGAAGAGCTAACAGAGAAAAGAAGGCAAGTGGAAAAAAGAAAGAAAAGCTGACAAAATGAAAAGAAAAGAATGAACAAGAGAAAATTAAAATGCATGGAGTGACAAGAGGAATAATGAGTTATGGAAAACTGCCCCCAATAAATTAAAATCTTGAAAATAAGAAAATACACGCAGTGTTAAGGCTTTTGAAAATAGGTGCTTATGTGCCTATTTTATGTACCAGGTTTTGATGTTAAGAAGGATTTTAATAACATCACTTGAACATCCCAGACTGCACTGTCAGTGCAGGAATAATTGATGAGAGTACTGTTGTTGCCATGCCTTAGTATTCATCTAAATGTGTACAAGGTGATTTGTTATGCAAATAGCATGTAAATGAATCCATTGTGACTAACAAGCAAGAGTCTCTGAATGACTCAGTGCTATCATATCCACCTAGGGCAAGCAGTTAAGAAACCTAAAAGCAGCATTAGCTACTGCCAGTGTGTTATAATAGAAGCCAGGCTGATGGTGATTTAACTGGTCTGGATGCTGCAAGGTGGGGCTCTTTTTTTCTAATGTAATTCTATCTGTTATGTTGCATAAACCTACAGTTAATTTATCTTTTTCCATTAAGATCCAAATCACACATAATATAATTGCCTTTGTAAGTAGACAATCCATCATGACTAATGATGCAAAGATGAACCGGATGGCCAAAAGTCTGATGCACTTATCTTTCACAGAATGAAAGAAAAGAACATCTCACTTTGCCACAATATATATGGAGTCTGGAATAGGTAGAAATGTTTTAATTCTTGAAATACTTCAGTTTTAATCAGTATACCCTGGCCATCTCTAACTTCAAAAGAGATTGAAATTCAGCAACATACATCAATCCAACGTATATCAATATTAATTTTCCTACAGGAGAATGTTAAAATGAGATCAGGTGCCTGGGTCCGCCCATGTAAGCCTTCATTCCTTTAGTTCTCATGTATTATGGACACCCTTTATGTGCCAGGCAGTATTATTCCCTGTGCTTGGAATACAGCAGTGAACAACGGGGATAAGTCCTTGCCACACAGAGCAGTAAATAAACAAACAAATAAATAAACAAATAAATACATAACCTCATCTTAAGTGCTATAAAAAAAGAAATAACAGACAAGGAGGATTCAAAGTGACAGTAGCTATAGTTTTGATAAGACAGGTTCTGTGAGACACTAAGCAGATACCGGGACAGAGTTTAGGGTGCAAGATGTTTATCAGTTACTAACACCTGTGAAATGAGGAGAAAGAAGGAGAAATTGGCAGAAGAAGGAGTCAGATTGTGAAGCAGGCCAGACAAGGCCTTGGCCAACTGACTGAGTGGGTACTGCTCATTAGAATATTCCTATAGATAAAAAACCACAGGCCTTTTTTTTTTATCTCTGCCTTGCTCAGCCAATGAATGTGAACCGCCACAGAAAAAGCATTACCTTGAGTGACCATTTTCCGTAAAGGAAGCACGCCCTGAAGGAGCTGACAGCCAGAGTCTATCTTCTGATACTACTCCCCACAGCTGAGCAGTGTGTTTTTCCTTGAAACGAGATCTGGATGGCACATCTTCATATCTACCACATGAGGATAGCAGGAAGGTTTTTCTGAACAGGAAACTGATAGAAATACAAAACTGAATGTTGGCAATATATAAAACTGTGTTTTTATGAGACTATGTGAAGCCAACTTCCAGTTTCCGGTTCCTCATGTTCAGAGCTTGGAAGTTGTCATCCTAACAACAGTAAAAACCTGAACAGGCTGAAAAATCAACAAGTCTTCTTAGATCATAAGAGATGGGAGGACACATCAAGCTACTTTCCCCAGGATGGACGAGGCAGATGGGCAAATACTGACAATCACAGCTTACAAGAGCACAGGCACGGAGCAGAAACCCCAGCAGAGCCCAGTGCCAGGCAGGAAAACCTGAACTGTAATTGATGAGTTGCTGGAGACTCAGTGTGGAAAAGTCTGAGAGTTAAAAGCTCCAAGGGGATCCAGTTGTAGGGCGGCCCCACAATTTTGTGAGATTTACTCCAGGAGCTTGACCAGAATGTGTAAAGCAAATGAGAAACATTTGGTGGAGTGCTCATGGAAATGACTTCTGGGAGTCTGGGCACTGATGATGGGGACAGGAGTACAAGGCAGAGGAGACAGTCTATGAGTATATTAGACATAACAATCAAAATACTCACCAGGCCAACACCTTCTAACAAGCAGAAGTGCTATCTGTTGAAGGCAGCCCGGGGACAACGTTTCATGTGAAGTGCCCCTGCGTCAAACTTGGCACAGCTGTCTAGAGCAAGTTTGCACACCTCACACAAAGAAAGCTAATTCCAACCTAGGCTGGCCGGCACTGACGACTTGGCGTGACACAGAAGTAATAACTGGCCAACCGATCATTGAACTAGAAATTTTGACTTTGAAAGAGAAATTAAAGGGCATTGAAGTCCAGAAGTAAGAAGAGGATCCACAGGCAGGATAGATACAAGGTTACTAATATTAAGAAGGAAAGGCTACTTTTCACCTGAACTTTGAGTCAGAAGAAAGACATATAACGTAAAACAGACAAAAAGATTTCCAAATCCGTAAAGAGGGCATCTGTGCAGAGGCACAGAGAATAGTTGAACAGGGCTGATGGCAGTAAATGTGAGACCCTGGGGCTCTTGTGTAGGTAGCTCACGTGATGAAGCCTGACCACGTGGCACTATGTTCCGTGAGTCCCGGGAGATTTCTGTTTCCATGCCCTTTGTTGTAGAGCCAAGATAACATGCCGTATATGACATGAGATAATTTGAGTTCCTTGAATCTAAGATCCTATCAGCACAGAAGGATAAAAAGAGAAGTGGTGAAAATCTTCCACTGGGGCAAAGTAGGGGTGGTGGGATATTGCTTAGCATTCTTTTTCTACTCCATCCAGTCAGTTTGATGTCACCTTCTTTTGCATTTTTAATGGCGAGTTCATGTTAGTCGTTGAAGAATGCCATATGGTTATATTTTGACAAGGGATCAAGGACAAGCTACTCATGTTATCGCTGCCAAATTGAAACTCTAGATTCCCTTTTCTATCACCCAACTTCAGATCCAACGGAACTGAGTTCAAATGTGAACTCTCCTGTAACTCTATGATTTGTTGCTACCTCGCCATCTGAGAAATGGAGATAATTAATACGTTTCCCCCCAGTATGGTTGTGAGGGTTAGTGGCTGCAACGTGGCAGTTAGTAGGTATTTGATTCATTGTAGTCATTTGTATTAACGGCTAGAAAATATTTAATTCCTTTCGCGTTTTTAAGGCTTGGGAAAAGGGAAGGGGTAAAGACTGGTGGGTGATAGATCCTTGTTCTGCAGGGGAATCAACTGAAGTCAGAGTTGAGGAGGAAAAAATTCATCTTTTCATCCATGAGAGGAATTCTTAATATTCATACATGAAGAAGGAAGCATTTATTGTGTTTAGGTGTGGAATTGCTTGTGTTTCAGACTCTACACAATCCAAGAAAGTTTTTTCTTGACAAGTTGTTTACTTAGTAATTTAAAAATTCCTAAGGAAATGAAATTAACTTTTAGCCTGTCCTGAATATCACGGGTAGTGTATGCCTAGGCAAAACTCAGTTTAGTAGCACTTAAGTAATGGGTTTCCTCTTGAAGAGCTTAGAAGTAATTCATTGAAAAATACAGAATTTTAAAAGTATTTTTAGCATATATATCAAATATGTAAAATAGAAATAAACAACGTTTATGGAAGATCTTATCCTTGCCAGGTGGTACAGCATATTAATTATGCAGGAAGGTACTGACTTATGTTGTACTTTTAAGGTTTGCTAATAATTATGTTTTAATCTAAATGAATAAACTGTTGCTTTATATATGAGATCATCCTTCAGAGCCAAGACACTCAAAATTTCACTTGTATTTCCTGGTACTCGTGTCTTCATTTGAATAAGCCAATCAACAA
This sequence comes from Rhinolophus sinicus, assembly GCF_036562045.2. Classification (NCBI taxonomy): domain Eukaryota; kingdom Metazoa; phylum Chordata; class Mammalia; order Chiroptera; family Rhinolophidae; genus Rhinolophus; species Rhinolophus sinicus. The sequence goes on along the minus strand of NC_133753.1, from coordinate 134,468,268 downwards.
ACTAACAAACATATTCCACAAATTGATCACCAAACCTAATCACAAGGCTTGGCCACACATTTGGCCATCTCCATAAACCAAGTCCACTTCAGAAGATAAGCAGGGTCCATTCCTGAGGCTATTTAAAAGTGTACAATATGTTCAGAAATATTCAATGGAAATGCTCCAGAAATGAATCTTCACAAAATGACAGCTTTGAAGGAGATGATGTTCGTATTGATGAAGAAATTCTAGTGTGTGTGTGTGTGTGTGTGTGTGTGTGTGTGTGTGTGTGTGTGTTTAAGTCAGTCTCCTTTACACTCACAGCTTGTATAGTATTGGCAATATATTTTTTTTTCCCCACAGCTCTGTTACTCTGACTTCTCAGGCCACCCATGGCTTTCCTAACTGCTCTACTCTTCTTGTTTTTCAATCAAACGTTTAAGGGTAAAGAAACCTGGTAAAATGGAATTAGGATAAGGCATGGTGTTGGGATCGGGTCACAGTGTTCTTTCATTCTCCTGGCATCTATCTTCTGTGTGGCTGTGGGTACAGCTCTGCCATCCTTTTATATCCTTGCCAAATAGTTTGGGGTGGGTTGGCATAATTTCTGGCGACAAATATAGCTGTCATTGCTCTTTTAAAACTAAGATATTTTATTCTGGCTTTTCTGTTTTTCTAAAAGTTTGATGGGGCAGAAGAATCTATGCAATAAAGTTAATATTTCTATTGCTTGAATTGCTTTTATTTCCCAACATAAATAATAAAATTCTGAGCAGCAATCTAAATATGGACCTCAACATTGTGGTCTGATTATTATTCTTCCTCCTGTCCTCTATCAACTTATTTTATTTTACTTTTTTAAATTCTGGTACAATTGGCATGTAGCATTAATTTCCAGGCTACAACATAATGATTTGACATTTGTATATATTGCAGAAAATGATAACCACAATAAGTCTACTTGCCATCCATCACTACACATTTTTTTTTCTCCTCCTTTTTCTTACTTTCTCTCTGTTTAGAGTTGTCACATGGTCACAGCTAGTTGCTAGAGAAAATGAGTATTTAGTTGCTCCAACCAACAAAATCAGGGTTCTTTTGGCAAGAAAGAAGGGAATAGATATTGAGCGCAATGCTGAGTGTGCTGCACATATTATGTTCACTCTATTGCATTATTTTTACTTATCTCTCTAATCATAAGCCATGACTTAATGCTTAGAGTCATACTTAGAACATGGTAAGTGTTCAGGAAATGTTGGTAGAACTTTAAAATGTAAATTCTAACAATTTCATATGATTTTTTTTCCTCTGACATACTTACAAAGCTAACTTTTTAAAGTACCAAACAACAAAAGAAAACAAACTAAAACTCTGTGCTTGTTTGGAAAACTATACAATGATTCATTCTACCTTGCTTGGTGTGTATTATTTAGCTTCATGGGACTATAAAATTCAGCCAAACCATTCATAAATGTTAGAATAGAATTTTATATAAATCACCATTTTTAATAATCCCAAGAGAGTAACCAGCTATAAACAATAAAAAGGAAGAGGAGCTGAAGCATTTTAATGTGCAAAGGAAAGAATGAGCAAGATTAAGAAAACCACAAATGAGAAAACCAGCATTATTTAGAAATAAGAATATCTATACTAATCTACTTTCTAGAAGAGCACATTTTGGATATATTGTACAATATACATAGATGAATCTATATATTTCAAATTTGCATTCATAGACAAACCATTTATCTAGGATCCAGGTGTGTGTAAAGATAGAAAAACAAAAGAAAATGGCAGTATATTAAAACAATTATCTAGAAATTCAATCTTCAGCCTTCTTCAGAGTCCACCATTGCCTCTATGCCTACGATTAATAAGAGAAGTCTTATTTTCAGCATGACATGTCTCTGGAAAAGTCATAAAACTGAAGTAGATCTTTAAGGAGTAATAATCCTGCCGAGTACTCACTGGTGACAAAATTATAAATGATGCTGAATTTCATTAGGTGTCTGATATTTAGTAAATAATCGAATTATCATCCATTTCCTTTCCATTAATATTTGCCAAAGAAGGGAAAAGTTATTTCACTGCATCCAGAGATGTATTTTCTTACCAATTAGCATTTTTAAAGCAATCAATTAAGGCACAAAATAATGGTGTTAAATTTTTGTCTTTTTTTTTTCTTGTGGTACAGTAGTTAATAACAAAATGTTTGATTTTACCCAAAGGTAGTTATGCATAAAAAGTATTTTTAAAAACTAACTTCAGTTAGATAATGTATCTACCAGAGCTTAGTTAAATGAGGATTTTAAAATTATGACATCTTTTCCAACTCCCTATGATATAAACAATTAGGAAGATGGAAGCCAGAAACATTTTCTGGTTTTTAGCTCCTGAAAGATAACAGACATCTACAAAGGAAGTCTTTAATATTCATTTTTACATAGCCTGGGAGTATCTGCTGAGCATGGCATGGTCCACTGTCTTTAGATCTAGCATCTACTTTTAACAGGGCAGGAAAGACAGGAAAAGACTCAGATGGAAATAGGTTAGAATGGGGGAACTGACGTACCCTACAGCCAAAACCCAACGTCAAAATATATGACAATACGTAGAATTGTCCAGCAAAGAGTCACCAAAGAGTTGGAGTCCCATGTTAAAGTAGGAGAGGATCTTAACAGGTGGCAGAGACTAGTGAGGACAACAGTTTGTCAGGGATACTTAGATAATCATGTCAAGAACAAGGTCCTAATCACTGGACCATGATCCCATTCACTAGCAAGTTCACCTCAGACCTACCCATGGTCATAGGTATGGGGAAAGTTACCAGGGTGGAAACTTTGGAAAGGAACCGTAGATCAAGCATAGTTATGTGATCTGAAGCACGATGTGTGAGCTCCTCTCTGGAACCAAGAAGAAATACAGCTGAGCTGACTGTACAAAGGTGATAGAATTGCCAAACATAGTCTGTACTTCCCCATGCCAAATCACACATACAAATAATGCTTTTTATTTGGCTACCATTCCCTCTTGAACGACCATCATCTTTTTTCTTTCCCTCTACTCCAGACATCTCAATGCACTGAAATTGAACTTTGACTTTACCTTTTCACTCACCAGTATCACAAATGCCTTACTAACTCTCATATCCAATGGTTTGTAGCCCTCACCCTGAAGCATATGTCATTGTAGAATACTCCCACCTTATTGAAATCAACTCCTCTCTTAACATCCATACACAATGTTTTTTCTGGTTCTCCTTTTCATTCTCATTACTTTTCCTAAATTTCCTTCATTGGCCCATTTCCTAGATTTCTAAGGTTCTCCCCAGGGTTTGAACACTGGCAGTTCTCTTCTATCCCTATAGGATCTCACTAGGAAATTGTATTCTTATTTTCCAGAGTAGCAGTGTTTTATTTGAAGCTCTTTGTGTTAATTATTTTGACACTCAAAAACACAAGAACCAAGCAATAGTTGTTAAGTACCCCATGTTCCAAAATGAAGTTCTATACCACCTATTTAAAATGTGCAATTTTGTGGTAAAAAAAAATACTTTAAAACTGTTAGTCTAGCAATTGCCTGGAGGGTTTAAAAATGTTGGGGTTGAAAAGGAAGAGAGAAACAGAGTTTCTTTGAAGAGAGCCATGGAAATATTATTGGATGTTCACTGTTTTGCGGAGAAAGGAAAGGGTCAGCTTTCACCTTACCACAGCATCCAATGCTTAAAATTTGTCTCCTAATGTTTGCAGCAACACAAGTGAATATTGAATGACTGTTGTAATTTAAAGATTAGACTTGGACACAGAGTGACTACATTGGGAGCCAGCTGTGATTTCTCAGATAGTAAGGAATAGCTGTGTATTTCCCAAGGCCCAAAGAGTAGGGCAGCCTCACTAGGAAATCCTTCAGTGTACCAAAGGTTAGAGATATATAATCATTTGCAGAATCTGAAGAGAGTTTGGTAAGTAACCAGCCAGAAGAGAGCATTGCCTGCATCAGGAAGCTGTAGTCAGATGTTCTGGGAAAGGCAGTCTATAAGGAACCCATGGAAGTACCCATGAGACTCAACTTGGAAGATGCTCTGAGCCCTGAAAGCACAGATGCCAGGTCACTATCAGGAACTAAGATGTCTACGGCCTCTTCTCCCTCGAATCCTGGGTGAGGGCAAGAAGCAGGAAGTGAAGTACAAAATGAGTAAATTTAAGAAATCCATCGCAACCTGGGAAGAGAAGGAGCTCTGAGGTTGGATGAAAGCCAGAATTTGAGAATTATTTAGACTAGTTATTGTATGTTGTATACTGAGACTATTCTTGAAATTACAAAATGATGGAAAGCTTTTTTATCAAAGGGTGATCTAGAGATGGATCTGTTTGAGATTGCATCCAGCAAGTGGGAAAATAGCTCACTGTGCGTGTTTTAAGAGACAATGGGGAAAAAAGTTATTTTCTGCTTCTAAACAATGAAGTCTAGCATTTTGATATGAGTGATTACACTAATGACTCTCATGCTATCTTCAGTCCTCATCTCTCTTAAGACTCATGTTTCTAGCTTCTTATTGAATATCTTTACCTGTTTGTCTCTACATTTGCAGGTACCTTAACCTATCTTATTTAAAACCAAATTCTCTGTAAAGCATGTTTACTTTTTCTATATTCTCTCTCAGTTATAAGAATATTATAATCTAGCCTAACACGATAACAGTCTCAAATCAATCTGACTTTTACTCTCCCATATTCCTGACATTCAATCCAAATACTTATTTCACTCCAAACCCTCTTTCTTCTCCATCTCTGACTAAATTCTATCTATCAAGATTCTTTGCCTAGACTTTTGAAATATTATCTGTCACTCTATCTTTAATCTCAGATTTTAATTTATCTTCTAAACGATCTATTTCCATCTCTGTAAAACAAATTGATTATTGTATCCATCTTTGCCTGTGCATTTTGCATAAGATCTTTCCTCAACTAGAATTATTTTTCCTGTTGGAGAACTCTTAAAATTATTCATGAAGTCCTCATTAGTTTCTGTGTCGTGAGCAGAGTGAGTACCCAATTCATTCTTGATGACATCACTTTGTATGAACAGCTATCACAAGATGATTCACACTGAATTGTGATTATGTGTTATTATCAACCCTCCTTCCTCTAGAGGGTGAGCTCCTTATGTGACTGAAAAAAATAAAATTAAATTAAAAAGACTTCCTCAGTTATTTTTGATGTTCCAGTGTCTGATTGTTGATGGATAAAGTTGATGATGGGCTACATAGTGCTATACATTTTCTTACTCCACTTTTGTCTCAAACTAGGGTTAATCCTAAGAATTATAGGTAAAGTTGAGCCTTTATATTTTATCTGTTGACCCTTTTTAGCAATGGGTAGGTGAGGGAGATAAGGGAGGCAAGAGCTAGGAGCCAGACTGATCTTGATAGGTACTAGGGATTCAGCAAAACTAAAAGCCATTCATCCATTTCAGTTTTATTTTTCTCTTTCCACTATTTTATCCTTTGGTACTTAAAACTAGAGTTATTAGTTTAGCACATTGTTATGAAATCATTATAATTCACCATTGTTCATTTGATTGTTCAAACATCTTTGCAATTTGTTAATAGAAATCATTTGCATATAAGCTTTTTACTTTGCTTTAGTATTTATTCAGTTCTTGAGAATACTGAAGAGTGATGTGTTACATGAATAAGATTTAGCAGCCAGCCTGGACTGAGGAGCTGAGCACGGCAAGTCTAGAAATTGAACGAGGACTTCACCAAGAGAAGACCCACCAGAAAATGCAATGGTTATGCTTATTATCTAAGCCCAAATATAATTGATTTTTATGATAGCTCTTATCACTTTCACTTGGGATATCTTTGTAAAGAAAATTTATTTGTTTATTTGCTAGGGTTGGCATCTAGGAATGAAGTATTATATTTGGAGAAAGAATGTGTGTGTGTATGTATGTGTGAGGGGGGATACTTTTTTCTATATCTATATCTGTTTATATCACTCATATATAAGGAATTTTAATGAATATATGGATCCTTGATTAACGAGCCCCAATACTAAGGAGTATCCAGAAATGTAATCCTGATGTATGATTAGATTATCATTTCTATGAATTTTGGTCGGAATTTAGAAATTTCATCTAATATTCTAATAGAAAGTTTATCTCTGAATGTCATGTGATGGCAACAACCACTGATGAATGAAGCAAAGTGACTGGCTCGATATCATATACATATTACTATTTCAAATTATTGTAGGTATAAGTCTAGGTAACAACTGTGACCTAATCAGCTTTATATCCTTAACACTAATAATTTCACTTCTACGAATAATCTAGGCAAGAACAGAGATTCTGCCCCAGTTCTTCCCAGAATGCCTAGCACCGTGGTAAGAAAAACAAGTATGAAATAACTGATTATGTGTTTAAATTTTATAAAACTTTTGTGTAAGCATAGGCAAGGACCTGATTCTCTACTGGGCATTACAATTTCCTTTTCCTTTGTTTTCTATTACTGTCATTACAGTTATCTTTATAGCTTAGTTAGATTATGTGACTATTGTCTCCCATCACTGCAGAGACCCTTTATTTACTTCCACTCCTCTTTTAAAGCATTACGTGGGGAAACATGAACAGCATGACTTTCACAACTCAAGATTTTAAGGCAATCAGTTCTGCTTACCGGATTTACTTGAGAATAAAGTAACTATAATGGAATACATCCACATTAGTTGACTAACATTTGCTTTTTTTAGGTTAAAAGAAAGCTTTTTTAGGTTTAATAATTAGTGTAAGCTCCAGTTTTCTATGAACCACCTTCCTATCTCTATATCTTGATCTTTTTCTGTTTCTCTCCATTCCCTATTTTTCCTTAATACTGTTTATTTCTATAAAATACATACACATATGTATTTTACATACACACACATATACACTATCCACAGCATCATCATGTATAAGGACCTTTACACAAACAGCGCTTAATAAAATTCAACAATAGAGAGCATTAGCATTAATAATTTCAAAATGATCAGGTGTAGAAAAAAAATGAACTGATGGGAAGAGAAATCAAAATACTGTAAAGTGGGTAACTTTTTAAAAAGTACCTACCAGGAAGATATGTATGGCACTATTCTACAAATCTTTGCTTTTTACAACATTGAATGTTTTAATGTGTGCTTTATGGATTTAATTACAATTATTATGGTTAGTGCAGCTCTTAAGCAAAGCTGTGAAGAAGGTGAAAATAATCTTTGGCATTTCCTATTCTGTATTCTGTGATCCTCACGTTGCTTAGATGGTGTACCAACATCCTACCACTTTCTGTTCATATCCATTACTGCTTAGAATTGAGCCTTTTGTACCTGGAGGTCTGGCCTTCCAAAATGCTCTGTATGCTATGAAATTTAACTCATATTAGTGGGTTTAATTCTTTTATTTACTTGCCAGTAGTCTTAATGGTTAATCTGAATAAGCCAGGAATCTCCAACACAACTAAATACCATGGACTAGTACGTAATACTGTAAAGTAAGAAAGGTCTAAGATAACTTTGAGTAATGAAGACTGAGGAAAACTGGAGATTTTTGTCATGTCTAAAATGGAAAGCCATTATTCATGTATAACCTAATGATATCATGTGGAAATCAAGGCCTAGTATTATAAGATATTTAGAGTTTTTAAGAGAAGGCAGTAATATGGGTGTTCATGTGAAAATTTTAATCCTTTTGAAACACTGTGCAGGTATGATACAAAATATACCTGTAGACTGAATTTGGACAACATATCACTAGCTTGCCACTTCTGTGATAAATGATTTTGAAATAAAGACTTAATAGTTAATAGTGGATTCATCTTTCTTTTCATATATAGTGAGCTTCGTGAGAGAGATTAACACTTAAAAATAATTATAGTTTTATAATGTGTGATAAAAATTGTAGAGGCAAAGGATCCAGGAAGCCCAGAAGTGAGAGAAGGGCATGTTTACCAGCCTCGAATGTTCTCAGGGGGTGCATCCTACAGGAGGTGAATCTTAATTAGCAGAAGGTGTTTACCTGGAACAAAAGGTAAAGGGTATTTCAATCACAGAGTTGCATGTGGGAAGAGACAGAGGCAATAGAGGGTGCCGTGTGGTTGAGGAAAGACAACTTACTTGAGGTTCTTTCCCCAAGAAAGAGGAATTGAAATTTGGTTTCTCAGTGAGATTATTTCAGATAGGAGGCCTCTTGGATTCTTCTTAGGAGTTTCAAAACATAAACTCTTCTGTCTTTTTCTCTCTTTCCCCCTCCAGGTGATTTTGACATAACCTTGCTGCTTCTTTAGATCAAAGGATATTCATCACCATTTGACAACAAATTTTATGGTCATAGAAGTTAAATGTTTACCTTCGGAAGATGTCTAGGTTACTCTTAGCAGATATTTTATTAAAAGATATGTTGCTTTTTGTTCCAACATTTCTACTGTTTTTAAAAGTATATTTATCTCCCTTGTAAGTTCAAGTGAGATAATTGAACATGTGGTTATCTCAGTCATAGGGTGTACACATCTGTGGAAATGTAGTCAGCCAAGTTGGACTCCCTTCAAAGTCCTCATGAAAAACTGTTCAGATTGATGAATGGTTCTTTCTCCCTATAGAACTGACTGCAGAGGCTCAGTGTGTCTATAAATAGAAAAACCCAGATGAAATCATGTCATATCATGTATCATACCAGGTGTAATATATACAAATAAAACATATCGTGAAAAGAATTAGTACAGGTGGAAGCCACATGTGTTAATAAAGAAAGGATATAGTATATAAACATGGAGAGATAAATAAATGTAGAGTAAGTATTTTGAGCTAAACTTTTCATTGATCATAAAATGTTTATATTAATATATTCAAATATTTTTGTATATATGCAAACCTATTTACATTCAAAGAAGCTGTTGCTAGAGTTTATAAATATAACACCAAGAAAAACAGAGTTATCTTTCATCTGTGGCTTTAAGTGGTATGCCTGTAGTCAATTTTTCAATTTTATTTTAAAAACGATTGTTTAGCAATTTGAAAGTTGCTTACCAGTACTCTCTGTCACATATATATTTTATGAAAGATAACCTTGATTGATGATACTGACCTAGCTATGTCATATACATATTTTCAAGAAACAACAGTTTTAGTTCATCTGTTTATTTTTCTGTGTCTTTCCCACTACATTTCTTATTTTATGAATGTGTTAATTTAACCAGTAGATTTCTATTTTGTTTGTATTCTTTTTCATGGCATTTCCAGCTTCTATATTGATTAACTGTTCCCATCCTTGACCAAATCCAAGAAGGCTGATCAATATTTGCTGAGCAGAACTGAGTGTGCAGCAGATCAGAGGGATACATGCATGTCATTGATGTTCTTCTGCAGTGAAAACTATTTTAAGGTGTCAAGTGATTTGTATATGTGGATATGTATCTCTGGGGATACGACAGTGTAATCAATATGTCCTAATACGAAGTCCTAACACTGAATGGTTTCAGCTAAGTTATGATGGAAAGAAAGTGATAGTTTTCTCGGAAAAAAATTAGTCATCCACTCTGTGTCTTAATTGCAATGGAAATAACAATTATTTGCTTGCTTTGAAGCATACGTCTTGAAGAGGCAATATCTTGGAAATGTTTCCAAGTCTATAATCTACCTTATATAGATAGCATTTACTCATTTGATAATCCAGAAATAATATTTTCCCACTTGGTAAAATCCATAAATGATGACTAGTGTGGCTAAATAATTGAGACCAAGTTATTCTGGAAAAGATATGTGTGTGTTGGTCTAAATGATGATGATTTTCACTGTACCGACATTTGTAGATGAAACCTCTCTAAATCAGCTTCTTTTAAATGCTTCATCTTTACTTAAATACTTGGATAAGGGTGAGGTGAGAGACCTGTTTGGCCTGATAGAAAGAAACTGCTCAGATATTTTTAAAATTTTTATTTACTTATTATTCCAGGGTTGCCTCACTTATTGAATTCCATAATTTTTATTTATGCATAAATGGCAGAAACAGGAGACACAGAGCTAAATTCAAAGCCTATAAAGAATAAAAAAAGATAAAAAAGAGCAGAAGTTTAAAGTGAAATGTAGGTCATGCCCCATAAAATTCATAGCATTACTGATTAATTTTTCAGTAACTTGAAAAAATATTTCTCTTTGAGAAGATGCATAAATATAGTTCCTAGACAAGGGCAGAGGGAAGAAAAAGCCATTTTCTTGGTATCCTCCATCTCAGCCAAGACATTGTACTTTAGAAAATTAATAAAAGAGCCGTTACATTAAAAGAAAATTTCTGAGAATCTTTAACATCACCAGAGTGAATTTTCCTTCTATACTTAATTCAAATGAAACTTAACTGGAGTAGTTAGTGTAGGACTGTCATTTTAACAAACATAAGAGACCAGAGAATAATGTAGTTTGATATTGACTTTTGCAAATATAAGGCATTTTTCCTTTTTTAATCGAGAGTAGACATTTGAATGAATCCCAGATGTACTGGAGTTCTTTCCCAGTAGAAGAAAAATTTTCCCCACCAACCCATCTCTGAGGCAATCGAGGGCTACCAGTTAAATAATCTAATTTTGTGTACTTCTATTCTTTCAGTTTTTACATCCTAAAATTAATACTCATTCAATGTTTATAGTTTTATGGCTGTGCATTTTCATTTTGACAATATTATCTACGTGTAAAGGAATGGGAGCATAAGAACTTTGAATATTGATTATTCCGATTTTAAAGTGCAAGTTGCATTTTAAATAGATCTCAGACTGCTATGGCTTTGAGTCACAGGTAATATTATTCAAATTGTGAATAGCCTGATGCTACAGCTGGAGTTGAAACTTGGACAAGTGATTGCATACGAGGTTGGACAACTAAGTTTGCGAACTTTCCACCATGCACTTAACATGGTGATCTTCTAGAATGAGACTGAATGCCACTGTTCACAGAGTCATTGTTCTAATTTTAAAGGTCTAAGTCACTTTAGACATGTTCTTTTTTAATATAATTGACTGTGTAATATATGATAAGGTGAATAAATGTTTATCTATCAATCTTTCTCTGTGATGAAACTTATTGTAAGTTATGTGATCATTCTTGAGGATTTATGTGTTTTCTTGGGGTATGATGGAATAACCCATTTGTCTTTTTTAAGATCTAGTGCTAAAGCTACATATCTTCAGCTGGGAATTAAGGAAAGGAACAGGTAGTTGTATCATTCTTACATGCGCAATCTTATGTGAGTTACACTGAGTTATAATGGTTTGTACTCTACCAACATTTTCCAATGAAACCTCTGTGGCCTTGGAGCAAGTGAGGTGAGGAATGAATGGCCTATAAGAAAGCCCTGATCTGAGGTCTTTTGTTTCATTTACTCATTATCCTAGTCGCTTACTCTACAACAGAACTCTGTTTATGCATAAGGTGTCAGACATAGTAGCTCACATCTTCACTCTGAAAGGGGATTTCTAATAATACATCTAACAAAAGCAGCCTCTTTTTAAAGAGTTAATTTCTTCCTGAAATTAATTTCTTCCTGAAATTAACTTTCTTCATGAAATTTCCTTCTTACTTGAAGAAGGAAAAAATGGTATGTAGAGAAATTATTCTTTCTTCCACTCATTTCCTAGAATTGCTATTTTTTTAAGACAGTAATTCTTAAACTGTAGTGTACACTAGCCATACCAGAAGGGCTGCATAAAACATAAATTGCTAGGTCTTAAATCCAGAGTTCCTAGTCAGTAGACCTGAAGTGGAGTCCCAAATTTTGCATTTCTCACGAGTTTCTAGATATTACTTCTGCTGTTGATTCAGGGACCATACTTTGAGAACAACTACAATAGAAAAATATCATTTTAAGACAGGTTAACTTTATGGTAGAATGATAGGATAATTCATTTTATGAAAATTTTAAAAGGGTGTAGTGACAGCAGAGGCAATTATACGGAATGCATCATCATATAGCTGATTGCTTTGCACACATGTATTAATATACATGTTATTCAACAGAACACTTTCTAAAAGACAAAAATACCTAGATTCTAATACTGTTTAATTGCATGGAAATTTTTCTTGGAAAAAAATTAGTCATCCACTCTGTGTCTTGATTGCAATGGAAATAATTATTTGCTTGCTTTGAAGCATATGTGTTGAAGAGGCAATATCTTGAAAATGTTTCCAGGTCTATAACCTACCTTATATAGTTAGCATTTACTCATTTGATAATCCATAAATAACCTTTTCCCACTTGGTAAAATCCATAAATGATGACAAGTGTGGCTAAATAATTGACACCAAGTTATTAAAATTTGCCATTCCTTAAGTTCTGCAACCTGCTTCTATTTGTTGTTTCCGGGATTATCTCTTCTATACTTCAAGAGAATGCCTTCTAATCATAATATTCCAGAACTGAAAAAACAAATAAATATTAATAATGTTCACATCTTTCATCATTTTTTTAAATGTGATTTCACCTCCACTATTATGCCCAAGTTTTTAATCTCTTTAACTGTCGTGTTTTGTTTTTGTTTTTTTAAAAACCCACACACCATTTTCTTGTCCCTTGTCTGAATCTATTTCTGTACTGTTATTTATTTCTTAAAGTATGGCACATAGAAATACATTCATTATTCTAACTTAGATGAATTATATTTGATTCAAGGACAAAAATATGTTTACTAAATAATTTTTCTTTTAACCACCTTTCCAATAATTCTCATGGCTTTGTTTGCCTCATGTTCTTCATTTTTAGAAATGTTTCTGAAAGACAAAACCATTATCCTTATGGTATGTGTGTGAGTGTGTGTCTGTGTAACTCCTTTTTGCCAAATGTATTATATTGTACTAGGTCACAAAGATACTTAGTTTCCATTCTTCTGCTAATTCATATGAAATAGTTGATTTTAGATTATACTCTTCCACTAAACATGTCATTGTCTTTAAATATTTAGTGCTATCTGAAAATCTTGAAGTTTCCCATAGTGACCTTTTTTTCAAGTCATTGTAAAGATGTCCAGGTAGGTGATACCATGTTTGTTAGCCAAGGTTCTCCAGAGAAACAGAATGAACAGAGAGAAGGATAGGGAGAAGGATAGGCGGGGGGTGGGGGAGAGAGAGAAAGATAGGGCGAGACTGATTATAAATAATTAGCTCGTATGATTATGGAGGCTGGCAAGTCCAAAATCTGCAGAACTGACTTCCCATTTTGAGTCTGAAAGCTGGAAGGCTGCTGTATAACCAGAAATAGCTGATACTCTAGTTAGAAGGTTGACAGGTGGCAAATTCTCTTACTCATGGGAAAGGCAGGATTTGTTCCATTCAAACCTTCAACTGATTGGATGAGGTCCACCCTCATTATGGAGTCTGTTTTCCTAAGTCTACTGGTTTAAATATTAATCTTATTCAAAAACGCTCTCACAGAAACATCCAGAATACTGTTTGAGCAACTGTTGGGGTATCTCATGGCCCAACCAAGTTGACATATAAAATTAAATATTTAGCCGTTATACCTTGGGCCTTGGTATCTTTTCCTAAGCATTAGAAAGAGCCTATTTCTCCCAGCCTTTTTAAAAAAATTATTATTATTAAAATTTATTGGGGTGACAATGGTCAACAAAACTACATAGGTTTCAAGTATACAATTCTATAATATGTCATCTAAATATTCCATTATGTGTTCACCACCCAGAGTCAGTTCTCCTTCCATCACCATATATTTGACCCTCTTTACCCTCTTCTACCATCCCCACTTCCCCCCTTACCCTCTGGTAACCACTAAACTGTCGTCTGTGTCTATGAGTTTTTGTTTCTTTATTTGTTTGTCTTTGTTCCTTTTTTGCCTTCAATTTTATATCCCACATATGAGTGAAATCATGTGGTTCTCAACGTTTTCTGTCTGACTTATTTCATGTAGCGTAATAATCTCAAGATCCATCATGTTGTTGCAAATGGCAATATTTCATCTTTTCTTGTGGCAGAGTAGTTTTCCATTGTGTACGTATGGAAGAGGACATGAACAGAATCTTCTCCCAACAAGACATACAAACAGCCAACATATATATGAAAAAATGTTCAACTTCACTAGCTATTAGGGAAATGCAAACCAAGACCACAATGAGGTATCACCTCACACCTGTTAGAATAGCTGTCGTCAACAAGAAAATAACAAGTTTTGGAGAGGCTAAAGGAACCCTCATACACTGTTGGTAGAAATTTAAATTGTTACAGCTACTATGGAAAACAGGATGGAGGTTCCTCAAAAACTTAAGAATAGAATTACCTTATGACCCAGCAATCTCTCTCCTGGGTATCTACCAAAAAAGTCTGAAAACATTTATCCATAGAGATATATGTGCTCCTATGTTCATTCCAGCATTATTTACTGTGGCCGAGACATGGAAACAACCAAAGTGTCCTTCGATAGATGATTGGACGTAGAAGATGTGGTATATATACACAATGGAATACTATCTTTTTTTCCTTCTTTTGCCTGCAAGTCATTCTCTCTTCTAAAAAATTTGTCTTTCCATTTTATGTTCATCAGCCATTTTTAATACCCTTAACTACATAACTTTGTATTATTTAAATTCTGAGTGAAGTATATCATCTGTTTCTTGTAAAGTTCTATCAAATAACCCAAATAAATAATAAGAACAATTTTTTTTAAAGAATAGTGTATTGCTTTTTACTAAATTGCTATGCATATTTAAGTGTAGAATCATCTTGACTTTTATTATAGTTCCAGATGGTCAGACATGGAATTGAAATTAGCACATTTAATTCACATTTTGTATTTTTCATGGTCTTCTCTGGGTGAGCATCAGAATAGCTATTAGCTTGTACCAGTCCTGTGTCAGAATATGAATTTGGGTGATATATCTTGACAAATGATTTAAATAATGAGTTGCTTTATCCGTGATAATTGCTTATATTTAAATTGGTTGTTAATTAGATCTAGAGCAATGGATTCTAAACAAGCTGATCATCCAATTATGTGTGAACTTGTTAAAAATAAGAAGTCACAGGATTCAGCTGTGGATGCCTGTATCAGGATCTGCAAGATTGAGGCCTTCAAATCCATACTTTTAAAATGTTACTAATCTAATTATGGTGATAAATTGCTGATATGGAGAATATATACGATTATAAAGTTTTTTTAAATCCCTTGATTTTTTTTTCAGGATTATTTGGAACTAGACATTCACCAAAAGTTTTTTCCATAATAAAAACTGAAATAAAGAATTCATTGATTTCTTTTGTCAGATCCTTTAATTTCAAAGGTCAACGTTTCTACTACCATCATTATGTAGTCCTAGTGATTCTTGAGCTGATATCTTACTGTTGATTTATTTTTTAAAAACATATTTTTTTTTTTTGGAATATCAAGCACATAATTCCTTCAAGTCATTTTCAGTTGGTCTTACGTTTTTACACATGATTTGCCTTACCTTGTGGATTTTCTTGTTTTGCTCCCTTTGTCAATTGTACCTTTAAAAATGCCATCCTCTCCCCCCACCCCATGATCTCTTTTGCTTTGCCAATTAGACATACAAGGATTTTGTTTGAGTACCTGGGTTTCTTGGTCCTTGGCACACATTTTGTCTAGGCTTCTAATAAGGTGTTTTAAACAGTCTCCAGGTTTCTGGTAGATTATTTGCTTTTTTCCCCCAACTTCTTGCATTTTTTTCTAATATCCCCATTTTGATGTAGGTCTGTTTTATAAAATTGAGTTAGCATGTGTTCGATGTTTCTTGGCTTTCCCACTCTCAGCAGAATGTGAAACTTAATCATATACTGATCACTAATATATAGTGGTTTGTATAATTTCTGATTCACTTCCTGTCTTTTATGCAGAACTCAGTCACTGTATTTCCTTTCCATATGGATTCTAAAATTACTTGATCTAAGAAGCAGTTATTTATTCCTTCCAAAATGTTTCCTTCATATCTCTCTTCGATGAGAAAAATCCATGGATCCAGATGTGAATAATTAAAATTCTATGTGATTACCATCTGTTCTGATGTTGAGTTAGGGTTAATATTTTTAGCACTGCATATATCTGAACATCAGATGGAAAGGGTCGAAGCAATCATAAATCTCAGCTGATGGCACATTATCTTCAGTGGTGTCTCTCTTGATTGACTGATTAGTTGATCATTTCTGTTCCTTCCATTACCCTCTATATCCCCTCTCTGGACATGCAATGATCTAAGAAGTTTAATAAATATATTTTTGTGTATTGATGTTTTTGTAAAATATGTATTGTTTTATGTGTACTTTTTTATTTGTTGTACTTGTTATATTTCTAAAGAATATTTTAATGGATAGTTCACTTTGCTCCTTACTTTTTAATCAATGCTATGTTTTTGGATAGTGCTATGCATGTATCTAATCTGTTGCTTCTAACAGCTATATAGTACTCCATTGTGCATATCCATCACTTTCTTCTTGTCTCCTCTCCTTGTGATTGGTGACTGACATTACCTCCTACTCTCCAGCATCATTTAGAGCCAGTTCATGGCTTTCTCCACCACTGATTTCTTGATTGCAATTGATTTAGAAAAGCATAGTTCTCTTCCAAGTTGTTTCACAGTCAAATCTTCATTTACACAGCGTTTCTCAACCTCAGCACTATTACTATTTTTGACTGGATGAATCTTTGTTGTGGGATGTCCTGTGCATTATAGGATATTTAGCAGCATTCCTCGCTCTACCCACTAGATACCAGTAGCATCCCCTATTATGACAATAAAGAAGTCTCCAACTATTTTCCAGTTTTTCCTGGGAGAAAAACCCCTTGTTGAGAACAGCTAACATAGATTTTTAAAATATTTAGATACTACTTTTTGTTATATCTTACATATTCTTCACTGTCAATTATAGCCTTTCACTCAGTAGCACTGTATCCTGGCCTTTTTCCTGCTCCTTCATTATTGTTGTTCCAAGGTGTCAATTACATATGGTAACTCATTTCTTGATAAGTATTCCACTTTTATCTGCTTGATTTATATATGTTCTATATAATCATCAGGGAAGAAAATCTTGGCATCTTTAGAAACATGCTGTTCAGTAACTAGCTCATTATATGTTGTTCATATGCAATAATGTTCTTTTTTTAAGTATACGCAAACCAAGCCTGAGATTAAACAGAAGTTTCAGTACTTATCTTTAATTACTTCATTTCAGAGTTTTAAATAACATAAGAACACAAGCCTGTGATTTTATGGTCATACCTTAATTTTAATTATAACCTGAGTTATCTAATTATTTCACATATTTGGCTTTAAGCTGCTTTTGTCTATATTAAAAATAAAGCCTAGCCAAAAGGTCCTCAACTAAGTGGTGGATTCATTACCAAAATAATGCAACTATCTATAGATACCATCTCTTCTCTTCAGACCTAAATTTATATATTTAGGGTCTGAATTATTAACATTTTTCTCTCAATGACTCCTAAAAACATATCAAATGTTATGGTGAAGCTTCCAATTCAAATGGTCTGAAATCATGCAAATAAAATATGTTTAAAAGTTTAAATGAATGAAATAGTCACTAGATTAAGAGTCAAAATATTTGACTAACAACTGGCTTGTCTGTTATTCATTGCGTGTCTTTTGACTTAAGTTCTCTAAATAGAGTTTCCTCAACTGAGAAATGTCAGAGTTTTTAAAGATAAAATGAAATTGAAGTTAAACTCTAAGAATATCAAACAGAAGGGAATATTTAATTATTTGCCAGAATTTTAACAAAATGTTGACTCTCCTCATGTATTATAGGAGATACTGCTTGTGGTAGCACACAATAATATAGAGAATTTCACTTGGACTCCATGAAGCTACTGATGTTGTTTGTTTTAGACTCATCTTTGATCCCAGGTTTTCATGGCTTAATGTCTGCCCCATCCATCAATTCATGCTGCAGTACTATAACTTCCCATTTTCTGTTTGTCACTTGATTTTCCTCTCTATCTTATCCATCTATGTTTGGTCAACACAACCCTCCAACCCTCCTCTGGTTAACATATTTTTGTCCTTAAGTATGCCATGTATGGACCTAGTTAAAACCCCTGGGCTCATGATCTTGTATAAGGGACACAAAAACATATATATGTATGTATATATATTCCTATTCCCTGTAAAGATCCAGCTCATAGATGAATATGTATTAAAACAGAAGAAGCATGTCCAGATAGTATTAGATTCTCAGATCACACAATGCCTCTAGTAGTATCCACCACTGGCTTCCTTTTTCACTCATAACAAAAAACTCAGTGTCCTTGCAATAGTATCCAGTGCCCTACATGATTTGACACATCTGTGCCATCTGACCTCATCTCCTACCACTCAACCCCAGCACATTTCACTTCGGCCACACTGATCTTGGTACTCTTTCTTGAGTAAGCAAAAATAGACCTTGCCATGTTGCTTTTCTTTCTGCTTGGGATGCTCTTCTTTGATAGTGAATGCTTCATGAATATGTGTGAAGTGAATATAGTTTCCTCCACATCCGTGCTTCTCTCTCAACTCTATAGTTATTTTTGAGGGTTAAGGATGAAGGCCAGTTCTCTATTTTGTGACTTACAGTGCCATCCCACCTAAATGTTATGTCTGTTTTCAGTTACTCAGTGATAGTCATTCATCAAACCTCTGTCCACAAATAAATGCATAACTGTGCACTGAATGGATATTTGCATAAACCTACACGTAAGAAATCAGTTTATTATAACATATTGTACAGTATTTTGAATAGAGTTTAAGAACTCAAAATATTCATTTTATTTTGTATTCAATCTATTTTACAGTTATACAAATCACATAAAGAATCTATTGAGTTGAGAATCTGTGAAAAATTAATTTTGCTATTAGTTTTGTGAAAGTTTATTAACCTCTGTGTTTATTGTTTTCTAAAATGCAAAACTTATCTATGTGGGGAATGGATAAAATAATAAATTAAATAATAAACAGAGACATTTACAACATTCAAAATTGAAATCTGTGATACAAATACGGCTTTTTTCTTTAATAATTACCAGAAACTCATGGTCCTTTGAGAAGCAGGTTAAATTAATTGTGATTTATTCTCTCTATTCATGCTGAATTTTGCTAATACTATCTAACACATGAGGAAGCTGTGAGCTTAATCTTTGCCATAATCAGAAAATATATTACAGATAATGTATTCCAGGCTCCCTCAGTGCTGTGTAATGTTTCCAGGCAGCTACAGTCTCTCTGGCAACCAGATTTTCAAAACTACATCTCCTGTGGGATGAAGGAAAGGCAGTACTCATATATTCTAAGTGAGCGTGTATCCAATTTGAACATTTTCATCAACAAGAAAGACAATTACTTTATCATCATTTTCCCATGCTTCCATTTTTGCATAAAGTGTTCCAGAGCAATGAGGGTGGGAGGACACTGTTAACTATAGGTTGAAACATATTATTTATACAAACTCCTTAAATGAATAACACCGACATGTTAATAGGCTGTAGGCTTTAAATCACAAATGCATCCAATACATGTTCTGCCATTTATAAGTGACTTTGGGCAAGTTATTTCATTGCTTAGAGTTGTGTTCATCATCAGTAGATAATATTTAACTCACAGTGCTAATTGGGAGGTTTATAATTAAGAAACAGATGTACAGTGCCTAGAAGAGTCATTGACACACATGGAGCACTCAGATAATTTAGGCTTTAAAAGATCACATCCCCCATTATCCAACTGATGGTAGATGAAAAGCCAAAGGGCAGCACCATATTAAAGGATTTTTATGTGTGTTACAGTTAGGAACTGTGTCTTGATTGACTTACTCTGTGCCTCTCTCATAACTGGTGCTCATTAAATGCTGATTGCTATTGAGTGCTATTCAGTTGTCCAAAGCGAATACGAAGAAAAAGGGGTAGCGGAGAACAGGGAAGGTGGGCCATATCCATTTATTCACCTTTCCATCAGAGTCTATTGATTGTTTCCTTCCTAATGACTTTAGTATTCTGCCACCAATACTTAGTTTCCCAATAGCTACGAGTACAGCAATCTGGACCTTTTCTCTGTCTTTTACGGGGCAGATTCTGGTTTAGTTCTTCAAACCCCTGAGTGATGTCCTGGATTATTACCACAGCACCCCTTTCCTCCAGATCTCCTGCTCTACAAAGCCATACAGAGTGCTTTAGAAATTGAAATCTTAGGGGAAATCGTTTCATAGTAATTTATTTATAACAGAATTCTGCTGTTTGTTTCTCTGAAATCAGTTCACTAAGGAAACAGGGTTCAGTTTTCTTTACAGAATTTTTGTGTGAGGCATAAGGTGATCATATTGAACCAATTTAAATGGAAACGTGTATCTTAGATCTGAGTGTTTATCTCCTCCCTTGACCTAGATTCTTTCTCACAGGGGAAGGAAGAGAGCCAGGAAAGGAGATCCGCCCTAACAGCATTCTATCAGATACCATTAAAACAGAGCTTTCAGAACCCGTGTGAGGGACACATTGCACTACACAATTAAATCACCAGTCCCATCCAGTGTTGGTACCAGGGCAGCTGTGGTTCCTTCTGTCAGTAGTGCCTTCACCCCATCGGTGTGTGAAGAAAGGAGGCTAGACAATTAGCGCAACAAAAGCAGATGCGGAGTAAGATAAAATTACATTTTAATGGTGTCTAACAGCAATTTTATTTTATTTTATTTCATTTCATTTCATTTCATTTCACTTTATTTTATTTTATTTTATTTATTTTATTTTATTTATTTTAGGCCAGGAGGGGAAGGTGTAAGGGGAAAGGAAATGATTTACCATTCTCTGTCACTCTGGGTTGAAATTGGTTTCAGCAACTCACTTGTTATTGCTGTGCATTATAAAGCCTTTATTTAGCTTCCCATTTGGGGATTTTAGTCCCTTTTTCATTTAAAACTGACAAGGAGAGAATATTAGTTCATGAAAGAATAATATCCTCCATATCATCTCTCAAGGACATTTTTCTCCCTTTTCCAGAGACCCTGGGCTTTTGTATCGATTTGCTTTTCTATCTTCTTGCAAATAGACAGCTCTAGGAGGGCTTTGCTTACAGTATCAAATATAATGTTTTCTTCATTGTTTCCAGCGTCAATGATCAGAATATCCACTTCTAAATAAGTTGTCACGGTCGTGTATGACTCTCCTCCAGGTTGGGTTTCAAAGTGAGTCTGCTTTAGACTCTGTCTCTGAAAATGCCCATTGACTTGAATGCCAGTTGGATTAAAAAGGGAAAAAAAAAACTCATTTTATGATTTGTGCAGCTATTTCTGAGCCTAGATTGTTAAAAAAGGTGCCCCGGTGGCATTTTCTTACCGCAAGATTGACAGACTGGGGAAAGCTAAACATTTTCTTTTCTAAAGAACTAGTGGAAAACAGACTTATTTTCAGGATTAACTTGTCCTTTGTAAAAAGTTTGAAACCGCTGAGTTGCATCATGGCCATAAAGCAAAGAAGCTGTTCCAAAGATTTAATTTCTAGCCAGTGTTCAAGCAGCTGTAACAGAAAAAAATAATTTCTTCTGACCTTGCAAGTCACTCTCAGTAAACTGATTTAGCTGAGAAATTTCACAATGGTCATTTCCTTTTCATGTCCAAACTGAGGTTGAGTGTCTTTAACACCCTTTCTCTGAATGTCATATGGTACATACAGGATGATTCAGGTGCTTCCATGCAGTGTGCCTTGCTGGTAGGCTTTTGACTTAGGGGATGTAAAACATTTCAGAGAGTAGGAGGATAGGCACTGTAAGCAGGATTTTTTTTTTTTTTTTTTTTGGCGGGGGAAGTTCATATGCACATATTTCTCAGGAAGCTGACATCATTGAGACTTTTGGAGTATCATTTAACCTGGCTCTTACTTTTTCATGGTTTTTCTTGCATTCCTCAGTGAGTTTCATTAGCATTTGGAGACCAGCTCTGCAAGGAGGGTATGCAGAGGTATCATCTGCTCCCCAGGGAGGGATGGAGACTAATATAACAGAATTTCGGGGTATGAGCAATAGTGCAGAAACATAAACCTCTTCTAGATTATGGGAAACCAGAAAGCTTTTCTTTTGATATTAGTCAAACTCCAAATCTAAGGGCAAAAACACCATAAAACTGCATATTATAATCCAAAACTAATCTCCCTTTCCGTCAGAAAGAGGCTATGCTATGGTTGTAATTGATAACATATTTGCACTTTTTGCATAAATAAATCTTTTTACTGGTTGTAGGTTATTCTATTCCCGATGATCTGAGAACCCCACATTTTCTTCCCGTATCTACTCAAATGAACAATTTGTTGATAAAAATTAGGTAAAAACAAACCTTAATTTTAAAAAATGTTTTAAACATAGATTTCTTTTTTTCTGCTTTCCCTACTTGATGAACTTTTTAGACCTATAATAATCATCTAAGATTCTTTATGATTTAACTTTCCTGTCTATGCCATAGGAGTATATAACAAACAGCCAAATATAAATCTCAACAAAAATATTTTTTGTCTCTTTTTCTCACTCCTAATGAGTTTTCAGTTCAGATGGATCAGAGATGAAAAACAATGGGAGAAACTTGAAGTTGAACTTAATTGGACATTTAGAAAAGTGTCGCTCTAAAAGAGATTAGAAATTGAGGTAGGGAAATAAAACATTAAAAAAAAAAAGAATTGACTGCTGAAAATAGGGAAAAGCGTGGGAAGTGGCTGTACAATAATGAGAAACGCTTTCGGTAAACCACATAAAACACCCATCTCATTACCCTATAGACAGGGGGTATACACACACAGTGAAACATTTGTAATCTGGTGTTTGAGATGAAACAAGGTGCCAGCGGATGTCAAGTTGTCTTGGTAAAGATGTAGTTCATGTCCTCTCAGGTGGTATCCGTCTTGTTTCTCCCTTACCCTGCCTTTAAAGACTTAGACATAGAAACCATGAAAGGGCAGTGGTTTCTACATATAAATAATCATTAAAAAAATAAAAATAAAACTTTGGTACAGCAGGGATCTACCTTTTCACTCT
Organism: Rhinolophus sinicus; assembly: GCF_036562045.2. Taxonomy (NCBI): domain Eukaryota; kingdom Metazoa; phylum Chordata; class Mammalia; order Chiroptera; family Rhinolophidae; genus Rhinolophus; species Rhinolophus sinicus. Next base: position 134,445,254 of record NC_133753.1, on the reverse strand, counting down.
TCACAAAAATGATCACCTGGGACTGTGGTCCATCTAGTCGCTCTGTTCCACTTTCCTTCAGCATCCTCATCATTAAATCCTTTGAAAGTACCTACACTCATCCCTTGTTACTGTCAAGGAAAGGGATCAATAGTGTACATACAAATATGATTCCTTAGCCTTGAAACAGCAACTTGACAATGTGAGGAAATCTGAAAAGTAAATAGAAGAGCCGCCCTCACTCATGTGTTCAAGTACAGCAAAGAACAGCTCCCCAACCTCCATGTCCTTGACCATCTAAATTTTGGTTCAAACCCCATGAAGTAGAAATGGGGATATAAAAACTTCTTTATCTAACAAACTTCCCCTAGTCCTTTGTACTTTCTGGTCTTCTCCTCCCAGTTACACAAACATTATACAATGTCTACGGTCCACTGTCCCCCACAAGAAAGCTGCTTTCATTCATCAAACAATGTTTCACGATCAAGCTTTGCTCTAGCAGGTGGGGATGCAAATGAGACATCACTGCTGCCCTTGAGGGGTTTAATATGCTGCCTTGAGGAACTGACTCTCAATTCTCTTACCTAAAGTAATGCGCTGACTCTGGTCCATCTGAGTGTCTATCCATGACTTTACGTTTTTGGTTCTTGAAATCAGTTCTCATATTTAGCTTGAGAGGGTTTTATGTTTGGGATTTATGCTAGGGGTAAGTGATGATTCTGTGAGTATATGACAGATTATTTGGCTTTCTAAGGCTTTTTAAAAACACATATTCCCAGCCCCAGTTAGGCTCTATTGAATTAGCTTCTCCATGTATGGGACACAGGGGATTCTGATACAGATGGGAAACTACTCTAAGTGACGTTTTCATCAGTCAGCTTGGAATCAGGTGAAAACCACGTGAGTCCTATTGAATCTATATTTGTATTTTAATCTACTTCAGACGTGTGTATAAAATATTTTAAAACCCTGGAGTGGAGAGTTATTGTCTAAATGTGGGATGTATTTTCACATCAGTTTTTTTTTCCCCCCCTTTTTCTTTGTAGTCCTGTGCATAGTTAAAAATTCCCATGATGGATAATATAGTGAAGAGATTTCCTCTGCCAATATATTGCCATACGTATTTCTGGGATATACATAAAGGCAGACAGGGTTTTTTATTGCATAAACATATATTATCTGATAACACAATTTTACAGGATCACCCTGATCATATGTCATGTAAATGTATGCAGTATGTGTTTAGTCAGAGAGCCCCACAGACAACTTGAAAGCTTAATTCTTAATGTTGTTTGTTTGTTTGTTTTTTCTCACCTGCCCCAATGAAACACTAAAGCCCCCAAAAGTATACATGTGTCTAAACACAAATGTGTACCTCCTGCTGGAATTATTCAGTTTTTACAATCCATGTGGCCTCAAAAAGCTCATCTTTGCACCATGAAATCCCTGGGATTTTTCTTTTTTTTTTTTAAGATATTACAGGTGGAGTTCTAGAACCACCTCTGCCCCTGCTGTCTCAATCTCTGCCTTTCCCACCCTGCGGTGGTGAGAGATGGCCACAGCCAGCCTAGCCTCTGTGGGTCTCGGTCAAAGGTTCTCTGGTTAACTCTGTCACACATGATTCTGTGGTTTTGACCATCATTTTTTTCTGTTTTTCCTTTTCCATTTATTCTTTGGTTCCTCAGACCATTTTGTGTTGAGGATGGCTGGACTCTCACATTAGCTGGTATGAATCATAAACGTCTCAAATTGTAAGTGGAAAACACACAGTGATCCAGTTGTCTGTTCACTAAAAGGAAACCTTTTGTGGGTCTGTGTATCTGCATTCTTTATTAAGTTCCGTTTTAAAGGAAGAGACACTTCCAGACTCCTGGCATGTAGTGTGCTTGCAGCAACCTCTCTGTGAGGTACCCTAATAGGGGAGGCTTCCCAGTGACGGGCAATGGCCACTGGATGCAGAGCTGACTTCAGCTCACCTATCCCAGTGACCTTGTCAGAGACACTTAGGTGTTTCTTGTTTTCATCATTAAAATGAGCAAGTGAAATCAGGTAGTCTTCAAAATTCCTATTTTATAATTCTATGGCTCTTTTTAAGAAATCTGCCTTCTCTATTTTGACTTAGCTCTCACGTGTTTTATTTAGCTATTGTATGTTTCCCTATACCTTTATCTGAGTGAGTATGTCTTTCTTTCTCAAGGCTGGGTGTTTGTATTTAAATCTCTGCAGACTCTTTGGAAAAGGATCCTGAAGCAAGTCGAAGCACCGTCCGGCATTTATAAATCCCTCACAGCACGCCCAAATTGGTTTAAAAAGAAATAAAATGTGTTATCTCATAGGCTTAGCTAATCTCAAAGTTATGGACCACCTCTGGATGTAACGGCCTGCCTAATATGGAGGCAAGCTGCCGAGTGACAAATTAAAGCTGATAAGATTGCTGTTCTGCCTCCTCCTCCAAATATTCATAAGTTTTGAGCTGAGTCTCTCACGGAAAGCAGGTGTCATACTTTCTGTAGCAAGATATACTACATATTATATTTGCTTAACAATCATGTGTGAACATGAGACAGAAAATACTGAGCAAATCTATAATCACCTGTTACCCAAATTAAAATTAAGAAATCTGGGTTCAGAAATGCCAATTTTAATTACATGGCGTGACCAAATTTTCCTTACTTAGGAATCAGCTAAGAGGCTGGTATGGGGACTTTTATAGGTAAAATTAATCAAACAAACAAAAATACTTATGTGAGTCTTTAAAAATAATTCACATGAGCTGTACAAAACTTGTCAGCTCATTGATCCCAAATGAAAAAGAAAATTTTCAAATGTTTTCAGAATTAAAGAGATGATCAGTAACCTTTGTTGAATTTTCTCATATTTTCATTTTTATTAGCTTAATCTAGAAAGAGTGCGGTCATGACAAATTTTCTGCTTTGTGAGTTCTAGTTCTTCAGGTTTGTAGTAAAATTAAGTACTCAAAGTAGAAAAAGGGGAAATAAAAACACATTTTGGTTGGTTTCCCTTTCCTCAAATGTTTGAGATCAAATTATATCTATGATTGTATAGATAGATAGATACAGCTATAAACTCTCCTTTGTAAATATACCAGAAACCTAAATTAAATATTTTTAAGGATTGACTGTTTAATAATAGTTTTTTTTTCTTTTCAAAATAATATACCAAGTATATAATCCTATTTTTTTTATTGTAGTGAATGTGTCAGAGAGGTAGCTACTGAAGAAACTAAATTCTTCTTTATTTTTAATATTGTATTAAGCAGTTCTTATCATTGTGAAAAAAAGGCCCAGAAGAATAAGTGATATGTCATGAACTGGCAAAAGTTAGTAGAAAAACCCTATCAGTACCTTTCTGTTTCTCTAGCCGGACAGGTTGGGCTGTAGGTTCTGTATAAGTGAGAGAAATCCTTTCAGATTGAGAAAAGAGAGTCAGTGCATTTTTTCTTTCTGTTACCTTTAACTCATGTATTATGTCAGTAGTTATTTTAGAAAATTACATTTTGTATCCTTAAGATTACCATTCAGTGCATTTAGGTTATGGGGCAGCAGCATGGAAATGGAGTGTTTCTTTCTTGAGTAAGTGGCTCTTCCACAAAAATGAGCATCCTGCTCATGCAGCTCAATCCTCTGAGTCTCAGATTCTTCCCCTACAAAAGTGTGGAAACCACACTTCCTGCGGTGGATTGCAGTAGAGTGTGTGTGTGAAGCCTTTTGTTCACTGCTGGCACATAGTGATGTTAAGGATTTGGAGGATGAACGCCTGCCAGATGCCATCCAGCAGGCTGAGGGCTTTGTCACACTTAATGCTTTCACATACCCTGCAGTAGGCCTTGCTTTGAGTTCCCTCATTTCACAGAGAGGTGAAGTTGCAGAGCTCATCAACAGCAGAACTGACTCAGAACCCAGATTTGCTCACTCCCAACTGCAGGCTCTTAACCACCATACAGCACCCACTCTTTAGATATCTATAGTATTTCTCTAAAAAATGAGTTATTACTCACTATTCTCATTTTATCTCAGAAATAATAGCAGATTGAGTGAGTGCAGAGATTCTAAAAAGGAAGAGGGTGGGGGGATTATACACATATCCAACCAATGTTCTCATCAGTCATCATTAATTTACCAATTAAGCTCTCAAATGGAAAGATTATGGGTTTTCCAACCTTAATGAAAATGGACAAAGTGAAAACAGATCTCTTTCATGTTTGTGTTAATGTGTTTTCTCTCATGTGGTTAGAATTGGAAGGGATTCAGAGTCTGGCTTAAGCACAATGTAAACTGGTCATAAAACCCCACATGGATACAGTTATTTATTGCTGACAGAGTGTTGACCAATTGTCATATACATTGGCTGCCTTATTCAGAGGCCTGGGGAAAACTAGTCCATTTGGCCTATATTCCAAAGTGGTACCTCTTTTGTGCTCGCTTCAGCAACACACATACCAAAGTCGTACCATCTCTCAGGATGACTGTAGTGGGGCTTTTACCAAATCCTGAAGGCTATCTGACTTGGAGGACCTACCTTAGAAAATTCTAGCAAACATGAAACAAAATATAATGGTCACTGAAAGATACAGGATCTATAATTGGCATACCTGAAAATAGCATTTTTCAGATTGCAGGATGTGTGGGTATAGTTTAAAATATGAATCATCAAATCTCTGCTGTATCCATTTGCCTCTGGGCCACTTACACCGTTTCGGCCTTTGCCTGCTGTTTTCTTCTGGTGATTATTCTTGCTGTGCCTCTCTGTGGACAGCTCATGATCTAGTACCTCTAAAACAATGAGTTATTACTTACTATTCTTAATTTATCTCTTAAATGGTCGGTAATTGAGAAGCTGTATTAAAGGCACATATGCTTCCAAGGTTTCTTCCTGGAGTAAGAAAGATAGAAAGAATTTGAATATTTGCAAGAAAATGGACAGTTTACATATTAAAAGAAAAAGTTACCCACAGAATAGTCCATTAAGAAGGAGTCCTAAATAGATTAATGTATAAAAAAATCAAAAAAGCTCATCATAGCATGCATTACTCTTTAAAAGTAATCAAAGTTAATATACTTTTTTCCTGCTACTTTGAAATTTTAGTGTTTCTATTCCTAGCATGAAATGATGAGAATGGAATGAAGTCATATAAGAATATAGCTGATCCTGGCAAAGGGCAGGATGCAAGGAATTCTGCTAAAGAGTGAGGGAGTGGTGTGGTTTCACTACATACTATAGTTTCAAAAACAAGGAAATTCAAGCAGATGTGGCTAGAGGTGTGGCCTTTTCCTGCTGTGTACATCGCCCCCTCACCTTGTTAATAATGATTTGGGACTGGTAGGACCTCATCTGGGGGGTACTGATGAGTAATTTAAAATGGGACAGAAATATGTGGATGAAGAAAAAGTAATGGCAAGGACTGTTCCACACACGCGAACTTAACGTTTCTTTTCCTGTTCTATAAATTATTGTTGTTTAAAATATTTCCCTTTGGGGAGGGGTCATCTAGGTAGACGACATTTTCCAGGCTGTCTTGCTTGCAATTATGTACATCCATGGAAATGAGTTTTGTCCATTAGAATGGAGGTGGAAGTGATATGGGTCACACGACATTTTCCCATAAAAACTTCCTATGTGAGATACTCTGTTTACCCATCTGCCCGAACGATCTTAGAGGACCTAGAGGAGGGCAGAATCACAAGATCTTGCATACCTCAATCATTGCTAGAAGAATAACTGCTAAGAACAGGAACATTAACTTTGGACTGCCATGTGATTTTATTTTGTTAAACAAATGATATTTTGGCATTACTTTAATAGCATTTAACCCACCCTGACCAATGTAATCAATTATAGATAAACCAAACCCCTTTGAAATGTTGTAAGTGATAACTAGCTTATAGTTCTTGGAAACGTGTATTGGAAATGAAAATCACATGCCTTACTAAATTTTATTTACGTGTATCCAATGACCTGAACCCCTACTATAGATAATTACTTCTTATCCAAGAAGCATGGGAACATCTAGGAATGGGATATGGTGGAGAGAGCAGGGCCTTTAGAATGAGAGAATCATAAGTTCCACTTCCACATCTGTCTCTTCCCAGATGTTTGGCATCAAACAACTTACTCTGAACCTTATCTCAAAAAGGTGAAATATTGTCTGCCTCAAAATGAAATGAAATGGTCTGTGCAATGTGCCTGAAATATAATAAGCACAGTATATCAAGATATTTTCCGTTTACCTTTACCATTAAACAACCAAGGGTAACATCTAAAAACATTCTCCCACCCCTGAAAATATACTTAGACAACTTTCTTTTTGGAACCACTTTTCTATTCTTGCAAAAGCATTCTGTTCCAAATGGATGACATTTTTATGAGGCACTATTATTTGTCATCATTTGGTAGATAGTAGACATTAAATATATATTTATTGAATGAATAAGAGAAAACAGAAAGTTAGGAAGACGGGAAGGGTGGGATTCTGATTTAATTGTTCTGAGATTCAGCTTAAGGCACTGAGATTTTTAAAAACTCTCCAGGTGACTTTAATATTCAGCAAGGCTGAGAAACAGTTATCTAAAACTTTGCTATTCAAAATGTGATCTGTGGGCCAGCAGTATCACCGTCATCTGGAAATTTGTAAGTAATGCAGACTCTTAGGCACCATCCTCAACTTTACTGAATCAGAACTGCTTTTTAACAAGAGTCCCAGATTTGTATGATTATTAAAGATTGAGGAGGTACCACTAAAAAACTTGTAGTGATCTCAAGTGTGATTCAGTTAGTCTTTAAACACCATGAAGTCAAACCCAGTAGGAAAAGAATCACAATATTATTTCAGGTGGTGTCCAATGCAAAAGTCATCTAAAGCAGCAGGTGCTTCTGGGAGATCTGCTCATGAGAACAAATACATGTTGTACACCTATATAGCATGCTAGGCCCAATGTGGGATTCTCCATACACAGCAACTAATTTTAGCATTCCAGCAAGCCCATGAGGTAAGTATAATTCTCTCCACAGTATAAATATGAAAACTAACATATACAGAAATTATGTAAATTAAACACAAGCGGGCAATTAGGAAATGGTGTATCCTGGACACTGGGCTGATTCAGCATGGCAACTGGGAATTCTATTATTTGAGGGAAACAAGGGCACCAGAATTCACTTCTAATATCCCAGATCTCAGGACTTCTGAAATGAAAGACATGTAGGGAAGCACATGAGAGCTCAGTTGTGAAAGCCAATTACTGGGTCTTCTCAGATGAATAGAGGAAGTCCTAGCCATTAGTGAGGGATGGCATGAGCAAGCCTAGGAAGAAAGGTCATTAAGAACAGAAAGCCAGAAGGAAGTGCTCCAGAGAAAAATTTAAGCAATTTTAAAATGGGATGAGTTTTGGGAGTTCCCAGACTCTTAAATTTGCATTGTAAAAAAAAATCTCAATCTAGTTGATTTTTGGTTTTTGGGTTTTTTGCTTGTTTTTGTTTCTGTTTTCCAAGCTAAAGTGGAGGGGATGTCTTTTTCTAGACTTCAGAAACCCTGTTTTGTCCATTTGGGGATGTATGCAGACACTCTCCAAATTGCAATGATTTCACATTAACCTAGAGTTACAATGTCAGCTGGAGGCACACTGTTTAACTGGGCAGCTTATGAACTGATAAATGATCCTTTGGCACAGTATGAAGGCTTGCCATCATTAAAAAGTGGTCAGAAATTACATAAATTTATCCCCAAATAATATGAAAACACTGTAAAGACTGAGGAGCTCAAGAGCATTTACACATTTGGTACAGTTTTCTCTTGGATTGCCTGGAAATTTTGCCAGTGTTCCCAAAAGAAAAAGAACAAACTATGCAGTGTGACTTTGGTAGTTTTGATTGGATGTTCTCTGAGAGAACTGTAGAAGGAATGCTGCTCTCTACCATATGCACAGTTCCAATTGGGACTTGATTAAGGTAGTTAATGAGAAAATGTCCTACTCTGGTTTTTTATATCATCTCTGAAGCATAGCTTAAAAAAATACATTAAGGTCAATGCCAGAGTGAACTGTGGGTGTGGCTGTGTGTCACAGCAGAGCTGTGAACAATACAAATGAAAGACAAAATCATGGCCAAAGTATCCCGTACCTTAGTTCAAGAGAAGGGGGAATAGATTGGAAGGATGAAAAAATAAAAATAAAGCTCACAGAATGCACTGGCTTCTTCTCACAAACTTTATAGAGTACAAAGAAGATACATAAGAAAAGGGTACTCCTGAGTAAATGGAAATTCTCTCTTTTGTATCTCTGAGCCACATGTTCAGGATAGTTTAGGAGCCCAAGTGAAGTGAGAAACCGGTATGAAATGAAGATTCCTAGATTTTTCTTCTTGCTCCTTCTCACGGGGATCGTAGAATTGCCTAGAAGCAAATTACACTGGTATACCAGGCTCTACCTGTAAAGGTCAAGTAGAAGGCTTTTAAATTTTTAGGTCCTACTGGTCTACAAGCCTCCATCTACTGGCGGAAATTAAAGCAAAATGCAGAGCTCTGCCAGAGAAATATCAGGAACTTCCATGCTCATATGAAATGGTACGTCTACCATCCTACAGGCATCCATCAATAGGAGTGAAGTAGGAACCCCAGAACCCTTAACAAGATTTCCAAACTTTCTGTCCATGATATTCACACTCTCTCTGATTCTGTGCCTTAGAACCATCAGGACTTACTTCACTGTAGTCTTATTCATTTTTTTTTCTTTTTTTTAAGTCATAAGGAACTCAGGTGTCCCAGGTCATCTTTCAACTTCTAGACACTAATTTCTATAAATTCTGTATATTCTCTTCCCAATTCCTGAAACCCTTCCACTGTACTCTCCGGAATTTGAAGTTCATCATTAACGAAATGTCCTACATTCATATCTTTCTTTGACTATTCCCTTCCTATGTGGCTCTGGGTGAAAACTGGGTCTCCCTTGAACAGAATACTTCCCCTGCACTTCTCTCAACTGACAGATTTTTCTCTTAACAAGCCTGTTACTCATGGGCCCAGAGGTGAATTAATGGTCCTCTTTGTCTGTTATTCCTTCTTCCAGACCATTCTTCCTGTTTCCAACTTCTCCCCATTCAGGCTTTGAATCTTCCTGCAACACACCCTGCTGAACCTCCCCGATGCTCTCCTTTATCCACGCTTCAGTCATTTGCCCTCGTTTCATTGTCACGCTCTCCAAGACTACTTTATCATAATTCTTGGTGATTTTAATATCTATGCAGATGTTTCTTTTAACACCTGGTCTTCCAGCTCCTTGACTTCTCTCTGGTGATCTTTTCCTGCATTTATTTCCTTCAGCCACTCACTCTGTAGTCATTCCTTAGCTTGCTGTTTACTATTTTTCTAGTTTCTTTTCTCTGAGGCTAGAATTCCAAAAATTTTTTAATCACATGGGACCTACAGTACATCAATACATTGCTCCTCCTGGCTTTTCACTTTCTCTCTCTCTCCCTTCATATTCTCACTTCCCTCCTTATCTAGTTTTTATATGTCATAGTCACCTATTTGAATCACTATTTCACATGCCCCCAACTCCTTGTCCCTCTCGTACTTTGTCAGGTGACATAAAATCACATCTCTGATTTTATCCAACTTTCTACCTACTCTACTTTCACCACATAGCTGATCGATGTTCTATGTGTTGGTAAGTCAGTCCTCCTCTTATCAGACCTATTACCATTACTTGGCGTAGTTGAGCATTTCTTCTTTGTTAACCTTTGCTCTTTCCTTGGTTTCAGTATACCACACTCTCCTGGTTTTCCTTCTACCTCACAGGTCACTCACTTTCAGTTTCTTTTCGGGTTCTACCTCATTTTCCCATTCTCATAATTTTGGAAATCTCCAAGACTTGATCCTTGGACATTTTCTCTTTTCAATCAATACTCAGTCCCTTGATGATCTCATTTAGTCTCACAATTTTAAATATCACCTATACGCTACTAGTCTTCAAATTTCTATAACCAGTAAAGGCATCTCCCCTGAATTCCAGAATCATACATTCAACTGACAATTCAGCATCTCTACGTAAATATTTTAAGACAGTTCAAACTTAGTACAGGTTTCCTCTATATCCCAACTCTTACTTTGTGAACTTTTGCCACACAAACTTAGGAACTAAATGGATTCAAATCAGGAAGAACAATTCTACGTCCAAACTCAACTCCTGATATTCATTCCAAAGCATGCTACTCCTATTAGTCTTTCTCATACTGGAAGATGATAATACAAACTTCCCAGTTGCCTCAAGTCAAAAAGAGACCTAGAGGGTGGCCGGATGGCTCAGTTGGTTAGAGCGCGAACTCTCAACAACAACGTTGCCGGTTCAATTCCCTCATGGGATGGTGGGCTGCGCTCCCTGCAACTAAAGATTGAAAACGGCGACTGGACTTGAAGCTGAGCTGCACCCTCCACAACTAGATTGAAAGACAATGACTTGGAGCTGATGGGCCCTGGAGAAACATACTGTTCCCCAATATCCCCCAATAAAATTTATATTAAAAAAAAAAAAAAGACATCTAGAACCACCTCTGACTCTACCCTAATCTGTCAGCAAATTTGTATCCAGAAATCAACTATGTCTACCTATCTCCAGCATCATCACTTTGGTGAAAACCACATATTCTCCTACCTACTCCCCTGCCTTCACCTCATCTGCTGCCTGCATTCTAGTCTCTTCATAGCACCAGAGTGATCCTGTACATCAGACTGTGACTGTTGTGCTCAGAACATGACATGGCTTCCCAGTTCACTCTAGAGTGTCCTACTAGATTTTCCCCCTCTGACCTCATGCCTTAGGACTCTCCCTCTTGCTTACTCTGTTTTAGCTACATTGTCCTTCATTCTATTTTTTTTTTTTTAATTTATTGGGGTGACAATTGTTAGTAAAATTACATAGATTTCAGGTGTACAATTCTGTATTACATCCTCTATAAATCCCATTGTGTGTTCACCACCCAGAGTCAGTTCTCCTTCCATCACCATGTATTTGATCCCCCTTACCCTCATCTCCCACCTCCCCCTCCCCCCTTACCCTCTGGCAACCACTAAACTATTGTCTGTGTCTATGAGTTTCTGTTTCTCATTTGTTTGTCTTGTTCTTTTGTTGGTTTTGGTTTATATACCACATATCAGTGAAATCACATGGTTCTCTGCTTTTTCTGTCTGACTTATTTCGCTCAGCATTACTCTCTCAAGATTCCATCCATATTGTCACAAATGTTCCTATATCATCTTTTCTTACCGCCGAATAGTATTCCATTGTGTGGTATATATACATTCTATTCTTTAAACATGTCAAGTATGCTACTTCCGAACTCCTACCTTGATGTTGTGTCTGCCTGGAATACCTTCCCCCCGGTATCTACATGGGTTCCTTCCTCACCTCAATCAGATCTTTATTAAATGTCACCTTCTAGTTGTGGCCTTCAGTTCCCACCATACTGCTTATCATCTTCCTGCTGTAGCTTTCTCTATGTGATATGTTATTCTTCATACTTACTTATTTGTTTACTGTCTGAGTCTCTCCCAGAATGTAAGCTCCTTGAGGAAAGGAATATTTTTATGTTTTCTTCACTGCTAAATACTCAACAGCTATCAGAGTGTCTGAAACGTATTGGTCACTCAAATATATGCTGAGTGAATAAACATTCCTGTTATACTCGTAAATACACTACCGAGGTCTAATGTATGGGTTTTCAGGTGTGACATTCTTTCTGCGTGATCACTTGATTGGAATTCCTACTGTGACATGTATGGTCACCTAGTGTCTTTCCATCAGCAGACCTGGTCATGGCTTACCACACAAAGGTCTGTGGAGAAAAAAAAAGAAAAAAAAAAAAAAGAATAGGGGTCTGCATTAGTTTCCTAGGGCTGTCATATGACAAAATACCATAAACTGAGTGGCCTAAACAACAGAAACGTATTGCCTCACAGTTCTGGAGACTAGAAGTCCAAGATTTAAGGTGACAGAGGGTGGGTTCCTTCTGAGGGCTGTGAGAAAGAATCTGTTCTATGCCTCTCCCCTAGTTAGTGTTCAGTGGTTTGCTGAGAATCTTTTGCAAGTATCAAAGCAACCTCTGTCTTTGTCTTCATGGCATTCTCCCTGTGAGTGTATCTATCTGCAAATTTCTCCTTTTTATAAGGATACCAGTTATATTGCTTTAAAGCCCACCCTAATGGTATGATTTTAACTTGATTATCTCTGTAAAGACCTTATTTCGAAATAAGGTCACATTATGAAGTTCTAAGAATTAAGACTTAGACATGAATTTTGGGAGAACATAATTCAATCCTTAACGCAGTTTTATGTGTTAATATCCACAGGGATATTATGGAATAACATGCTGCCAGAGGAGGTAAATGTTTAATAATATTAAAGGTCTCAGAGAGAGCAAGTAACTTAATGATAAAAAAGACTTCCTTGAGGTTAGACTCCCTGACTGCCTCACCTATGAGTATAATTGTAACTATGTCTCTATGCCTTCTTGGAAAATGCCATAATAAAGATAATTAGGATACATAATAAGTAGCAAGGAACTCAGGTCAAGATAGTACACTTTCATTGATTTCACTCAAATATTAATCCATCCTAGTAGAAGCAATTTACACACAGAATAATAATTGGAATATTTTAATCCAATTTAAAACCATTCTAAGAGAAGTCTTGAGGGACAATGCAACAGATGTCAGTCTGACCAAGCTGATAAAAGTGAAAGCACCCAGGGATGACCTCTGAAATGATGGATAATGAATGGCATGCTCATTTAGTCCTAAGGCACAGACTATAATTCCTTCAACCAAGTCCAAATATAGAGCTCTTTTTTTTTTTTTTCAAGGCTGAAAACATAAACAGCTGCTGCTACCTCTGAAGTGGTAGAGGAATGACTGCTTAGGGCTGGGAGTATGTTGCAGCAAAATTTATATATAACAGTGAAGTAAAATGATGTTCACATAAGGTGAACAGATTTCTGTGGTAGGAAAGAACGAATTCTGATTTTTTTTTAATGATTAGATCATAATACATTTATTGAGCTAGCTTTAGTTATGCATCTTCTGAGTGTTAGAAACAAGTTATTTTCAGTTGAGTAAGACATTCCTGACCTCAAACTTCTCACGATCTAACAAGGCAGTCAAGAAAATTAATCCTGTTGTTTTATACATTTATAATTCATTCTCCATTCCATCCTGGGATCCACTGATCTTCCACACACACACACACACACACACACACACACACACGCACACATACATATACATATATGTATATGTATATATATATATTTTTTTCCAACAAGGTTTCCTCCTTGTGCTGTAAAGTTTTATAACTTTTCACAAATTCATAGTCATGTATCTATCATTAAAGTATCATATAAAATATTATCATCATCCAAACCACTCACTTCTCCTTCATCTATTCAACCCTCTCAACCTATACCTGAACATACAGTAACCACTGATCATTTTATTCTCCGTAGTTTTGCCTTTTCCAAAATGACATATAGTTGGCATATAATATGTACCCTTTTCAGAATGCAGGATGACTTCTTTCACTTGGAAGTATGCGCTAATGGTTCATCCACATCTTTTCATAGCTTTATAGCTCATTTATTCTTTTAACTAAGTAATATCCTATTATAGGGATGTACCAGGTTTGTTTATTCATTTACCTATTAAAGACCATCTTAGTTTCTTCCAACTTTGGGCAATTATGAGTAAAGCTGCAATACACTTATGTGTAGTCTTTGGCATGAACATGAAAGTTTTCATGTTAGTTGAAATAACACCTGGAAACACAATGCTATATGGTATGGTAAGAATACATGTATTTGTAAGAAATCGCCAAACTCTTTCAAAGTAGCTGTTCCATTTTGCACTTTGAATAGCAATAAGTGAGAGTCTGTTGCTCCTCATCCTCACTAGCAATTGCTTTTATCAGGCTTTATTGGGGGGTGAGCTGGGGATGGTTAGGCATTCTAAGAGGGATGTAGTGGCATCTCATTGTTTTAATGTGCAATTCCTTAATGCCACATAATGTTGAGCATCTTTTCATATGCTTAGTTGTCATCTCTTTATCTTCTTTGATAAGTTGTCTGTTCATATATTTTACCTATTTTTTACTGGGTTGTTTGTTTTCTTATTGTTAAGTTCCAAGAGTTTTTTGTATATTTTGAAAATATAAACTTTGTCCGATATATGTTTTCCAAATATTTTATTCCTAATATTTTCTGTGTCATATTTTTATTTTCTTAACAATGTCTTTCACAAAACATAATTTTTAAATTGAACTTAGTCTAGCTTTTCAATATTTTCTTTCATGTATCATGCTTTTAGTGTTGTATCTAAAAACTCACCATCAAACCCAAGGTCTGGATTTTTTTCTATGTTTCCTTGTAGAAGTTTAATAGTTTTACGTTTACATTTAGGTAAATGTAAATGATCCATTTTGAGTTAATTTTTGTGAATGATAAAATGTTTATGTCTAGATTCATTTTTTTTTTTTTGCATCTAGGCACCCAGTTGTTCTAACACCTATTGAAAACACCATTCTTTCTCCATTGAATTGCCCTTGTTCCATTTTGAAGAATCAGTTTACTATATTTCTGTAGGTTTATTTCTGGGTTTTCTATTCTCTTCTATTTATCTATGTATCTAGTCTTTCACCAATGCCACATTTTCTTGACGACTGTAAATTTATAGTAAGTTTTGAAATACGATAGTGTAAGTTCTCCAAATATTTTCTTCATCAATATTATATTGGATTTTCTAGGTCTTTTGCCTTCCTATGTATACTTTTGAATCACTTTGTTGATACCTACAAAATAGCTTACTAAGATTTTCATTGTGATTGTGTTGTATTTATAGATCAAATTGGGAAGAATGAGTATCTCTGCAATATTGAGTCTTCCAATCCATGAACATGGAATGCCATGCTGTTCATTTTTGATATGCTTTGATTTTCACAGAATTCTGTGGTCTTTAGTATATAGATCCTGTACATATTTTGTTACATGCATGCCTATATATTTCTTTTCTTTTTCTTTTTTCTTGCCTTTTTTTTTCTATTGTAAATGGCATTTTTATACTCATTTCTGGTATATGGAAAGACATTTTTTTATATTAACCTTGTGTCCTATGACCTTACTATACTTGCTTATTAATTCCAGGAATTTTTGTTGATTCTTTGGGATTTTCTACATAGACTATCATGCCCCTTGTGAGCAAAGATAGTTATATTTATTCTTTTCTTTTTCTTATCTCATTGCATTAGCTAGTACTTCCAGTAAAATGTTGAATAGGTGTGATGAGAAAGGACATCTTTACCTTGTTCCAATCTTAAGTGAAAACCATCCAGTTTCTCATCATTAAATATTATATTATCTATATACCCCACATTATTTTAAACTGATAATTTAAAAATATTTATGAACAGGAGTTCTGGTCAAGATGGCAGAGGTAAATGCTGTGCTCACCTCCTCCCATGATCACGTCAAAATTGCAACTAAATTATAGAACAACCACTTGAGAACATATAAGATTAACTTTTGAAATCTTATCCCTCTTTTTGCTCCAATAAACCACTTAGTACCTTCCAAAGAGCTATGGATTCATTTTGAAGTTAGGATAGGATGTAAGAATTTTCTACAGAATACTAAAAGATAAATAAGATCTAATCAGAAGCAGTAAGCTAAAGCTGATAAGCCATTCTCGGGGACCATATTAAGAAGAAAAGGGAGAATTTTAAGTTTTGTTTCTAGGGTGGGATTGTCTCCCTGGCATCCTATTCACCTGATCCCCATGGAGCCATAGCTCATTCTTCAGAATGCCTTATTATAATTCTGTCTGAGGGAGATATTGTCAGTAATTAATAGTTGAGTCAGTAGGAGTTGTGGGAGTTTGTTTATTACACAGGAAATGGGGAATTGAGAGAAGGGGATTTCAATTCTCATTGCCTGGAAGATCTGTTTCTCATATTCAAAATTGGAATTATAAATTGACCACCAGATATAAATATAGTGGCATATTTATATCGAGTGGTTAATTTTTCTAGAATTCTTGGTCTGATAGTGTACTATATTTCAGGTATTATGCATTCATTTAACAAACATCCATTGAGTGCGTTCTCCATGAGATGCATTGGAAACCTACCCAGTACATAAAAGATCCCTATGAACGGGCATGCTCTGAATTCTTAACAGCCGGTTTCCTCATCTAGTTTTGGATCCCAAGTATCTGAACCAGCTCAGTTTCATTAGCAGAGTTTGCCCTTTGAACAAGGCACAATCATTATGTAAAGTCATTTTCAGCCCTGATGAGAGTAATACCTCTGAGTTTATCTTTCTACTTTCTTTTCAGGCCAACTTATTCTAGTCTAATATCTCCAATTTTCATTTTGGTTTATGTTACCTTGTGTCAGAAGAATACAAGAAAATATAATAAATTGTAATCATATGCACCACCGTAGATTGATCTGCATTGTAAAAGGCTTCTCCTAAAAGAAGAGAAGAGATAGGGAAGACACAGGATAAGGAAAATGCAAAAATAAAAAAGAGAACAAAGAATGTGGACCAGAAGGAGATGAGAGAGGCAGAGAGAGAGACAGAGAGAGAGAGACAGAGAGAGAGAGACTTTATAGAGGATAACCTTGATGAGTGAGACTTTGAGTAGAGAGAAGAGCAAAGAGTAAAATTTGCTGTGCATTAAGCAATATACCCTCTTTTTATGCTAGTTTGAAGGTGTTTTATAAATATTTACATTGATTTTAAAGTTTTTTTTCAACATTGTAATATTGTTTTATTGTTATTGTAACCTCATTCAGGTAGCTTACTAAGGTACACCTCTTTCCTTCTTTCTGCCTAACACCTTGCATATTAACATTCTAATCAGGCTAATTGTAAGGCTTGATTCCAACTTTACTCCTAGCATCTATGGCTCAACTCTCGATTCCAGTCCAACCTGCCTGCTAAAGCAAGCCTATGCACATGCATCCTCAACCCACATGCCATATTCTGCACTCTGTCTTACTCAATAAAGACTCTTGGATGTTCAATTATATTATAAAACCCATGCCAAGTGTTTAAAGAAAATAGAGATAATTTTATATGGGGAATTAGTTCCAAAAGGTTTCACAGAGCTAAAAAGACAAAGTAGAAGCTGATAGCAGTGCCAAGAATGCAAAGACACAGGGAGAAGATGTCTCTAAAACTCAGAATCCAAGACCTTGTAGTGAGACATCTGAGCCTATTTGTGGGACTTGGGACCACGAAGGAAATGTAGCCACTATTAAAAGATGACCGGAAGCAGAAATCATAAAGAGGCATATGCTGGCTTCTCTCTTCTCTCACCTTCCAATATTCCATCAGTGCTTCCCATTGACCAAGACTAACCAGAAGACAAAGTGCAAAGAAGCTAAAAAATACATATAATTTGCAAGATCAGTGCTCTACAATTCAGTGAAGAGCAGGAAGTGAGGGAAAGGGATCTGAACACAAACAGAAAAATTACATACATAGTTATTCCTGAGAGCCCAATTCATATATGTACCACTTGACTCAATTCTCCAGTCTATAGCTATTACAGACACTATCTGCTCATTGTATATTCATTCATAGTTATAAGTTATACGCATCCTGTCCCAACTGATGAGGATATGCCCAGGGTTTAGAGTAAAGGACTCTTTAACACTATTCTATGATCACCTACAGTTATAGGCAGTCTATTTATCAATGTTGAAACTACAGTTGGTTTTCTGAACATGGTACATCACAAAGAATACAACTAATGCTGATCCCCACATGAGGGACATTTCCAGGTATCTGTGCATGACAATTTCCTGGTTTCATGCTTTTTGTGGAGGCCAGATACCTGGCTCTTCCCAGATACTCTGCTTTTTGAAGATACCTTATCACCAAGCAGTATTAAGCAACATCTTTCACAGCCTCACCCCTGGATGATGCCCACCAATATGATAGGTGGATTTTGGCAAGGACACAATTGATGACCTGTTACCCTGCAGAAATTTGGCCCTAATTCCAGGACATAAAGAGGAAATGACTCAATTGCGTAGGCCCAGGTCCAGGAAGGCTTTAGGGAAGTTCTGCGTGCACAGCTGGCTGAATTGCCTGAGCCTTCCAGAACTTGTGAATTGGGAGACCTCCCTGGGAGCATCAGAAGCACTTTAGTAATAACTTTTCTATTCTTCTTGATGCTCTGCCATTAGACCTCCCATTACTAATATGGAAACACAATAAAGCTCTGTTGCTGCCTGCCCAGGCTGACCACCTGCTGAAGCCTATGGAGAGAATAATATGCTCAGTGGGGAAGCTGTGTTTCCAATTTGACAAGGTGGCCGATTTTCCCGTGTGTGTAGAATCCATGGTGCTGGCACATGCCCAAATGAGAAACCTACCGTATACTGAATTTTAAACCATAAACTGAGACTGTCCTCTAAACCGTAAGATGAAAACAGTGCAGAACTGCATTCTGCATCCTTTTTCAAATCCTAACTGTGCTCTAGGACACCACTCCCTTTAACATTATCTTTCTTACTCAGAGATGATTTTCACTTCCCTGAATAACCAAGCCAACTAATTTCCTCTTTTGAACTAGTTTTGGAGTTTTCAAGGTCCTCAAAGCTTGTAATAATTGTCCACAACCCACCATTTGCTAACCTCACCCCACTGCTAATAGGTAAATTGGATCATATCATTCAGGAATTCGAATAGACTTGAGTTTATGTAATTTCTTCTCATAAAATCACTAATCTATTTAACACTACACCACAGAATTGACATACATTTTGTTGCTGACTCATGAAGACACCCTCATGGAGAATAATTCTGCTTATTACCTGATTCTTGTCTACATTTCTCCTTGAATAATAGTTATCCAACAACTGACCTTCTAAACAAAGTACCAACTACCAAGAGGGATCATCAGGACATTCTCTGGTGGACTAAAAACTGGCACAATGCCATGAACAGGGACCTAAGTAAGAATTTCTAACAGGAGAGCTTTCCATCAGGCTTCCTGTGACAGAGGCACTAGGGCCTGTCCTGGACATGGAGGATGGCCTCTGGCTTCCATTTGGGTCACATTGATCACCAGTTCCTTCACCCAGCAGTCTTCCATCCTTGGTGCACCCATCCTCTCAGACAGTCTGAATGATCTGTTTCTTTAGATTCCTCCCCTTCCCCAAACAAGGAAGCAGGCAGGGGAAGCTCCTATACCTTAGCACTACAGGGTCTCCACATAGATCCTGTTCCCATTCTCATTCTAAATGCACTTGCTCTGTTCAGAAAGCTCTCATTTCCACCTTTTTATTCTGTTCTTTGTTCTTCTTTCTCTACTCAAACATTCACTGTGAAGTGTATTCTTATGGTCTAATTGGATATCTGTTCTGGCTTAACTTGTGGGTTTTATTCATGGCATCTCACTGTGAAACTCACGGGCCAGCTTTGACCCAACCCAGTACCCAGCCCAGACTCTCAGAAGCCATGTGGCCATGCACCAAGGTTCTGGGCCCTGCTTGTGCAGGAGTTAGCTTAAGACTTAAGTAAGAGAGGACTGACTATATTTGGCTTATATGTATAAATGGTTTGCACTATGAATAATACTGGCTATTTATTTGAGTCAATCTCTTGATCAGAGATGAAACAAAGTATTTTCTCATTTTCAGCTTCTAAGTGTTCAGATCTCAAATATAAACACACACACACACACACACACACACACACACACACACACACACACACAGCATTTCTCCAGACTTTCCTTTTACCTAAAATCCTGGGATGTTAATTAAATAGATATTGGACTTGATCTTCCTAAAGGGGCACTTAAGAAAGCCTTCAAATAGAGTACTAATTGTATATAAGGTCACATAGTCGTTTTAAAGTATTAATTCTCCCCTTTAAATATGAATAATTTTATTTTTCCTCATCTACAGGGTTAATTTTCCATACTTTCTACTCTTGAACATTAGCTTAAGATCCAAAAGAAAATATTTTCTTGTGAATTAAACACTCTTAATATAATTAGAGTTGAACCACCATAAACATACTTCATCATCCATGGTGTAATAAACTAAAACCCCAGAAAAGTGTAAAATATGCCAAGTTTCATTTTATTATTTTAAATAAGTTTTTGGTTTTAAGTTACGGTTGGCATACAATATTATATTAGTTTCAGGTGTAAAACACAATGATTAGATGTTTATATAACTTACAAAGCGATCACCCTGATAAATAGAGTAACTATCTGACACCATACGTAGTTATTACAATATTATTGACTATATTCCCTGTGCTATAATATACATCCCCAAGACTACTCTGTAATGACGAATGTGTACTTTTTAATAACTTTTTTTTTTTCACCCATCCGCCTAATGCCCTCCCATCTGGCAACCATCAAAATTTTCACTGTATCTATGAGTTTGTTTCTGTTTTGTTCATTCATTTATTTTGATTTTAAGATTCTACATATAAGTGAAAGCATATGGTATTTGTCTATCTCTGTCTGACTTATTTGACCCAGCATAATACCCTCTAAGGCCATCCATGTGGTTGCGCATGGCAAGGTTTCATTCTTTTTCATGTCTAAGTAATGTTGCATTTATATATGTACCACTTTATCCATTTATCTATTGAAGGACACTTAGGTTGCTTCCATATCTTGGCTATTGTAAATAATGCTGCAGTGAATATATGGTTACATATGTTTTTTTGAATTAGTGATTTGGGTTTCTTCAGATAAATACCCAGAAGTAGGATTACTGGGTCCTTCTTTGTCTCTTGTTATAGCCTGTTTAAAGTCTATTTTGCCTGATATAAGTATTGCTATTCCAGTTGTTGTTGTTGTTGTTGTCTCCATTGTCATGAAATATCTTTTTTCCATTGCTTTATTTTCAGTCTGTGTGGGTCTTTCAGTCTGAAGTGAGTATCTTGTAGGCAGCATATGTAAAGATCTTGTTTTTTATCCATTTAGCTACTCTGTGTCTTTTGATTGGAGCATTTAATCTATTTACATTTAAAGTAATGGTTGATAGGTATATAGTTATTGCCATTTTTTTGCTCACATATTTTATCTGTTTTCTTTCTTTTTTTTCTTTTTTTTTTTGTTAAAGAAGTCCCTTTAACATTTCTTGTAATATTGTTTTTTTAGTGATGACCTCCTTTAACTTTTTCTTGTCTGGGAAGCTCTTTATCTATCCTTCAATTCTAAAGGATAGCTTTGCTGGGTAGAGTAATCTTGGTTGTAGTTCCTTGCTTTTCATCACTTTAAATATTTTTTGCCAATCCCTTCTGGCCTGCAGAATTTCTGTTGAGAAATCAGCTGACAGTCTTATGGGAGCTCCCTTAGGGGTTACTAGCTGCTTTTCTCTTTTTGCCTTTAGGATGATCTCTCTGTCTTTAATCACTAGCACTTGAATTATGGTGTGTCTTGGTGTGCGTCTCTTTGGGTCATCATGTTTAGGACTCTCTGAACTTTCTGGGCTTGTGTGTCTATTTCCTTCACCAGGTTAGGGACATTTTCTGTCATTATTTCTTCAAATAGGATTTCAATTACTTGCTGGTCTCTTTTCCTTCTGGTACCCTTATGATACAAATTTTGGTATGCTTGATATTGTCCCAAAAGCCCCTTAAACTTTCTTCATTTCTTTTTTGATTCTGTTTTTCTTATTGCTGGTTTGATTGTGTGTTTCCTGTTACCTTATCTTCCAAATCACCAATTCAATCCTCTGCTTCATTTAATCTATTGTTGATTCCCTCTAGTGTATTCTTTTTTTTCCATTTATTGATTGTATTCTTAATTTCTGACTTTTTTTTTTTTTTTGTAACCATTTTTATGTTTCCTGTCTCTTTGTTGAAATTCTCACTGAGATGATTGAACATCCTTATTACCAGTGTTTTGAAGTCTGATCTGGTAGATTGCTGTCTCCACTTGCTTAGTTCTTTTTCTGGAGCTTTGTTCAATTCTTTCATTTGGGACATGTTTTCTTTTTCTCCCAATTTTGACTTCTTCCCTGTTTTGTTCATATGTGTTAGGTAGAGCTTCTATAGAGTGGCCTTATATAGTAGGTGTCCTGAGGGCCCCACTGGTGCAGTCTGCCTGGTCACATGATCTGGGTGCTCCAGGTGTGTCCCTTGTGTGGGTTGTATGTGCCCTCCTATTGTGGTGGCTGAGTTTTGGTTGTTTGCACATCGGTGAGAGGGATTGACCGTCAGTCTGATTGGTTGTGAGGATTGGCCATGGCTCCAGTGGAGGAGCTGTTGTACAGGGGCTGACCCTATGGAACAGAATTCACCTCATCAGTGCTCTGGTTTCTGTCCAGTCTGGTCTTTGGGTGTGTCATTTGTAGAGGTGCTTGGATGGTGCTCTGAACCTGGTCATGAGGCATTTTCATTCTGGGGCCTCTAAGGAGGGGCTCTGGTGCAGATGAAGGTGAGTTGTTGCCTGTGCCCTGCCCGGGGTCACTTGGCTACAAAGTGTTCTGCAGATGGTTGCCACTTGTGCTGGTATTGGAGATGCCTGGGATAGGCTAAGCTATGAACTGAGGCTGGCTGCTGCTTGTACCAGGCTTGGGGTTTCTTTGCAATGGTACAGGGCACACCAAGGCCAGCTGCTGCTTGGTGTTTGTGAAACTTTGAGAGATTTTAGGAAAATTTATGGCTTGGGTTTGCTTCACAAGTGGTACAGGGCACATCAAGGCCAGCTGCTGCTTGGGGTTTGTGAACCTTTGAGAGATTTTAGGAAAATCCATAGCGTGAGCCAAGGAAGGCCACTGGAAGTGGCTTAGGTGAGCCCTTAAGTTGGGTGAATTGGGGTCTCAGGGAATCACCAGGGCAGGGTGAAGAGTGTTAGCCAAGTTGATGGAGACTCAGATATGGTACATACCTGTGTGTGCAGACTGGGTGTGGGGAGGTCTCAACAAAGGGACAATGGCTTCTGCCAGGACATCTTTCTGGGAGAAAGCTGCCTCTATAGCCCTTGCCCTGAAGTCAGACAATTCAATTCCTTCCCGTATGTCCCTGGACCTTTCAAGCTGTTGTCCCAGTGCTGAAGCTCAGAGAGAGTCTGTTAGAGAGTAAGTCTATGCCCAGGCCCTTTAAGAGGAACTCCTGGAACTCCAGCAGCCCACCAACTCACTTAGCCACAATCTTTGCTGGTTTTCACAGTCAGAAGTTATGGGGACTTCTCTCCCCAGCACTGGAACCCCGGGCTGGGGTGCCTGGTGTGGGGCTGAGGAGCTTGGTGTGGGGTTGGAACTCCTCAGGGAGGCCTTTCACAGCTGAGATATCCCTCCCAAGTTTTAACCACCACACCAGGGTATGGGACCAGCCTGTTCTGCGTCTCTGCCCTCCTACCAGTCTTGAGGTGGCTTCTTCTGTATATCCTTAGTTGTAGAACTTCTGTTCAGCTAGACTTCAAGTGATTCTTAATGATGGTTGTTCTGTAGTTGAGTTATAATTTTGATATTTCCCAAGTTTCATTTTATACCAACTTTCCCTGTATTTTTTTCTTAAGTATCAGTAACTATATTCTTTGAATCTCTCATCTTAAACCCAAACTCTGTAATTCCGTGTTTCTAAAATTCTAATGTGAATATAAATAGCCTGGATATCTTGCTAAAATCCAGATTCTGAATCATGAGGCCTGGGAAGGGCTTTGAGATTCTGAATTTCTAATATCTCTCAAATGATGCTGATGCTTCTATTTGCAGACAATACTTTGAGTAGCAAGTATCTAATCAACATATCCACATTTTCTAGTAAGGCATAAGAATTACCGCTTTTCTCTGAAATATTGGCATTTTTTCAGGCAAAAATGTAGAAGCTAAGTAACAGGTTCCTCCTTATGGGATTTCAGACAGCAGCTCTCGCCTCAGGGAAGCCTAGAGTCGGTTTCAATGGCAAATATGGGGCAGCCCCCTAAACTTTTTCTTTTGGTTGTGGCAGAGGTAGCAGGTACTCTGGTAGGCCAATTGTCTGGTATTATGATATATGCAGATAAATGTGCTTTCGTAAACCAGAGATTAAAATTGAAAAAATATAGAATTAAGATATTCTAATCTTATTATTCTAATAAACCTATTTCAGAGTTTGGACTATTTGAGGACCGCTTACTCCATTTGATTATTAGGAGATAGTTACTAAGTTCAGTTTTAAACTTTTCCATGATGTTGGAAACATCTTTTTTTAAAACTTCCTTTGCATATTGATGCAAAGTAGAAACGTAATTGCTGTTGAGCCTTGTGAGAAGTGCAAACATATATACAATTTAATATTCAATTGTTTCGCAACTCAGAAGTTCAAACTTTGATGAAAGAACTCATTTACCCACAGTGGCCTAGGGGGAGCAAGGCCTGTGCTTGAACAATGTCTCCATTAAAACACCTCCATCAAAGGATCAATGCTTGGAGCCATTTCAAAACCTATTCAGGTCTTGTAGGGTAGACCAGTTCAACTTAAATCTTAAAAGAACATAAATTCTGCTTTTCCCTTTTTTTCTAAAACTAAAACTATCTTTTTTTAAAATGTCTCATTATATCACAGTTTTACAGCAGCAATAGCATGATATACATTGGCTTGAATATCTCTCATATCAGTATCTCCAGGAGAAGGGTGGGAAAATTAAATTTCCATGCAAGAAATTAAGAAATAAAAAGTGTGACTTAGAAGCAAGATTAAAAATGGAAATGGACTAGTATCTGGGACTAGATATTATCTAGAAAATGTGGGAAAGCAACCATGTTTTTCATGCAGCGCCACTCCACACTGTGAAATTAATGTGGGTCTTTTGGTGTGCTGGCTACTTCTTTGTAAGTGGTTGAGTAAATTTATCATGTTGGTGTCATGTGAGCTCACTGCTGGCACAGTTTCAAGAAATCTCATTATTTTTTGATGTCTGTGATGGATTAAAGATGAGACTATTACTGGCCTAAGGGTTGGTTAGTCTTGCCTGTCATATTTGTCAGCTACAAAGCAGCTCTGCTAAAGGGTTAGGAGGGCATTGGGGATAGTGGGCCATTAAAATATGGTTCCATTACTTACACTCAGTTAGACTGAGGAAATGGAGGGTAACAAGTGTAAGAGTTGCCCCATGGGATCCATTTTCTTTGTTACACACCCAATAAAGAAAAAAATCAAGGTGACAGCAGAAACAGCAAGAAGCTCTCTCAGCATGGGATGGCCACATCTTGTAATTTCTTATTGTGGGTGAAAAGTGCTTGTCTGGGTAACCTCACAGGCAACTCTGGGAGTTCTGTGGCCAGGCAACATCCTGCATGCTCAGCCCTCATTCTTATAGTTAACTTACCTCGGATGGATCTCTGGCCTCTTGGAGGCAGAACCAGGCTGTCTGAAGTCTTCAGAGTCCTAAATAGAAAAAAGACTATTGTAGCACATGTTGAGAATAACCAGTAACACATTGTGATTGGAAATATTCAAAATATTATCAAGTACACTTTAATGCCTAAGAGCCTAGTGTAAAGTGACCTTCACTATTGTAATTTTAAGGTAGCCATTATATAGACAATTTTTCAGAAATGCCATATAGTACAAGGTAAAGCAACTGACATCTACATTACTAAAATATTGATGATCTTATTTATGATAATGCTTTCTGAGTATTTCTCTCATGCTCATGTAGATGGTACTACTTATGGGTCACAACACCCAGGGATGTAGCTTTTTTTGGGGAATTCTTCCCTGAAGTTTAGCATAATCATTTATGGCACCAAGTACTCTACTACCTGATAGAGATATAGTGGTTTTAAAAAAACATATGTTGATTCCTTGCTTTCATGAAGCTTACAGTCTTGTTTTGTGACAGACATTAAACAATCTTAGTAACAAATATATATTATGTATTTTGTTCAGTTCATTTTAAAGTGTTTGTGAGTCTACTATTTGCAAGATACTGTGTTGGGAGTTCTGGATAATACAGACAGGAAAAACCACAATTTTCTTGGCTGGCATGATGCTTACAGTCTTGTGGGAGGAATCATTATAATAATTAGTAATACATGTATGAAGCTAGGATTCTGTCTGCTTCAGCAAACTCTTTGTCTTCTCTTCCTTCCCTCTTTCCTTATTTCTATTTAATTATTTTACTAATTATTATGTTGATAATATGTATCAGAGACTATGTGTCCATGTATTGACTGATTATTATGTACTAGGCCACAGTACAAATATTTTACATACATTAACTCAAAGAACTCCAAAATTGGTACTATAATTATTCTCATTTTATCCGTAAAGTAATTGAAACAAAGAAAAATTAAATAATTTGTCCTAACAGTAAAATGGAAATGTTGGGTTTTGAACAAATGTGTGTGTAATTTCATAGTGTGTGCTTTTTTTAATCCACTATACAAATATATAGGAGATCTATGTTATATAGTGAGATGTTACTCAGGGAAAACACAACTTTTAGCCAAAATTGAATAAAGAGAAATTATTTCTATAAAATGAAAATATGTACCCAAGCCCTTTTCACTTAATTTTAATTCATAAACAGTGTCCCAAAATAGATTAAAGAATGCTATAAATGTATTTGTTAATATGTTTTAATGTCTTATTAAATACATAAAAATTGTGTGTATTTGTATGTGTACGTGTGTGTGTATACATACACACATATGCACAATAAAAAAGACTTTAGTAAAAAAGTTTTATCTAGAGTCCAAGATGGTGGATTAGGTAAATAGTGTGCTGACTGCATCTCCAGATCACACCACAATTAAAAATAATTTATAGAACAATCAACCTCAAAAATCATCTGAAGATTACCTGAACAAAACCCCTATAAATAAGCATATGAAGAAGAGGCCACATAGAGACTAGTAGGAGGGGCAGAGACACAAAATGGACTGAACCCAAACTCGCAGGTAATGGCTGAACACCAGGAGGGCCACCTCATTGGTGGAGGTCTCTCCAGCAGAGAGAGAGAGGGATCCCAGCCCCATACTGGGCTCCCCAGCCCAGGGGTCCTGTGCCAGGAAGATGAGTTCTAGTAACACTTGGCTGTGAAAATCAGCAAGTACTCTATCAGCCCATCCCAGTGAGATGGAAGGTGGCTGGAAACCCTGACACCCTCTTAAAGAGCCCCCACACAGACTCACCGGCTTGCAAACACTCACTTGTCTCCAGAGGAGGGGCAGCAGCTTGAGAAGCACTAGAAACAACACACCTAGAGGCCAACTTTGGACCACACCAGAGCACTAACTGGTTAGCACCACAAGTGGCACACCCAAAAGGGTTCTCAACAGGCAAAAGAGCCCACAGAGCCAAAGCCTTCTCTAAGGCGTCATCCCCAACACAGCACCCTATACACTGTGGGCACAGCCAGTCCTCAGAGTTAGTCAGCCTGGGAGTCAGTCCCACCCACTGACATGCCAAAGGCAGTCAAGGCTCAACTACAACAAAAGAATACACACACAACACACAAGGGACACTCCTGGAACACACGCACAGGAGATTAAGAAGATTGCACAATTCGACTATACAAAACACATACTACATAAGGCCACCCAGCAAAGACTGAGAGACAAAGGAGATCTACCTAAAAAATAGAAGCAAATGCAGAGCAGCAGCCAGAATGAGAAAACAAAAAAACATGTTCTAAATAAAAGAACAGGAGAAACCTCCAGAAATGGAACTAAATGAAATGGAGGCAACCAACCTACCAGAGACAGAGTATAAAATGCTGCTTATAAGAATGCTTAAAGAACTTAGTGAGAATTTCAACAAAGAGATAGCAAGCATAAAGAAGGACATAGAAACCATAAAAAAGAACCAGTCAGAAATAAAGAATACGATAACTGAAATGAAGAATGCACCAGCAGATTAGATGAAGCAGAGGACAGAATCAGCGATTTAGAAGATAAGGTAGCAGAATACACCCAATCGGAACAACAAAAAGGAAAAAAGAGTAAACAATGAAAATAGTTTAAGAGACATGATGGCATCAAGCACAACAACATTCACATCATAGGAGTATTATTTATTTTTTTCAAAGCTACATGATTTTTAAAACATCACTTAAGTTACTTATTTGGAAGTTAAAAAGTATTAGGAAATCAGGATCATTCATTCCATAACTTAAAAAAATGTATTTTTAATGTGTATCTGTGCTTTCTGTATGCAATATCATATCATTCTCTACTGAGTTTTCAAAATTCAACTTTTAGCTCTCCATGCCTTTCTAAGACTACGAGAATATCTGCTGTATTTGGCACTAGTAGAGTTACTGAAGCTTGGAATCTTACACAACAGAAACATTGTCCTTTCCTCCCCTTAGACAGCTCAGCGGTGTTTTGTAATACAATCTAGTCATTCCAATCTATAAGTGCAACAAAACTATCCCCTCAGGGGTATAGTACCCTTGCTTTCTCCACCCCAGTGCTTTCTAATCTCAGAATAAAGGACAATCAGTGTTTTCTCTGTACATTATCCATATAGTTCCTGTACTTTCCTCCAATTGGCAAAATCTATCCTGCCACTTTATTAATTTTCCATTGAAAAATGAATACTCTTATTAAAAAGCTGACTATTAGGTTTTTTAATTTGTTTATTTTTATAAAGCAAAGTTTAAGTTAGAAATATATTTAACATATTCTATTAATATCTACATAAAGTATATGATATTAATAGAATACATTCATATAGATATGAATAAAATCATGAAATAATATAATGAACAATCAATTATATGCTGAAAAAATGTCATTCCAAGATAAAATAGCTATGTTTCTGAAAAAGCTTAAATCAGGTAAACTACAGAATTTGGAAACATTTTCTGGTATTACCTGAGTAAAAAAAAAAAAGGAAAAAACAAAAGAGAGTGTCATTCTGCCTTTGGATGTCTACTTCAGTGAAAGTGGCAAATTCTACAGTGATACAGAGGAGAAAAATGGAAATCCCTGAGCCTAGGGTTATTCTGAATCTTATCTTCTAACTTATGAAATAAAATTTTAAGGAACGGAAAATGAAACTAAGTTTTTTATTCTTGTAAATTAATGTAATCAGAGCAACCATCTTATATGATGTTAATTTGATATATCACCTAAATATTCAGTATTCATACTTGTGAAATAGCTATAAAATAATCATTTAATAAAATATGAAAAGGTTTTGCTGTAATAATTCCATCTTATTTATGAATATTATCCATAATGGACATGGTCGGCATTTAATAAGCTTCCTAGCAATCTTAATGGCAAAACAAGCTGCTAAGCCCTTAATTCAAAGACAATTGCTTCTTTCTAAACCTGAGATCATTAAGTCGAGGTGATGGTTACTTTTTATAACTGAATGTGTGGATAAATGAAAGTATGAATGAGGAATTCAGAAGTTTTCTTCACTCTTTTGTACTTTCTCATAGGTTCTACACACAGTTACATGCACATACAGCTTTTATGTATTTGAAACTTTGATTTCACTCTTTGTATTTTATGGCCAAAGCTGTTTTGTTGTTGTTGTTGTTATTTTTTAATGGCTTCTGAAAAGCACTATAAAATCCATCTGAATTAAGTCACACAATTGTCTGCAGTTCTTCTCCAAATTCACTAATTATGTAGGAGCCAAGGAGTAATTCATCCTAATGTATCAGGAAGTGATTGTTCTGTTTCTTGTTTGTGGTTGTAATGGCTCTATAGTTACTCAGAAGACTCCAGAGTGTAAACATTTATAAATTATCATTCTCCCATTCTAATCTTTATGCTTGAGTAGTAATGAAAGGTAGATATTTTTCTTTTATCTCCAAATGTTATATTTTAATTGTATATAGTAATGGACTGAGATAATAAAATGCTACCTGAAATGTTATAAACTACACAAGTGATATTAGCCACATAAATCCTGCTAAGAAGAAAACATTGCAACTAACCTTGAAGGAAAGAAAAACAATTTTAAATGGGACTTAGGACTTATAGATTTTTTACTTCAAGCTGTCTAAATGAATAATGAGGGTAATAAAATGACCCTTAATATACTCAGTGAATTTTCATCAATCACTTCTTAAAGTGTCTGTAACTACAAATCAGCAGCTTATTTCTGAGAGCAAATTGTTTGAAGTATCATCTCTATAATAATAGTGTTGTAAAGCCAACATAATAGTGAGTTACTCTGTACAGAAGGTGTGGATCATGCTCTCATGAGTCTTGTTTTCAGACAACATTGGTAGAGTTGGGGAAATGAGGTTAAAAGAGGTGATTAATTCAACAAAGGAAGCTTCTTTGTCTGGAGAAATTGTATTCTAGGTTGTGTGAAAACCAGTAAGATCTTACTAAAATGAAATTCATCTTGAAGGATGTCACAAAAGATGGGAAATGTATCAAAAAATGGAAGAAAAACCAATAAAATACGGTTTTCTAAGTAATGTAAGAAGTGGATACTTGACGTGACCCTCCCCCAAAAATATTATACTAAACTCTGACAGATAACCTGAAGACGTAATTAAGAACTCACTCACTGAGCACTAGGTGCAAATGGAAGTTTGCTTAAAAGCAAGTCATTCCAAATCACTTTGCTTCATCCTCTGTTGACTTTTTTTTCAGTTGAGAGAAAAGCAGAGCCTGATTAGCAAGTCACATTTGAGTCTTGGGAGTCAGGAAATCTGGGAAGAGAAGACAAACTGACCTCTAAAAGACTGCTGAGCAGAATTAAGTCAAACACCTTTCTCAATAAAGATCAGACATAAATGCTATCTCAGAACTAAGAAGGAACATTTCATGAAGTTGTGTTTGAGATTGCAACATGGGGTTGAAGTGAAAAGACTTTTCTGAGGCATATAGATTAGATAGCAAATTACAGACACTATTTCAGTTCAATTAAGATCAAAATTCAGGAAACTAATCCATGAAGTCCTGTTCCTGATGAGATTTAAAAGCTAGGTTTTATTGTTGTTGTTTTTTTCTCTTCACTAACTATTAAGACATTTTAATAAGTTTACATCAAATGTTCATTAAAGTTTAAAATGAGTTAGTTCAATTTGAAGATAGTTTTAGGAGTTATCTTGCTTTTATAAACATTATCATCTCTAAATATTTCAAGATGATATGTGCTGCTTTTTTTTTTTTATCAGTTTTGACTTCAATAGAAGCTGGAAATGATCAAGAGTTACTCTGTGACATTTATATCACAGTTTCTCCTCAGTCTGAACTCTGGAAGAAGTTACGGAGCTTTTGAGAACTCTAGAGTATTGCAAAGGTTTCAAACCCTACAAAAATGAGAAGGGTTAATTAATAGAGATCATGAAAAGCACACAACAGTTTGATTTGATTACTGGCTGGAAAATGTGCAGAAAAATGTGCTTCAAAATAAAGCAAAACATTTACACAAACCAACCCTAATTTTATCTGCATCGGAAACATAGTGTCATCCTTTTCATTTTTGTTTGCTTGATTAAATTTCACTAAACAAAATATATAAGCATTAGTAATTTCCTCAGAAGCATAGTTATAAAAGGGTTGGCTAAATGTACAATAATCAAACCCAAACTGATTGCATTTAAATAAATGTGTTAAATTCTCTTACTTTTATTAAATAGTAAACACAGTGAACAAATGCCTATATACAAATTAAGCTTTTTTAAAAATAAGGATATTTATCCTATGATTCAAATTTATCAGCTTACAGAACAATGAAAATATTAGACCTTAACCAAATTTAATTTGAAACTTATATCTCTAGATTTTGTCAAAGAATATAAATCCAATCATTAATTACCGCGTATGCATAATATCACCACATGTTTAAAATGCAGGGCAGGGAGTAGGGCTTGGCTCACTCTTGATCAATAAGAACTCTTTGAAAATGTCAAGGGACTAAGCCTATGGGTTCCTTAGCCTTTCTTTCTACTGTCGTGTAAAGGGATAGATTCCTTTATTTTCCCTCTGGTTTAGCCTGAGCTTTGGAGACTACAGAGCAGCTTAAAACCGCTATTAGAAGGAAAGCTAGAACTTTTTTTCTGAACAGTGACGAATTTATAGCAGCTCTACTAAAAGACTATAACCCCCTTAAACATCCCTTTAAGAACCAAGTAGCTTAGCCCTCACGGATAAACTGTGAGGAGGTGACATGTGCTACCTGGCGTCTTTCTCATTCCCTTTTAATACATGAACTTGAAAGGTGAAAAAGACACAAAAAGAGATGGTGTCATAAGAAACGAGCAATCACATGAAGAATTTTATTCTTTTAGCTTACCTGTAGTGACACTATTTGATGATTTTATATCTTTCCAGTCACTTGTTCCCTATCATTGTCTCTTCTCTTTATGCTTATCCTTTACTTTCAGTGTTTTCCCGTTTCCATCTGTGTGTGGCTACTTGCTTCACTTGATTTTCTCCCTATGGAAGCTCAGTACACACCTCTTTTTCTACTTCCCACTCCTTCCCAAATCCTGAAATCCTTCACCTTTGCCTTCTATTATCCACAGTACATCATTTGCAAAACCCCTCAATCTCTTCTTTGAACATTCAGCTCAACTTCTTGATCCATAGGAGAACTGCCTCTACTCAAAGGACAGTGCTTCCCTGCATATCACCCAAGAAGTATTTATTTTTCCTCAAACCTCTGGGCCTAGGGGCGAGGTATTTTTCTCTTCTCATTTCCACTTTTATAATGTTCTCTTTCCCCTTGCACTAAAATCCCTTAGATCATAAAAGTATATCACTTATGTTCTCTGAATTCCAAGTCATACTCCTTGTTTCCAGGGAATACTATTGACATGATTCTTTGTAAATTTAACATACAAGTAGGTAAGTCTTCAGCGCTCTGACCTCTCAATTCCCTGAACTCTACTCTAATGATCTTGTCTGCCCCACTAATACATCCATTCACCCCTACAGTCGTACTCCAAACTTATCATTGCCCATGCCTTTCAGAAATGCAATTCCACACGTCCTACTCTCGGACCACTCCTCCTGTCTATCAAGGTCACTCACGATAATAGTCTTTTCATCCTCCTTCAGTAGTTGAATTTCCATTGCCAATCCTTAAATTTCTTCCCTTGCATACACTGTCTCCCTGGCCTCTTGGCAGTCTCTCCCTAGCCTCTCTCCTGTCGTGACACTCTCCTGACTAAATTAAAATCCTGGTTAAATCAGTCTTTTCATCTATCCACACCTGTGCTGCTGAATAGCATGAAGAAAAACATAGAACTATATTAACTATTCTCTCCTTAACCTTATGGCCACAAATCCAAGTTGGATCTTAATATTGCCTTAAACACTGAAAGTAAAGAATAATCGCATGGTTACATTTCAGGAATCCATATACTTGCCCACTTTCTTAGATGACTATTTCATACCTCTTTTCTCTTAAAACCTCCAATATATCCTTTCCCAACTTAACATTCCCCAGAGATTAGGTTTGTAACTTCACTGAGAAAACTGAGGCCTTCAGAAGAGAACTTCTGAAGACTCCCCTTAACACATTCACTCATCTTTCAGCATCTGAACTCATATGTGTGCCTTACTGCATGTCACCTAAGAGTATCTATGATCCTATATAGAGTCAGTCTCACTACTTTTACACTAGAACCCACCCCCATTTCTTCATCAAGGACATCATGCTAGAAAATCATGCTAGCATTTCTCTCCTCTCTTTCTACATCATCAATATTTTGCCCTCTACTGGCACCTTCCTCTCAATCTACAAATATGTTCTCCCTCATATCTTAAAATAAAAATTCCTTCTTTTGACACCTCTCCCCAACTATTTACCACCTCATTTTTGTGATTTTTTTTAGTAAAACCCTTCAGAAGAGTAGTTTATATTTTCTAATTTCTGTCCCTGATTCTCTAGACTAGCTTCACTCTAGAGAGAATTTTCCCTTACATTGCACAAAAAGTGCTTTTGTCAAATTCACCAAGCCGTCCATGCTATAAAATCGAATGGCAAGCGGCCAGATTTCATGTTACTTAACCTATCAGCAGTATTTTCCACAGTTGGTTACTTCTTCCTCCTTGACATACTTTCTTCCCTGGGGCTTCAAGATGTCACAAACTAACACACCAGTCATTTCTCTTCAGTGTCCTTCACTGGCTCTGCCTCTTTCCCTGATCTTTAAATGTTATAATGCCATAGGACTCAGCTCTCGGATCTTCTTGTCTTCTATATCTGTACTCATTTATTTGGTTTCTCAGCCAGTTTCATGGGCTACATCTTCTGCTCAAATTCCAGTCTCACATATCCAACCACCCATTGGACATCTCTGTATGAAAGTCTAATCAACATTGAAAACCTAATGTAGCCCAAACTGAACTCTCAGTCTGGACATCCCCATCTCAATTGATGGCAACTCTATCTTCCTAGTGCTCAGGTTAAAACCTTCAAAACATTTAGAATCGGATCATTACTCACCCCTCAACTGCCACTATCTTAGCGCAAGGTATCATATACGCGTGCTTGAATTACTATTGTAGTTTCTAATGGTCTCTTTAACCCTTACCTCTTACTGTCTATTTTCAGTCAAATGGTCAGCATGAATGTTATAAAATGTAAGTCAGACCATGACGGGATTTTACTCGAATCCCTCTACTGGTTTCCCATTTCTACCTGAGAACACATCAAAATTCATAAGGTGGCCTACAGCTCTATATCTTCTGCCTTTCATCATCCTTTCCCCTTGCATCCCACGGGTATATTCTCTGAACTCATCTCTTACTTCCTCAGCCTTCCCTGTATCTTTTTTAGCCCCATAGGCCTCTTTGATCCTCCAACTTTTTCTCCCATAGCATTTATAACCTTCTTAAATGCTACATTTAATTATTTAATATGCTTATTCACTTACCATGTTTCCCCTAAAATAAGACCTAGTCGGACCATCAGCTCTAATGCATCTTTTGGAGCAAAAATTAATATAAGACCTGGTATTATATTATATTATATTATGTTATATTATGAGACCTGGTCTTACATTATGTTATATAAGACCCTGTATTGTGTTATATTATATTATATTATATTATATTATATTATATTATACCCAGTCTTATATTAAAGTAAGACCAGGTCTTATATTAATGTTTGCTCCAAAAAGTGCATTACAGCTGATGGTCTGGCTAGGTCTTATTTTCAGGGAAACACAGTAGTTGAAGCAGAACCTGAGACAAGGAATGTCTGGACGTTTTTGGAGGTGGGGCAGGAGGAAGAAGTGGACTAGGGAAGGAGGATAGGGAAAGGAGCAGAGCCAATAAGCAAACAGCAAGCAAGCACCACTGTGGGCAACTGGAGTAAATCCCACTGGAGGCCCTGAGAAACAGTGCAATATACACATGTAAGAAGCATAAAGGAACTAGGGTACTTTTTCACCAACTCCTGCATATTAGTATTTGAGGCTGGTCCTGTCAAGGCATAAGAGAGTCCTTAGCAAAGAGGTACAAATAGTTGAAATTTAGGTGAACAGTTATGGAAATTGTCAGTGCCAAGAAGCTATGGGCAGGGCACTAACAGAGTTTTGAATGTTTTGGCATATTGTCTGTGCCTCCGAAATAAAATATAGACTCTAAGAGAACATGAATGTTTATCTATTTAGTTCATGGATGTATCTGAATTACCTAGAATAGACCCTAACACAAAAGAGGTACTCAGTCAATATTTGCCAAATGAATGAATTTGCTTAAGAATTTACCTGTTTCCTATATGTGATGACTTCCTCGTCTATTTCTCTCACCCTTTTCTGATGTCCACATCAGTGTTTCCAAAAGCCTCCTGTATACGCCCATGCAGATGTCCTACAGGAACTTCAAATGCCAGATGATGCAAAACACACTTACCTCTACACCAACATCAGCCTCAGACTTGGTTACTCTATCATTATCCCCACACTCTAAGAATAGAGGTGGTGGTGTCAGCTCGAGTTGTTCCCTGTCATGCTCAATTTACAAATTTTACCACTGAACTACTTCTGCCATCTATATTCTCCTTTACATTTCTAGGGCAAGTATTTTCGATCAGATATGAGTAATTTATTTTATGGAAAATTGCAATAACCTTTGAAATACCCTGAAAAAAAAACAAACTCAGCTTATTAACAGTAGTCATTCAACTCTATTACAATAGTCTCAGAATGATATTTATAAGGCACAAATATAATTGTGTCATTTTCTTCCTTAAAATTTTTGAATGACTATTAGTCATTTAAAGAACATGTTTTAAATTCATTATCGTGGCATGCAAGATCTTTCCCTTCTAATCATATCCTTTCTTTCTCAGCCACTCCCCAGTTTAATTCATTTATAAATTTATTTAACTAATCTATACTACTATGTTCCACACCCCATGCTAAGTACTATTACTTAAGAGTGTCTTTTCCGGAGTAGGCTTAAAGTGAACTCTTTAAAATAAATAAATATATATTTAAGTATGACTATGTATTTATAAATATATGCTAAATAAATGTATGTATTTAAAACATAAAAAATATTAATCATATATGTGACTAATCAAAGAGTTTTCTACTTTTTAAATTTATAATAATAAAGACATCACATTTTAACTATGCTGATGTGATTGTTTCAAAGAAACCTTTTCTAGCCCAACTTATTACCTTTCAGATGCAGAAAACTTTGTTCATGGTGAGACTTGATCAAAACTCCATTACCTCATTTGAAATGTATTTGATGATTAGATCTCTCTCTATGCTCCAATTCTATCAACACAGCAACAAAGCATTATATGTTCCATTTGTTGAAATGTGCATATTTTATTTTTTAAAATCATATAGATCTTAATTTGATTATCTAGAAACAATAAAAAGTAATACTGCTCTAATCCTATTTCCCATGAAAGAGAAAAATAGAAATGTTATGTTGGGGGAGGGTTGTCAAGCCTGAAGAGGAATATTATCAAGGGCTTCCCAGAACAAGTAAGCAGTGTGAAAAAGATAGACACATCCTTCCTTATGGAGCTCATTGTTTAGTAGGAATGATAGAAATACCAGCAAAAAAATACATATATAATTACACAGAGTACTTACAAGAAGAATGAATGATTAGATAGGATGGACAGAGAAGGCCTCTCTGGGGTAGAGTTTGATCTGAGACCTGACGTGGAAAAGGAGCAGCCATGTGAAGAACTAATAAGCAAATCTTCAGGGCAGAGGAAACAGAATACCCAAAGGCAGATGGGAAAGATTTTATTGTGTTCAAGACTCTGAGAAAGATTTGTAGCTAGAGCACAATTGGTCAGGGAAGAGGAGAAGGAAATGCATTTAGAAACGAAGATGGAGACTGGATAGGGAAAGTCTTGGTAAGGAGTATGCATTTTATTCTCGGTACTGTGGGAAGTCTTCAAAGGGGCTATCAACAAGAAATTACTTGTCAAATATGTAAACAGTATTATTCTGATTTCTGTATGAAAATGGATTGTAAAGAGATGAGAGTAAAAGCAGAGAGACCACTGAGAGATATCTATGGGATTATTGAACAGGTAGGGGCATCAAATGGGCATCTATGTTCAAGGTCTGACAATTAAGTTCATGAACTTGTTGCAACAATGTTGCTAACCTTTTTTGCTATCAGAAGGAGTATTCACTCTGAACTTGTACCAATTGAACAAACAGTTAATCAAGTTTACTATTTGGAAGTGCTGAAAAAAGCTGCATGAAAAAATTAGGCAACCTGAACTTTTTCCCAACAATTCATGGCTCTTGCATCATGACAATGCACCAGCGCACATGGCACTGTCTGTGAGGGAGTTTTTAGCCAGTCAACAAATAACTGTATTGGAACACCCTCCCTACTCACCTGATCTGGCCCCCAATGACTTACTTCTTTACCCAAAGATAAAGGAAATATTGAAAGGAAGACATTTTGATGACATTCAGGACATCAAGGGTAATACGACAACAGGTCTGATGGCCATTCTAGAAAAAGAGTTCTAAAATTGCTTTGAAGGGTGCACTAGGTGCTGGCGTTAGTGCATAGCTTCCCAAAGGGAGTACTTCGAAGGTGACCGTAGTGATATTCAGCAGTGAGGTATGTAGCACTTTTTCTAGGATGAGTTCGCAAACTTAATTGTCTGACTTCGTATACTCATATCTGGAGTTACAAGGCATATTGTCTGTTCAGACTGCCGTTACAAAATACCATGTACTGGGCGGCTTCAACAACAGGAATTTATTTTATCACAGTTTTGGAGTCTGGGAAGTCCAAGATCAGGGTGCCAATTATGTAGGTTTCCTTCTGAGGTCTCTTCTCTTGGCTTGTAGGTAGCTGCCATCTGGCTATGTATTCACATGGCCTCTTTCTGCTTATGCAGAGAAAGAAAGCTCTCTGGTGTCTGCAAGTGTGTGTGTGTGTGTGTGTGTGTGTGTGTGTGCACGTGTGTCTTCTTACAAGGATCTAATTCCATAGGACCAGAGCCCCACCCTCATGATATCATTTAACCCTAATTACCTCCCAAAGACCCCATCTCCAAACACCATCACACTGGGGATAATAGCTTCAACATATGAATTTTGGGGGGATGTAATTCAGTCCATACACAGGGTAAGAAGGAAATCAGAACGTAGAATGTATGCAGTTTCTAATGGTGAGAACACTGGGAGTTTCATTTTTATATCTTTATGATTTAACATAAGCTCTCTCTTCCTTAGAACCTGAATCCACTTTCTGCCTTGGCTTCCATCATTAAAAATATTGTGATCGTTTATCGAGTGTTACCAAAGTGCCAGGCTCTTTATATCCATTCGTGGTAATCACAACTTTGTCTGGTGGACATTGTCATCTGCATATCACTGGTGAGGACACTGAAGCCTAGAAAGTATGAATCTCTTGACCAAAGTCCCAGAAGCACGATTTGACCCCTGGGCTATGTGACTCTATATTCATCACTTTCATCGATTCCTCTGAGCTCCCTAAACGAATCCCACAAGGCCACAAGTTAGATTTTACCTTCTGATAAATTTTACTTATAATGCTTTTCTCAAGCTTCATGAGTGAATCTGCCCCTCATTTGTATTGATATGCTGTCTTTTACACACTTCTATTGTAATAAGTTTCTCATTTTATTGCAACTAACTTCAAGCATGACCAACCATCTCATGTGGCTTCTGTACCACTCCTACCAGGGTGAGAGCAGGCATATAGCAAATAGTTATTGAAACAAAAACCAAGAACTAAGTTAATTTTTAAAACTTATACACGAATTTTTGAGAAAATCACTTCTCTGTGCAACATTCTCATTTGATTCAATCCATTTATCCTTTATAGACTCTTCTTTTTTAATTTTAATAATTTAGCAGAGGAAGCACTACTTTTCCTTTGAGATTTTACTTTAGAATAGGGATTTCCCTAATTGTCCAAAATGTATCAAAATGTAACAGATATGACAATAACAAGCCTGGAGACATGATTTAGAGTTTCTTTTCTTCACTTTCAACATCTATAAATGTGAAAACAATATTTATCCCCGAACAATTTGTTAGATTTCTTTGGATTGCATGTTAAACATTTTTATCCAAGGGTGGGGGGGCAGTTACTATTGATAACCACTAAAATAATTGAGTGTAAATGGATTCTTCATTTGTTCAGTGTTTGCATCTCCATTATATATAAACATATCAGTTCAAGCATTAAAACTCAAAGAAAGCATCCTACTGTTTTCAAACTTCTGAATTATGTATAAAGCTGAATTTTAGCTCTAAAAAGACAAGGCTCAGAGCTGTCCACAAAACTGGATGCCAAGCAAGTATGTCTTGGATATTCTCACTTAAATGACATGATGTGATATGGTGAAAAGAACAGAGAGAGATAAGCAGAACTCTGCTCTAGTCCTGACTATGTAATATCTGTATTATATGTCTCAGCTTCTGTAGGGCTCAACTTCATCGCCAGCAAAATCATAATATTTTGGTTAAATACCTTTTAGAACTCTGAGATTCTAATATTCCATGATTATTCTTTTGAGGGTGAGTCTCAAATATCTCAATCACTTCTTCAATATAGGTGATTCAGCTTCAACCTAATCCTAATTTTCAGACCTTACAATTTATAATAAATTGTAACATATCATATTACAATTACAATTTTTGATCATTTCTTAGTGGGCCCTGTTGTTACGGTGGAATTATTTAAAATGAGACATTCTGTGTTCAGGTTGCCATTTTTTCTGTGTTACTTTGTGTCACTTAGCCTCTCTGTTTAGTGTAATATTTCCTCATCTTTAAAATAGGGATTATTGTGAGAATTAAATGAGTTTGTTTATATAAACAGTGCCTGGAATATATAGTGTCTAACACACAGAAAACACTCGATTAATGATAACTGTTTTGTCACTCTTATCATCACCATCAGTGACTAAATACTGTTTCCAAACACCCTTTCCTGCATTCAGGTTTAAATACTTCACAATCAAAATAGTATGTTCCATTAAAGAGAAAAACGAGATGCTATTTTTTGTGGATTTTAACCCATGAGAATTGACATTCAAGTTTTTATTTCAGGGTAAAAATTTTCTTCCATTGCCTTTTTTTATTTTGTCCCCATTTATGAATCAAAATCAATGAAGAACTGTCTCATACAAATTATGAATCTTGTTCTACATGATTTTCTTTTTTATTTTGAGATTTTTCTTTGTAAGTCCAGTAAAATTTCTGATATAGACATAGATATAGATACAGAGATAGAGATACAGAGATATATATGTAATTATACAGAATGTGCCAAAAAAAGTATGCACATTTTAAGAAAGGAAAAACTGTATTAACATTGTAATACAATGAATGACACTAGCCTTCATTTTATTAACACCATCTTTTGAGCTAACGTCATACTACATATGGCTACTGTAATTCAATTCAACTTTGAAAATTAACACATAAATAACATTTCTGAAAATGTGTACATTTTTTGGCACCTCCGGTATAATGTGTATCTGTATATATGTATGAATGTGTGTTTATTTATATACTTGTATCTTTCCAATGGTTCTCAGTTTTCATTTTTTACCTATTATCTCTAAATAATAGGTTAAAAAAAAATTGAAGAGTTAGTCTCTCCTGTTATTGTGTTACACATAAAACTATACCTATTTCTTGACTGATGATTAATTTGTATGTTAAGAGGTGGTTCTATACACATCATCCTGTATTCTCTGCCTCATCTATTTCTATAGAGAGCAAACAATTCACTTATCTTTCAGGTCCTGATTCTGGTGAAGAAGTGTTCATTTGAGGCCAGAAATTTGAATATAAACCTCAAGTTCATAGTTATATCCCTAAACGGCAGCAACTGCCCCGCCTCTATTCTGTGCAGATATTATACGAGTATGTCAGGATCTCATTTGTTATCATATCAGCACAAACTGCTCCTTTTCATAAGGGGGTAATAATGGTTTTATCTTTGCACTAACAATAATGTAAGTTCCTTTCCTCCTCTTAGTTTATAGTAAACTTTCTCTCTTCTGTGGCTTAAGTGGAGAAAAGAACATATATTGGCATGAAGCTCTTGAATGTATGTTTGGGAATGTAGTTACTTTGCCAATTAATATCCAGAGTTGGAAAATTCAAACTATAGGTATTTGTGGAGACATATATCCACATGAATATATATATATTTAAAAATATGTATGTTATCTGGGAAAATTAGTAAATGTCTGCTTTCTTTGAGTTTGCCTCAGAACTGAAAGTTCATGATTTATCACGTACCTGGAAAATAATATATATTCTTGAAATTGTTTCCTTTATTGTCTTATTACATGAATAATATGAACAATGCCTTACTCTTTCCTTTTTCCAATTATAACTGTGATCCAATTTTTTTCACTTTTCCTTCTACTCTTCAAACTGTTCCTTTATATCTTTTCTTAAATAACATTTCTTGAAAAAACTCATTCTAAAGAAAGTAAGCACGATGTTTATATGAGTATATACCTCAAATGTGATTAAACCCACCAGGCAAATCAGCCAATTCTCAGTTACCTCCCAGCAACACAGGATATCCGTCTATGTGTGCTGAAAAGAGCACATCATGTTTCTGTGTGCTGTCAGTCCTTTGAATTACAAGGTATTTTCTTTATATATATTTCATCTAATTAAACCATATTTCTGGCATGTGAGCATATAGCCAAATTTTTTCAGTCAATGAACACATTTTGTTTACCTTGTATGTTATTGCTAAGAACTTAAAAGGAGGAACTGTGAGTCTATTTCACTGCAGATATCAGCTTGTTTTCTCTTAACAAAATGACAGTAGGAAGAATCAGGAATAGCAGGTGGAAAGGTAAAAATATAAGTACATTCACATTTTGAGACAATCACACATGATTTGTGTATTAATGCAAAGATTTTGAAAACAGAAATTTCCTCTTTCTAGAATCTCTCTTCTGAAGTATATTACTGAATAAGATTTTTTTTTTTTAAATCATAATTCTTATCCAACCCCATTTTGCATCACCAAAGGTGGAGAGAGGCAACTAGAGAATGCATGGATCTCAAATAACCTTGCCTTATGGGTTTTCTTACTTTGAAAGGACCCTTTCATCCGTCTTTCTGGGTCCACTGTCTGTGGGTCCCAGGTGTTGTTGAGATTTAGATTAATAAATACACCTCAGGCCACAAGAAGACATTTTGAACATCACTAGTAAATGTTCATTGCTCTCTTGGGTAGACAATGTATAGCCAGTCAATTTAGGGCCGCACTAAACGATCTCTTTGCAGTCCTGGAATCCTACTAGGAGGAAAAATTAAACAGAGCAAGTTTCCAACGTATGCACCTGTTCTCCTTACCTTAAGGGAATGGCAAAATATTATACCTCAATAGAGAGACCAAACTAACAAATATAGACAAATTGGAGGTGGAGTTGGCTCAATATTTTGAAGGCTTTGCTTCACAATTTGGCTGTAAAGACACAGCTGGCATATACGGGAGATTTATAAGAGTATGTATTTGGAAATTCAGGTTCGATTTACATGCAGTGTATGGAATCATTTCAGATTTGTATATATAGAATTGTACACAGATACTATACAAAGATGATGTAATGTCCCCAAGGTAACAATTATTTTATTATTTGAAAGAGATATTCCAATATTCCTAGAACTATAAAGCACCTGGAACTCTACAATGGAATAACAGTTTGTAATTTAATGGTTGGGGCAAAAGCTATTTATCTCTTTACATGTGTGAACTGAACCCAGAGCCCAAGGAACAGCTCCCAAACACAGGTGGACCCTATCCTGTCTCTGCTCTTCAGTTATTAAATCTAACATGCAAAGTAGATTCACGTGATACATGCCTATTCCTTTCTGGTGAGCTTCTTTCATCATTTGCCTGGATTCAAAGGTAACTACTATGAAATCCACACCCAAAGGACAAAACTGTGTCTCTCTCCATTGATATTGTAATCTGTGGGGTTAGATATTTCTGAATAGAAAACCAGTCATAGGGGAGGAAGAGAAATTAAATGGAAAGCATTGAACAATAAGATAGGCCATTTCCCTAACCTTTAATATAAACTTTGGTCAAATTGGCTGACTACCATGCAGTGATGAAAGGGAATTCTCCTGTCATATTGTTGTTGTTCTGAAAAGTACTGTTAATGGACTATTCCCAGAAATGTTTGTAGATTGGAAGCTAGGACATCTTGAGAGCTTTCTCACTTGTGACCTTTCACTGTGCCCATTATGGACAGTGAGGAATGTCAGGATGCACCGAGGGCAATTTTCTAGAGAAAAGTCAGAAGGGGTTGATAGAAAAGGGAACTGACCTTTGATATAGCACCGTTTCCTTGTCAGTGCTTCATAAATACAGATATATTTGTATACCTGATACCCTTCTTTCAGACACTCTGACTTAGAAAAAAATGAAGGTAATTACCAATCTTAACTTCAGGTCAGAGTTCTCTGACCTTTGTGAGGGTTAGTTAATACCAAACTGTTCATTAAGATCATTTGAATCCCATTAACATAATCATATATTTTTCAAAAGAGAAAAAAGAACAAAGGAGTCCTCCGTTTCCCCCAGTTGTGTGTTTGCACATCCCATACCTAGGAACTTATTCACCATACAGATTGTCATAGTGCCACACTTGGGTGTTAATGGGTCTGTTCGTGT
The DNA here is from genome assembly GCF_036562045.2 of Rhinolophus sinicus. NCBI lineage: Eukaryota > Metazoa > Chordata > Mammalia > Chiroptera > Rhinolophidae > Rhinolophus > Rhinolophus sinicus. Next base: position 134,401,176 of record NC_133753.1, on the reverse strand, counting down.
TGCGCCAGCTGTTATTTTCTAGGAGGCTAGAAAGTCTCTCAGAAACAAGTGCTATTGAGCCATGCCTTCCATCTGTAGTACATAATGGTGTATTGACGTGCTGTTCTTAAGGGTGCTGTTTTACTAAGCATCTCTCTTGATATTATATATTCCTCTTGGAGAAATTGTTTTCTTTTCCATATTTCATTTGCTCTATTACAATCTCTAACTCACTGAGGCAGATGATATTAGGGTGACAATTACAATGCAGATAGATCATTCAGGCAAAGATGGCACAGAACTGCAACGGCCAAACATTTGTACTATCCCACTACAAGCTTAAATCTATTAGGTTAATTATACATTTTTATACAAAAACCTTCATACATATTGTTTTGGCATCAGTATTATAAATTATCTTTGCTTCCATCGTGTTCCAATGAATGAGTGAGATGAATGACGCACACAAATAAAGATTCTTGGTCTTAGTGCATTGCGAAGTGCAGGCAGCCTTCAATCTGGGCCAAATGGACTATTCATTTGGAATATTCAGAATTAACAAAGCAGAAAACACGGTTGAACATCACCTCAAGACTTGTTTAAGCAAAGAGACTAATTGAACTCGAACATTTTTTTCCTGCTCCATAAATGCATCAACATGAAAATGTCTGATGATCAACCCATCCTATTTTATCCCCATGCCAACTCCCTTCTAGAATAGCAAGTTCCAAAATGTATACTGAAGACGGAATGCTGCCATTCAGGCTGCAACATAAGTGATATTTCCCCCAGAAGAAACAGGCAACATCACATCAATAGGATTATTGACCAAGGAAGAGTGGTAAGCAGCCAGTTGCTGATTGTATTATTTCCTAGAGTGGCTGTTAATAAAGTACCACAAATTGAGTGCCTTAGAACAACAGAAATTTATTGCCTTATAGATGCTAGAAGTCCGAAATGAAGATGTTACGAGGGTAGGTTCCCTCTGAGGGCAGTGAGGGAAGGCTCTACTCCAGGGCCTCTCTCCTTGGTGTGTGGATGGCAGCTTTCTCCCTGTATCTGTTCACATGGTGATCTCCCTGTATGTGTCAGTATGTACACAAATGTTCCCTTTTCTATAAGGACACCAATCGTATTGGATTAGGGGCTCACCCTAATCTTAACTAATTTTATCTTAACTCCTCTATTTCCAAGTAAAATACATTCTGAAGTACCCAGGGCTAGGACTTCAACATATGAATTTTGGGGACCAAGACAACCTATAATGCTTATGTATTTTAAGGACATTCCTGCTTGCAAAAGGATGTTAGAGTGATGTTCAACAGCATATCCTCGGGGAAATGACATTTAAAGCCATAGAGAAATACCATCACAGTCTGCCATAAGGGCTATGGCTGAGGAGCCACATGCCTTCCAATAGTATAATGGATGTCTGAATTGTGAAATAATCACCGTGGAACACTATGCAGCAACTAAAAAGAAAACGAAAAAGAAAAAAAAACTACTGTCGCATGCAACAGGACGATTGACTCACACAAGTTTTGGTGAGGGTGCAGAGCAACCAGATTCTCAGACATTGCTATGGGGTTGTAAAATGGTGCACACACTCTGAAAAACACTTGGCACTATCTAGTCTTGTCACTTATCCTGTGAAATTTCTCTCAGATATGTACTGGGGGAAAAAAATAAGATCATGTGGGCAGCAAAGAAAGTGTAGAAGAATGTTTGTGGCAGCTTTATACATAATATAAAAAAAACCTGGAACAGTCAACATGTTCTCCACAGTAGAAGGGATAAGTGAATTTTGACATGTTCATAGTAGAGTACTACACCGTGATGAGAAAGAATGACTGTTACATGCAACATCATAGCTGAATCTTACAGACATAAGGTTGAGTAAAAACCCCATAAATAAATAAATAAATAAATAAATAAATAAATAAATAAATATTGTGCGATTCTATTTATAGGAAGTTCAGAAACAAGTAAAATTAATAGTGATAAAGGTTACCTTTGGTGGGATGGTATTGACTGGAGGGGGTGTGAGAATAACGCTTTTGGTACACTTAATGGACTATTTTATCTGGGCTGTTGTGAAATGGGCGAATACGTAAAATTTCACCACTTTTCTGTAGATAGGTTATACCTCAAAGTTTAAATCACACAAAAATACAACAACAACTAAAAACAAGTTTAGGTAATTTGGAAAGTACAATGTTCATGAACTATTCACAGAGAATTGAGAAAGGAAAATGCAACTAGTAAAGGCAGAATCTGGTCCTATCCTCCAGAACTTTAGACTACTAGCCGTCAGAGACTCAGCTATAGGAGTGATTGGGGAATTCTCACTTAACCTAAGAACCACTCCTTGCTCCCTACCTGCTTAAGTTAGGAAGTAGTGGTAGTGAGATGGTTTCTTCCTCACTTTCTGTCTCACCCCAGCCTACTGGCAGACCTTACTCCCACATTACACTCTACTAATTCAATATGCATCAGGAAATTCCCCTTTTATAATGGGTATTTATGGAAAATATAGGGCTCAGGGGGATGATTAAGATGTTCCTATATGTTACATTTATTTTTAATCTTTCACATTTGACTCAAAAGTCAAGGCCCAGGCCTGGGGCATTTTCAGCTCATGCCAAAATACCAGAAGGGGAATATTTCCATTGGAATGACTCAGGCTACTCCCCAAATATTTACACTTCCTTTCACGCCCTTAACTCTGCAATGAAGAATTTGTGAATTTGGAGGCATTCCAGAATCATATAAATCCCCCCATTTTGAATTCAAAACCAAACCTCATGAAAGAGAAGACTAATCCCTATCGAAAACATCAAGAACACTGTTTATAAATGCCAGAAAATGAAGATTTTAAATAATTCGTCTAGCGTTTTCTATGGTTCTTCATAGGATGAAGAATGCTCGTACATTCCCACCAGGTTAAAAGTTGAACCTTGAGGAAATCCACATGCTTTTAACTTTGAGTTGTGCATAGAGTAAGGACATTCTTCTGAGGTCCATCAAATACTGGGCAAGTATATATTCTGAGAAATGTTGCAGGAAGTTCTTCTCCTTTCTTTGTTCTCTTATTCCATTGCCTAATTGTTTTCTTAGCAGTAAGCCCTAAGGCTTCTTACTCCTAGCAGAACAGTGACTTGTGGCCTTGATTCCCCTTAATGATTACTTTGGAGTCAAGTCCTTCTCTGTCCCTTTTCAGGAACAAAGAGACGGAAGTATCATGAAATTTAAGGGATTAGAGTATATCAAAAAGTATGGGTCAAAGAAAATAAGGAACGAAAAAACAAGTGATCAAATATGTCAGTTATCAGGCCATTAATAACTTCTAAAAAATAGTTTTAGTAGCGTGATGGAGTAAATACCTTTATTAATCTGTGGAAATGAGTGGTATTGTTGGCTAAGCTAAGTATGGACTCCTAATAGTTATTTCAAAGATTGCTATGTATATATATATATATATTTTTTTTTTTTTCTCCTCCAAATCAGTAAAATAACTGTTATTTATCATTGACAATAACCTCTATCCAGGACTTATCGTTCAACGATGGAATGATGATGAGGTTTGGTCCCAACACATTTCTATTTAGTTCCTGCTGTAAAATTCAGGAACCTATATATTATCACGGGCAGCCTTCAGGGCAGGAGCAGCCCACCATGCAGTCTCTTTTCTAGGAGAACCCATGCTCACCTAATCCACTGCTTCATTTTGCCCTCTCTACTTGATCTCCATCTAACAAAACACTGAATGTTGCTGCAGTGGGTGAGGATGAACTAATGTGATGCCATCCTAAAAATGTACCAATCTCAGTTTGAATTGTAAGCCTTTTATGAAGGTACTTTAGGAAGAATTTAATGTTGGAAAGTTTAAATAACTGTTAAGAGACAATTTATCTCCTAATCATGCCATATGAATGTTTGCTGGCTCTACGTCTCTAATGCTGGTCTTGCCTAGAGTATTACAGACAAAAATGATAAAACTGTGATGGATGAAATCATCCATCAATGTGTGCTCTACTTTCTGAGTCCAGGTCACAAGTGCTGAGTCGTGGTGTATCTGTGGTTTCGGAAAGTGTGGAAGTTCAGGTGCATGTCTTCTTAATACCGAGCTGTAGATATGTTATTAAATCAACTCCTTCTTCTCCAGGGGCTTCTTCTCTTGAAGTTTCCTGTGACACATGTAGGAGTTTTATGGCAGGAAACAGTACAGAATTGGACCCAGTGGGGATATTTTATTAGAACCCAACATGTAATGAAATAAAGTCCTACTGCAGTTGGGACAATTTGCAAACTCTCATACTTATGAGTGCATCTCTAATTCCCAAGAACCCATCTCATTCTTGCATACAAAGCTGCCTGGGTAAAGTCAGCTGATTTATGTAAGTAAACCACAATTGTGTTTTATTGTGCATGTCCAGTCTATTAAGGGATGGATTCATTATGTACTAGAGATGAAGGTATTTCCCCCCCTCTCTCAGTTCCTGATATCGAAAGCACTAACAAAGGTTTTTAAATAATGCATGAGCAAGTACTGGACCCTTTCCTCTCTAAGGTCTCTCCTCTTTAGTCCACAAATCAGCTCCTTGATATGAAAGCATGTGTAATTCCCCATTGACTAAGTCCCTGGACACCATAAAAAATTGAATGCTGCTGAAATCACTTTCCTTTGCAGCTGCAAAATAATGATCCCAAAATAGTTCATCAAAGTCAAAGAAAACATGAGCTTACAATAGCACTTGAAGGGGAGAAAAATTACTCCCACCATGTCAAAGTTTTTACTCAAAGAAAAATATTTAGAAAATTAGGAATATATAAATTTCCTAACCTCAAAGTGTATTTGTTCATTCCTTTGTTCATACTGATATTTTATCAGGACCTCCTGTGGTATTGCAACGTAACATAAGAAAGATATGTATTTTTACTATGTGTCTGAAAAATACTGAACAAGTGAGGTCAGAAAGTATTAGTTCTTAATTCATTAATTTGTTGATATATATATATATATATATATATATATATATATATATATATCACATATATTTATATATGTAATATATTTTGGGAACTTAGTTTGCACACAGTTTTTTGATAGATACTAGAAAGGGGAGTAGGAAAGACTACTTAGAAACTCTGTTTTTGCTGTAGGAAACAACTTCCTAAATCCTTTTATTCCTTGCTATCAATTTATATATAGATAATAGTTGCTATTATAGGACAGCAAATATTGGGACAACTAATAGGACAATCATACATGTAGAGAAGATGTAGGACATTGACAACAATCTGAGTTCTTCAATAGCAAAGGTTTGTGTGAGCCTTTATCTAAAAATAGTAAATGGGAACAACCATTTGTTTCATATATTTTTATAAGCGATCAATTTGAAAATGATTTATTTAGATGAAAACAAGTGCTGTTTTTTGTTTTTTTTCATCAGAGGAAAATATAATTAGAAAATGTTTAATGCCAACAGAAGCACAATAATAAATTTGAAAACCTGTCCATTATCTTACAAAATCTGCATACAATATGTGCCACTTGCATATTACACAAGGCTCTGTAATCGGTGTGACTGAAAGATTCCCAATCCTAGAGGCAGAAAAGGTTTAGTTCAATATTGTCCTAAGGATGAGAATAACAATTACATGACATAAAGGATTATGTAAAACCTACAGAGCTGGCTATAGAAATTAATGTTTCCCCCAAGGTATTAGTCACACATTGATTATTATAATGTCCTAGACTACAATTGTAGGGATACAAAAGTTAAGAACGCCTGGACAGTCTTCTTAGAGCAATCTTCATGGAAATTGTTTCATTCTGAACTTTGGAATACTAAGATATATAACCAGAAGAAAACAGGAAGAGAAAAGCAGAGAAACACTCCAGAAAAAATGATGACTTTATTTTATATAATGCAAAATGGAGGCAGAAAAAAAAAAGCGCTGCTCTTAGGGTGTTACGTGTTTACTTCTGAGAACAGTAGTGCTGTGATGTACCATACAAGGTCAAAAGAGTTAAAAATCATTCATGTACATGTACAATATAAATTTAATATTAATTATAATTAGTCATAGTTGCATGTGAATTCCTTTATTTAACAATATTACTTTAAATAGTATCAAAATAAAGCACAGTTTAAGTTGAAACTGAAAAGATAAAAGTAAATATTGTTATTTAGGATTCATTCTGAATACGTTTAATGGTATCACACTTAGGTGAATAGCGTCTTAATATGTAAACAATGCATTTGACCCATACTTTTACTTTTTGGTATGATTTTTGCATCAAGAAAACTTTATTCTAAGATACAGAGACTCTCTTGCTTCCAAAATCAGTGTGTAAATCGGTTAGTCATATTTTTTATACTGACATGTAACAGGAGAGAGATTCGGGTTGTTGAGGCAAGTATGGATTTATCACCTCTGGGAGGAACTTCCTTACCTAGTTCCTGCTTGTATCAAGTATACACTCAGCTTTCTCACTTAGTTATTACCAAGACATAAGTCCACAATTATAGTAAGTAGATCCATAAGGGAAATAAAAATTGCTCTCAGCTTATTGGTGAATGTGTACTGAGGCCATTAACTTAAATTTAGTCATAGTTTTCAGTTTTTTTCCAAATTCAGTAATGACAGACTCTTTATGAAGAAAGCAGCTGTGAACTCCCTACCACCATTAGGTGAAAAATTGCCCTTACAGGATAGAAGGTGTCTCAAAAGAATGGCTCTGTGTTTATTTGAGAAACTCCAAATTGTGCCAAAACTAGTGCAAATGCATATGAGGACCTTGGAAATTGAATGTCAAGCAAATGCATTGTAAATTGTGCTGCTATTCTCTTAGTTTCCTAAATTCTACGTACTAAAACAAACTGCAGCAGGGAAACATTTTAATTCTAAATCTGACTTCAGCACATATTCTAGCTTTATTTGCTCTCTGTGTTATGATTTTGATTCAATTACCAAGATTTTGTTTCATAATGGAGCAGGATCCAATTCTGTGTAATTCAGTGTTTTAATCAGCCTTCATTTATAGTCCTTACTTTGCTTTAAGTAAAGAGGCTCACAGATTTGTCTTGTAAATTAAATCTGAATAAACACATACCTAAAGATTTTTCCCTTTGATATTTAAATAAGTTTACCTTAAAATTTTTGAAACAGTTATTGTACTCCTTGAAGTATTTAAACACTACACACACACACACAGACACACACACACATATTTTTTTTAATTTCCCTGAACATTATTTGGTTATATCTTAATGAAAAAAAAAATGTCAGACGTCAATTGTAAGTGCTAGAAATATTTTTATTATAACTTTTAACCATAAAGTTTATATTCATGAAAAGCCTCAATTTAGAAAGAAGAAAGTTGCTATAATATACACCTCATTTTAAATCTGGATACAAAGTAGACATGCCTTATTCTTTTCCTTTAAAGGAAGGTTCAACGTCCAATCTATGTTTGTCCTGAAAAACACTGATCATTACATTTTATTGATTCCTTAATAAACGAATCTTTTTCTGCATTTTTATCAGAGCTACAATGACTCCGTCTAGATGCGTAAACCCAAAATTCATAAAGAGTTTGTGCCATTGACTAATGAATTCAGGTTCTGGAAACAGTTACATATTCATTCAACAAATGTTTATGGAGCATCTATCACGTACCAGGCATACTAGGTACTGGGGTACAACAATTTTAAAAAGACAAAACCCCCTGCCCTCATGGAGCTTGCATTCTAATGGGAAAAAATAGATAATAACTAAAGAAAATATTAAATATTTACTATGTTAGATATTAAATTCCTAAGAAGGAATAAAAACATAAGAATAGAAAAGTGTGTGTGGGGGAGGCAGGTGGGGAGAGAGAGAGAGGTTGATTTTATATACGTTGGCCTGGGAAAACCTGGCCAAATAATTCAAGAAATGAATTGAGCTAATTAATTTTATGCCCGGAGAGAAATATACCTTTTATTGAAGAATCAAAATGGATGGATTTTCTTTTAATTCTCATGAAAAAGTTGTAAGAAGAATGGTATTCAATAATTACATTAGAATTTAATATATGAATGCAGAAAAGAAATATTTATTACAATGTTCATTAATATGTATAAATTAGTTTGGTCTGTCTTCCCACGATCTTTTACAAAACTGGAAGATTCTGAGAAACAAGTAAGTCGTTTCACCTAAGTTGGAGGTCCAGAATTGCAAATGAATTAACAGTAAGGGATAAAAAAATATTTGGCTCCACACTGCAGTCCACGTGTGTTAGAGTGAATTATAAAACACACAAGAACAAGTGACCTTTCATACTACTTGGCAAACTAAATGTAAGCATCTTAATATAGGAATCATAAAATAATATTGCATTTTTGTAGCTCCAACAAGTATGTTGCATTATTTTTAAATAAAATTTTAATAAGTAATTTTGACAGAAGGAAAATGATCATAGTAAATATGCCAAATCTACTAAAAAATATATATATATATATATATACATACATACATTAGGGGACACTTCTCACAGGGAAACACTGGAAATGTGTTTGCCTGCCTTTGAAGAAATGTCAGCATATCAAAACGAGATGTCAGCATATCAACTCATCTAGTTTTTAAGATGATAAGGCATCTTATAATTCCTGTAAGATATCTCATATTCCTCTACCATTTCCAAAGTAGAGGGATTTTTAAATACCCTAAATCCATGTTCAAGCCACTTTACCCCTTACACTCTTTAAAACATTTGCTTACTTCTATTAAATGAAGAGAAGGACCCCTTGTGAGCATAAACCAGGACTACATCATTTGGGATCACATGTGGACATGAAGGGAAAGACTTTGTCCTGGGTACTGAATCTCACTAAGAAAAAGTCAGGCATTGGAACAACTGGCCACTTTCTCTGCAGTCTCTTTCCAGAAGGGTCCTTGACCTGAGATTCATTGGGATGAACGCTCTCGTGGGACCAAAGCATGCTGTCTCTTGTATCCATTCTTTGGACCTGTTTTCAGTAAGAGCCAGTGTTCCTGTGGTATAACATCTTTCAGATCCCCGTCTTTAGGTAAACCCTCATGCAAGGAATGATCTGTATGTGAAATCTAATGAAATATTCTGAACAACTGGATTCTAAAGCCTGAGTCCTGCTGGGTACAGATGAGTTTTCTTAGCAAGTTGCTAAGTCACTGATTTTGCATTTTGAAGAGCATCACTATAACTTGCTTACAAAATGATCTGCTATTTTTCATAGCACCTAGGCCAAAAGTTGAATTTTTTTAGAAGTGTTTCATCTTTCAGACGTGATCATTCCTGCTCAGCATGCCCACCTCCCTCTCTAAAAATCAAAAGGACTAATATGCATTTGAGCAGTGCTAACTTGGACAGTTCACTAGAACCAATCAAGAAAAGATTATGACATCTTTTATTTCTGAGCAGAGTTTTTCTCTCTCCCTGGACATGGGTCTACTTAGCCAATTATTGTGAGCATACGGATCTTTAATATACGTGATGCAATATCAGTGGTAACAGTCTATCTCTAGAGAACTCACTCATAAACACATCCTTTAAGATTTGGATTTTTAAGAAAGGTAGCAAAGGTTTCCTTCCATAAGGAAAAAGTACCGTCCAAGCTGCCTGCACAGAAGATGTGTTTTCTAATTATGTTGAGACACACCCATCAGTGCCTGACACCTGTGTCAGTCAGGGAAGGCCCATTCGCACGATGTAGTGACCGGGGTCAGGTGACTCAGGTGAGAAATACCAGGTGTACACGCCCCAGGCAAGTCTCACAGGCAGGCTATGTTCTTCCAAATCACGCTGAGAACAGAATGTCAGTGATGTACAACCTTGATAGAGCTAGTTCGAACAGTGCTGTATATCCAACTGTGTTGGAAATTACCCAGGGAAGCCTGTTTCGACAGGACTTCTAGCTGCAGTTGTAGGTCCAAAAGGTTCAAGGGAGTCTTTGAACTTGAGGATGCCTGTCATTCCCAGGTTTCGAAAGCTTCTCAGAACTGCTAGCTGCCAGTTGCCAGGAAACGAAGAAAGGAAGTTAATAAGCGAACTCGCTTTAGCCATAATTTATTGCAGTTCATGTTTTTCCCTGTCTTTTTCACACATTTGGAATGCAGTGCTACCACAGGAAGATCTATTCATCAGAGTATATTTAAATCTTCTTTTCTAATCCTCGCTTCACAGAGTGCCATAATCTCTGAAAATTTAGTAATTCTTGTTTGTAAAATGTGGCTAGGTGCTAACCACCATCAAGCTCATAAACACACCTATAGATTAATAGACATAGCGTCTAATAGGTTTACCTTAATTCCTGCTGACTATTTTAGTGGGATGCCCAGATGGCTGCACAGCACGACACAGTGAAAGAAGCAGACAACAAGAATCTGACACTGGGATGGGAGGCCTCACTCTACAATTACTATTTCAAGAGTTTTCTTCAACGTCTAAGTTCCAGTTTTAAACCTACCAAACGGATATAATAAAACATGCCCTCTATGTCAAGAGGCCAGCGTATGAATCAAATATAATTTATTTTAAAACACTGTCTTATGAGTCACATATTACAGGAGCGAACACTTTTTTATTTTTGAAGATCCTGGTACTTTGGGGCTTTCCCAGATTGGGTCGTCCCCCTTTAAAGACCTCAGCTCTTGGGCCTCTTCCATTTATTAGGTTGGTGCACAAGTAATTGCGGTTTAAAATGTTAAAAATAATTGCAAAAACCGCAATAACTTTTGCACCAACCTAATACATGATTATGTAATCCTCTTTGCTGATTGTTATATGCATAGGAAGGGACACACTTGATGAAGGGAAATTGGAAAGGGAGACTATTTTTCTACTCTGTTCTTGCTCCCCTGAGGGTGCACTGCCCAATTGACAGGCCAGAAGGGAAGCATGCAGTGAGTGCACTAGCACTACATAAATTGCTTCATGCGTTTTAGCATTCTGTCTGGGAAAAAATAAAAAATTAAAGGACAATGGAAAACATACAATCTTGAAGGAAAAAGACCCATTACTTGAAACAGGAACAGAATCACTTCTAATGGGGTAAACCAGTAAGAGGCAGTTAGAGTGTTTTCACAACTTCTGATGTGCCAAATTCCATGAAAGATACATAACACATAAGTAAAATGATTCTTGCCCTCAAGTGCATTTGCAATTCAATGTGTGAAATTCCTCTGACCTTACTGACCTTACAATGACCAATGAAATGTTAATAAGGCAAATGGGTGTTGCTTATGTTTTATGTAGTTATTGTATGTTACTTATGAGTTAATTATACATGAAAGGAAGAGTGTATGGCTGCTGAGTTGACCAATGTGGTTTTAAATGCTACTGATTTTCTGATGTCACCTTTGTGTCTCCCTAGAGTCATCTTATAAAGTCCTTTTCTTCATTTGAATGATCAATAATTTAATTTTATAATTGCCAACTGTTTCTATTATATTTCTTGCCTTTTGTTTAATTCTCAAAATATTTAATTCTTCCAATAATTCTTTCTAATAGTTTTCCTAATAAAATCCTTTGAAGATCCTAATATAGTTTTCCCAATCAAACCTCTGAATTGAGTCCTCTCTCTTAGCTTACAATTATTTCCTTTTTCCTACTTCAGATTAACTTTTCTTCTTTTGGGACTATTTTTTCCTCTTTTGGTTTTCAAGGGTACCCAATTCGAATTACAACTTACTCTGAAGAACAAGTATTTGTTCTTTGTCTTTTTCTGTTTCAAACGCTTCTAGACATAAAGAATATTGTGAATTCTCAATTTAAAAACAAAAATGAACAGACAAACAAATTTTATTTAAAAAGTAAAATCTTCCCTGGAAATAAGGCTAAATTGCTATGTAAAGCAATTCAAGTATGAAGAATAGTGGTTTTCAAACAACTCTATACATTGGAATCATGTGTGGAATTTAAAAAAGAAATAATGCTTAGACCCTACACCTAGAAATTCAGATTTGATTTGTATGGAACACAGACTGGGAGATAAGGATTTTTTATTTTTAATTCTTAACTGCCCCAGGTATTAACAATGTACAGCCATTTTGATAACGAGTGACATAGCTGGAACAGGAAAAATCAGTTGATGCTTGTTTACATGAGCACAGTAAGCAATCACAATCACCTGCTCGGTGCACTCTCTCAATTTATTTTCCAGCTGGGACTAAAATTATTGACCACAGAGTGTTTATGCAGCTAGTAACACTCATTCCAATGAAACATTAGCAATGATTTTCTCTCTGTAATTTTTTTCAATAGGGTTACACAGAGGTATCTGATGTGGAATTTGCAAAGACATAAGTATGAACAGAGCTGTTGGTTAAATATGCCAACGCTATCTATCTTGTGACAGTTGCAAGTTCTGTCCTTTGGAACTCACTGTGAGCCACCAATTAATACTGGGAAACTGCTACTCAAATTTATGATATAAGAATTTGAAAAATGATTTTAATATTCTTGGTAATAACAATACTCTTGTCATCAAATAGAAAACTTATGTAGGCAAGTCATTGACTTTCAACCGATGAATAATAGCTGATAATTTTATAAAATCTTAAAGATAATAACATATCTCAAAGATCATCTAATAATGCACTCTCACTTTTTAATAGATGAGGAAATTAGTCTCAAGAGATGACACAATTTACTGTTACCACTTGTCCAAATTAGGAAACAAAGCCCTACCTGAAACGAACACCTTCTGTGTCTTGGTAATATTCTGTTTGTAATGGGGAGCTTCTCTTGGAGAGCTCCAAATACTGCAAGTAAAAAGTCATTAGTTGCTGGAATCAAACATTTCTATAAACCTAAAGGCCATTTGAAAACCTTGATGAAAACATAAGTGGATTTCTAAGAGATCTTAGATTTCTGGTAGATGAAACTTAGATCAGTCTAGGTTAATGACTAAAACAAACTGACTAGCATTTAAATTTCTCAAAAGCTTGCCTCAAATGTCCCCAGAAATAGTTCTATTAATTGAATGTATTCCTTTAAAATTGTTGACTGTCTTACTAATTTCCATTTCTTAAAGAAGATATTTCTTAAATATACCTCTACTTTGGACCAAAAGTGCCAATATTCCATCTATCTAATGGGAGGCAGGGGAGCCAGTCCAAGTCCCAATTTCCATTTATGGAACAGAGTTCATGTAGCATGGCTTTCATCCATGGAACAGCTTACACAGCCCTATGGTGGGGCCGCTCTTTATTGTATTTTGGAGGGTTCTCAAGTTCTCACCGATATTCAGGCCAGTGTGGTTAGCCTCTAAGCTCCTATTTTAGGTACTGGTGCCTTTCTTTTGCCCCTATATGTCATTATTTTTAGCCTTAATTAATTCCTCTTTATGAATTTTACCATATTCACAGCTTTATATCAAAGACAAAAAATTCTAGTCCATGCAGCTGCCTTTGCAAGGCTTATTTGACCCTTCCTGCAACTATCTTTCAATGAGGGAATCAGAGAACAGTAAGGTTCCTTATCTCAACGTGAATTTCAAACCCAGAGAATTGTCTTCTATTGCCTTTATAAACTTCGATACAGGAGATTCTATGGCCTCCCATGATAAGGCATTGCTGTGTGGCATACTATTTTTACATACATCATTCTGTATTTCTCTAATATCTTTTTATTGTTCTTCATTGACTCCTTCTATTATTATAGAAAATAAATAGACCTATTATAGAAATGAAATTCCTATACCACGTTAAAGGCTCAAGGTTTTATTATTTTGTTTTATTTTATTTTGTTTTCCAGAACAGTCAGCCTCTAAGTCTCTTTCTTATTTGCTATTTTAGTTATTGATGGCTTCCTTTGACCCATTATGTCATTCTTGCCTCAATTTAATTTTCCTGGCACCCAAGACCTAGGTTTGATTTCCAGCTCCACCATTTCCTAACTGTGTGATTCTCAGAAATGTATTTATTTGAACTCCATAATTCCAGGGTGTTCCTATTAATACAAATGAAAGTATTGCTACCAATCTTAACAAATTATTATTAGGTTAATGTAAAACATAGCATGGTGTCTGGTACAAAATAAAATGTTTAAATGTTAGCCTTTTTTCTTTTTTGTTTGTTTGTTTGTTTGTACAATTGGAAGCAATTGTAACAGTGAAGAATAGGCAGCTAAAGACGGAGAAAGGGGCCAATTCCAATTTTGACTTCTATGACCAGTGAAATCCTTATTCTCTATTGCAGTGAAAAGAGGGATCCCAAGCTTCCTAGTTAGTTGTTTCCCATCAATACAATAAGAAAAAAAAAAATGTACTCATTGGAATCAAACAGGTCAATGCTATTCTGAGTTTAATGCCTATTGACTACAGTATTATAAACCAAGATGTTACTGTCCTCGCTACACATTCCTGAAGTAACAAGAACGTAGCATGAAAAGGTGGCAAAGAGTAATAGCTTTCAATAGTTCTCATGAGTTTTTAGTAAACTCATGTATTTCACTCATCTTCTTTAATTGTCTTTACTGAAGACAATTTCTGGTTCTCTAATACTGTTTTCAGGACAGTCTCCCCTCTACACAAAGTGTTTAATGAATGTACACAGCACCCTGCTGTGTATTAACAATGCAAATGACAGTAAATCTCTAGGTTAACCTTTTCTAGCAAAAACAAAAAATCAAATAATATATCAAGGACTCTGTTTCCTCTATTATAACCTCAAGTATAACAGGAGGTTTCTACATGTTTTTCTGTTCTGAAGGTTATATAACCCTTCACCAAATTTTGTTTTTATTTGGGTAGTAGGACTTCAAGTGCAAAATAAATCAAAACAGAACTCTGCTGTAGTGTACTTTGTTTTTCACATTTCTGAAACTCTACACAGCATGACGCTTTCTACTTTAGTAGTTATTGAGATGACATATCTTCATCATGATTTGAATTCTAACACAAACATGTTGGCATCTTTCCTTCGTTGCAAGATCATTTGAACAATTACAAAAATCTGATGTATCTACATATTTTCTTAAATTCTTCATGAAAAAATAAATGCCTCAGGTAACAAGATAAAGTAAAATCCAAGGGATTACTAAACTTAAAACACAAATTATTCCTCAAGTAAATGAGATACACTATAGCCATATTAAGGTTTTATCTAAAATAAGAATTAAAAGAACATCTGAAAAAATAATGCAGAAATCAAACTAGAGAGAGGTTAGGCTCCAAGGTAAAAGGATTAATCCTCTTCCATAACTCAATTGAGAAAGAGATTAAATCAGTTAGAGAAAAGGTCAGAAATTCAAAAAAAGAGATAAAATAAGGATTTAGGTCTGATTCACTTTAGCACGTAAACTGGGGGAAATAAAACTTATAGTGTCTCCTGATGGACATTCAGGCACACATGCACACAGAAAAAAGATTTATTTTCACTACCAGCCATAAATGGTCAGAGGTGATATGCAAAGGTGACAGTTTGACACGTTTACCCAGGTGTAGGAAACTTTCACCAAGAGAGCAAAATCTATTCTTTGATGATTTTGTAAGTAATGAGAGTGGGGAAAATAATCATAAAGATTGATGGCCTTACTGTCAGAGTTAGGCTTTTATAAATTTTCTCAGGTCATGGGAATTTTCAGATACACTATCTTACTTAAGACGCTTAAAGATTCTAAAGCAGGTGTGACAGGTATCATTATTGCAATTTTTAGAGAGAAGGAACTGAAACTTAGGGAGTTTCCTAAGGTAAGTCATAATCAGAACTCTAACTCAAGTCCTGTTTGCTTCTTTCTTTGTTTGTCTGACTCAAAGTGTTATACTTTTTCCAATATGCTCTGCAGGAAAAGATGGGAGGAAGAAATATATATATATATATATATATATATATATATATATATATATATATATATTACATATATATTTAAAATTTACAATTTTCAGGAGCATAACATTTGTGATTCTATTCAATCCTCATAAAACCCAATATTAACCAATGTAAGGAACCAATTTATTCTGAGCCTATTAGATATTACACATCATTTACATCTATTATCCCTAAGTTCCTTCAGTAACACAACAAAGTACTATTAGTATGGCCATTATAAATACCAAGAAAAATGATTCTCAGAAAGATTAGATAACTAGCCCAAGATCATAAATGCACCAAGTATCTCTTCAAAACATGTTCCTCATGGCTCTTCTGTTAAACTCTCCAATGGATCCCCACCGGTGTTAAGATAATGATTTCGTGTGTAGAGTGTTAGCTTTCTTCCTTCTGCACTTCATTTTGATCCATGACCCTCCTTGCCATCATCCCTGCCCATTTTCTTTGCACAAAACACCAGCCACATTCATTCGGTTAAGTCATTTCCTCAAAGAAGCCTTTCTAAATAGGCCAGTATCTACTATCCCCTTCTCTCATTGTTTACTCTCTTATAACCTGTCTTCTATAAAACTTATAATAGTTATAATTTTATATTTAGTTGTAAAATTATAAGAGTATTGTTTCTCTCCGTTTCAAACTATAAATTAGATAAGGACTAAGATCCTGTCTTTTTATAAGATAATATTTTAATTTTCCAATTATAGTTGACATACAAAATAATATTAGTTTTGTGAATACAACATAGTGATTAGACATTTATATAACTTATGAGGTGATCACCCTAATAAATCTAGTATCCATCTGACACCATGCATAATTATTACAATATTATTGACTATTTAACCTATGTATAATTTACATTCCCATCACTATTTTGTAACTATGGATTTGTACTTCTTAATCATTTCCCCTTTTTCACCCATCCTCCCAACCCCCCCCCTCCAATCTGGCACCCATCAAAATGTTCTCTGTATCTATGAATTTGCTTCTATTTTGTTTGTACATTTTTTGTCGTTGTTGTTCTTTAGATTCCACATATAAGTGAAACCAGATGGTATTTGTCTTACTCTGTCTGACTTATGTTACTAAGCATAATGCCATCTAGGTCCACCTATGTGGTTACAGATGCAAGACTCCAGTCTTTGTTATGGCTGAGCAATGTTCCATTGTATATATGTAGCACTTCTTCTTTATCCATTCATCCGTGATGGTCACCTTGCTTCCATATCTTGGCTATTGTAAGTAATGCTGCAATGAACATGAGGAACAACATATACCTTCGAAGTAGTGTTTTGTTTTTCTTCAGAGAAACACCCAGAAGTGGTATTACTGGAAGTAACCTGGGTGATCATCAATAGATGAATAGAATATGTATAGCAAGAAAATGTATGCACATTTTAAGAAAGGAAAACACTGTATTAAAATTGTAATATATACGGATAACGAAAGATGAATACAAGTCCCATGTACATTTTTTGGCACCCCTTGTACATATATATATCAATCATATGGTGGAATTGGGAGGAAAAGTTGGTTGGAAGCTATAGCCCTGCTACCAACCTTTCTTGATAATGCCTCATATTGAGTGACTTTGACAAAAGTGAAATACCTCGTTCTCCAAATTTGCCAAAGATTCAAGAATGTGAGTTGAATAATGAAAATGACCAATATTTTCAATAATTTTTGATAAACTGAAAAATGTTTTAAAAATGGCATGCAAAGATTTCAGGATCAAAAAGAATATGTCAAGAATTTCAAAATGATTTCTCACTAATGATTCTACATATGTATATTCTGGGATATTCAGCAAAGGCATAACATTCAAAAATGGGCTTCAATTCTGGAGAAATTCTCCCTTTTTACCTCTCTCTCTCTCCAATGACACTTCTGTGTCCACAAACAGCACAATCTTCCCTCAAGGGCTACAGAAACATAGGTGGCAGGAATATTTTAAAATCCAGTTCAGACCTGCCTGATTCCAGGGCTTCTATGAGTATTCTGCCATTCTTCCCAAAGCAAGAACCATAAAAAATTCTAGCATAGCAATAAGAAAAGGAGAGTAAGAAGAAATAGAATCTTCAAAATGTATGTGTGTGCATGCTCATACGTGTGTGTGTGTGTGTGTGTGTATTTATATGTATGTATGTATGTGGGAGGAACACATATTATTAGATGAAAGAGTAGATAGGTTTCAACTACATCAAAGTAATAAAAGAGGCAAATACATAGTATAACATTATGGTGAAATTTAGGTGACGGAACTTACCAGCGAGCTACACAAGCTTTCAAATCCAAAGTATCAAGCTGCATTTAAAATAGTTAATAACCTAAAAAGTATACTTGAAATGACTGAGTTATTTTACTTGCCTGACAGAAAAAAAAATGTTAAAGTTTGAAAATTTTCACCCGCTCTTCTTTGGATTGACTTATATTTACTAAAATGAAAGTTATGTATAGCTTTTCCTCACTTCTACTTGAAAAAATATGGTACATATTAGGTGATTACAAAGCTCAGTGACCATCCCATTTGACAAAGTGGGTCTTACTTCTTCACTTTTTAAGATTCCAGTGAAAGCCATGAACCTCTTCTCTAAAAAAATAAAATTGTTGTGAATATAGTTTTAGTTGGGTCCCAGACACCCTACAGGCCTGGGGGAAACCCCGGACAGAAGGGAAGAGCCTACAAACACAGGTTCCCAGAATGACTCATGCTCAGACAGACTGCCTTCTGAATATGGCATTGGACATCAAAGCTGCTCTCCTTTCCTCACTGGAGAAACTAGTGCAAGATGTACATGTTGCCCTTTGGGCCACACAGAAATATCCATTTCCTAAATAGAGTAGTCTAATTTGCCACATGTTAAATTATGTTATGAGAGTATCTTTCCATTTCAAATCCTTAAAGCTTTACTTTAAGGATTGAGAGAGACAAGAATTTAAAGATGTATACATCAAGTTGACACCTTTATCCCTGCAGTTTCGTCAGGCTATTAGTTTAGATTTCAAAGAAAAAATACAGGATTCTCTATGTGTATTTTTTTTTTTCCTTTTTGGTAAGACACATACCCTTCCTTTAACTGTTAAGAAATATAAAAACTGACATTTTTGATGATCCCTATATATTTACCTATTTAGCAATTAGTAAATTCCCAATTTCAGGTAGATTCACACACCTCCTAACTTTTGAGTCAATCGTAAGGTCTGGAAATATTTATTTTTAACAGAGATCTCAACTGAGGGATTAGTAATAAGCTGATATGTCTTTGAACTCTTAGATCGAAAACCTTGATTCATCTATATTAAATAAATAGGTTATCTACATTTACCTCAGGGGCTTACTAAAAACTGCAAATTACAAGTAGCTTCACAGATCCACTGAATGAAACTCTAAGGTACACGGTCTGGAATCAGCCTTTTCAGAAAGATTCCAATGTTATTCTAATTCACACCAACGTTTCAGACCTCCTTCACTGGAGATTCCTTCCAGCCCTATGATTTTATGATTCTGGTTTGTGACTAATCAGCCTAAATTTTAGTTGGTAGACCACACAACTCCCTGCCAAACTTTCTCCACCAAATATAGCAAGAGTTGACAGATGCCCAAGCGGCAGTGGTCTTTTTGTGTGCCCATCCTAAAAGCAGCTGGGCCCACGCAGCCTTCGCCCCAGCTGTCTGGAACTGAGCAGCAGGTGCTAGGATGGCCAGCTGTTCTCACGGGACAAGCCTGGCAGCTCTGCTTGCCCAGGTCTTGAATTTTCCCTTGGGTGGCCTTGCTTCTGTGGGTGGTCCAGCTCAACTCTAATCCTAGTGAGTGTGCATTCCAAAGCTGAAATACCCAGGCTAGAGCCTACAGAGAGTACAAATGTGTTTTATGTTTATAAATATGTATTCACGTACTGGATTGAATGACCACTTAAAGTCCTTCCAGCCTTCAATTCTGTGTGTGTGTGTGTGTGTGTGTGTGTGTGTGTGTGTGTGTGTGTGTGTTCATGTCAAATTATTATGCAAGATGTTCTCATACATGAGTTTCAATTGCAGATGAAGATGGGCATGGTCCAACTGTCTCCGCTCTCTCTCTCAACCCTCTCAATTTTTCAAAATTAAACCTGTTTTTAAGAACAGCACTAAAAAGAAAAACCTAAATACTACCAAAATACAACCATACTAAAATAATTGCATGTAACCAATCCCAGAGAAAAGGTAATTTTATAACAATACACTGTCCTTGTAGGAAGGACATAAAAATTTATAAAAATGTAGAGGGATAAAAAAGATGCATCTTTTTGCAAGACTCTAAGGGAATGCTATGGCTTTAAGTTACTATTTGTATTTTGTTCTTTTTTAATATAAATAGCAAAATAATATATACTATAACAATATAATAATATATTACATTTGTAAAATTACTACAAAATTAGGTTTAAACTTAAAAGTGGTTTTTTTAGTACATTTTGTTTTATAATTTTGCATTTTTATTATTTTCATTGTACTTTTTGTAGTAATGAAGGTGAGAAACTCTACAATTTGGTATTGTCAGATAACTTTTGCTGAGTATATTTCTCACCATCTCAAAATGAATTGATAACTATCTGGTGACTTTATAGAATTAATCATATTTAAAGTTTCTTAGTAAAGCATACAATCCTTTAATAGTCTGAGTAAATACAGTTTTAATCTGCTTCACCCACACACTGAAAATGTGATAGAATAAGGTTGAAAAACCTTATTTTTTAAAGAACTTGGTTATCTTTCCTTTTCAACTTTTTATGTTAGATGGCAATTAAAATAATATTACAAATCTTTCAAGAAACAATAATTTGCAAACAAAAGTTTCTAAGACTATATAAAATATGATGAAAATACTTAATGATTCTTTTGAAGGAAAATATCAGATCTATACACCAGCCTGTACCAACAGAAGTATTTGGAACAAAAGGCTAAAAGTTTTAGTAAGATAAGTGGTTCTTAATTCTGAAAGATGAAATTTTGTACTTTATACATATTTACTGTCAAAAGCAAATGAGGTTTTATATATACATTTATATATGTATATAAATTATACAATTATTTAAATTGCTGATAAATTTCATTATTTTAACCAAATTAGTAGCTTACTTCAAATGTCTCTAAAGCCATTAGCATAGCTGAAATAGGCAAATGGCCTGGATATATATTACAATATGAAGAGGAAATTTGGTGGTTGGATATTTAATTTGATCAATAAAATATGCAAAGCTATGGCAAGAAATTGATATGTAACCCTGAATTGCACAGGGTGTCTAAATTGATCCACTTAAGTGGTGAGCCCGTGAATTTCACTCCATTTTGTGGGAACTAGGAGAGAACTCATGCTAAGCAAAATGGGGCATAAGCAGCTGTGTTCTAGGGCCTCCTATTGGATGTTCCAGGTTTTGCCTTTTACTTTGTGCAGGTCAAGCTTCCCACAGTTCCTTCATGTCCTTCCTATCTACTCCATAAATGGATTCTTATTTCACAGATAGAAGTTATCTGAAAGGTAGTCCCTAAAAGTATAAATATAATTGAATATTTTGTATTGTGGTAAAATACATGTGACATGAGGTCTACCCTCTTAACAAATGGTCGTGTACAGTCAAATTGTTAACTATAAGAACAATTTGTACAGCAGATTTCTAGAATTTTTCCATCTTTCATGACTGAAAATCTAAACTTATCGAACATCGACTCTCCCATGTTCTCCTCTACCGAACCTCTGGTAGTCACCATTCTGCTTTTTGTTTCTGTGAGTTTGACTCTTTTAGATACCTCATATAAGTGAAATCATGCAGTATTTGTTTTTCTGTGACCAGCTTATTTCACTTAATATAATGTCCTCAAGTTGCATCCACATTGTACAGTATGACAGAATCTCCTTTACTATGGATGAATAATATTCCATTGTACCACATGTTCTTCATCCGTTCATCTGTTGAAGTAACAACTGCTACTTTCCTTTGTCGTCAGTGGTCCCCAGGTATCCAAACTATTATGGTCTGTCAGCACTCTGAGTGAGTCCAGACAGAAATCATTTCCTTGGGAAGTCTACTGAGAGACTGGAATATTGGAAGCATGCTCTTCACTTTCACCCTGAGGGAGCAGTTGTGGCTGGAGTGTTCTCTTCTAGCACTGAACGAACAGTGCAGATTTAGGAAAGGGGCAGATGTAGCCAAAATGAAATTGCTTTTCTTATCCAGCTCTTTCTTTTTTTTTTTTTTTTAATTTATTTTTTAAATTTATTGGGGTGACAATTGTTAGTAAAATTACATAGATTTCAGGTGTACAATTCTGTATTACATCATCTATAAATACCATTGTGTGTTCACCATCCAGAGTCAGTTCACCATATATTTGATCTCCCTTACCCTCATCTCCCACCCCCCTCCCCTGTTACCCTCTGGTAACCACTAAACTATTATCCAGCTCTTTCTAGTTCTGTGTTCACCTGTGGTACTGCAACTTCTTAACTGGATTCTGGAATCCTCATAAAGGTATTTTGGTCCATGTGACTTTGTAAAATCAGCATTTCTATGGGGAAACAAGGGCTGAGACTTCCTATTCTGCCATCTTGCTAAAGTCACTTCTCCAACATGAATAAATATTTAGAGCATTATCCTTATTAATATGTGTTCAATTAGTTAGCTTTTTGGTAATCTCAAGAAGCATGAACATCTGAAGAAAGCATTGATTTTAAGATCTCATTCAACAGGTGAGGGAATGGGAACTCCAGGGGAATTGCTGGGGAGATAACCCCCTATGAATATCAGTACATGTACAGTTAATGGTCCATCTCCACAGCCAGACTTAGCATAACCATGGCTTTTATGATATGTTCCCTAAAAACCCACCACCCTAAGAATAGCTAAGGACTAAGACTTCTTTGGTGAGAGATGATGTAACAGAGATACTAAAGGCAGAGCTCTGCAGCCAACAGCCTATGTTCATATCCTAGTTCCGATACTTCCTAGTCATGTATATTTATGCATTCAATTAAGGCATTACTCCACTGTATGTCACTGTTCTCATTTCTTATCATTCCTAACAATAGAATTTCATTTGGTCGTAATGAATGTTAAAAGTATAAATACTTGTAAAGTATTCAGAATATTGCCCGGTACATGGGGTTACATAGATATGTGCTCGCACTATTTATCAAAATAGGTTCTTGAAAAGCATACTACAACATAAAAATTAAATGCATATCTGTTAAATATGCCATAAACAACCTTAAAAAAGAAAGCATAGTGTGCTCGCTTCGGCAGCACATATACTAAACCAGAACATATACACTAAGAGGAAATATTTGCAACATAGAGGTAACATATAAAGAGATTTTACAAACATGGGAGAAAATTGAGCTAAATGAACCAGCAATTCCCAAAAAGTTTTAAAAATGCAATTTTTAAAGAAGCACATGAAAGATGGCAAAATTCACTAATAAATCAGTGATCTTAAAATTAAAACAAAAATGAAATTCTATTTTTCTGTGATATTGGCAAAAAAAAGGATTGAAATTGAGTATTAGCAAGGAATTAATTGTTCTCAAACACAATGTATAAATGAAATCTTCAGGAACAATTTTAGAGGAAATTTATGAAAACACAAAAGTATTTATCAAAGTATAAAATATCCTTACCTATTACCCAAGAAATTCTATCTCTAGAAATTTCCACAGAAATGCTCAAAGTACCCTTTAAATTTATGAAATCAATGTGCATGTATATTCACTGCAGCATGATTTTAATAGGGAATATTTGGAAATTAACATTTGGTTATCAATTGAAGTTAATAAATTATGCTCCAATTGTACTATGGAATATTAAGCAGATATTTTATGTATCACCATCACACACCATAAATGCATAAAAGATAATTTACCAATATGTATCAAACTATTAACTATGGTACCTCTTGTTACCTCTAGGGAGAAGAAATATTTTAAAGTCTTTGACACATTTTATATTATATAGTCTACTTCAAACTTTATACTGGATATATTTTAACTTTAAAAGAGCATATTTCAAGACAAAATGAAATTATTTTGTATTGCCAATCAGTCAATAGCAAGGTACAAAAGAGTATATGTAGCATCATTCCTAAGGGGGAAAAGGGTTAGTAAAATACATCCCAAATGTTGGTATTTTTCACCCTTACATAGTGGGATAACAAGTGATTTTTATTTCCTCTGATTTTATACTTTTGTGAATTTTCCTGATTACAATAAAGTTGTATTATTTTTATATTCATTAAAAAATTTAATGTCCCCAAAGCTCTGATTGAAAAGTTATTGGAATAGAGAGCATATGACTCTGATGTGAGCCTTAGATGAAAACAGAAACTTCCTCCCATTGTTTTATCCCACTTTCTAGCACTTGATTTTCTGCTGTACATATATTTGATCCAATTTATTTAATAAACCAAAAGCACAAGAGATTATAGACAGCAACATAGCAACCTATATAACTTATAGAGCCTAAATATTTCTGACAACCTATTGAAATAAGTCTATCAATCATAATGGGCTAGGATTTAGAAAAATCTGTTATACTAAATTTTCCATAAACCTAATAAAAGAAGTCTGTTGAAAATCAATCTTTAAAATTTATATTAAATAAATTGAACTATAATGTTCAGCCAATGTATATCTGTCCTTTTTTATTCACTTAAAAATATT
Source organism: Rhinolophus sinicus (assembly GCF_036562045.2). Taxonomy (NCBI): domain Eukaryota; kingdom Metazoa; phylum Chordata; class Mammalia; order Chiroptera; family Rhinolophidae; genus Rhinolophus; species Rhinolophus sinicus. Next base: position 134,376,650 of record NC_133753.1, on the reverse strand, counting down.
AGCCTCTAAAATTATGTAGCTTTTTTTACCTTTTAATTTTCTTTAGATTTTTTTTTTCTATTGCACTTGGCCAAAAACCTCTGAAATTATGTCATAATTGTAGCTTTTGGAGGTAAAATCTCAAATGACCAAATGGATCAAATCAAATTTAATATGATGTGATTTTAAAGAGGCCAAGATACTAAATTTTGAAAATTGGTGTTTGTTCTGGAAATATTAGCTAAATATTTTGGAAAAATTACTAAGGAAGCACACTTTTTTTCCTTGTACAGCTTTGTTACATTTGGCAGTAATTTTTAAAATCATTTCCTATAACCATACTCAATTTAGTGAATATATATCCAAGAATTATACCATAGTGACATGGGTGGGGATGGTACTTCTTATTAAAATTAACAATTCATAAATGGGCTATTCTCAGTTATCCATATAACATGAAATCTGAAATTCAGAGAGAAATGGAAGCCTCATTTTACACAATAGTTTGAAGCCTATAAAAATTTTCCTAAGCTTAAAACAAACAGTCCAATTTACTGATTAAAGTATTTTTGTGGAGCCCACACATGAAGGGGAGAAACAAAACAAAAACAGAGAGGAAGTGAGAGAGAGAGAGAGAGAGAGAGAGAGAGAGAGAGAGACTATATAATGCATAGTTTAAAAAGAGAAAATTGTCAGCACCACAAACATAATTTCAAAGACTCCCTATATAGTCAGCAATAAAGAAAAATCTTTATGAAAATGAGTTATACAAAGTAAGACTCTGAGACTCTGTGTTCTCTCTATATATTCTTGATATCAAAGGTATTAATTATTGTGAGGGTCCAAAGTCATTTACCTAAAAAGAAAACTGAATCAGTTCTGCCTGGAAGACGGGGAATACCATAGCTTAGAGTCTGAAGCAGGAATGATCTAGGTCTCATGAATCCAAGGTATATTGGAAAAGGAAAACCCTTCCTTTTCCAAAAAAAAAAAAAAAAAAAAAAAATTGGCCCTCTTCCCCACACCAATCTATGGCTTGAAAAGAAAATGAATAAAATTAAATTAAGTGGTGTCACTTTTTTATTTATTTATTTATTTTATTTTTTTGAGGTCAGAGAGGGAAAACAAGTGTGATGGAAAAAGCCTAAAGTGTAGATTATTTCACAAAGCTCTACCAATGTTAAACTAAAATTATTTATATTGTCCTATCCTACCATAGGTTTTCTCAAACTTTAATATGCATAAGAATTATCTAATTACCTTGGCAAAATATAGAATTGCAATCTCATCCCAGGTGATGCTGTTACTGGTCTAGGAACCCCACTTTAAAAAGTAATGCCTACCATACACTTGACAATTATAAAAACATTGATTGTCTTCTGAAAAAAAACAAGAAATAAAAACAATCCCATTTACAAGAATAGCATCAAAAACAATAGAATAGTTAGGGATAAATTTAACCGAGGAGGTTAATGAGCTCTACATTCAAAACTATAAGACTTTGATGAAAGAAAATGAAAATATAAATAATTAATATTGTTAAAATGTCCATACTACTGAAAGCAATCTATATATCTATGGATATAATCAATGCAATCCATATCAAAATACCAATAGCATTTTTTCACAGAAATAGAAAAAAATCTGAAAACTCATATGGAACTACAAAAGACCCTGAATAGCCAAAACAATCCCGAGAAAGAAGAACAAAGCTGGAGGCATCGTACTTCTTGACTTCAAACTATAGTAATAAAAATATTATGGTGCTGGCACAAAATAGACACATAGACCATGGGGAACAGAATTAAGGGCCTAGAAATAAATCCATGCATATGCAGTCAACTAATACCTGACAAGGGAGCCAAGAATATTCAATGGGAAAAGGATAGTCTCTTCAATAAATGTTGGGAAACTGGAAAATCACATGTAAAAGAATGAAAATGGACCCTACCTTACACCATTCACAAAAATTAACTCAAAATAGATGAAAGACTTAAACATAAGACCTGAAACCATAAAAACCTTTAGAAGAAAACAGGAAAAAAGCTCATTGACCTTGGTCTTGGCAATGATTTTTTTAATATGATGCCAAAAGCACAAATAACAAAAGTAAAACTAAGTAAGTGAGACTACATCAAAGTCCAAAGCTTCTTCACACCAAAAGAGAAAATCAACAAAATGAAAAGGCTAACTATGGAAAGGAAGAAAATATTTGCAAGCCACATATCTGATGAGGAGTTAATATCCAAAATACATAAGGAACTCATACAACTCAACTGCAAAAACCAAACAATAAAAAAATAAAATAAAATTGGTCAAAGGACTTGAATAGACGTTTTCCAAAGAAGACATACAAATGGGAAAGAGTTACATGCAAAAGATGTTCAACATCACTAATCATCAGGAAAATGCAAATAAAAACCACGATGAGATAAAACTTCATACTTGTTAGAATGCTTATTATAAAAAAGACAAGTGATAACAAATGTTGGCAAGGATGGAGAGAAGGGAACATTTATGCACTGTTGGTGAGAATGCAAATTGGTTCAGGCACTATGGAAAACAGTATGGAGGTTTCTCAAAAAAAATTAAAAATAGAGTTACTCACTTCTGGGTACATATCCAAAGAAAATGAAGTCAAGATCTTGAAGAGATATATGCGTTCTCATATTCCTTGCAGCATTATTTAATTATTCACAATAGCCAAGATATAAAAGCAACCTATGTGCTCATAAATAGATAAGTAGATAAAGAAAACATGAGACACACACACACACACACACACACACACACACACACACGCACACACACAGGAATATTATTCAGCCATAAAAAGGGAAATCCTGCCACTGTGACAACATGGGTGGACCTACTTGAGAGCATTATTCTGAGTGAGATGTCAAAGAGAGAAACATAAGTAATGTATGATGTCACTATATGTGTAATCTAAATGAGCCAGTCGTAGAAACAGAGTAGATTGGTTGCCAGGAGCTGGGAATTAAGAGAAATAGGAAAATTTTGGTCACAGGATCATAACTTTTAGCTTTAAGATAAATAAATTCTGGGGATCCGGTATACAATATGGTGATTGTACATAGCAATATTGTATTATATACTTGAAATTTGCTAAAAGAGTAAATATTAAATGTTCTCACCATGAAAAAAGGCAATTACGTGAGATGATAGAGATGTTAACTAATCTTATTGTGGCAATCATTTCATAACAAATAGATGGATCAAATCTTCACGTTATACACCTTAAACTTACCCAATTTTATATGTCAGTTATGTCTCGAAAAGGCTGAGAAAGAAATAAAGAAATTGAATGAGTACCTTCTGGTCTTTCATTAAGTTTATTCATATTATTACTATTTTTTGAATTCTTAATGTTTCTAATGTAATGATTCTTGCTCTAATATCAATATTTTCTGCTTATGTTACTATTTAATTTAATCATCCATGATGATAAATTTCCTTATAATTTTTTTGGTGTAAAAAGTCATTAATAGTTTTGAAAAAATAGCAATTAATTGTTCAGGCTGTAACATTCTTGGTCATTAATTACATAAAAGGGTAGTGTTATAATTAATGTGCTAGGATGGCTTCTTCATTTCAAGAGAAGTGTTCTAGGGAAGAGTTGAATAAAGCAGGGCCTACTTTCTGACACTTCTAAAATCCATATACTCATAGAAAATATGCATTTGTTTGCCAAGTAGTATACAGGTTCCTGATAAGGCTCCATGGTAATATTATAAGGACCAATACACTTGGAGTGAGACAGCCTGACTGAAATTCTGACCTTACTCAACCAACTCTTGACCATATATAAGTTCCCTCATCTCTAAAATGAGAATAATAAAATACCCCCAAAATCTTTAAAAGCAATTTTTAGACTACATACTGTGATGGTCCCTAATGTGTTTTTAAAAAATAAAAATATATGGTGATGGAAGGAGAACTGACTTTGGGTGGTGAACACACAATGTGATATATGGATGATGTATTACAGAATTGTACACCTGAAACCTATGTAACTTTACTAACCATTGTCACCCCAATAAACTTTAATTTAAAAAAAAATGAAAAAAATGAATTATCCTATTTAAACTTAAGAAATTAATTTATATTTTAACCAAAACATTTTACAAAGCACAGTAATAAAGATTCAACGAACTTGTAAAACTTAAGAAACAATGCCAGTTTACCCATTTGCTAATCTTAACAAAAAAATAACTTTAAAAATTCATTAAAATATTACTCTTTCAAGATACAAAATGATTAAATGTTTGATCAAATATTAAAATATATCATTGTGAATCATTCATGGTTACCAAAGTATCTGATATTATTTGTGTCACATGTACCCAAATTTCTATCTTAGTTTTTATGAATTAATGTTTAAATCACTTTAAAAATCCAATAGTCTGGAGGATTTTAAGATTTTAAAATTAAAAATTATTATAATATTTTCTCTCTTCTTAAAACTGTGTCACACCTGGTATTAAAAGTTATTTACAATGTGCATTTTTTTCATGACTGATTTGATTGAGATGGTGTTATCTTCTGAATCAGGAAGACTGATTGTGGCCTGGACAGCAGGAACTGAAATTTCTATTTGAAAGGATTTGATTACTTAGTATGATGGTTTTTAAACCGTGTTAAAACATTGCAGTTTAGCCAAATAACAACAATAAAAATAAAAGAATTTAAACAATCATTAAATAATGAAATACATTTTAACAATTAAAGAAATTCATGATGACCAAACATAATTCTTATTTAAATTCTGTTAAAAGGTAGGTTTTGTTTAACCCCTACTCTACAGAACTTCTGTAAAATAAAGCAGCAAGCATTCAAATCTTCATTTCTTATTAGTATATTTATACTATGTCCCCCATATAATTCCCAAAAGTGGTTTGATGTCACTACATACACAGATAAACACACCCACGTGCGCACATTATAAACAACAACAAAAAAAAAAGGTGATAATAAACACATCGAAAATCTAAACAAATGTCACAACGTAGTCCAAAATTAGTATAAACTTTTGTTTCATGTATATGGGAAAATTTAAAATGTAGACATTGAATAGTCTTCAGTCCTTTTTACATAACATGCAGAGACATATGATGACCAAGACATGAAATAGGAGGGTAAGCTAACCAGTTTCTGTCTTTAAAAACTTCCTACACAGAGTTTAGAAGGTAGGGGGAACTGTATCGTTCCTCCCCAAGTATCAATTGTTTCATCTGGTCTTTTGATAGTATGTAATGATTCAAGCTTACTATTGACGATGAAAGCTGGAAATACAGATATCCTATTTTGCAAATTAAAGGAAAGTTCATAGGTCTTGGATCGGTAAATTTTGAAAATTAAAGCATTTGTTTTATTTTCCCAAAAGGCATTTCTATGGAAACTAATTAACAGCTCTCGATAATTTTTTATGACCTGACTTAAGTATGACTTTACTTAAAGGGTAAATTTTTGTGTACCAACAATAATATACAGCACAGAAGCAGAAATAATGGCAGTTAAGTGCCTGAAAGACCAAATTCTCATCAGAAAACATCTCTGCATCTAAATGTTCAAACCATTAGGCACACATTTTAGTCACCTCCTTCTCTTTCCCGCCTCCACCAGCAATAACCAGTGATTCAGTGCTTAGCACATGGAAGAGATTATTTTATCCTGAAAAAATATTAAGACCAGGTTGCTTTTATCAACTTCCTTGATCATAAAATCTTTGCTAAGCAGCTAAAAAAGGTATAGTTTAGGCTAGAACCACCACAAGGAAGACTCATCAAGAAGAGGTAACTGAAAAAGTTATTCTCAGATAATTGAATGAATTGGCTTTCCAAATTGGTTTATTTAGTGTCATTGGATTGGATTTTTGAGACCATCTGCCAAAAACTGATGTTGGTTTTAGCATAATTAATATTAAACTGTTCCTTCTGGATATATTTGAACAACAGTATCATTTGCTTTGTGAGGCTATTTCTGGCTGCCAATAGTAAAATTATGTCATAGAAAAGGTTTCTTATTTCCTATTGGTTCTGGCAGGAGGGCATGCTTTCAGTTCATCAAAATGTGGCATTAAGTTACTTAAATGCAAGTTGAAAAATTAAGTAAAAAGTAGAGGGTACTACATAGTTTTCTTTTACACCACCTGGGCATGAAATTTGGTCAGAATGTCAGGAAATTATTTTTATATAATCAGATTCTCACACTATAGTGTTTTAATACATAGCACTGGCATCATGAGTCAAGTTTTTGTTTTTTGTTTTTTAATGAGAAAAGCAAAGAAAAGAAAAAAGAAAAGAGAAGGAAAGGAAAAGAAAAGGGAAGGAAAAGAAAAGGAAAGGAAAAAAAAAAGATGGAAGAAAAACATGTAGGGAAGATTAATAATTAAAAGCTCCTTGGGACAGAACTTTCTTGGTTCACTGCTTTGGCCCTAGTAGAATATAACATGCAACTCAAAGCTAAATGATAAGTTTTAATTATCATTTCCTTTCCATATACAATGTGATATGAGGCATAAGATGCATCAATTAATTTATGAAAATTTTGCTTTATAAAATTGTTTTTATCTCACTATGTGCACAACAATTCATTTCAGAGTACATAGGATTTAATTAATTGATACGGGTAACAGGGATCAATGCCAATGCTATGAGAAAAATCACTTTGTTTTCATTTTAATAATTTGAACCACAATTCACTCACTTTTAATGATATATTCACTTCTAACTCAAATCACCAACTATAGCAGCCTGACATTATAATGCTGGCATTAAAGGATATAGGTTGCCTTGGATTTGGGAAAAGAAAGATCATTTTTTCTTTCTCTGGATCAAGGGCATAATTGGACCCAAGTATGGATATTTGGAGATGCCTAAAAATTTCCTTTCCTGGTTTTGAGCTGACTCCCACTAAATTGAGATGTTCCAATAGTCAGGTGTATATGCTAAGATAAGCAGTGATCCTGGCAGGTTAATAGGACAGTAGGTTAATGAAGCAGAAGCTGAGGGATTTGTTTCAGAGCAAATAAAGTCAGGCCCCAAGAACAAAAAAAAAATAAATAAAGTCAGGCCCCAAGGAAAAAAAAGACAGAAATCAGTGATACTAATCTAACAGCCTAATCCTTATTTATAACTTCTTTCCCTGACAGTGGGAAACCTAGCTGTCATCATCCATTTACATATTTGCTTAATCCTAAAACTCACATTTCTGAATTGGTAACCTATAACTCTATGGAAAAACAAATTTACCGAGTACAATATGTACAGTTCTTTTGATCTCTTTGCTTACAGTATATAGTCAAAATACTGTTCCCAAAGTTACTTAGTTTAGTTGATTTCTTCCCTATCCCATTAAGAGTGGTTATGCTATCCTTTTTAATGTATATCTAGGTAGGTTTGTTACTATTTGCATTACATTTTGGATTTCTCCATCATCTTTTATGATTTTCTTTCATTACTGGTGTTTGGATATGTGAAACATGGTTCTAAGACTATGAATTATATGAAAAGTTATACTCAGAAAAAAGTCATACCCTCTTCTCCCTCCACCCACTTGCATTCCTCAATTATTTCCATCCATTTTTACCTATCTCATGTAGTTAACAAATCTTGTTAGGATATGATTTATTCTTCTTGTATTTCTTTTTTACACAAATGGAGAGATACACATAGATTTTCTTATTTTTCCCTCTTTAATTTACTTGAAAGTTAGCATAAAACAGATTCTTGTTTGAACTTTGTTTCTTTTATACCAAGCACTATATCATAGAAATTACCCCATGTGAGTTTACAGGGATCTTTATTCTTTTTACAGCTGCCTATTACTCCATCCTGTGGGTACACCACAATATATTAAAACTGTCGTATGTGTGAGTATTTAGGTGTTTCCAATATTTTGTAATTACAAGTAATGCTATTATAAAGAATCTTGTCCATATTTATTTTTATATTGTTGGAAGGTGACTTGGGGTTAAATTTCTAGAAAAGGGATTTTGGGTTTAAAGGGTAACTGAGTGAGTAGTTTTGTTAGGTATTGCCAAATTCCCGTGCAGAAGGGTTGAGCCGCTTTGTTTTTCCACAGCAATGAATGAGTTCATTGTCATACTTTAATATTTTCATCAATTTAATGGGTAAGTAATGGTTATTGTAATTTGTATTTCTCTAATTATTAGTGAGCATGACCATATTTTCATATGTTTAAGAATAATTTTTATATTTCTTGTGAATCAACTGTTCATGTGTTCTTTTCATTTTTCTATTGGGTTTTTTATCCTTTGTCATTCATTTTTAAGAGTGTTGTATGTTTTGGGGATACTACCCCTTGGGTCTAATATAGATTTCACTTGTTTCCCATTTTATCAACTTTCTTTTGACTTTTTATATAGTATTTTGATCATGATTTTTAAAATATAGTCAAATTTATCAATCTTTTGTTTTATTGCTACTAGATTTTGAGTCATAGTTTAAAATCCTTTTCCTAGAGTGAAGTTAAAGAGGAATTTGTGTTTTCTCCTAGTATATCTGTGGTTTTCTATTTTTACCTTTATAAATACAATCCATTTGAAAATTACTTTTGTGTATGGTAAGAGATATGTTTATTTTATCACTTTCTAAATGACAATTTTGCTACCCAACCACCATTTATTAAAAACTCCATCTTTGCCTCAGTAACTTGAGATGACATTTTATCATATGCTAAATTGTTGCATGTACTTTCTTCCATCCATTTCTGCCTTTTTCTACTTTATTCCTTTAGTCTATTCCTGTATGTATGTATTCACATGCCAGTAGCACATGGTTTTAATTAGAAAAACTTTATATTATATTTTAATATTTGGTAAATATAGTCTGTTTTCATAGATTTTATTTCCAATGATTTCCTTGATATTCTTTGTATGTTTGTTATTTCATATTAACTTTAGAATCAATTTGGCTAACTCTATAAAAAGCTTGTTGCTATTTTTTTGAGATTGCATTAAATTTATGCATTAAGGTAGGGAAACAGTCTCCTTGATCAAATATCATCACTAGTAATGACATATTGACATCACATAGCTCCTGATATGATACCCTGAGAAGGACATGTATCACACCTGTGGTAGTCCTGTCAACAATGCATCACCTAAACCTAACCATGAGAAAATATTAGACAAACCCAAATAGAAAGACATTCTACCAAATAATTAGTCAGTACTCTTCAAAGCCATCAAGATCATAAAAGACAAAGAAAGAGCGAGGAACGGTCCCAGACTGAGGGAGATTGAAACATAATAATTAGTAGCAATGTGGGACCCTGGTTCACTCCTGGGTCCAAAATAATAATAATAATAATGGTAGAGACAATTTAAGAAATTTGAATAAAATTTATTGTCCAAAATTATTTCAAATTGAAAAAATATACACATATTCACTTTTTTTGTCCTGTGTTTCCCTTCTGTTCATTTTAGATCAAACTGTAACCTTTCCATTTATATAGTCAATTATTAATGATAAATAAAGTGGTGAGTCAGAAGTGAAAAGTGGTAATGGCAAAATTTCACCTAAGAAAATGCTATATGATTGTTTCTGCCTTTTTTTAATTAAAATTAAAAGCAATTACATTTTTTCTAGCAAAACCCAGAAGCTGTTTTGATTCTAGTTTCTTGCCAAACCTGAGATATTAAATGACTTTCTTCTTGGCCACCAAAGTAGATGCAAATAGCATTAAGAGGAAGTAACTATATAGTAAAGCTGCAGCTATGTCTATGCAAAGTTTGCCTTGCAGTGACCTGGAATTTTTTTTTTACTGTTATTACTCCCTTTTAAATAATCATATTGTCATTAAATGTATTGGTAGATAGTGTTATTTTAACTTTTTCTTTTCCTGGTGAGCCAGATTAATTAGCACATGCTCATGAAAATAATTTACTTTAAATATTTTCTAAATTAGGCTTCTCATGCATTCAAAGCATTAGAGGCATTTTGTTTTTTTAAGGCCATTAATCAGTTAGCAACATTTATTTCTACTCAAAAAAAGCAAAGTTTTTGTCATTGAAATAGATTCTAAGCTTTATGCCTAATTTTTTCTCTTCATAGATGTTATAGCAAAACGTATAAACATATTCATAAATAGTCAGAACATTTTTTCTGTGTTTTAAGGACAATGACAAATTTTGTTTTCCAAACACATTAATATAGCATACTGACTAATGTGCAGAGCAGAAGCCAACAAGATTTTTTGCTTGGTCCTATATTTTATGATATTGAATATTTCCAAAAACTACAAATATTTTGTATTTTTAAAGTGTAAATGCCCTCAAGTTAATTAATATAAAAGTCAATTAATTCACATATGGAAAAATGAATTTTAATATGAAAGAGGATAATACTGAATATGTTCTTTGTTTCATGAGTTATGTATTACAGCATTTCACTGCTTTCAAAGGATGAAAAGTAGATCTTCTTTGATCTAAGAAAATATTAGTTACATTTGGAGTTAAACCTTGGTGTTTAAAAAGTTAACATTCGCATTTTTAACCATTTGAGTTAAACCTAAAAATTAATGCCATGTCATGAATTGTAATTTTATTAAAACACAGTTTGAATCTCAGGTAGTTGTAAACTATTGGTATGGAAGAAACCACTGAGCCAAAAGTGAACCTAGTTGGCTAAGATCAACAATCTTAACTGTTATTGACCTGTTCAAACATCTGTCATTGTTTAAAAATAAACTCCAAAAGAAACCCAAGTGCTATTTTTTTATGAAAGAGAAGAAAACATAAGATCCAAAACAATGGCCTTGTTCCAACTCAAAAAATAAATAAATAAATAAATATATATATATATATATATATATATATATATATATATATATATGCATTTCGAATAAAATAGAGCAACTATCTTTCTTTAAAAGATCATCAGCACTTTATTTTCACTTACAGAATTATGCAGTAATGTGATAATTTTGACTGGGAAGTTCAAAGGTTGAAATGTGCTTGCACAAATCCAGTAATAGTTTATGACCTTAACCTAATTCATTTTGTTTTCACTCTTGTTCTTTTTTGTGTTGGAGCATTTTACTTCCTAAAATATAAATTTCTTGGTAAATTCATATATTGGATGGCTATAAGCTGAGCTTGATCAGGTGTAGGGGCAGCTATAAAAACTGCAAAATGAACTAGTAATTTTTTTAAGGAAAGTTATCTGATTAAAATATTTATAATATATCTTTTAGAAATACCATGTGAGTAATGCCAAAATAGATCCAAATTGAAAACAAAAATGATGTGCCTGTCTAGCTGTCCATTCTAGGAAAATAGAAATATGCTTGTGGTATAGAAATTATTGTGGCATCTAGGCATCTCAGAAACCACATTAAACAAGAACACTATATTATGGGAATATGAACTTGGCCCTGAATTTCTTTCCCTTACAGTATAATTGCCTGAAACTTTTTCATGATGGATTATGTCTTCTGACTTGTTAAGAAACAAACCATATATAGCAAGAACTAAACCAGAAAACTTCGCTAAGTCTAAAGGGGGATTTTTATATCCTTGAGTATTAGGTGGTCATTTCAGCCCTGATTTCTCATCTCCCATCTATCCTCCTCAACACTTTACACTCTGAGTGAAACTACTATGTTATGTGTATTCATTTTTCCATCACTGCATGAACTATCACTACAGATATTGAAGTGTATTGTACACACAGTTAGCCTGGTTTTAATCATGTGGTAAGAGACGCAATGTAAGAGGCAATGAACACTGACATTCTAGTCAGTTACAAGATCTTGGCCATAATTACACTAATAGGGTTCAGTATCAGTTGTTTTGACCTCCCAAGAAGTTAAACTGTTCAGATTTCACATACTTATGTACCAAAATCAATAGGATTTTAAAAATATTCTTGAATAAAGAGCCTTTTCAGAGTAATTTATGTCTGCTGTAATGATATCTTTTCTCCTCTCCCTTTTGGCATTTCAATCTTAGGATACCAAAAAAAGAAAGTGGAAAAGCTTTTGCCAATGCTGATGATTTTCTTTTCCCTAAGATTTTATTTGTTATAATATCCATAGGAGTTGATGCCATATTTTTTAAATTATTACATAATATCTATATGTTTCACAAAAAAATCACAGATTTGAAATTAACCCACTAAAATATTGATGCCACATAGTGAACATCTTATATGTCTATCTTGTAACATTCAAAGTACATGCTTTGGAACTAGAGTCTCCCATACCTGCCTATGGGAGTTACCAGGGAAATGATTACTCTTACATCAGTAGGTCTTAAAATGTGATTTTAGGACTACTAATACTCCACAAAGGTTTCTGCTGGTGATCCATAGGCTGGTATCTCAGAGTTCCCAGTTTTATTATATAACAATGTCTAAATGCCTTACTGTGTTATTAAATAACAACTGTAACATTTAATTAAAATCAAACATCATATCACATCACCTTATTGAAATAGCAACAATCTTATTAATGCTAATGTTTACTTGAGTTTTGCTCTCAGTTGGAGTGAATATTTGATGTGTGATATATTTTCTCTTCTTGAAGTGACCTTTTACTGGAAAAATGTCCAATAATTTTGGTTCAAATGCTGGCAAATTACTGTACGTTTGTACGCTGAATAGCTGTTTTGTTTTGTTTTTACAGTGATCACCTTTAGTCAATAGCAATTCCTCTGATCTGAGCCTTTGCAAAAACTACTATAATCAGGATCAAATTTTTTGGTTTGACATTTGTTATTCTGGAGTATATTTGAGTAAAATTAATAATAATTTTAAAATTCATGACTATTATCCTCTCTAATTTTGTTTCAAACAAGTATATCCCAAAATGCAAAGTAAAATTGAATTAATATAAATTTTGAGCCACATAACTTGGGTTAAAATCTGTTTCTCCATTTATTAACTATACAAATCTTACTACATTAATGAACCTTGCACAGCCTCAATTTCCATTTATAAACACCTATCACACAGTGTTCACATGAAGATTAATAAGAGAATATATGCAGCATAATATCAAGCATGGTAAGCATTTATTCTCATTTATTCTCTCTCTCCCTCCTCCCCTTCACAGAGGGAATATTAAATTGATGCAGCCGCCATTAAGGGCAGTATGGCAGTACATATTAAAAGTGAAGTGCGTGAACCTATGACCCTATGGTGCTATGACCATCAACCCCACTTATACTTGCCTCCTTTAAAAAACACTCCTCACATATACCAAGAGACATCATTGCAGTGTTGTTTGTATAAGAGGGGCAAAAGAGCATAGTTACTCAATTCGGACTCCAGAGAAAGTCTGCCTAGATCTGAATCTTAACTCTACCTGGGTAACCTGTGCTAGTCATTTTACACAAATGTTCCTCATTTGTAAAATAAAACAGAAACAGTACTCTCCTCATGTTGTTGTTGGGATGAAGACATTTTATATATATATATATATATATATATATATATATATATATATAAAATTATAAATAGGTATATAATATATATTATATATATTATAATATATATTATGTATATATACATATATAATATATATTAATATATATAATACATGTATATATATTTTTATGAATATATATTGTATATATATTTATATTTATATGTCTGTATCTATTTTGGATAATATATAAATGGTTTTTAAGTAGGTTTATCAAGAATAAATGGTGCATTTTATTAAATGTACTTTTGACATCAATCAAAACACAATGATTTTTCTGCTTTGGTCTCTTACATAATAATTTTAGTTATAGATGCATTATTATTAAATCTTCTGAATTGAACCACATTTGAAAATATTGTATCAAGTTTTAGTCTAGACATTAGCAACTAACGTTAATTCTAGCCATGTAATTTATTAGCCTCTGCTTTTCATTTTCCTCTATCTGTAAATGGAGGATAAGAATAGCACTGAATCCATGGTTTATGAAAATTAAATAAATTCATCTATGTAAGCACTAAGAACAGGCTCTAGAAAAAAGCAAGTACTCAAAAAATATGAACAGTTTTTAGCAGGATTGATTTTGGATACTCTCTCTGTCAGAATTAGGAATTAGTATTATACTGTTTATGCACAAAGTCTTAGGAAATCCAACTGCTCATTCATGAAATCTTCCATCATCTTTTAAACAACTTTTAAATTTCTTCTTTTGTTAACAGTTTAGTTGGGTTTCCTATCTGTTTTAGGTTTAATTTTGGTAATTAAAATTTTATTTTAAAATATCCCTTTGAGCCAGCTTTTCAAATAAAGGATCCTCTATTTTTAATTACTTTTTAATCTATTATTTTCTCTTTCTAATTACAAGATTTTGGCCATAATTACACTAATAGCAATTTTTGCACATTTATGAATCTTTTTCTTCTTGTTCAGTTCAGTCAGTGATTCATCTATTTGATTGTTCTTCCACACACACAAAAAAGCACTTCCATACCAGTTCAATGAGTTTCTATTTGTTTTAATGTAATTCATTAATTAATTTCTGCTCTGTCTTTATTAGATAACACCTTTCTGTCCATTCTTTTACTACCTGTACTTATTTCTGTTCCTGATCTGTCTTGTTTTACCAGCTTGAGTACAAAATGAGGTCACTTTCCTATTAGTATTCAAATTAAATTGCACAGAGGCTTCCTCCTGTCTGCCTCAAGGGTTGCCTTGTAATTCCTCCTGGAGATTCTCAATTCTGTGACAACGTTTTCTACCTAAGGTTTCAGTCCTGTTTGTTATTACTTTCAGGGAAGACAATCTGGAAAGCTGTTCAGGCACATAAAGTCTGTGCTCTTCCACTGTTATTGTGATTGCTCCCTCACGCAATCACTAAGGGCACACCCTGTCCTCTGCTGTGAGGGAGGCATGCACCGCTGTCACTAGTCTGTAGTAGTTTGTCCAGGTGGTGAAAGTAGGTATGGGAGGGAGGGGAAAAGAGATCTGTCTTCTCCAGTATTTTATTCAGCTATGGTCGATCACACACCATTTCTCTAAAGAGACTCATTTCTCTCTCCTAATATACATATGTATACACATATGCTTATAAATACCTGCATACACATCACCAGTGGTCACTAGCCTATCATGGCCCTAGTGAAATTAGAAAATGGTGTCTCTTCTGGGCATGAGGACAAGCTGGATTTCAGCCCCTACTTACCTTTTGCCTTAATGCAGTGAATAGTCAGCAAAACCATATACATTGTCCCTGCACATAAACACAGGTGCATATAAGAAGCTACTTCAAAAGTTCACTCATGGTGTTCAGGGTGGTCAGGTCAGAAGTAATTGTGATACCAACCTTCTCCTGCTTTATAGACCATCCTTCCCTGGGACTTAAGGAAAGATATATATATATTTTTTTCATGTTCTACAGATCGCACTTCCTGCATGGCTAAGCGATGAGATTTGTTCAAAGGAAGCTGGTTTCCAGTACCCCTGCCACTACTGTCATTCCCACCTGCAGCACAGATGTTCATTCGCATGTTCCAACCTCAGGCTGCCTCTGTCAGAGACAGATTGTACATGTGTCCTCTCCCCAAACCCCTTCAGAAAAAAACAATCCCCTCTTTACTCTCAAGGCTCATCCCATTTCCTTCCTCAGACTGATAAATAAAATATCCACAGTCTCGGTCCATATTATCTACAAAATAAACCATCAGACACCAATTTATTTACCCCAACCTAGCTGGTCAGTCTCGTGTATGGTCACTTTGTTTTATATATATACATATTCTGTTCTAAACTTATTTCTATTTCTAAATTGTCTCGGACTTTTTACAATTCATTGTCATTCTTGGAACAAATATTTTATGAGCACTTATTATATGTATCAAGCAATATCATATCTTAGGCCTAGACAAAACAATAAAAAGTCTCTTCCCACAGTACAGTCTAGGGAGTGTATAGACAAAAAAAAATTCACTTTATAAGTAGCCATTTAACTTTATAAATAACCATTTAACATTTTATCATTTAACATAGTAAAATTATATTTAACGACATAAAATACAGATGTCAGATAGATAGATAGATAGATAGATAGATAGATAGATAGATAGATAGATAGATAATAAATAAATAATGTGATGTAGATAAGGATATAGTCTATGATGGGGGGAAAAAAAGGAAAATGTGATATTTAAGCCAAGATCAAAAGGTGGTGAGGGGACCAAACCTTGAGGATAACTGGGACAGTACACCCAGGCAGAGCTAACAGCGTTTGAAAGCCCCAAAGATCATTCCGGGCATGTCAGAGATAAGTTAACAATGCACCAGTTTAAGTTAATCCTTGCAGGCCATCGTAAGGACTATTATTTTTAACCTGTGTGAGATGAAAACCATTGGAAGGTTTGTGTTGAAAGTGACATGATCTGACTTAAGTCTTATGAGAATCACTCCAGCTGCTGCAGTGAGAAGAGACTGCAGGGGGAAAGGTTGTGAATCAGTGCAAGTAATTGGGTGGCTACTGCATGAACAGGTCAAAAAACGATAGTGACTAAGCAGTGTATGTGTTGAGTAATGGCTGGATTCTGGATATATTTTTAAGGTAGCCAACAAAATTGGCTGATGACTTAGATACGGGCATTCTTTCTTAAGCTCTACAACTATACATCCAGTTAATGTATTTCTCTCCCATTTCATCATTCATTTACTCATTCATCATTTCTGAATCCTTACCATGTGTCAAGCATCATGGCTGCACTGTGGGGAAAGTGAATAATGCACTGTTTCTGAGGTGCACACTGTCGATTGGAGCAGAGAGACACATAAACAAAAAACATTCAACACATATGAATTATAACAACACAGAGAAAGAAGTGACTGACTACATCTGGGAAGATTAGTGACATTTTCACAGAAAAAATGACACGTGAACAGACGTTTGAAAAATGACTAAAAGCTAGAGAGTAGGAAGAAGGCTGTTCTCTAATCCATAAAGTAGGGAAGATAGGGGCTTATACTAAAGCAATGGCAGAAGGTATGGGGAAGAACAGACGGATTCAAGAAAGATATAATAGGTAAAATAAGTAGAATATGGTAAATTAATTAGGCATTGAGGGAGAGTGTCAGGGTGAAATAAAAAAAAATAAAAATTTTCTAGTTTTGGTAACCAGGTGGATGATGGCCTCTTTAATCAGGATAGAAAACAAGTTTTGGGCAAAGATAACTGTATTGGTTTTACACATGCCATGGGTCAGTTACTTGTATTAATTCAAATGGAAGTATCCAGAAGGCAAATGTAGAAGCCAGGCTGGTGCTCAGGAAAAGAAAAGGAAAAAAAAAACAAAAAACTAAAGAATAAGCATATTAGTGGTAATTAAAGCCATAGCAATGCATGCTATTTACCAGAATGTGTGCCAATACATTTCAAATAAGAATTCTTCTTATGAAACACATAAATTCATTACCTACACAACTCTCCTCTCATATCTAGGCCCCAAATTGCACAATTGTCATTGGTATCCCATACATTCTGTTTTTGCATATTCAATCATGCTTAGCTCCTTTTGTTTTTTTGTTTGTTTGTTTGTTTTGGTTTTTAATTCCTGGGTAGTTGTAGTGTATCTCTTTCCTCCATAAACCTTAGTGTTCTCTTTCACGCACATCTACCAAATCTTTCCCAAACCCTACCCCACAATTTTTCATACACCACTTCCCTGAGGAAGACATTTTAGAACTTCAACCCAGGGGCATTCGTCACCAGGTTCTCCTTGAGCACCTTGATTTTGTCATCTGTATAGTGGCCACAATAGTAATAACAACCTAATATGATCATTGTTAGGATTAATATATTAAAATGCTTAAAAAGATGCCCATTGCCTAGTAAATGTTCAATACAGTCTACTAATTAATTATTGCTAAAGAGATGGCATGGAATAAATGGTTAGCTTGTGAGCTTTGGAAACTTTGGATTTGTCTAGAGAAAAATCAAATGAGTTTGAAATCAAATTCAGCCAATTAATAGCTAGATGATTTGGGTCAAGTTTTTACATAACTCTAGTTTCATTTTTTCATCTGTAAAATTTTTAAAGTGATAGAGATGCATGATACCTACCAGAACACCACAACAGTAATTTTAGATATTTGCTTACTTTAACTTTTAATCTCAAAAATCTTAAAAAATGATTAGGAAGAGAAGTATTCTATTCATCTTTTGTGTTACCTTAATAATCTTTGACAATTCCTTATATGTTATCTATTCAATAAATATTTACATCTTTAATAGAGAAAAGGATTTTGTGAAGATTTCATAAATCTAATGTATAGAAGAGTCAGTTTAGTTTACAACAGTTGAGGAAAATTAGTCTTGACCGTGAATTGTATAGGGTAAAGAAAAACTGAAGTTTCTTGGTTCAAATTTCACTTTTTGTAAAGCTCTTTTCAGTTTTAACTAGAATGAAAGGAAAAACCTAAATTGGATTTATTACATTAAACTGAGATTCTGCACAGCGTTTACCTAATTTCAGGCAATTTGAGAGCAATGAAGAGATAATTGAGTAACTAAACTGGTAAAATAAGAGACTCAAATCCAAGTTGTTTCTACATGAATTAGTTTCACTTACCATATCCTCTATTCTCACTAAACTTTTAAACGGTACTATACATTTAATATGGATGAAAATCAAATTACAGAGATAAAGAGACATTTAAAAGCAAATATAGAACGGAAAGAAAGAACCTTCTGGAAGGAAATCATCTGCTCGAAACCCTTCGGAAATAGCAAATTAGCAAGTGGCAAAATGGGAAGAATTATGCTGAGAACTTCAAGTTATTCAATGATCAGGAAAGTTTTTATAAGAACTTATGCCAGGATTTTTAAAATGCTTAGTATGTTTTTCCAATATGTGTGTGTGTGTGTGTGTGTGTGTGTGTGCGTGCGCGCACGCGTGTTCTTTAGGAAAAATATGGCTTTAAAGGTTTCTTTTTTTTTTGTATTTTTATTTGAAAAATAATACATGAAAATGCTAAAAAGTAAATAAACAAATAAATGATGCAAATGTTAAAGTTAATCTCCCTCTCACACCAGTGTTTCCCCTAGTACTCTTTTCCCAGAGTCAATGACTATTTTAAAACTCATGCAATCATGTATAACCTTTGAAAATTGGTAACAGTCTGTATATAACGTGCAGCCCACTGCTTTTTAAAATTTAACTCTGTATTATTCTATATAATCTAGATTAACTACATTCTTATTCATGGTTGTAAAACATTCGTCATACTTCCATATAGTATACGGAGCTGTCACAATGTATTTACCTACAAAGGTTCCCTACAGATGGGCGATTGTTGCTTCCTGTTTTTTGCTTTAATAAACAATATTACAGTGAACATTCTTGCTCCCCTCTTGCTATACTTTGTAAGTATAAACTATTGGAATATAATCCTACGTAGAATTTCTGTTTCAAAGACTAGGTTTAATTTGGCAGCTATTAGTAACGGCTAAATTGAAAGAATTTGAACAATTTAAAATCCCATTATTTTTATGAGTGAACCTGTCTCACCATCAACTCACCTACATGTACTCTGACTCTATATTATCAGACATTTGATAATACAATTTATTCCCTGGTTTATCATTTGGCACTTGAATTAGTTATTGTTTTTATCATACAGAAGTTTTATCATATTTTCCTTTATGAATTTTGAATAGTATGTATTCTTTTAACACGTTTGTTATTACAAGAGATTCTCTTAATCTCCTAGTTTTCTTCTAGCACTTGTATATTTTTATTTTTAACTTTAATCCATTGATTCAGCTGGATTTTATTTTTTAATAAGGAGTGAGCTCTATTGTTTCTATTTTTCCCCCAGAGAATGAATTAATCATCCCAATACCAATACCATATATTTCTTGTTTACACTGAATAATCTTCTTGTTCTCAGTGATTTGATATTAATACTACAAACACATTTGAGTATTTGTATATGTAGCACTGTGATAAGACAATGATGAACACAGACACTATCTTTCCCTCATGGAGTTTAAATTTTAATGGGAGATATTAGAAAAAAAGTAAACAGACAGTAAGTAAAATATTGTTCTATGCAATTTATAATAATAATGAACAATTACTGAGCATTTACTACGTACTTGACTCTATTTCAGGGGTTGTCACTCTACTGACCATGGCCAATCCAGTCAGCATCCTGTTTTCACACAGCCGGTAAGCAAAGATGAAATTTACATTTTTGAAAGATTGTAAAAACAAAGAGAGAAAGAAAGAAAGAAAGGAAGGAAGGAAGGAAGGAAGGAAGGAAGGAAGGAAGGAAGGAAGGAAGGAAGGAAAGAAAGAAAGAAAAGGAAAAAAGAAAGAAAGAACAAACAATATAAAAGGCAGATCATATATGACTTGCAAAGCCTAAAATATTAGTTATCTAACCCTTTACAGAAGTTTGCCGACTTGAGTCTTTCTTATGAGAAAAAGAAAAAGCCAGACATACAAAGGGAGAGGAAAAATGCCAGGAAGATACAGGAAGTGTGTTTAAAGAACTTGCAGCAATACAACTTTGGTGTATTTGAGGTATTTGAAGATAATCAATGTGGGTAACATGTAACTAGGTGAGCTAAGGAAAAGTGGAAATTTTGGAGACACAGTAAAGACCAGTTCTTGTAACAATTTGTAGACCTTGGTAAGAAATTTAAGTTTCATTAAATGAATATGTGGGAAGTCATTGAAAAACAAGAAGGGGTATTAGGTGAGCTAATTTATGTTAAGATAACTTTTGTGGATGTATGAAGAGTGGAATACAGCAAGGCCAGTTTTGATAGTGCTGCAATAATCCTGGCAAAGCAGAGCAAAGAGACAAGGAAATAAAAGGATTTGTTACAGGATTATCTTGGGGATGTGAAGAAAAGGGAATAATGCTTAGGTTTCTGGCCTGAGCAATTAATTGGATGGATGGTGGTACTCTTCGCTAATAAGGGTAAGACACAAAGATTTCTGAGGAAAAAATTAAAATGCATGTGTTTGATATGCAAAGGTCGAGATGTCATGTGACTCTCAGTAGAAGAGCAGAGTCCGGGGCCCTATGTCTGAGAATTTCAAGCATGTAGTAGCAATAGACCATGGGAGCCAGGAAAGGAGATGAGACACAGCAGATACAAGAACAGAAGGAAAGCCAGAAATAAGTGGAAACCAAGGGAGGAGAATGTTTGCAGAAGGTGGGCAGAAACATTTGTTGTTGTAGAGTTGGACAGGGAGGACCCAGGGCCAGCATGCACCTCTAAGTCATAGCCTGAAGGACAGGGCATAACTGATCATGGCCAGCGACTGAGTGTCTTATTCCATCACGTCCTCCATTAATGGAAAGAGGAATATCAGGATGTCAGCAGGCAGTCACACAGACCACCTGCGGTGTCTGTTTCTAGAAATTAGGCACTATAATTAATACAACTTTATTAACTAAGAAACACAAACAAGTGAATTTAAAAACAAAATAAACAAAAATACTTAGGTAGAAATTTCCCCCTCATAATGATTTTCTGTGAGAGATTCTGGAATATGTCTCCTTATTATCTTCCTCTACCCTTCCAGTAACACCTCCAATTTACCTGTCTTTTCTGAGTTAAACAGCTTCTTGGATATATAGGCAGCTGGGTGCTGGTGAGGCCTGGGGCTTCATTATGGTCTCAGAGAGAACTGGTGTGATGATTTCCCAAAGAAAGTTTCAGGTTAATGTCAAATTCTGGGAATAGTTTAGACTTCGGAGAATTCTGGGTTACTGGGAAGTGGACCACCAGCTTCCTATGAGTGTTCTGATTCTTCTAGGCGAGACCAAGAAAAAGCTAAAAAGATATAGCTACCCTAGCTTCTAAAGATGGGAGACTAGTGGCAAGTTTTCCCTGTGTGCCTCCACAAGGGATTGGAGGATTGGAGACCTTCCACTTTAACACTTAACATGTCCCCCACCTCCAGCACACACACTCACACGTTCTCTCTCTCTCTCTCTCTCTCTCTCTCTCTCTCTCTCTCTCTCTCTCTCTCTCTCTCTCTCTCTCGCACACACACACAATTTAAAAGTGTGTTTAATTGTATTTTTTTAATTAAAGTTTATTGAGGTGACACTGATTAGTAAAGTTACATAGGTATCAGATGTACAATTATGTAATAAATCATTTAATATCACATTGTGTGCTCACCACCCAGACTCAGTTCTCCTTCCATCACCATATATGTGATCCCTTGCATGAAAGGAGAGAAGGTTGGCACTCCCCTTGACAAGGATGGAAGAGGTCCTCGGGCCAAACCACACGCATATGCAGTTAAGGCGTTGTGCCACCTACTTCACTTCATTGTACTCTAATGGCCGTGCTACTGATGAGATTTCTGATGCCACTCCTATACTTATTCCTGGGCAGTCTTTTTTCCTCCCTGAAATCTTACAGAATTTTCTCTGTGTATTATTACATTGGATGAAACTTACATTAGCCTTTCAATTTGAAAACTTGTATTTTAGCTCAGGGAAATGTGTCCTAATAGGATTTAAATAATTTTCACCCCTTTATTGTCACTATTCTCTTCTCTTAAACTTCATACTAGATAAAATTTTATGTTTCTGGATTTATTTTCCAGGTAGTTTTACTGTTTAGTTCTCGTTTTCTCTTTTTGTCCGTCTTCTATTTCAGTAGCTATTGCTATCTAATCAACCACCCCAAACTCAGTTACTTAAAACAATAATTATTTATTATTGCTCCAATGTCTCTGGGTCAGCTGGGCAGTGTTTCTGGTCACAGCTAGATTCACATAGATTTCTATCATCATCTGTGGCTACTTACAAGACTGAGGTAGAAAAGGCACATGATGAGTCTCTAACAACTTTTCACATGTCAGGTGACAGGGAAGTTATTTAAGATGAATAGGACGTCAAAAGGACTTAAGAGCCAAGTTGAAGATGCTTCCAATAGGCAAGATGAGACAATGCGAACCTAAAAATAAGGGTAATAACCACAGTTCATCGAAACACATTTAACATGTTTAAATCCTTGAGTACATAATGATACAAAAAACAAAACAACAACAACCAAAAAAGAACCCCAGCTAATCAGTTACTTTTGAATGACTCTTTGAAAACTAGGAAATAAAAGTAGAAAACCAAGCATTTATCTTGTCTTTCCTATACAAACTATGTCTCTAGGAGATAAAAAATAATGGCTAAAGTGACATATCTTTTCAGACAATGTTCCAAAAAATAAATAAAAAAGAAATGGTCAGATTGGAATATCACCATTTTGCAACTCTTAATGAATTAATGATTTAAATAATGAGCATCAGTGATTGCTAACATTACTAAAAAGACAGACAAACAAGACTATTCAATAGTGTTGTCAAAAAAATAAGACTCTTAAGTCCAACTCAGTTTATAGAAAATACAGAGGAACATTTTAAACTACGTCATGTGAATACAATCAACAAAGTCGAGACAGTGGGAAAAGCTGTAAGACAAATGCTCCAATTTCTTCAACAAATAAACTACAAGGGAGAAAAAGAAAATGAGACAGAGGCTAAACTAAATTACAATATTTAGGGATGTACTCTTGATAATAAACTTACAAAGAAAAGCAAAGAAGTGTTTACCATAAAGTTAGCCTACTGGCTACTCTTAGAGGGAGGGAGAGGATTGTGTTTGGAGGGAACATGTGGAAAGGGTCTAGGACGGCCACAAAAATCTATCCTGCAAGGGTAAGGGAGGTGGTTCAAGGGTGGTCAGACTATGGTAATTGGTTAAGCTACCTATGTATTTAGGTGCTTAGGTGTTTTCTTTTTGTGTGTTGGTATGAAATTCAACAATACAAGAATTTTTATAAATGCATCCACTAAGTCTTTCATTTCTGACTTGTAATGGGATAGCCTGTATCAGAAAAACACTATCAGGGGCAACTAGAAAAGGCAAATGATAAAAAAGAAAGAAAGGAAGGAAGGAAGGAAGGAGGGAGGGAGGGAGGGAGGGAGGGAGGGAGGGAGGGAGGGAGGGAGGAAGGAAGGAAGGAAGGAAGGAAGGAAGGAAGGAAGGAAGGAAGGAAGGAAACAAAAACGTGGTCAAAGGCCGCAGGATTTAAGGGCCTAACAGAACCTGGAAAAAGGGAAAGATTGCATTTAGTCCAAATTTCTGCACAAAGCTTTCCTTCCAGGTACTTACTAATTAAGCTAGAAATCAAATAGCATGTACGTAGATAAGTAGAAAACCCATAACTATTGGAATTGAAGTAATGAACTGTTAAAGAATGCTAAAAAGTTAAAAAAAGAAATCACACTGTATATTAAAATATATTTTAACTGAATTAAATATCAACGATTGTGAGATGCAGCTAACGCAGTGTGAGGAAGTTCAATAGCTTTAAATACTTATAAGTGGAGGAAGCCGACAGATTAATGTAATCCAGAGGTAAACCCTGACAATCTGCACCAATTAGACCTATCTGCCAGGGACCACTGCTTCCAAAGGGCTGATGGTCTGGCAGGTGTCCTAACAGTCTTGCTGGGAAAGCTCTGCGGAGTCTTGATCTTTTCCAGGATATAAAACAAAAGTGTAATGAAACATTTGAATTAATGGGGAGAAATTTTTCTGGTTATATAGAGTATTTCAGAAAGAGCTGCCTAAGGAAACAAACGGACAAGAGACATTTCCCAATCTTTCCCCACAATTTTCACCAGCAAGATATGTGCCAGTTGGAATCTTAAACCTTCCATAGTCACCCATCTTTATTCCATAGTACATAATTATTGTGAATCCAAGAACAACAAGATAATAACTTCCATTTGCATGAAAAATGTTTAATTATTACTACAAGCAATCACTGTCTTTAAAAATCTTTTTGTAAAGGAGGCTTATAAACCTTACTTAGTTCATGAGCACTTCTATTTTTTTTGTAGGAATATTCTGTATTGAAGCCAGAAGCAATTGTATAGGCAATCATGAAAAATGACATTATTTCTATTCTTAAATCTGTATTTAATCTGACCTAGGCAGTCTGAAATGAACTTTTTCTTTTCCTGAATGAGGTCTGTCATCAATTAAACCTAATAATCAGAGCATTAATCTCACAATAGCATTTTTCATTATGCCATTATAAAGTCTACTTAATACCCTTTAGCAGAAATAATTCAATCTTTATTGCTCTTTAATGAGCTCTGAATATTAGCGCTAGTTTGAATGTGAAAAGGCATTAGGGTACAAAAGACTATGGGAAGGAAGACCCATCAATAGATGAAGAAGGGCTTCTCCGAAGCTAACACCGTAAAAAAGACCTTGATATTTACATACTTGAAAGATGCACAATGAAAGAGTTTTAAACCTAAGATCCCCAAAAGTAGACAAATATTCCACTGGTAGACAAACCCAGACAGAAGGCTCAGCTGCCTCCTCACGGAACTCCCATTAAACTTTTTGAGGATACCATGATTTCTAATTTCAGCATTAACAGGAAGAAAATAAAATTTAATATTACATAATTATGATAATGATAATTTAATTTTTCTGCCATCTGGATATAAAATTTGGAATGATTGGGATAGTTTAATTAAAACCAAAAATAATGTTTAACATGACTAATGTCAATTCCCTTATGATAGGCTGGCTCATAAAACAAAATCCAGCTACTAGATACGTTAAAGTGTATTTAAATGAAGTTAAAAGACAAGTGGAAAATAAATTGCTGTGCATATTCAAAGCCAAAAGTAAAAATGAAGACATATACCTTTAAAATGTAATCTTACCAAAAATAATATAGATTGAATATAAATCTAATTAGAAACCATATAGTTTCTGTTACTGCTATAAATAATATTTTAAAATTAATATGGAAAGTTGCATGAGTAAAAATTACCAAAAACATTTGGGGGGAAAAAAAAGAATCATCGAAGATTACTTGCCGTACAAGATAATTGAAACCTGTTATAAAGTGGCCATAATAAAAATGTAAACATAGTATTGGCAAATAGTTTAGTGAAATAAAACCAGAGTCCAAAAATAGATGTACTAGATATGGAAAACATAGTATATGATAAAAGTACCATCTGAATTTAAAGGGAAAAGATAAATTTTTAACAAATAATATTGGCATAATTAGCTATTCATCTAAAATAAACAAAAACTCATACATTCTGTTTCATAGCATATTTAATATAAAAATAATTCCGCTATAGATTGAAATCTACACATAATCATAAAGATGTTAAAATAAATGTAAGATAATATTTGCAAATCTTTGGATGAAAAGAGTCTTTTAACAAGATACTAAATTCAAGAGAAAAGACTGATAGATTTGACTACTAAAATATTTGTAATTATAACACCATAAACAAAGTATAAAGAAAAATATAGATAAATAATTTTTGCAAAATATATGATTAATTTTCTAAGCACCTACAAAATATAAAAGTAATAGCAGTCTGATAGAAAAATATGAGCAAATAGAAATAAAATAACAGAGATACCACTCTATATTCATTTGCTATAAAAAAAGTTTTTTAAATGACAACATCCAATATTGCTGAGCTTGTGAAAAATTTTAATGGGCTGATGGAATTGAAATCTTCACAAATAACAAGAAATAACAGGAATTGTCTAAAATTGAAAAGTGAAGAAACATAACTAAATTCAGAACATGATTCTGAACTGAATCATTTTGCTGTAAATGACATTATTGTCCTTTGACAAATCAGGATTAGACAGCAGTGTGAGTCAGTGTTAATTTTTTGATACTTATAGTTGTATTCTAGTTATATCAGAGAATGACCTTTTTTTGCAGGAAATACAGGCTAAAAGTATTTGCAGATATAAGGACATCATTTCAGCAGCTAAGTTTTTGTTCTGTACTTGCAACTTTAAATTTCAAATATTTTTATATACACACAAAAAACAAATTTTGAGAAGTATATTCTATAAAAGTATAAAAGCAGAATGGACAAAGTTACTTATATCCAGTGAGGATTCGAAAAAATCTATATATCGAGCAAAGAGGCAAAATTAATTAAATTATCACACATCCATAATATGCTTTGTAGCCATGCAAATGAATTAAAACTGTGTGTTTAATTTCCACATCTGACCATTGATGGCCTTAGAGAGGACCAATGCAAGGAGAAAGGTTCTGCTGGGTGTAGCTATAACCATGGTGAGTGCCTTGGCTGACCTGTAGGGTGATTATTCCGACAAAGAGAAAGATGCTAACAACCCTTACTCCTAGGCACCAAAATGCTTCAAGAGAAAAGTCATGTTTTTCATTCCAACAAATTATTTGGAAAAAAAAAATTTTTTTGGTAGTAACAAGCTAAATCCACCCAATGTTGCATAGTTACGTGTATGTTTCTTATATCAGAAATTTTCAAACTGCCACAATATAACCATGTGTTCCCATTCTTCAGAACCAATTCATACCAATAAAATCAGTAACTAATGTCCTATCAGTGTTGTTTCTAGACATTTACTTATTTTATTAAAGTTATGGTCTCTATGAGACAAATGTGAATGATGAACTCAAGTTAATTCTGAGCAGGAAGCTGAAGTAGCAATGCAGAAAACATAAGTTTTATCCCTAAAAGAGTTAATATTCCTTTTTTCTATAATGAGCTGCTATTCTTTAAGGAAGTCCAGGTTAAATATTTGTCAATTTCAAGACTTAGATTGTTGATTTTGGTGGCACTGAAATGCAGACAATAAGGAAAGAAAAACAAGGCTTCACAAGCACTGTGATGACCTGCCGGTGTAGGTCCTATGTTTATCAGGCCCACACCAGCAACAGGACAACATTTTACATTCAGATAATATCCAAAAGGGGTGGGGAGGGGGCGGAGAAAGAATCAGCACTCTAGGATCAGAAAATAATTCATAGGAACTCAATATAAACAATTTAAATTTCATTATCGACTTACTAAATATTTCAGTTAATGAGAACATCTCATCTCTTCCTTTTTACCTTCCTACCCAACATCAGTTTGGAGCATTCACCCACTAGAGCACATTTGGGAATTTGAATTAGAGCATGAGAAATGCTGGTCTCCACAGGACATGCCAAAGACCTAAGAGACACTTGAGCTCTATTTACATTTACTCTAGATTGATCGTCGGCCTCACAGCTCAAGTTTTTGCTATAGTATACACTCTTGACAATGGCTTATTTGGCCACTTTGAAAAATAGTGTTGCCATTTATCTCCAGCTAACAAGTCTGGTCAGCGATTTAGATGCCTGAAAAAATGTTCTTCCACTATGGGAAGGGACAAAACAGCGAAATTATCAGAGTAGGCTTTGGATGGCTCCATCTTAATTTGGTATAATTCATTTCAACAAGGATGTGTTGACCATTTACCACTAACTGTGTTATGTTAAGCAAAAGGAAATATATGACAAAATTCTGACTCTAAAAGGGCATATACGGAAGATGTTCTGGATCACTCCCTAACCCTGGACTTTCTGCTCTAGGTGTGTAAACAGCTGGGTTTTGTGCTATGTTCTAAGATGAGAAACAAAATATCTGGGGTTTTCTGCTCAAGCCTCTTAATAGGGACAAGATTTTAACTTTTATTGTTTTCCTCTTCAAATTACATTGTAAGTTCCTCAAAAATAAGAATTATCCAGTGTAATATAATTATTTTATATCCCACTGCCATGCCCCATCCATCACACCTTCACATGCACACACACAAATACTCCTCAATACGTCCTATTCAGATGAACTGTCACTATAAATGTAAAATGATTTTTTCTCATTATCTTGTCCTTAAAGTTTCCATTTTGATGCCCAGCTTTCTTTATTCGGAAAGTCATTTTCAGACATCATTTTTTTCAGATTATCAACTGTCTGTTCAATAAATGTATCAGTTCAACGAATATAAAACTACTTAATTAGTGATTATTGAAAGAGAGAAAACAGTTCCTCTTCCTCCTTGCAGAGAGGTTCTAACACTCAACAACAACAACACTTAGCTTTATAAAGGGGAGAATCATCTTACGTGTTCTCCCTGTCCTTCATACCACCTGCCCCTCAGGCTCTACTAGCATTGTCAAAAATCAGTAAATAGATGCACATGCTTAGGATAAGGTAAGAATACAGATGCCATCTTCCTTTATCATAGAAGAATTTTACACAATTAAATGTGGATATATGTATCATATACCTTATGTATCAGATTTTTAGAACTGCCATTACAAAATACCACCAATTAGATGGTTTGACAACAGACATTTTTTTCGCACAGTCTGCAGGCTAGAAGTCCAAGATCAGGGAGCTGGCAGAGTTGGTTTCCCCTAAGGTCTCTCTGCTTGCCTTACCGATGACTACCTCCTGGCTGCCTCTTCATATGGTCCTCCTTCTGTGCACACACATTCATGGTGTCTGTCTAGGTGTCCTGGTCTCCTTACAAGGACACCATTCATATTGAATCAGGGCTTAGGGCCTACAAAAACAAACAAACAAACAAAACAAAACAAAAACTCATTTTAACCTATTACCTATTTACCTCTTTAAAAGCCCTGTCTCCACAGAGAGTCGCATTATGAAGTACTGGGGTTAGGTACTTCAACATGTGGATTTTGGGGGACACAATTTAGGCCATAGCACCTTACTAGCAGCTATTCAATGGATGTAAAGATGAGGCAGTCCCTGGTTTCAATGAGCAGAGCATGCACTCTAGCGGGGAGATAAACCAATAAACATAATAATATTAGTGAGAATATTAGTACGACAAAATGAAACATGCCAAATCTTAATGTCAGAAAAAGGGGGGATTATACTAATTTGGAAGGATAGGGAAAGAGTTTGTGGAGCAGGTGGTATTTGAAGATGAGCCTTCTGGAATCCTTGGCATGGGAAATGAAGATCAGACATTAATTAAATACTTCATGAGTCTTTAATCTTCAACACACTCTTTAGGTTGGTAGTTTTGCTCTCATTTTTAAAAGAGGCACATTGATATTTAGATCACTTAGTTATATTATAACATCAAACAGCTTTCAAATGAAATGTCAGGATCTATCTTATTCTAATTTCCCTGATATGAAGGGTTGAGAAAAAAGAAAGAATACTATAAAGCCCAAAATAAATTTATCAGGGTATTGCAAGAGCTGTTTACCATGAAAAATATCAATAAATGTAACCTACCCAATAATATATTAAAAGAACAAATCACGTGATCACTATAAATATAGACAAAATTATTAGATAATTCAACATTATTTTTTATTAAGAAAAACATTCTTGGAAAAATAGAATTTTTGTAATCTAATAAAGGAAATATATGAAAAATCCATAGCAAACATTAATCTGAATATTGAAACTTTAAAAGCAGTCTCATTAAAATCTAGAAAAGGACAGGTTTCGATGAAGCTTTTTACTTGATATACTGGCAAAAGCAGTTATACAAGAACAAGAAATAAAAGACATAAACATTGGGAAAAAAGATAAGATTGATGTGGTTAATATTAAGAAAAAAACAGAACACATGTTACTAGAGGCAACTAG
The DNA here is from genome assembly GCF_036562045.2 of Rhinolophus sinicus. Classification (NCBI taxonomy): domain Eukaryota; kingdom Metazoa; phylum Chordata; class Mammalia; order Chiroptera; family Rhinolophidae; genus Rhinolophus; species Rhinolophus sinicus. Next base: position 134,346,198 of record NC_133753.1, on the reverse strand, counting down.
AGACATGGAATAGCGAAGGGACACAGGTGGATGCAGCTGTTTTGTAAGGATTTAGGTTCACAGGTTGGCTGGTGGGTTTTGGGATTTTTTTTGTAATTTTGTATATCTTACATATACACTGAATACAGTTTTATATATTAAATATTACAAAATAATCTTAAAGTATGCAAAATATTAATTTTCATTCCAACAACAAGCTAGTGTTTAAAAATTTGTCTCCAAACTGATTTTCATGCAATGTCCATACATATGATCAAAATTGGGCTTACACATGTAAACCAGTTTCTCTAAATTCAGTGATGTTTTTTCCAATATTTAATTCTCTTGAAAACAGTTGCTAAGTAAATACAACCTACTGAAATAACTCTTACGTATAGACTATTTCACTCAATAGAATACCTCTAATCCTATATATTAATTATATTAATTCCTATATATTTCTTTATAAATCATATTAAATCTCTCAACCTATTTTATTTTTCATGTTATTTTGATCTAGGAAGACTTTTTAGTCTTGATCTTGGAGGAAATTCTAAACTTGCCATGTAAAAGGGGTTATTAGGAAATGTTTTCTCTGGCTCTTATACCTGAATAAGTATGTTCTGTGTGCTTGAATAGTACGGGACCATTTTTAGTGTTTAGAAGGACACAGGCACCAAGCCTGCTGAAGAAGAAAAGGGAGCCAAGTAACAGTCCATCCTGATGCTTTTCTTAAATCATATGTCACTTGGAGATGCCACTTTCTGCAACTTGTACTTATTAAGAATGCTTTATTTACCAAGCACTAATCTGTTATGCATTATAAAATAATGTAGGACAAGCAAGCAAACCAACCAACAATTACTTATTAAAGTAGGATAAGTGCTGGGCTAGAAATACTAAGGAAACACAAAAGAGAGGTAACTTTCCTCTAAGAGAGTTAGAGGAAAAATCCTTAGACTATTAATGAGATTTTTGCTTTTAGGGATTTTGTATATGCTTGTAGTCAGTAGAATAATGCCCCCCAAATTGGTCCACATCCTAATCTCTGGACACTGTGAATAATTTATATTACATGGCAAGGGGACATTAGGGTTGCTGATGGAATTAATATTGCTAACCAACTGGTCTTCATGATAAAGAGATTACCCTGAATTATCCAAGTGGACCCAATGTAATCACAAAAGTCCTTTAAATGTGAAGGATGGAGGAACAAGAATCAGTGAGGATGATGCAACAGGCTATTGATGACTCTGAAGATGGAAAGGGCCTATGTGCCAAGGACTGTGGATAGTCTCTAGAAGCTAGAAAAGGCAAGAAAATGGATTCTCCTCTAAAGCCCAGTCTTGATTTTAGACCACTGATACCCATTTTGGACTTCTAAATTGTCAGACCTGTAAGATAATACAAATACATTGTTTTAAGCCACTAACTGTGGTAATTTGTCACAGTAGTCATATAAGCTAATAAAGTACACCATATCAAGTTAAGAAGTTCAGTTGATTCCTAGCTCTCTGAGAGTTTTTGTCATGAAATGATGTTGAATTACTGAGAATGCTTAAATTTACTTAGATTAGTTATATTTCTGTATCTAGTAATATGGTTATGTGGCTTTCCATTTTTAACATTTAAATGGTGCATTACACTAATTTTTGAATATTAAACAAGCCTTGCATTCCTGGTAAAACCCACACTTGATCTATATATATATATATATATAGATGCCAGGGATGCCAAAAAAAAAAAGTATACACATGACTTGTATTCATCTTTTGTTATCAGTATATATTGAGTATTACAATTTTAATACAGTTTTTTTCCTTTCTTAAAATGTGTATATATTTTTTGCACCATATATATATTTGATCTATTAACATTTTGTTCCAAAACATTTGAATCTATTTTTATGGGAGCTATTCACCTGTGGTTTCTTTCGTTAAAAGATATTTTATTCTGATATTAGGAGAATCAGGTGGAATGAGAATGTAAAAGATTTTGTAGAATTGCTAGACTTCCCCCCCAAAAAAAGCATCTGTGTCTAGTTTTCTGAGTCCTCAGATAGTTGCTTTTTGTATTATGTCTGTAGATTTTAGTTGTAATTAGTGTAACTAATGTAGATATGCTAGTGAGCTTTTTCCATATTTGCTGGCACTAGAGGGCTCTGTGTAGTATTTGTTTGGTTTGGTTTGGTTCATGCTTGACACAATGTGCTTCTAATATCTGGCAATTTGCATCTTTTATTATTTATGAAAATGTTTTCATTATTTCTTCAAATATTACTCATCCTCCTTTGATTTTATTGTCTCTTTCTGGGTCTCCAGTTAAACATGTTAGAGCTTTTTATTCTGTCCTTACCTCTTAGCTACTCTTTTAATTTTAATTTTCTTGTATATCTGGATAATTTCGTCATATCTTCCACTACAATAATTTTCAATTTAATTCTGCCTACTTTGCTGCTAAATTCTTCATCAATTTTTTAAAATTTCAATAGTTATATATTTTTTTAACTTTATTTTGTTTTCATTGTGATGTTTAATTTTCTATGTCAACTTGGCTAGGCTATGGTGCCCAGTTTTTTGGTCAAAAACTAGTCTAGATGTTGCTGTAAAAGTATTTTGTACGTGTGATTACATTTACAACCAGTTGATTGTATGTAAAGCAGATTACTCTTGATAATGTGGTTGGGCCTCATACATTCAGTTGAAGGTCTTAAGATTAAATCAGTTTTCTTGAAAAACAAGGAATTCTATCTAAAGAATGTAACATAGAAATATTGCCTGAGTTTCCAGCCTGTCAACTTGTTCTATAATTTACAAACTTGCAAGCCTCCACAAGCATGTGAGCCAATTCCTTAAATAAATATATATCATACAGAGGATACCAAAAAAATGTATACACATATTAAGAAAGGAAGAAAAAAACTATTAAAATTGTAATATTTAATATATATTGATAACAAAAGATGAATACAAGTCACATTTGGCATCTGCAATTACAAGAGGTGCTCAAAGTGGTTACCATCAGCATCTAGATGTTTCTGATTACGGCGAACTACTACTTGAGCAACGTTGACCAAAGTGTCCACTTGTATACATTTTTTTGGCACCCCAGTATATATAACTCGATAGATATACAACGTGTGTGTGTGTGTGTGAGAGAGAGAGAGTATAGATAGATGGATAGATAGATAGATAGATAGATAGATAGATAGATAGATAGATAGATAAATAGATAGATCCTATTGGTTCTGTTTCTCCAATGAACCCTAACTGATATAGTTATCAAATGTCTGGACATTACTGTAGTTTCTTATTTTTGTTGTCTCATTTTTATTTTGGTAAATATTTCCAACATAGGAATTTAGAAGTGTATATCTGATACTTGCAATGTTTGAATCCCAGGGAATTTAAATATGTTGTTTATTGTTGTGATAATACTCATGATGATTTGGTTCCCTGTGTATAGGATGATCTTTAATTGTGAGCTCATATTTGATTAATTTATTATATGGAAAATGTGCTGGCAAAAATTGAAAGTGTTTTCTCCTTGACAGGATTCACATTTGCCTCTGCTGTCAGCCAGGCAGTATTACCAATCTAGAGTCACTTCTGCCCCTTTTCTTGTTCTCAGATTGCCTTAAAGTCTCATATTCAGCTATCCTTATTTTGTGTTATTGGTCCAAAGCTTAATTTGGGGATCACTGGTTTGATATTGGCACTTGACCTCAGATAATTGTGCTCTTTGTGTTGTTGTTTTTTGGGGTTTTTTTTACTGTATGAGGTTTCCTTTATTCCCTGTGAGTATATACACATACACATTTTATGCAATATCTAAACATTTTGTGGTAGGAAAGCCCCCTTGTAATATCTGGTCTGACATATTTCCTGCAGCACATTGCTGCTGCTGAGGATTTTCTTCATAAATTATGCAGATAATTAACAGATAATTGGAGTAGTCAATGGAAATAAAATATGATTTTGTGATAATTGAAAACCTATAGAATTTGTATAACAAAATATTTTTGATACATTTAATTATTTTTATTTAATGCTTTGAACTTTGTTTCTAATAGAATGCCAGAGACTTGTGGACTTGGATATAAAATAGGGGATGGCTGAACAAAACGTATCTCTAGAATTCCATAAATTCAAGTTTGGGTGATTTAACATCTCTTACAGCAATGCTGAGGGTTGTATTTATCACTTGGAGCCTCACAGAGCCAAAAAGTCTGCTTGAAATATTTTTATACTTGGAGAAATCTTATTTTTGGTGGCAGGGGGTGAGGAACAAAGATGGGGAGGACATCAGTCAGAAGATAAAACAATTTATCTTATGTATAAATCACAGACTCATGGAAACTAAAGTTTGAAAATGACCCAATAAGTCATCTAATCCATCTCTTTGTCAAAAAAGAACTACTTCCTCAGGAATTTAAAGGAAAGAGTCTTGTTCCATTGATTTTTAAAACTCCCTTCAGGCCTATCTTTCTCCTTTTAAACTAACTATCTTAGTTATAGTAATATTTGCTTGGCATAAAAGTCTTTTCAAAATGCCAGGAATTAGAATGGTAATGTTCTGTGAAAATGTTTGGAATGACATATAAATCAAGAATAAATGTTCTATTATACAAAATTCAGAAACTTTATATCAGCTAATATTGTGAATCAGCATACATTCCAAGTAAAAGAATTAGCAAATGACCTAAATAGAGATTGCTTTAGATAATAAATATATCACTCAAATTCTGCCCAAGCATAAATGAGACATATTTGAATGTTACACATTAGCTTGACTTCAGAGTAACCACAAGTGAGTATAAATGCTATCTTTCCAGGCCATAGCCAAAACAGTAGCTCAGTAGCTCATTTCCTCTTAATGATTTAACTGGACTCCCTGATCCTGTCCAAACCACTATACGCATTTAGTGATTACATGTCCCTGTAAAACCTAGATCTGGTCTTGTCATGTGACAATTCAAAAACTTTTGGTTATTCTAGTTCCCTCCTGAATAAAGTTTAAATAATTCAGCTTAGAATGCATCTTCTATCTAATTTTCCAGTTTCATTTCCTACAGATATTGTCCCCTCTCTCTTCTGTGTCTTCTGTGCTTTGCTTGTCTTAGTCCACTTGCTATTTCCTAAACACGTCCCCTATTTTCTGGAATCATCGTCTTTGCTTGGATGTTTGCCAGTCGCCCTCTCCCCCTAAGTCTATAATCACCTGCTAGGGTTTTAAATATTCCCTAAATTTTATTTCACCTAATAACTTCTTTGAAAATTGTCTCAGAATCCTCTAGTTAAAATCAATCTCTCTTCTGTATCCTTCAAGAGGATGAATTTTTCCCTCTATTATAGCATTTACCATAGAACTTGCATTGCATAAGTTTATTAAGCATCAGTTTCCTACTACACTGAGTTAATTATTGTTCATATGACATAGGGATTTGCACATACATAAAATATGGATAGTATATATATATATATATGGCCTGGGGCTAGAAAAAATGGAGTTTGGAATCTTGGTTTAGCCATGAAATAAATAGCTTTGCACAATTTACTTAACCTTTTTTAGCATCAGTTTCCTCATCAATAAAATGAATTTACAATATCTAACTCATAAGATTTCATGAAGATTAAATGATATAATGCTAATGTAAAACATTTAGGATAGTACATGACATAGTAAACACCCAATAAATATTAACTATTATTATTGTTATGATCATTTTTATAATTTCACATGGTTGCTATTTAATATAAATCACTATAAAACCAAAAAAACAAAACCAAATATCAATTCAAATATAAATATCACAAATATTTGATAAAGTTTGGAGATTCTGTATGGGAGCCATAGATACCCAATCTATGTCCTATGACATAGAATTCTAAGCACTTAAATGTATACTGATGGAAACTGTAGATGGTAACCAACAAAATATCCTGTAATGAAGCAGGAATGTATGTTTGACATGCGGTTCACCTCACCCTACTCCGCACTATTTATTGGCGAACATTCCTTCTGTCCCATTTGACACAAAACAATTTTTAAACAAATAAAACTCAGGCAACCAAGAAGTAGAATTCAGTTCTAAATCTCTAGAACCAGTTTACTTGGGAGGAAAAAAATGTACATGTGTACATCCCCATTCTAAATATACTTTCTTCAGGGAAATATTGTTTGGTTATAAAAAAAGCTTTATAAAAGTTTTATAATATATCGAAGTTTTGATTTATGATTCTAACCTTATAAGCAAATAAGCCTTGTTTTGGAATTTGCCTCATAGAGTCTCTCCCCCAAAAAATCCATGACATTTTGTTTCACCTACAGTTATCCAATAAAAATCCAAGCCTAGTTTTCAAGATCCTGACCAAATGCCTCTCCATAGTAACTCTTTCTAGTACCTTTTTATAATTCCCAGAATAAAGAGTCATTCCCTCTTATGAGGTTTCCCTGGTACAAAGCAATAAAATGAAACTAGGACTGCAATAGTGATAAGAACTAATTGATCTGTAGAAATTTATCTCACCTAATAATTATGAGCTCCTTAAAGTATGAACAGTATATTTTTCAGCTTTCTCCCATTTGATACGGAGCCAGTCACTGACTCATAGAAGGTACTCCATATGCATTTGCTGAATTAAAAAATAATAACAACTATAGAATCAAAGAAGGCTTTGTGATAGAAAATTCTAATTAGGAAGACATCAGGAAAAAAGATTTAAAATTTGCCTCAAGTTACACACACACACACACACACACACACACACACACACACACACAATTAGATTTTCCCAGGCTTTTCCAGCTCTCATTACTGAATGACTTTATTATCCCTTTGTTGGAGTTATCATTGCAAAGGAAATTTACCCAGCCTTAACTATAAACTCAAGAAACTCAAGCCTCTGCTACTACTAGTATTCTTCTATTCTTTAAATATATGTAATTGTAATTGAAAGGAGAGCTCCTGCTCAGAATAGTCTCTCCCTTAACTCTCCTGGCCTACACATGAATCTGTCCTTTTCCTCCTGGTTCAGCTAAGATTAAATTGGAATTTTTCAAAAGAAACATTTCTGGGTAGCTAATGGAACCACAAGCACAGTGACAAGAGGAAAACATATGAAAATGAAAGTATTACAATGTACAGAAGTTCAAATACATTAATCAGTTAATTAGCTACTAACCCCTATCGGACATGCCTCAGAAGGCCTCCCAAAATAAAATCCATGACACATTATCTCACTCCTAACCAACTGAAATTTTTAGCCTTAGAGCTCTATCATTTCAATCCAGAGGCATTTGGAAAATGAAGGGTATGTGTCTATCTTGACAGAAGTCCACAAGCTATTAAGGACATGACAGGAGCTCCCCACCAACAACCAACTCAAATTAGAAAATAGAGATGATAGCTTTGCACTGGCATCGGTAACAAAACAATGATGAAACGTGTGTGATATAAGAAGAAACATGTCATTCAACTTCAAAGATGGAAATTAGTTCTTTTGAAGAAGCACAGGTAGTTGAGACGATAAATTACAATGTCAAATTAGATAGACATCTTCAATATAACTCAGTCCTATAGTCATGCAAGGTTCTTTTGGACTCGATACTGAGAGAGATTGTATCAGTTGTGTCACAGAATAGAGAGATGTGATGTGATGTTTTTCACATGAATGATAGGCCCGTGCCTAGAATGAACCATTCAGTTCTGTGCTTGTAGGTGCCCAAAGATCTAGATAAATTGAAAGGACTTCAGAGGAGAGGGAGAAAAAGCAATTAGTGGAATACAAAATTGGATGGATGAACTAACTGAAAACAAGAGGTGCTGCATTTGAGATTTATAAGCAAAAACTTGAGGGAAAATTTGTTTGGGGCAATTTTACTGATACCAACATGTTCTAATCTTTGTATAAATTAACCTTTGGGATAAATTAATATGTTGTATTTTAGACATATACTAAAATAATTAGATAAAATGATCAGTAAGCATATTATCAATGAAAAATTTCCACCTCAGGTTAATGACCATCAAATGCTACTCAAAGTATGGCAAGAGAAATACAGTGTCAGCATCCCCCAAAACTCAGAATCTCAGGTGTCCACCAAGACCTCCTGAGCCTGGATCTGTGCGTTAACAAGGTCTCAGGTAATTTAAGGATGTACATTAAAACTTGAAAAGAACTGGTAACATACCAAAGAAGTTTTAGTTTAGTTAGAAATTTTCACCTTGCCATTTATTAGCTATGTGATCATGAACAGGTCACTTAATCTCCACATACTTGAAATTCCTCATCTGTAAAAGGGGTATAATAATATCAACTTCTGAGCATTATGCTGAGGATTTTTGAAATAATACATATGAAATCTTGATCAGAGTAATGAGGGACCTATAAATGGTAGCATATGTAAATGATATAATGGTTGCTTATCTATGAGGGAGAGAAAAGAACAAGTGGGAGGAAAATAAAATGAAGGAAAAGGAAAGGGGAAGAACGAAGAAATAGTAAAATATTATGTTCTGAAGATCAGTAAGAACACTTTTTATCTTTCACTCATGTATTTCAGTCTCTCCACCCTTGGACGCTTTTTTGCTTTGTTACTAATGCTTTCCTGCTCTCTCTTTGAAATAAATATTCTTTTGTCCTAATTCTGTGATTCCAACATCCTCCCAGTGTGTCACACTTATGAGACCTCCCAAAAAGGAGCGATAGGAGACTTGCTTAAACCTTTGGGGTGGGGAAGTTGGGAAATCTTGGCATCCATTCCTCACCCACATTTATACTGTAGCTCTGAATGAGTTGAGTATACATGTCTCTACCTCATGGTGCAAACTCCAAAAAGATTCTAGAAGATAAAATTTCCGGTTCCATTTGACTTCTTGCCGTGGGGTCCAGAACTAGGCTGAAGAGTTGGTAATAGGGATGTTAAAAAAAAAAAAAAATTATCCTGACACTTGCTAAAGTAGAGAGGAAAACTTTATTCAGATCCATTGAGGGAGGTGTTGAGACTGTTGCAACAGGAGGAAGAGGTCAGCTTAACTCCAAATACAGCAAAGACAGCTGGCAATTTGAGCAATGAGCAGCATGAAGGGGTTGGTGCATGGAAAATGACTAAGAGGAGGCATCAAGGTTGGGGGGCTTCTTGCTAAAGGCAGGCCAGGGTGTTCAGATATCAAGAGTGGAGGATTCTCTCTCATCTGACTTTGCAGGATTCTTACTAAACTGGACTATGCAAGTGAAGGGTAACAGAATATGCTGCCCCAAAATAAGCCACTTTGGCATAAAGTTTATTTTGAGCTAAACACAATTGGAAAGAAACAGATACAGGAAAAGGTCTCTGTTCTTTCTGTTTGCCTAAAAGCATGATATAAATTTGTAAAGGTGCCGCCCGCTCTCCTCTTCAGGAAGGACAGAAATTAATCACTGGTCACAACTGTAGACTTGTATCAGACCAGCGATGGCACCAAAGGAACCTATATAACAAACTTTACTAACTTGTCCTTATCTTCTATTAGTTCCTCCTTGCATCATTATCTTCCCACAATTTGCCACACTAGAAGCTCAAAGTCCTTTTCCTTTGTCTTGCCACTTCTCTACAACATTATTTTTGTTTGTTAAGATGCTATGTAAGCTCAAGTTTAATCACCCCTTTGAGTTATTCACCATTGAGCACTCCCACATATATGCATGATTCATATGTTAATAAACATCTGTTAAAGTTGGGACTCAAGGACTGAGAAAAAAAAAAAAAAAAAAGGTGGGGGGAGCTCACAGGTGACTGACTAAGGTTTAATCAAGGAGAGAGACTTTGTGAGGGTCAGTGTCCAGAGTACACACACACACACACACACACACACGCACACAGAACATGTATGGAAATCCAACTTTCTAAACTGCCATGAGGCAGGCTCTTTTCTCTAGGGACATCTTTACCGTAAACTTAAATAAGAAGAGAGGCCTTTCAGACTTTGCTTTTATTGAAGAAGCAGAAAGTTTCAGGCAAACAGCATATGACATAATTTCAAGGTCAAAGGAATTACTTGCTACTGGTGGCTTTAACCAAGATAACTCAAAACAAAACAATCACCATCATGACTTAAAGAAGTTTGGAAAGGAGGAGCACGTTGGGAGAAGCAATACTGGTGTGAGAGAGAGAGAGAGAGAGAGAGAGAGAGAGACAGAGAGACAGAGAAACAGAGAGACAGAGAGACAGAGACACAGAGAGAGACAGAGAGAGAGAGAGAGAGAGAAACCGTATAAACTTTAAAATAAGAAGGATGTATTTTCGTTAGTAAATTCAGGGTTATCAAGTTGCAAAAAAAAAACAAAACCAAGAGAGAGAGCAAGAGAGAGATATAGACTATAAAATAGCTCCCTGACTTGCTGTCACATTGAAATATATTTTACCTAATATCAAATAAATGAGGTAAGTATTACATTAAGTTTAATGCTGTTACTGTTTTTATGGATACTTGAATCTCCAACACAAGAGCCTCTAGAGCAATGGCTGTTATCACAAGTCAGAGTACTATAAAGTTCTTATCAAAAAAGTGTAAATTTTGTTATCACTTACGAAGCATCCTTTTACAGATTTAAAAAAAATCCCTTTGCTAGTAAAACAGTAAAACAGACTCCAAATCACATTTTTCACTGTAACAAGATTATTTTCTTAAAGACTCCCAGTTAGCTTATATTTAAAAATGAATTTCCTTAAGTGATCCACATTTTTATTTACAATACCTCTGGAATGCTATGAAGAACTAGAATAAAATTCTCTGAGAGCAGGCAGCCTCTCAAAATTATTTCTTAATGAATAGGAGTGTACTGTGGAGGTAGCAGTAATTTACATTGAAACAAAATCAAGAAACATAAATTTGATTGGCACAGGAACTTCTGTTCCATATGATGCCTTGGGTTTGTACTTCCTTTTAAAAGAAGTTGATAAATACAGCCTCCATATTTCAGATAGAGTAAACTTTAATAGAAGAAAGAAGATATGCCTAACAGCTGTTGTGTAATTATAACAGCACTTCAGGTATAATAGTGAGGAAGGGTAAGTAATGACAAAAAAGGAAATATATAATAGTCTCTTTTTTAACAATAGCAACTTAATATTTAGTTCCCTTTCAACAGTTATGTAACACAGACTTGACATTCATTTGAATATTTGCTATTTGTAATATAGATATGTATAATAAATAAATTTATTTGAATTTTAAAATCACTGATTAGCACTTAAACTGTTGGATGTGTATAATCCTTGTTTTGGCGATCGTCATTTCTTTTTCCCACTTACAAGATGTTTCAGTGAATTTTTTTTTTTCAAGTCAGTGAACATGGCTGCAACATACCTCAACATTTATCTATTTCTTAGTGAGAAAGAAAAAAAAAATTATTTTTCTCTGAGAATTTGAAGCAAGCTGATCACCTGAGTTCTAAGACAAAATGCCCATGAAAAGACTTGTATTTCTGGTGGCTCTAGCAATCTGCAAAGCCAAAATTATACATGGGGAAAAGATTGAAAACATACAAAGGGAAAAAATAAAAGGCCATCAGACTGTACCTTGTATATCAACTTAAATTCCATTACCTCTAGAGACATTTTTATAGGCATTACCTCTGCAAAAAGTGGACAGTTGCTTTATCAACTATTGACAGCTCATCAACTCATTAGTTCATCTGCCCATTTCCCACTGGACACAGTCATAATGTGGTCCAGCCTGTATGTGTGCCCTGGAGATGAGGACATGAGGAGGAGCCAATGTGAAGAGCCTGCCTGACCCTAAGTAGATGCAGGAGGGAAGAAGTGGACACAGGATGCAAGAAGACAAGGACTGAAGGGGGAGCACTGAAGGTGAGATGCTCATACTTCACAGCTGAGGCTAGTACCTGTCCTGTGGGAAAAGAAATAATTAAAGGAAAATATCTAATCTAAGTAGAGCGTCTTCTTTGACTTTCACCTATAGGACCATTATCTTTGTCTATTGATGACTTCCCAAAGAGACCACAAAAATTACCTTGTTCATCAAATGAAGCCATGTTTATTGTTTACTGCAGTAAAAGAGACCACTATCTTGACAGAATTTTAGGGGAATCTTGGAAGAAGAGGACAGAATTGGATATCTCTAGGTTTGGGGAGCTAGTTTAAAGGTCTTTTGACACTAGGGCCTGGTAGTAGTTGAGTAGAGTTTGTGATATGTTAGCTTAATGTTAGTGAACATGGAGATATGAAGGTTTGAAAAGAAACTTGAGAGTAAGAAGCAGTTTGATGATCCCAGTTCAGCAAACTATTAAAGAATCATCTTGTCAGATACATGGATTTTCAGGAAGTATGTGAAATGAACAACATACTATTTAAATAGAGTATGCAAATACCATACAGGATTTGCACTTCATCATCCTGAGCAAGAATTTCCTGGAATAATAAAGTCACAGTATTCCAGATGGTAAGTCTTATTATTAAAGATGGGACTGTGAGATCTTTGATTTGTTGTGCATCCATATTATGCTCATCTTTACAAGTTTCCAGAAGTGATGCCTAGGGCTCACTACTACTCATAACATTTGTCAAAGAAAAGTAGAAATACTGCTTCTTTGATGCGGGTCATGAGTTCTGGGAGAGAAATAATCCAAAATAAGTAGACAGAAATTAGCCTTCAATGATGCTTCTCTTTTAACACACTGCAACCCCCAAGTCACTATTGTGCAAGATTGGAAGGACAGAGCGTATTTTTTAAGAGTTATGTTGACTGTTGGAGGTGATACTTATTAATGGAGTTTGGCACACAAGAACTACCAATGGCTTTAAACAAAGAAGGAACATTCTTTGACTAAATGATAATCAAGCATGATCAGGAAGCTTTCTAAAGAAGGAAATCAAGAAAAAAAATTAATGCAAGTCACCATTTTTATACCATTATGTCTCTTTTCATTAATAAAGACATATTAATGTTGTATAAGAAAACAAACAGAAATACTGCTGTATAGAAATCTTTGTTGAACCAATAACATATGTAGGTACATCGAAACTGATAGCTGCAGGGAGGCAGCCCTGGGTTGTGGAAAACTCACAGAAGATCTGTGAGACCCAACCCTAGATAAGGAAACTTGGCAAAGGCTTTTCCATTGTTCTAGTCTTTTACTTTCCTTTCGTAGCAAAAAACATAAGGACAGCATATTTCACAAATTAGTTATGAGGATTGAATGGAATACTTAAAAGATATTTGAAAGTTAAGTCAAAATGTAAGTATTTACTACTAAGATTAGTTCTGTATATAGTTATTCAGCTTTTAGAAAGATGGCATGGAATTCTGTTTTTCCTTCCAAACAATTTGACCCTCGGATGAAAGTCTAAAGTGATCATAATCCTATATCCTTAAGGTTAGGTTCTTGCTTATGTTAAAAAATAATAAATGATTAACTAAAAATTATCATGCTGATTTACCAAAAGAGTAATAATAGAAATCAGTTAAGTAATTAATAAAATAGTAATTAATAGGAAATTTTAAATTCATATTCACTAAATCAAGTGTATGTATAATCTTCTTTATTTGATAAATAGACTGGAGAAAAGTAGTGCAGCATTTGATTTTTATAGTTCTTATACCTCGTTAATATATTTTTTGTGTGTGAAATATTCTTTTTACTAAAGCTTTTCTTACATAAAACCCAGTGCAATAGAAATTGTGATTGTCATTTTACAAGGGGGACATGGGATTTGGGCTTTGTCCTACACCTCAAGGGAATGAAATGGACTGTATGAGGTAGGGAATGAATGAAAGCAAGTTGAAGCAAGACTCTTCTGTACAGTCAGGACACAGGTCACTTAGGTTTCCATAAATACAGACGATGCTAGAAAAATGTATACACATTTTAAGAAAGAAAAAAACTGTATTAAAATTGTAATATTTAATGTATACCAATAACAAAATATGAATACATGTCATGTGTATACATTTTGTTGGCATCCCCAGGATTTTGGCAGCCTCCAGACCACCAGTAATTCATCCATTTGAATAGACACTGGAATTCTCTCTTCAAATTTTAAAATTCCAGCATTTGGGCCATAGTCAGCACCATGAAAATCAGAGCTGAGTATAGCCCAAACTTTTGAGGGAATAGAAACTAAGATGACTGTGGAAGCTGGTTGACAAAAGAAGGGAGAGGAGCCAATGAGAGACTTAAAGACAACAGAGACTTAGAGAAAGAAAGTCAGCACTCCTGGGAAGAAAATAAAGGGCAACTTAAGTTCCTGAATTTTCTTCCAACCTGAGGACTCCACATGTGTTTCCTTTTCTCATCCTGGGTGCTCGTATGGTTTCCCTGAGCTCTAGCTGATATAAACAGGCTTCAGTTGCTGATGCCAAAGACTTTTCAAATCCTTAACAACTGGAAGAACAGAAAATGTCACCTCTGAAATGGAAAACGGTACAAAATTAATAAATCCATGAACTGAAGAAATGGCCCATCCATAGAGATAACTGAAAAACGGTAGATGATGAAGGCTTGGCAACACAAATACCAAATCAAATAAAATGTGTGTAGCTGGAGGACAATCAAAGCAGAAAACATTTGCGTGGTAATTTTCTGAGGTAACTGTTAAATAGCTATAACAGCTTGCAAGAAGTTGAGGAAAATGGGGAAGTGTATGAAATGGTCAGTGCTTATCCAAAAATATCCAGGGGAGAGAATGCTCTGGGTCTGCACAAGGCTGTAGGGTTAAGTGTTCTCCCATTTTAGCTTTGAGAATCTATGACAGTAGAATAATGGCAAATTTGTATTAATTGTCTGAATGGGCATTTATATTTGTCAAATGGATTTTAGGAATAATACATCATGAGATTCTCACCGTTGCCGTGTGTAGTTGAGACTGTAGTATTGTTTCCATTTGCAGATCTTAAAAAAAAAAAAATGAGATTCAAACAGGTTAAATAACTATCAAGAGTCTGACAGGGAGTTACTGACAGGAACAAAATGAGAACTCTAAATTATTTTTTGTCTCCTAGATCAATGCTATAATCTGTTGTTTGCCATAATAAGGGATATTTGTTATAAAGAAAATTTGTATGTCCACTTTAAAGTTTTAAAAACAGATGAAGAATATTTATTAAATAATGTTCAACCTCACTTTATATAGTGTTGGCCACTAGGGGAAATCACTTTTTCTGCATCTCTCATTACATCCCCAAGAGCAAGGCTAAACTAGAAGTTCAAGAACGAGGGTAATTTTGAGCCTTCGTGCTAGATGTGGGATTCTCTATTAGATGAAGGAATAGGGTGCAAGGCTGTACTACTTATCTGTTCTTGAAACCCACCCTCTTTGCCTCATTCCATTTGACTATCCCTTTTCTTGACAAGTGTACATTATATACCAAGAGAAACCTGGAATTATTTCACAATGGAGGGAGATTTCTCTCACTCTCTCCTCTTAAAAACTTTAACAAAATATCTAAGTGAAAATCTCCAGGATATAGTGAGCTGGAAAAAGTACTGTGTCTCTCCTTCATGAAAAAAGAGACAGATTAACCTGAAATTCCTGATTTTAGGATCCATCAGAAACCTGAGTTCACAGACCAAATCAATGGCCCAAAATCTGAGAAAAGATTGGTTTCAAGGCGAGAAGAGATATGAGCTTGCTTCCCTGGATTAGCTACAACCCACAACCAGATGCTGGTGAGAAGAAATGGTGAAGGCTGAGCGTGGGTGGGTGGGACACTGTAAAGGCCAATGGAGAAAAAAATGAGGAAGATGGCATGCTCCTGTAGGTCTTCCATGAACCCCAACAGATGCTCACAGAAAAGATCCAGACAGGCCTAAGAGTGTGTTCATTGTAGAACTGGCTTGGGAGAAGGGAACAGCAGGGCTTGAGAGAAGCGAAAAACTCTCACTCTGAGGACAATGCAGAGAACTCAGGTTAGCTTGAGGAAGAAAACAGAGAGGAAAAAAAGAAAAAGAAAGAAAAGGAAAACCTACTCCTGGGCAAGGAACAGGATTTGCCCTGAAAAGAGGGAGAGGAAGAGAAGACTATAATCTTGAGACTCAGGATTCAGTGTCTAAGATGGAGGTTTAATGAAAACATCAGAGAACATCCTGCCGCAATGCCTCCCTCTAACAGACTAGTACATGTTGAATTCCAAGCACAAGCGGAATACTGCAGGAGAGGACAGAAGCAGAACACAAACAAGCACGCAAAGAGATCTTTACTGAGGAAATGCTTCAAGAGGCGCCCTGAAGTGCAGCATTCAGGCAAGCCATTGTTGTGCCATACAAATTCCTGCACCAAACACAAAGTATGACTGCAGGAATGTGAAGCCCAAGATATACTGAGGGTAAACATAGCAGCAACAAACACAGCCTAACTGCTGACCCACTGGATTAACTCAAATAGAAACCATACAAAGTATGCTTTCAGAAAGTTAAAAGAAATTCACTCTTCCAGAAATATGACAAAAAACTTCCATGTGCAATCTTTTAAAAAATCATAATATTTACACTCTCTTTTGCATGGATATGTCACCAACCTAATTTAGTTCTCATATTTATATCCATCTGTGAACTATCAATTGAGGAGTCTTAAAAATATTTAAAAATGAATACATTCAATTGATTAATTCAACCAAAACATAAATGACTAGGGATGAAAAGTTGTAGCAATTTCTACTTTAAGACTGATTTTACTATAGCAATATGTGTAGCAAAATCATGTCTGTGTGTGTATAGAATAACTGTGAGCATATTGATATTGTGACATAAAGACCACTGGTTATACTGTGTATTTTAATATGAACATCTGGTAAATTGGTTGCAACAGCACACTTGACTATCTAAATCTTATCCGCTGTTTAATATTATTTTCAAGCACTTTCCTAATTTTCTATATTGTATTTCTTCAGGAAGATTGGAATCATTTTGAGATTAAGGACTATACATACAGTTTCTTTTGATTAAGATGCATTTTCTAATCCAGAGAACCCAGTGTCATGAAAGAAACCAGGCATAGACGCTAGCGTAGTCTTCAATACACAGTGGTCCTTAAATGTGTTATATGGTTGAATCAGAGAAGCAATTATGTAGAAGTTGTCTAGTAATAAGAGATGGTGAAGAGGCACTGAAACTTTAGTATAAATATCACAAAAAAACTGGCTTGGTGGGAAGAAGGTCTTCTGTCACATGGGATTTGTAGACCATGAGGTTATGCTTTATTGCTTTCTGCTTAATAGCTCCATCCTCCAAAATTGTCTCTCTCTATGTTCCCTCACTAGACACTGGGTTTTCTGAATCAGAAGTTGCATCTTACTCACACTGGTTTCAATATAGCCCTAGCCCAGTACCTTGCAAATAACAGATACATCGTAAGTAATTATTGTTCGGATTTGAGTAGACGTTGCTAATGGTTCAGGTTTTGCTTGCATGCCTGGCCTCTTTTAAATTCATGAAATCCCTAAGCATCTATCTCTTCCTTTCCTTAGCTTCTTCTAGGTATCTTTGCTCAGTGTTCAAATGCTTTGATGACAGTTCCAGGGTGACTGATTTGGGACTTGGTCGGTGCAAAATCCCTCCCACTCAAGTCCTGATGGACGAAAGCGTACTTCGGTGTAAAACAAATCAGAGCCCTAATTTCATTTTGAGCTGGTAGAGGCTTCCAGTTTATCACCTCCATCCAGCTCACCTCCTCCTCAGCTTTCCTCAGAGAAGACCTCAGCCTCTCCTTCATCTCTTCTGAAGCTGTCTTTTCCTTTGGCTATAAGTGGGATTTTGTCCACAAATAGGATGGTTTTGTGTTTGTTTCTGTCCACTGTCCACCATGACCTTCTACAGAGAAGCCTTAGCAAACTCTGCCCTCTTCAGTCAACTCACGCTGGGCTGCTTCTTTTGATTTTAATAGTCTATGGAAGTATTTCTTTTCTTGGAATTCTCTGGTGAGAGATTTCAGGTGATCAGATTTCAGTTCTGTAGCTAAACCAGCTCCAGGCAAACATTCAGGCAAACCTTGAAGAGATGTAGAGCACAACTCCAGCTGTTTCTAGGCTGTGGAGATCTGAAAGTTGCAGCTAACTGAACCCGCAAGGGTATCAGAGATAGACTCTCAAAAGCAGCACTACTCACTAAGCAGATGGTTATTTTTGTATTTGTCTTCATATATATATATACACACACACACCTTAGAGAGTTGACCCCTTTTGTTCTCCTTTTAAGCTAAGTTTAGTCATCATCATTGAAGAGTTAAGAGGATAAATCAGAAGAGAGAAGTAGGAGGGACTGGATTTAAAGAGAAAAAGAAGCTTAGGTGCAGTCCTGGTAAATACCTTTTCAGATTGAAGATGAAGAGTATAGACTAAATAAAATGAGAAGAGTGGTCTTAAATAAAGGAAAATGGAAGTTCTTTGTCCCCGAGGTTACCATATTGAGGTCACTTTTTACTGTGGCCATACGCAAGTAGAGAATGCCTGGCCAGTAAAAGTAGAATAAACGAGGATAGGACTTAAGCCCATGTACTTCCATGCATTCTTAGTTTATTCTTCCATTTCAGCACGAGACAAAACAGTACTTCTTTAGGAAGTGTTCCTTTTATTTACTTCCCACAGTTAAAGCTATGTGCAACATAATATGGTCAGTTCCCCTCAGAGTAAATGCCTCTACTTTAAAGATTCCCAGAAAATCTATAACTCAACCCAACACATTAACTTTTCTGAGAAGCAGAAGTACCCTGAGTTTTACAAAGTAGAAAAGTAGAAAGGACCCCTGGGAGGCTTGCTGTGTGCTGGCTCTCAGCTGACTCACATTGATTGCTCAGCAGTGGAAGGCCATAGGAGGAAATAGGCTTCTGCTTAACTTAACATGGTCTAATTGCCACCATATATGACCCCATTCCAGGAAGACATTTTACAATTAAAAAAAAGAAAAATCTACCAATAACTCATTTTTGTTTTCATGTCACTAGTCTTACCAACTTATCAGACAAGCATGGAAAATTTTCAAAGATTGAAAAACAGGTTTAATATCTATGGTAGCAGCAGAAAACACTGTTAGCTAAAGGAAAATCCCTGTAACAATATTCTGCAACTGTGAAACTTTATTATACTAAATTCCATACAGGAATGAGTGATGGAAAGAAAGGTTACTTAGTTGAAAAATAATTTATAAGGAAAGCACAGAACAAGCCCCCCATCCCCCCCCAAAAAAAAGGAAATTAATCAGATTCTTTTCTCACCTTCAAGTGACTGTTGCAGATGTTTTCACAAATCTCAGGACATCTGCTGTTCATCAGTTCCAGTAAATACACAGTGTCACTATAAAGCCAGAGTATTACTCTTATATTTACAATCTGGAGGTTTCCTACTTTTTTTTTTTCATTCTTTGTTTCTATAACTTACACTCCTCAAGGAATTAGTTATTCTAGGCAGCTTTTGTTCTGAGGTAGTAGAGGTCTGTTAACTCAATGCATCAAAGATGGAGGAATCCATGCCCTTTGATGAGCAAAAGAAGGAGAGGATAATATATTTGTATTAAACACGACTTTTGTCTTCTTTTTTTGTTTTGTTTTTTTAATCTGATATTTATTTCCCTAAAACAAATTAAGTATTTGGCAATTAACTTGGACTGCATAATCATTCATTACAGAAAGCAATTTAAGGACCAAGAGTTGTTTGTTAAGTCAATCCTCATTTATTAGCTCAAAACTGTTCAGTATGGCTCTTTATAACAATTTCGTCTTTGGAATTGCTTAATACTCAGATATGAGAGAACATTTTTTAATAGAAGACATTTTAGTTAGGAAAAAATCCATAGATACTAGAAATTATATATGCAGATTTTCATAGGCAGTTTACACCAAAATCCCACAGCTAATATATAGGGACATTAAAAAAAAAATCTGAAACCAAAAAATAAAGTTTAATTTATAAACCAATGCAAGATTTGATAAAGGGATATAAGTACAAAAAGAGAAATCTTTATCTTTTCATTTCATGACTTAAGTAAAAGAAAAAATAACGCAGAAAGGTATGTGTTGATGTGTAAATCTAATTGCAAATGTGGTCCTCTATTGTCTAAATCCCCCATGTTGAATAAGTGCTTTTGTTTTCTATGTTCCTGTGGGATATGTCAGGTCAAATGTCAGCTCTGGCCTTAAAATGTCCCCTTAAAATCCTGTCTCTTCTTCCTCCAAAAGCAGGTGCATGAAATAAACCAGCAGGCAGTCAAAGTTGAAATTACATTTGTGTGTTCTAAATCATGACATTCAGTCTTGAAAAGAAAGAAGAAAGCACAGATGTCTTTTCACCAAAGGACCTATCTCTGTGGAAAAAAAGGGGGGTGGGGGGGGACAGGAAATCACAGAGACACACCACATTCCTGTTTGTTCCAACTGAGCACTTCCACAGACTTTCTTTGTATCAGACAGAATGGAGACCAGACCCTCACGAGTGTCCAGGCCAAGATTAGCGCTGCGAATTCTCAGTAATTTTGTGTTCACCCTGCTCTCCTTAAATTACCAAAATA
Source organism: Rhinolophus sinicus (assembly GCF_036562045.2). Classification (NCBI taxonomy): domain Eukaryota; kingdom Metazoa; phylum Chordata; class Mammalia; order Chiroptera; family Rhinolophidae; genus Rhinolophus; species Rhinolophus sinicus. Next base: position 134,325,721 of record NC_133753.1, on the reverse strand, counting down.
TTAACATCATTTTACATTTGATCAATATGAATCTCCTTCTCTGGGTGAGCAGGGAAAAGTTTTAGAATGTTAGAGAGGGAGAGGGAAACCACGCTGAGACATGCATGTGGGTCTCTTTGGGACCATCCTGTGAATACAGTGTCCAGTTCTGTGGTCCCTCCATACAAATAAGCTCAACAATTTCCCTACAACAAACATTTGAATAAATATAAAAGGAACCTATTTGATCGAAAAATGTAATTCAAACACTAAGATTAAATGGTGTTGTGCACCTGCATTTTGCTTCATCTTCAAAGGTGAAATCTAAGATATTTTTCAAATTATGCTGCTGGGTTTTGTTTTGTCTTAGTTATTTTATGTTTCAAATACATATTTTTAGATTTCTGAAAAATACAGAAAAATGAAATGAAAACAAAACAGAAAACAAAATGAAAATAAAATCCAAACATAACCCACCTTCTTTAGTAATGGATACAATCTTGGAGGGAAAGCTCCACCCCTACCCCAATGCCACCCCCAGGTTATGACCACTGACATTTTGTTCTTAACATTCCAGACTTTTTATTTCTCGCTTATAAGGATGTGTATATGCATGCATAGGTATGTATACACACATAGTAATAAATAGCATATTCGTATATGCTTTACAGATTTCACCATATTATATCTGAAATTTGTACATTAAATTCATTATCAAAGTAGCCTGAACATATTTTTATAGGAATATATGCACATGTACCTCATTTAACAGCTGTATCATACCATATAGTGTTTGTAAACATTCCCTTACCGATTGCTTCGTTCTAAATTTTGCTATTACAAATGATGTGTGTTTATAGGCAGATAATCTTTGTGCCTAGTTGCATATTACTCTAGGATCAAATCCAAGAACAAAAATCTGTGATGAAGGGTTTGTGCCTGTTAAAATTTTCATGAGCGCTCTCTAATTGACCTCAATCACTGCCAGCACGAGTGTGAGAGTACATCCTTTTCCTCCATACTTGTACCTAGATATACTAATCTTTGCAATTTATACTAAAACTGATAGAGGGGAAAGCATTTCATTTTGTTTTGTTTTGCTTTGCTTTGGTAGGTTTTCTTCTAACTAAGTGAAATTTAATATTTAATCATATGTTCAGTAGCCTTTTATATTTTCTTTTCTGTGAATTGCCTGTTCAAATTTTGTGACTTGCCTGTTCATCTGCTTGTGTGTGTGTGTGTGTGTGTGTGTGTGTGTGTGTGTGTGTGTAATGAGTTAAACAGGCATCTAAATCTACTATATTTCATATTATGTATTATTGTAGATTTTGAAGAATGAAAAACATTTGCTAGGACAAGTTCCTTATCATTAATTTCCACTTTTGAAATCAACTTTTATTCCACTTCTCAAGATCCTATCCTACACACACACACACACACACACACACACACACACATCACTGTTGATTAATTCTAAACGTGACTTTAAAAATGCTTATATCAAATAAGGATGAATTGATATATTTATAATGTTAAGTCCTTCCACTCAGGATTGTGGTAGATTTGTCTATTAACTAAATTTTTATTTCATGACTGTCAATTATAATTTTCCTTACACAGGTCAGATATGTTAATGGAGACATTAGTATATACAAGAGGCTGTCTCATGATATTATCAGAAATAGGAAAGGCAGCTTGGAGACTTAAAAATGGAAATTGTGTAGAAAATATTAGGTGGTATATCTACAGCATTGAGTATCAGCCCCATGAATTTTTAAAAGTATGACTCCACAAGTGTTTCCTGTAATAATTAGGTAGAAAATGCAACTACTTAGTGCTAAGAGAAGAAAAGGGAAAACGACAGGAAGTAAGAGTAAGTTACAGCCATAATGAGTTAATAAACTCTTAGCCAATTGTTATTAATAGTTGCTTTCAGTTTTTAAGTACCAGTCCACATCGTGTTCTGTTGCCCCTCACAGACAGCCAATGGCAGTCCACATGGAAACAACCCCCTGGCTTATAAAGTCTCATGCCACTGACTCAGGACCAACTGCAGATATTTCCATTCCTTCCATCCTGCTGCTCCCTAGTTCCAGCTTCTCCACAGAGCACCAAGTAATAGACTCATTGTTCAAACAACTGGTCCAGATTTGTACCTCTAATAACTTACTATAGTGCTTTAGGCATTTAGCTTTCTGTTTCCAGGATCTGAAAGAGGAAGAAAGGTTTGACTACAGAAAGTTATTAGAGAAGCAAGTGGAACCTGATTATGCCTTAGAGGCCAATGGGTTTGCTGAGTAACAGTACCTGCTGGATCTCTTAAAAAAACAAAACAAAAACAAACAAACAAAAAACCCCACCTTTTTACATAACTGATTCCCATGCATAACATATTTATCTCTTTTGTGTGATTTTCACAGTTTTCATAATTGATTATGTTTATATATCATTCTAAGAAGGAAGGTATGCTTTAAATTATCCAGTATTTTCTTCTCCACTTGTTTTTTTTAAAAACCTAAAAGAATTGTAAACATTTTCAAAACTAAAAATCTTATATCGTCTTGGCTTTCTTTAAAAAATCTTATACTGGTTTTATATTTTTTTAACTAAAAAAGACAAACTATGGTATATCCATACAATGGAATATTACTCAATGATAAAAAAATGAGCTATCAAGTTATGAAACTGCATATTACAAAGTGAAAGAAGCCAATCTGAAAAGATTCCATACTGTATGATTTCAACTATATGACATTCTGGAACAGGCAAAACTATAGAGACAGTAAAAAGATCAGTGGTTGCCAGGAGTGTGGGAAGGGGGCGTGGAGGAAGGATTAATTGGTGGCACTATTATTTATGGTACTGTAATGGTGAATACAGGACATTATGCATTAATCAAAACCATAGAATGTTCAACAGAAAGAGTGAACTCCTAGATAAACTATGAACTTCAGTTAATAACAATCTATAAATAATTGTTCTCCAATTGTACCAAATGTACCACAATAATGCAAAATGTTAATAATAAAGTAAAGTGTGTGTGTGTGTGCGTGTGTGTGTGTGTGTGTGTGCATGTATGTGTTGGGGGTTGGGGGAAGTAATATGGGAACTCTATGCTTTTTTGCCCAATTTTCTGTAAATCGAAAACATAGAGTCTATTAATTAAAAAAAAAATACAAAAAAGAAAGAGTTTAAAAGTGAAGTGCTGCATTCTCTCAAGAACATTTTTCACTAGAATTTATGGTAAATGAATTCATAACCATATTTAGTAATCTCCAATTGAATGGACTGATGGCCTGTTTTCTATCAAGTTTCTACAGTAATTTATTAAATAATTCCCTTTTTGGTTCTAGTTTGTGAAAAGGAAAAGCAGAGGAAAATTAGTGTCTGAATCAATTCACAAAATTGGCTAAAGTTTGGAAAGGTATGGAGAGACAAGAGCAGGAAAGAGCTTGTGCCTTCGAATAGATGCCTCGGATTGTGTTTAGGTTGTTTCTCATTTTAAAGTCTTGTTGACGTAAGCTGTGTTCCATTTATATTATAACTATTAAACTGGGTTGTCCAGTTTAAAGTCGACTAAATGCAGCCAAAACACTCAGGCAAACCACATGTCAGTAATCTCTTTGCCTCCCAAGGGTGAGTGTTGAAATCTGGATGGTAATGGCTGGTCTCAGGCACATCTGAACTGGTGTCAGGAAAAGAGATTGGGACCCCAAGATGCATCTTTATATAAATAAACATCACAGTAGATGTGAGCCAGGGATAAGATACTGGGAGACAAAGTACGGTATATGTTGCATTTCATTTCAGAGAGCTGTCAAACTAGGGATTGAGTCTATGCAGTACTGAGATGTATGTGTTCCCGTAAATGTCCCCTGCTTTAAACCACTCAAAAATAACAAGGAGAATCTTCTTCCCATACATTCCTGCGAGAAGCAGAGCTCAAAAGGAATGGCTGTTTTTAAAAATACATTTTCACATTCACACAGATTCTATATGGTAATATGCTGTATTCCAGAGGCTTTTATCTTTATAACACCACACTGTGTGCAATTTCCTAGCTGGGGTAACAAAACAGACAAAATATATATTTCTTTTAATTAACAAAGAAAGCTTTGCTATTTTTCTTTGCTGAAAATCAATTTTTAATTTAACTCCTGTAGCATTCCGCTCTTTTTATCTAAGTTTATTTTAAATTATGAAATGGCTTTGCAAATGTTAGAATTGTGCCATCCCAGCATTTGGGACATGTGCTTCTAGGGAATGAAAATTAAGATGACCAGATGTCTTCATTATAACAGCAATGCCACTTAGGTTTCTGTCCATTATTAACTTGAGGAACCTCTCTGTTGGATTGTAATTTCAGGGTAGCTGTTTTTTAATAAAAATTCCAGAATCGGTCCAGAAATAGGTGCTACAGAAAAATAGCAGGCCCAACATACTCTTTAACAATCATATACAAAAAGATTAACACATACTTTAAGGGGCACTCATTTCTTTCCATCATATCCATGGTACACTTAATTCCTCTGTACATCCTAAATGAATTCAGTTTTTTAAAAATCCCAGTGGTTAAACAAAAAAAAGAAAAAAAAGAAAGAAAGAAAAAAAATTTGAGACTCTTAGTGTTGGCATAGACTGCAGGGGTTTAGTCTCAATCCACCAATTTTCTGTAACCAGACTTTCTCACCCTGGCACTGTGGACATTTTGAGCCAGATAACTCCATGTTGTAGGGGGCCGTCCTGTGCACTGTACAATGTTTAGCAGCAGCCTTGGCCTTTACCCACTTAATGCCAGTAGCGTCCTCCACTGGTGTGACAACCAAAAGTGTCTCGAGACATTGCAGACTTTCCCTTGGGGAGAAAATCACCCCAGTTGAGAACTACTGCTCTAAACCTTCCCAAGCACTTTTTATCCAGAATCTGCTTGAACACATCTAGTGATAGGAAAATCGCTATAAAGTGAGTGTTCCAATTAAATATTTGTAAGTTTGAGCTGCAATCAAATCAAGGTGACTGACATGTTGTTTGGATTATTACCCTTGTTTATTTAATATTCTCTACTTCCTCCTGAAAACAAAACACTCATCTTTCAAGACTCAGATCAAAGATAAGATCTTCATGAAGCCCTTTCCGACCTCTCCTCAAATATAATAGTGACACTTCTCTCCCAAGTTTGTCCTCTGAATCTGCTCCTTCCTTCCTTCCTTCCTTCCTCCCTTCCTCCCTTCCTCCCTTCCTTCTTCTCCCTTTCTCCCTCCTTCTTTCCTTTCATTTATTAAAAAAAAAGAAAGTCAATAAACTCCTGCTATGTGACTATGCACTCTTCTAAATTCTGGAGTTAAAGTAGTAAATAAAACAGACAAAAAAAACAAAAACAAAAACAAAACAAAAAATGCTTACCTCATAGAGTTTATATTCTATAATGAAGGTGGAGAATGACAACTATTAATATAGTGATAAATTCTAAGAAAAAATAAAATAATTGAAGCTTAGTAGAGAATCCTAGAGGTCTCACTGGGCAGGTGCTCTTTGGAGAAAACACAGGAAGAGGGGGTGGGGCGAGTCACACAGAGATCTAATGGAGAAACACGCCAACCTTAGGGAAGTACAGGTACGGCTGGAAGGCCTCACTGCAGTTCATTCTTTACACACATAAGGGGAGACAGCGTAATTAGTTTTGGTTATCCACACACTTCTTGGAATATCTTCAGTGCTTACTATAGTTTTTCAATTAATGTAGATTTTTTAAATTACCTATTCCAAATATAAGTGTCCTAACTTCAAGAGTCAGAAGGTTTTACTCAATTCAGACTTCTTTAATTTGGGACTGTATGAACATGTCATAACATATGATATGGAATTCATTAGCTACCTAGCTATGTATCCAGCTAACATCATCTGTCTCTATATCTAACTAAATGTATAATAACAAACCCAAGTGGCATACAGTAGGATTCTGGTATTAAATTTGAGCGTTGTTTTTGTTTTTGTTTTTTTCACCTAAAACTGATGAGAACTCTCAATCACCTGTTACTATGTGTGGTCTTTCTTCAGGCCCAAGTTTCTCTTCCTCCTGAGCTGCTCCCTTCTGCTAAAAGTCTTTGCGTCTTGCCACCTGGAGCACAGATTGGCCTGACAGGGACTGTTTATTCTTTGCATTGAGGGACTTCCAACGATTTGTGAAAAATCCTCAGCCTCTTCATCTGTGACTAGTTCACTCTAGAGATTGGCTGTCTTTCTGAGGAGATTCACTCTCTATGTGCTCCCACAAAATCCTGTTTCCTCCCTGGGACTGGCTTTCCTTTCTCTCTGTAATCCTCTGAGAATCCTGCTTTCAGTGCTCTGTCTTGGGTGTCACTGTTGTCCGTCTACCTGTCTCATGGCAAATGAGGGATGTAATGTACTGTGCCTTCGTGTCAGGGAGAGGAAGTTCCTAGTTGATGACTGAGACAAACACAGTGACTCCAAGATGCGTCCCACACAACACAATATCCATCATTCCCTGCTGTAGCAACCTGTGGATTTGTATTACCAGTGAGGGAGGATCCCAGAAGGAAACTGATGCCACACAGCCTGGAACCCCTTGTAGTGACACTAGTAAAGGAAATACTTGAAATATGTGGTCAGAGAGTAAGGGAATCACAAAGAGGACTGTAGTACCAAAGGGCTAGTACCATGGGCCAGGAGGAGACAGAGACGAGCAAGAGGCGAGTGCTATTACTGGAACTTGGAGAAGGCTGACTGAGAGGGCTGTAGATTTTAGTCATGTGGCCAGCCTGAGGTAATGACCTACGGGGAGGATGCAGGGAGGATACGTAGTCCAACCTCACTCTTCATCCCTCCCTTCCTCTTCTCTTTGCTCTGCAATCGAGGGAGCCTATTTATGCAGTCCACAGAGACTGCAGCCCCTGGCGCACAGCAGTACAAAGCAGGATGGAGTGTGAGCAGCAAATGGAAGATATTCAGCACATGTTGTCGCAGCATTTCACCCCCATTATCCTTTGTTCTCCTAACATTCACATCTCACACATGGATTTTCTCAAATTGAAATACTCATTAAATACTGATATTATTAACTATTGAAACTAAGACCTTAGTAATCAGTCATGTAGTCAGAAAAATTCCCCAAGCATATGAAGAAACTGAATGCTTGTCCATTATACTATATATAGTACCACATCCAAGACAAGAAACCAGACCTCCTAACCTGCAATCCAATGTGAAATGTATTCCTTGTAGAGGGAAACAGAAATCTAAATGGCAAATGCAGTTTAGGCTTTCTCACAGTATGTGGTGTGTGTGTGTGTGTGTGTGTGTGTGTGTGAGAGAGAGAGAGAGAGAGAGACAGAGAGACAGAGACAGAGAGACAGAGACAGAGACAGAGAGACAGAGACAGAGAGAGAGAGAGGTGTATGATAGGTAGCTAGGTAGGTAGGTAGATAGATAGATAGATAGATAGATAGATAGATAGATAGATAGATAGATAGATAGATATAGAGAGACATTATAGATAGAGATATTTACCAAAGATAGTGTGATCAGAAAGCATAGATAACATGTCAGAAGGTGCCACCAAAATACACAGGCAGAATTTCAAAAGTATAGTCCAGAATTCCATTTAATTCACCAGAGGCATTGGACTTGACAATATCATATAATGACTTCAGGAAATAGAGATATTTTTCTTTGTGCATATCTTTGAATATCTTTATACTTCAAATTGAATAAATTTCTTTTTGTGACATATAAAGCAGTAGTGCTATTACATCTATCCATCTACCTCAAAATATAGTAAATTTCCTGTCATTGAATATTTTTAACTATATGTTGGATGACCATCAGAAGGGATGTTGAAGAAGAGATTTCAATATTATAAAGGTATGTTATCAGAAGGACAAGTTTGTGATATTTTCCAAATATAATATGCTCTAACTCTAGCTGTAATTGTCACACAAGATCTACCCTTTCTTATTGCTGTAGAATTAGCTCACTTTACTGTCTTTGACACTGGAATTAGCAATGCCTAAAACAGAACCCTGAAACTGCTTATTTCTTGGTTCACAAGTTAACACTGTTCAGAAGTAAAGTGATAACATCTGTTGTTTCTTCAAGATATGTTTCATATTCCTTTACTCTGTTAATAAGTCTTAATTAATTTACTGAATATGCCATAGCATAAAAAAAGAATCAAGAACAATAATGTGTTTTTATTTGATTCAAATCTACGTTAAGCACTCCAAGAATCACCCAATTAATCAAATCACAGCTCAGCACTTACATACAACTTGACTATCTAGGTATTCAACTTCCATGTCTCTGCTTGTTGAAAGCTACAATTTCTTTTCCCACAAAGTTTTCGTATTCAGTTTCTTGTCAAAATTAATGGTCACATCACTATCTTAATTGTGAAAACAAATCATCATGTAAAATTGGAGCTTGACTTGATGTAAGAAGCTATGAAAACACGTTGGACTCAGCATGGGATCATTCACTGTGTAACTATTTATGGGGTTATCTATCTTGCGTCTGGAGCTTTTCTAGCACAGGTGATACATTTGTGAACAAAACAGGCAGAAAGTTATTTCCTCGATGGGTCTGGATTTTAGTGTGAGGGTGCCAGAAAATAAACAAGATAAGTGTTTTGTTTGTTTGAATTTAGTGTGTGTTATATAGTAGTAAGTGCTAGAGAAAAACATAGAAAGCCGAGAAAGAAAGGGTGTGTGTGTGTGTGTGTGTGTGTGTATGTGTGTGTATGTGTTGTTCATGTTGGGGTATTGCCAAAGTTTCGTTAGGCTGGCCAGGGTAGATCTCACCAAAAGAGGGACTTTTGAGTAAAGATTAATTAAATGAAGGCGGTAGCCCTGTGGATGTCTGAGGGAAGAAGAGATGAAGCATGGAGAAGACTGTGTGAAACCCCTGAGACAGGCCTGCCTAGCAGCGTATTTGAAGAAGAGCAAGAAGGCCAGTGGGGCTGGAGCATAGGAAGTAAGGGAGTGCGGTAGGACACGAGGTCAGATCATGCAAGGTCTCAGAGGTCAGAGTACGAACATTTGCTTTGACACACAGTGAGATACGAAGCCACTGGGTAGAAGGAAGCCATAGTCTCTCTTATGTTTTCACAGAATCATTCTGGCTGCTCTGTTGAGAACAGACTCCAGGAATTCTTGGGCAGGATCACGGTACTTGGATCAGGAGGGTGGCAGTGGAGGTGGTGAGAAGTGCTTGAGTCATTCCAGACATATTTTGAAAGCACTGCTGACAGATCCAATGTGAAGGATGAGTGCTGGAGAGGGTTCAAAGATGATGCCAAGATTTTTGACCTGAGCAAGTGTAAGGATGGAGTTGCCATTAACTGAGAATATATAGGGACCTAAAGGTTAATGTGGTTGACAGTGAGTTTTCGGACCCCAAGATCCCACCAAACTGAGAATAACCCAAAATACACGCCAACATGTTATATGTTTTAATTTATTAAAAAGTTGCAACACAGACTTATGTAATAGAATGGGTAGCACGTATTCAACGGACAGAAAGAGAGAAGGTAGTGGCGACAAGGAGGATTTGTAATGAAACAATATGACTAGTTATTTTTAACCTCTAAATATAATTCTGAACATTGCCACTTAAGCAGACTAAAACATTTGGTTAAAATTAGCTATTTTATTTCCAGTTACATCCCTATCGATGGGATGGTTCTTACTGGCCATCTCTCAGCATTCCATAACTACGCTAGAAACTATTAACAAAATACACTTCACTAAATCTTTGCATGTGCTGTAGATCAGATTGTGCAAAAAGAACACCCCACTATACAATAACTGAGGGTTAACTGAGGAGATCACAATACTGAAAGAGTCACTTTTCTGATGGCATGACTTATGCCAAGCCATTTAGATGGTATGTGTAAAGTAAAATAAAATCACTTGCAGAGTGGTTTAGACTGTCATTCAGTGTCTGCAAAGTATTTGGAAGAGTGGGGTTGGAAGGTATCCTAGGCGAGCAAATGATGCTCCTTTTATCCTAAGTGCCTAAATTAATCTCTCCAACAACATCTGTAATGGCATTCTATCTTCTGCCTCTGGTGAAGATCTATCACAATAAATCTGGTGAGCTAATCCCTGGAATAGTAACAGTCATGAAGCAATTTCATTGAAATGTGTTACAGGATGGTGACCACTTATTTCTTTTTATTGCCAACATGTATATGAGTCTTTAATTGACTAAAAGACAGTAACACACTTCTCCTTTCTCCCCTCAACACATCCTGTTCTGACTGGGGGAAAAAATTATTCAAAATGTTCCATGATATCGTGTGTCACGGAGATGCGATGCTGGAAACACTGAGCTGCAGGACTCTTCTCCGTTGGAGGAGATATGCCTCCTTCTTTTCATGGCTTTTGCCTGGTAGTTACTAATGGCACACTTGGGATCAAGATGTCCTCCCTCTATCTCCTCCAGCAGATGTAGCCAGACTATGACAAAAACAAAATATCAATCACAGAGGTTTATTCTATTTTGCAAACACAAGAGCTGGGTGTCCGTTACCTCAAAATATTCTATAGCCTGAAACTTCTCTCTGAAATCAATGCTTACCTGTGTTATGATTGATTGGTGACATGGTAGCACTGCTCTAAATGAGATTAATTTCTAATTGCACCCTTCATTCATAACTTTCTCCACCAACTACCTGGAGCCTGAAGCTTTCTGTTTGTTTTTATTATCTCTCCATTTATTATATTTCTTAAGTTTCATTTCTAAGTCCAAAATTACCTTTGTGTCTTTTGGATTAAAATGGATTCACTTTTTCTACCTTTCCAACCATGTTTCATTAAAACACAATGTTGAAATACAGAGGGTGCCAAAAAAATGTATACGCGTTTTAAGAAAGGAAAACTATTAAACTGTAATACTCAACATATACCGATAAAAAAGAAAGTTGAATACAAGTCACATTTGACTTCTGCAATCACAAGAGTTGCTCAAAGTGGTTGCCATCAGTGTAATTTTAATACAGTTTTTTCCTTTCTTAAAATGTGTATACAATTCTTTGGCACCCTCTGTATATATCCACAAGGGAATTTAATCTGTCATCTCCAAATTAAAGTGACAATGGGAGATGGGACTAATGGTGGCTCACTGACTTCTTAATGGCCCTCTGTCTCACTTGTTTTCACTATCATGAATCAAAAGCTTTTCTGAAATAGCACTTCCTATACATGTCCCCAGGTGTGCATACCCCAAAGGGAATACTCGATAAATATGCATTGGGCTCCTACTTGATGTGAGGCATTATGCTAGAAGCTGAGGTGGATACCAAAAGGTATTGAAATGCCTCCTGTCCTGACAGAGCTCCAGTCTGCTGGGAAGGCTGACATAAGTAAGTCAATAATGACATTACAAAGAGAGTCTGGGTGCAAGCAAAGTAAGAATGAATCCAGAGAAATCATAGCTTATTTGGAAAGCACTATAGTATTTTATACACTTTCACATTTGATCCGCACAATAGTTCTTTGCTTTCATTAGGACATGTTATGATCCCTATTTGACAAATGAAGAAACAGAGTCACAGCAAATTACTTACAGACTAACTGCTCGTTGAAAGTAGATCTCCTGAATGTTACTGGCCTGTGTGTTTTTTAAGTTAGGTGGATAAAGGATTCACCCAGGACTCAAACTTCACCCCTTTTGCCTTCACTCTATAAGTTTTCAGTTATTACTGGAATTTGAAACCACTCTGTGTTAGTATCTTAGTTCTGGTTCCCTGGGAAACAGACCCTGAGGGAGATATACATTCAAAGTTTTGATGAGGTGTGCCCTTGGGAACAGCCTCTGTAAGGCAATGAGAGAAACAAGAGTTGGCAGAGGGAGAAGTTAAATTTAAATACAGTTGTTAAAGGGACTTTTGATGCCCCTTCTTCAAAGCTGTCCCCAGTTGAGGCAATGTGGTTTGGTCTTTATGCTGCCTCACCTACCAGTCATGAATGTAGAGGCAGTCAGCCTTGGACCAGGAAACTCCCTTTGGCTAGTGCAATTGCCAGAAAGTTATCCAGCTGTGAACAGCCAGCAGCCAGCTACCTGAGAAGTGAATGAGCTTCCCAGAAGTGGAGGTCAAGGTGACACTTCACAACCTCCACGACAACTAGTCAAGAGATGTTGTTATACAATTGAAAAAGAAATTAAACTCAAACTGCCAGTGATTTAACACAGCACAGGATTTTTTCTTGCTCACAGGACATATCCACTGAACACCAGGGGACTCTCCTGGGCATCTGTCTTCAGGCAGTGACTTAGTGATCTGTGCTGCTCCTTCCTGGGTCTTCACCATTTCCACATGTGGCCTCCACAGTTCTGCTGGGGCTTTTATTGCCTCCGTCTGAAAGTGACATCACTTCTCACAGTGCATAGGCCAGAATTAGGCCCATGGTTCTGAAAGAGGACTGGGAAGGGTGTGTGCCTCTTTGTGCCCAGAAAGGAGAGGAGCACCAGAGAAGGATGATCAAAACTGAAGTTATCTCCACAAACTTTCTTTGAGTACCAGGATAAATTAGACTGAAACATCAGCCAGTCTATCAGTAAGTACTTTCTGATCACATTTTATGTAACAGCGTTACATTAGTTTTGACAAGAAGTATAGCAGAACAATAAAACATTAAAAAATCTAGATGGGAAAATAGGTGATTACATCTGTACAATTAAAAAAAAAGTCATTCCAAGCACTATAAAATTGAGAGTAAATTGTGACTATTGACACGAAATGCTGTATGAATGTAGGGAAGAGATGTCAAAGAGAGAAGTTGAAAGAAACTTCATTAAAAAAATACAAAAACTGAGTTGGGCCCTGAAAATTAAAAACCTGTAGAAAGAAGAGCAGTTTGTGTCCACTGTTAGAATAAGGTATACCTCATAAGCACTCTAAGAATTTTTTAGATAGTCCTTCTTTTCAAAAGCCTCACATCCTCAAGTACAAGCTGCCATAATTTAGGGCAAAATAATCCCTTCACATGAGGGAGGAACTTATAAATAACTAATAAATAAACTGATAAACGATTTGTTTAAAAAGCAAAAATCAGTTAGGTACAAATGTGCCCATAGCAAAAAGCACTGTGTTAAAATTGCCTACTGAACTACATTCCTCCTAGTATTTCAAGACCTTCCCTAGACTGCTAACTGCTTTGATGCCTGCAGCGTTCTTCCCCAACACCACCTGATTTTACTACTTGCGTAATTCCTGACATTGCTCTAATTCCTCCTTTCCACTCCCCAAAGGATCCCCCAAAGAATGAAGCAATTTGATCCATGGCCTTTAAAAGAATCAATTCAGAATATGTAGTAAAATTTCACCCACACATTTTTTGTGGAAGAAAGAGAGTAAAATGTATTATATACCTGCCAGGTTTTAGTTTTTGTCACATGTTCTCTAACTCAATCCTCACAATCAATCCCTGAGGTTGAACAGTTTTATCCTAATTTTATATATGATGACATTGAGGTTTAGTGAGGTTAAATCACTTTCCCTAAGATTAGTGCTGGTTAAATCACTTGCCCAAAGTGCAATTCAAACCTGTATCTGTCTGATTCTAAGACCTATCTTCTTTTCACCATAAAATTTCAAGCAAAGTCAATAATTCTATCAAAGTCGGCCTCTCATAGGATCCCAGCTTTATTCCAGAGTATTTTATAAGCTGAATCCCATTTTGAATTGTAAAGTAATTTAATTACTAACGTCCGTAATGGAGAATTTCCTAACGTGTATGCACCATCTGGCGGTCCTAAGCCACGGACTATCAGAACCACATTCTGGAAGCCCAAATGTAATTCATTGTGTGGTTGTCAACATTTGCTCCACATTGGCAATCTGTAAAAAATTAAGCCAAGACCACCCAATCAGTGGGACTGATGCTTCAGCTGCTTCTAACCGGGGCATACTCACACCAGTGACCATAACGTAGAACACGCTGAGCCCCATTCTCGCCCTGCTGGACACTACTGTTCCTTTTGAACACTTTGAAAACCACATGCTTTCAAAGCATCTGCCCATATTACCATGCAACAGCAGTTTTCAATGGACCATGCTTGAGATGAATGGAGCTCAGGATATGTCTATCACATACAGCAAGGCACTAGAGATTAATGAGACCAGATGTTCCTAGGAGTAGTGGGGAAAGAACAATGGAATGTTGCTCTGCTCTTACGGCTGACTCTCTCCCCGCCCCCTCCCCCCAATGTTTGCTGAAACAAACTGCACAATTCAATCTAGTACAAAAGCAAAGCTACTCCAAATAATTTAGAAAGTGTTACATCCTGGTTGCTAGGTAACCATCTAAATGGTCTGGGACCCCAGCAGGAAATTCTTGTCATCTGTTTTATCAGTTCAATAAACAATGCATAAATAAATAAGAGCAATCAACAACAAATAAAAGAATTTTAAGAAGGAAGTGACCTATCTGACACCAAAAAAGTAAAATTTTAGAAGCCCCGTATTTGATAGAACATTGAGGGAACATGAAAAACAAAACTGCAAAGGAATTTGAATTTTGAGCTAAATTCAAATCTATTCATATCCCGAGCACTGATTTTGCTATTTACAGAGCTGCCTTGGTAAACCCCCGTGTATGTGGCCTTATCCTTGAGAAGCTGGCCGACCCGGAAATTCCCAATGAGAGGCATCTCACTCCTAAAGCCCCAATTCCACTCAAAGCGAAGAGGTACCCAAGAGGCCTGGGGCAGGGGAGCTATCAACACTTGTCTTCCAGTCCTCTGCACAACTCAGAAGCCAAAGGGAAGTGGATGAGGAGGAAATGCAATCACCCCTCTCACCAAGCTGATCAAAATCCCCTCTGTGGTAATCACCAGGCAGCTGCCGGGAAAGGCGCATTTAATCTAAATGTAAAACAGAACTTACTCCTGACTGTCAGGCTTCAGTCCACTGAGGGGAAACATGTCATCTTCTTACCTTTCCCTTCCCTGGAAATGAATCAATGTGTTCAGCTCTGAAACTCCTCAGCACACCCCTGTTTTCATTTCCCCCACAAATAGATAAGAAGTCTGTAATATTGACTGAGAATGAACACCCTGCGGGCATGATGATTTGTGTCAGATAATGCAATTGGTTCCAACAGTGTGATGTGAGATCACAAGCAATGTGAACAATCAATCTGCAAAATAAAATGTCTCCAGGTCCAGTACTACTCGTCAAAGGCAAACAGAAAACAGCTCATGCACAAAACAATTCTAACCAGAAGTAGCCAGCTCAAACGATGCTATTTTTTTGATGGTATCTTCATGATCAAATTGGAGAAGCAGGTTGAGGAAGAGGCTACATTTTCAGTGTGAAGAAGTTTTGCAGGATTATTAGGTGTTGGGGGTAACTAAATCTGCAATTCAGGGAGCAGCTTCTCTGCCCAGCTCCACAACAATACTAGGAAAAAGTTATCAACTTTTTCTGCAAACTTAACTTCTCTAAAATGTTGCTTTACCACGATATGTGACTCAAACCACTGAAGACTTTTTACGTTCGCTCTTCTCCTTTAATAAGTGACGTTTCTTTTGAGGAACTCTTCTCCCCAGTGCTGAGCCTTCCTTCCATGGGGCTGCATGGGTGTGACCAGCCTGGACCCTTCTTGGAGATACACTGACTGGTGAAGCTGAAAAGAACAAGCTGGGTGCTGCACACAGCTTCTCCTCCTTCCTAGGGCTGAGCGGCGTGCAGAGGGCTGAGGCTTGGTTTGAGCTCCTCCTCCTGCTCTTACCTGCCGCAGACCCTCTAAGTGCAATGGACCAACCTGAACAAAAGGACACGCAGTCCCCCACCCAGCTGGCTTTCACAGGCGACAGGAATTCTCTGTGATGCCTTCAGGGTCAGGTACATGAAAGGTGGTCAGTGTGTCTGTGACTAGTTAAAGCTGTCATGTCCTGGGGTCCCATAGGAGAAAATGCATTCATTTTGTACACAAAGATACATCTTACAACTTACCTTTTTCAGTAATATAGGCGATATTTAGATTTCCCATCTGCCTTATTCCCCAATGTGTTACCCTGTTAGGGAAGAAGGATGCTTTTTAGTGAAACCCAGAAATCTCAAGAGTTATACCTTTGTACAAACTATATAAAAATGATGGATGAGAAATTTGGGCATTTCGTTAGTCATATGCTATGATATGTGGACAGATATATTAGTTCTCAATTTGCTTCTAGTTTTGCTGCACTTCAGACCATCACATTGAGAGAATAATACGAATCGATGCTGGACTAAATGACTTCTAGATAGAAAGACCGTTTAATACAAACCTGGAAACATTTTGAGAGTAAAGGGAGTAGCAAATGGGACAGTTGATGATGGTACTGGGACAAATGGTGTAGCCAGGGATATTCCAAGAAACAGCTTTTCTATGAGATTTTTTCCAACCAGAGATTCTATGCGTTCTCTACCATTTGTTCTTTTTGCCTTATTTTTTCTCTCCTCCTAATGTTCCAATGCAGCTGCCTTGCTTAAATTAGAAGCTCTATTAACAACATTTTTAATTAACTCAATGCTGTTTCACGTATATTAGAATATCTGAACCATGTGTAAGTGCACACATCTGCTTTTGTCCCTATTTTTTCTCTATGAAAGTTCCCTAAAAGTATTTTACTTGTAAAGAGGAAAAGGTTGAAAGGTTGGAGGCCCCATGAGACATCATGATAATTGAGGCCTGGATTGCTTCACGATCAGCATTATCTGGAAAGCTGCCTTCGTTCTCCACTCCATTTTGAAGCTGACATAACCACCGCATGTGGTATGGAGGACATCTGTTCCCATGATTCCCAAGGAGAGAATGTCATAACACTGCTCCCCAAAAGCTTTGCATTTTGCTGAATGTAGGCTTTAATTTTACTGGAGGACTTCCAAGTCCCAAAGGATGTATTAGAAATTCACTTCCAGGGTATTTGCTGTACACAGTCTTTTGTAGCACAAGACTGACATGAGTTTCGCTGCTGTTTCACCAAAGTAAAAGCATTGGAATTTTTTAGGGCAATGGCATATTATTTCATTATTCTGGCTCTCTCAAAAGACTCAATATTACTTGGAAAATTCCCAGGAAGTCTGAAATTCACAAAAGTTATCTTCTGCTATCAGTGAAGTTTAAATTCTCTCCTCAGAGAAAAGATGCCTGAAAAAAAATACTCTTTATATTTTCATATTCTTGATAAATTTTATTTTATTCCATAAAAATACTGGTTGTAACCCCACATAAAGGTTGGGACTCTGATGATTTCCTCCATCCTTTGAGTAGACAGAAATACCTTGGATGGAAATGTTGTCTTGAAATTAAAGTAGCAAAACCAATGAACCAAGGCAGGTTATTTAGATTCTGTGAACCTAAAATGGTATAGCATGAAAGAGCAAGTCCTTCTTAAAAATTGCTTCCTTTCCCTTATATGTTTATTGGCCAAGCATATAGCTTCTTTTCTGAAATGTCAAAGTTAATTTACTTTCTAGATAAATTATAGGCAACACCATTTAACCTGTCTAGCATCAAGCTCTTATCTGATGTGCAAGGACAGCAACATTAATAAGATCTTCTAAAAATTGTTCCTGCTCACCTCTGAATCAGCTATTTCTCAAAGGAACCCTGGTTCATTTTATTGGAGAATGGTCTTAGAAACTAAGATCTTAGGCATGGCTGAGCTCAATAATACTTCAGTGTCACTGCTTTAAGATCTTTTCAACAGACAGGGCTAAGAAATACGTAAATATTTGCTCAGCCATATATATCAGCCTATCTATAGTCATTTCTTTATCGACTTTTGTATCTATATTAAGTTAAACATGAGTTCCTACTGATGTCTCCAACTTTAATCCAGGAATACACAGTTCATTCTAGCCTCGTTCCCTTACTTATTCCCACTCCAATGATGAGAAACCCAGCTCCCACTATCATCCCCCATTTACT
This sequence comes from Rhinolophus sinicus, assembly GCF_036562045.2. Lineage (NCBI taxonomy): Eukaryota > Metazoa > Chordata > Mammalia > Chiroptera > Rhinolophidae > Rhinolophus > Rhinolophus sinicus. The sequence continues at coordinate 134,307,806 of NC_133753.1, read as the reverse complement.
TACTTGTTCAGTCCCATTGTACGTGTGTAGTAATTTCAGAATTAACACACACTCACTTGAGAAAAAAAAAAAAGCTTTGTCAACTAAAGTACAGTGTTTGTATACTTTTTTTTCTTTTTGTATTTAGACTTACAGTGTCCAGTCAACACAATTTTTCAAAGTTACTTAGATCAGCCTTTTCCTCGCCTTCAGTGAGACTGTTATACATGTGTGATACAGTCTGCATTCATCCTGGGACCCCTGGATCACCTGATTGATTTTTTTCATATATTATGGTGCATTCTTGGGTGCTGTAAAGTTTTAAGGGTTGTGACAAACACATAGTGTCATGTAGGCAGCCTATATTACCATACAAATTAGTACCACTGCCCTAAAAAACTCTCCTGTGCTTCCTAAGTATAAACACAAAAGTAAAAACCTTTACCTGCTTAAGTTTTTATTTTGTTTTATTTATTATAAGCTCCTCACTAGGAACTAAATCAAATCAAAAATGTTTTTAATTACATCATAAATACCCATAAGTACTACAAATGTAAAGATATCATTGAAATGTGAAGAAAAGAGAATATTCCAAGGAAAAAGCAGAACTATGAGGACAAGAATCCCAAAATACTCCAAATACAAATTCAGAACTATCTCCCCAATTTCCTATCTTAGTCTTACTTTCTGTGTTTTCACAGCTAATTTTCTCTGCCTTTCTTATTATTAAAACATGGGCCATTACTCTAAGGACAGAATGAGGAGATCTGTAGATCTTTAAGCAAGGAATGAGATGAGACTGAAATAGGCTATGTGTATGGGGGTGGCTTCCCTTCCCTAATCTTCTATTTATATCATTCTGAAAGCAGGAGAAATTGATATTTTGTGTGATACTATTGACTTTTCCAGTTATTAACCTATATTCCAAGGGAACTAAAATGGAAACAAAATTACTTGATTCATCATCTCCAGTCATGTTCCAAACATGAAGTCTTCTATCATAGGTTTAGAGGTACTTTTGATAGATTCAGTGAAATTTACTTGGGAGCTGTGGAATTGTTTATATTTACCATTGAGAAAGAAGAAGAGCCCAGATTTTGATTAGGCTTTCAGCTCTCAGAGGGGCCTCCTGTCTTAAAAAAATTCATGAGCAGTAAATAATACTTTGAAATCTAAAAAAAAAGAAAAAAAAAAAGAAAAAAAAATCCAATGACTACCTCTAAACATGCTTTTAAAGAACTTTTCTCTATATATATGAACACAATCATGCACTTGATTTTTGATTGAGAATAATAGACACACACACATACATAGACACTAAACAGGTTTATATTGCTATTTATATTCCCACTAACAATGTATGGGAGTTCAAGTTGCTCCATATTCTCACCAGCACTTTTAATTAGGAGTATTTTTCATTTTAGCCATTCTAGTTAGTATGTTATGATATTCCGTTTTGTAAAATTTGAATTTCCCTGGTGACTAATGATGCCAAGCATCTTTCTATATGTTTATGGGACAACCATATGGCTTCTTTTCTGAAATGTCTATTCAAATCTTTTTCAAATTTTTAATTAAATTGTTTGTCTTTTTATTAAAGAGTTATAAAAGTTCTTTACATATTTTGGATGTAAAACTTTTATCGAATACATTTTGCAATATTTTTCCCAGTCTATGGCTTATCCTTTTATTTTCTTTATGATAACTTTTAGAGCAGAAGTTTTTGATTTTGATAAGGTCCATGACATTCTATATAAGATATAACCATAGGGACAGAAAACATATCAGTGTTGGCAGAGGCTGCATATAGTGGGAGGGAATTGACTGCAATTGGACATGACTAACTTCTTAGAGAGGTGAAAATGTCCTGTGTATTATTGATTATGGTGATGGTTACACAACTATATAGTGGAAAAGGGCGGTGATTTTTATTTTATGTAAAGCATACCTGTACAAGACTAATTTTAAAATAAAAAACCTGTTTGAAATCTCACATTCTAATAGAATCATCTTCTCAGGTGTGTCTCACAATTCTGCCTTTATTTTATTCCGCTCGCACTTGGGAACAAATCCAGCTTTTTTTTTTTTTCCTAAATGGAAGTGGGTTGGAGATATAATTTCACAGTCTCAGAACTGCCTTCCAAACACAAGATCCCAGGAAAGGAAGAGGACAGGCCATATAAGTCAGTTAGCTATTGAAATCCATGATCTTGTTACACATTTCTTCACAATTCCTTCCATTAAGTCATTTAACCAACTCAGACATTTCAACAGGATAAACTCCACTGTGTTCTTTTCTTAGGGCTGTCATTTCTGCAGGACACATTTTTTGTTTGTTTGTTTGTTTTGTTTTGTTTTGTTTTTTTAGTTGATCTAAAGAAAGTATTAAGTGGTAGCTGGAATAATGCATCCTTTTCCCTGTTAAATGCATTGTTTCTCTCATTTAGTGCCAGCCTTAGATAGACGGTATTTTCAACAAATGAAATTTTATACAAACTGTCACTTCAGGGTCCAAAAGGATTTGTCTCTTTTAGAAAGCAATTTCTAACCTCAAGATTACAGTTTATACCACTTATATCCTTTTCTTACTAGAATACAGAAAGCATCTGGGGCACAAGAGTGGGTGTTTTGTGTATATGAATCACACCCATCATTTTGGGCTATCAGTTTCTCATTTATACTCTGTCACAGCTGGACTAAAACTTTGAACAGATCAACCAGTATGCTTTTGGAAACTTTTAAATGACAAAAATAAGATGAAAAATATATACTATATAATTATGGGCAAATATCTTTAGGCACGAGAAAATTAGAACCACAAATTGTACAGATTGTGCTAGTACTTAATTGTGTGATTTTTACTTTTAATACTCAATGGGCCTAAAAGTATTTTTACCAACCCATCACAAACAATAAAACCCAAAGACATGGATGCTTATTTACATAAAAATTTAAGGCAATTACATATGTAGATCCTATACACATAGCCTTGCCTATCGAACTTAATTTTACTCAGCAGACTATGAACCATAAACACCCTTTTTTTCACTTGGCCAACTATCTTAGATAATTCCATGTGCTGAATGAGAAAGTATTCAATAAACCTATGGCACTAATTATAGATGGATTCTTTCTCAAACGACTGTGCTCCTATGCCAAGCATTAGAGTGACTCTTGCTATCAGTCCCTTTCCTTTCTTGCATTTTTTCTTATATTAAAGCTGGCAGCACTTCCATGCTCCCCCAATCCTCCCAAACTTTTCGTGACAGGAAACATGATGGTAAGTCGGGAGTACTTTGTAGCGTAACTATTTTCCTTCCACTAGAGGAGGGACACAAAAGAACATCAGACTGGGTGTTGAAAAACTTTCTTCAAGAGCTCATTCTGGCCCGAACTTGCTAAGGATCTTGAGGCTAGTTATATCACCAGAATGTCCTATTAAAGATATGGAATTTGGACTCAATGATTAGTGAATTTCTTGTAGCCCCAACATTCTAAGATTTTAATGTTTTATATTACCAAATTATAGGAATTCTGTAAGTAAAAAAGAGTATTTTCTCAAAATGCATTTGCTGAAATAATGCTTAAGTGTGCCACGTTAACCTAATGTAACACATATTATCCATAAAATGAGAGGCACTTGTCTCGCCTCTGTTCCCATTTCTCTACCACCTTCATTACAGCATGGCCCAAAGGTGGCCCATCGCTCAGCAGCCAATAATGAAGTGGAGCCCATCTGGTCAGGACTTTAAATTCTGAAAATCCCACCTAAAGTCATTTCCTTCTGTTTTGAATTCTTCTAACAACCTGGGTAGTACATTGAATTCCAATTTTGTAAAGGTATAAGTTTTCCATAAGTAAAAGTGATTCTCATAAAAATACATGGAAAATATCAGTCTTTCCTTTGGAAATAACATTATAAGATTCAATTTTCAAAAATGGTATATTAACAAATCATTTTAAAACTTGATTTGGAAATTTAAAATAACAGGTTACTGTCTTAAGTTGTCAGGACAAGGGGGAATTGCTTGCATATCCCAGTGAACAATTATTATCTGTGACTCAGAAACATGTCAGGGACTGGCTCAAAATATTGAGTCTGAAAGATAGTACGAGTTCACCAGATGTCCGGAATTGCTGAGAGCCATAGGCTTAATGGGACTATGTATCTCCTCTCACACGTGTCTCTTTCAGTGTAGTATCGATGTTGTAGGGGCCTTTTTCTCCCCAAGTGACAGGAAGTACAGGTGGTCCATATAATATTTTCCAATCAATCCTGACCCTTTCCAGGAGGAACAAAAGCAATAAAAAAAAAAAGTTGAGAATCAAGAGACAAGACTAGCTGCAACTAGAAAGGGCAGAAAAATAGTAGAAGTTGGTGGCAGCAGCCTTGTAAATATAAACTACATATCTTCCAGGAAAGAAGACCATGGGGTGATAGATGGGCAGCCGGAGTATGAATAGGAACCACTGGCTGTTCATCAGCAAGTGAGTGGGTGAGACCTGAGACAGGAAGCTATAGGAGCTGATGGCCTTCTGCAAATTGCTTTTGAAAAAAGGAGCTCTGCATGGATTTGAAAAAAAAAAAAAATCAGTTAGACATATAAAAAAGGAAGACAAAATAGGATTGAGAAAAATATAAAACTTTTCTTCCACACAAACTGTAAAAATGTGTCATCAAGCACATGACTCTTTTAAAGCAACAAAAAAAAAGTTGGAAATAAATCATTTAGGCAAGGAAAATAGGATTACTGAGTTTAAAATAGCTATCAGTCAATTGTTTTTTATTATCTCAAAACTAAATTCTGAGTGACGCAAAATTACAGTGAATGAAAATATATCAATGTGCAATCAAATAAAAATGCTATAGCTTCACAGAATGTTCTTGTTGGCACTTATCTTTCCCAACCTGCGTTTGATCAACTGGAATTACCTTTTATTTTTTTAATACTGTATTACAATGAATGCCCTTCTGTGCATAGTTGAGGTCCCCATCACCTTTCTTTCTCTCACCTTTCTTCATGCAGAGCCTTCTAATGTGGTCTGCTTGACACTAGTGTTCGTCTCATTCTTCCATTGGTGTTCTCTTTATCAAACAGCCCTCACTCTTTGGAGTGAGAAGCAATTATATCCCAATTTCCTCGCCTGCCTTCTTTGTCCAAAGCAAAGCACACCCCTTTTTATTTTTGAAGCCCTTTCTTAAAACTGCAAAGACAAAAAAAAAAAAAAAACAATGAGTAAGGTAGAAGTTGTCACAAATCTTTAAAATCCTAGTACTATTGGTCCCTAGCCTCTATGTAAAGGAGAATGGGGCAAGGTAGGCTCATCTGAAGATGCATTTACCATCTTCCTTGCCATTTACTTCCTTTCTTCCCACGTCAGAGGTTAACCCAATTTGCTGAATTTGGCACTGCGTAGAATTAAAGAATCCCAGTCTCTTCCTCCTAGTCTTCTATTTGCATCTCAGTCCAAGGAAACCTCCTCTGACCTGGCTATGCTGCATGTCTATTATGCCAGCTCTTTGGTACTCTTGGTTCCTGCTTTATAAGCCTGAGTTCTTAAGGGAAGGAAAGCAGCTCTACTGGCCAGCTACAATCCCTGCCTTGATTATTATTATTATTTATTTAAGACTTTACAGTTTTAGGTTTACATCAAAATTGAGGGGAAGGTACAGAGATTTCCCATATCCCCCCCTACCCCTCACATTCATAAGCCTCCCCCATTATCAACATGCTTCACAGAGTAGTGCATTTGCAATAACTGATGAACCTATGTTGACACATTATAATCACCCAAAGTCCATGGTTTACGGTATTGTTTACTCTTGGTCTTGTACATACTATAGATTTGGACAAATGTATAATGATAAGTACCCATCATTTTGGTGTCATCCAGAGTATTTTCAAAGCCCTAAAAGTCGTCTGTGTTCTGCCTGTTCATCTTTTCCCTTCTATCCCCACAACCTCTGGCAACTACTGATCTCTTAACTGTCTCCACAGTTTTGCCTTTTCCAGAATGTCATATAATTGGAATCATGCAATATGTAGCTTTTTCAGATTGGTTTCGGTCACCTAGTAATATGCATGTAAGTTTCTTTCACGTCTTTTCCTGGCTTGATAGCTCATTTCTCTGTAGTATTTGAATTATATTCCATTGTCTGGATGAACCATTCATTTATCGATTCACTTAATACAGGACACCTTGGTTGCTTCCAAGTTTTGACTATCATGAGTAAAGTTGTAATATACATCCATGGGCAAATTTTTGTGTGGACATAAGTTTTAAACTCCTTTGGTATAAACATTAAGGACTATGATTGCTGGATTACATGGCAAGAGTACGTTTAGTTTAGTAAGAAACTGCCGAACTATTTTCCAAAGTGACTGTAGCATTTTGCATTCCCATAGCATTTGGTCTTGACAATGTCCAGATTTGGGGCATTCTAGTAGGTGTATAGTATTATCTCATTGTTTTAATTTTCATTTTACTGATGACATATGATGTGTGGAGCATGTTTTTCATATGATTATTTGTCATCTGTGTGTCTTCTTTGGTAAGGTGTCTGCTAACGCCTTCGGCCCCTTTTTTAACCATCAGTTTTATTTTCTTATTGTTGATTATTGAGAGTTCTTTGTATATTTTGAATAACAGTCCTTTATCAGATGTATTTTTGGCAAATATTTTCTATCAGTCTGTGGTTTGACTTCTCGTTCTCTTCACATTACCTTTCACAAAGAAGTAGTTTTTAGTTTTAGTGAAGTTCAGTGTATCAATTATTTCTTTCATGAATCATGCCTTTGGTGTTATATCTAAAAAGTCACCTCCATACCCAAGGTTATCAAGGTTTTTTCCTATGTGATTTTCTAGAAGGTTTATAGTTTTACATTTTACATTTAGGCCTGTAATTAATTTTGAGTTAATTTCTGTGAAGGTTATAAAGTCTGTGTCTAGATTCCTTTTTTTTTTTTTTTTTTTGCATGGATGTCCAGTTATTCCAGCACCAACACCATTTGTTGAAAAGATGATCTTTGCTCACCATATTGCCTTAGTTCCTTTGTCAAATATCAGTCAACGATATTTATGTGGGTCTATTTCTGGACTCTCTATTTTGTTCTCTTGATCTATTTGTCTGTTCTTTGGTCTTGATTGCCATAGCTTTATATTAAGTCTCGAAGTCAGGTAATGTCAGTCTTCCAACTTTGTTCTTTGCCTTCAATATTGTATTGTCTGTTCTAGATCTTTTACCTCCTGATATAAGCTTTAGAATCAGTTTGTCCATATCCACAAAATAATTTGCTGGGATTTTCATTGGGTTTGTATTGAATCTATACATCAAGCTGAGAAGAACTGATATCTTGACAATATTGAGTCTTCCGATCCATTAACATAGAACATGTCTCTATTTATTTAGTTGTTTCATTTCATTCATCAGAGTTTTACAGTTTTCCTCGTATAGATCTTATACAGATTTTGTTAGATTTATTTCATTGGCGGGGAGAGGGGAGGGGTAGTAGTCTTAATTTCAAATTCCATTTGTTCATTGCTAGTCCTCTGCCTGAATTTTGAAGTCATCTCTTTTGTCCTTTTTAGAAGTCAGTGGACTCCTGAAAATCCTAGCTTCTCCAATGGTGCTGTTTATTCTATCCTATTCAGTTTACTAATAGCCAGTTATTAAGGTAGTACATTTGCCCCTTTAAGGTACAAACACAGTCCGTATTGAGAGTTGTTTCTATGCCAGGCACTATAATAAGCTTGGAGTACATTATAGTGAACAAAAACATGGATGGATCCTCATAAGAAAAACATAAAATAATATTATAGATTAGGTACCGTGGGAGATAAGAAAGAGATCCTATGAGGGAGAATAACAGGGATGTACTTTAAATTGAATGTCCAAGGGGAACTTGCCTGAAAGAGTAAGATTTTAACTGAGATATTAAGGACAAGAAAAAGCCATTCTGGAAAAGAGTGGAAGTGTAAGTATGAAGGGCACAGGGAACATGTGAGGCAGTCCCAAAGCACACCAGTGTGACTTCATGTAATTGCTCAGGTTATGCAGTGGCACAAGTTGCTGGGGACATATCTTATTCCATGAATAGGTCTTGTTGTCTTGTACTGGCTCTTAACCTCTTCTCCAAGGGTGTGGGACAACTTCATGCGTGTTCTTGATGCCTCATGCCCTCATCCACGAGATACTGTAGACCTTTGAAAATAGCAGTAGCAGGCTTCTGTCTCCGTTTCAAAGTTTGTGTCTTCTGCTGAACTTTGTTTCTAAACAGAGAGGCATCTCTAACCTCAGCTTATTTTTAGAGCAGAAGCTATCAAGCTCTGCTTGCTCGGCTTGACAGCTCTGCCCCCTCCCCTATACCATTCCAGAGGGCTAAGGTCCAAAGGTCTGTCTACAGTTTCAGCAAAATATTGGAAAGTATGAGTAACACTTTAAAAAGCAAAAGTGTTGTTGAAAAAGAAATTAGTATTTTAACTTAAAAAAAATCTGTTCTTATTCCTTTTTTAGAGTAGGAGTTTCTTACTGCTATATACTTATAACATCATAAGAGATTTAAAAAATACAGCAACCATAGTTCATGGACATTAGTCTAAGGACTCCATTTTAAATATATGCAAATACAGTCATCTTCCTCCAAAGTATGAAAGTATGTCATCATAACAAAAATTGAGCATCACAAAATAGAATTTCAAAGTGACAGATATTTTTGAGAAAAAAAAAGTAATATGGATGGTTAATGTAATTAGAGTTGTTGACTCAATCTGAAGGCGAATAATAAAATGTTTAAGCAATAAAAGGCACAATAGGGCATATTTCTGATTCTGGCTTGTTTGTGAAAACTTAGCAGAATATGTTGAATACACAGTAGACACAATATTAAATTAGAAGTATAATTGATGAAGGTGTTCTTATAAAGTTATTTTAGAAGTGCAAGTGAGTTTCATATCAGGAACTATTGGCAGCTTACTAAAAAAATTGTTAATGATAATGTCAATAAAACTGGCATATTTGCAATTGGGAAGGACAGTTCTCAACATACAAGCATAAGTTTTTGCATTTTATGTTTATGAGTAATAACTTCTATTTCCTCGTGCCTAAACTCTGATGACTATACGGGTATTGCCACAATGCAGAGTAAAAAGCCTAAGGAGTTTATTGATGAATTAGCTTTTCTAGTTTATTTGGAAATACCAATTTTATTTCCAAAAGAGAACTAGATTAAGTATGTTTAATAAATCTCTGAAATTGAAAAAATGTAATTTATTAAATATCTACCATTGTATACATGTTTATTTTAAAAAGAAAATCCTATTCTTGAAATATTAACTTTCTACAAAATTAAACTGACAATTGACCTTTTCCAAATTAAAGGGGATTTTCTTAAAGACTCTTATCATCAAGACTATAAAGGTCTTTTAAATTGGTTAACAATATGGAAGTAATACATGAGGAATGGAGTGATAGGCACAGCGTTGATTGGTAGAGAGATGATATTCTTGTCAAAACTGTAACAAGAATGTTTTCTAGGCATGCCAGGCTAGGTAGCCGCCTCTTACATGCTTTCAAGCTGCGTATGACTGGATGTTTGTCTTCTGTTTCTTGCTCTGGAAGTCCTAGTCTTGAAACTGGAAACCTTGCCCTGAAGTTGAGAAACTCATTGACTATCTGAAGTGCTGATACTAATGCTGAATTACAGTAAAAGTGATTCTTATCTCTGTCTATCTTCATCTGAGTTCTATCACTGCCTTGGGCTTCTTTCTCTTCTGTTTTTCATCTGTTATTTTGTTCCCCACCACCACCACCACCACCGCAGCCAATGCTACACACCATCCTTTCAAATACCCCTTAATCCCAAAGACCTAGATAAAAAATGGAAATATGTAACTCTTGACAACTCATTAGGAGCTCTGATTTTATCCAAACAAGATTTGCACATGGAAACAGGGAGGAAGTGAACAAGACACAAATTGCAACCTTTATCCCCCAAAAACCTGGAACTCTTCTCTGGCTCCCCTCACACTCTTTGAGCCAACAGACTTCTTGCTCAAGAGATTTAGACCTAAAAAAAAGTCTCAGGAAGGCCAACAGGAGTGACACTACTGAAACTAATGCAGAACATCTGGCAGCCTTGTGGCATTAGTCACTAAATGTCTGAGGCATTAAATAATAAGTCACAAATTAAAAGCAATGTCTTCATTGAATTAACTCTGTGAAAAGATGAATAGGAATGATGGGTAAAGATTCTGATATATTATCTTTCAAATGAACTAATTGCATGAATGGGGCCGATTACCCAAATAAGCATTTGGTTAGAAAATGGTTAGTCACCCCCTACAGGCTGCAGGGTTCTACCAATCATCTATTTCTGGGGTGGTGAAAAAACTTGCCCCCGGACTTAGTCCTAGCAATATCAGAGCCTGGATTTGCCTTTATAGCAGCTGTGAAAAGAATGACTATTCACATTTAACCTTCCTGGACCCTGAATTCTGGTCACAGTTTTAGAACCAGAATTGCTAGTCTGTAATGCAATCATCTCTGACCCCGCACTTCTCAGCCTTCTCACTTCCCTCGACACCAACTTGATTTACCAATTATTTCATCTTTATGCAACTACTGAGTCACAGCGTCTCACATTTAACAGCCTAACACATAATTTGGGAAGTTAGAAATAATTATGACAATTCTAGAGGCAAAATTTTAGAATTTGTACTTATTTTAAGTAGGTGACAAGTTCGTAAAATTTAACAGCACCTATTTTACGGTTGAATCAGCGAAAATGTATGCCTCTTAGCAATGATATCTTAATTGTTGACCTGCAGTATTTGACATTATTACAATTAAATGACTTCCAATGTCATTGATTTAAAGGACTTATGAGTATAATCAAAGTTAGTTTATTTCATCAACTAGAGAGAGCTTCTGAGTTTTCTGTTCTAAACATGCCCACCTTTTGAACAATAAATAGGAGCTGGAAGTATCACCATCATCCCTTTTCACCCTGCCTTGGTCTGTCTTCTCTCCTTCCTGAATTGAAATTCCACAGCAAAATATACACGCTGCCTGAGCAGAAAGTCTCTCACATTTTGGACTCAAGATCTTTTTTATACTTTTTATACTCTTTTTTACTTTTTTATATTCGTAGAAATTATTGGGGACTCCAAAGAGTTTCTGTTGATATGCCTTGTATCTACTGATATTTAATTTAAATTAAAATTGAGAAATTAAAAATATGTATTTATTCATTTAATTAAAGATAATTGTAATCAAACCATTGCATGCTACTATAAATGTCATGTTTTTATTAAAAATAACTATATTTTCAAAAGGAAAAGATTCATAAGAAAAATGTTATTTTACATTTTTTACCAATCTCTTAAATGTCTAGCTAATAGAAAGAGGACAGGTGGATTGTCATATCTGTTTATGCATTTACTCTGTTACATCAACTATTATATAGCCTCTGGAAAACTATAGTACACTTGTGTGAGTATGAAAGGGCAAATGATGGTATTATTATGAAAATTATCTTGAACTCATAGATCCCTTGAAAGTGCTTTTAAGAACTTCCATAATTACGTGAACTACACTTGAAGAACCACAGTCCTTCAGCATTCACTTGTTATCTACCAAGTATTTACTGTGCAGTGCTATACATGGTGGGGTATATAAGAAAAATGAGATATACGAAACCTCTTCAAAATACTAATATCCTTGCTAAGGAGATTCTAAATATACGTATTAAAAGCAAATAGCATTTTAAACAGTTCCTTTTCTTCTTACCTGTACTGTACTATGCTAGGAAGTTTATATACGTTATCTCCTTAAATGAGATTATGTGCCATAAAATTAGGATAAACCCATAATAGTTTAGAGGAGAAAAAGATCACTGCTCAGTGGCTTGAGAAGACTTCAAGAATGGAGAAGGAACTTGAATCATGCCCAGAGTAATCAATAAGACATAAATGGGAATTAAATATTGGGAAGGGGGTTTCAAACAGTAGGGCATAACATGGTGTATTCAGGATACTTTCAAGAGAATGAAATGATTGGGGAGGAAAACGTAGATAGAAGCAAGGGAGAAGATGAGATTAGATTGGGACTTAACTGTAGAAAGATTTGAGTCTTACAGTGACGGTATGGGGGTTTATTTATGTTGGTAATGGAAATTACAAATGCTTCTGAGCAATGAAGTAACATGAAAAATGTATGGTCTAGATAGGAAAGAAAGAGAATTAGAAAGTGGGAGAAGATGGAATAATGTCAGCACTGCGCAATCACTGATGAACATTTTAAGGAATTTCAGATTTCATGGAATAAGGCTAGATGATAGATTCCACTATCAACTCACTCTTCTTTATCACCATCACTGATCACTATACAAAGTTGAGAAAGACTGGAGAGAGAGCATGGATCACAAACATCCACATAAATTCCAAATGACAACAAGTTACAAAATCCATGTACTGTCTCATAATTAAGTCCTCAGAGTTTCACCATTGTCCAAAAACTTGTCCAATGAAACTTATTAGCATGAAACATCTCCCTCTGAGCCAGCCATTCCTTTGGGGGCTACAACTAGCAATGCGATCGTCTACAGTGGGCACCATCTGCTACTTTCCAGAGCATGCTATCACGAAGGGAAATCCATCTGATCATTATGGTTTCCATGGCAGCCAATACCTTTTGAATCCAAAGATCAAATGGAGAACGGGAAATTAATGTTAGCAGTCATCATAGAACACTTTGTTCTATGTTCTGTGATCTTTTTAATAACAAGAATATTATTGCTATTATTATTATTAGTTATCATTTATTGAGTGCTTACTATAGGTCGGCTATTTTCCTAAGCAAAGGGAACCAGAACTACCTTTTTCTCTTTTAAAGTATTTTTCCAGATATACTACATAGTGAGGTTTTTGTTGTTGTTGTTGTTGTTTGGTTTGCTTGTTTGCTTGTGTTTTAATATTCCATTAGCTGTAACTCAACACATGCCATTCCTAACTCCAAGAGAATCTGGGAAAGTGAATCTTCTAGTCTTTTCACTTTTCTAGTAGAGGAAATCAGGGAAAAGGTGGCTGTGAAGGACTTTGGTGATTGTGCTACCAATCACAGAGTATGTCATAATACCCAAAGCAGGACAGCATTAAAACTTTCATGGGCCCTCTGTACTTTCGCTTTTGTGGGTCTCTTCTTCTATTAAAAAATAAAATAAAATAATAAATATATATACATATGTATACAACATTATATCTGGTGAATACATTAGTATAAAGATAAATATAGTAATATTAATATGGTATGTAAGAATAATTTCTTCAACCTAAAAATCTACTCTTTTTCTTGATTTCCAAAGAATTAAAATTTTTGTGGCTCCTAAAAGCATTGTCAGTCATAAACCCACTGTACCTAATGTAGCTTGTACATAAATGTCCCCTACTCTCTAATCTCTTTCTCCTTCTCTCCTCTCTTATCTACCCCACTGCTTACCTTGACCCCAAATTCCTACCTTACCCCTAGCAGGACATATTTTACTCCCAGTCATGTACTTGATTTGCCTCTTTGTTCTGGGAGCAATGCAATCCTGTCTAAAAGGAACTCTAACTCAGCAATCAGGTGTTGTGTCCTTGTCTCATTCACTTCAGTACTACTCCCATTTCTGGTAGTTAGGATTCTTTCATATTCCTTAGAAAAACCTTTCATCTTGGGCCCAGTTATGACTCTATTATGATTAATGGATGATTCTTTGTTTCAAAGAATCTTATCCCCAATTTTTCTAGACTGGAACCTACCTTGTTATTTCTGCGACCCCTCTATTAACAAACTTGATCCTTCTGTCCCTGAGCCCATGACCTCTGCTAGTAGGCTTCCGGTATTCCCTTATCCTCCTGACCAGGTCTCCAGCTATCGCCTGAATTCAGATTTTTCTGCCCATATACTTGTTTGAAAAACTAGTGAATAAGACAGGATTCTTGGTTGCATTTGGCTTAAATTTTTAAAAAGAATTTTTGGCTAAAGTGAAGGGATGGATATGACATTTGGTTAGCTAATGCCAGGGACTTAAAGGATTTTATTAATACCCTGCCTGTCTTTCTGGCGCTTTGTTCTGTCTTCTTCTGTGTTGGTTTTATTCTATGGCAGGCTCTCCCCACAGTGGGCCATGGTCTTATAATCCACCAATGCAGCAAATCAAGCAAAAAAAAGATAGATAGATAGATAGATAGATAGATAGATAGATAGATAGATAGATAGATTAGGTATGTGTAGTACTTCTATTGTCCAAGACTGGGTTTCAAGCCCTCACTTGGAGGCATGATAAAGATCAGCTCCCTGCAACTCTGTTGGGAGTGTGGATAAGATGGTTCCAGAAAGGCATATCTGGGACATGCTGTTACCAATAGAAGGATCTCTCATTAAGCAAACAAATAAACCAAAAAATAGATGTCTGTCCAGTTATTTCTTCTTTTCTCAGTTTATACCTATTGCCTAACACTGAATTCTCTGGACACTGTATTCTACCTATCTACCTATAGATTTCCTTTTATAACTTGCAGGTCTATCTAGCTCTAGGATTTTTTCTGCCCTAAGGGAGCTGATCCTGTCCCCTTCAAGGACCTACCATGCTATAGTGACTTATTCTAGTTTTATTATTAAGTAGAATACCTGTAAATCTCCCTACATTTTATCATTGAAGAAATCATCTGTAGGGATGCCACACATTCACGGCATAACTCAGCATGGTGGTCCTGGTCCATAACCAGTGAGAAATTACAAGCATTCATTATGAATGATAGAGATCAGTCTGAAAACCAGATAGTGAACATGTTGTGGGAAAAATGAAGCTTGTCTCTGGTGCCAACCATCAGAGTCCAAGGAGAATGGCAGCCAATGAGCACGATTTCTTGAACTTCAAGGGCAGAGTCATAAAGGAGGCTGTTATGCCCATGACCTACATGATGACAGTTTTGCAATAAGTAGATAACAAAAATTAAATGGGAAGCTTACATTTAATATATTTGTAGAAAGTTGTATTGAAATTCTATGGAAATTTTTCAAGAATTAGTTATTTTTATAAAATACATTGTTTTTATCCTTCAACTAAGTCTGGGGCTCACGAGTTAGACCAATGGTTTGATGTGCCTATGAGCTGGACCTCCAACTCCAAGGTCCACAGAGGAATTTGCCAACTTGTTCCAGAGATATTCTCACCAAGGAAAGTAGGAACCACAGTGTCCTCCCTCAGAGGATTTATGGTTCAGAAATGAGTACTAGATCAACCCTTGTCATATACATATTGCACAGAAGTGTACTTTTAAAGGCTTCCATAAGATGGATAATATTACTGCCTATGAAAAGGAAAACCTTTTTCTTCACATGCATCTACTCTCTCACACATCATCAGGCAGAAAGAAATATAAAAGAAGTAAAACCAAGTAAAGTACCAAGACATCAATTCAACCTCCATATTTTCAGATCAGACAAAACCATGATGATGACAATTGAGGAAAAGCTAACAACTAATGCCTTAAATAATGATTCCAATAATTAATTGTATGTTCATCTTTAAGAGAGAGTTGAGTACTTTCCATCATTAGTAAATGAACTTAAACTTAGCAGATGTAATAATCCTATTGTTAGATTATACTATCTGATTGTGCATTGTATATTCAGGCTTATGGTCCAAACTTATCATGAATTTGAATTTCACTCACCCAAAAATAGTTTCATTAAACAAACTAATTTTCGATGAAGAGACTCAAGCTAACATCTATTTATAAAACATTTGTAAGTGTTTTGGTACTTTGGACGAACTTCATAAGTCAAAACATACAACAACTGAAGACATCAACAATCTAAAATTTTCATAAAAATTTGAAACACATAATTTAAATTTAAAATTAACGTGTGACATTTATTCATGACTCATCTGGTTATGAATAGAAGATGAGAGGACGAGAGGTTTGCCGAGTTTATGGCATTTATGGAAGTTTGCTTTAGACAATTTCAGAAATATTCCTTGGGCTCTTTCTGGGAGCCCAAGTTACAAATTAAAATGTTTTCCATATTTCTGAGTCCTTTTCCCTCTTTATTGTTTTCCCACCATAGGCAAGTGATTTACAGACATTATCTCTAATCCTCACAATAACCCAGTGAGATAGGGCTGTGTTATTCCAGTTTTACTGATGAGGTAACTGAGGTTTAAACAGGGTAAATATCTAGCCCTGGGTTAACACAGTTGCTAAGGGGCAGAAGCAAGTTGAAGTCCAAGTTTGAATCTGTGTGCTTCACCCTGCATTTATGGTGCCTTGTCCTGGGATCCACCCACACAGAGAAAGCTGTTCACCAAAGTTGGGAACTACTAAGCAAGGTCTTAAGTGAATATCTTATAATACAAGTCAATTTTGCTAACAGGATGAAGTAAACGGAGTAGGTTCCAGACTCTAAAGAGCAGAGGCAGTCCAAAATCCTGCTCTGTTCTAAGCTCCTGGCTTCTGCAACCCTTAAATTCTTAGGGAGAAAGACAGAGAGGAAGGAGATGAAAGGGATAAGGATAAGGATGACAAAAATGGAGGGAATAGTGATGGTATTTTTAATCTCCTTATTTTTTTCCTTTCATTTCTTCATTATTTCATCGCACCAACACTTATTAGTTCCCTACCATGCTCTAGGCACCTCACCTCATAAACCATGCTCTAGCAAGAGAGACAGGCTCGTAAATGAATAGTTATAATAGAGTGATAAATTATACACATAAATAAATAAATAAATAAATAAATAAATAAATAAATAAATAAATAAAGGAAACAGATGCTTGGCATGGTGGGAATTCAAAGAAAGAAGTGGCTAGATCTTCATAAGCACTTAGGGAACCTTCAAACAAGAGATGACAAAGAGGGAAAGGTGAAATGAACTGCACAATTAAAGAAACTTGAGCCAACATGGTGTATTGGAAACTCTGAGCTGTTCAGTATATCTAGATTGCAGAAAAAGTTGGGCCTAGTGAAAAGAAATGGTTGGGAAGTCATGGACGACCTTGACTGTCCCTAAAAAACAAACCACTGAGAATGTGTTGAATAGTTTTAAGCAATGACATAATATCACACATTTTGCACATTGAAAATCACTCTAACATAAGAAGAATTTGAGGGAGAAAGGCCAATTAGTTTGTCGTGATAATCATAGTAATAGATAATAAGAGATAAAATTAAAATAGTCCAACATGGGTAAGAAGCAGCTGTCAAATAAGACAGATGACAGAGAATTGAAAAGAGATAGATTGATATAGACAGTGAGGTAAATTTTAAAGTCTAATATAATTTCTAAGATTTAGGATTAGAAGCCTACAGGAACAGTGAGGGTGTTTATCATAACAAATAATACAGAGGTTACATTTCTAGTTCTAGACAAATACAATTACTTGTTAATTGAAATGATATACAATCAATTCTAATCTTCTGTACATTGTCAGAAGTGCACAGGCCAAAGAAAACAAAAAGAATGATAAATTAATATTAATAATAAGATTCACTTTATAATACTCAAAGCCCCATTTTAGATCAATAACAAGACATCATATGCCTTATATGCATCTTTATACAGACAGTCCCCAACTTACTATAGCTCAATTTAGGATTTTTTGACTTTATGAGGGTGTGAAAGCGAATTGCATTCAGTAGAAACCGCACTTCAAATTTTGAATTTTTGACCTTTTCCCTGGTTAGTGAGATGTGATATGATACTCTCGTGATGCTGGCAGCCGCAGCTCCCAGTCAAGCACACGATCGTGAGGGTAAACCAACTGATACTCAACAGCGTACTGTATTGCCAGTATTTTTTGTGTATTGTGTTCTAAGCACATTTGAGCTAGACTAGGCTCAGCTACGATGTTCAGTAAGTTAGGTGTATTAAATGTATTTTATGATATGTTTCCAGTGATAATAAATATATACTGTTAGCAAAATATTTTTAAAAAACAAAAATGTTTGAATGCACTTGAAGGAAATACAAAAGAAGGCATATACTGGAGGGGGTGTGTTAGATAAGACCCACATTTAACCAAGGTTCCTCTAAATGCCTTCCCCAGGGCCATTGAGTCCAGGGGCATAGATCTCAGACAGAAGGTGGAAGCCAAATAGGCAGAGGAGAAATAGGTTGGGCTGTCAGGAAAATCCTGGAAAAGAGGAAGCCTCAGAAGGAGAGAAGAAAATTCTGCATAAATTCTTTTTTTCAAATCTTTGCCTGACTGTTGAGCTGCTTAGGTATAAGATACGACTCAAAACCTAAAAGAGAGCAACAGCTAAAAGGGACAGTATTTCATCAGCCAGGCAGTTCTGGGGTCACATCGTTTGGTTTCAAAGCCCTCCCAAGTTAAAGGGACTTGGTGAAAACCTCAGGCTTTCCATTAAAACCCCAGAAGGGCCACACCGTAGGAATGAGGCCGGGACAAAAGACTATGCCCTCAGACTGAGGACAAAACGACAAGAAAGCTACACGAACACAGCCTAAAACCTGTCACCCACAGGTCAAGACGAGTATCAATAATTTAACTGCCCAGCAGAACAAGACACAACAGCTTTAGAGAAAGTTAACAAAATCTGGAGTCTCTACAGCATATCAATCATAATGTCTCATAGTCAAACAATATGAGACACGCAAAGAAGCAGGAGAATCTGACCCATAACCAAGAGAAAGTGGGGTGGCTCCACTTATGAGGAGCCACCCCATAAGTGGCCCCACTGTTTGAATTAGCAGGGAAGAACTTTAAAACATCTGTTACAAATATGTTAAAGGGTTTGTAGGAAAAGATGACAGAATGGAGAATCTTGGCAGAGAACTGGAAAGCATAAAAAATTAAAAATTTATTTTAGAAAGGGATTATTTAATTTACCAATCAATCAACTAGGACATAAATATATAGCACAATGCATCTGAATCGCCATGTGTGGCAGTGCACGCACAAGAAGGGCTGGAGAAAGAAGTTGCACTGCTATTCTCCAGCCAGAGCAGCTTCTGTTCCCTGCTCTCTTCCTGCCTGGCAGTCTGGGCCTGGAATACAACTCTACTCAGGACAAGTCCAGGTAGATAACAGCTTATGGGTTCCAGACCGGGCAGGTGCTTTTGTGCTTTCATAAGTGATTGAAATTTAGTATTAACCACAATACTGTCAAATTATAACAATAGATTTTTACATCCTTATACTACTTTATATTTACCAAAGCCTATCGCATACATCTTCCCAATGTTCTTAGAAAGTCAGGTGTAATATGAGAGCCATGATCTCCTTATAAAATAACTATGTCCCTCAGATAAGAAGGTTTCAAAAAGATGTTGATGTCTTCAGTATCCTAAAGGGATTGCTAAACAATTAATTGGTAAGAAGCCCAGGCTTCATTAGAAAGAATGGCGTTAGCTCTGAGCTTGGGGACCCTGAGCATATGGGGGTACCAGGTGATCTATTTACTTTGCAATTATCCATGAGTGCATGGCTGAAAGGTAATTTGCAATTCCCCAGACACTAGATGTTGATATACTTCACACTTTCTATTGTAGAATCTGGCCTTATACCCAGCTCTAATCTCAGAAATCGTTGAAAGAATAAATCATTATAAATTAATCTACAAATCCCACATATCTGAATCTGAATTCTACCATCTTCCAGAATTTCTAAGACTGTTTTAAAAACTATTTTAAATCATTAAATGCTTTTTATTAAGCCAGTCTTTAAAAGTTTAGTCTTTCATTCGGAAAAAAACAACATGCAGTTCACAAGCTAACACCCCTGATGATGCCTTGTCCTGCCGTTATGAGATGGGAGGGCATTCTGAGTTAGATTTCTGATAATAGTGACAGCAGGTGAGGAGTTCTGAAAGGCCCAAAGTTACACAGGCTGATCAGGTAGTTTAGATTGAATCTAGAGGCAACCAAAGTTAAAGACTCTCCTCCAAAGAGAACTTAAATTCCTCACTGAAAGATCCATTTAGATATCTTTATGACAGGTGAGTCCACTGAAAAGCTGAGTTTATCTGAGTCTATATTACAATTCTCAAAACAGTTGCTATGATGCAAAAAAATATGTATTATAATTTTCCATAAACCGTGAAAAATTATGTTCTATGTTCTAAAACAAAGGAAAGAAAAAAAAAAACATGACATTTTCTCTATGACATTCTTATCAAGGAAAAGAGTCATACTTCTGGGATGTTTATAAAAATGTGATATATGACTATCCTAAGGATATCTTTGAATAATTGTTTAAAATATTTTCTCTAAGTTGTCACTTGTGAAGAATTAAATAAAGTGATTAACCATTTCCTTATAGGCCATATTCCAATTTTAAAAATCAAATTTCAATATTCAAATTCACAGAATAAATATTATACCCTTAAAGTAAGTGATGTTGAAATCTGGGGAAAACCTACTAAAACTTTTTATAATCTCACAGCAGATTTACTGTCTTAAGATGAAGCTTATAAAACCATCAAAAATTTACCATCTTTTTAAAAAATATATATTTATTAAAAGTGAATAATGCAAAGCTCTGCTTAGCACCGACCCTGATATATAGAAATAAACAATTTGTTGCTAATCTTAAACAATGCAAAATAAATTATTAATTTAATTTCTAAAGATTAATCAAAGGATAATATTAATCAACTTATTTGTCTTACATCTAGCATAAGATTCCATTTCTCTACCCTACTTAGAGCCTCACAGGAGAGCTCTACATTGAATTATGTTCTAAAACAAAGGAAAGACCAGAAAATCATTTCCTCTGAGCTTCTCGACAGGTTATTGGACCTTCAGGATGAGTCTTGTGGTAGCCATAAATTCAATGTGCACTGAGTTCTAGAAGTTGCAAGCAGTTTCTCAAGTTACTCAAGAAAGAATAGGCATTCTGTTAGTCAAAACTACTGCCGTTAGAAACATATTATGTCTACTGCTTAAGAGACCATTTTCATCCAACTCTTTTGTCTGTCCTGCAAACTTCCAGACCGGTCTGCAGGCAAGATGACAATATTTTTAAATCCATGGGCAGAAAATTTATCAGGGAGCAACAATTTCCAAAATGAATCACAAAAAAGTACTGTGATTTACAGTATACTATGTGAAGAGTAAAATAGTTTCTTTTGTCTTCTTTGTTCCGAGTTACACTGCAGAAGTCTAGCATTCCCAAGTTTTCTCCTCATACTTCAGTATTTTAAAATGTATGCCATGAGAGTGGATCTTTTCATAGTATGAAAGGCTCAAATGAATTACAACTGAGAAAAATAATGTGCAATAAAAACCACATTGCAGAGTGACAGAAAGATCATTACCTAAGAAAGAGCCTGTTCCTTTGTGTGGCATTCGTAACTGGCTAGATATAGTTTGTTTGTTCTCTTTGTAATGGGACCAGATGTCACTCAGAATGCATCTTTTATTCCACATGCAGTACCCAGATTGAAATGAAATGAGGTTTGTCTGCCCCAGGCTGGAGAAATAATCACTAAGTAAGTGATAAGGCAGGCTCTACATAAACTAATGATCACACAATGATAGGTCATGTCTCTCTGGTTTTTTGTTGTTTTCAAAGAGGAAAATTAGGTGCGAGAGTGGGAGAAATGTAAGATCCAAAAAGAGCTGATCTCAAATGAGATACCACCTCACACTTATCCGAATGGCTATCATCAATAAATCAATAAACAAGTGTTGGAGAGGATGTGGAGAAAAGGGAAACCTTGTGCATTATCGGTGGGATTGCAAATTGGTGCAGACGCTATGGAAAATGGTTCGGAGTTTCCTCAAAAAATTAAAAATAGAAGTACCTTGTGACCCAGCGATTCTACTTCTGAGTATTTACCCGAAGAAATCCAAAACCCTAATTTGAAAAGATATATGCTACCTGTATGTTCACTGCAGCACTATTTACAATAGCCAAGATACAGAAGCAACTCAAATGCCCATCAATAGACAATTGGATAAAAGAAGATGTGAAACATATATACAGTGGAATATTAGCCATAAAAAAGAATAAAATCTTACCATCTGTGACAACATGAATGTACCAACCTAGAAGATATTATGCTAAGTGAAATTAGTCAAACTGAGAAAGACAAATACCATTGGCTCTCACTTATAGGTGGAATCTAAACACCAAAATAAATGAACAATCAAAACAGAAACAGACTCATAGATACAAAAAACAAACTGATCATTGCCAGAGGGGTGAGGAGTTGGTTGAGCTAAGTGAAAATGGTGAAGGTACAGCAATGTAAAGTACAGCATAGAGAATATAATCAATAGTGTTGCAACAATGAAGTGTAGTACCAGGTGGGCACTAAAGCAATCGGGGGGATCACTACATAAATTATGTAAATGTCTAACCACTAATAATATTGGTGTCAACTGTAACTGAAAATAAATACATACATACATACATACATACATACATACATAATAAGAAATTAGAGCTAAAAAAAGTTGATAGTAATTTATAAAGGAAGTGTTAATGATGAGTTCCCAGTTCTAAAAGGAGATCTGTTGTGATATGGTGTATACCCAGTTTTGGATGAAACACATTTAACTGCTCTTTGGAGAATCATTGCAAAATAATGTTCTTTGAATCTCTGTAAAGACCTAGCTCAAAGAAAAGATCAAAATTTAGAGAAACAATAACAACAACAAAAATTTAAGGATTATTTTTCATTAAGACTGTCTTGCTTCATCCTTCAAATTGTGCTTAAGCATTATAAAGAAGTAAAAGTATTATCTTTTTGAGTTTTAGTTTATTCTTTTCTATTTTCAAAATGTAAAGACTAAGATAAATATAAATCTACGTTATCATTAATATTTGAATTCGGGTAAAACTTAATTATTCTTTTATGGCATGGTTATTAGTTGTACAAAAATTTCAAACTTGTTATTATAAAATGACCTAATCTGAACAACTGAAAAAAATCAAAATAGCTAATCTCAGCTGTATTAAGTCATGTTAGGAGGATTAAATCCAGGAAATGACAGACCCCAGGTCAAGCAGACAAGAGAAGTTAAGAAAGCAAGCTGACTGAGGGATTACTTGGACCTGGAAACCTGAGAAATACCATTTGGAAGCTCTCAACATTTCCTCGTATCGTCCAGAAAACTTGAATTCAAAAGAACAGGCAATAGTTGATAATAGAATAACAATAATCATACTTAATATGTGGGTAGTGCTATGTACATTTAATTTTATTTTAATCCATAATATGATATGATTCTGTAGGGTATTAGTTCCCTATTGTAAAGATGAGAAAACTGGATCTCAGGCAGATTAAATGATGGCTCAGTGACCTAGAGCTGATAATCAAAAGTCTCAAGAGTAGAACTGCTGTTTCTAAGTTCATATTCAAAGCACCATAACATAGCTGCCTCTACAGCAGGAAAAAGCAAATGGCTCAAAACCTTCTTTCTTCTCCTTGTCAATAAAATTCACTTCAGCTCAATAACTATGTATCAAGCACCTGCTATAGTTCAAATACTATGTTATGCACTCGCAAAATGAAACACAGTCTCTCCCTTCTTTCAAAGACCTTCAAAATAATTCTGAGAGGAGGAAAATATAGAAAAAGTAACAGATATAGTATAGTTGTAAATATATCAAAATACACACATAGATATTGAATATAGAAGTCTATTTTTATAAACCATGCAAACTTGTAGAAAACTCATGTGGGTTGATTGTAAGGAATCTTAAAATATGTTTCCCACATTTACCAGGTGATAATAATAATAACAATAATAGCAAATACTTATTAAATGCTAACCGTTAACACATTTAGTCCTCACAAAAGCTACCTAAGGCAGATAGCATTAAATCTATTTTATAAGGAATGAGGTAAAATAATTTGACCAAGTTAATATAGCTCATAAATTGCGGAGTCAGAATTCAAACCCGGACAGAAAGACGGTCTCATAGATGAACTTGCCTTATAAAATATTAAATCCCCAATATCCAGCAACCTCTAAAGGTTTTGGTGTCCCTTCTCTTATTAAATCAGGAATGAACATAGACAGCTGTACCTTTGTGTTTAAGAAAGAATGAATTCCTCCCATGCCCCAACTTGCATCTGAAAAAATCAGTCACACAATTTCCTTTTCGTTAGTGACCGTGATTTGTAACTTGGGATTTAACATCCTGACCTATGATCTCTACTAAGTAAACCACAACTGGTGGCTGTGTCAATGGTAGTTGTCTGTGGACGTCAATGGCAAGAAAATCCTGAGCAGTGATCATCCGCAGTACTGGATAATAACAATGGTACTTAAATTAGAGGCATTACAAGAAAGTGGTCAGGAGAGCAAGGGAGCATAGATCAACTTACCGAAGAAGTGAGAGCTACTGTTTTGCTGGAGATGACCTTTTGAAGACCTCCACTTGCTTCTTTAATTCCCAATATATCCTTAAAATACATCCTGTAACTTTGGAGAGTATACATGTATTTCTGTTCTTAAAACTCGAAGCAGTTCAATTAACAAAATCATTTCAATACAATATAGCAATTTTTTTTTCTCTAGAATACCCTCACTAAGGCATTAGCACAAAACGTTCAAAGTGATGAAAAGCAAGGACCTACAACCAAGATTATTCTATCCAGCAAAGCTATCGTTTAAAATCAAAGGACAGATAAAGTTTCTCAGACAAGAAAAAGCTAAAGGAGTTCATCACCACCAAACCGTATTACAAGAAATGTTAGAGGGACTTCTTTAAGAGGAAGAAAAAAATAAAAAGTATGAATAATAAAATACCAATAACTATATATCAAACAACAATTATTTTAAGTGTAAATGAATTAAATTCTTCAGTCATAAGACAGGGTGGCTGAATGGATAAGAAAACAAGATCCTTATATATGCTGTCTACAAGAGACTTACTTCAGATCAAAAGATACACACAGACTGAAAGTAAAGGGATGGAAAAAGATATTTCATAAAAATGGAAACAAAACGAAAACCTGGGGTAATAACACTTACACCAAACAAAACAGACTTTAAAACAAAGGCTGTAACAAGAGACAAAGGACCCAGTAATCCCACTTCCGGATACATAAGAAATATAGTCAGTAGTATTATAATAACTATTTTATGGTGTCAGATAGGTATTAGATATAGCTGGGTGATCACTTTGTAAATTACATAAATGTCTAATCACTATGTGGTACACCTGAAATTAATATAATAGTGTATGTCATCTGTAACTGAAAAATGAAACAATTACTTAAAAATAAATAAATAGAAAAAAATAATAAATAATAAAATAAATAAATAAATAAATAACAAATAAATAAATAAATAGAAAATAATACACTCACCATTTCTTTTAGGCTAGAGTTATTTTTTTAGTGGGTCTATAAAACTATACAAAATATATTAGAATACATGCATAGTATAACATATCTTACTAGAATATTTATCATTCTTTCACTTTTTTTAAAGAAATGAAGACATTCTTTAAAATAATAGAAAATAAATTCTCCCCCATTTAAGAGAATGATAATCCAATTCTCATCCTTGTTTATAAATTCTGGAGAGAATAAGCCAGAGATTAAGATCCAGTCACTGGTGGGTCCTAATTTTTGCTGCCATTCCTTCTGTCACTGCCACATGATTTTGCTTTTCAATACTGGACCCACCTCTCTAACATGACCTTGCTCAGTGCTGCAAAGATGCCTTTGATAGTGTAGGTTCCTGCTGAGACCACAGTAATGTCCCTGCAAACCCCAAAATCATACCTCTTTGGTTTACATGTACAATCCAACAGTTGTTTGGGCAAGGCATCCATTAAAGCAGGAGATTTGAGTCAACAGAAGGTTTTTTTAAGTCCATTTGCCTTCACACGGCTGAAATTTAAAGGGGCTACTCGAGTGATTCTCTGCAAAACAAAGACGTGTTCTAGGGCAACATTCTACATTCATTTAAAGCGAAAGGGGCCTGGTTCTTCTTGCCTAACCCAGGTTCTACGTAACCAAAATTCTGCTACCTGAAGATGTTCATATAACAAAAGGTTATTGTCACTATAGTAGTACTGAAGACAGACTGAACTTGAATCACTGAACTCACAATCACAGACATTTCCACAGGGCAGGGGAAATATTAATGCCATGGAATTTACTTCTAGTTCTGGTCAAGATGTGATAGCAGGGACTAGATTTACCATGTCACCTGAAACAATAATAAAACTGGACAAATTACATGAAACAATGGTTTCTAAGACACTGGACATTAGGCAGTGGGAAGATAATAATCTCTGAGACATGGGAAATAAATAAGATATTCACTATGATTGCCCCAGATTTCTGCTTTGGGAGAGTTTCCAGGCCTCAGCACAGAGGAAGGTAACTAAGGTGGTTCCTGAAGGACTCCCTGAGCTGAAGAGGTGGGGCTGGGAATCTAGGGAGACCAAGGAGGCTAGAGTTTGCAGGACAGAGTAGCTGAGAGGACAGAGAAAAATAGAGGGAGCTCCAGCAATCTGTGTTTTTCTGTTTCATTTGGATAGTTTCTATTGCTATGTCTTCAAACTCACTAATCATTTCTTCTGCAATGTCTCATCTGCTGTTCTTATATTAGTCATATCAGACACTGTAGTTCTCATTTCTAGAAGTTTGATTTCAGTCCTTTTATATATTCCATGCTTCTACTTAAATTTTTGAATTGGACTACAGTGATGAAAACTGCCTTGATGTTCTTACCTGCTAATTCTAACATTTGTGTCAGTTCTAGGATGGTTGTGATTGATTGTTTCTTCTCCTCATTTTGGGTCATATGTTTGTGCTTCTTTGTACATCTGGTAATAATTCATTGGATGCCAGACATTGTAATTTTACCTTATTGAGCTGGATATTTTATATTCCTACAAATATTATGAGTCTTCTTAGGACACAGTTAAGTAACTTGGAAACAGTTTGATCTTCGTGCATTTTGCTTTTAAAAGTTGGTAGATAAGACAGAATAGTGTTCGGTCTAATAATTTTTCATTACTGAGTCAAGACCGTTTCAGTACACTATTCATTGTCACATGAATTATGACATTTTCCACCCTGACTGATAGTAAAAAACATTATTTTAAGCCCTGCATGGACATCTGGCACCACTCCTTCTAATCTTTCCCAGTGTTTCTTTCCTCAGTCTTGGGCTGTTTCTTCACAGGCATATACTGATCGATAAATGTCAACATTCTTTAGAATATATAACAAATTGTTAAGTGCCCACAGTGTAACAGTCACAATGCCCAAGATACAATTCAAAATTACTCAGCATACAAAGAACCAAAAAAATGTGACTAAGTCTCAAAGGGTACAACCTTGAGATAACCCAGATGTTGGATTATCACGTAAAGGAAGATTTAAAGCAACTATCATGTTTCCCCCAAAATAAGATCTAGCCGGACCATCAGCCCTAATGACTCTTTTGGAGAAAAAATTAATATAAGACCTGGTCTTATATAATAAAATATAACATAAAATAATATAAGACTGGGTATAATATAATATAATACCGGGTCTTATATTAATTTTTGCTCCAAAAGACGCATTAGAGCCGCATTAGAGTCTGTCTAGGTCTTATTTTTGGGGAAACATGGTATTATAACCAAATTCATTGAGATAAAGGGAAATAGTCCCATAATAAAGAATAGAAAATAAAGAAATGGGAAGCGTAAAAAAAGTAGATGGAAATTTCGGAACTGAAAAAACACAACAGATAAAAATTTTAAATTCACTGGAATAGTCTTATAGCAGATTGAAGATGATAGAAGAAAGAATCTGTGTATTTAAAAGAAATCCATTCTACTAAACAGAGAGAAGGAAAAAAACATTGTAAAAAACAAAAAGCTTTGGGATTCTGTGGGGCAATATCAGAAAAATAAGTCCCAGAGGGAGAAGAATGAAGGAAAAGAAAATTCAAAGAAACAATGTCTAAAGTTTTCCTAAATTAGGTAAAGATATAAATTCAAGAAGTTCAAATTCCCAGACAACAGAAATATGAAGAAAACCATGTCCTGATACTTTATAGTCAAATTGTTGAAAACTGAGATGAATGGAGATTTTTTTAAAGCAGCGAAGAATAAGAAACAATAGTACATACAGGGAAACAAAGATGTGGATGAGCACAAGATTTCTTATCAGAAAGCACGAAGGCTGGAAACAAGCATGATATTTTTATGGTACTGAAAGAACAAAACTGACAACTCAGAATTCTACATCGAGTGAAAATATCCTGCAAGAATGAAGG
Source organism: Rhinolophus sinicus (assembly GCF_036562045.2). NCBI lineage: Eukaryota > Metazoa > Chordata > Mammalia > Chiroptera > Rhinolophidae > Rhinolophus > Rhinolophus sinicus. Next base: position 134,279,578 of record NC_133753.1, on the reverse strand, counting down.
TGAGATAAAGACATTTTCAGATGAAGAAAATGTATCTTTACCTATTAGAAATGCTAAACAAAGTTAAAGGAAATGATGCCAGAGGGAAATTGCACATTCAGCAACAAATAAAGATCACAGGAAATATTTATTGTTGGCATATTATACCTCAATAATTTTTTGAAATCTGTGTTAAAAAATCAGTTAAGCTATTATCATGGTACCAATTAGAAGAATAGCAAAAAGTAGAAGAATAAAGTAGAAGTATGTGAACACTTTTGTACCAAAATAACCTAATGAGGTTGAACCTCAGAACAGACTCTAAGCTTTCTTTGATTCATTGCTTCTCAAAGCAAAATTATTCTTTCCATGTCAAGAAGAAATATGTGGTTTGAAATGAGTATTACATCTAGCCGGACTATAGGTGAAATACATACCATCTTGGAGAGGTTTTCAAACCCTACTAGAACTTAGCTACCAGAAAAGAATTAGAGAAAAGCTATGGCATTCTGTAGCCCCTGCACAAATTCTAATTCTTTTAGCTAGATAGCTTAATAAAATGGAAATGAGGTTAATTGTGTAACTGAAAGATCAACAATGTTGCAAGTTCACTGGAAAAACTCAAAACACAAAAATCTTTAAGCTCCGGACAATCAAAACTGTAGAAATCAGATTTTCCAAACAAAGAAAAGCCAATAAGGTTAATTTATGAGAGCATGGAAGAAAAAAATCAGAAATTAGGAATTGAAAATGAAATGAACTGACTAAGGATGTGATTGACAAAGTACTGTGAAACCAGTGAAATTAGATCCAGTTGTTGTTTGTTATCAAATAAATCACTGTTCAGATAAAAAGCCAAAGCTAAGTAGCCTGACATTTCAGAGATTCTGCTAGAAATAACGTTAGGTGTTATTTCCAAATGAAATTGCAGAGTATTTCTGGACAGAAATGGTCTACTTTCCTTGTGATTTAGATGAAGTAATCCTGATATCCATTTGATGCCATACATCCGTATGGGACAAACATTTCTAACCTCTTTGTTCACTTGCAATCCCCATATCTCCCAAACAAAAATACATTTGTCTGAAGCAGTCTTTCACAGTTTTGAATATATGGTGCTCTGTAAATTAGTTGTCCGTATGTGTATCTCCCTTGTTCCAATGTACTCCTAAAGAGAGGAGCAATTCCTTACTTACCTTTGAGTCGCCAGCCCCTAGTACAGTGCCTAGTACATGCTTAAGAGATATTCATTCAATAAGTTATTCTCAAATAAAATGAATTCTGCATCTATTTATGCAGGCCTGGCTACATAATTTGAGAGCCCAGTACATAATATGAGGCCATTTATTTAAAAAATCATTAAGAATGTCAAGATGGCTACTGCATAGCATTGAAACAAGCTCATGTCCCTTCTGAGCATGGGGTCCTATGCAACTCCCATAGGTTACTCACTCCCTCAGCCCACCCTTCATTCATGCTGCCCATTACCCACAGGCTTTTACTTCTACTCCCGAGCAGAAAGTAATTTAGAAAAAAATTCTACTTCTTAATTTTTTTAAATATAATGACAAGTCTACAAAAAAGACGAAAGGCAATAGCTTTTGGCCTGTTACCTACAACATTATAAAGAGCAAAGAGAGTTCCCAAATAAAGTGAAAAGTGTAAAACAGTGAAAATCGTAGTGAGATGGTAAGAATAAATGTTGAACATATTATTAGCAAGCTTTATAGCTTTTTCTTCTTAATTCTACCTATTTAAGAAAACATCACAGTTAATCAGAATATTTGTTTACCTTAAACATTTTCAAATAATTTGAAAGAAATTCCCTATTAGTCACACACATTATTCTGAAGTTAAATATTTAGAGTATAATAAAATGTCACTGATACTAAACACATTTATGATTTGTTACATGATTCAAAAGGCCCTTCAGGCTCTTTCAAGGTCATTGTTATGAGATCTCTTTTTCCCTTGACCCTTAAATGCAGAGAATTGAATTAATCAGTCTCCATAGTTCATGGCATGTTATTAACATTAAAAAGGGCCACTTTTATTTATTTAGTTCCTTTTATTCCCTTACCTACCTCACATTCACTACTCCCTTTCTAGACAGCCATTCCATTCTCTTCAATGCATTTCTTTCTGTTTGTATGTCTTGTTATAAAAATGTGATTCTTGAATTTGTTTTGAATGAATATTCATCTAATAGAGCCCATATAATCAGTGTGTGTTTGATAACCTGGTTCTCAGCTCGCTCATGTGCAACATAAGAGGATGGGGCTGTCTACTCTCTGGGGTCTTGGGTGAGATTAAGTTCAATGATTCTGTAATTCTACACCATCTAAATTCCTTCCAACTTAAAGACACCGAGTTTTTAAAATGTTGTCTTCTCTCCTTTATAGAATATTCCTATAATTATATCAAATGTCTTTGCCCTGGAACCTTATGAAGTAATTATGCATGTATCTTCATGTATAAAATACTCAAAGAGACTTGACTGCAGCTCCTATGTAAATGAGATGTATTTCCTGTATTGTTATGCATCAGGCTTACTTTTTTTCACCTTTGCAAACTCCTTGACTAATTTTTTCAAATACATAATGTATCTCCTGAAAAGTTTTCCAAAGACTTGCAGAACTGTCTTGCAGACCTAAAAAGTGAAGTAAGGCACACTGATTCACTGGGGAAACAGCTTCTTTCCTTTCTTCCTACTTCTCTTCCTTCCTTCCTTCCTTCCTTCCTTTATTCCTTTCTTCCATCCTTCCTTCCTTCCTTCCTTCTTTTCTTATTTCCTTCCTTTCCCCGCCTCCCTACCTCCCTTCCTCCCTCTCTCACTCCCTCCTGTACTTCCAAACTTACTAAGAGTTCTTTACAAATGTAGGGGAGGAAAAAATCTTGTCTTCTACCCATGTTAGGTTTTCCAGGTAGGGCCCTATAAATTAGATTGGCCAAAGACAGTTTAACAAGAGAAAAACAAACAGCATTTATTAATGTGTGCATCATGCATGTACACATGGAAGCACCCAGTGATGAGTAACCCAAAGGAATGGTTAGAACTTGGATTTATGTACCACCTTAGGCTAAACAAAGGAAAAGCAGTTTGGAGCTTCTGAGAGGAGGCAAGTTAAGAGAATGGGACTAGGAAAAGTATGATAAACAAGTGTTGTTTAATAAAGTTTGTTATGTAGATTTAAGTCCCGCCTTCTTGTTAAGAGTGTCCCTCTTCCTGGTGCTGGGGAGAAGGAGTCATCTTTACAAATGGAAATTTCTTTACTGAAGGAAAGGGTGTGCCCTGTTCTTAGAACTTTCCCTACATCTGTTTGTTCTCAATGGTCTTTAGCTCAAAATAACCCATATGCCAAAGAGGCATATTTTGAGATGGTATATTCTGGTACCTGCCACACAATCAAGTACTCAATAAATGTTTCTACATTCTACTACTTTTTAGTTGACTACATGCAAAATATTTATGTATAGTGGTAGAGTAAAAAGTCAAGTCTTCGTTTCAAATATTATTCCTGGGCCAGAAGAAAAGGGAAAGGAATCTCTCAAAAGCTGATGTCACTAGCCTCAAAACCATGCCAGTGTTTCCCTGTACTGCCTTTCCCAAGAGTTCCTTCATGCAAGACACTGAAAATTAACATCCAAATTAAACCTCACATTATTTTTGTCTCTTCCAGAGACCTTAGTGATACAGTTCAAGCTAGAGAAGTGTTCATAGAAAAGTGTTATTTCCAACCCAACCTAATAAGGAAATTCTGAAGACAGCGAACCCATTACTAATGAGTAAATGCATTTGCACAATAATTGTGTCGAGAAGGTTGTATTATAACAATGTATTATTCTCTGGCACTATTTGAGCCAGGGTTATTACATTGCAGTGAAATGCCTAGAACAACATTAAGAGGCTGTTTGATTTTCTAATTATTAGTGAAGAATGCCTCCTGAGCCCAGCCTCGAAGGCTTCTCTTTTGAATCATCTGCAGTTCACACTGCTTCTCATGCATTATACATTAAACCCATATGGCCGTTTGAGGTGGAGGTTCTCTAGAGAGAAGTTCCACACTGCTCTTTTCACTGCAGGAGGGAGAAAGGTAGGGAAACAAGAACGAGGGGGGAAGGCTGGGACTAGTGAGATGGAAAGAAACAAAGTTCAGATTTTAGGCAAAGGTAAGTCAAATTAATAAGCATTAAAAATAGATGGGAGTGACTTCCAGAAGACCGTTTTGTGTTTAGATTTTTGTTGCTGAGCGTGAGGAAGCTCCTGAACGAGGTAGTTCTCTTCATCTGTCAGTTTCTAATAAGCACCGTAATGTGCTTAGATTGTTTAAGATGAGAAAGGGCTGGAGCTATTTGGCAAAAAGATGTACGCAGTTGAAGTTTGATTTTTATGGAATTATGTTAGAATTGATGTTTAAAGCCATCTGTGCAATGTAATACATACAAAAATATTTCCTAAGTTTGATCAATTATGTGTAATTTATTTTAAAAAGAAAGTGTAGATATTTGCCAATATTGTAATAACCTCTCCCAGTGTTTCTTTTAGCAGAGATAATAGATTAGTAATTCCTCAGAAATAAACCATAGAAGGAATTCCTTCAGCTGTTCTCAACAGAGTAATGCATCTAAACTCTAATTTATGCAAATCTTGAAAGTTACACCTATTTATTATTTATTATTTATCTTTATTTCTATGACCTGAAATTAGTTGTATTTTTCAGATCCTATAGACTTTAACGATCAACTAATAATATCAAATAAGAATTGAGCACTAACCATGTGCCAGGGACAAAGCTAAGTATTTAAAACTCATTATTTTATTTATTTCTCATAACAATCCTATCAGATATATCTTATATTACTCTTCTTATTTCCACTTTACATATAAGAAAACTGAAGCTCAGAAAGTTTATATAAGACTTATCTTTATAAAATAAATGTTATAATTTAAATATTAAATATTATAACATGCAAATTTTTTTTTTGTTCTTTCACCCGGATACATGAATGGATATAATTCTACTTTTAACTTGATTAGTCATCTTGCCTACAGGAATAAACACAGCCTTGAAACTTGGCATGTCATTTCCATGGCTTCCTTTTTCATAGGAGAAAAACAGAACTAAATAACAATAAAAACTATGTGAATTAAAATATTAATGACATTTCAGCTACCGGGCTGCTAAATGTTATCACACTCATTTCAATTATTAACACCTCTTTATAAATTGGGTAACATTGTCTCTCATCTGCGAATGTTAATTTGTCAATTACATATCTACCATTTAAAATATTTTTCAAAGAATCTGATATAAGTCGGTAAGTATAAGGTTAATTGAAGAGAAGTATAAGAGAGGGAAATGTTTCCTCTACCTTTCCTTCTAGGTTCTTTTGGCTGGTCTAATAAATTGACATGACACAGATTAACAGTGGAAAAACAAATTTAATTTCATACATACAGGAGCCTCATATAGACCAGAGAGTTTCTCTGACAGTTGAGCAATTGGTGCTTATATGCCATCCTGAGCTAAGGACAACAGGGTAAGGGTCTGAGGACTCAAAGGGAAGGAAGACAGTGCTCAAAGATGGGAAGAGCAAATGTTTGCCAAGCCCAGCAGAGAGCATGGGACACAGAGAGGCCCAACTGAGCTCGCCGTACCGTAGCTTACTACACCAGTACTCTTCAAAGTTATCTCTGGTGTTAATTCTCTTCCAAACCAGCTCCCCTAGCTACATTATTTTTAGGCAGTTAAGGGGGAGGTAAAAAGTTCTTCGTGAGTCATTTGGACCTTAATTATCTTCAGCTCAAAATAATCCACATCCCAAAGTGGCACATTTTAGGGTGGCCGGTTCTACACCCCTTTAGAATCATGCATATCGTTCTGAACAGACCCTCCATATTTGTTCTGAAGCAGAGCAGGATTCCAAGGAGACATTACATTTTACTGTTTCCATAAAGGTGGTGTTTTTCTCTTTGGCTTTTTGCCAGTTTCTGTATAGTTAGGAACCCAAGTGAGCGCCATCTCTTTTCCTCAGCCTACCTTTGTCGGTGACAGACCAAGTCTCTCCCTCTTGGCCAGGCTGTGATTCAGCCCGTCCCTTATGAACCAGGACGAGATATGTATCTGCTGCTCCAAATTCCCAAGCATATGATTATGATAGTTGAATAAAGACTAAAAAGAAAGAAAGAATCATTTAAAATATTAAGCTGTCTGGTATGCAAAGTCCTGAGCACTTTCCTTTTGAAATAATATAATCAGAAATTTGTTTGTTTCTCTTGAGGGCAAATGGTCCTCAGAAAATATTAGTTCAATTACAATCAGAAAAAAATACATTTTAAAAAGAAGCATATAAATATTCCATTGTTCCGCTCTTTAAATTAGGAAGCAAGAGCTTAAAACTCCATTTATTAACTCTAATTATACGCAATTATAGGGGAGAAAAAATAATTTTCCCTCTACCCTTCTGAGTTCTTGAGTGAGAATCCACTCCACACACACACACACACACACACACACACACACACACACACACAATAAAAGACAGGTTAACAGTAGAGAAACAACAGAAATTTTTAACATGTATTCTTCATGTGTACATGGGGGATACTCAGGGGAAAATGAGTAACTCCCTCAGGTGGCCTAAGCTACCAGCTTAAATATCATCTTCAGCTAAAGACAGAAGACAGAAGGGCACGTGTGTTTGGTGGACATTAAAGTTAGTTAGGAGCGGTTACCAGGAAAAGCACGGGTAAACGAGGGTAAGGTTTTCTGTGCAGGTTTAAGTCAGTGCTTCTCCATTGATTAGCCTCTCTTGTGAGTTAGAATCATCCTTCTCTTCTTGGTACCCAGAGGCAGACACCTTTACAAATGTAGATTTCCTTTATAAATATAAATTTCCCTTATTAAAGGCTAATTTATAGTCTATTTTCAGAGCCTCTCCTGTGTCTGCTGTTTTTCAAAATAATTAGTCCAAATAATTCTTATGCCAAAGAGGCGTATTTTGAGATGGCATATTCTACTACTCTTCACAGTATAGTTTTGTTTTGTTTTTCTGTTTGTGTTTTCCGCCAGACTGAGTCAAAAATAGGAAACATTTCACTTATTTTTATACTCTCCTTTCATTTCTACTAGCACTTTCCGCAATACCTGCTAAGTAGTAAAAACTCAATACAATTTATTAGATGATGACTGAATAAACAGATATATAAATAAAAGAATGAACACACAGAATGATAAGAAAGAGAGTTTTAGAGATTATTTCGTTCAACAAATAGGAAAATTGATGTCTTTAGATGTAAAAGGAAAAGATATAGAGAAAAAGTCTGAGATCTGCTTAGTGGCAGGACTAGAACTCTGTTCTAGTTCTACTCCCCATGCTTTCCATTACTCCACACTTAAAATCCAAATCATATGCATATAACAGATTGAAAGAAGGGATTAGTAAGTAGAAATGTGCATGTGTAGATAGAAACTTAGACAAATGTGAAAGGACACAGGGAATGGCACAAAAACACAATGAAATAGACTCACTACCACACAGAATATAAAGAATCAAACATAGGTACACTTTTATGATCTGGTATCTCCTCCTTGTGGTGTTTTCTGTAATTCACCTAAAGACTTTTAAACATTGCATTTTCACAACTTTAAACTTCAAAGCTTGTTTACCAGTTGGTATGTACTCCAAGGTATCCATCAGTAGGAAGCCAGTTAAATGAATCATGTTGCAGGTGTTTAATGGAATACTTTACAACTGTTACATGAATTACATACTTATACTAATATGGACCAAATTTTATTTTAAAAATGAATTGTAAAATCTAAAATGCACAGAACAATCATATGCTACTAAATAGTCAGCAAAGGAGGTAAAATATGTACAAGTATAAACATGCTTGACAAGACTTGACTATCTCTGAATATGTAAATATAAGAATTTGAAAACTGGTTGACTTTGGAGAGGAAACTAGAGGACTAGAGATAAGAAGGGGTGTTTGTTTTGATATATTCCCCTTGGCAATGTTTGAAATTCTCACTAGATACAAATATAATTTTCTTTAAAAAAAGAAAAAGTGGAAATAAATAGCTAGTCTGTCTCATATGCTAGTAGAATCCCATTAGTGACACTTTTTAAAAAAATTCTTCAAGTTTTATTGGAATTTTTGAACACCAATAGTCACAAACCAAAAAATAAACTTAAAGGAGATTGTATTAGAGGTTATAGGTTGAATGAAACCATGTATTCTTGTTCAAAGTACAGTACTTGATATCAAGTGGACAATAAATCACAAAACTAGATGTTAATCAATGAATTGCAGAGAGGGGTTACTTTCACCCTCCTCTCAACTACTCACCTCCCTCCAAAATCTGCCCACTACTTCCCAGAGACACCAAGTCAAAAAATACTTTTTCCCACCTATCAGTTATTTTCTGTTTTGAAAATATATTCTGTCACTCTGTGCAGAAGCCTCTGACTACTGGACCTAGCAGCATTATTAAATATATTGTTTGATATGTGCATTTGAGTCAACTAATGAGACTAATTATGCTAGACACTTTGTCTCCAAGATGGCAGGTATAATAACTCTTGAAATAAGGCATTCCTGAAGTACTTTCTGCAGGAATGGCATAACTGTTTTTAGCTGTCTCAAATCTTTCTTGGAATGATGTGAAGATATAAATAAACAATATTTATTTAATAGCTCGTATTAATTATATTATGCATCTTAGATAAAAAAGGAAGCATGCCTCTCATGTCTCTATGACACAACCTGATTGGGCGATATGTAGACTCCACCCCTTGATGGGTAAATTACAAGTCACATTGCAGAAGAACATATGTGTTGGGAATTACTATTAACAACCATCATTGGAAAACCAATAAGCTACACTAAAGTGTTTTCCAGAACTGACACTATGCACTCATGGGCTGTAATTGTGTTATAGTAGAAAGACCACATGCTTAGGAGTTAGAAAACCAAGTCCTGGTTCCACCTTTAATAACTTCATAAATTGTTATAAGCAAGTCTCTTAATTAAATAATTTTTCCTTGACTAAAATATAAAAAATACTAACTGTACAATAATTTTGAAAATTTAAAAAAATAGGCTAATCTAAAATTAGCCTAAGTTTCTGTCTTTGATTAACTTCACTTTTTCACCATCTCTTTCCAGAGTGATCTCACCTACACTATCGGCTTAATAATATTATTTCCATGCTAGTGAGTGACTTTCAATTCTACATTTATAACAATGAGTTAGTGCCCTAGCTTCATACCAGAATCCCAATATGGATGTCCTTCTAGCAAAATAAACTATAAAACACATTATTGAGACTACTGAAATATGTGTAGAGGTTGTTTATTAGATAATAATATCATACATTTAAATTTCTTGAGAGTGGTAATTATATTTTAGATATGTAGAAAAATGGACTAGACTGGTTATTAGGAGATATATGCCAAAATATTGAGAAGTCAAGTGTCAGAGAAAGAGAGAGAGAGAGAGAGAGAGAGAGAGAGAGAGAAGTATCACACGGGCAAAATGTCAACAATTGGTGAATCTAGTAAAGTGTAGTTTATGGGTATTTATTGTACTATTCTTGCAACCTTTATGTAGTTTTGAAATATTCAAAAATAAAAGAAAGGAAAATAACAAACTTTTTTATTTCTTCTCTACGCACAACTGGCTCAAAATGGATTCTTCTTTAGTTTTTCTAGGTTTGGTCACTGACACCACCATCCTTCCAGCACACAGGTTAGCGTTTGGGGTTAGCCCATCTCTCCTTCCTCCAATTCAGCCATTAACCAAGTTTTGACTACTACTTGATTTCCACTTTCTCTGTCCTCACAAAAATCTTGGTGGTCATTCACTTGGATTATTAATGTCATTTTCCCGTTCTTCTTTCTTAGCCTAGATTGCCTTTCTAAAACACAAATTTAATCATGTCCCTTTCTTCCTGAAAAAAAAGAGTCTTCAGTATTCCACATATGCTTAAAAGAACAAAACCTATGCTCATGTATCTCCCTTTGTATCCCTCTGCCTTAGTATATGAACTATGCAACAAATATCCATATATATGCAGAAGCACCTTCTGCTTATTTCTATGAGAAATTCGCTTAGTGCTGGTATACCGATTCAAGAACAGTTGTATTGAAAAGTTGTTGTTGTTTTTTAATCTATTACTAAACATTTAAGAAAAATTAAAATCTGAATGGAGAAAATCCATTTATCTGTCTGGCTGCCTCAGAAATTAGGACACGACAAACAATTTGCAATCTGAATGGGAGGAGCCTGTGTGAAGATATGGATTTCTAATATGCTATATGAGATTAGAAAATGTTGCCTGGTAGCATCATTAATCAAAGCTAAAAAATTGCCTAACAGAACCCAGCAGTCTCAGACATCAACCATCTATTTCCTTGCTGCTTTCTTATAAAAGCATGCCACTGTGAATTTGATTAACACCTTTCTCTAATCTCTCTCTTCAGCCCTACCACCTGTTTTATAAATTATTATTCTCATCATCGGCCAGGAATTGAAATTGGTTTATTTGTCTTCAGGTAAGGCAGACCCAGGGAGTAGAGTTTTCTGGGCTAATCACATGTTTTTTAAACAGGTACACCCACACATTCTTATGAACTTGGCAAGTCTCCTTTGGCCTACAAATTGTGATGTTCTGATATGCAGTAAAATTATTTCACTCTGAAGTAACTTTAGATTGAGTCATTTATCTCAGAACATCAAGTGCTGTCTTAAAAGATAAAATGAATTATGGCTCAATTGCCTAGTTAATTTCCTAAAAATGGAGAGCCGTTGTCAGTGAGGGTTACTCATGCACACACCCAATCCCCCTCAACTAGACAGATTCTAAGCCTCTTTTTAGGATTCCTACCATACTCAAAACACACACCCACACACCCACACACCCACACACCCACACACACAGCCATTGTGCCATTGACATAATAAATGCTCAATATGTATTTGATAAATGAATAAATGAAGCTCTCTACCTTGTTTTTTTCTTTAGTACGTGCTAGATATTTTTACCTAAATTATGACGTTCAACTCTCCGGTTAACTTATCTTTCTAGTCATAGCATGTTAGATTTGTGGAATTAGCAAGCTCTCAGGCAGCTTCAGGTTTTATAAGATGCAGCTCTTTACTTCCCAGATGAGAACATTGAGGTTAATAGAAATTAAGACAGTAATCTAAAGCATGCAACCAAAGAGGAATCTAGATCCAGCCTCAGTCTTGAGTACCAGTACTCTCCATTGCACCACACTAAACTGCTTCCCCTCAAAATAATCTAATTGCATGGTTAAAACACAACCATATAAGCCTTGGTATATCTGCTTATTTTTGTGCTGAACATGTCCTTTTGTCTTCAAGTGGAAAAATGTGAATATTTGTCTAAGACATATATTGAATAGTCTGAACACACCCAAAGAAAGTCATTGATTGAAAGACATCAAAAACCTTTGGCATTATCACAATAAATAATGGAGATAGAAAAAGTCCTTGAGATTTTTCCCAAGCTGATCCATGCAAAGATTTAATTAGGCAAATTTATTTTCGTGCATAGAATTTGAACAGAGTTCAATGACAGGAGATTAAGAAAATACTTGTATATATACACATGGATTTATCTAGTCATTCAGAAAACTTGATTGAGAGTCATCTTTGCTAGACTCTATGTGGAAGAGAGGTAAAGAAATCTGTTGGCATCTTCAAAGGTCAAACAGCCCGTTAAGGTGAAATCTAGTACTGCTTATTCTCTGTGAAGCACATAAAGACATTCATCACAGTCTACAAAGGAAGAGTGATTTTTAGAATGCCACAACTTAAATGCACAATAGCAGCAAAACATTAAAAATGTCAATGTGTAAATAATTGATAAGCTCCATCCCCTTTCCCACACCCCAAAAATTGTTTGAGGAGACAACTTGGAGCAGTGCGCAAAAAAAATCTTTTGTAACTACTAATATCATCTCTATTTCCATTTCCCATTGCATACTATTTCTAATTGGGAGAAAAACAAATTATACAACAATAATTATTATACTGGGAAACCTTCTTAAACTTTGGAATTTGCATTCTCAAATATCAATAGCTGTCAAAAAAGGTACAATGATTGATAAGAGGTAATTTTACATTGTGACTCATGCACACACAAACGCATAAAACTGGAATCAAGTTTTCATAAAATGGTATTTACCCTTATGATGTGCAACACATTTGGGATATTTTCTATTAAATTCTATTCTATTTCATTTTTTTAAATGCTTGTCATAACACTCTAGATTGATTTCACAGCCTTTAATTGGGTCACAGACTTTAGGGTTTTTTAACGCCATAAACATTAGAATAATGACATTAATTAGACCTGAGTGACCCTTAGATACATTTTTTTTTTCCAGAAATTCCTTACATTTCCAAGTAGTGCTACTTCAGACTTCAGTGAAACTGCAAGGTTTATGGCAATAGAGATGAATGCTATGCATGTAAATGGAAGGTGGTGCGGGTATTTTACATTTTGGGTGTGTTGTATATTAGCTTAGATTCAGAACTCTAGAATTAGGTAACTATTAGTTATAGACACAAATACTGGGATTTTTTTTTTCCCCTCACAGATGAGTTCTTGAGATAAACAGTAAGGGAGGAGACAGAGATAAGAAGGGAAACTGTAAGATGCAGCTGAACAAAGATAAAGGTAGTAACTACTGGTTCCTCCCCCAATCCCAGTAAATGGGATCATCCAGCCAGGCCTATCATTTAATTCAGTGCTTATCCTTATGGGAAAAAGTGGAATTCCTCCATAGACAGAATCTGCTTGCACTTTCAAAACAGAAATTAACAAATGACAAAATCACTAAAAGGTAGAAATTATAAAGGAGGAATACTTTCCTTTATTTTCTTAAAACATGTACCTATAAATTCAGAGGAAAATAAATTATTTAAGCTATTTAATTTAACAATTACCCCTATGTTACTAACATTGTGTAGAGAAAAGTTTATTGTGATAACATTTGTTGAGTTAAATTTATCAATTGATGTGTGCCTAACTTCTACATTTTGAATGAATGAACGAAAATCTTCTAAAAGATTTGCAAGTAATTCTTAATATCACAGTCTTATAAAATAAAGTCATATTTGAAAAGATAAGTCCAGTTTCTCTAAATATATCTGTTTACTATTTCATTCAAATTTACTATGTGTGATTATTAAATTATTCAAACAATTTCTTCATTCCAATATGTACAGGCATACCTTGTTTTTTTGTGCTTTGCTTTATTGCGCTTCACAGATACTGCATTTTGTACAAACTGACGGCAAGACCCCCCCACCAGCAAAAAGATGCTGACTTGTTTTTTGCGATACGAGCTTTATTATGGTGGTCTGGCACAATATCTCTGAGGTATGCCTGTACTTCATTTGACTCCCAATCACCAGAGGAGATAATATTCTTGAAAATCAATGATTTATTCTATTACTCGTCTGCCTCATATTTTCAGTGCCTTAAGGTTCGTATCTAAGGTCCTACGATTAGCTGTAAATACCTCCTGAACCTAGACCTAGCCAATTGATCCCACCTACTTCCTCAGTTCTCTTTGTGCACTCAACTTTGTAGATAAATCTGTCCCTTTGAACATGGATGGCTCTGTCTCTCTGTCTTTGTTAATGTTCATCCCTCTTTCAGGAAAGGTTTCCCATGGCCTCAGCACCTACCAAATCCTATCCTTTACTTATGGAACAGTTCAAGTCTTACCTGAACTCTTTCTTCATGACTTTCTAGCCTAGGAGTAAAAATGGAGATCATACCAAGTTTCCCCGAAAATAAGACCTAGCCAGACCATCAGCTCTAATGAGTCTTTTGGAGCAAAAATTAATATAAGACCCGGTCTTATTTTAATATAATATAAGACTGAGTCTTATATAATATAAGACCAGGTATAATGTAATATAGTCCAGTCTTATATTAGTTTTTGCTCCAAAAGACGCATTAGAGATGATAGTCCGGCTAGGTCTTATTTTAGGGGAAATATGGTATCTGTATTACCTGTCTTTTCTGCATAGCATATTGCTCTATAATTTAGTGATTTAAAAAAATAATAACCATTACTAGTTCTCTCTGTTTCTGTTGGATAAGAATTGGGAAGGGGATTGTGTGAATGGTTCTGGCTCAGTGTCTCCTAAGTTTGCATTCAGCTGTTAACCAGGCTGTGGTCATCTGCAGGTTTGATTGAGGCTGGAAGATTGGTTCACTCACAAGGCTGGCAAATGCTGGCTTTTCATGGGGGGGCTCACTTACCCCCCCAGTGGGCATCTCCACAGGGCTGCTTGAATGTCCTAAATACATGGAGGTTGTCATCTCCTAGAGTGGCAATCCAAGAAACTGCAATATCTTTTATAACCTAGCTTGGAAATCACACACCACCACTACCACAGTGTTCTACTGGCGATATGGGTCAGCACTGATTTTCTGTGTACAGGTTCACAACAAGGACGGGAATATCAGGAACCAAGGCATAGTGGGAGGCATCTGGGAGGCTGGGTGTCACAGCACTAACTGTAATAAACAGCCTTTTTAGGGCTTTACCGCTACCAACTATTGGGAGTCCCTAGAGTCCCTTAAAATCTCCCCTAATATTTTCTGAAAGAATCTCAAATGGACTCAAGCAGAGTTCTTTTAGATACTAAGCAATCATTGCCCTTTTTTGGGAGTGGAGGGGAGAGGGGTGCTTCTATTCCATTCCTGGCTCTCAGTGGTGAAATCTGCTACCCAGGCTTCAGGCTTATCAAATCCCAGGAAGGCCCTTTTCTTCCGGGTCTGGCACAAATCTTGATAATGACCACAATATGCACTGTGAAGCTGCCCTGCTGGGCTAACCCTCTCTGCTGTGCCAAACATGATGTAGTATCCAATGCTGCCGGCCATAGAGGCCACCTGCGTGCTCTATGTTCTCTGTGTGTAGGGGACAGTCCCCGATAAGTCTGTGTGTCAGACTCCATTGCATGGGTACAGAGCTCCCAGTGATTTCAAACTTTTTCATGAAATAGCTCTTTCAAATGTTACCTGGTTCTTCCTAGCACTCAACCGGAGACCTTTGGGGCTGAAGGATGAGCTGAGTGACAGATACCATTCTATATTAAAAATGACTCTCCTTCAGTAATGATGATATTATTGGACACAGATCTGTGCCAGGCTGCCTTCTCTCTTGTAATAGTTATTTCCCAGGTGGTTTGCTTTCTCATAAAAATCTGCCTTTGGTAGACCTCTACAACAAGAGTCCTAACATGCATTCAATTTAGGCTCAACTGGGATTGCTGCTACACTTCTCCTAGTAATATCTTTAAAAGGTCTCTTTCCCCAGAAATGGGCAATCTTTTTATGAGAAGAGACTGAGCCTTTTTTAGGCTTGATTCTGAAGGATGATGAGATTCACGCTGTAAAGACCCAGAAATCACCTGTGTAAAAAATTTCTAGAACTTCTGATGACAGAAGGAGTGTAATCAACCTTGATTCAATCTGTCTTTGTCAACCTCTCCTGTGAGAAGTTAATTCTTTTCAGGATAGCCTTCTCCATTCCCTCACAGTACCATTTAGGGAGGCAGAGAAACTAATGATGTCGTTAGTCCACAGGCTTTGAAGTCAGACAGACTATTAAAAGCCCAATTTGTCCATATAGTAGTTAAATAAACTTGGTCAAGTTACTAAGTCTAATTTCCCTCATCTGATATCATATAGCTATTATAAGAATTACATAAGACTATTTAGGTCTGTGCTTGACAATGAGGTGCTTAAGAACATTCACTATTATCATTATCACCATAATCATTATTGATGCTGGCCCTTAACAAAGCTTCTTGGCATTCTGGAAAATTCCCCTTCATAACCTGGGGACTCATAGTGAACTAAAGTCTAACCTGGAGATGATTTTCCAGGCCACATTCATCAGTTATGCCCTTTTGATCCCCAGAGTCAAATTTCATTTTTGGATCTTCAGGGCACAAATAATTGGAGGGGTGAATTTCAGCTCATCCCTTTGTCTTTACTGTGGGTGCTGGAACATTAACAGTAGAGTTCTGCCTATGAATCAGTTTCAAAGACAGGTTACTAGGGTTCCTGGCCATATTCTCTGCTCTGCATTCTCCTTTTCTGGTCATTGCCTCCGTTCCCCTAACTTTCCTCAGAATTCATCAGTCCAAAAAGATCTTAGAATTATTTTTTCTCAGAGTATGGTCACAGCATCACTTTGAGATGGAGGATATATTGGTGAAAATTTGGAACCCGGTCCCCACCCCAAATTGATGGAATCAGACTACAAGAAGGTGGGACTCAACATATATATATATATTTTTTTTTCAACATACTTCTGAGGTGATCGAAGTGTAGGAAGCTTGAGTCCAAACTTTGAGTAGCACCAACTTACTATACCAAAAGTTTGAGAACCAAGAAATCAAAATACCATTAACTAAACCTTAGCTTTAAAAGATCAGAAAGGGAAGAATTAACCTGACTCACCAAGCAGAAATGGACTTCTAGATTTGGCTTTTTCTGTTGTCATATACCACATGAAAAAAATTGGTATGAATGAAAGAGTTGCAAAATGGTCGATAGTTCCCATTCACAGTTCCTTATATTCATTACATACAACATTAGGGAAGGGCCTGATGCTCAGCTGCTGATTTGAGTGGTCCTCATAGTTACTTCAAGGATAGTGTCTTGAGATGCTGACTTATCTGGTAGCTGTTCTAATGATATGTGCCCCCCCACCCTTGGATTTTGTTCATTTTAGTGCTAAAAATGGTATCCTATTCCTCCTCTTCGCCTATTAATTTGTATTAATTGTGGGCATCTAGAGTGCTATACTTTTCTTTCTCTGCAATCTAAGCCACCATTAAAGCATTTCACTATGGCAACCATGTGCTTAGAGTGAGCCCTGTCTCGCCTCCTGTTTCTATTACTGTCTGTGAAAGATTTTATCCCTATGGCACACTAGCAAAGCTTTCCTGCATTCTTATATATCTTAAGAAACTTACCCTGTGGTCATGTGACTTTCCATGGTTTAAAACACTTATTTACACATCGTCAAGCATCCCCCTACAGTTGTAAGCATTCTCTGCCCTGAGAGAGTAGATGTTGTTTTCTAGGGATCCTGCTGCCTTCTATCAATGCCCTTCTCTTTCTGCTTCCCATTCCTATCTCCTTTTACAATGCTTTAGAGCCAAGTTCCACCCAGGGTCAAAAGACTTCCCTTAAGGCTGTCTGGGCCTCTCTGATGTCTCAGAGACAACCATCACTTTTCCCCCAGAGACTGAACAGACTTTCCTACTACCTGCAGCAATATTTTTAACCCAACAATAATTTTTGAGTGCTATGCCCAGGCTTGATGCTTTATGAATAATGTCTGACAATTCACAGTATTCTCTCCATGGCCCTGCC
Organism: Rhinolophus sinicus; assembly: GCF_036562045.2. Lineage (NCBI taxonomy): Eukaryota > Metazoa > Chordata > Mammalia > Chiroptera > Rhinolophidae > Rhinolophus > Rhinolophus sinicus. The sequence continues at coordinate 134,262,149 of NC_133753.1, read as the reverse complement.
ATCAACCACAAGACAGTTAGTTCTAGTCTTTGGGTAGTAAATAATCTATGCTACAAACAGATGCTATACTAGGATTACTGATTACTGAGAGAAGCCCAAAGAATGTCATTCCTGTTTTACAGGCCACACCAACCTAAGCATTAAAAAAAGAAAAGGAGCAATAATGGCGAGTATTTCTCTACTTTGGCTGCTTTTTATGTTGTGGAATTTCCAGAATTCCTTCTCCTAGGTCCTCATGAGCAGAAACATCTCAGCTCCATCATTGCCTCCATCAGTCCCTCCTGTCCTGCTCTGGCCCTGACATCCACAGTGACCTAGACAGCTTATGTGTGTGAAACCCCCTGTGTGCCCCACCCCAGTGGCAGGGAGGGCGGTAGCATTTCACACTGATGATTACTAGGTCCAAGGTTCTCTAAGTGCTCCAACTGGTCAGGGAAACCCCTCTTCCCCACGGCAGAATCACCCTGGGAGCACACTCTGAGGCAGTGCTACTTTGTGGTCAGTACATTATCTCCCAGAAATTTTGGCAAAACGTTTCTCCACATTCCTATTTCTCCAGGCCAAGCAGTTCATCTAAGTGAAGCACCAAGCTGTGTTCACTCCTTTTCTGACACTAAGGTTTGGCTAATGCAACACATGTCCTTAGGAAGAGTTCATTCCCAGCAGGCTGTTCCATTTCCATGCAGATGTATTCTCAGTCCACCTTATCAGTGTCACAGGCATACTCAAGCTTTTTAAACTCTTAGGGTAAGTAGAGCTTTGCCTTACGTTCAGATCTCCCATTCCCCCACCTCTGCCTTTACTCATCTCCATGATGTAGTCAAAATCCAACACTTAATTGAAAGCACAGCCTTAAGTCACTTACTATGCTTTCTTTATGAGAGTATAAGATCTGCAAGACTGATTGATGTATTAGCTATCCATTGCTGCATAACAAATTACGCCAAAAATTAGCGACTGAAAACAACAAACATTTATTATCTCAAAGTTTCTCTGAGTTGGGAATCTAGGAGAGCAGTTTAGCTGGGTGGTCTGTTTCATAGCCTTTCATGAGGCTGCAACCAAGGTGTTGTCTGGGCTGCAGTTATCTCAAGGTCAACTGCAGGGCGAAGCCCATCCGAGCTCATTTGCATGGCTATTGGCAGACCTGGAGTCCTTGCTGACTCTTGGCTGAAATATATTCGTTCTTCATCGAATGGGTCTTTCCATAAGTTTTCTCACAACAAGACAGCTGGCCTCCCTCAGAGTAAAGGCTCCAAGAAACAGAGACAGACAGACAGACAGACAGAGACAGAAACAGAGAGAGACAGAGAAACAGAGGCAGACACAGAGAGGGAGAAAGACAGAGAAAGAGAAATGCTCAGGACTCCTATGCCTTATTACATGGATTTTATGTGTGTCTGACTCCTCCATTATAATTTGACAATATTTTGGGATAGTCATTTTGTAGTGTTTATTAGGAAATTCTGATGAGTGCTGTGCTAAAATAGAACTCTTAAGAAATGGCATATGACAACTATGTGAATATTAAATTAATTTATTGCCATAACATTAAACAGCAAAATACCAAATATATCCAAAATAATTGGCTGTTTAAAATCACATCTTTGCAAAGCAGTCTGCGATTAGGCTGTAAACTGCATGTTAGCTCCGCAATGGCGAAATGGGACAGTTTTATACTGAAATATTTTTACAGAATATTTTTGCCAAAAATAAGGACGTTCCCTGAAATGATTTGTAAAAGACTTTGAGTAAAGCCATACCACAAACAAGGCCACCAACTTTGTGTCTCAACAATTATGCTTTATTGTGATTAAACTAAACCATGTCTCCCATCAACATGTAACACCCTAATCCCCAGAACCTGCGAATGTTACTTTACATGGCAAAATGGACTTTGCAGACAGCATAAAATTAAGGATCTTGAGATGGGAAGATTATCCTGGATTATCTGAATGGACCCAATATACCCTGACCACAGGGTCCTTAGAAGAGAGGTTTAGGAGTTGTCAGAGTGAGACTGACAGTGATGTGATAACAGAAGTAAGAAGCACAAAGAAAGAGATTTGAAGATGCTTCATTGCCGGCTTTGAAGACAGTGGTGGCCACGAACCAAGGAATATAGGCACTCTTTAGAAGCTGGAAAAGTCAAGTAAATGGATTCTCCTACAGAATCACCAGAAGGAATCACTCCTGCTGACACCTTGACTTCATCCAGTGATAGTCAACGTCTTGCCTCCAAAACTGTGAGAGAATAAATTTGTGTTGTTTTAAGTCTCCAACTAATTTATAGTAATGCATTACAGCTGTGATGGGAAACAAACACACTTCTCAAAGAAATAGTGGGAGGTCTCTCAGCATTTTTACAAGTATTTCATGATGGATTGCACATCTTGAAGGTTTCTCAGTAAACACATAGCCCAGTTCTCCAAATGCAGAGAGAGACAACATTCTACATTAGTAGAGGCCTGGACTAGGAGGACCTCAAGGCCACCTGTCCCTCCTCCACGTGGAGGTGGTGCTAGGAGAAGAGCTGTGACACAGACCCTCCATCAACGGACAATAGTAGGAAAGGCCCTTGTCGAAACCATCCCAGGATTTCCTGTGAGCAGGACCCGGGAGTAGTCACCACTGCACCCATAGTGATCCATGCATTTTGGCGGATTATACAATGACTCTACCCCTGAGGAGAATGAGGGGTTTGGCCCATCTCTACAAATAGGTGTAAATTAAGGAATACAAAACATATCCATGTCTGCCATGGCCCAAGTTATGTACTCCAATCCTTCCCTGAAGAATCCATTATGTGCTGAATTGACCATACAATAAAATTTCGTCCTTAGAACTCAGAGAGAGGGAGTTGGAATGTGAAAGTATTTCTTTCACAAAATATGTATACCTCTCCCAAAAGCACTCCATACAGTCTCAAAGCCTAAGAACTAATTTATGAGACAAAACTTAAACATATTCTTAGCCACTGTGGACTTAATTATTGTTTTTAGAGGCACAGACATTTTAATATGACATTTAGAGATCCACTTGTTCATGGAAGACAAATGGTAGACAGATCCCCACTCTTTCCAAAAAAAGAGAGGTCTCCAAGGTAACCTCAAAAGATTTCCAGCATTGAAAGTGGGTGACAGCCTTGGGGGATCGAGATAACTGTCAGGGAGTGAGGTTGGGCATTTTCAGCCCATCATTGGTTTCAGTGGTTTGGCTCTGAGAAGCCTAATTTAGAAGAGGACCCAGAGTTCAGTGCGCAAAAAAGGAGTCTAGAAGCTCATCGTGGAGATACGTGTACTGCCTCCAGCTGCCTGCCTCTTCTAACACAGAGGGCTTCACGGGCAGACAGGGCTGCTATGCCTCTTCTGTGGCAGGGCAGGTACTGCAAGTGTGGCTGCCCAGCAGAAACATCACTATGTAAACTGAAGGAAATCTTTGTGGCTTAATGCTCAACAGAATCTGGTAGGGTGTTGTCCTGAAACCCACTGGGCACTTTCCCTTCATCTTTAGGGGTAAGGAGAAGCCTCCCAGGACTCCACAGAATATCTGCCAGGATAAACCATGATAAGCTCAGGTCTCTGCTAACGGCACCTACCTTCAGAAGGACCTGTGCCCCGTACAACTGCCCTCATGAAGCTGGACTCTGGAGCCACAATGTCTGTCCATCACAGGTTGTCCACATTTCCCCTGGTCCTCAGTGTCCCCTTACTAGAGATTCATGACATCATCATCATCCTCATCATCATCATCTGAGGGACTCACAGCTCCACTTCTTCTCTAAGCATTGCCAACAGCACTGCCTGCTGCCCATGAAGGATGCCAGCCACAGATAAGAGACTAGTAGACCTGAATTCAAAGACCCCAAACACTCAAGGATGTCCAGTGGCTCCTGAGTTTTTCTTAAGGGAGCACCTTGAGTACTGAATTTCCATGTCACTCACAGAGTCCTTAGAAAGGAAAGGGATTGGTTGGACATATACCCCCAAAACAAAATATTTTTGCAATTGACATCTTTGTCTGCTTCACCGTGATTTTAGTCCACTCTGGTCCAACCCAGAACATCCAAGATAAAACTAATGGTCTCAAAAGCAGAGTGGAGGCTTCCACGCTGGTGGAAGTACGCCCTGGGGCTTGCATCTTCAGGGTCTTGGTCCTGGTCATGGATACCTGCCTCCTGAGGAAGCAGGAATTTCTGGTCCTTAGCAACATGAAGGTCAGGTGCTATTGCAGGATATGCAATCTTATCACTGCAGCCTTGACTACAGGGGCAAAGCAGAGCAGACACACTGTGTTCCTGCTGGAGAAGATGGGAATATTTTTTAAGTGCTTCAGCTCTCAAATCATATATGGGTCAGACTGCATAAGCCACCTAGCAAAAGCTTAGCTTTGCAAGAAGCGAAAGAAAGCATAGAAGAGATTGCCCTACATTTCCCATCTCTCCAAAATAATATTCACCGAATACTATGTCTGACTGCCAACCTGGCCAAGGACAGACATGAAAGCAAAATGGCTCATAAAGTTTCATGTTGTCACTGCTTGCTCGCAGAACCTCACCACCTCCTCCACGATTTGCTGTCATTTCGGTGGTTGTGGACCACTCATCGACATGCTGCCTTCATCCTGCCCCTTTTCTCCTCTCTGTTCCAGTCACCACTCCACAGTTTACCAGGAAAGCCTCCTTTCATGTGCCATCCAGACACCTGAGCTCTGACTGTGGTCCCCAGTTTCGGACCTGTTCTGTAAAACATTGTTCACATTCTTGGGTTTTCGTAATCTCCTGTCTGCTAATCTTTAGATACAAACCTATAGCAAGGTGAAGTACATTAACCCAACCATGAGGCGGAAAGAATTACCACTCAAACTGGACCCCACGTTCAAAAGAAAATGTAGACACTGTGGCCAGAAAAGCAATCATGGGCAGGACTGAATACATAATTGCAAGGTCCAAGTGCAAACTAAAAATGTGGGCCTGCTGGTAAAAAAAAAAAATGTATTAAGAATTTCAAGGTGATTACAGTAGAGCATTAAACCAAGTGTGAGCCCTTCTAAGCTTGGGATTCTGTGCAACTGCATAGGTTGAGCAAACATGAAACCAGCCTTCATTGTGGGGAATCATTTTCTACTTCCCAAAATACCACTTTTCACCAAGGATTCACCAGAACATGTCAGGGCTTTCTACTCAACAATCCACAAGAAGCCTTAGCCCATTCCAACTGGAAAAGAGAGCCTGTCGGTTATGGGGCTGGAATCTTACTCCTCTGAGCCTGACCCAGCTCTACTGCTACACCTGGGCTGTTACATTAAAAAAAAAAGAAAGAAAGAAATCTTGATCTGCAAAGAAGTTCCAGACACCTCCCATGTATTCTGAACTTGCTTGTGCTTGTTCTAGTCTTTGTAGTCTCTGCCTTCCTGGCTCCACAACCCAGCTTTGATATCTGATTCTGGCATCTTCTCTTTGGTAACCATCCAGATGCCCCCTTCTGACTTCTCAGACTCTAGTTCTGGCACTGGTTTCAGTTCTGCTGGATCCTCAGGTTTTAATTTCCCACATTGTACGTGAGAAACTTTCTGTAGCCTCCCCTCGTCCATGTAACCTCACTGGCCAGATTAGCTCCCTTTCCTCTTACTAGCTGGGGAAAACAATATAATCAGAGGCTACTATATGTAGCCATGACCTAGTAGTTAATTTCATTCAAAAGAGCTGACAAGAAACCATTACCAATCCTTTACTTGTCTATTTACTCCTTTTCTTACCTTCTCTGACATTATACTCTGCTTCTCTGCCTCATACCTCACCCAAATGCCTTCTCCTTTTTCTTTTCTAATGGGTCCTCCTCCTTTTACTCTGACTCCTCCATCTCTAGCAGCATAATTACCACCTTCGTACCTTACTTTGCCATAAATGCTGAGATGACCCAGTGTTCACTCCTGGGCTCTCTTGTCTTTTCTATGACCTTTTATCCCATCTCTTTTATCAATCAATGACCTCCAAACTTTTATCTCCATCCCTAACTTCACCCTAAATTCCAGCCTTACATATGTCACTGCTTTCTTCATGCATTCATATCTTTTGTCTATCAAATAGGCACACCCAGTTCTATTCCCTGGCTCGAAAGTCTGTCATTCCCTCAATCTTCCTGATCTCAATAAGGGGTACCATCGAATTTCTCAAAGCAAAAAAAAAACAAGTAGTCATCATTTATTCTATTCTCTCCTTTATCCATTTAATCTAGTCCATCAGTAAGTCTTACTGACTCTACTTCCAAACATACCTTTTATTGATACACTTCTTGCCAAGGCCTCTGCCATCTACCTTATCTGAGACCCATCAATTCTTTCCTGGCAAACAGCAATAACCTTCTACATAGTTCGTTCTGATACTTTTTCCTGCTAAAATCTTCTCTCCAGATAGGACCAGAGTGATCTTTTAAAAAACAAATCAGATAATGTAATTGCCCAACTTAAAACTTAAAACTCTCCAGTGGCCTCCCACTGCATTTAGAATGAAATCCAAATGCTATACAGTTCTCAAATTTCCTCTCCTACCTCAAGTCCTACCTTAAGTCTTTCCTTCACTCGATTTGTTCAATAACACTGTATGTCTCTCTTTTCTCAGTCAGACCACAGGGACTTCAACCTTGCTTTGCCTCATTACTGTAATATTTTCCCCAGATCTTCACATAGTTGAAACCTTCTCATTATCACCTCTTCAAAGTATTTGTTGGCCACCTTATGAAATGTTGCCCATCCTACTATCTGATTTCTCTATATAATTCCTCCTCATTCTCTCTCTCTCTCTCTCTCTCTCTCTCTCTCTCTGTCCTATGTTTTGTTTGTTTGTTTATTAGGGCACAGGCCCTTTTTATGCCTTATCCGGCAATGTGTCCTGAGCACTTAGAGGAGTTAGCACGTGGGATGCACTCAATAAATATTTACTGAACAAATAAGTCCACATAGTTATAAGGCAGACTGCGATTCAGTAGCATGTTGGTCATTTTACCACAACCATAAACCAAATTTGGCCACCACCTATTTTCACAGGTAAAATTTTATTGAAACACAACCATATTTACTTGTTTACAAATTGTCTATGGCAACCTTTACCCTACAACAGCAGAACTGTGTAGGTACAACTGAGACCACACATCTTGCAAAGCTGAAAGTATTTACTATCTGGCTTTTTACAGAAAACTTTTGCTGATCCCTGCAGTAAGATATGCCAGGTCAACTTACCCTCAGATTAAAAGGCATAGACACACATTATCTAACCTACATGTACTGAAGAAACAAAAGCCAGGTGTTCTTCCTGGAGATGTTGAGAGCACTACCCGAGGGAAAATTCAGTTAAGCAAACTATGATGCACAATAGAGGATTCTACAATTAGAGAAGCTAGGGTAAAAGTTTTTGTGAGCAGTTTGAGTCTATTTAAATATAGAGCTAAGACTAAAAACTATCTAATTTTACTAACAGAACACAAAGTTTAGTAAGAGCAAAATATCTTGATGCAACCAACAATAAGCAGAGAGCGATATAGGATTAAGTCTGAGTATACCGTTCTCCTCGGTAATAATCATTACAAGTTGACAAGGGTGCCAAGATGATTCAATGGAAAAAAATTAGTCCTTTTCTACAATTGGTGATGCATAATTGACTATCCACATGCAAAACAATAAAGTTAGATCTCCTACCTCACAACATTAAAAAAAAAATTAATTCAGCAAGGATCAAAGGCAATGAGAGCTGAAAACTGCAGAACTACTAGAAGAAAACATAGATGTAAATCTTGTGACCTTGAATTAAGCAATGATTTCTGAGCTAAAACACCAAAAGCATCAGCAATCAAAAATAAATAAATAAGTTGGCCTTCATCGACATTAAAAAGAGGAAAAAAAAAAACTTTTTGCACTTCAAGGACACTATCAAGAAAGTGAAGATAACCCACAGAATGGGAGGAAATATTTGCAAATCATATGTCTGGTAAAGGTCTAGGATACAGACTATATAAAGAACTTTTTGCAGCTCAACAGTAAAAAGACAAATAATCAAATATTAAAATGAGCAGAGGGTTTAAATAGACATTTTTTAAAGATATACAAATGTCCATTAAAAACATAAAAAGATACTCAATGTCATCAGTTCTTAGAAAAATCCGAATCAAAACCACAGTGACATGTCACTACACAAACACTAGGATGGCTATAATAAAATAGGTAATGCAAGTGTTGGCAAAGATGTGGAGAAATTAAAACCCTTATACATTGCTGGTGGGAATGTAAAATGGTTCAGGTCCTTTGCAAAACTGTTTGGCATTACTCAAAAAGTTAAACATAGAGTTAGCATGTGACCTAAGTATAACCTGACTATAACCTAAGATAATTGAAAATATATGTTCCCATTAAAACATACATGTTTTCATAACAGCATTATTCATAATAGCTAAAAAGTGGGGAAAAATCAAATGTCTAAAATCTGATGAATGGATAAACAAAAATAATGGATAAAATATGTGGTATATCCATATAATGAAATATCATTAGGCAATAAAGAGAAATGAAGTACTTATACATTATACAACATGAATGAACCTTGAAAACATTGTGTTAAGTGAAAGAAGACACAAAATCCATCAATTGCATAATTCCATTTTTATGAAAACTACATGGTTGAGCCTGTGGTAGTCTACAATAAACTGAACAAAGCAATACTCACCATTTAATTTGACTGTCAGGCCCCTGCATAAAAATGGATGAAACCTTGGAAATTAAATGGTTATATAATAGACACCACAATCCCTATAGTCTTTAGGTCTATAATAGAAGCACTGATCTCCACCATTGCCCCTAGGATGTGATAATTTTGTTTTTTTAATTTAATATCTTAGGGAGCAGGACAAAGGAGCTTTAGAAGTTTCCACTTGGCCTTGGTCTTCTTCACTATGATAACTCTTATTCCATAGATCAAGAATTCAGTGTAGGTGTTATCCAACTGCAAAGAATAGCAATCCCTATTATATGCTCAGCGACTAGGGAAATAATAACCAGGTGGTTCCACCCATGGACCCAACAGCCACTGTAAACTTGACTTCAGGCAGGACTCCATGTAGTACTTGGCCCCCATCACTCCCTACTTTCACAAGGGGATAATAATAAGATTGAGTTCCCTAGTGTGACTATCAACTCAAATTCTGTGTGCAATATTTCTCAAAATGTCCAGGTATTGCCCTTTGCCCAATTTAAAGACACTGAAGTAAGTGATGATGGGCCTTTTGGGGGATGAACTAGGGGCAGTCATTATATTATATACTTGCTCTGGGGTTGCAGGTTTCTCCTCCTAGGCATCTCCTCTTCTGTTAATAGATTCTGCATTTAAAAATCAGCTCAGCTCCAGAAACTGAACAAGGAATTATGACTGTTTATTGAAGTGACTGCCCTCAACCTCCTGTTCTTCCACTCTTACCACCTTCTGGTTGTAGATATTAAGCAGCACGCTTGTTGGCTGCCCATCTATTTTGCTCATATAAACACCATCCTCTAGTAACCATCTCTCCAAGTTTTCTTGACTGCCCCTCTGATCTTTCTGGTTTTCACAGTAACTGTGACCTTCTGGTTTCTGGATGTAAGCAGTGCCCCCTGGTGTCTATTACTTTGATGCCTCATAATCCACCTGGACATTAGAGCCCAGGCCTGGGAGCCCTTCTCCTGTTGTGAGCCCTGGCCCACAGAGAAGGCCCACCTGTACTTCTCAGTGATGCTGGTGCCTCTCTCACCAGCACATTCCTCGTGGCCTTGGTGATGGGACCGAATCATCTGGTGGGTCTGCTGGCCTAATACGATATACCCATTCCATTATATCATCACCCTGAGACTCTTTATTCTTGTCTCTACCATACCAGGGAAATTCAGGAATGTCCACTTCCCTCGGCATAGACTTTGATTTTTCCACACTTAATAGCATCTTGGGGAATGCTTTGCCTGTGATGGTTGATTCAAAGATGTAACATCTGGAGCTCTCAGTCAACTATGGCCCCTGCATCAGGTCCGTTTGGAGGAGATCTGAGTAGCCCACTTCCATGGCTGCCATAGTGTGGGTATTAATACTTTGAATTGATGAAAGAGTAAGCTAGAATATCATTTTGCCTCCTTTTGCCTCCTTGCCTCCATTATTCCTTTGCCTCCTTCTCCTGGGCACTATAATTCCCTGCCTCACTGAAGTTAGTGGAGCCGTATGACTCCGCTTTGGTTAATAGAATGTATACCTTTTCTATGCCTGGTCCTTTCCATTTCTATGCAGTCCTCCATTCTCTGTCTACTCCTGACACAAATTTAAAGGTCATGTGTTGAAGAAGCACCACAAGATGGAGAGAGAGGCTGGGCCTCTGAATCACCACTTTGAGGAGAGATGCCAAACTGCAATGGACTGTGATGTAGGCAAGCAATAAATATTGACTGGATAAAGATTCTGACATTTTGGAGCTGCTTATTTCAATAATTAGCCTGCCTTTTTGATCCAGCGATTAGCTTACTTTCTTGATAGGAATCATTTAAAACAAGCAATTTTCTTTTAAAGTTCTGTTTTGATTACTGAGCTAGAATCATGTGAGAATATGTGTTGGAATGATTGAATGCAGAGAAGGTGGAATGCAGAAACTAAATGACTCCTTATTCTTACCTATCTTATCTTTTAAATAGTGATATTCTGTAAAACACAGCCCAGCTCAATTAAATAATCACGTTAGAGTTCTAAATAACTAACGTAATACCTTTTAATTTTTTATACAAATTCATTAAGATTAACTTGCAAAAATGTTTATTTATTAATATTCTCCAGAAATGTTTTCCCAAATACTAAGTGACTACAATTTCTAAATAACATCTAGGTTATCCTTGTTCGAACCATCTCTGAACCAAAATAGCATTTTAATAGCATTTCTTGTTTTCTCCAATTAGTGAAAGAAGTCTTTACCTGGTCCCTTCACAATGACTGGTTAAAATTGTGTGTAATGTTGCAGGACTGTGAACTTTATCTCTAAGCTGTCTTAGTTTTTAATATGCAATGGTCAAATTATTTTTATGTGATTTTGAATCTAAGAAGCAAGTGCCAAATCACATGTGAAGACATGAAATGAATTGCAATCATCTGAAATCTGTTATAGGTTGGTGCAAAAATAATTGCTATTTAAAAGGTTAAAAATGATTGCAAAAACCGCAAATACTTTTGCACCAACCTAATAATTCACCTACCTGTGAAACCAGGATCATAATACTTTGCAAGTTGTCAGAATGGTGTCGTAAAAAGTACAAAATCTGTTAGGTTATTCAATGTTTTAAAATTCTTGCATCTCACCTATCATCTTAAAGACACAATGTCTGTTAATTCTAGGAATATTTCAGTGGTTCCACTCTTAGCAATTTCCTCCAATAATGACACGTAAGTTTACTAACCAATTACTGTTTTAAGTTTTCTGCATGTCTTTAATTTCTGCATGTCTTTAATTTATTGTTTAATTTATAAATGCCAGGCACTTTGCTAACACTGGAGAATCCTAAAGTAAAACAGACTGGAAAAACATTGCTTTTTAACAACTAGAGAGACCAACCACAAACAAATAAAGGGAGAAAAGAAAAAAAAAATACAAAAATATCAAATGATAACTGCTTTGCAAAGAATTAAAATTGGGTGGTGAAAGGAAGTGACAGTGGATATTGAGGCTATATTTACTATGTGGCCCAGGGACAGACTTTCTGAAGGAGGCATTAAAGCTACAATCTGAATAACTACACTGAGGCAGCCATATGAAATAATTCATGGAGAACTGTGTTCCAGATGGACAGAGAAGCTGGTGCAAGCGCTCTAAAGCAGAAACAAACTTGGAGAACTTGAAGAAGAGACAGAAGACCATCATGGCTAGAGCACAGATACAAAGGAAATAGAGGCAGATGAAGTAGAAAATGGGCTTTTATATAGAGGCTGAATTTTATTCTAGGTAACCTGAGGAAACATTGGAGAGTTTTTAATCAGAATAGTGGTATAAAATGATTTATATTTTCAATTCGAAGGAATATTTTGTTGGGGCTCTTAAACATGGGATGAGTTTTAGATACTGGAACTACAAAAAAACCGAAATACTAACAAAATCGTTAGAAAATAAAGGAATAACTTTCAACCTAAAAAACCTAAAACAGTACTTATTTATTCAGATATATGACTAGAATAAGTAATAACAGTCTATAACTTTGGCAAATATCTAAACTATCATTAGTGTATAATCAGCTCCCATTTTCCACATAAGAGAATTAGCCTACTGTGGATAAAGGAACTTACTCAAGGTCTCAGTATAAGTACAGAGAAGTAAAGGCCATGTGTTTTTCACCTGTCTTCTCAGATCTAACCACAACAGGAAACCTCCTGTGCTTCATAAGAATTAAGAATGTCAATTGTTAAAAGAAAGAGGAGGAGGAGGAAAAGAAAATTTTATTAATTGACTCAAAATGGAAGTTAAAACTACATTAGTTTTTGTGTTAATTCCACTTTCAACCAGTACCAAAGACTTCTCTAGCTGCCTTCATTTCCTTATTTTCCATTTATCTTCTTCCAAATTTGATATGATATAGTTTTTAACAGAAACATTATATATTATTATAGGAGAAAAGAAATAGAAAAGGAAAAGAGAGGAAAGTGGAAATGAAGATAGAAATATGAACTAAAGACAGGGAAAGGTGGCAAACTGTAGAAATTAGGAGCCCGACTTTATCTTACCTGTTGGCTAATTGTTTTGAGGGATGCATGAGATTATGCAAACAAAACATTTAGAGGTAAATGGAAAATGTTCTTCAAACCATTTTAGGTACAGAACCAAGAAGTAAATATAATCACTATAATGTAAAGCAACATAGAACCAACGACGTAGATATATATCAACGTTAACATGGCAGATTGACTACAGACATTTATACCGCCTCCCCCCCAACAAACTTCAAAATGACAGTAAAGAAAATTTTAAAAGAAAGTGGACAAAACAATGGAAAACATATTAAACAAGAAATTTCAACAAAATTTTAGAGGACAGAGGAAAGTCAGAAAACGGTGCAAATTAAGAAAGCTTCAGAAATACCATTGCAAATAAGCTGGTTTGAACCGTAGAAGGCTCAGGACTTAGAGATATCAAATGTACTGATGTTGGAAAAGGGTCAGGGCTGAAAAGAGGCACTAAAACCTGTAAAAAAATGGTTGAACTTCTTTTTTTTTTTTTCATTCAACTCTAGTGGACTACTTAGCCATACCACCAACATCTGTTTCCCCAAAGTCTAGAGTTTTAGCAGATGGTGGGAGGGCAGAATAGGATTTAAAACAATAAGAGGAGTGAGTGTAATTGAACAACAGGACTCTCGCCTTCTTCCTACCCATGCCACTAGAACAAGAACCCTGGCCACAGACACCATCCTGAAGCAAGAGACTAGTGATTTTACTCATTGGAAAAACTGAACAGGACCAGATTAAAAACAAATGAAAGCCATAGGTACACTTTTCTGGGGAGACCTCAGTGAAAAGAAATTGATTTTCACTACAGAATTGACCACTTTTGACAAGTAACATCCCCAAGTTCGAAGCTTGCTATTTGTTTCCTTGTATTTAAGTATGAACAGGGAGACATGGACAACCCGAGATGTGACCAAAACCTCCACATACAAGACAAAATAAAAAAGACACAAAAATTAAAAGAATCAAGAACAGACCAAGACAATGTAGGAAACAAAAGAAGCGTACAATTAATATCCTGAGATAACACAAGATATTATGTCCATTTAAAAAAGACAGGTGATGGAAGGAGAACTGACTTTGGGTGATGAACACACAATAGGATTTATAGATGATGTAATACAGAATTGTACACCTGAAATCTATGTAATTTTACTAGCAATTTTCACCCCAATAAACTTTTTTTTTTTAAAAAGACAGATGTTGTTTAATTTTTTAAAAGAAAATCAGAGAACAAGAAAGAGCTTTTGAAAATTTTCATAGTATATCTAAATTTTAAAATTGATGTCTAAAAATCAAGAACACTTTCAAGAAAGTAAAACAAGAGCTCAAATAGATGGAAATAAGGAAAGAAAAGATAAGCAAATAAGAGGACTATTTTAGGAGGTTCAATATTCAACCAACAGGAAATCCTAAAAAAAAAAAAAAAAAAGAAAATGAACAAACAAAAACGGAGGGGAAGATATATTTTCCTAAAAATCATATAAGAGCATATAAAAAAATTTCCTAAAACATAAAGACATTAGACTCCATATTGAAAAGTCCCACTAAGCATTAGCACAATGTATTGAGAACATTCCTAATTAAAAAATATCACTGTGAAATTTATTTTTTTATAACACCAAAATAGAAAAGTTTAAACACACATGCATACACACACACACAGACACACACACACACACACACACAATAGTCAAATATGAAGAATTTAGGAATCAGAATGGCACTAAACTTGAACTAAAAAGCTGGAAGTTAAAAGACAATAGAGTAATGTGTTCTTAATTTGGAGGGGAAATTATTTTCAAGTTAGAATTTAACAAATTAGAATCAGTCAAGTAGGAGTGTTGAATCAAGATACTTTCTGAAATGTAAAATACACTTTTAACTATTAAGAATCCTATCTTAGGATCTACACTGTAAAAGGGGTATAAAACAAAATGAAAGAGCCAATTATTCCACAAAAAGAACATCCAACGCGCTTCCATGTGGAAAAGAACTTCTTGGATAATAGCAATGCAACAAATGTTGAAAAGAATAACAGATTTAACAGAAGAGACAGCTGTACATGAAAGGGCTTTGAGGGTAGTTGGCAATTACTAACTCCTGAACAAAGAAACTATCGTTTAAAAGGCAAATGTGAGGAAAAAGTGCTATAAATGACAGCATAGTGTCAATTGACAAAATTGGAATATGAACTGCATTTTAGAGAAATGAAAATGTATGTTCACACAAAAACCTATATACAAATATTCATAGCTGCTTTATCTTGAATAGCCCCAAACTGGAACCCAAATGCTCTTTAACAGATGAATACATAAACTATGGCACATCCATACAATAGAAAGCTATTCAACAATAAAAAGAGCAAAGTATAGACACTGCAACCCGGATGGACCTTAAGAGCATTATACTAAAAGAAAACAACAATCCCCAAAGACTACATATTGTATGATTCCACTTATACAACTGTCTTGAAATGACAAACTACGGAAATAGAGACCAGATTAGTGGTCACGAAGCATTAGGATTGTGGCAGAGTGTGGGTATGAGGGCTAACACAGAGAGGCTTGGGGGGTTGGTGGAACACGTCTGTTTCCTGATTGTGGTGGTGGTTACACAAATCGAGAAATGTGATAAAATTTCATAAAATGATACACCCAAAAATACATGTAAAAGCTACTGAAATCCAAATTAAGGTCTGTAGTTAATAGCATTACACCACTGTCGATTTACTGGCTTGGATCACTGTATTAGAAGTAAGAGTTAAGTAAGATGCTTTATCATCGGGTGAAGCTGAGGGACTAGAACATGAGAACTCTCTACGTTATTTTTGAAATCGTATATAGGAAACTAAAATTATTTCAAAATAAAAAGTTTAAAAAATATAAAAATACTCCCCTCAAGGACTATTTCCAGTGATTTTGATTCAGTCAGTCTGAAGCAGAACTCAGGAATCAGGAGTTTGGCAAGCTCTCCAAGTGGTTCTCATGCATCGTCCTCTCATAGAATGCATGATGTCCTTAAGAGGTCCTTTGGCCATGAAGACAACAGCTTCTTATAATGTCTCTTATTGCAAATTGCAAACTGAAGGCATCATGCCAAAGCACAAATAAAGCTACAAGGGTCCAAAAGAGTGTACATTGCATCCCAGTGGCATGGCTTGATTCCCAGATGGCATCTAGACTAAGATTAGATGGCTTCAGTTTTTTTAAGCAGCACTCCATAAGCACTATTTCTTACATTTAAATATTTTATAAAATGTTTTATGTTGCCAATTAAGGGCAGATGAACATGATTTGATATTATACCAACTGGAGGAGAAGGGTGACATCCTTTTGGTGACATCCTTTTAAGAATATTACAGAAGATTTCTATTTGAAGAATAGACCTCCCACCTTCAAATGGAGGTGGGCTGAAGGACAACCTCTGAAAAGGACCAAGGTTTTACTAGAAAACATACATAGAATTTAATGAATAATTGAGGTCTGAGGCATTATCTTTTCATTACAAGTAGTCTAAAATGTGGTTTATCTTAATGAATATCAATTGCATTCAATCAAGAAGGTCTATAATGTGGAAAAGGCTAAACATTCCTATATTGCTTAGGTAACATCAACTTTTACCATATGAAAATTTTACTATCATGGATTGAATAAATAAGTCTAAATATTTTCTCCCAGTTATTTTATTTAGTATTAGTTTTTTAATATGAAAATTAGATGTTAAATATTAGTAATAATCTCTTAGAATTCTATCTAAGTGTGTTTTTAGCCTCTATGTCAGTTATTATGTTAGATATTGAGATTCAAAGAGGAATAGTATATAGTTTCTTTCCTCAAAAAGCCAGTGTCTGTTGGAGTGAGAAAAAAATTAAACCAACAACTATGGTATATTAATTGATTATGGTATTGGAGGTTCTTGATTAGAATCTTGACAGAGTAGAATTTAGCTAGACGAAGAAAAGATGGGCATACGTTGAAGGGAGAGGGAACTGTTTATGTGAATGTATGGAAGAATTTAATGTGATATTGTGTTTGGGTAATAAGGACTATATCTGAGGTAAATGATGCATTATGGTGTAGGTTTACTAGTGGCAGGGAAATGACTGGAAGCCATGTCATGGTGAGGACCTTTGTCATGATAGTCTGGCCTGCAAGGCCACCCAGAAAGTATTTGAGCATTTTGAAAAGAGCATCCAAGCAGTAGTGATGTCATAGACTGGAGTATGATTAAACTGAAGGCAAAGAGAAAAATAAAGTGACTGAATCAAGGAAATGGTTTGGGGGTACAGGAAAATTATCTATTAGGATTATTTCCATTGTCATCACAATTTGTATTGGTCTTTGCACATTGGAAAGCCACTTCTGTGTGAAAGCAGCTGAAATTAATTAATCAAAATCTCAAAGGTTGGTCACATTTCACCTATAATCAAACAATCTGTATACAGTAATTTGAAGAAAATAAAAAGAATACATGTGTAGCCAAGTCTCTGTTAAAAGAAAAACAAATGTTCTTTGGGTTGAAAATACCATCTGGATCATTTTAGCTTACCAGGCACCAAACACAGCACTGAAAAATCCTAAAGTCTGAAATACATAAACCAAAAAAAAAAGTCTTAAAAGAGATTTCAAATCTTTAAAAAATTCCCTCCTGTAAAGCAGGTTGGTATTTTCAACACTGCACCTGGATTTTCTTACATTAAAATGTTGTGTTACTTCCTAGAAGGGATATTATGAGGATTAACAAGATCATGTTTTCAAGCTCTTTGAGTTCCTCAAAGAGTGAAGCTCGGTAAGGACAAGGCGTAACATTCACTTTTCATTGCACAGCCATCTGAATTCGGGTTATGTGTGATACCACAGCGAGGAGACCCAACTCCCTTTCAAAGTCTTACTGCCTTCATGAAGTAGAGAAATGAAATTCAACAGGGCATTAGCATTGGTCATGTTTGAATTATTGAGCAAGAACTGTGATAAATACCTGCATCCATGATACTTCTAGCTCTCCTGACAGGCCCTTAGTTGTACAGAAAAAGATTTTTACCTAAGTCAGGATTTTCTCACTGATTATTTAGATTGAGGGGGTGTGAAGTATTATTGCAGATAAAAACAAATGTAGATCAAAAAGGTAACTTTTTAAAATGTGGTCAAATCAAATTTATTTATTTTAATTAATTCAGGCAGTAAACAATATGTATTCAATAATCTTTGATGCTAGGCATTCTCAGAAATTATAAAAAGCAGTGAATTCAATCAAATAATGACTCATTTGTTGCTTTCATGAAACTTAAATTTTAGCCTGATGATGAAAATATTATAGAGACAAATTGGTACATACACAAGCAATGGAAATATAACCTGGTGTTACTAGTAATACGTATTGTCCATGAGGTCTGTGTCAGAGGCTATTAAAAGTGAAGATCTGCCCTTTTTTCACTTCTATTCATTTATTCAAACAACATTTATGATTATTACCTGACATACGTCCTCTTGTAAATAGGCTAATATGGCCTGCATTATAATCCCTTTGTTCATTCAAACATTTATTGAGATACAGACACTAGGGCAAATACAAAATAAAATAAGCTCCATTCAATGTCCTTAAGGTTATTTTTCAACAGTGGTGGAATCAGATATGTAGACATATAATAAATGCATATTACATATAAGGTAGAATAGTAATTAAAATATATAAATCACATAATGAATCCTAAATGTTTCATTTAATCAGGAGTTCTCAAACCTAGATGCATTTTAGAATCACCTAAAGAGTTTTTTAAAAATACAATGCACAGCCCCTTTCTCCCACCAATTCTGACGTAATTGGGCTAACATGGAAAACTATAAAGTTGTTACTTCTTTTTCAAATATTATTTTCCTCTCATTTTAATGTATATCCAGGGTTGAGGCGACCCCACTCCCATGCCTAATGGTTTTCTTAAAAGAAGAGACAGGTGAAATATTGTGTTGAAATTGAGGTGGCTCCCAAAAAATTCTATAGAAAACAAGAGTAATGCCCTAGGAAAGCTGTTACCAAAATTGAATGCAATATGGTAAATGTATTCTAACAGTTCAGAGGAAGATAGAAGATCCATTCATAATATCTACATAATATTCACTCAAACCATGAACCATAATATCTACATAATATTCACTCCAATCTGGGACTAGGTAAAACTGCAAAGTATGTGAATATTTATTCTTTGGTTCTCCATCTCCAAATTCTTTCAATTACCCAAGCTCATAAGTAACCAAAGTCTCTAAGGAAAGGTTCTGCCATATGTTATATTTGGAGTAACAGTGATCATGTATAAAATGTGACACTCAAGGGACTATATTTAAAAACAAACTGAAATTCCAGGCATCAATGAGAACAGTGAAGGTTCTCATGGCATAATCAGACCTTCCTAACCATTGAAATACCAGGAAACAATAGTCTACATTGGTAGCGTATTCTGTCAGGAACTACAATTCTGTAACTTGGGGTCCTTACTCAGTTTTCCATAGCAATAAACAAAAACAATAAACAAAAAAATGACAATACAAGGGTATCTCTATTTAAGAGTTTTTCAAGAAGTTCAACTTCCAAGTTCTAATGTGAGCATTAGATTTACCATGTCACACAGCTATGATGAGACTATAAGGCAGATAAAAGGTGATCTTTCATTGAGCCAAGCAAAGGGAGTCTTAACAGAAATAAAACCTCAAGCCCAAATGCAGTATATTGAAATTCTCAATCATGAGCTATCCAAAAAAGTCTCAGACCAAAGTTTACAGCCTTGTAAAAATGTTTCCTCAGTAGCATCACACCTCTGTGTAATATTTTTAAGCATGCCTAGCAAGCTTGATTCAGCACAGTTGGAGAAAAAGAATCATATGAATGAATAGGTAAGTTTCTTCGTAAGTGGATTTAAAATATGCCCACACTCTCACCTCCCTTTACTACTCCTTTTGAATTTTACTGTCTCCCATTCCAAGTCATGGCTCTGTTTTAAGTCTCTAATTGATAAACATAAATATGTCTTTAGAATATGCAAATAAATTATAGACCTAGAATTGTCATCAAAACCCATAACAGCATTTTTCTAATTTAAATTGGCTGTGCACCTATAACTTATTGACAAGATATTATCTTGATGTTTGGGTATTTGAACATAATATAGGATTTGTATAAACATGTATGAATACAATTTAAGGTAGTATTCTTTACAGCTAACCTAAATGAGTAGTGAAAAGAAGTCTTTTAGCTACAACCTTTATTCATAGAAGAGATAACAAAGACATGCTTTTCATTTTTGGTTTTCCAAAAATGACAAGGTAGATGATTGTATGTTTGTTGTTGGATTGTATCATTGTTCATGGTGTTGGCACCCAAGAGGTATTTATTTTTTATTCCTAATCTATTGCTATAAACCTCTCAATTTTTTGCCTCACTCATACAGCCCATACTTAATAGTAGGGAAGTATCACCACCAAACAAAATAGTGGGAGGCTGGAAGTCCATTGGCAAAGCAGTTATGGGCAGAGAAATCTCCAGGTAATTCAAAGCCTCTTTGTGAACTGTTCCACTAGGTGAGCTGAAATATCATCTGTCGTATTTAGCAGAAGTGGCAAATCCTTGAAAATGCTCAAAGAATAGCAGTAATGAGTGAGACACAGAGCAACCAGATATATGGGGTCTCATTTTTGTTAGACCAGGTGTAAACTCTAGATGGTATCTGGCAGCAAGAAAAGGCAATCTATACTTTCCCCAAAACATGGCAAGGACACTTGGCTCACTTTAGTGTTTTCGATTTCTCTGTTATACAAAGACAGAGGTTGCCATCAATAGTGGCATCTCTTGAAACAAGGACAGAAATCAATACCTCTCTGAGCAGAAGTCAATGTCAATATGACAACCCAACCCCCTTCTCAAGATGGCAGAAGTGTTTTCTCAAGCTGCTGCTGCTGAAATCCATTTTGCCTAATTTTCAGAAACAGAACATGATGGTTTTGTTTCCCTGACAATTTTAAATGTGCTACCCTTCATCCTACATATGTCCCCTAATCTGTGTCCAAGCAGCAGTCCAACCCCTCAAATTAATCTCTGCATCTAACATGCAATCACAGAGAAGGCTAAGACAGGTGTTCCAGTTATCACTGCTGTATGCTCTATTTAAGATTGCAAAGATAAGAAAAGCTGCATGTCTTAGTCCATTCTGGCTGCTATAACAATATGCCACAGACTGGGTGGCTTACAAACAATGTACATTCATTTCTTACAGTGCGGTCAACTAGAAGCCCAAGATTAGGGTGCCAGCATGGTCAGGTGAGCATCCTTTTCTGGGTCCCAAACTTCTCATTGTATCTTTACATGGTGGAAGGGGTGAGGGATCTCTGTCTGGCCTCTTTTATAAGAACATTAATCCCATTCGTGACAGCTCCACCCTCGAGACTTAATCACTTCTCAAAGGCCCCACCTCCTAATGCCAACATCTGTGGGGGTTAGGATGTCAACATATGAATTTTGAAGAGACACAAACATTCAGACTGTAGCACCATGGCTTCTTATAGGTTTGGGGTTTCCATGGCTTTAGCAATAGAAAATGTGTGTCTAATCCTTTATAAAATAACATTTATAAGACATTTTGTATTGCAGGGTTTTTTTAAAGTGTTTTGTTTTGTTTTTTCAATGCTGACAAACAATATTGCCTAGAATAAATATGTAGTGTATGTATATAAAAGAAATGGACTGGAAATCAAGTATATCAACTTCATGGCAGAAGTTGTCTTTGGAAAGAGAGAGCATGGAATGGAATGGCAGGGAGTGGTCATAGGAGACTGACTAAATTTGTAGTTTTGTTTCTTTGAAAAACAATGGGGTAAACGTCACTAGTGGTATGTTTTTTATACTGTGTGTTGTGAAGGGTGTTTTTTATGTTGTTCTTTCATCTTTTCTGTATTTCAAGATCTCAAAAAATTAAGGAAACAAGACTGTTAGCTAATCACATGGCCATTGTGCATTCTCTTTTTGAAGGAAATGATTGTAACTAGAACACCCATCCTCTTTGTCCAATTAGCAGTTTTCATCAAAGAAATTTTCACTGGGCATTAATCAAGTCAAGATCACAACTTTAATGGCACTGGTCACCCTGCTTTTGAATAAAACATTAATATTCACATTCATGTGTAAATGCCCCTATATTTCGGATTAATTAGAAGTAAGAACAGCCTTAATATATGCAGAACACCATTCATGTGCTCTAAAAAGCAAATGAAGAAGTTGGAATGAGCATATTATGAGTTACATGTGTCTGTCTTTTATGAAAATGAAGAAAAATTCCCTCTAGAAGAACCCAGTTATTTGGCTGTTTTCATATTTTATAAGGTGTAGCGAAAAGCACTTTACCTGGCAAAACATCAGTAAATACAAGAATGAGTATATGCACTTATAGTAAGTAGTAACAGTTATATTACATATATGCATCACATATAGCAACTACATATGTATAGCACTTCTTTGAGTACTGTGTTGTTTATAAGAACTTGCAAAAAAAAAAATCCCCAAATTATTGATGACTGTTTACTTTCAGCCCATGAATCATTTCCTGAACATATTTTACAGTTGTGATTCAGCTGGGCTTTTCATTTATTAATTTATTTATTTTTTGTTTCCTTTTTTAAAAATCACCATTTCTGTTTTCGGATTCTCCACAGGTTTGGCTTATCTCACGGGGTAACACAAGACACATCTGTTGATTTCTCTCAAAATGACAACAGCAACAATAGTGTGGTTACAAAATAAAAGCTGGGGAGGGAGTCTTTTCAAAACACAACTGGGAAAATAACCCAGAATAAGAGAAATGAGATAACCAGCAGATGCTCCAGAATATGGAAGTCATCTGTAAGTGTTTAGTGGGATGGAGAATGCTGAAATAGTTCTCCATTTGCCAGACGCCTGAAATAGAGACAGATGAGCTATTCCTCTGAACTTCAACAACAGCGCCAGCTGAAAAAGCAGAGCCTTTCTGCCAAGGGTCACTTGTTGAAACTGTTGCCTGTAAATCAGCATTCTCCTTTCTGACTAATAGTACCCAGAAAATACAACCTAAAGGTTCATCTGTGTAACTTACCTTGGGCACAAAGACCATCATCGTTGGTTGCTGAAGGTCTATGGGGGTGGGGAAAAATTGTTTACATGTCTTGAACAAAAGTAGCTTTTTATGAAACCCACATGTTGTACACACTGTTTCTTACCTTTCCTTGATGAGTAAGAAATGTTCCCAAATGAAATAACCCACATTTCAACTGCATTGGTAAATAGTGGTAAGGATATTTAGGTCTGGAAATAGTTATGAAAAGGCCATTTATGTATTTTTTTCCTCGCTAAAATAATTGCTGCTGCATTACACTGTGTCTTCTAACCTCCTTTAATAGAAAGGAATGTCTTTGTGGGAAATGTACTATCTGGAATCCTTTTCCTTGTATTGTTTAGATCATGAGTCTGGTTTTTTTTTGCACTTGTTCCCAGGTTGTCTGAAACATTTGAAAACAACAGTGGGTAGTCAGACCTGCTCATGCTGGCCTTACAGTTTGCCATCATATAAATGTCAATTTTGCTTTCTTTTATGGAGCTAAGCAGAGATAAATCCAAGTAGCATAGTAAGAGGTCTCTAGATTTTGTAGTTCCCTCCATTTCTGTGTGTGGCCTGACCAATCAACCCAGAGCATCTCTGTTCCTCACTATCCTCTTTACTCAATTACTCTTTTTGTTTAACATACCCAGGTCTGCCAAGAGGCTAGGGGTATCTCTTGTGGGTTTAGGATATATTCTAGACCATTGGTAATCCTAAGACCAGCAGCATCACCTGGGAACTTATTAGAAATACAGATCTTGCCATCTCAACTTCTGAATCAGCAACTCTAGAGTTGAGGTCCAGTAATTTGTGTTTTAACAAGCCCCTCAGGTCATTCTGATGCACATTAAATTTTGACCATCACCTTCAGAACTCTTGACCAAATATCCCCAGGGAATTTCCCAATTGTGAGAGCCTGAATATTTTTAGATACCCTTTTTGCATCTAAACTATGGTAGCCTCAAGGTATTGAAAGAATCCCTTCTAAATTAAAGCTGGTGTCAGTTTTTGGAATGGGTAGTGGTGAATTAATTTGCATTAAGAATTTGTCCTAGATTAGCAAAACATATCAGCTATGCTGTAGCCACAATGCCTTCTAAAAATTACACTCCTTTGATTTTCCTCTCCACTAATGTATAACAAAAGGGAGATTTAAAAGCCTTGCAGAAAAAAATGCCAGCTGTGTAGAAGACAGACACTGCAGTTGGTTGATGAATGGATGTTAGCTACCAGTTGAGGGGTTCTTATTGGTGGTTAAAAACAACTGGTTTATTATCTTCCTTAATAGCCTTGATGTACTACTCAATTGAGTGAGACTTTGTAGGATTATTTTTAGGTTACATTCCAAAAGAATGGACAGTCAAAATATGCAAATGAGGAACTGTAAAATCAGTGTTTTGTGACACTTATTCTAAAAGCTAGTGACACTACAAACATAAAGGAATATCAAAAGAGATTTTGTGAAGTGGTGAAGTTTATAAATCATCTTGAAATAAATATACTGAACTTACGTTAAGAAAATAAATGTCTACTTTTTTGTTGTGCTTCTCAAAGTTGTTGTTAAAACCCATTAGGAATATTTCCTCAATGTCATTTACACATAATCATCACAAGCCCCTCTCTACATTCTCATGTAGAAATTACAGTCTTTTCTTTCTTCCTTCACTCAGCCTGTAGTCCAGGTAACTGACCTTTCTACACCTCCTTTGTAACCTCTATTACTGAGATCAGAGAAAGGTTGCTTCCCATGGGACAGACTAGAGTGAAGACAGGCTTGAGGAAAGGCCTAGTGCCAAAGAAGTGGTCAACTGTCAAAATCTACAAGCAGTCACTTTGCTTTCAAAATGGGAACAAGATTTATTCTTTCTTCAATACACTTCATCATAAAGTATTGTTGGAAATATATTTCAAAATGAAAATGCTATTTCATTCCTATATTTCTTATTTTTTAAGGGTTGAGAAGACCAAATTGTTACTTGGCACTAGCTGGCATGCTAGCTGAGTTCTAGAGTCGGTAGTCCAAAGGTAGGTTCAGCCCAACACATGGCACAGAACTATAGACTCCAGCTGTTTCTACCAGCTGTTTCAGGTCACAGGCCCAACAATCCCTGAAGCTTTCTTAGCAGGACCCAGCAAGTAGCCAAAAGAATTTCCAGCCTTTCATGATGATTGGGATACAACATACACTGTTTCAACACTGAAATGATGCCCTTAATTATTAAGCATATATTTGAATGCCTGCTATGTGCAGAGGTATGTTGAATGCTATGAAAAAGTATAAAAGACAGAAAAAGTGTCCATCCAGAAATGATTTGCAACTCGGCTGAAAGAACAAATCAATAGGCATGAAATGACAGGGTGCTACAACTGAGTGCGGTCACTTCAAGTCATAGTGTGACGATCCATTGCTTTGCACTCAGCTCTACTTTCTCCACACCTCAACTCTTTGAAAGTGCAAAAGGGCAGATTACCCCGGCAACCATGTTGAGCATGCTGCTGAGAACATTATCTGTAGGTCTTGGAGACATTAATAAAATATGGACAAGTGCAACAGGGATTTTAAAAAATAGGGACTGCCTCATGGTCCAATTATTTTTGACAAAATCATCTATGGCATACTCTGAGCTCAGAAATGCTGGTCTTGTTGCAAATATGGAGACATTCCATCTAATGAATAATCTGAATAGTTACAGTGGGAGGAAAATTCACAGGGAATAATCCATACCCTTCTCTCCTAATTTAGAGGTAAATCAGGTATCAGAGAAATTCTGCCTCTAAACAGTGTAAAGGTATTTAGCATTCTAGTTTTGGTGGCTTGTTAAAATGATATGTTGGGGAAGGAAGAAATTGGCTTCTACCCTTCTAGGTTCTTTCAGTCTGTCTAATACTAAAAACTGTATAAGAGAGATTAACAAGAGAAAATAACCAAATTAAATTATATACCTACTTACAAGAACCCAATGTACATTAGAGAGTTAGAGATCCTACATACATGAGAAGTTCAGAGATATAAAGGCAAAATGAGGTGTATGTAACATTCTGAGCTAAGGAATGAGGTAAGATGCCCTGAGGCTTCAGAGGGGAGGAGGGTAATTTGCAGGATGATAAGACAAGCAGATGTTCAGTAATTAGAAGTTTGCCTTGCCCTATAAATAGGTCATAAAAAGTTATTAAGATAACTCTTACTATGGGCAAGGACCAAATTTAAATTCCTTAAGGAAGATATCAAAGTTTCTCTTGAGCCTGCAGGGTCTCTATTGCCTTCAGATCAAAATAATCCACATGCCAAAGTAGCATATCTTGGGGAGGCCTCTTATGAACCCCTTCAGATATCTTTTCTCCTCACCTCTTTAAATAGATCCAAAATTAAGGCCATTTATATATATATAAAAAATTAAGGGCATTTATATATAAATTTATATATATGTATATATTTACATATATAAATGCCCTTAATTTTGTATCTATTTAAAGAGGTGAGGAGAAAATATATATACACACACACACGCACACACACATATACATATACATACGTATATATACATATACATATATATATATACATATATATATATATATATATATATATATATATATATGGGGTGTGTGTGTTTATAGTACACACACATAGTATTTGGTTGCATTTTTGCAACTAAAATTACTTTTGTGAAATGAACGTTCCTCCATGAGACATTACATCCCCTAACAATATACTATGGCATTTCCAGAATATAACATTATGTTCTGAATTTAGAGCTCTGTGAACAAATTCACACCCAAAGAATAGCTAGCAAAGTGCCTGGCTTGCTTCCAGTTTCACTCTCTTCGTTGTTTTGCAGTAATGAAGAGCAATTTTGTGGTTGAAAATGAAAATGTTTTTTCCCCAACTGTAACCAGCTTTTTTGAACTGACAGAAATGACTTGAATTCTGTGTCTTCAGATTTTGAAGTCTTCTTCCCCAAAACAATTTCTGCCCAAGAGGACACTCTCTAAAAATTTTAATACAACTCAAATGCTAGTCTACACTTTCGCATTTGATCTTACTTTGCTTTCCTGCATATGTAACCTCTTGCTAAAATATCGTACATTCTCTTTTATCCCAAGGTTTCCCAAGAAGAAATGTACTATCTCAGGATGTGACTTTGATCATTTCAGGATGCATAGGTAAGAATTAAGATTAATCAGGTCTTTAAGTCAAAATGCCTGTGGGGCCAAGCTCAGCACAGAGTGGTTCCCACACAGCATAAACTACAGACAGTTCATCCCAGCTCAAAATCGAGAACCATGATTAGTGACAAAGTTTTTCTTTTGCTTCTTTTACATATTTTATTTTTGCTGAATAGACACACACACACACACACACACACACACACACACACCCCCAAGAGCAATCTACTCTCAAATTAAATTTTTTTTTAACACATTATATAACCACTTTGACTAATTTTGCATTAAGTATTTACAGAGCAAGAAGGTATGTAAAAAAATGGAACTAAATAAATTTTGGAGAATTATCTACTAGAATTTTATTGGTGATGCACTGAACAGTTTTACTTTGGTATTATAAGCAACATCATATAAAGGAAAATTAACAACAGATAAAAGTTATTGAATGAAATTTTTTTTGGTAACATGTGAAAATGGAGGAGTGAATGGGTTGAGGTAAGAGTTCTATGAAAAATGATATACATGTGAACTTAAATTAGTGAGAATTAATTATTTAATCTCTAGTGTTATAAAATTATTAACATTATTTCAGCGTTAGCAATTACAGGTGGAGTTAAATATATATTTTAAATTCAATTCAATTTAACAGAATTCAAAATTTATTTTGCAAAATAGCTCATTTTATTGAGTTATAAAATATAGTATCATATTTTAAATGATTTTAAACTTCAGATATTTTGAAAAATTAAAGATCAATCTATAGATTTTCAAAATTTAGAAGAACAAAGCTAACAACAAACTTGTCCCTTTTACCATCTCCCTTTTCTTTACATTCTTCTCTCTGCTGGTTTTCTCCCTCTCCAGGCTTAAATGTTTTTTTTAGGGAGAAGATTCATTATGGATTTTTATTTCTAATTTCATACACTTCTTTGGTGTCTTCAGATACTTGAAGGGATGTCTTAAAAATTTCAGAGCAAAAACAATTTATATTGCTTCCCCAGTACTCAAAATTAATTATTATCATTCAGAACTGTTAGAAATTAAGACATCAATGGCATTGTTAAGAATTCAAAGAGATTTAAATCATTTATATTTCCTCCTATTAAAAAGTGTATAACTATTAGTGAAATAACTTAAGGAACTGAGTTTGAGTTATTTTAAAATATGCTGAAAAATTGCAATTGAATCTATTGTGTTTTTTTCCATTTATTTTATTTTATTTGTTTAAATTTATTGGGTGACAATTGTTAGTAAAATTACATAGATTTCAGGTGTACAATTCTGTTGATTTTTTAAACGTAAGAAAGAGCTCACCTGGGCCTCTTGAGTCTCACCTCTGTTGGCACATACACCATAGGAGCAATGCATGCAACCTACAGAACTTGGCAAACTCTTACCAAGTAGAATAAAGCAGAAGCTTAAAGGGAAATAATGCCTATGAATTTTCTTGCTCTTTATATTATGAAAAGCTCAGCTGTAATAGGTCCCTCTGCAGTAAGACCAGCTGCAAGCAGAGTATGGAAAGAAACGTTGTATGTCAATCATCTTTCTCCTTGCTTTTCTTAAAATCTCAGAAAACGCTAGAAATGTGAAGCTAGGAAGGATGTTAAAGATCATATAATTGAACTGCATTGTTTAAAAAATTACAGGAATAAGATCTGCATAAATTAACTGAGTTACCCAAGGCTGCATAAGTAAGCTATAAGAAACAGGAATCTCCTAGCTCTTCCACTGTTTCATCTTCTAGAAATAGTGAAGGGCACTTGCCAGCATAGAGCCAAAGGCACAGTCAGATGTATCATTTAATGGGAACTGGAGCTTTCAGATGTTTCAAGTCTACTTCCTGACTATCTCTGCTCTCCCCAGTGGGCAGAAATAGCAAAAAGAGAAGGCACACAAGTCTATTTCTATGGTCAAAGTTTTTAACTTCCAATTAAAATGATGGTTTTCTTCTCTAGCTTAAAAGTAAAAAATGTAAATAGATTGCTGTTGACTTAAAAGTAATGGAAAATACCACTTTGCTTCTCTCAGTATCTGAACTTCATACACAATTCTTCGAGCCCCAGAGATACATTACCAGTGCCTAAATATGTTAGTCCATAAAGACCCACAGCTTCAGAGCAAGATGTTAGGTAGACAGAACCCAAAGAAGGAACTTTTCGTCATTTGTTGCATACCTTGTGTCACTGATGATTATATTTACTCTAAAATCAAGAATAAAATAATAATAACTAATAATAATAATAATGTGTACCTACCCTGTGTTCAATTTCTATTTTGGACAGAAGATGCAATGGTGAGTAAGAAACAGACCTTCCTTTCAGAGAGTTTACCGTTGAGCATGTGAGATATGATGGTATGCACACAAATTACTGTAATTCAAGACAGGTCAGTTCCATGAAAAAAGTACAAAACTGTAAAGGGATTTGAAGGATATCGCTTTCTAGGAGACATGAAAAGCATTGTGAAATAAGTTGCATTTGAGATATATTAACTTGGAAGTTTCCATAGGTCTGGGACTGGCAGGGAAGATGGCAACGGTCTAGGGCTGATATGGCCTCAAAACCACCTGAGACCCTCTCATGTGTTCTTTCTCCCTTTCCCACCTCTGTGCCTTTGTTCATGATGTTTATTCGTCAGAGTAAACTACCCCTACTCCTCTGCCCCCACACCTCCTCCATTGTTTGTAGAGCCCATCAGAAGGATATCAAGGGCTGACCAGCTCCAGAAATGCAAATAACTACTTACCAAAGGTTGCACCCTGTCTCTGGCTTTGGTGGACCCCCGAAGAAGCATCACAAAGTGCTGTACACAGAGTCGCTGAACAATATTCAGTCACTCATTGATTTCATAAATGTTTACTGAGCACCTACCAAGTGTGAGACACAGTGTTAGGAGATCAAGGATATAGTAATAGACAAACTTAATGTGGTCCTTGTGTCCATGGAATTTATAGATATTTAAATAAGCCCTTGCAACAATGGGATGGTGTTATGACAGTAGAAGCATAGGATGCCATGATAATGCAAGGGCAGGGCGCCTGCCCAGATTAGGAGGGTTCACACCAGTTTTCTGAAAGAAGGTAAACTGATTCTTCAAGGATGATTAGGAGTTAACAGGTGCCATGGTGCAGGGGAAAGGTGGAACTGCCACCACACTAGGGGGCATGTGTTTTTATAGTAAGGAACATTTCAGGGCAGTAACAATTTGGAGCATCAGGCAGAATGATTGCTGCCTAACACTTGCAAGTGAAAAGCTCACAATTACAGTGGGACTGTGAGTTTATTAACCAAAGGTCAAAATAAGGGGAAAGAGAGCTGAAGCTTTCCTAGGGTCAGTGAAAGGAAGGCCTGCCATTGAAATGGAGGGCACGGGATTTATTCAATAAAGGGGACAGAGCCTGAGATAAAGGATGGGGAGTTTGCAGCCTTTTGAAGTGCTCCCATCACTAATTATGACTGGAGAGCAATCCATCAGAAGTCGGGACAGATAAAACTTCAAATGAACAGGACTTGTTTTCATGCAAATATTTCTTGAAATGCAAAGTAAGGAGGAAAAAAAATAAGAAAACGCAGCATGAAAGGCAGGAGAGTTTCCTATTCAGCAGCAAGTTCTTTAAACTAAAAAAGAAAAAAAACTGCAAAAAGGGTGGGAAAAAAAATCTCTTTACAGCAGGTTGCAAAGTAGATGGTATTCATCCACAACTCTCTAAATTCCATCTTTTAAAACATTACTCTAAATTCGGTCTTTTAAAACATTATTCTCCCAAATAGAATAGACCTTATGAATGTCTTCACTCTATAATTTCAACAGAACAGGCACCTAGAGCCTGCCAAAGCAAAGGAAATATTCTTTAAATAATGGAATGAGTGCTCTGTGAAAAAACTGCATGAGGCCTCCTGCTTAGGGGTTTAGAAAAGAAGCAAAGTAGATTAAAGATAGTGTACTTGACTCCAAAAATGGCGCTGTGAAACTGAATATTACTTCATTGTGGGCTGTAGGAAATGTGTTTTGTTCTGTTCTGTTTAATTCTGAGGTTAAAAGCAGTAGTCAAACCATGACAGCAAGGAGCTTTCTGCTCTGTTATATTACAGCTCACTTATTTCCCTCCAAATATTAAACAATGCCAAAAAGACTTTCAGTTATTTGGAATGAGATCCATTTTCATTTTACTCTTGTCCTTTTTTGGTTGTGAGATGACAGTTTAATATTCCAGGCTCCAAAAGAGAGTTTGGCAAATGGATTTAAAAGAGAAAAAAAAAGTTAAACACTGTAGGGAACAAAAAAGGTGTGCCATTAATTTTCCACAAGAAACTGTATAACTGGTGCTAAAGATGACTAGGTTCATCATCTATATTTACCTCATATAGTTCTTGGAATTTTCCAGGACACCATAGTACATATGTAATTTTATTAAAGTTAGTTAACTCTTGTATAACTGTATAAAAGTCGATACATTCTATTCCATTTCAGTATCTATTAAAAAATTGTCTGGAATTAAGTGTAGGGTAATTATTTAATTATCTGGAATTAAGTGTAGGATAATGTGATTAAAAACACAAGTTCAAAATTAGATTTGAGTTTGAATCTCGCTCATGACTCAGATACTGTGTTATCTTGGGAACTTTAGTTAACCTCTCTCCAGTTTTCTCATCGTTAAAAATGATGATGTTAATAATTCCAAATTCATCGTGCTTTTCTGAGGATTAAGTAACATAAACCATTTTAAAGAATTGATACATATTAAGCTTTCAGTAAATAGGAACTATTGTTATTATTGTCATTAAATGAAGATTTTAAAAAGTTTCCTTTGCTGGGGTCACCTTTTTGTTCACACATATTTTTCTAGGTATTTCTATACTTTATGTCATTGCAAATAGATGCCAATCCAAATATGTAGATAACATTATAACTAGCTCAAAGAATGAAATACATTTTAACTCAAATGATGTCCTGTTGAATACACCTAACCTACTTAAGAGCTGGAAATTCTTAATTCTCCCATCATGATACTTATGAATGCCTCAAAAAATGCAAAGTACAGATTATGTAGAGTGACAGATGGGTACTGGACTTATCCAGGGACCACTTCATAGACTGTGCAGAGGCCTGACTACTGTGCTGTACACCTGAAGCTGATGTAGAAAAATATTGAACATCAACTATAATAAAATATATACCAGGCATGCCAAAAAAGCGTACACAAGTGGACACGTTGGTCAATAGCAGTAGTTTCCCCGTAATCAGAAGTGTCTGGACGCTGAGGGTAACCACTTTGAACACCTTTTGTAATTGCAGAAGTCAACATGACTTGTGTTCATCTTTTGTTATCGGTATATATTGAGTATTACAATTTTAATAGTTCTTTTTTTCCTTTCTTAAAAGGTGTATACAATTTTTTGGCACCCTCCTTATATAGTCACGAGTTGTAAAGTACAGCATAGGGAAGATAGTCAATGGTATAGTAACAGCTACAGATGATGTCAGAGGGGTAGTAGATTGGGGGAGGGGTATTATCACTTTGTGAAGCGTGTAAATTTCTAATCCTTATGTTGTTTTGTACACCTGAAACTAATATAAAAATTTTTTTAAAAAATTTTAAAGGAAAAAAAAAAGAAAATCCCAGTCAGTATACATAGTTTTGTTCATAAAATCCTTTCAAGTAATTCTCATATACAGTTCAAGTTGGAAACCATTAAGTTACTCTACAGGGGAAAATAAGTCTATCTATAAAAGGAATTCTCAACCTTATTTTTGACCTCTTTGGCAGTGTGGTGAAGTCTATGGACACCTCAGAATAATGTTCTAAATGAAAAAAATTAATCACTTAAAATTATGAAGGACATCAATTATACTGAAATAAAGTTATCAAAATATTAAAAAACAACAACAAAAAAAACCTCATTTGTCCAATTGTCTTGTTTAACACCAAACATGGTAGGGAAAGCAGTCTGTTAGTGACTAATTAACTTCAAGGCTTTGTTACAACTTCTAGTAAAAAACAAACAAACAAACAAACAAAAAAACAAAAAAAACCTGTAGCTGGGAGAAATTCCAGTTTTGAAAATGGTACCTTCTGTTGGTTTGTGTTTTACTTAAGAAAATGTTCAGTAGATCTTGAAATACCTTCTAGGTATAATAGCCTTGGAAAATGCCTCTAAGACAAACTTCTCATGACTGTTTTATTCAGAAACAATGTGGGACATCTAATATATATGCCAGGTCCTTGGATAGCCCTGGGCTGTAATAAGGATTGAAACCTTGCTCCTGACTCTCAGAGCTCACTGTCAAAGTGGGGGGAACTAGAATTAACAGGTGTTGCTAATATAGTGTATGTGAGAAGTTCTAAAATGGAGAAAATACAGGATACTACAAGAATACATTTGCATTGGATTCTGACAAAATGTTGAATAATGGCTGGGCTTTAATCAACCAATCAATGCACATTAATTGAGAACTAGTGTTAGTGGCAAGAGGTGTTTTCACAGTCGGAAAGTGATATAGAAAAACATCCCCCAGGATTTCTACTGGGCTTTCTCCCAAGCCACATGAAGTAAACAATCCAAACAAAAATAGCAGTCTTTCTAAGCAAATGTGGCTTCAGGCTGAGGTCCCTAGCACCTTCACTTTTCTACCAGTTGTCATCTTTAAATCCTTTCCTGTAGAAATCGAATACAGCCATAATGTTGGGACTGAAAATGAAAATAGAATTTAACTCAGAGCATCAGCCCCCAAATACTTTTGGTTATCATTTTACTTGCAGAGAGTAGTTCAGTCCTAAATATGAAATCCAATTCTCACCACCGGGGGAATCTGAAAACTCTGGACCAGCTAAATATTTACCAACTCCAGCAACATATTTTTGAGGAAAATGTGTCGAATCACATTAGCATTAACTTAGTGCCAGCTCTTCAGAAGTTGTGACACCATTTGTTTGATCCAAGTTTGTTTCTTAGCTTCTGGTTATCTATAACTATCTAAGTCTATCTTCATCAATTAATAAAAAAAAATGTATTTCTAAGATGGAGGGGGAGAATAAATTTTAGTTATGATTTTGATCTTTTCCCTGAAGAACTCTACAGATATGCTAAGAAGCTATCTACACAAGAGGAGACTAGCAATTGATGTTCTTATAATTCTTTCATCCCCCCTTAGGGGCATTCCTGATCCTAATCGATGGGAAGGGGTCTTGGCGCATTGACTAGATGCCCTTTTTCTGTTATGAAAGGAAGAGATAACAAGCACATATATACCATTTGGTATATCTGGCAGATATTTTGATCTCAATTTGGTACATCTAGCCAATGACAAGGGTTGAAATGATATAGATATAGAATTCATGTATATCTACACATATGTATATACCCAAAATACAATCTCCTTAAATAACCTTAAATCTTCCCTGGAATAAGGTAAAAGTAAGTTACAAGTAAAACTTATACAGATAATCATACTCACAAACATACTCACACTTGGTGAAGGGCATAAACTGGGTATGAGAAAATGTTAAGAAAGCAGTTATTTTTTTATTAAAACCTCAGTTAAGAAGCCTTCTTAAAGTCCATTACATGAGCAACTAAATATGAATGCAATAATTTAAAAATTGACAGGAGCAAGTCTTGAAAATATTAATCAATAGAATAGGACAGCGGACCATGTGGAAGCCAGAAGAACTTAATTTTATTTTCACAGAGCTCTATTCAAAAACAAAAGTTCGCTTTGACATCAAAATACTTCCGCACCCTTATATAGTATTTAGAAGATGAAAATAAACGATTTTATGTCAGAGTTATAAAGTGCTTCTTAAACACTTTCATAGTTTAAATGCCGTGCTTCTTTTTTTTAAAACTGAGGTATAACTGACATATAACATTATATTAGTTTCAGTTGCACGAATATATTATGTTGTGTTAATAATACGTTTCATTGTGTACCACATAATGATTCACTATATGTACGTATTGCAAAATGATCACCACAATAAGTCTAGTTAACATCTGTTACCATACAAAGTTATAATTTTTTTCTTTGTGGTGAGAATTTTTAAGATTAACTTTCTTAGCAACTTTCAAATATACAATACAGTATTATTAACTATAGTAACCATGCAGTACATTAGATTCCCATGAGTTATTTACTTTATAACTAGAAGTTTGTGATTTTTAACCCCCTTCACCCATTTCTCCCTCCCTCCAGCCTCCCCATTATCCCCACCTCTAGCAACCACAAATTTGTTCTCTGTATCCATGTACTCAATTTTTCGTTTGCTTGTTTACTTGTTTTGCTTTGGGATTTTGTTTTTGTCTTAGTTTTGGTTTTGTTTTCCAATGTAAGTGAAATCATACGGTATTTGTCTTTCTCTGTCTGACTTATCTCATTTAGCATAATGCCCTTAAGGTCCATTCATGTTGTCACAAATGGCAAGATTTCATTTGTTTTATGACTGAATAACATTTCAGTGAGTGTGTGTGTGTGTGTGTGTGTGTGTGTGTGTGTGTGTATCAATTTTCTTTATCCATTCATCCATTAATGAGCATTTAAATTGTTTCCATGTCTTGGCTTTTGTAAATAATGCTACAATGAACATAGGAGTGCACATACAGAGGTTGTCAAAAAATGTATGCACATTTAAGAAAGGAAAAACTGTATTAATATATACCAGTAACACAAGATGAATACAAGTCACATTTGACTTCTGCAATTACAAGAGGTGCTCAAAGTGGTTACCATCAGCATCCAGACACTGCTGATTACTACGAACGACTATTTGAGCAACATTGACCAAAGTGTTAACATCTCTTAAAATGTATATACAGTCTTTTGGCACCCCCAGTGTCTTTTTGAGTTAGTGTCTTCACTTTTATCTGATAAATATCCTGACGTAGAATTGATGGATCATAAGATAGGTCTATTTTTAACTTTTTTGAGAAATTTCCATACTGTTTCCCACAGTGACTGCATCAATTCACATTCCCACCAACAGGGCACAAGAGTTTCCTTTTCTCTACATCTCCAATATTTGCTCTTTCTTGTCTTTTGGTAATAGCCATTCTATCAAGCATGAGGTGGTATCTCATTATAGATTTGCTTTGTATTTCCCTGATGATTAGTGATGTCGATCCCCTTTTCATGGACCTGGTGGCCATCTGTATGTATGTCTTCTTTGGGAAAATGTCTGTTCAGATCTTCTACCTATTTTTCAATTGGATTGTTTGGGGTTCTTTGCTATTATGTTGCATGAGTTCTTTGTATATTTTGGATATTGACTTCTTACCAGATATATGATTTGCAAATATTTTCACCCATTCAATAGGTTGCTTTTTCATTGTTACTGGTTTTCTTTGCTGTGCAAAAGTTTTTAGTTTGATGTAGTCCCCCTTGTTTATTTTGGCAATGTTTCTTTAGATCAAGGCAGAGCAGTTGTGTATAATCGAGATATTTGATGGCACTGGTGAGTTCAAATGACTTGCAAGCTGCTACATTAGAGCGGTATTAAAGAAGCACCCTATGCCAGAGGTACTAGATTATTATGCATTGCTTCAGACTCAAAACACATTTGGGTTGCAAGATACATATAAGTGAGATTAACCCCATTTAAATTGGGACAATACTCCAAAAAGCTCGGGATTTTATCTAGCTGTAACCAAAAGAAATGTCAATTAAGGACTTAGGACAAAACATTAGTTGCTCTTGAGTTGACCTGAAAAAAAAATTTAGTACTTAGGATGAGACTTAAATTATTTTCCCATTCATATACTCATTTCCTATTACATTTCAAACATTTTACTTAATGCTAGGGATACAGTTGTGATGCAAGAACATATTTCTGCCCTGATGGAACTTAAAGTCTTACTTAAGTCTTGAATAGCACTATATATATAATGTATGCATATTCTTTTCCCCACAGGCATGTGTGTAAAACCTTAATTGATACCTATATATGCAACCATATTTTATTGTGCATTAGAGGTGGAGAATGAACAGTTACTCATATTTTTTTTAAATTAGAAATTCAATTCACTGCTTTGGAATCAAATACTGTGTATGTGGCACTGTGCTAAATAAAAAAGGTATAATCATTCAAATTAGTAAACTGAAAACAAACAAACAAAGTTGTTTGGTTGGTTACTCACTGATATAATCAGGACCCTCATTTGCTTGCATGAATCATAGCTTTTAAAATACTGGATATTAATACAACATTATGAAGAAGATGTGTCTTCTTACATAGAGGGCCTCAGAATCCAATGAGAGAGACTGATAACAGAATATGAAAGGAAGAAGAAATTTTGCCTGAATGTTCAGGAAGGGCTTCCCAGAGAAGGAAAATTTGGCTGAGATTTGAAAGATGAAATCAGAAATCCATGCATTAAAAAGAAACAAACAAACAACAACAAAAAAAAACACTGTTCTAGACAGAATACACAAAACATACAGGACATGGAAATCTGCAAACATGTGTGACACATTTGGAAAACCATGTGCTGTCCACTGTGATTGAAGAGGAGTATAAAGAGAGATAGGAGAAGAGTTTTAAAAATGGTTTTAGGGATACATTTAAGACAGGTAGGATGGAAAGCTGTAAAATATGGGTTACATATACACTACGAAAAGGAAGGAACCATTTAAGGTTTTTGAACATAACTATTTTATGACCATAGCTGTGCTTCAGGCAGGAAGAATGATAAGTTGGAGTGGGAAGAGAAGAAAGGGAAAACCATGTACAACGATCGTATAACTTTCCAGGTTTGGGACAATGAGTGACTGCCTCACACTTGGACTGAGACATAGTAAACCCTCAATAAATACTTGTGAATCAATGGAAAAAAAAAAATGAATGTAACTAAGTGAGTGCCATGGATATAGATTTAAGGGTCACTACCCAAATAAAACTTATGTAATTTAGGGAGAATTTGATGCAGGAGATGAAGGGGTGCTAGGAAAGGCAATGACTCCAAGCTTTCAGGATAAGCTAAACGGGTAGATTGTATTTCTATTAATTGAGATGTGGAACTAAGATGAGAAAATGGTTACGGGGGAAAGTGAGACATTGACAGCATTTAACAGCATATTGAATTTGAACTGATACCTTTTTAAAGACGTATGTACCGTACTAGGGGTGTAATCAGTATCTGAAGGTAAAAAAGGAACTCAGGACAAAAGATAGAGTTAGGAATCATCATCTGACATAAGTCCAGTTACAGAGAACTGGAGATTACATTAGAAAGGAGTACAGCATAAGAGGGGAAAAGATAACTGTTCCACTTTTGGTTCCCAAGGAAGCAAGCTCTGAGACAGAGATTAGCAAGCATGATGTTAATCGGAAAGTGTGCTTGGGATCAACAGATTGGGAAAAGGGAAAAGTCAAGGTGGGATACAGTCTCAGCTGAAGCTTCAGCTCATCCTCCAGGGTGTTCTGAAGGTGGTATGAACCTTTGGAGCTGCCCCAAGTTGGAGCAGAGGCTGGGCCTTACACCTCTGTGCCAGTCAGCCCTTGAAAGTTGCTGCCCTGGAAGAAGTCATGACCTTTGGCCAGGTAATTCTCTTCAACTGAGGTAACTCCTTAGAGGTGCTGAGAGTGGAGATCTGGCTTTTGGTCGGACACCCAGCAGCGGAAGTAATAATTACTTCTTACCTGAAAGGTGCTCGGGAAGGGTAGGCACAAAATATTGTAAGAAATCCTGTATTGAAGGATCTGGATAGTGAAGAGTGAAACAGAGCAAGGGTTTCTGGATGTGTAAGAGGAACACAGCAATACAGGTGCACTTTGGAAGCCAAGATTTAAGAAGGAAGGGAAACACAACAGATGTAGTATCTGCAGAAAGTTTAAGCTTAGAAAAAGCAAAACAAGGACATTGGATTTGCTAAAAATAATTAATATTTTTTTAATGTTACCATGTACCAGGAGAGAAAATAGAAGGGAATTGAGAACTATGTTTGGCCAAAAGCTACATTGCTGAAAACAAAGACATAAAGGTGGGAAGTTAATATGCTGAGAAAGAAAATGATAGGCAGCAATAGAATATGTTCTCTTAAAAATTCACCTACCACCACTGCTCTCCTACTCTGATTAGATTTCATCCAACACAAGAAGTAAAAAATGCTAAAACCCAGAAAAAGATTGATTGAGCTGACTCAGTTATAGGTTCATTTCATAAGAGAAAACCTACCGAATGGAAACAGCTCTTTCACTACTATGAATTTTATGTTAAGAACCCCCTTGAAAAGTTTCAAGTTGTGTTTCATTCAAGAGGTTCAAGAAATGTTTCTTTAGATACCCACTTGGAGGCCAAAAATTCTCCAAACAGCTTTATGGTCTGATAAACTTCAAGCTACAGCATTTTTATTTTCCAGATGAACCCTTAGGTAGAGTGAGTGGCTTTGTGTGGTTGGAAGCCCACTTCTGTGGTAATACATACATAAATAACCTTATTTAAAATCGCATGTGGCTTGACAGCATTCTTGACAGCATATTGCTAAAAACATCCCAAATATCTTCAAAAAAGATAAAAGGCAAAGAAACATTTATTGACCAATTATTACACTGAAGACACTTTTTCAGATATTTGCCTGCACTATGCCCCTTGTCTTCACTCCAGTTCTGTGAGCTATTCCCTGTCTTATAAATAACTGTTCTGTGTTTCCGATTTCCAAATAACTGGCCCAATGTTATGTAGTCTATAAGGAATAGAATTAGGATTTATTAAATGAATGAAAGAATTCCTTCATTCATTCAGCGAGTGTTGTTAAACATCTGCCTTTGCATCATTGGAACTCAAATCTGTCCCATTGCAAAGCTCATACCCTAAATTTTTATTTTCATGATTATTTTTATTTTCATGTATTTATTTTTATACATCGCAATGTTTTAAAAACAAATTCAAAGAAATCCCACATGGCTTTCTGAGATGATAACTTGAGATACCTGAGTGCAATGCCCCAGGGGGTCGGGTCCCCACGGTTCCTTAAGGTACAGTTGTTTCATAGCATGTGCCCTGACAGACACCAAGATCAGTGCCTGGACCTGGTGAGGACTAATAAATATTACTGTTCAAATTATTTATATTACACAAAATAGTCACTCATTATTGAGCAACTGTGATAGTTTTGTTTTTCTCTTTTTTAAAAAACAATGTTCTCTAATTTAAAAAATCAGAAAGAGTGGGTGCATCATAGTGTGTTAGAAAAAGATAAACAACCGAAGAAAATACAGAGGTATTCCTCTCATTTTCCTACTTATTGGCTGTAGAACTTTTGTGAACAAGGAAAAAAAAAGTGTTTTGGTGCCAAGTATCTACATTCGACTCTTATTTAAATTATTGGAGCATTTATCTAAGGTCTGTTAAATTAGTTTTAAAAAGAAGCCAGTAGACTGAGGTGCTTCTAATACCTTAGCAGCCTATGCAAACAAACCAAAATGTAAGCCTGTAAATGCCTCAAGGTGAAGAAATCAAAACCTAAGGACAACCAATCGCTAACGGCCAACTAGACTTTCCCAAACTATTCAACCACTTCAGCTATAGCCAATTAAATAATTTATTTTCTTTGCTTCCACCTCTTCTCTGTAAAAATCTTTCCCCTAGCTTCTGTTGGTGAAGCACTCCTAACCATTTGGGGTTTTGTACTGCCCTATTTGAGTAGATTTTTGCTCAAATAAACTCTTCAAAATGTTGATATGCCTCTTTTAACAGATCAAGGGTCTCTGTAACTCAATTGTCTTTTATATGTACCTGCTGAGTAACTAAGCCCATGGCTATCTTAAAGTCTATGCAGTTAAAATATATAATATCTATATAACTATGCTTTTAAAAACAAATCATTTAGAACTAAATCTGATTAATTAATTGCTAAAGGGAAAGATGTTTTTTCAAAGGAAGATTTTAGTATCAGTGTTATAAGTAGAAATGAGTTAACAAAGTCTATATTTAATAAGCTTTAAGCAGAACATTTTTACCTCATTAGAGTTGTCTGGTTATTTTTATAGTACAAATAAATTGATAAATTAGTAGAATATTTACTTAGGACAATACTTGGTGCATTTTACCCTATTGTCCAGTGATCTTTTCATTAACATGTAAACACACAGAAGTTAATTCCAATCATTGAAAATAATTTTTATGTGAAGAAAGGTGAATATATAAGTCTGCATAAACCATTAATTCTCACAGACATTCACATGCTTGTTCACTTTGGATAATACACAAGAGTTGACTAATGTTGATCAGTGATTTAAGAAATTACTAGGTTAGTATTTACATTAACATTATAACCTCCTGATTATCTGTTTTCTTCACAAATGCTTAAAGTAGCTTTTAAAAATGTTGTAGTGCTTCATAAGGTAAAACAGGAATCATTGAGCAAGGAATAGATTAAGGACTAATTCTGTAGATAAATGGATATATTTATGATCAATATGTACCTCAATATTTTTCCTTAGGGAATGAGACACATTTGCAAAAATTTAGAGAAGAATTTTCTTGGCTCTGTCTCATTTAACACACAGACAATCTGTCAGCAGTGCTTACCTTAGTAGAATAAGTATATGTGACCAGTTAAGCTGCTTCCCTTCTTCTTTTATTGTTCCACATGCATGCTGACAAGTAAAAGAGAAACAATATATAGTACATGTATTTTTAATATACGTACTCTCCTGGTAGGACTGGTGGTGAGCAACCACTTGTGAACATGTAATTACTTGTGAAAATAATACTAAATGAGGATTTAAAAAGAGAGATTTTAGTATGTAACACGATATGCTCTGACAATGTAGATAAGGATAATTATTTTTAAAAACATAAGGAGAATGGGGAGAACAGATGAGAATTGTTTTTATAAATAATGTTGGTGATGATCATATTAGAACTGTTATCCTGAGACAATTATGCACATGATGTGGAATAAAGGAAATGAGAAATTAAGGGATATTCTAATTCTATGATCCACTGTGTCCTTGAAAACTAGGGTTTTCATTTTGAAAGGAGATACAGATAAAATATAAAACAAATTAAGGGAAAAATGTATTCCAAAATTTGTATAGGAAGTATCAGTAAGAGTTCATGAAATATTTTGTCTTTAACATGTGCTTACATAAAGTGTATTAGCTCTGTCCACTAAAAGATTACATTAACTCCGTCCATTGAAAAATATCTAAAACAATGATCTACCCAGTTGCAATGAGCAGACCAAACGTTATATGCCTCCCAATGAAAAAAACAGAACGTGATACCACCTGTAGTCTTGCTAAAGAGATCAAACCTGAGGTAAATTTGGGATAAAGGTCATAAGTTTGATTTTGACATGCTATGTGCTACACAAGTGGAACTGCATAGTAATTATCTGAAAATACGATACTGAAGGTTTTGTAAAACTGGAATAAATATTTAAGGATCGATCTTATAGTGTTGGCAGTTAAAACAATAAATATTAATGAGTTGTATGATAAGAGAAATAGCAGAGTTCTAAAGTACAAACCATTAGAAATCATCAAGAATCAAAACATGGATAAATAATAATAAAGAAGATCCATTGCAAATTTCAGAGGAGTAAGAGATATTTAGGAGAAGTAAGACCATGGAAGTGATATAAGGAGAAAGTTTAAAAAAGCAAACTTCTCGGGGTACCAGTTTTCAGCCAAAGACTTAATCATACATGATACAGTCATCAGTCTCAAGGCTTTACTATAGTGAAGTGTTAATAATAGTTGCATCTTAAAATTGCAAAAAACAAATTTTAAAAAATGGTTGAGACTTCATTTGTACTTGAAATTTAAATAACCACAAAACTAAAACCTTTGCAAGTATACATTATGTAATTATTAACATCCTCATTTTCCAAAGGAGCAAATTGATACACAGAGATATCAAGTGACTTTGCAAATCCCAGTTATTTGTTGGGAGATGAGAATGAAGGCAGTGTT
Organism: Rhinolophus sinicus; assembly: GCF_036562045.2. Taxonomy (NCBI): domain Eukaryota; kingdom Metazoa; phylum Chordata; class Mammalia; order Chiroptera; family Rhinolophidae; genus Rhinolophus; species Rhinolophus sinicus. The sequence continues at coordinate 134,219,192 of NC_133753.1, read as the reverse complement.
TAAAAAAAATTATTAGCATTGAAGTCTATTTTTTTAAAGCATGCTATGTTTATGCTTTAACATTTGACTGAAATATTGAAGGATTCCCTTGTGCATATTTATCAGTTACTAATGTCCATTTATGAAGTAATTGCAAATTCACAGCTTGATTCTGTTATAAAATAAAATTGGAAAAAAAAAGAGGAAACTGCATAGCAAGATGGACAATAGAGGGTGCCCTCCACTTTGAACATAAGATCATTGACTATTCATTTCCTGAATCATTACTAAGTGATGCTTCATAAAATTCTTGGCAACTGAGTCTTTTAAACTGCAACAGATGTGAAATGGTGACTAATATACTTCCTTATTTTTCTCCCTAAAGGCAGTTGAGATTCAAATTATCAAACGCAAAGGCAAACTGACTACACTTAATTAAATTTCGATGCCAATGGAAAGCCTTATACAATATTGGAGATGTTAAAGAAAACTCTGTAAAATGAAGTCAGCAGCTACTTGGTGTGAACTGATTTCCATGTCAAGAGTGCGGGGCATGAGTGCTGGGAAAACCTCCGTGCTGATAGTAAAAACTGACTTCCAGGGAAATGTCATTTTTAACAAACAGTGTTTTGCTAATTGCTCATTTCAGATTTTTCCACAGAACAGTTACAGATTCCCCATACGATTTACTAGGAAAACATTTGCATAAGCCCTCCTTGACTCTTCAGTAAAATAACAATAAAAAGCATCACCTTCTGGTACCTAAGTTGAACAAAACGCTTTTAGCTAAGTTATACTGTATTTACAGTAAACTAATTTTTCACAAAGGGTCAAAGTCCTCACATAGGGAAAAAATAACCATTTTCAATATGGTTGGTAACAGATGCTTTCACAATCAGAATGAAGCTTAGAATCCACCGGTTTAGAATGAACCACTTATCTGAAAATAATGTGAACAGCAGGCAAACTTCCCGATTTCCCCAAGAGGCGCATGCCGAGCAGGCCATTTGTACATCTCTCCTCATCTTCCTACCACCACCCTCCCAGCACAAACACACAGAAAGCACTGGAACCTTTAAAACTTACTGGAATCTATGACTAAGACCTGATGTTCTCTCAGAACTGATAACAATTTTCTTAAGTAGGTAAATTTTGTATTGCAGATTATGTCAAAGCAAGACTGTCTCCACCTCTGATCCTTTAGGTTTTTTTCAATGTCAAATAATACATTTCTGTTTTATTAATTTCAGAGTCCCCCAGACACATATCTATATACACCAGTGATATAAATATCACTCCAGGAAACAGCAGGGGCTCTCAACCTCCTCATGGATTGGGTTTTCATGTTAATATCAACAACTTTGCCGACCCAGATCATGGTAATAGTTGTATTTTTATTGTCAGATGATTAAGGAATTATAGTGATGACCAAAAGTTAATAAGGATCCAGTATTATTTTTTACTGATTTATATTTTATTCATAATATCAACACCTATGTACACTTGAAAAATAATATATTACAGTATTTATTTCATAATAATGAGATTTGTACCCTTAGAAATTTGCAAGTATTATAAAATCAGTAACTCTCTACCCCTTACTTTTACTTCTCCCACCCTATTCTCAAGAGCAGCAGTACTATTTTCCAGAGAATTCATTTTTGTCTTAAGATCTTTCATTTCTCAGAAGAGGATTCAATGGAGACATAAGCATTATTGTCAGAAGCAAGGCTGTTTTCTCATTCAAGTTCAGTGGCTCCACCAGGCGTCCTACAGACTTAGCCTGAAACAGGCCAGCTGATCCTTTATGATTCTTCAAACATGCTACTTCTTCTTTCACACTAACAGCAACTAAGTATATGCGTCATTAATTCAGTAGCCCAAGCTAGACACCTGGACATACCCAAGGTCTCTTGATTCATTCGCTCCATCTCAGAGTGATGCCTATTACTGCTGCTCCGGTCGGGGATCGGCTGCCCCCAGTCACAGAGCCCAACTCATACGCACGTTCAGTCCTTCCTCTGACCTCTTCTTTCTCACTATCTACTCTAAGTCTTAGCTGTCTTGTCAGTGCTGAAAACTCAGAGTAAATGTAACTTCCACTGTGAGGTTGCCTCAATATCTCTAAAAGTATTTGCTCTCATGGAGTTTACACTTACCTCTAAACAAATCATTTCAAAACAATGTCATATCTCTGATTATAGTTTGCAACCAACATAATCAGGGACTATATCTTAATTATTGCAATCTATTTGATGTGTGTCCTTTATTAGTTGTCTGCAAATGTTTCTTCTATCAAAAGCTTGTAGTGGTTATCTTAGACTGTACGAAATCAAGTTCAAGTATCTTCGGTTTATCAAAACTCTAAATAAGTGGCCCCTAATCTATCTTTTCACTCACATCTCTCTGCCATCAGCCTTATACCTGCCTAGCATTTTACTAGTACGTACCAGACATTTTAGAAACATGGCTTTGTTTTCTGTTTTTCAAATGTGTTTTCACTTCCACAGAATGCTGTTATTATTCCATTGGTATATTTTCCTATGATGACCTTCCTGATCCCTATTCAACTCCATTCCCTTATCTTTCTGACGGTTGAAATCCTCCTCATCTTTCATACACCATTAAAATCTTACTTCCTCTGTGGAATCATCTTGAATTTACCAGTAAGAATTAATTTTTTGTCTGCTGTGTCTCAGAATAGTTCACGTGTTTAAAGCCGAAAATACAAGATACTATATGCCTCGTTGTGGTAACAGATAGAACCTATAATCTCAGCAGTTCTCCCTGTGAAGTTTATTTCTTGCTTACAGAAAACCTGATGTGAGTTTGGTAACTGACCAGGATATCTGTTCTCCATGAAATGACTTCATTTGTCACAAGCTGCTTTCAAATTGTGTCTCTGCCATGGCAACATAAGGCCCCTCGGTCATCTCAAGAGGGGAGAAGAAGCTGGAGGGTTGTGCAAGGGCTTTTGATGCCTCGGCCCAGAAGTGACACACTCAAAATCAATGCATAAAATGAGTCTCAGGGTCCAACTCAGTGCAAATGGGCCTAAAAAGAGAGGATGACTGAATATTAGTGAGCGCTCTCATTAAGTACCAGAGAGGCTTGTTTGCATTATAGATATTTATGCATTTACTTGTCTCTCTGGCTAGACTATGAGTTGCTTGAGGAAAAGCCATTATCTTCTTCATTTCTGTAACCCCGGAAAATCAGCCAATACCGTGTGCTGACTGTGACATCGATGAGTTATGGTTAGATTAAATTAAATTAGATCACGAGGGATATAAGGCTGTGCTTACCTTTGAGGAGAAGAAGCAAATGATGTCCTCCGACTTCCTGAGCACGTTACATCACACAGTCACATAAAGGAAGCTATAAGTTTAAGGGAGTCAGCAAGGACTATGAAGCCAGACTTCCCAGCTGCAATTCCTGGCACTCTGACTATTAGCTGTATAGCTCTGGGGAAATTATTTAACATACCTGTGCACCAGTTTCCTCAAAAGGTTTTTATAAGCATTAAAGAAGTTAATCCATGTAAAATGTTAGAACAGTGACTACACTGTAAGTACTCGACACCTACTTATGATTGTTTGTTTATTGCATGAATAAGACTCCAATGTTTTCCAATTGTTTTTAGAAAACAATCCAAAGTTTTTTTTTCGTGTTTTACCAGGGTCTATGTGACCTCGTCCTTACCGAACTCAGCAACCTCATTGTCTACTATTTCCCTTTTTATTAACAAGGTTTCAAGCGTGTCAGCCTTCTTTCTCTTTAGCTTTGGTATTTTGATTGTTGGTTCATTTGATCATGCCAAGTTAGCTTCTGCTTCCATGTTTTTGAACATATCATTTCCCAAAATTACTACAGTCCCCCCAGAAAACCACAGGTTGGCTCCTTTTCATCTTTTGGGTCTCAGATGAAATGTCATATCATCAGAGAGGTTTCCCTGATCACCTCAGCTTAAGTTGCCAGCTACTCCACTCAGTGATCCTCTAACACATCTTCTTGTTTTGCTGTCTCCACAGCACTTAGCATGACTTGTAACTATTAATTTGTGAGCTCAAGAACATTTTGTCTTCTCAACATATCAAGCGGCTTAACAAATGCAGGTATAAATGATTAGTCTATGCATTGATTCTCCAGTCATTTATGAACTTTATTATGCATTCTTGTACATGCTAAGACTAAGACATGATTACTTTTTAGAAACTATAGTTGTAGACTAGATCAGACCTACTGCAAATGAATTGTGGATGCTTTCGTCCTGACAAACACTCACGCAAAAGATTCTCCCTCTCATAGTTGGAGGGGTTAACAATTAACAGTCAATCCTTCCAATTCCGTCTTGAGCATTATCTTTAAAGAGTGCCAGAAGTTGCCACATGAAATATGATAATGTTATTGTTACTTTTTAAAAATTAAGATTCTGCAGATATTTATAGTGCATTGGAGGTTCAAGATATGAATCGTATAACACCTAAAGAGAGAAAGCTTCAGAGAAATCCCCCAAATTTATTACATGTCCAAGTTATCTCCTGCTTCCATGTTTTTGAACATATAATTTCCCTTCTCAGTATTGAGAACTTTATACTGAACTCATTTTACATACTTTATGACATAAAAATTTTCATATAATTCAGTATATTTTTAAAAACAGTAATTACATAAATGTGTCAGTAATATAATATATCAAATAGAGGAGTCCAAATTATCCAAATTAAATGCAGAGGTACTATAATGTTTATCCAATGAATCTACCTCTGTATCACATATTAAAAATATAAAACTTATGATGATTAAAAAGTGATCATGTTTCAAGATTGCTGAAAAGATAATAACAATATAGTATAGGAGAAAGTGTCCTGAATTAAAAATTAGGTGACTTGATTGTTTAACCTGAAATTTACCACTATAGCTTGTTTATAAAATGGTTAGATGGTCTTTAAGGTCGCTTCATAGTCACTAATCTATAATAGCAGTATCTATCATTTATTGAATCCTTATTATACTACCTCAAACATTTGATTTCTAGTGTAGGATTTTTGTAAGTGTCAGACATTTTCATAGTGCTTTATTTGTTTCCTTTACTCCTTACACCGCCCCTAGAAGGTAGGTGCTAATATTATCTCTCCATTTTACAAATGAGGAAATCGAGGCACAGAGAGTTGAAGCAGTTCATTCATCCAAATTACTTGACTAGCACTAGATTAAAACTCAGTGTGCCTCCAATGCCTGTGCTTTAGACCACTACACTCCATTTCCTTGCTAGGCACTTCATCCATATTATCTCATTTAATATAAAACATTGTGATGGTTTCAACTCAAATACTGAAACAACCAATTAAAATTGACTTAAACAATAAGCATATGTATTATCTTATATAAAAGAAGTTTCCCAGGGTGGTGATGTCATCAAGTCTCAGACTGTCCATCTTTCTGCTCAGCTCTATACTCTGGGGGCCAGTGATCCCTCCCTCCCTCGTGGTCAGATGACTGAAGCAGTTACAGACATCACACTTGGGAATGGCCATACCAAGCAAACAAGACTAGAATTTTTTGTCCATGAATATATTTGGGGGGGGGGGAGAGGACCCTTCTCAGAAAATATTCTGGTATTTTTCTTAGTCTAAGCGACCAGGACTGCGTCATATGACCCTAATCTAACTAAGGGAGGGCTGAGAGAGTGAGTATCTGATATTTGGAGCCTCGAGTCTAGAGTAAAAGCTATCCTAATAGGAAAGGGGTGTGTGTGTGTTAAAGGGAGAGGGAACATGTGCAGTGTGGAGGGAGGCAAGCTGGAGAGGACAATCGGATGGCTGTGGATAAGTACTCAGCCGTGTCTACCATAAGCCAGTATGACTATCCTTGTTTTATAGATGAGAAAACAGACTCCAAGAAATTAAAAACTCACATGAAGTTGCTAAATTAGTAAGGGACAAAGCTGAATTCAAATCCAGAGTATGATGTTATAGTGGAAGCTCTAACCACCTTGCTGTACTGACTCCATCGTTACCCATAATCTTTGCTATGATGTTTGGGTGCATTTATCCACCTATTTCACTGGTGACTCCTGCTTTGGTTTGTAACTTGGTATCTTTATGTTATATTCAGCTTACCCTTCTCATAAAAGTCACCTTACCTTTAATTGTTTCATGAAACTTAGGCAGCATTTTATTAACCTATTATTCAACAAGAAAGGCTATTTATTGAAGGCTTATTTGAGCATTGTCTTTGTAACCACTACTGATACACGCTTTTAATTTTGAAAAGACAACTGAATAACATGAAATAGCATAGATGTTTAAAATAAGTTTTCATATTTGTTTATTCTAAAATGTAACCATATTATATTTGTTTATTCTAAAATATAACCGTATTATATTATACAGTCACATAAGCTAATCATCCTAATTTAGAATTTAAGTGCATTTCCTTTCAAACCTGTTTTTCAAACTGTTGTTACATAGTTGGAATCATGATTTATATTAACATTTGATATCTTTACATTTTATTTATCATTACAATAAAAATAATCTTATGCTCACCATATGTGCTTTGAAACCACCATATAAATGTGCAATATTTTATCAATTAGATGTATCTTACCTAATCACTCCCTAGTGTTGAACACTCAGTGTTTTCCATTGTTTAGCTTTTAGAAGAAGCAATGTGTGACATGCATCTCTATGCATATTTTGAATTAGTTTCTTAGACTAGATTCCCAGAAGTGGAATGACTAAGTCCAAGAATATGATTTTTTTTTTTTTTCAGCTCTTCATGGATTCTGCCAAAGGGCTTTCTGAAAGGATGGGGTCAGTTTACAGCATGATCAGTAATGTATGGGAGAACTAATTTCCCTGCTCTCTCACCCTCAGTGGGAAATACATTTCTAAGTTAATCCATTAAAGCAAGCCTTCATTTTGTGATGAAAGACAGAGGTTGAGAGGAAGAACTATAGATTCCAAGCACTCTGCTGGGGCTCACACTTTAGAGGAGACAAAGTAAACACAAATAACTATGTATGAAACACTATTGCAGATTGAGAGTTCACAGAGAAACTATGTAATGAGAGAAATATGTCCTTACTATTGTGGAATCTTGGAAAGGAGAACAGTATTTGAAATACCTCTTTAAAGAGTAAGGAGAAGAAAGATGGGTGACAAAGGCATGAGCAAGAGCATAGAGGGTTGAAATGGCAGGGCACTTGCTGAAATTGTCAGCAATTTGAGCTTACAGGAGATTCAAGTGGGGGTCAGAGGGTGGGAGAGAGAATTTTGGGGCAGTAGAAAGCATAAGATATTGGTGAGCGTTATATGTATGACATAATAGGAAACTTAGGTCTAATCCTGTAGGTTATGGGAAACCACTGCGTGGATTTAAGGAAAAGGAAGAGGGTGAGACAAACTCTTTGTAAACCCGTGTTTTCCAATGTGCAGTCTAAAACAGTGGCATCTGCATCACCTGTGGACATAGAAATGCAAATTCTCACATCCCACAGGAGACTAAGAATGGGCCTAGCAATCTGTATTTTAATAAGCCCTCCAAGTGAGTCTGATGGTTAGTAATATTTGGGAATCGCTGCCTTAAACTGACATTCAGACAGCTGGGTGTAAGGTGGCTTTGATGGTGTAAGGTTAAATGCAGGAAGACCAATCAGGAGGCTGATGCAAAGGTCAAGAGAAGAAATGACATGTCCTGAAGTTGAGCAGTGAGACTGAAACCACTTAGGTTGAATGAATTTATGTAGGAAAAATATACAGATTAAGAACTTGGGCTAAGGACAGAATCCTGGGATATACAAATTCTAAACGGATCGGCTGAAGAAGTGCCCTTTAAGAAAAAGAAATATATAGTCAGGGAGGTCTGAAAAGAAAGAGGGTGAGTGTCGTGGAAGCCAAAGGCGTAGAAGGCTTTAAGGAAGTCAGATGCAGAACAGCAGCCCCAACATATAGACTCACAAGTATCTGGGTTTTGCAATTAGCACACCACTTATAACCCTAGAGAAAGCAGTGTGGTATTGTACTGAAGATGGAATCAGACTAAAGGAATATGAAGAGGAAGTGAGATTTGAAAAAATGTAAGACATTTTGGTATACTGCTATTTCGGAGAATGATGAATATAAAAAGTAGGAGCTAGGTCCTGAAGTCTACAAACATTTTCTGAAAAAACTGCAGAGTAATATTTTAAGCAATGGATCTCTATGGCAAAAAATGGAACTGTGCCATTACAGGGCAAAAGGCAGCCACAGGCAATACACACATGAATGTGCATGGCTTTTCCCAAAAATTTTGATAAAAACCTATGGGCTGCTGGTGAGCCAATAATACCTGGGTTAGACTATTGCTGTCAGAATTAAAGGTGTGTTGTTTTTTTTTCTTTTTCTTCTTTTTCTTTTATTTGTTTGCTTTGTTGTTTTTAAGATGGGAAAGTAATACACATATTTATTGGCTGGAAGGAAATAGTATATAGAAATGAAGACATTAGAAGATGCACTTACTTTTTAACAATATTTATTGAACTTCTACTATGTTCCAAGCATTATTCTAGGCATTAGGACTTCAGGAATAAACAAGAGAGACAAAGTCATTGTTCTCAAGGAAGTCAAAAATGAGTCAATAAAAAATACATAAATGAGGCATACTAGATAATTATAATTGCCATGAGAAACAATAAAACAGGGTGATGTGGTGGATAGTGCCAGCTGGGTTCCTCTAGGTTTACAATAAGGAAAGGCCTTTCTGGGGCAATTGCACTTAAGCCTTGACCTAAATGGCTAAAAAATGCAGTAGAGAGAAGCAGTGACTAGCAGGACGAATCCCGAACAGGTAGGAGAAGAGGGATCAAAGGAATACACTGGGTTTGAATGGAGGAGAACTACTCATTATAATAGACAAAGAATAGGTGGGAAGGTTGGACATATATTTCTTTAAGGTCATGGATGTAGCTAGCAAGAGGTTGAGAATGCATCATGAAACCTCATGGTGATCTAAGAGACAGGTTATCCAACTAGAGTGGTCAGGATGGAATCAAATAGAGGGTTTGGGACAAATATTGAGTAATTAGAAAGGAAAGGAAAAGAAATTTACCAGAGTCAAATAAAGAAATAGAAAGTGACAGTGAAAGTCCATCCATATTGGCGCTATGAGAAATGTCTGCCTGTAGGAATGCTGCCAACATTTTCAGGAAGAGAAATTTGTGGTGTGTTCTGCAGAGCATATGGTGTACTTCAGACCCACTTAGTTCTGCCCAAAGAACTATACCCAAGTTATATTTGAAGATTCAATAGTATAGAGCACAGATTTTCCAGATAGATGAGCTCACTCAAGAGAGTATCTTACAGGAAATGCATTCAAAGACTAGGAACTGTGGAAGCAATTTATACCACCTAGCTTAGTCAACCATAATTATTAAAAGGCAATGAAACTGAGGCCCTATGTATTATTTTAAAAATATGTAGGAAACTGCTGCAGGACACTATAGCATGTACACAGGGCAGACAGAGTGATATATCTGTCAGAGAAGGGGCATTCTGAGAAACTCACAAAATCTAAGAAAGGGGAGAATCAGAACAGGTCCAGAGTCTGGCAAATAGGAAGTACACAGACTAGAGTATTTATTAATATTATTTGACCATAGACCTCATTTTGAAAGTGCAGTTAATGGGACTAGTTTTCCACAGAACACAGTTCACAAAACATTTTACATTTAAGAAAAAAAAAATGTTAAAAAAAGTATTTCAATGCCATTGTAATTCTTCTCTAAAGCATCGGTGTTTTACTCATTCAAGATAAAAAATCCTGGAGAAAATTACACACATCAATACAAGGAGATATATACCACGTATCCATAATAGCCTTGTTCATAGCAGCCCTACCTAAAAGCTCACAAATAGAAGAATAAATATGTTTTGATATATTCACACAAAGGAAATTATACAAATACAAAACTAAAATTAATAACACCTCACACAACCACATAGGTGAATCTTAGAAACAATATTTCATCAAAACATCATGTTTTAGAAGACTACGTACAGTATAAAACAATTTTTATAAGACTTGAATATAGGTAAAATTAAACATTCTAGTTTTGGATACATAATTACATGATAAAACTGTTTTCAAAAGCAAGGGGATGGCCAACACAAAATTTAGTGTGGGTAGGGGAGGCAAGGGGGTTGAATAGAGAAGGAACACACAGATAAATGCATCAGTAATGATAAGTCCTAGTTATTAATTGGGGAATCATTTATGGGTGTTTATTTTATTTTTATGTTTCATAATGCACATATGCATTATGGTTTTCTTTTGTGTGTATTAGATATTATATATTAAAAATGTAATTTAAAAAATCATGACCTGGCACATAATAGGCATTCAATAAATATTTGTCTAATGGACAAAATTATTAAGCCAAGCTGGGTAACGGAACAGCCTACTGGACATTTAGGTGGTTACTGATGACCAATGTCCAGAGGGATGTTAAAATCACAGAAGCTCATCCATAGCCTAGAGTGTGGCAGGACCTAAAAATTACTGAAACTAAAATCAGTATCCCCAAGGGTTAGAGGACTCAAAGATAGTTTAGGGTTATTTAAACGAAATTAAGAAAAGTGGTATTCCACACCTGGATTCAGAGGCCATGATTCATATTTAATACATGTTGTTTTTTTTCAAAATAGTCAACTATTGTAGAGTAAATCCAATACCCAACAATATAAGGTATTGAATTTGACAATAGAAAATCAAGATCTATGTGCTTCCTAGACGTCAACTTTTGCATCATCCTGGTGCTTACGATAATATGAACTATTGTTTGAATCACTGAACCTCTTCTCCCTTTTATAAGATGAAGATGTGTTCAGCTACAAAACACTGGATGATGCTAGGTCCAGCTGTTTACTCAAAAGACCAGAAACCACAACAGAACTAAGTTGCAAACATAGTAAGGAAGCCTGTCACTATTGCAAGCATCAAAACTTCCTAAAATGTCTCTTTTTACTGAGGTATAATTGATATATAGTATTACATTAGTTTCAGATGTACAACATGTTGATTCAATATATGTATATATTGTGAAATAATCACCACAAGTCTAGTTAACATCTCTCACCACATATATTTACAAAATGTTCTTCTTGTGATGAGAACTTTTAAGATCTACTCTCTTAGCAACTTTCACTATGGACAGATCTTGAGGCTGTTATGCTAAGTGAAATAAGTCAGTCAGAGAAAGATAAATACTGTATCATCTCAGTGGTACATGGTATCTTAAAAAAAAAAAAAAAAAGAAAAGTCTCTATTATTCATTAAGTAGAAATCCTCAGTGGTATCCAGGCTCCATAAAGCAGTGGTTCTTGGAGTGTGGTTCAAGACCAGCAGCATCAGCATCACCTGGGAAACTGTCAGAAATGCAAAGGCTTCACCCCAAACCTACTGAGTCAGAAAATCTGAGAGTGGGGCCCAGCAATCTGTGTTTTATCAAACGCTCTATGTAATTCTGACACTCGTAAAGTTTGATTCTTACTGCCCTAGAATAATGGATAAAATCATGATGCATAAAGAATAACACTTTGCTGGTTAAAAGATTATTTTAGCCAAGGCATCTCTTTGGTTCCTGTATGCTTTTATCCTTTTAAAGTTTCTTAATTAAGAAAGAGTCATCCAGAATGACTGCTATCCCAACAATGACTCTTAAAGTCGTGTGTATTCCTTACCTGCTTTACTTACCAAACACAACAATGTGACATGTGAGACTCTCAGGAACGACTGAGGAGTATTCTGAAGAGAAGGGTAAAGTTTGAAACTAATTTAACAGTAAATCAAGTGCTTGAGAGATTTTCCCAGAGCTCTTTTGGGTGAATCAGGGGGTCGGGGGAAGGTCTCATTTCTGTATTTCCTACAAGAGGCTAATGTGAGTGTGGATTTTTTCTTTTTTTTAATTATAATGTTCAGGGTGAACAATGTGTGAGAGCATTGGAGTGATTTGGGAATGGAGATGAGACCAACACAACATAGTGCCTCCTCCTCTCAAAATTGTTAAAGATTATCCAAAGCAAATAGGGACGCTCAGGACTTTTTCCATGTCCCTTTCCTTCAGCGGCCCTGGCTTTGCAGAATGAATTATATAGAAAATCAGGAATTCCTTGGGGAAAGGATACAAATAGTTTACAATAGAGAAAGAATATGAATAAAAATTCTTGCCAAGAAAAGTATGCTTCAAGGGATCTATAAACAAGGACTCTTAGAGAACTTGAAAAAGTATTTTAAGTTTTCAGAAGTGTTTGTAAGTTCTAAAGAACTCAGAAGTTCTAAAACAAAGATGTAAGAAAGAGGCATGGGATTTGTAAGTATTTGTAAGGTAGCAAAAAGGAAGTACAGAATAGTGAGCAGAATCAAAATAAGTAATGTGAAAATTAATTATGTATTACTTTAAAACATCTCCATACTTTTAAATTTATTGTTGCTGAATATAGTTTTGTTCAGTTTTGATGTGTGTTGTGCTTTGTTTTCCCACAAAACTCATAGGTGAAGGTAACACTGTCATGGAAATGGTCTTTACTATCCATTACAAGACATTCAAAGAAAGACGATAGTCAAGTGATTGTTTGCAAGCGAGATTATATTGTTCCATACCCAAAATGCTATAACTGAGGGAGAAGTTCCTGTAGGATCTCAACATCAGATATATTGTAGACTTGTGCAATAATGGGCCTTAAGTTCAAAGATACAAATATCACCCTCACTGATTATTATCACAGCTGCCATCTTCTAAAACTTGAGGACATCATTCTTCTTGCAGTTGATTTAAATAAACTTCGTGGCACTAAGCTTCGCTATTGCCCTAAATTATTTAGAATGTCATAAAATTATAGGACAGTAGAACTAGAAGCTTAGAATCCATCTAATGTAATGCATCATTTTGTTGATGAAGAAACTGAGACTGCTGAAGTCACACAGTTACCTGGCAAAGCTAGAGTTGAAGAACGGATTTTGTGACTCATGTTCCATAAAGACAAAGTCTCTGTCTCTCTCTTCTACCACAGCTTTTACCACTCTCCACCTTGCTCACTATGCTGTAGCCACATTCTGAGGGTTAGATTCCAAGGGCAAGTGTCACTAGAGACCCAGCAGAAGCTCTATTGCCTTTTATGACCTAGCTTCAGAAGTCATAAAGCACCACTTCCACCATAGTCAAAAGCCCCTCAGGATTCAAGGGAAGGAAAAACAGGAGCAACTTCTTGATGGAAGGCATGTCATAGTTACACTGAAAAGAGAGCATGAGGAAAAGGAGATACTGTTGTGATCATCTTTGGAAAATACAATCTGCCACAGACTGAACACATCTAATCTTATTCCCTCCTAAAATTTCTCTGAAATAATAGTAAACTGATTTCCCACCCAAGGCATACACCCACAGACACAGAACGAAAGAAGAGGCAGCAGCAACAAAATGTTAGAAGATGGAAAGCAGATGTCCAACTAGCAAAGGACTTAACAGACCCCGGAAAACTGAATTTTAAACTAGCAGCAAGAAAAGCTAAAAACTCATCAGATTTCTAATACAGAATCCTTAAAGGCTAAGGATATGGTAGCATCAGAAACTATTATAAGTAGAAGGAAAGAGCTAACATAAAGAGGATTTTAAGTAGCAGTCAATTCTCTGTATCCGTTCCTCAGATTTAGGCAGCCAAATGACTGCACCTCTCAAATGCTTGCCCAATAGCGGAGGCAGATTCTTTTATAGGTATGAAAAATGAGGGTTTTGGACACCTTACAGGGTTGAAGGCAGAGATAACATGATAATTTTTTTTTTTTTAAAGAGGGGAATTAAGTATAAACACGGATGACTGAGAGCTCCAGCTCTCCTTCCATAGTTGGCTTTCTAATAATTAGCAGCTAGGCTCTAACTCTCCTGTAGGCAGAGGACTAGAAACACTTTCCCTGGGGAATCTGACCACTTCAAGATAACCTATCTAGAGGTCACACAACTGAAAAGCTCAGTTACATCATCCTACTGTGATATTCACAGATGAGAAGATCCATTCATTTCTCAGAGTTTCCAATCAACTTTATCAGTCCTCTAGAATTACTAGATATCTGAGAAAAACCTGCAACATGAAAAGTAGGAAAAAACAGAAAAAGCAACTTGGAGAAAACATACTGTCTAAAGATATGTGTATTAATATCCACCAAAATGTAAGAGAAGGTACTGCAACTGTGGAGAAAAAAGAACAAGATACTACAATAAAAGGAACATTCTGAGAACCAAAATAGCTCTTACAAACTAAAAATATGATAGAAGATAAGGTTTAAATGATCTCTTAAAAAAAAAAAAGAAAAGAAAGGTAGAACAAAGCACTAAGTAGATGGCAACGACTGCCATGTCATTTGACTTGAAAGAAGATAATGCATTTGAGCAGGTAAACTGAAAAACATAGATTTAATGAAATTGTTTCAAATTAAAACATAACAACTAATAGAAATAAAAATTTGTCTAGACACCAATTATCATAGGCAAGAGTACAAAGAGGATGTTTATTTCATATGGCATAACAAAAACAAGAAGAGTAGCAAGAAATAATTTTAAATAGAAAAAGATAACAAATGAGAGGATCAATGCAGAATGTCTAACAGAAAAAGAAAAGAAAAAAAAAAGTCGTATTCCTGAAACAGAAAACTGAATAAAGAGGAAGAAAATGATAAGTAAAGTAATTTTTTTAAAAATTTCCCAAACTCTAACATAAGTTTCAGGTTGAAAGACCCACTACACGCTCAGTGTAATAGATGCAAATAGGCCTATATCACAGCACATTGTTGTGACAGTTCTGAATACTGAGGACAGAAAGGAAGATTCTACAAGCTGAGCAGGAGAGAGAGAGAGAGAGAGAGAGAGAGAGAGAGAGAGAGAGAGAGAGAGAGACAGAGAGTTAGAGTTCACCTTAAAAGAAATAGGAATTAAAATGCCTCCGATTTTTGTCAGCAGCAACTTTGGAAACTGGGAACATTAAAAGCCAAAGAGAAGAAAGTCAGTGCCTTCAAATTTCTGATGGAAAATTGGTAGAGAATTCTATGTCAAGACAAAGTATCAATAAGATAGAATAAAGTAAAGACATTTTCACATAAGACAAAGCCTCAAAAGTGTTACCCCCGTACATTTCTTCTCCAAGAGTTCCTAGGTGGCTATGCTCCACCAAAATAAAGTTGTAACAAACAAAAACAATGCACCGGAAACAGCGAAGAGTACAGGGAAGGAAAGATGAGTTCCCAGAGTGGTGGTGACAGAAGCTCCCTGACAGCTGAATAACCAGGCATAGAGGGCAAACAGTCCAGATGGGAGTAGGGCAAAGGGCTCGAGCAAATGCATTTTCTGGAATACTTGAGACATAAGAGTTGGTGTTTGAAAATATGATATGTGCATAGAAAACAAAGCAAAACTAGAGAGTTTTTCACTTCTTAAAAAAAAATTAAAACTTGGGCCAGAAAAGTAATATAGTTTACTAAACAAATCAGCTGTGACAAGTATTTACATAGTCATAATAGTGTAAACAATGAACAATTGATTTATTCAAAAGTAACATATAACCTTAGTGAATGTGTAGAGACATGGGAAGGGTGGGCCTATAGAGATGTAGGGAGTAGAAAGATGAAGAAAAACAGTATTTTCAGTAGTGAGAAGTCAATAAGTTATACCAGACATGGAAAAAATCACAATGTAGCATTACCAGTATATTACTTAGTGACAGAGATAAGTGCAAAAATAATCACCCAAAAGTGGTTTCCTCTGGGGAGGGAGGTAAGGAGCTGCAGTTTTTCTAACAACTCTTATAAAACTTTTTGACTCTTTAGTCTATGTACATGGATAACTTTCATAAAAATATTAAGAGAAATATGGGGATGAAATGGGAGAGCATCATTCAGCCAGGACTGACCACCTTAGCTTATTCAGAAATGTAAGTGTTAAGGTCCACTTCCAACGTGGCTTAAACACGATGGCAAGGAACTACTATCAGAACATTGCTTCCTGAGTTCTCTATTATCTGGATCTGTATTATCCTAGCAGGGATCTTCTCTTTAAAAATAAAAGGCACTATTTAAATTTTCAACTGTTTTGAAGTCAGTATCACTATTGTATCTTATTCTTTCTCATATTATTCTGAATGAACATTCATCGATTGGTACGCTGTACCCAAGACAACTATGAACTTAACAGCAGCCAAGTACAATTGATCATGCCAGTATACGAATATGTCTTACAATAAGGATGGATTTTCTTATCTAATCATACAGTTATTCATAAGTTCTAAGTTATCCTATACACTTAAAAATAACACTTCTTGACCATTTCTTTGAGGTATTACATGTTTCCTTACGTTTCTCCATCATTTTAATTGCAAATGCCCTTTTCTGCAGGGCTATACAAATTTTGCTTCAGCATACTTGGAGGGATCTAGTTTTTGAACATGTTCAGACAAGCATGACATTTAATGACCATCAAATTTTAGAAATAGAGCTTTTCTCAAATAACATGTGAATTGCATGTGACGATAAAGTGTTTTTATTTGAGTTCTCCTAGTTTGATCAATGACTAAGAGCTTAAAACCAAGTATTCTTGATCCTCTCAGACAGATCTTGATAGTTCTATGTATCTAGCAGAAAATTCTCCTAGAATATTGCCTTTAAAGTTTTCTTGATTTTGTAGTTTCATTGCAAGTTTTCTGATTTTCCTTACCAGAGGATACCAATGAAGTATCTATTCATCATACAATGAAGAAACAGTTAAACATCAATCAAAATTAAGTATGTTTACTTCAGATCAAATGCTATTAAAATAAATCCCACTGTAATGAAAATCTATATTAAAAATAAGAAAATTTTTAAATTTCCAGTTCATGTTATTCTTTATTAATAGATGACACAGTAGAATTAGAGTCCAACTAGAAGAATTTGGACAAATAAAATATTATCAGCCTTAAAAAAGAAGATTCTCCCATTTGCAACAACATTTATGAACCTGAAGGACGTTATCATAAGTAAAATAAGTTAAACATAGGAAAACAAAAACTGCATGATCTCACTTTTATGTGGAATCTAAAGAAGTAAAATACATAGAAGCAGAAAGTAAAACAATGGTTACCAGGGGTGCAGAGATGGGGAAATGGGGAGATATTGGTCAAAGGGTACTAAGTTGCAGTCATGTAGGATGAATAAGTCTAGAAACCTAATGTACTATAGTTGATGACTATAGAATGATGACTATAGTTAAGAGTACTGTATTAAACACTGGAAACTTGCTAGGAGAGTAGATTTCAGGGGCTCTCATCACACGAAAAAATATGGTAACTATGTGAGGAGAGGATATGTTAATTAGTTTGACTTTCATTTCCATATATACATATATCAAATCATCATGTTATACACTTCAAATATATAACATTTTTATTAAAAATTTTTACTATTTGGTCAAACCTCCTATCGTTCATAATAATACAGTTTGGCCATAAAAATAGATACAGGAATTTGCTTACATTTCCCTTTAAATTAGTAATGGACACCAAACATATGCACTCAAGATACCCTGAGTAAAGAATATCTATAATGGAAAAGAGTACGATAATATCACTTGTCATTCATCACAGCTTCAAGCAGAACAAAAAAAAATTGTAGAGTTGTATATTTTGCATTTATGTTTCACCCAAAATAAATTCCTCTTACTAACCCATCTCTATGCCATGTCCATATTAGCCTTCTGGTTGGGTTCAGCTCAGTATATTCTACTTCTCTTGAAAACTCTATCACTGTTTATTTCATGCCCATGACCATAGCCTTCTGAGTCCTTGCAGCCTAGTTGATCTGTTCATTTTGACCATCTTATCAAATGATAAGAAATGATAATAAACATAATCCAAATGAAAGAAACTGATTTTTTTCCCAGTCTGACTTACCTACAGCTATTAAGCAACGTCTGTATCAAATGAATGTCATCCTCATTTTCCAAAAGCAATTTTAATATTTACCATCAGAGATTATGCTTTTCTAAACAACAGAGACTCTGGAGAACTGTTTTGGGTTGATATATCATAAAATGGGCATCAATTCATTTTCTCCTAAATTTAGTTGGCCTATTGTTGCTGAGATTTTCAACTTTCTTTGCTTTTTGCATGACAGATTTATGTGAAAGATAATGCAAAGCCACATAAAATATGTCATCACATTAAACTTAACTCCCCCAGCATACCAGAAACTCTTGCATTTCCTACAACTAATAACCTTACACTTCTTGTGATTTATTTTGAGATTATATTTTGTGTACTTCTCAAAACATTCAGCTGTTTCTAAAGGCCAATTGGGGCTTGAGAGATTAATGAATCCTGAATCTTCAGTCTTAAAAAAAGAACAGTTGCACAGATGTTAAGAACATTTTGGGCATGAGAACTATGCCAAAAGTCTCAGTGCTGTCATATAAATGGATGCTAACTAGTGAAAGGCTATCATCCCACCATTCTCTCCTCTGAAGGATGTGGTCATAATCCACCATGTATCCTTCAACCTGTAAATTATTAACTATAGCTAAAAGGAGATTGAGGAAATTTCGTAGTGACTTTTTGTCACTCCTGATATTTAATATTTGCATAAATAAACTCTTGGAGATTTAAATGTCATCTTGTCCTTATGAAATAGGAGATTGAATTTTTATTTAAGTCACCTTATTCCTTTATTTAAGTCACCTTCACCAAGTGAAGGCTGTATTAGGCCAAAATCTGTTTGATGTGAGGGATGTGAGAGAAAACCATGAATAAACATGCATAGCAAGAGACTTTGGCAAGTTAAATCTAAAAATGGATGGAGAAAAAAACAGGAACAGGAAATGAGAGCAAAATAGAAAGAACATTGCAAATGATGGTATAACTCAGAAGGTCTAGGCATACTCATTCCCTATCTCTGTCCATTTCTTTCCCAGTGATGTGTCTCTGTTCAAAGAGCTGCTGTGGTGTTTGTCTCTAGTGTACAAATTACATATTAAGTTAAAAAACAAAAAGCATGTTTGAGAAACAAAATCGTTAATTTATCATGTAAATCAATAGTGTGTGAGTGGTATGTGTGTAAGTGATTGTGTGTGTGCACATGTGTATATGTACATGCACGTGTATACAGATCCACTATCCAGAACAAAATCTGAAGTGGCTCCTGTCCCAGGATACTTGCACCGCCCAAATGACCAGCCCCACAGTGAGATTCTTAGCTATGAGCATGTCCTAGGGAGAAGTGTCCATGCTCAGTTCAGAATACCTACACTCATATGCACACAAAAAAAAAAAAAAAGAAAGAAAAACCTTTAGAAATAGTTACCCATGTGAGTTCTAGTGAGTTCTAGTTATCCAGCTTCATACTGCGGGCATGCAAAAGAAGGTAAACACTGTATTTAATTTTACTTTTATTTCCTTCCTCATGATCTTTTGAAACTTTTCAATATCTGACAAGATCTAATTTAGGTTTATTTTGATATGAAATATCCAGAAGAAATTAAAATTTAAATATTTTCATTTTATATTGAAGCCTAATTATTTAATAAATATTTCATTCCTTGTTATATTATTAGGAATCAATCCTCATCATATTTCAGAACAAAATGTGTATTTGAAAGGTCTGTAATTTCTCAGATTTCTGAAACTTGTCCAAGTGAATTTTATAAAAAAGACTTCTCCTTCTCACCAATTTTATTCAATTTTTAATATCATAGATGACCTTAATACTGTAACTTTATAAATATTTTTGAAAGTTTAATAACAGATTTCTGTTAAGATTTAGATATAACTGTGTTACACTTTAAAAAATAGAGATTGGATTATATATGTGCACATAGACAAGAGTTCAAGATTTGAGTTTGTACACCAGAGAATTCATTCCTTTACCTTCAAAGTTGAACAATGAAATAACTTTCAATTTAGTAGAAAACCTTATTGTCCAGAATGTTCTATTTCCTACCCATGTTAGTCCTTCACTCATTTAAATAATAACAATAATAATAGCTCATAACCTGTGGTAGATAGTTTTAGTAACTATAACCTTCACCACCTCTTGTTATTATCCCTATGGCCATGTTATGTTTCATGGCAAGAGACTTTGCAGATGTAATTAAACTTATTAATCATCTGACCTTAATATAAGGCTATTACCCTGGATTACCTGGGTAGGCCCAGTGTAATCACATGAGCCCTTAACAGCAGAAGAGGAAGGCAAAAAAGTCAGAGAGATGTGGCAGAAGAAGTATGAGAGATTTAGAGCCAGAGACAGATTCAACATGCCATTGCTGGCTTTATGGATGGGCCCAAATGTAAAGGAAACAGAGACGTCAGCCATAAGGAACTAAATGTTGCCACTCACCAGAAGAAAGCTGGAAGCACATTCTCCTTCAGAGCTTCAGATAAGACCTAGGCTGGCCAATACCTTTATTTCAGCCTTGTAAGACCCTCAGCAGAGAACCCAGTAGAGTTTATCCAGACTGATCTACAGAGCTGTGAGATAATAATTGGGTGTTGGTTTAAGTCACTAAGTTTGTTACCACCACAATAGGAAACTAACACCCAACCATAGAGCACTTACCGTGAGACAGGCACTAAGCACTTTATGTATATAAACTCATTAAATCTTCACAAAAAACGTATAAGGTAATAAATACCTTATTTTAGGCCAGGAGATTAAGACACAGAGATTATAAGTAAACTGTCACACAAGTGGTAACTGTCAGGTCAGGTTGGAACCCAAACAGTCTGTGTCCAAAGACCATAATATTAAAAGTACCATTGTGCTATAGGGAAGTGAGTTTAGACTTAAACTAATGTGTGAGATCAGCTTATAAACAGAGGGAGAGAGAATGAAAGAGACGATAACATGGGGCGGAGAGAGAAGGGGGAGAATGTAAAAAGCAGAAAGGTGGCTGTCAGAAAATTGGGGGGAAAAAAAATCAGAATTCCAACTGCTTTCGTCTAGCATCCTGTCAGCAAAACTAAATGTTTCAGAATGGCTTATATATAAAACTTGGTTGACTCCCCATGAATTTTGACTATTTTCAATATGGTTTGGGGGTCAACACATATACTTCCCTGCAGTAAAGGCATCAGAGCATGGGATTCCATTGTAATGTCATATCTGTTCACTGGTCTGGATCCCCCAGTGGATTCGAAGCTCCTTGAGGGAAGGGACCGACTTCCACATTCACATCTTTAACACATCCCCGTACCTCAAAACAGATACTGAATTTGTAGGATAAATAGGGGAAAAAAATGAAATAAATGTTTTGAAAACTATAAAGTATTATTTTTTTAAAAGTAAGTCTTATTATACTATTCCTCAAATGACATTATTCCAAATTACTTTAATTCATAAAACTGGGAAACCAGCTACCAAACACATTTCCTCCATTTCCTCCAAAGATTCTGACACATGTGACCCATCCAATTAGGAACAACTCTCATCATTTCTCTTTGTTGCCTGTATGGTACTTTTCCACGGCTCGTGCTAATTTAGTTCTTGAATTCCATAAATACAAAAACTCAGTCCACAAAAGTTCAGTTTCAACAAGGCAAAGGGTAGGCCTGCCCTGAATTACTCCATGAATTTTTCCAGGTGGCTTTTCAAAATTGTATAAGATCTACCTGTCCATCACACATTTCCCTACATCAAGCAGCTACAAAAATTAAAACAAAAAGTTTTATTTAAGGGTCAGGAGACTTGGGTTTAAATATTGTCATTGCCACTCTTGGCAGGAAGTCTTTTGGGGTAGACAATTGCCCATATATTCTCAGCCTCAATTCTTCACCTTTATCAAATTTATAACATTATCCAACATTTCTAATTGTCAGGGACATTGTATTGAACATATGAGATAATATGTGTAAAAGTATTTTTATAACATTTAAATGGCCAAGAGAAAAAATTGTTTACCTCTCCCATGGGTTTCTGGATCTTTACTTTTAGCTAGATTCCACTGATGTATAAGAGATAAAAATGAATGTATGTGTGGTGCTTACTTTCTATATTTAAGATGCTGATTTACTGGTTTATGATTGCCATTCCTTACTGGTTCACCCACTGTCCCCTTCTGGATTTGTTTCAGTTAAATCATGAACTCTTAAACGTCCTTTTTTGACATAATTTCTTTGTCTTATCCAAAATTCTTCCCTCATCTTCAGGCTGATATAACATTCCACCTGTCTATGACTTATTAAATGAAGCCTCTGGATTTACAAATTGACCTAATTTTGCAATTTACCCAAATCCTTTAAAAAAACAACAACAAAAAAAAAAAACTCAGTCACACTATTTTGGTCTGATAGTCTACAATATATTCTTATCAGTTCTCATGATAATGAATGATATTTCTATCCAAAGACATTCCAATCCTATTTCATTTTTTTTATATAAAATTTCATCTTTTTCACCGTTCCCATAGAACATCACAAATTCTGCCTACCCATACTCAGTAATGTTCTTAAGCTCAAGGTAAATGCAGTGATATTTCCTAAAATTATGCTTACGATCTTTCCTGCCTAAAAAGTCTTATTTCGTTAGGGTAATGCCAGTAACTATGACAAATAAACCCAGAAATGTGAATGGTCTAATGGAATAGAAGTTAATTTCTCCCTAAATCCAGTCCAATTATTTCTGATGAGCAAGCAGTTTTCTTTATGTGTAAGTCAAAGACCATGTCGGGAATGTGTCATTTCCAAGGGCGTTATCATGTTTTGCATCCAGCCAGCCGAAAGAAGGGTGATACATATCATTTCTGCTCCATTCCATTAGCAAGAATCAGGCACCAGGCCTCATCTGGTTGCTGGGAGAGCTGGAAGATATTGTCTTCAACTAAGCAGTTGCTTCTAGGGATAATTCTACTTTGGAAGGAACGGAAGGATTGCTGGGCGTCTGAATAATAGAAAGAATTAGAAAACCAGAAACTAATGTGGCCTGAGGATCAAAAAGCAGACACCAGAACAAGTTTTCTCCCTAAGAAGAGAAGTTATAAAGGAGACTTTCCAAAAATATAGTTCAGAGACAGAATGGGACAGTCCTAAATCGTGGCCAAGATATAAATAGAAATTATACAGCCACGTAAAACTAATCAAGCGAGTCAAATTCCTTAGCATTAAAGAGCGGGACTTACACTGGTTACCTCCAAATACTGACTGTATTGCTTGCACCCACACACCCCTGAATAAGTTGAGGAGTTGTCTCGGGAGGTAGGCAGTCATGCTACACATAAAAGATGACAGAGAAAGAGAGCAGTTGTTTAACTTTGCAATAACAGCCTGGATTAAATGACCAACTTTCTTCATGTTCATCTGGAATATCAACAGAGCCTCACCATGGCTGACACCATGGATAACCGTTCACTGTTGCCTTTTTTTTATCTGTGGTGCAGCCAGGTGAGTCTGAGGTAGCCTGACAACTTTCACCTGCAAATTTGCTTCTTAAGCCGTGACCCTGTGCAGGAACTTCTTCCCTTAGGAGGCGACAGGTACTTCGCACATTCTTTAGGCTTGTGGCTCCTCATATTTGCCATGCTGTATATTATTGCCATCACTTATTTATTTTGTACCTGGAAATTTGGACCTCGTATTCCCCTTCACATTTCCCCCCTTTATTAATTTTTTCAATTACAGTTAATGTTCAAAAAATTAATAACAGAATTACCATATGACCCAGCAATCCCTTGGTATCAACCAAAAAAAATCTGAAAATATTTATCTGTAAAGATATATGTACCCCTATGTTCATCAGAGAATTATTCGTGGTGGCCAAGACATGGAAACAACCAAAGTATCCTTTGATAGATGTTTTTGTTAAAAACATGCATACACATGAGGAGATTATACTGTCACCTAATTTGTGAATTATTTGAGGCTACAGCCTAAAGGATCAGCTGTTATAGTGGACACTTCTACATTGAGAATGAATTTAAATTGTGAGTTTGTGTGACATTGGCCACAAAAGAGCCTTCAGGTAATAACTGTTGTTTGCTCCTGACTTGGTCTACATTTGAATCTAGGATTTAGATTGACATTGTAGAATATTTTATAATACATTTAAATAATATCAAACCTAAACAAGGGCTCCATTTATTTTGTTTTTCCTTTTGCACAAGTTAAACTTAATTTTGTAATGCTTTTAGGTATTTGGGAATCATGAAGCATTTACTTAAATCAGCTTCAATTTCATTACCTTTCCATAATCTAAATATGTACATAATTGTTCCAGTTTATTTTTTAACTTACAAGGAAACTCACAAGGACAAGTTTGGCACACCTTCACTTGTTCTGAGTTGTTTACATGGTCAGATTTGGTTATTAAGGCTTAGATCCAGTTTACATTCACAGCTCTGGGCTGGGGCTTTCTTCTGCACCTCTGCCAATTCTGTGGGGGCATCAAGAGAGGCATTATGTTCATGTGATATGAGGCAAAACCACTGAGCTCATCCAAGTGTCAAACTCCGGGAGAGAGTGAGGGGCTGATCCTTGTTTCTTCCTTCCCAATGTGTAAAAATAAACACCCCAGTCTCTGGCTTCTCTGATTGTACCAGTCACAAGTTGTCAGATGATTCCTTTGTTCCTGAACACTTTTAATAACTGAAAATAACAGTTTTAGCCTCATCTTGCTAAGGCGGGTTATTTTATCCAAACTATTTCTAGCAATTCCAAATTTTAAGTTTCTGAGTTCTGAGTGGCAGGAAGTTAACTAACCTTTAAAAAAAAAAAGAAGGAGGAGGAGGAGGAGGAGGAGGAGAAGAAGAAGAAGAAGAAGAAGAAGAAGAAGAAGAAGAAGAAGAAGAAGAAGAAGGAGAAGAAAGAATGTCAAAAGCAAAAGCTAAACATTTCTTTGTCAGACTTAAGTCTTGAAGGAAATTTCTAAATAAAAATTCTGAGTTAAATATTGCAATTTTTTTCTAATTACCTTTTTATAGAATGTGTATTTTAAAATAATGACTATTAAAAATATAGTTAACTATCAATGTTATATTAGTTTCAGAGGTACACCATAGTCATTCAATACTTATATATGCAGAAAAGTAATCACCATGGCAAGTCCAGCAATCATATCCACAGTATTATTGACTATATTTGCCATGCTGTATATTATTGCCATCACTTATTTGTTTAGTACCTGGAAATTTGGACCTCGTATTCCCCTTCACTTTTCACCCCTTTGTTAATTTTTCAATTACAGTTAACATTCAAAAAATTAATAACAGAATTACCATATGACCCAGCAATCCCTTGGTATCAACCAAAAAAAATCTGAAAATATTTATCTGTAAAGATATATGTACCCTTATGTTCATCACAGAATTATTCATGGTGGCCAAGACATGGAAACAACCAAAGTGTCCTTTGATAGATGATTGGATAAAGAAGATGTGGTATATATACACAATGGAATACTACTCTGCCATAAGAAAAGGTGAAATACTGCCATTTGTGACAACATAGATGGATCTTGAGATTATTATGCTAAGCAAAATAACTCAGACAGAAAATGTCAAGAACCCTATGGCTTCAATAATGTGTGGGATATAAAACTGAAAGCAAAAAAGGAACAAGACAGACAAACAAAAACTCATAGACACAGGTAACAGTTCAGTGGTTACCAGAGGGTAAAGGGGGAGGGGGAGATAGTGAAAGAGGGAAATGGAGATCAAATATATGGTGAGGTAGTATAGAAACATACACTTGAAACCTATATAATTACTAACCAATGTCACCCTAATAGATTAAAAAAGAAGAAGAAATGCAACAGATTTCTGTATTGATTCTGTATCCTGCAACTTTGCTGAAGTTATCTATTAGTTCTAATAGTTTTTTGGTGGAGTCTTTAGGATTTTCTACGTATAGCATCATGTCATCTGCAAATAATGAAAGTTTTACATCTTCCTTTCCAATCTGGATAACTTTTATTTCTTTTGATTATCTGATTGCTGTGGCTAAGACTTCTAATACTATGTTGAATAGAAGTGGTGATAGGGGGCATTTTTGTCTTGTATCAGGTCTTATGGGAAAGGCTTTCAGCTTTTCAGCATTGAGTATGATATTACCTGTGGGTTTGTCACATGTGGCCTTTATTATGTTGAGATATATTCCTTCTATACTACTTTGTTGAGAGTTTTTATCATAAAAGGATTTTGAATTTTGTCAAATGTTTTTCTGCATCTATTGAGATGATCGTATCATTTTTATCCTTTATTTTGTTGATGTGATGTATCTCATTGATTGATTTATGAATGTTGAACTATCCTTGCATCCTTGGGATGAATCCCACTTAGGCATGATGTGTAATCCTTTTAATGTATTGTTGTTTCTGGTTTGTTAATGTTTCGTTCAGAATTTTTGTATCTATGTTCATCAAGGATATTGGCCTGTAATTTTCTTGTTTTGTAATGTCTTTATCTGGTTTTGGTATCAGGGTAATACTGGCTTTATAAAATTAGTTTGGAAGCATTTTTTCTTCTTCACTTTTTAAAAAATAGTTTAAGAAGGATATGTATTAATTCTTCTTTGAATGTTTGGTAGAATTCACCTGTTAAGTGATCTAGTCCTGGACTTTCATTTGCTGGTAGATTTTTGATTAGTGCTTTAATTTCATTGCTAGTAATTGGTCTGTTTAGATTTTGTATTTCTTCCTGGTTCAGTCTTAGAAGGTTATCTACTTACAGAAATGTATCCATTTCTTTTAGATTCTTGAATTGTTAGCATATAATTGTTCATAGTATTCTTTAATGATTCTTTGTACTTCTGTGGTGTCAATTGTTACTTCTGTTTCATTTGAAATTTTATTTATTCGGGCTCCCTCTCTTTTATTCTTGATGAGTTTGGTTAAAGGTTTATCTATTTTATTTATCTTTTCAAAGAACAAGCTCTTAATATTATTGATCTTTTCAATTGTTGTTATTGTTGTTTTTTATTTCTATTTTGTTTATTTCTGCTCTGATCTTAACTATTTCCTTCCTTCTGTTTTCTTGGGTTTTGTTTGTTCTCCCTTTTCTAGTTCCTTTAGGTGTAGAGTTAGATTGCTCATTTGAGATGTTTCTTGTGTCTTAACGTAGGCCTGTACAGCTATGAATCTCCCTCTTAGAACTATTCTTGCTGCATCCCATAAATTTTGAAAAGCTTTGTTTTCGTTTTCAAGGCATCCAGGGCACTGGCCTACTGAGCTGGAGCAGCTGCAGGTGGGGAGGCCAAGTGCGTGTGATAATGCCCTGATCCTGGTTGCTCCTTTCGTTCAGACAAAAATGGGCTCAGGTGATGTTTCCCTGAAAACACTACAGAAACCTTGCAGGCAGACCAGAGCACCTGGATAAAGCACCCGGCACACCCTAGGGAGATAGAGAGGGATCTAAACAGTGGTGCTCGCAACGCTTCCTACCCCGGAGAATTGTCTCTGTTTCCAAAGAGCTCTTTTGGCTATACCATCTTCTCTACACGGTTTCCCTCAGGTTTGTTGTACTGAAAGTGGTTCCCTGGAGAAGAGACCTCTATGCCCGCTTTGTGTGCTTGGTAGTTTTATAAAGCCACTTGGAGCCAAACAGTCACGGCACCTGGGGCTCTATCCTGTCCACTGGAGCAGCTCTCGCCAGGGAAACCAGGTAGGTGTGGTCATGCCCTGTTGTTCCTGCTTTCTCACTTTGTTCTCTTTGTTTGGAAGCAAAAGGTTCTAGGCAATGTAGCTGGGAGATCTAGCAGGTAGGCTAACGCCCCTGAATAGAGCGCCCCCTTGCCCTAGAGAACATAAACAATGGTGCTCACCAGCTCCTCCAACTCCGGAGAGTCCCCACAGGCCCTTTGGCTTCCTTGGATTCTTTCTCTTGTTTGTTTGTCAGAAGTTGTTCATTCAGTGCGAAGTTGTCTCACAGAAGTAATTGCTACCTACTGTGTTTCCCCGAAAATAAGACCTAGCTGGACCATCAGCTCTAATGCGCCTTCTGGAGCAAAAAGTAATATGAAGCCCGGTCTTATTTTAATATAAGACCGGGTAATATAATATAATATAATATAATATAATATAATATTAGCAGATCTTATATTAATTTTTGCTCCAAAAGACACATTAGAGCTGATGATCCTGCTAGGTCTTATTTTCGGGGAAATACGGTATATACATGTAGCTTTTATTTTGCTAATGGGAAGGGGTGAGTTTAGTTAGCATCCTCCTACACTGCCACCATCTTGGACTTCCAAATATTGCAAATTTAACATTATTTTAGTCTTTATCCATTCATTAACTAGGAAGTTCTTCTTGATCATTTCTATTATCTAGATACTGGATTATACAAAAGAAGTAGCACTCAATTCCTATTTGAGACTTTAAGCTCTCATGGGAGAGATAAAATTCATACACATGAAATACATACAGAATGAGTAAGGGTGAACAGCGGGGTACTGGTTTAAAAGTAGCAGGTGTTTGGAACAAAAGAGAGATCGGTGAAGATCAACATAATAAAAGAAAGTTTTATGGAGGAAGCAATGTTTGAACGAGGCTTACAGGATGAAGAACAGCGGATGGCAGTAAGCAAGGTGATTAGAAACAACGGCTCTGTAGGAAGCCGACCTCAGCAGTCCTGCAGCTGGGGAGCTGTGGGGCTCACAGAAGATAGCTTATTACCTTTCTAAACTTCATCTTCCTCATCTATATAATGGTGTTAATAATAATGGTGCCTACTTCATAGTTTTATTTATTTTGTTGTAGAGAATGGCAAAATATAAGTAAAGTGCTTAGCCATTAATGTTATCCATGAGTATTATTAGGCAGAGAGATGGGAAAGATATTGAGGAAAGAAAGAATAAGTCAAATAACAAAGATGGGATGGAGCTAATATACAGATCTGATTGGCCAAAGTGCAGGGTATAAGGGTGGAGTCTAATAAGAATAAAACCAAATAGATAAAGTAGCAGCATGTCAAAGACAGCTTACAAGCTTTCTATACATTTTCAGACATTCATTCAAAAGATAAGTAGCGTCTGCTATATACAAGGTACTGTGCCAGGTCCTGGGGATTCCATGGTGAATAGACTAATATTCCTGCCCTCATAGGGCATCAGTCCTTCAGGGAATATATACATCAAAAAATAACAAGTGGGAAAAGGGAAATACAAAAGTTTGGAAGGTGTTTATATTATTCTGGATTTTATAAAAGTTGATGATATTAAAAAGAAAGATTTTTCTGACCATAAAAATAATTATAACCGACCTGTACGAGATAAGGTATATGATTACATACAATATACAATTCCCTAAGAGAAAAAAACAAAATTACTCTGTCTACATAGCACTAATCAATCAATCTGACAGAAAAAAAAATCAGTCAGGTTTATAAAACCAACAGGGAACTTGATCAAACTTTTGATGTCATATAGACACCGCTTCAGTTCTTAAAAACCCTTTGAAACCTGCATAACCAGCTCTGTCTTTTCTCAAACTTGGGCAGCTCAATCAATGTATTCCTGTTATTCTGGTCTGAACCTATTCACATTATAGCTATGAATATATAATTCCTGCAGCCCATGATGCCTTTCTTTACCTCAGTATGCTTGTGTTTTTCTTCCCCCACATTCTTTTCTCTGTGCTACAAGATAGTATGTGGCCAAAATCTCTTTCCTTGCACACTGGCTTTTTCATAAAACCTAATTCAATTCAAAGAATATTTTCTATGTACCTACTATGTTCTGAGTACCTATTATCTTCCTATCTCTGAAAGAGCCACTAACTTGGGTTTTATTCTTTCCTGGGATGTAATATTGCCATAAGCATGGAGACTGCACACAAGATAGTCTTAATAAAGGTAGAGTTACAGTTGGTTAAATATTACACACATATATTCTACATATCAGAGCTATTTCCAACCCCGGCTGGCTGATTCATATAAATAGTGCCTTTTAAAACAAACCTTATGTATTAGTCAGGATAGGCTAGCTTTATATGCAATAACAAAAACCCCCAAAGTTTCCATGATTTAACAGAGCAAAGGTCTATTTCTCATGCATATCACATGACCCATATTGTTCAACAGGAGAGCTTGTCTTATGGTAGCCACTCAGAGACCCAGGTGGACAAAAGTTCAACCTTACTATAAGCTGCTATCTCACAAGAGCCTTCAGATTTTAGCTGGGTAGAGAAGAGAACAAAAAGAGTTACTCACATGCTCTTCTGTGCTTTAGGTCAGAGGTGATGCAAGTCACTTCTGACTCGTTTTCTTGATCAGAGAATGTTACATGTTTGTCTAACTATAATGGGGCAAAGACATGCAATCCTCCCATGCTCTCAGAAGGATTGAAGGACCGTCAATGTTAGCAAATAATATCTATCATATCCTATGAGACAAATCAACCTGCCCATTTAAGAGACATGCTCCACAGAATGCCATTTGTTTGCAGCAGAGACATCTGAAGTGAACTGAACTGCAACATTTAACAATTCTCAGATCATTTGTCACGTAACAACTTTGTGTCAGCTTCACTACCTCAAACATCCCCATTTCATAAACAACACTCAGATAAATTCTCAAATAGCTACCAAATACGGTGAATGAACATAGTTCTCTAGCATTTTAAGAGGAATGACAGCTTCATGACACAGACTAGATTTCCTCAAAATATCCATGGAACATGTCCTTTTCTACTAATTCACTTCAAGAGACTTCAACATCTTTTAGGGAAATCAGTTTCTGATTCTATTCCAGGAGAAATTCCATAACATCAAATTGTTTAGACTCTCTTTGATTTTACTCGCATAATGTTCCCATAAACCTAGAATATCAAAATAACTGATTATCATTTCTAGGGTGATTGTTTTTCTAAAGGTTGGCATGGGGCTAACTTAGAAGCACAGGTCATCTAACATGTGTTACGCATAGCAGGACTGACGTATCACTACAGCTTAAAAAGAAAAAGCCAGTAAATGGATCTAAAATAAAACTCTTTAGCTCACCAATGGTAACTTAAAATAAAATATAATCATGTTCATTAAGAACTTCAAATTTAGAGACTGAAAAGATATAGACCATTTTCCAGAAAGGATCCTGTCTCTTAAAAGGTATTGTTCTCTTCATTCAGAGCAGGTGTATTTGCTCTATTTTTAACTTCTGTCATTTGCATCAGTTGGGTTATATACTTGTCAGTTTTTTGCACCATGATGTAAACACCTTTACTGGTGATAATCACTGTGGTCTTTTTTATAATGATTATAAAATAAGAATGATACTTTGCACTGTGTACTTTTCTTCTAATCAGCTCAAAGCTTATGTCACAATCAATAGGATAGCTTTTATATTGCTATTGCAGGCTTTCATTGACATTCTAACACAAGCAGCTGTCATAAACCAGCCAAAGAAGAATGAGACCATTATGTTGGTCTTATTGATTTAAACTAAGTGAAAGTGGCCCATATGTCTTCAAGTCCTTTTAGCACAACGTCAGTTATGACTTAAAACTGTTTATTGAGAAGAAAGATAGGAGATTCAATTTTTTGTCTATTTAAAACACGTTTCTGCTCTTTTTATAGAAATAGAAGGATGAGTTCTCTTCAAGGGTTTTTTCTAGAATTGTATGCTCTGCACTGAGCTGTCTTATGAGAAATTGTCCACCCTGCATAATTCCATGATGTTAATTTGTCTGAATGGATATTCCATTGATGACCTCCATCTCACAATCTCATTTACTGAGTGAAACACCCAGATGTCCTAATCTGCTCATTCCCTTTACTCAGTTTATTTAACCGATTTGAGACTGTTGATTCACTTGGGTATTGAGATTGTATGTCTCAGTATGGATTCTCTGCATGTAAAGCTTAAGACAAGGATAGGATGCAGGTTATTTAGTTAAGGGGTGACCTCAAAAACGGGGAAGGAGCAAGGCGGAGGAGGGGGGAAACAATACAAAAATATGTTAGGTGCAATACGGCCAGACCTCTAGAAGCAGGGAGAATGCATCCCACATTGTTCCATTAGAAGGATAGGAGGCCAAAACACCCACTAGCTTACTTGGGTCATTAATACCCAGTATATTCCTGAACTAGTTTTGTCCATGGGCTGAGCAGGAGCTGTAGCTTTGGAAGGTGTCTCAGGTAGAAAATGGGAAAATACATGGGGAGGATTTGATGCAGGATGTGGTCAGCATGAAGCTAAGATTGCAAAAACTGTGCCCTGCAGCTGTGTCTAAAATCAGAGATAGAGTGAAGAGTGAGAGATATGGAACAGCAGAAGTGGATGCTACAATATAGACTTGGTATTAATATTAAACACTTAAAATTAATTTGTCATATTTTCTTATGAAACATATAGCATATATTGGCATACACAAAGTGATACTTTTTTGTAAAATGTACAGTTCAAAGATATTGAAGGACTTGAATGCCCTCCAGATATTATGACTTAGGCCTTAGAAACTTTAGATACCATCTTGTTACTATAATTAAGGATACTGTATAAACGCTCTTTTTCCATCATGCCTCTCCGTTAAAATGGATGTTTAATACCTTTGAGCGTAGTAAAGAAGAAAGACCATTGCTGGTCTCTTATACAAATTTCATCTGTGCCTACCTGTGAGACATTCAGTGCATAGACTGTGGATGCAGTCCTCTACCTGGCAACATCCCCTAAGCTGCCAGAAATGTCACAGAGACAGACATGGTAGAAAACAGTGCAGTTTATCATGTTATTATGTAGCTTTAAAACTTTGCTTTTTGCTGTGGCAAATCCATTAGAAATTATTGCAACATATGTGTTTCACTCATCTATTTGTACAAACATGTACTATATATTACAAAATATCGGCATTTATTGGTTATTTTATCTGGTTCATGAATATCTTTTAAGCTCTCCAAGGCAGGGACTATATTTTGTTTATCTTTATGTATCCAAGCACCCAGCCAGTAGAAGCTGAATATATACTCATGGAATACAAAATTGTCATCCAACAAATATTACAGAGGAGAGAAAAAGACAAAAAGTATTATTGAGCACTCACTATGATGGGAACTATATTAAATACCTCATGTACATTATTTAATGTAATTCTGTCAATAACCCTAAGGTAGGTACTATTATTAACCCTGTCTCACCAATGGGAAACTATGATTGAGAAAACGTAATACCTGGACAAAAGCTATACAACCAGTTGGTAATGGAATGAGGATTTAAATCAAGACATCCAGACAGTTGGTGTTTGCAGAATATCTTTATAATATCTTTCCTGCTTCGGAGAAGGCTAGAGAGGAGGCAATGGTATTTAGAGTTTGTGAAACCATTCTCTAATATAACACAATGTCCTCCCCGAAATCATGCACTTCTGGCCTTTGGTGCTCTCTCTTCTACTTGTTGTATGTACGTTTGCCATTTGCTCATAAAACTGCACCTTTGCCACATTTTTGGATTAATTCCTTTCCCTTATCAGGTTAGCACAAATATCTCTTCTTATCCTCAAAAAGGAGTACTACTGAGAATTACATAACGACAGCAAAATGCTGAAACTGCAGAGGCAACATGCTCTGACTGCTATTGTGGTAACACTTTCTGAAGCAGCATCACTTAGTGGTTATGAGCCTGGACTCCAGTCAGACAGCCAGAGTTCCATTCCTGGCCTTGTTCCATGACCTTGGGCAGGGTATTTAACCATTCTGGGCCTCAATTACCTCATCTGTATAATGGGGATAATAATAGTATCTACCTTATTGGGCAAGTCTGAGGATTAAATTAGTAATTACATGTAAAACTTAGAGCAGAGTGCCTGGCACATAATAAGCTCTATATGAGGGAATCTGTTAAAAAAATACAAGCTCATTGAGGAGTATAAATGCTGGATTTTCCATTTATCCCAGTCCATAAATTCTTTGAACAAGGAGAACTTGAACATTTGTCAACAGGAAAAAAATAGTAGTTATAAAAAAGCCCAAAACAAAATAAAATCTCATGTACTAGTCTCAGTATGTAATTTCTGGAAGATAAACTGTCTTCAGCATTGCTCTGAAAAGCCTTTCTTGACTTGAACACCTCTCTCTCCCTCCTTCCCCCTCCTCACTTTCTCTCTCTCTCTCTCTCTCCCCCCCCCCCCATTACTTCAGACCTTTACTATTCTACTTCATTTACATAAACATCTCCAGAGTTAATTCCTTGACATGGTTTCCTGGGAAATGTCTGAAGACAAAGAACGCATTATAACATACACGGGACAAATACTGTGTAGTCCAATCCCTGTGGTTTCTGATTACCTCCTAAACACCTTGCCTCGGTCAGGCAGGACTTGTCCTCTAGTCTTATCTGTTTCTTTTAACATTGACTGCCCTCACCACCTGCAAAAAGAACAGCTTGAAAAGGTTAATTATTAACTTCAAAAAAAGTCACTTCAAACACTTGAGAAGTCAACACAGACGAGGGAAAACCCCAGTAAATGGTGTATAGTCACACTTGACATTGACTTGATCATTTTATGTATTCCTTTCTTCTGTCTTGAAAAACAATAGGTCAATTCAGTTTTATGATATCTGAGATATAAACGCCTATGAATTTGAGACGTGCCGGTGTAAAAATTATTGGTTAACTGTGATCATCTTATTTATAGTCATCTCCAAAGACCTGTGAAGGTGTCCATTATTAAAGGAAATCTAGATTGAGAAGTTTTGCCTTCAGCATATATAATTTGCCTATGTTGTTTCTTTGCACATGCTTGTTTTAAGCTAAAAAATTTCTAGATATTTGACTATTTTTTTAATTGTCTGTGAAATTGAGTATGCAGTAAATCATGATGGACAGTTTTACCATGTCACAGATCTCTACTATGGGACTGAAGAGTTTCAACACAAGATACCAAACCTGTCAGAAATTATGTCTTCTGTTTTTTCAAACAAAATTTCAGGTCACTTTGGTCCACATGTTCCTTCAAGTAACTGTAAAAATAACTTGGAGATTTCTAGATATCAAATATTTATAGTATGGATATTGGGATCTTTTCAAGCTCCCAAGAATTTAATACATTTGACACATATTTTAAGTGGCTAAAATATACAAGAGCCTGCCCCACTCCCTGTCAAGATTAAAGAAAGCAACTAACAATAGCTAACATTTACTGGATACTCAGTTTGCGCAGGTCACTAAGCACTTTCTGAGTATTAATTCATTTACTTGCTCACAACCCTATAAGAAGGTGGTATTATTTCTCCCATTTAAAAGATGAGAGAAACAAAGCCAAGAGAGGAAAATGATTTGCCAGAAGTCACATCTCTGGTAGGAGGTAGAACCAAAATTTGAACCCAGGCTGATTCTAGAGCAGCTCCATTCATATTTTATTCTGGCCTTTGAGGAGCTGTCAGTATAATGGGAAGAAGAAAGGGAGTAGAATAAAACCTATAAATAACCATAAAGCCAGCCATAAGATGTGGAAGTGAAAATGTCATGAAGTTGAAAAAAGAAGGCACTTCACCTATTTTTATCAAAACTGAAGTCTTTCAAAGACAGTGGCTTACTGACTGACGCATTAAGGATGGTTTGTACTGCAGGAGTTGGAGGTGGCTCAAGGCTTTCTCAGTAGAAGGAAAGGTAAGAACTGAGGCACAGAGAAGGGGTAATAAGAGGCATGTTGGGGTGACAGCAGGTAGTTCAGTTTGGTGAGGTACGGGATACAGAAAGAGCAGTCATGGTAGGTAAAACTGGAGAGGTAAAATGAGGTTTAAAAATGATGAAGAACATGAAATGCGAGGTGAAAGACTTTTACAACTGAGCAATGTAGAGATTTTAGAACTTCTGAATGAGTGAAATGATTAAAACACTGTCGGGGAAATACTTAACTAGCACCAGAATTTTATTGTATTTATCATCTAGTCCACTTTTAATTCCAAACTATGTAAGACGAAATAGCTATACTAAGAATAGAAAATTTAAAAAGGTAAAATGGAAGTGAGATGTACTTTTAGTAAGACCAAGGAGGAGCTAGTTACTAGAATGGTTATCAAATTAAATCTAAGTAAGTGGTTTGCAGGATGGCCTGGACAGATGAGAAGTTGTGGTCAGCGGTCATTTGTTCCACTCCCTGGCCACACTTTAGAATCACCAGCGGCACTTTCAATATCTCAATGCCCAGGACACATCCCAGTCCAATTAGATCAGTAGCTCTGAGATTCCAGTTCAGATGTCAGTATTTTTAAACCTCCCAGAGAGATTTTATATGCCACCAAGGTTGAGAACTATTGCTCTAGTAAATTAATAAGGGTTTGAACTTCACATCTGGCCGTGAGAATGGAAAAGAAGGAAAAAATATGAAAAATAGTTTTAAAGGAAAATGAATAGTGCTACAAAAATTGTTCCCACAGCTCCACTCATTTAAAAAAAAAAAACCTCCCCTTTCACGTTCAATAAAGAAATTTAGAAAATCTGACAAGTTTAATCAGAACATACTCTTAGAACTCCATTGATACCAAGGCAGAAGTTTGCCCAGGGTGGGTCGCTTATGTGCCAGCCCCTCACTCTCCTTGTCTGTATGTTTTAGTTACTAACACCTCTCTTCTTAATAGGGATTTTTAAGACCACCGAATGCAATAATACAGGATAGAGAACTCACATGAAAAGGCAGCACTAGATTCATGTAAGCTGTTACTTTAAACAGAATCAAACTTAGGTTCACATTAAACACATCGTTTCTACTTCCTTGGCATGATAAACTAACTGTGATTCCATGGTGTAAAAACACCTTTTGAAGTTGTTTCTGGCATTTCAATAGGTAGAGCCCTAAATTCTAGATCCGTCGGTTATGCTTATTGCTCTGCCAATGGAGTTGGTGTTTGCTACTTACCTTTAAACAACAGTAGCAACAAAAGCTGCCTATTTTGTTAATCACATATAGCGTCAGCTATGGGTTACCTTTGATTGAATGAGTAACTGTTGGAAATAGCAGAGGGATTCGTCCCTTCTGTCTTTGTGAGCCTTTCCCGGGTTTTACATGGGAGCATTCAAACTGGCTGTGAGGACCAGTCAAGTACAGTGACTCTAGCCTTTGACTACTGACCCCTATTACTCATAGAAGTTGCTTTCAAATAAGTTCTAACATGCTACCTAACTTTAATTAATCAATGTTCTGTTATATTTTTAGCAGCATATAAGGAAAATGGATTGGAAAAGGGACACAATGAGTTTGAAACATCCCCTTTAAAAACACAGAGCAATTCCAACTTGCCTCACACCATTATCTTTCGAAATCTTATCCAGTCTCACAATTATGAATATTAATAAATTTTATCCAGTACTTTATGTTACCAAAATGGTTTGCAATCACATTTAGTTAATCCTCATAAAATCCCATTGAGGCATACTAAGTGTTAATACTCTTGTTTCATAGCTGGAGAAATCAAGGTTCAAATACATTAAAAAACTTGTAAGTGATTAAACAAGCCAGCTGAAAAGTAAGAGTGAGAGTCTATGTAGCCTCGTTCCCTTCTGCAGCGCACTGCCCTCCCTAACAAATGTCCATGTTCAAGTGCTCCACTGGACAAATCATTTTTCCTGTAACTCCAGGTCCTGTTTGGGCCAAAAATCTTTATATTTGGTAATAGGTCTACTAAGTCACCAAAAACAGAATTTTTGAAAGGTTACTTAAGTTCCCTGTAATTCAAACATCTTTGTAAAAAAAAATACTGATCCAGAAAACTGAGAAAGTGGGTCTAAGATAATCCCTGAATCACACATTGTTGAAGCAGTTAAGAAGCAGACCGCCAACTGACAGGTCCAGCCCAAGGAAAAACTTATAGATGTGTGTAGTTTGCCTTATTTTCCTCTTTCATCCTTCCCAACTGTATCAGTGTTTAACCAACAAAATTTATTTATTCAACATACTGTTACAGAGAGCCTATTACGGGTCAAGCACTTCATGAAATACTGGAAATATATGAGGATGAATAATAAATACACTATCCTAGCCGTGTGGTTCACAGCTTGGTAGGGGAGATAGATATATAAACAAATACCTCAGACTACAATGTGCTATATACTGGAGCTCAGTTGGAAGCAAAGTGGGGTGAGAACACAAATGAAACACCAATTATGTGCCTAGAGGAAGTGGGGAATGTCTATAATAAAAGAGTCCTCTCAGCGAGGTCCTAAGTGAGTAAGTCGAGTTTGCCAAGGAGAGGATACAGCACATTAAGGGGGAATAAAAATGACATTCTTTCTCAGAATGCTTAATTACATTCTAACAGAATTCTAAATCATAACTAGAAAGCACAAGCAGTGTTCTCCTGAGCTGGGGCCTTCTCTGCCACTTTCTCCAAATCACAACATAATCCATATTCAGCAGCTCATTATACATTTTCTATTCCACAGCCTAAGTCTAAGTATTAAGGGGCCATGGAAAAATCATATGGTAGAAAGAAGGAAGGTTGTGAAGTTGAGAATCTCAAATTCAAGGTCATGAGTTAGGGGGAGGGAAGGTCAGGGAGAAGAAAAGAGATGGAGAGATGGAATATAGGAGGAGGAAAAGAGACAAGCAGCAATTGGCATTAGTATTTACAAAGTAGTTTTCTTGGATATGATTACATTTGGACTGGACCTTATGAGGTTATTGTATCAAATGAATTAATGGTTGTGAAAGTGCTTTGTAAAATGGAAGAAACTTACAAATAAGAGCCTTTATTATTGAGAGTGAGCTACAGCCTGTAATGGAGATGGGTCCCATGCTCCCCAGGTCCGAATGCAGCTGTGCTCTAGCACTGCCATATCTGAAGGGAAGACAGAGATGAGAGGAGGTCTGGGAAGATCTGAAAGAGCATATGTGTGCACGGGGGTGTGACCTCCTTCAGCTCTGTTGCATTGCAGAGAATTTCCTGTGCCAGCTCAGCCATAGCCTGCCTTTCCTACAGGATATCAAGCTCCAAGTTTACAGTTCCTATCAGGGAGTCTCTTTGTTTGAACAAAGCCTCATTTGTTAGGAAGTGTCACAGATCAGCGTGTATCAGATGCAAGATTGAATGTCCCTCAAGCACAAAGACATGCAAAGCTATGCCAGGATACCAGCAATGGGGCTTTTCACCATGAGAAAACAGATGGTCAGAGTGAAAAAGGCCAGTCTTTATGGAAAAGAAATTCTTCCAACCCACCCCCACCCCCGTGCCCCACTCCTCTTTCTCCCCCCTCCCCTGCTCTTCTTTCACTCCATTGCACTGACAGGAAAACATTCGATATGCTGCAACATCATCTGATGTTTGTGTCCTTTTAATTAAACCAAGAGATCTGGAATAGGGATGCCCTTGTCTTTGTGGAGAAATGATTTCAGAAAGAAGATAATAGAACCTCTTTTTCTTCAGGCTTGCAAGAGGCTTGTGTGTAATTTGTCCTTTGCAAGAGCAATCAAAGATAACCGGTACGCAATTGATTACGGGCTTTGTGTCCTTTTAATTACTTGTTTCTACACACTGGTTTAGTTACATGCTGAAAGCAGATCCCTCTGAGTTCTCTCTAAGCTGTAGTGCTTTCTTTTGCTTACATGGTTTAATAATAAAGCTATTAGTAAGCCACCACCACGTAGAACAATCCTATCAGACTAGGGTAGATCTTGAATCTTGCCTTTTTAAAATTCTTTCAATAGGCTATTAGATGTTTTTATGGAAAACAAGATTAAAGAATGCTACATCATTGCTTAACTATACAAAAATATTCTACAATTTCAGGAGAGTAAAGTCTTCTCATTCCCAAAGTAGAGTTTACAAAGACAGAACGGTTAGAATTTATATAGCAGGTATTTAGTTTGCTTTTTTTCTTAATTGACAAAAATAGGAATAAACAGTTTTCTTTCTTTTTACTGAACACTAATCTGTTGACTGATATAACTAAATTCCTTCGAAAAAAATCATTGAAAGAAAAGCCTAAAAAGTTAGCACAATACATAGACCAGATAATTATTGTTTGGATTCCATGTACTGAAATGTCGTCAAATCAGTAAATGCCAGAGTGCCAGATGAAAATACAGGAACAATTTTATTATTTTAAGTTCTCTACTTAAAAGCTAGACAATTAAAAAAGGAGCTTTCTAATAATAGAAAACTGACTAAATTTATATGCCACTATTACCTGCTACTAACTTATGCCCTAGAGAGAAAGAAAAGCTGAAGGTTGTAACCACATAAAAGAAACCCATCTAATGTCAATATGTGGACTCTGAGACTATAGCTGCTGAAATAGGAAATGAATGGAAAGCTTAACAAAGTGTGTGGTCCCCACTAAGGACACTAGATCCACGGGCCAGGCTCCGCTTTATCGAATCTCCGTAGATATGAATTCATTGCAAATGGTGAAACTACCCCAAATTCTGGGAAAACTTCTGAGTCTAGATCTCCACCCACCTACCATGCTTTCAGGTCCTTTATGCATCACTTCTGCCACAGTGTTAGGTTCCTCCTCCTTCCCAGGAATGTTCTGCTTCACAGGCATGTGTCTGCCTATGAGGTATACCATGTATCCTCAACAACATGGGAAATACTGAAACTTACCTTCTTTGAAGTATGGTTCCTTCTGACAGAGAACTTACAGTCTAGGCAAGGAAATGAGTCTTGAACAAATGAAATCATGAATGAAAAATGAACATTATGAGTTCTCACTTAAAAAAGAGGAGGAAGTCAGTATACAAAGAGCAGATGGATGAGGTCGCATGGAGTATGTGGGATGTAAGGATGGTGAAGCATAAATGGGTATAGAGCAGATTAGCAAAGGAAAAGAATGGAAGAGACAGCATTCCAGCATGGCTGCATGAGGCGATAATGTATAGGACAGGAGGTGTGCATGGGGAGAAGTAGGAAATGAACACTATGAATGAGATGAAGCTGATTATAAAGAATCTTAAATGTCACTAAGAAATATTTATCCGGTGTTTTCTGTGTGGTAAATGTTGAACTAAGCATTGGAGATTACAAAAGGAATAAGACGTAGTCTCTACCCCCATGAAATTCATCACCGGATGGAAAAGACAAACTGAGTACACCAACCATCA
Source organism: Rhinolophus sinicus (assembly GCF_036562045.2). Lineage (NCBI taxonomy): Eukaryota > Metazoa > Chordata > Mammalia > Chiroptera > Rhinolophidae > Rhinolophus > Rhinolophus sinicus. Next base: position 134,178,204 of record NC_133753.1, on the reverse strand, counting down.
AAAATTATCATGTATTGATGTCATTCTAGTGATCATAGTTACATTAATAAAATAGTACTGTTTACTTGAGATATTTGTCTTATACACAATATAATGTACTACCTTGATGATAATTTTAACACATTCCTATTATGCTCCTCCAAGTTGATTACCCGTACTGTTTCATGAATTCCACCATGTTTCTCTCTCCCTCCCCTTTCCAGCTGCTTTCTTACTGACTTTTTTTTCTCCCCCAGCATTTTCTGTCTCCTTTGTCATAGAAGTTTATTTAATCTTATTGGATCTATTCTCTGATGTTTCACATTATCAGAATTCTTCCACAATGTTCAGCCATTTGTACATTTCTTAAAACAATTAAAGATATAGTTACATATCTAAAAAATCATGAGATTCTTAGAATTCTAGAGTGCCAGTGTGGAAACTGTGGTAATCTGATCTGTGGGAAAACATACCTAAGCACTGTAAACATGCGATTTAATGAAATACATATATTGCATTACTGTTATATATATATATTTTTTTTCATTATATTTATACAAAATACTTTTATATATACATATATATTTCATTATATTTATAAGCACTGCATTTATATGGTTCTTTTAATAGCGTTATGAGTAAAGTACTCTGGTAGTACAAAAGGAGGGGAAACTAGCAAGTATATGGAGATTAATTTGATACAGAGCTACTTCTTTAAGTGCAAAATGAAGATTCTATGTAACATAACCTAAAAATGGATATTATAAATTTCCTATCTTCTCTGCTCCTCTTTCTTTGGTGAATCATCCCGTAAATTATTTGGAAATACAGTATTTCTGGTTTCCTTCTCTTACAAATGCCCACCCTCCAGAGTGTGTTGTCGGTGGACTCTGATGCAAATCGCTTCACAGCAGAAGCCACTCTGCCATTATACTCTAATTTGCAGCCAAGCTGGCTTTCAGCTGGTGCCTTGTCCTTGGGCTATCGTTCACTGTCACGGCCTCTCCAGGGCACGCCAGCTGTTCTCTTAAAAACGGGGAAAGAGGGAAGCAATCACATGTCATAATTCCTAAGAAAAGCATGGCTGGACTGCCATGTTTCCTCCTTGGTTCCGGGACTAATAATCATATAGCTAGGATCAGGGTGCCCCTGAGCAAACTTATGAAGTACATAATGTTTACCTTAGTTAATATCCATTTCCCTTGGCCCCTACTCTTTCCCAGGCCTTAGGCTGCTCCTGGCAATTCCAGAACTTATTCAGTCTACTCTCTCTGGATAAGAATTCAGTCTATAAACAGTGGTTCTCAACTGAAGGGTTAATACCCCCCAAATATACCTCATATTTTCATGTACATGCACACACACAAATGCAAACTTTTGCGTACAATCTCAGGTAGTTTATAAAATTCTACCTGAAGCCAGCTGTAGGGACAGAGTCCCAGAGAGCAGTTTCCAGGCTCTCAACCTCACATGGAAAGGTGCTGGCTTGGGTAGCAGATGGCCATCAGCTGTAACCAGTTAGCCATTAGCCACTAATATAACTGCCGTAGTCAGGCTAGCAAGCACGGATTGCGGTTAGCAAGTGTGGCTAGCAAGCGATTACATTGTGGATCGTGTTGATCCTACTTCCTGTGTCTCGCCTGGCTGCCAGCGAGACTCGGGTGCAGGAAAACCGCTCGTTGGGGTACTGGCAGGTGTTTGCTTTTGTGTCTCAACCAGCCGCCATCGAGAATATAGTGGTATAACTCTCCTATCTGACTCCATTGTTGTTTCTTTTTGGCCTCACCACATCCTGTGTTCTTGTGCAGGGAGCAGGAGCTGAGACCCTGCATGACACCAGCCTCAATCCCTGCCTCAACCTTCTTTTCTTTCTCTTTCTTTTCTATCTTTATCCTTTCCCCCATTTTCTCACACCTCATTCTCTGATAATTAGATTGACCCAATTTAATCACAAGAGAATGTTCAAATTTTTTTAATATATATTTTTTTAATTTTTTATTTACTTTTTTATAAAAGGGTCAATAAAATAACTGATGATAGAGCTGGTTAAAGCCAACCTCCAACTCAAAGGAACGATGGGTTTACTTCTCCTGTCCTCTCTACTCACACAGCTCTTGTTGAGACAACTGCAGTAACTTGTTTTGTGAAACTTCTGGTGTGCCTCAAGGAATTCTGAAGGGAAATTTTATATTTTTATTCTTTTTGAGGGTAATTAAATATCAAGTTGGAGAGACTAATGGTTAAATTCCCTTCTCTTAGGACACTGAGCAATGGTGATCCAATTTTAACAGCTGCTGACTGCCTCGCAATGATTGTGATTTCAAAAAGCCCCCCTTTGTTTTAGAGCACAGCTGCAGGTGGTGCTTGCTCATCTGCACGCAGGATTCTAAAATGCTAACTTGGCATTGTCTCTCCTCCTGATGGCTTTCAAAATGACTCTGCCTGCTCCAGGAAAGGGAAAAAAGAAAAGGAGTTAGAAAGGTTAGGGAGAGCACACCGCAGGTAAATATTATATATATATATATATATATATATATATATATATATATATATATATATATATATATTATACATATATACACACACATATATGTATAGATACACATATATATATATATATGCAAAATCATTGAGCACTAAAGGAAGACTTTTTAAAAATATACAGTATTGCCATCCCATTCTAGCACACCAAAAAGTAATATATATCTCGTTTGAGCATTTCATAAGATGGATTAGCTTTGAAATCCTGATTAAGTCCCCCTGATCAAATATTATAAATGATCTCATTTCTGTACTAAACTTAAAAAACAAGAACTGAAAAGTAGGCAACTGTATTAGATAACACCTTAGCCGATCTTGGATCATTGTTAGGCTCTTGTAAAGAATAAAGCTAGAAAAACCTTTTGAGGCTCTACAGTGGGAAAATTTTAGTATGTGAAGGAAGGTGCGGCCATGTCAGTCCTGCATTCTAAAACAGAAAGAACAAAAATGTGATGTATGAGTATATGCTAAGTACATCCCCCTTCGGTGCCTTTGTTAAACATTACTATTTAATTAGGACATTTTTCTGCTTAGCCGAAATGCAGTCTCAGAATCTTTCTTAACATAGTTATATAGGCATTCTCTACCAATTGTTTGAAAGTGACAGATGAGATAAAGCTCTCTCACTATTTCTAAGCTATATCATCAAGAGAGTCACTGGTCCATTGCAAATGCAGAACTACTTAAGTTTGATCTTGGATAGAGGACAAAGGTCCAATGTAAACAGCTTCTCCATGCCATGTGACTGGAGCAGGGCTCATAAACCACAACCTATGAGCCAAATTTGACCTGCCAACTGATTTTGTAAACAAAAACTTACTGGAACAACAGCCAAACCCATTTGTTTATGTATTGTGTGTAACTTTCTCCTACTTTGGATTACATAAGCCAATAATTTAGCAAGCTACTTTGAGTTGGATTTTTTTCACTTTCATTCAAAGAACATTCCAGATACACATTCCAGAACTTTGTATTCTGGTTTGCCCTCCATGGAGATCCTTATCTCCTCCAAGGACTCCACACTTTCCATTAATACAAGAAAGAACGAATTACGAGCCTGTGTTTGACTTATAGATCCCAGTAGCATCTGTGTTTTAAGAGCCATGGCAGCATGCTTCCATCACCAAAAACAGATATGAAAATGTGAGGAAAAACCAGTGCTCTTTTTGCTTCTTGTTTCCCTCCCTTCCCATCAGCTCTTCCTCCCACATAGAGATTCAGGCGTCACTTTTACATGTCCTCTGAGGCTCTTTTGAAGACAGAGAAAAGTACTCCTTAGTGAATTCCATGGTCAAGCACCACACAAAACCTGTTTGCCATTCCTGCAATAGCCTGGCCATGGAGGCCACCAGTGCTCTGATAAGGAGGAATGTCAGTTAACAGGGCACCACACTGCAATTATAAATTTATATTGGCAAGCTACTGTATATATCCATGTTTAAGTCAACTCTGATAAGTTTTATTTAATTCTTCCAGTAGCATTCTGTTCTCAATGTGTTATCTTTATAAAGGACCAAATGAAAATAATTCCTTCAGGAGTCTTAAGACAGAAAAAAGAGAAAATGGGGAGTAGGGAATTACCATTCCTTGAACACCTCCAGTGTGCTAAGTACTAAGCTTTATGCTTTTCCACGCACAATTTTATTTATTCCTCATAACTTCCTGTGACATAAAGGTGATTCTACTTATTTTATTGAAAGTTTCCAACATGGATGAACCCAACAGTCAACTAGTCATAACCATTATGACTAAACTAATTAATGAAACCTCACATCCTTAACGAATGTATTCTACAGAGAATGATTACTTTTATTTCGGGAATGGAAGAGGAAAAGACTTAGAGACAATGTTGGGAAAGGAAGCAACAAATGAAGATCTGGGAAAGAAAAAAAAAGACAGATATTATTTCTCATTTCAAAATTACCGTTAAAGCATATTCCCCAAAGATATTCCCAGCCCTCGCTTACTAGGAACCAGACGAAACCACATGTGTGCCAGACATGAGCAGATGTATATATTCCACAATCTGTGTTGGGCAGATAATAAAGTCCTTTGACGGGAACCTCAAGGAATACAGTGGCAGCCTGGCATTATTTAATCCTGCCATACCTGGCACACACACGGCAGATTTCTGAGAAGTTTTGCTGTGGCAAGAATAAAGGATTCCAAACAGGAAATTCCTGCTGGGGCTCTGTAGCTGGGTCTATTGTGAAGACTGCGAAGTCAGCTTAGGCAACACAGTTAGTAGGATGGCTAACTGCTCACTTAATTTTTCTGCTCCTTTGCCACAGTTCCAAACCCCACGGCCAACACACCATAGAGGGCAATATTGCTAGGAGTGAAAAAATAGCAGGAGCTCTGCAAACAATGAAGACTTTGACAGCCGTCCACTGGAGGGTACAAGAGGTCAGTGGCAGGCTCTGCATCTTTAAGAGGCATTTTTCCAAATGACTGGCAAATGCTCAGCATTTTCATCCCTGTTTATCAAGGAAGGGAGATGAACTGCAACTATATTCTGCTGAGCTTTACGGCAGTCAGATTTGGAGAATGTCTTTCAGCTTTACTCAGCTTTATGCAGCACATTCTTCTGCCAATTCAGCTTTAACACAACTCTTCAACACCAGCACAGATACCATGCAAATAATTTGACTGTTCTTGCTGTTTTCCAACTCCACACTTTTCAGCAAAGGGCAGATTTAACCATATGATGGTATGATGGAGAGCTGTTTGTTTGTCTTTTTTATACCAATCCAAATGTGGCCAATCCAGATTAGCAGTGAAACTGCTTTCTCTTTAGGATGTGTCCATGTCCTCTTTCTTTAGCAGAATGTATTAACCCCTAACAACCACTGCTTCTCCACACTGCTCTTCCCACAGTTACAGGGGGTGGTGAAAAGCAAGAACTCTGGGGCCAGACTACCTGAACTTACATTCTGGCTCTGCCACTGTGTAACCTTGGACAAGTTAATTATCCTTTATAAACCTCAGTTTACTTGTCTGTAAAATGGAGGGAACCCTGCTTTGTAGGATTTTTATGACATTCAATGAGCTAATACAGTCAAAGCACTTAGCAGTGTGAAAAGTTCTATCTGTATATATTTATTTCTATATACGTGTGTGTATATATGTGTGTGTGTATGTATACATATATATGTGTAATATATATATATATATATATATATATATATATATATATATATATTGCTGTTGTGATCATTCATTCTAATTTTCAGAATGTTTTATGATGGTCTTTTAAAAAAACCTTCTGCAAAGCTTTTATCCCTTTGTATTCAAACAGTAGGCAGCTTTTTGTTTAGAGCTAAACGAAGTGCACTCAGTTCCTCTTCCCTTTACCCATGAATATGATGTCTGACCTATTTCTAATACAGTGTTTTCTGGTTACCTGTGATTCCACCAGTAGACTGTTGCTATTTCCTTCCGTCTTGCAATTCAGTATCCTTCCCTCTAGATCTAGCAGTGGGAAAAGAACATAAGAGGGGAAAGTACAGGTGAAAAAGGAAAGAAGAAGAAAGGAAAGCTAGATGCATCTCATGCTTTCCTGGCTAAAAGATTATATGAACTTTGACTGGTATCTCATTTTGGTGATTGAGATTAACCATCTATTTGATACTTACGTGACTTACATTAGGAAAAAAAAGAAAAAAAATATTTCTTTTGACTTCAGAACCCCTTTTAGTGCCGCTATGCATACTTTTACACTCAGTAATTGAGAAATCTTAAATTGTGAGGTGGTTCTAATAGAAAACTGGATCCATTAAGAAAAACCAATCTGTCCCTGCAAATAGTAACACCACCTTCTTCTGGCTTTCTGTATAAAGTGACTCGTACTCACAAAGCAATACCTTCAGCTAGGTGAGTTGTTTACTTATTGGTATTCAAGATCCCTGCAATTCTTGATCCTGAGAAAGAAAATGACTGCAAATCAAGATAAGCAGAGAAGAAAAAAGAAACAAAAAACGGAAGAAACTGGACTGTAGCGTGGTGAAGATTTCCATGTGAAATCTTCATCATCCTTTCAATTCACACTGAATTAAGCAAGTGGTGCATGACATGTGCCGGAGTTGGATCAGCAGTACGAGCTCTACAGATGTGCCCATCTGGTATGCAGGTGTTCGCACTGATGTTTCCCAGCCAGACTTCCAGGGGGTAGCATTCTTGTGGAGCTGGCTCCACACGAATACGGGGAAAAGAAGAGAGGGGGACCACCCACTGGTAATAAATGTTGTCACTTCTAGGTTGACCACATCCCTTCAAAGAGTGGTTCTTAAATTTTATATGCATCAGGATCACTTGAGCAACTTTAAGAAAATGCAGAATCCTGAGCTCCTCCCCCAAGAGATTTATATTTAATACATAACAATGTGCTATGTTCCAGAAATCTGCTTTCAGCAAACATTCTAGGTAACTCTAATGTAAGTGTTCCTTAGCCAGTACTTGAGAAACACTACCCCAACACATAGACTAAAATGGGTAAAAGAACATCTAGAAAATAAAAGACACTTTTATCCTATAAAGTTTCCACCCGTCCTCTTCATTACGTGAATACTGCCTATGGCATTCACAAACATAATAGAAACTTTTAACCAGAAAGCCAGGAGGAAAAAAAGAAAGGTATTTGACCAAGAAAACTTTGGAATTAACAGTTTTTTTAAAGTAATTTATGTTTATTGATTAGGCCCTATATCTATAAAGGGCAACTTAGCACAACTCAGGTTTGGAATGCCAACGATACAAGGTACCTAGAGTGGTAGCTTTAAACCTCATCATGAACCTTTGCCCAACTTCATGTGATTCTTTTGACAGTTGGTAGCATGTCCTATGTATTGGTGTTCAGTGTCTGTCTGTGACCACCATCAAATGTGAACAGATGTCCCCTAGGAATTCTTCTCTGAAGCAGTTCTCAGCAACCAAGAACCACTCATCTACTCACTTATCCCAAGATTGGGAAAGAGAAAAAAAAGATGGACCTAAAGAAACATTCAAGAACCAGATCACGGAAGAAATTTTGGATCATGTTGAGTTTAGGTTTTCTTGAGTAGGTGATGGAAAGTCATTGAAGCATTTTGATTAGAGGAACATAATCACAATTATTTCATGAAGCCACATAGGCTATAAAATCAGAGGGTTTTGTAATAATGTATACAAAAAGATTCTGCTGAAAACATATTGATGCGATAAAATTACATCATTAATATAATTATTCACACATCAATATACTCCTCCCTCATCTAAAAACAAACAAACAAACAAACAAAAAGCATAATCTAGCACTTCTCATTAGCTGTAAGAATACATTTCTAAGAATAATGTCCATTCAGTAAATATTTATCTTGCGCCCATGTTATGTTGGGCACTGTGCTAGGTGTTGGGGAGTAAAACAGGGAAGGTCTCCACTCAAGGTGTTTACAGTCTGCTGAGACAGACATTGAACAAATAATCAAAGGAGCTCTGGTTTTTCCACATGGCTCTTTGCTATTCCTGTTATTCCTAACAATGTCGAGCTTTGATTGCTTTTAAAGTGTAAGTCCTTTCCCTATTCCATCTTTCTTTAACGGCTCCTAAGCAATCATCAGAGGTCTCAAACTGACTGCCTGCAGACCTATTTTGCTCTGTTCACACAATGCTGAGGTCCACTATTTTGTTTTTTAATTTGAATTTGTTGCCAACATAAAATTTGAGCTTCTAATATTTGGCCATATTGGACCTCAGTTTCTAAAGGCAGCAAGTATCAGGCGCTGCATTAGCAGCTGTCCTCTTCAGAAGTGATGCATTCTGTCCATTTGGCCACATTTAATCCTAGTCTCTATCACCTCCTGACATGCAGGCCCAGGGTCTGCTGGCCTCAATCATCTCCCTTGAGTTGCTGTTTTTCCTACCCCTGGCTTGGTGCACTCATCTACATTACTTGCCAGACTCTCTGAGACAGTTGGGCTTGCAAGTCCCACTCTACAGAGAAAAACTCACAAAATCCACTTTAGTGTGTTTCCTCCCCTGGTTCTATTGCTTATCAAGTCTCTAAGTAAATAATCAAATGTTGTTCATCACTCTATTTATTCAAATATATGCAAATGTGTCTTTTCTGAGACCCATTTGGTCCAAGCAAACCAGGTTACTCACTGTTTAGCCCCAAATATGACCTGCCACTTTCTGTTTCATTATCTTCAATACACCTAGAAGCTCTCTCATTAGAACTCATCCCAGCTCTCCAAATTCAGATTGTCCCATTCCATCTCTCCTCAGGCCCAGCCCAAATCCCACCCCTAATCCATGAAGCCCTTCCTGACTTCTCTGGCTGGATGTGGTGGAGTCTCCCTGTGAGCTCTCCCACACCTTATCTGATCTCTGAAAAGCTCCTCAAGCTTTCTACCTTACAACATAGCTTTCTACATTCAAGTTCCTTGAAGGCATAAATCCTGTCTATCTTCCTTTCCCCATTAACCGTGCCTGGCATAGGACAATAATCAGTTGCCCAATGAATGAAGAGACAGTCTAGTTAAAAATAATTGTAAAGTGGGATAGAAAGGTGCTAAATGTATTTAACCTCCTCTAGGATTCCAATCGTTGTTGTCAGTGTTCAAGCCACACAGACATGCATTTGTTTGGGAGGTTGTTTTCTATTTGCTTGGCCTATTACTCCCTACACAGGCTGTTCCCGCACATGTGTCCAGCAGACACATGAGCGCTCATTCCATGTGTTTCTCCAGTTCTTTATTTAGTATTGTACTCCAAGAGATTTTTCTTTTCTCTCATTAAGAATATTACCGGGGCAGCCACGTTAGCTTGGTTGGTTAGAGCCCGGTGCTCTTAACAACAAAGTTGCTGGTTCTATCCTCACATGGGCCACTGTGAGCTGTGCCCTCTGCAACTAGATTGAAACAACTACTTGACTTGGAGCTGATGGGTCCTGGAAAAACACACTTAAAATAAATAAAAGTTTAAAAAAAAATTGTTTCACTAAATAAAATTTTAGAAAAAAGAATATTACACAAACCAAATTTCATTCTTGGTTCTAGACTCTAGAGCCACAACAAGGTTTGTAATTTATCTTATTTTACTTTACCACAAGCCTTCAGGGCAAGAACTCTTGGGCATCATATTTTATACTAGGAAATAAATGGTTTTTTAACAAACATCTTTCATTTATATTTAGACTCTATCTGGACATTGAATTCTAGAGCTAGAATATATTCTTGAAAGGATGTTAATTTCTACCAGTTGTAAGGGTAATACGCTTTTCTCTAAAATGAGAAAAGGAAAGTAAATGTACATGCAGAGAAGGTAAATTTCTCATGCAATTTCATACTGTTAGCTACTGGAATTATCTGGACTTTTTAAGTCATGAATGAAATGAGCAGAAAATACAAGTGCATTTTGAAAAATGATCTTGCATACCCATACCCAAGCAAGAGTGTCCTGAAGTCACCAGCTGTCTATTCAACTGCTCAATTAGCACTTCTTGAGAGCTATGTGCTAAACCACCTGAGGCATACATACAAAATTTTCCTGTTCACTACCTAACAGTTTCACTCCCAAAATCAAAGGAGATTTATTTTTCTTTTTGTAAACCAACCTTTCAATTGCAATCTTGCTTCCAACAATATTGCATCCATGCTCCTGATCTATACCTTGTTCTGTGTCAGCCAGCCATTTTAACGTAAAAATAAATAAAATAAAATACAAACAATTCTCTTCTAGAGGGTAAAGATTTCAGAGCCTAAAGTGCCCACAGGCAGATCATTTATAAATACCTAGCTTAGTCATAGAGCCCAACTTGGCAAATTACAATGCACAAGCCTGTTTTTTAGTTCCAACCTATTTCATACTCGGGCTAGCACAGCTATTTCCCTTATTTCCAATTCCTTGGGTATGCCAGATCCTTTTTGGCTGAATCCCAGGCACAATGCACTCAGCTCAAGGCACAGCTTTCCTTGTTGGCCTCAATCTGACACCCCTTAACTGGTAGCTTCTCCTTTCATTGCTCTGTCACTACACCCTCCTGAGTGCCTCTCAAGCACACAGTCCAGGTCTGTTTCCACCAAATTCCTGTCCCCTTCTGCTCTTAATTCAAATCTCATTTCCTCTCCTTTGCTGCTTATAAGCAAATTCACTAGTTCTCTTTCTCACCCAAGTCTGACCAGTCACATTGGGTCCTGGTCTCATATCCTGGTGTCAGTCATCGCTGCCTCCTCCTAATCTTCTGCCAATAAATGGGAGATTCTTTGTTATGATTGGTAGTCAAACTCTCTGTTTCTAATCTAAGGGCTAAAGAGGTGAACAAAGCCTAAAAGGCTTTCCATTAGTACTTTTGGTGAGGAAAGTTAGCACAAAGTGGAATGGATAGAGAAACAAAGCCATTAAGTTATTAGTTATTCAGTGCTTATAAATAAAAACCAGATTCTAAGGCAGTGTCTCTCAAAATGGGGTTCAATGTACCACATATCTCAGAATCATTTGTGGGCAGTAGGAGTGGGGAAGGGGGAGGGCTGCTTGATAAAACCCTGGCCTCTACTCAGATTGACTGAGCCAAAATCTCTGAGCATCTACTAAGAATCTGAGTTTTTGACAAACTCCCAGTTCTTGTTCTAATGCGTATTCAAGTTTAAGAACATTATATAAAGTGTTACTGTTGTCCTTTAAATAGCAGTTTTTATTTATCCCAAGTATCTTGAGTGTCTAAAATTTAGGTTTCCTCCATACTTGATACAGTATTTAATATATGCTCTTATAGGCACTTGGGGATATTGCAGAAAATGAATGGACAAGTTTCTCCTTCATGAATAGATCTGTGGTCATCATAGCAAGATAATAAAATGAAAACTGATGAAGAGTCCTAGCTACTTCCTGGGGAGCAAAGATTGTATACATATACACACAAGTGCATTTATACACATGTATTTTATATATATTTCTATAGTCACATAAAATAAGAAAACATAAAATGAGAAATTACTGGTTAGGATGATTAGTTTATGTTCTAATTTCTAGGAATTACTTTAGATTCTCCTAGAATATGTTTAGAAAATATCTTTAAAGGCTTATGTATAGGCTATAAAAATATATCCGTTCTTACTGAGTTAAAAACTTGCACAAGCAGTGAAAGGCAAATTCTTAGTATAAACATTAATCTGAATCCATCCCATAAGAAAGTATGAGAGTCGAGAAGCAGGCACCAGGTCATGTACCTAGAGTATACATAGATTGGATGAGTATACATGCGTGCTCCCCACCCCTCAAGCCTTACATTTACTATGAAGCCCCCTTGCCAATCACTTGAAATTTTCTGCGTCCACACTCAGCATTTCATGACTAATACAAGATCAGACAATTAAGTTTGTGGACTCATCCTAGAAAAAGTGCTACACACCTCATTGCTGAATATCACTACAGTCACCTTCGAAGTACTCCCCTCAGAAAGCTATTTACCGATGCCAGCACCTAGTCCACCCTTCAAAGCAGTTTTGGAACTCTTTTTCTGGAATGGCCATCAGAGCTCTCGTCGTATTTCCCTTGATGTCCTGAATGCCATCAAAATATCTTCCTTTCCATATTTCCTTTATCTTTGGGTAAAGAAAGAAGTCATTGGGAGCCAGATCAGGTGAGTAGGGAGGGTGTTCCAATACAGTTATTTGTTTACTGGCTAAAAACTGCCTCACAGACAGTGCCGTGTGAATTTGTGCATTGTTGTGATGCAAGAGCCATGAATTGTTCACGAAAAGTTCAGGTCATCTAATTTTTTCACACAGCCTTTTCAGCACTTCCAAATAGTAAATTTGGTTAACTGTTTGTCTAGTTGGTACAAATTCATAATGAATAATCCCTCTGATATCCAAAAAAGGGTTAACAACAACATTGCAACAAGTTCGTGAACTTAATTGTCAGACCTCGTACATAGAGAAAGTCACAAATGAATGCCTTTCTGGACTGAAACTGAAATGAAGGGAGGAGGGGAAGAGGGGAGTGGAGAAAGAAAAGCATAAAGGCATCTGTGAGCCAGGCCGCCAGCTTCACTCACCCTCTGCGCTCTTGCACAAAGATACATTTCATTTGTGAGTATGCATATGTGTGTGACCAACATGAAAGCTAAGGATTTTAAAATCAGCCAACAATCCCTGGGCCATTTCAGATGTGTTTCTACTTCACAGGGCCTCTTGGGGACTGCTGGGAGCAGGTGTGAAGTTCCAGTTTATTAACAAGTGAAGTCAGTGTTGCTTGCATTTTGAGGGGCCTAAGAGACCAGCGGATCTCCATGAATATAGAGCAGCACTGCATCAGAAAGAGACACAAAAAATTAAAATACTGCCATTATTACTATTAAAAATAATATCCGTTGAATGTGTAGTATATTTCAAGCATTGTACTGATTTAGAATAAGCATCAAGTTTATTAAATTGTTTAGATAAATTAGTAAAGTTTTTTTTTGTTTTTTTACTGGATAAAGAACATTGAAATCATAGCTGACTATAAGGATCCAACCTGTATCAAAGATTATCTCTAGGTTGTTTTCTCTACAGACTGACTTTAATTCCTTGCTTTGCTTTGCCATCAGAGCTTAAAATTTGGGCCAAGCCTGCCTGCTAGTACAATGTAACCCATAAGGCTTGATTATCCATGAGAAGTTTTCAGAAAGCTGTAATCTCCACCAGGGAAGGTAGAATATTAACATTCATTTTTACTGTGCTTTGAGAAGGCACCAGAAAGGACACAGAACAAAGTATTAGCGTTAGAAAGAACTTTAGGAAACTATTTAGTTTAGTTCCCTAATTTTTAACTAGAAAAAAAAAAAAAAAAATGAGACCAAACACGTAGTCTGAGTTTGTGTGGTCTCCCAGATTTCCTTTTGTATTCACGCTTTGGCTCCAACCATCTAGCTTCCAATGCACAATTCTTAACCAAATAAAGCTCATCTGCTGTTTCTGTCCTTTCTAGAACTTTTGCCCACATAGCCAGCTCATAGTACTGAGAGACCAGACCAGCCACCAGTCGTTTTGCAAATGACCGTAATTGAGGAGCAAAGCAGAATGCTTGGAACCACAAGTAATTGTAGTTGTGGCTGGCAGGAATTGATTTTATAACTTGGAGGTGTTAAAATTTAGTTGCACTGAGAAGGAGAACTGACTCTGGATGGTGAACACACAACGGGATTTATAGATGATGTAATACAGAATTGTACACCTGAAATATATGTAACTTTACTAACAATTGTCACCCCAATAAACTTTAATTAAAAAAAAAAAATTTAGTTGCACTGAACTTGCATAACGACCCTGGGATGTAATGAAGCATTACTAAGACAAAGAGAATACACGTAAATAATGATTCCCGTTATCTTGAGTCATGTTTGTGTCAACTGCATCCAAAATTAAGCTTCTCTATTCACAATTGTTATGGGGGGAGGGAGAATGAAGGCTGCTCATGCATGAATTTCCAATTGTTTAGCCCACTGTTGAAAAATGAACCAAGTCTATTTCTAACCCTTCCCCATTCCTTATATAAACCAGGAGAGTGGAGAAAACCTGTGTGCACCAAGAAGAGTCAGAGAAACCAGCCAGCCCCCCAAGGACAGACTATGGAATTCAATCTGAGAAGACTCAGGAAACATGTAAGTTATCTCCAATATCTGAAGGCCCATCGTGGAGGGGACCCCTGACTTGTTCATAAGGAATGGTAATGACAGGTCAATTATTGTTGAGTACTCACCAGTGTCAGGCAGCATAAAAGAGCTTTTAATACATTATCTCTAATTCTTATATCCACCTGAAAGTAGATAAGGTAGCCCATTGCATAACTGAAAACAAGGGGTGAGGACATGGAGTGGTTCAGCTGTGTGCCCAAAGTCACGCTCTGAGTACCAGACAGGGATGCTAACCCAGGTCTCTCTCCCCCTCAGTAAACCACAATCCATCCTAACTCTTTCTCAGCCCAAAAACCGCAAAGTCACCTTTGAATTCTCTTTTTCTCTCACACCCTACATCTAATCCTTCAGCAGACGATATCTGTTCTACTTTCAAAATATATTCAGAATCCGAACAGTGCTCATATCTGCCATTGTCAGCCTGCTCTAAAGCCCAGCACATCCCACGTGTGTTATTACAGAGCTTCCTCAAAACTGTCCTCCCAGCCTCAGCCCATGGCCTCTGCTGGTCCATGTTTGATACAGCAGCTAGAGTCATCCTTGAAAAAGTAAGCTCAATCATATCACGCTTCTGTTCCAAAGTATCCAATGACATCTTACCTCAATATGGGTAAAGACCAAGGCCATCATTACAGTTGCCTATATCAGACCCACCCAATGCAGTTGCTATTTCCCACCTCCTTGCCACTCTTCATATACAGGCTTGGAGCTTTTGCACTTGTTGCACCTTCTGCCTGACTGCTCTTCTGTGAAGTATCTGCTGCACTCACCTCACCTCCAGCTCCTTTGTCATTATTCCAAGTCACCATTGCAGTGAAGCCTCCTGACCACTTGATTTTCAATTGCAACCTGCCTACTGAGCTTTTTTTTTTTTTCAATTTTTGCTTTTGAGCTGTCTTTTCTTCTCCTAGGACAATATGAGTTCTATGACAGCAGGGATTGTTTTTCTGTTGACTTCTGTCTGTCTAACACCTAAAACAGTGTTCATTACCTATTAGGCCTTCCATAAATGTCTGTTGAATAAATGATGATGCCCCAAGACTGTACGTCCTAAGACTGGGTCCCACTGACCTAATCTGGCTTGAAGACAGACATCACTAAGCTAAACCCTCCACATTATGGGAACATGGGCTATCAGACATCAAAGCCAAAATGCATCTTCAGAATCATCTAATTCTCTAAGTAGGACCAATAAGAAGATACTAAAGACAGATATAGAGATTTTTCTCACAGTGACTTCAAAAATGTAATGGAGCTATGTGAAGTCAAATGGACTGCAGAACATCACAGGGAAAGTACAGTGGTGGAGGGGGAAGTGGTAAATTCCTACACTTAGAAGACTTTCCCAAGCCTGGTATTCTGTGACTCTCAGGCTTGTTCCACCTTGGGCTGGGCTCATGTCCTGCGGCCATAATGTCTTCTCCAGCTGTATTTCTGAGCTTTGCTCCTACAGATATAGGGCACAGCACCATCCGTTTATAAGGGACATTGAGCATCTTCCCCTAGCATCAAACTGAAGGCTGGAGAATAAAAGAATAATATCCCATTGTACTCCAGGTCCCAGGGAATGGGGAAAGTCAGGAGCCAGAATGAGTCTTTTGGGAGAGTCAATAGTAATAGTCATTACTATTCTTTTGCGAGATACCATTTCTATGCAGGGCAGTGAGGCTGCCTTTTGTGGCAAACATCACTCCATTTCCTTGTCTCTGATGAAGGGTGAGCAGACTTTCTAGGAATCTCTTAAAGTCCTGGAAGTCCTACAATCCCTGGAAGTATTGGAAGATTTTATGACTAATTCCTTACCATATCTAATAACTTGCAAATAATCTCAAATTTTCTTTACAAATACGTATAATATACTCAGATAAAATGATATCTTCATTTAGAATATATTGTTGTTGTTTTTTAGCAAATTTTAGAAAATATTGAAACTTTTCCTTTTATTAACAAAGGGACAAGAATTCAGAGAATCCCAACCTTTGCCCAAGAAACACTATACAACTACAACTCTCAATTAAACTTCTTCATTTTTAATAGTCATGGTTACCTAAATCCAAAGACTTTTGCCAATGCAGAGAATATTAAGTACAATTGTCTCTGGTTCTGAATGCAAACAGAATTAAAATTTTAAAATCATATTTCATCCCACCTTATAGAGGTTTCCTTTTGAAGTCGACATAACTCGCACATCAAAACTTCCAACTAAAGACTTTACTGGCTGTAAGAAACAACTAATTGATTTCAGAAGTGTTACCAAGGATAGCATTTTTATTTTTATATTTATATTTTATTTTTACATTTTATATATTCTAGACCTGAGAAAAATTGTTCTTAAAACCACTGCAGGGTTCTTGGAATTACCAATTTAATTACAATGTTCATTGTACCCAAAGGATCCACAAAGTTGAAAAGTGTTCCCATTTCCTTTTTCTCTTGTCTTTAAACCAAAGAGAAATTATCTCAAAGGCAAATTGAACCTGGGATGAAAGATAAAGTATACATATGGAACTGAATTTAGCAAGGGACTACATGAATTCCTGGATTATTATGATGAAATTATACAATAACATAAGCTCTTCGTGAGTCATTAAAGTATGAATTAAACATTCAAAAAGCCTATATATAACTGGCAATAAGCTGAGAATTAGAAGCATTTTGTATCCTCTGCTGTCATTGTTTGAATGAGATAAAGGTTAAATTGAAGACCCTATGTATTAAAAGCAAAAACATTCTTTCATTTTTACTTTTAGATTTAATTGCTTTGAAGAGGCATAATCTGTGAATGAGACAATTAGTAGAGCATAGATACCATATTTGATTAAGAGAGCTACTCCTTCATGATACATAGTAAATATTCAGTAAATGTTTCTGGAATAATAAATGTTGTCTTTACTATTCTTTTGTGAGATACCATGTTCTGTCAACTTTGACACACTGACAAATTTCCACCCAAGACCAAATTTGTATGTCCAGAAAGTTCAACCTGGATATTTCTCAGGATGTTACTTTGCACCTATTTCTAGAAAACTGTAACTCATTCTAGAACTAGAGAATGGATATGAAAATATCAGCAGAGATGAAAGATGTCAATGTGGCTTGGGTTCAAAGTCACTCCAGCAAGTGAATCGAGGGGGCAAAGGTCCTAGGAAAGGTGCATATGACCCAAGCTAATGGCATTTGCTGTTGGAAGCTCACCCCATCCAGAGCTTTATGTGGCTTTCCAGGGAAGAATACCTGGTGTCCAGCAAAGGGGAAGAGGGAGCATTCTATCTTTTACATCAACAAATCCCCATGGTGTCTTTTTTCAATTGGAGCACAGAAATCAAAGATGTCCCTTTGGCTGAGACTTGTACAAAAGGAAGGGATGAGATGATTCTAAAACATCTGGACGTTCAACTACTTGGACCTACATAGTTAAAACCTATGATTATGACTATCACCAGCAACCTTAACAAAATAATTTGGCACTTACCTTTATTTCAACCTGAGGTAATAGGAAATGGATTCTAATGCGGCAGTGCTATGTTTTTGTTTTTGTTTTTCAAATAAACTCCAGGAGATAGAAAAAATGCTGAAGACTTCCATATAAATTATTCCCTCTTATGTTTACATTTAACTGCCTTGCTCCATTCATCTAATGACTTTAGTCTGTTTTCTCTTTACAAGCTCAGCATGGTTATAAACACAATAAAGAACAGCATTTCTTCCACCATCACCATTCCCAAAATAGGCTCCAACCAAACACATTGCAAAGATTGCATCCCCCTTAAAGCTTTCTTATTACCCTCACATTTTTTTTCTTTACTATTTCTATTAATAAAAATTAGTGGCAACTCTTCCCCAATCTGGATTGGTTTTATTAAGCCATGTTGGAATGAATTCCTCTCAAAGCAAACAGTATGTCCCCTCTCTTGTCAGTACTTCACCGGTTGGGTGGGTCCTCTGTGAATGCTTTACCCAGAAATAGCTAACAAGAACATCAGAGGCCTGGAGTTTTCTTGGCAGCACGGTCACCCATTTCCTGTCAGAATGAGTTGTCTTCAGCTCATTGTTTCTTGACACCTTCATCCTGTCAAGTGAATACATTTTCAGAGTAACAGTAGGCAACCGAACCGTATTTAATCTGTGATCATCAACGTGACCATAGTGATACTTATACAGAAAAAGCTAGAATATCTGCCTTGTCAGCATTTGAAACATTTACTGACTTTGAAAGTTAGTAAATTATGGGAAAGATGGAGCTTTCCAGTAGAAAATACATCTTAAGTTGACCAAATAGCCTCAGTTGTAACCAAAAGCTTTCATTTTAAAAAGATTGCCAGCCAATATATGTAGCAGGAGTGATTGAATTAATAAATTATTACTTTGTAACCTTTAATTAAATTATTGATTTAGGCAAGAATTATCAAGTGGTATTAAATCTATAAGGTAAAAATGTATGGAGGTATCAGACATTTGTGTAGTACCAAAGTAACAGCACAAAGATCATTTTCTGGTAGTAATGTAATGTCAAAGAAGATGATCAGGAAATCTTTACATGGCAGTCAAAGCAAAGCAAATGGTGGGAAACCCAGATATCATGTGTCCCCGACGTAATGTAGTATGGAGTGCGTGATATCAGCTAGTATGTACTACTACCAAAATATTTACCGTGATGTAATCAAGCCTTTCCACAAGGATGCCAAACAAATCCAGAAAAAGGAGCTAGTCTACAGGATAAATCACCCATCCGTTTTGGAAAGTCACTGTCATGAAACAGCTATTCTAAGCTAAAGAAACTTTAAATGACACAACCCCGAAATGAAGTATGTTATCTTGGAATAGATCCTGGGATGGACAAACCCCCTGCAAAGAACATTTTAGGGGCTATTTTAAGAAATTTGAATATGGAATAAGTAATAGATGATGATAAGTAATTATTGTTAACTTTCTTAAATAGTATAATAATGCTATTTTAGTTATATGGGCAAATGTTCTCATTTTTTACAGATACGTACTAAAATATTTAGGAGGTAGAATGTCACAATGTCTATAATTTTCCTTAAAATACATCAGGATAGTAAAAATGAATTGAAAAGAAAAAAAACGCAATACCTTCTTCAGAATAAATAAACACAAGCAGCAGATAATATCTTCAAATGAAATAACTCTGGCTCATGACGTTCCACCAAAACTCCTGAAACTCCTCTGCCCTATTAATACTACCTTAAAAAAATGATGAATTCTTTTCATAAATTGGACATTTAGTCCTTCTTAATTCACCGTTTTTCAGAAAGAAAGCAGAACACTCTAGCATAAAAGCATTGTTTCCATTTTTTTTCCTTTCTATATTTTAACATAATAGTTCTCAAAGGGCGGTCCCCAGAGAAGCAGCAGAAGCCCCTGGGAACTTGTTGGGGATGCAAATTCTGGGTCCCGGACTCTAGGTGTCAAGGATCAGAACCTCTGTGGGTGGAGCCCAGAGAGCTGTGTGCGAGGCTCTGAGGGTGCTGCGGGGGTAACACAGCCCTTATTCTAGAGCTCCACTTCTCTTTGTGGAACTCACTTAGTTACTGCTGAGTTGGCCTGCACACTCGCTGTAAAATAAAGGAAGACCCAGAACTGTAGAATTGATGTGTAGTTTTTATTCTTCTGTATCAATGCCTTTCGCCATGAAATTAGAAAATGGGAAAACAATACTTGTTAAATTAGATGTTCCATTATGTTTACAACACAATATTTTAGAGCATTATTGAAAACAATGAACATGTTCTCTGTAATTGTTAGAATACTTTCCAGACTCCAGGAGAGCCCCCTAGTGCAATGCAAAATAGGGTCCATTTTATGGGCTAGAATTTGTGACAGTGATGTCAAGTATCCCTGCCTCAATCACTGCACAGGCTTCCAACTAACAGGAACTTCTAACATACCTATATTTACAGTGTTCCAATTCTCCCACGGTCTACCTTGTCTCCCCATTAAATAGTACATTTCGAAAACTACTGACCATGTCTAAAACCCATTGCATCCATGTGTAACTTCTGGATACTCAGCAAATGTGAGATGCCATGTTACTGATGCTTTCCTAGTATCCCTGAGCCATTCCACACCATCATTTACCAGGGAGCCAAGCTGGAAACCTAAACCCATGTGCCTGACATTCCTTGCAGTGCTTTGGCCCCTGGATTTACCTCCAGCTGAAGAGAATATAAAATATAGAATTATAGTCCCATCCTCACGTCAAATCTGCGGACATATTTAGCTATTTGATGTTTATATAAGAGGCGTCCGAGACTAACTAAAGTCAGACACTATTCATAGTACCAAATGGTATTAGACAAGGTTTGCGTTAAAGCATGACCAGGCTGGTTCCCTGTTCTCCTTCAGGAATGAGAGTCTCTTAGGCTGCCCATAAACCACAGGCACCAGTCCTCACTGCATGGGAATTTTGTGATACTCTGCACACATCCTTCTGTGAGACCACCTGTGAAACAGAGTTCACTTCCCTGCACGTATCCTTCAGTTTGATCACAGTCCATTAATGGCCAGACACAGTTTTAATAAGGACACTCAACATTGAAGTCAGATGTCAAGAGGGGCAAAAAGAGAAAGGAAATTAAATGATCCTGAAGCAAGAAAATTCAACACAAGTATGAATTAATGAAAAGAAAATAACATACTCACAGAAATATGCAGATGAAACTGAGAGAAGGCACCAGGGAAAAGATAAGCAAAGGTATCCTGACAGAATTTACTGTGAAGTTGCTCTACTTTTACTTTTTAATCCTCTAGTCTCCAAACAAAGTTATGTGACTAACTGTACTATTGCGATCTATCCCATACTATAAACCCTTGAATAAAGCAGTCCCCACCTCTTAAACATCTTCTCCCTATCTGAAATCACACACTGCCTATGCATAAATATATATACATAAGACATACACACACACACCACAGTTTAAAGCATAGCATTAGATTTGATAGAGATGGATCCCAGTTCTGCCATTTACAAGCCATGTAACAGTTGGCAGTTACTTAATCTCTATATTCCTCAGATCTATCAGTATTGACGCAAGCCAAGGGTTGAATTATATAATGTATGCTTAGAGCTTTGCACAGTTTCTAGCAGAAAATCCTATATAATAAACAGTAGCTCTTATTGTTAATATTAATATTTTATAACCCTCTCTATCCATCAAATTTCTCTACTTGCTTTCCTTGTTTCCCACACTACAAACATTCATAGTTTATTTTACTAGTATCTAGCTTTTGTTTACCACAAGAGTATAGAAACCAAACTCTTCATTATAATGTGCATCTTTTTTCTCAAGCCATCACTAAATATTAAACTATAAAAAATACATCATTATAAATCCCATGTTTATCCCTTGCTACATCTCTCAGTTGCACATGGTAATTTGACATTCTTCTTCAGACACCAACATGCCTACAAATGAAAGATTAGAACTGGTTGGGAGATCATTTGCCTGGGATCAACAGTGCAAAAAGAATTGTGTGCATTTGTTAGCTGCAAATGTAAACCAGAGGAGAACAGTGTGCTTGTGGTGTGTGTGTGTGTGTGTGTGTGTGTGTGTGTGTGTGTGTGTGAGAAAGAGAGAGAGAGAGAGAGAGAGAGCAATGGGAGGGAAAAGAAGACAAAGAGAGACTAATAAAAAAGCAATGTCATAGTCATAAGTAGCTTATATTTTGGTAGATTCAACAAATATGTCAGAGTAGACATATTAAGTAGAGTGGATAAATATAAATTATATTTACTTCATTTCTGTGCTGATGCTTGAAATAATTTGCCTCATATGCCTTCAAAGTGTTTCAAATGTGACAACGTAATAAAGGAAAGGACAGACGGAATTAATATTTGAATGTTCCTCACCTTTCTTCCTTCTCTTCTCCACAAGTGTCCTCATTTTGCCTGAAGTTTCTCACCCTTTTCCCTCCTCTGAGAACTGGAGATGATGGAGATTATTGATAGTAATGCATAATCTAGAGGATGGGTATGGAGAGACAAAATAGTAGAGACTAACAAATAGGAGGATGAGAAGGAGATTTAAAGGGCCGAGAAAAGGTTGTAAGGAGAAGGAGAGATTTATCTAGAGCAAGGAGAGAGTCTTGTTGATTTGAGGGAAAGAAAAGCAATGGAAGCATCTATAAGAGGTTAAATAAGTGGAAATAAGAAGAAATTATTCTTCAGGAAATATTGCTAAGGATTACATGTCTTCCTCACAGTATTTGGAGAAACTCAAATTTTGGGGCTTTCTAAATTGTTCTATTTTCAAATCTGCCTTGTTGCAGTGTGTTTCTTTGACAAAAATATCCCTCTAAAACTAGGCTTTGATGTGCTTCAATGTAGTTGCATAGTTGTCATAACTTCCCTTATTCTCATTTGACTCATCTGTGACTCCCCCTAGTTGGTTACCTCTGTTCACTGAATTTCATCAAGTGTTTTCTCTGTATTTTTCTTCACTTCACCATCCAACATGTGAACGAACAATTCTCTTTTGCTGTTTTCTTGAAATCTAGGATATCGTCAGATAGTTTGTAATCAGTTTCTCAATAAATTGAACAAGTTTATCATACACGTGTGTGCATGGTTGTGCATTCATGCTTGTGAGTGTTGTTCATGGATGGAAAAGTAGATTGGTACATAGCCAAAAGAAGTCCCACTCATACAAGAACTATTAATGAACATTCATAACCAAGAGAAGACTCAGCACTTCAAAGTAACAATTGTATTAGGTTGGTGCAAAAGTAATTGCAGTTTTTGCAATTATTTTTAACCTTTTAAACTGCAGTTACTTTTGCACCAACCTAATGAATGTGATTGCTTAATGAATACAAGTGAAAGTAAAGAGCCCATTAAAAGGTAAGTTGTGCATTCCCAGGATTTCATGAACCTAGCCTTGATAGAAAGAAGAAGTAGGAAGCAAAATTAGTGAGTACTGTTTCCTATTAAATGGGCTTTATTATATAAATTTAGTTAGGCCCTTGGTAGGGCACAGTCCTCAAAAAAATCCACTCACATCCTGGGAGAATGTGTGTGTGTGTGTGTGTGTGTGTGTGTGTGTGTGTAATCAACATATTATAGAATAACATGTTGATTTAAATTACTGGGTTTGAATCCCAGCTCTATTAACTAGGCACGTTACATGGCATTATAAAATATGTTAATGAAATTAATTTTAGTTGATTGTTATGATGATTAAATGTGGTAATATTTGTAAAACTTTGACATGTTAACGGCACATAGAGAGCAAACAAAAAAATATCAACAGTGCCAATAGCAACAAACACTTATGTAGCATTGACTATTTGTTGCACACACACTGATCTATGAGATTTGTTTACACGAACATAATAAATCCTCACAGTAAATCTACAAGGTGGATAATATTATTACTCCTTTTTAGTATGAGGGAATAGAGGTGAAGTAACTCCCCCAAAGCTATAACAGTTACAATATGTTAGAGCTGGGATTAAAACCCAGATTCACTCATTCTATAATCCGTGTACTAGATTATCTTCTTCTTAGTAGTTGTGATAGTAATTAATTATATTATCATTAATGTGTTAAAGAGAAAGGTGTGGGCTAATATGGGAGCCAATATCATAAACTTTGAAACTTTGCAGCTATAGACATACATATGTATTGAACAATTTGACTTTGCACCAAATTAACTATAAACAACCTTGCCTATTTTTCTTTATAATGACCCCATAAACTACTAGTGTGGGGTGCTGAAGAAAATGTAGATTTGAAGTAAAAAGGGCAAAAAAAAATCCAAAATGGAAGACCTGACCAAAGTTTCTCTTGAGACACATAAAAAACTGCATCTTTTTGTGTGCCTCAGAAGCAAACTTAGTAGGTCTTATTATACACACATGAATCATCCTCATTTTAAAGTTGTAAATAGTTATTTGAGCCATTGACACCTAAACTATCTTTCATTAAAAAACTGTCAGAGAGTAGGGTTGCTAGATTTCACAGATAAAAATATACTATCTGGGACATTCTTATACTAAAAAAATATTTATCATTTATCTGAAATTAAAATTTAACTGGGCTTTCTGTATTTTTTCTGACAACCTTAAAGTCAGAATGCAAGTAATTTAAGCCTTAGAGGTAGGTATATATGACATTTATGAATTCTACCAGTTATTAGAAGTTTGAGGGAAAAAGTCTAGAAGTTATTCTTAAAAAAAAACACACAAAACAAACAAACAAAAAAAAAAAGTGTATGCCTTTTAGTAGAGGATATCCTGTCCATGTTTTTAAAGTAGGAATCAGAAATTATGAACAAAATTAGTACGATACATAAAGCTTTACACTTCTTTAATGCTTTCACAAAAGAACTTAATGAACTAGATTTAAAAATAGGTTTTGAAATACCTGTCCATGAAATCCATGAAGTTGTCTCAACTTGACTAGGTTTTTCTGGACATTAAATTAAATCGTCTCAGTTCCACGAGAAGCAATTTATCATCTTGAGATGGACAAAATGAAACTTTGCATATATAGAAGTATCTTTGCAAAGCAGTACAGTAGGACATGTAACAGTATAAATCACTGAGAAAGGAAACAAATTTATCCTTGGAAGGAAAAAGGGAGGAGAGAAAGAGGATGGAAAATCTCAATTTGGTCAATAAAAACAGAACTGCCTTGACTGTTATGTTTTCCATTGACGCTAAAATGAGAACTAGGCAGGATGTCAACCTACACATCTCAAAGAGAGTTTTCTGAGTTTGTGATATATAGCAAGTTGTGTAAATCCATTTTTCACCAGTGAAAATGTCATTCAGCCAGAGCAACTCCAAGCCAAAACTCCCATTAGTGTGTGCCTGTCCATTCAGTGGAGACGCCATATTTTTCAAAACACAAGGGAGCCACATTTTCGGCTTCATGTCAGGCAGTTGTCCTGTGAAGAGGGGGGTCTCCCACTGATAAACCACACAAAGCCTTTGCTGTGCCTTTGCAGGTGCTTGTGTGCTAGCAGAAAGAAATTTCTTATCTTTAATGTGTGCAATAATGGGATTAATGTTCATCTGGTAAAGCCCTGCAAAGTTTTATGCTTTGACCATAAAAGAACTGTGTCCTAACAACTCAATTAGTTTTACATTCTCATCATTATTAACGGTATTCATAATATATAGTTTATTCTAACATGGTTTCCAGTCTTTTTCCTTTTTAGAATCTTAGTGGAACACGTCTGATTGCATAACCAACATAAATTATGATAACCATTTTGTGCAGTGATTGGTATTGCAATTTCGGTAGCCAAATACATACAGGATGCTGCACTGGAAAAACTCATTTATTCAAGTTTATCCAAGTAATTGACATGGACAAAAAAAATCAACTTCTCTTCCAATAAAGGCAAATGTAATAAAGAAAGCATTTGAAATTCAGGCTTTTTCTTATTTTCCCACAGTTATGACACCGACAGTAAAGACAATAAAAGCAAAAATAAACAAGTAGGACTACGCAAACTAAAAAGCTTTCAGTTCTTCTGCTCATTTTTTAATTGCAAACATCAACAAAATTAAAAGGCAACCTATGGAACAGGATAAAATATTTGCAAATCATATATCTGATAAGAGGTTAATATCCAAAATATATAAAGAGCTCATACAACTTGATAGAGAAAGAAAAGGAATTTGATTTAAAAATGGGCAGAGGAACTGAATAGACATTTTTCTAAAGACATACAGATATGACCAACAGGTACATGAAAAGGTACTTAGCATCACTAATCATCAGGGAAATTCAAATCAAAACCACACCAAGATATCACCTCACACCTGTTAGAATGGCTATCATCAAAAAGAGATAATAAGTGTTGGCAGTATGTGACAAAAAGGTAACCTTTGTGTGTTATTTGTGGGAATGTAAATTGGCACAGCCGCTATAAAAAACAATATGACAGTACCTCAAAAAATTAAAAATAGAACTGCCATATGATCCAGCAATCCCACTTCTGAGTTCATATTCAAAGGAAATGAAACCAGGATTTCAAACAGATATCTGTACTTTTATGTCTATTGCAGCATTATGCACAATAGCCAAGATATGGAAACAACCTAAGTGTTCGTCAATGGATGGATGGATAAAAAAGATGTGAGATTATATTATACACACACACACACACACACACACACACACACACACACACACACACACACAAAATTTTGCCATGAGAGCGAAGGAAATTCTGCCATTTGTGACAACTTGGATGAATCTTGAGGACACTATGCTAAGTGAAATAAGTCAGACAAAAAAAGACACATAATGTATGATATCACTTATATGTGGAATCTAAAAAAGCTCAATTTATGGAGAGTAGAGTGGTGGTTACCAAGGGCTGGGAAGTGGGAGGAATGGGAGATGTTTGTCAAACTTCCAATCATAAAGTGAATAAATTCTGGGGATCTATTTTACTGCATGGGGATTATAGCTAATACTGTGTTATATACGTGAAAGTTGCAAAGAGAGTAGGTGTTAAGTATTCTCACCACAAAACAGACAGGGTAATTATGTGACATGATAGAAGTGTTAGCTAAAGCTACAGCGCTGAGGACTCTTAAATACAGGAATACATTCAATGACTCTACATTAGCATCCTCAAAGTTGATTGTGCTTTATTTTAAAGCAAACTTTTTTTTTAAAAGCAATATACAGATTCAATGCAATCCCCATCAAAATCCCAATGGCATATTTTAAAGAAATAGAACAAAAAAATCATCAGATTTGTTTGGAACCACAAAAGACCCCGAATAGCCAAAGCAATCTTAAGAAAAAAGAACTATAATGGAGGTATCACACTTCCTGACTTTGGCTTGTACTACAGGGCCACAATAATCAAAACAGCATGGTATTGGCAGAAAAACAGACACATAGACCAATGGAATAGAATTGAGAACCCAGAAATAAAACCACATAAATATGGACAGATAATTTTTGACAAAGAAGCTAAAAACATACAATGGAGGAAAGACAGCCTCTTCAATAAATGGTGCTGGGAGAATTGGATAGCCACGTGCAAAAGAATGAAACTGGACTGCTAAAGCAAACTTTTAATTGAAGTAAGACATACATTTAAAAAGTGCACAAATTCTAAATGTACAACTTGAATTGTTAGCAAACACATCAGCATATAAATAAATAAAAAATAGTACATCGGGCCGGCCCGGTGACTCAGGCGGTTAGAGCTCCGTGCTCCTAACTCCCGAAGGCTGTGGGTTCGATTCCCACATGGGCCAGTGGGCTCTCAACCACAAGGTTGCCAGTTCAATTCCTCAAGTCCCACAAGGGATGGTGGGCAGCGCCCCCTGCAACTAAGATTGAACCTGGCACCTTGAGCTGAGCTGCCGCTGAGCTCCCGGATGGCTCAGTTGGTTGGAGCACATCCTCTCAACCACAAGGTTGCTGGTTTGACTCCTGCAAGAGATGGTGGGCTGCGCCCCCTGCAACTAGCAATGGCAACTGGACCTGGGGCTGAGCTGCGCCCTCCACAACTAAGATTGAAAGGACAATAACTTGAATTGGGGAAAAAAAAAAAGATAGTACATCACTGGCACTCCAGCAGCCTCCCATTAGTTCCTTCCAAACACCCTGCTCCCCCACACCAGGAAAAGGGCTATCTGAATTCTATCATCAGAGGTGAGTTTAGCCTGTTTATAAGCGTTTATCTTTATATGGATGAAATCACACAATGAACTGTTTTGTGTGCCTGGCATCTTTTGCTCAACATAATGCTTGTGAGATTCATCAATGTTCTTTCATGGAATTATAATTTATTGCGAAATGTTACATCTTCATTATCAGTTACTTCATTATCAGTTACATTTTCTATTTTCCATCATTACTTTTTGACTTGTGCTCTATTTATAAGAATATTCGTTAAATTTGAAACAGTGATTTTCTAGTTTATTTTTTGTTACTAATAGCAGGTTAATTCCACTGAGGTAAAAATACATACTCCTAATTATTTCAATCTTTTAAAATTTGTTGAACTTTGCTTCATGACTCATCAGCTTTTATAAATATTATATTTTCACTGAAAGGGATTTTTATTCTGTTCTTATTATATATAATCTACGTGCATCAAAACGGTTCGTTTTGTTCATTGGCTTTTCAGATCTTCTAAATCTTTATTGATTTTATTTTTGCTTATTTTATTATACAGTTAGATAATTGTTTTAGTCTCCCAGTATGATTGTGGATTTTTCTCCTTTTCTCTTTAGTTCTATAAATGTGTGCTTTATATGTGTCGAAGGTATAATATTGAATGCATAAAGATTTAGGACTTTATAACTTTCTGATTTTTTTACCCCTTTGCCACCAGTAAATATCCCACTAGTTTTACAAATTCATTTTTATTAATGCTTACTTTGTCTTATATTAATATAGCTACACCATTTTTTGTTAATGATTGCAAAGTTTATTTATTTCTTGTTTTTTTTAACTATTCTGTCCTTATACTTATGATTTGTGTATTATAAGAAGCAGATAGTTAAGTTTTATTGGGTTTTTAGATAGCCTGATAATCTTGTGTTCTACTTGAAACTTTAAATCTATTTACATATAATAAATTAACTACACGGTTGTGTTTATATCTACCATCTTATTAATTTTCCATTTGAACTAGCTGCTTGATATACCACTTTCCCCTCTTTTCTTGCCTCTTTTTAGATTAATCAAATATATAAATTATTATATATTCCTCATGTTAAGTCAGTTGTACATTATTTTTTAATTCTTTGGACAATTGCAGTATAAATTATATCATGCATAATTGACTGATTTCAGGCTATTATAATTTTTTTCTACCTCTTTCCTGATAATGTTTAATTGTACCTAATTTTTAAACACCAATGACATTATTATTTTGAACAATCAATGTGCAATTATATTTATCCATCTATTCATTCTTTCCTTTGCTCTTTATACCTTCCATTTCCAGGTTTCTGAGATCATTTTCTTAATGCATAAAAACCTTCTGTTAATTTTTCTCTTAAGGCATGCCTGCTGATGACTAATTTTCTCATTTTATTTTCTAAAAAATATTTTTAAAGAGATTTCCACTGGGATAGAATTCTAGATTGGAAGTTTTGCTTGTTTGTTCTTTCTTTCAGCACTTTAAAGTCGTCATTCCATTATCTCTTGTTTCTGTTATTATTGGTAGGCAATGAGGGTCGGATATCTTTGAAAGTTATGCCTTTCTCTCAGGCTGCTTTTCTTCTTTCTCTTTGGTTTTACTATTGTTTGTCTAGTTAGCTTTTTAATTCTGTTTGAAATTCAGAAACATTGAATCTGTTAACGTTGTTCATCAATTTTGGAAAAAATGATTTGCCAGTATCTATTCAAATATTTCTTTGGTCTCTTTCTCTCTTCTCTTTTTGGTACTCCAAATGCATGTATTTTAGAACTTTCCACTATGGTCCCCTTGGATCTAGTGCTCATTTTTAATGTACTTTTGTGCTTTTTTATGTTAATTTTAGTTTATGCATTTTTCTAATGACTTTTCTTCTAGTTCCCTGCGTTGTCTTCCATTCTTCAAATCTGATACCAAATCCATCTATTGAAATCTTGATTCCCTATAATGTACTTTTCAGTTTGACAATTTCCTTAGAGAATTAGAATCTATAAAAAAGACTCTTTTTAGAAAGTTTTCTGTCTTTTCTTCTACTTTGTGTCTTTTTATCTATTTCTTGAATCTATGAGTCATAGTTACTGTAAAGACCTTGTCTACTAATTATAATATCTGGATCATCTTTGAGCCTATTTCTATTTTCCATTTTTTTATCTTGATTATAGTTCATAATATGCAAATTTCCATTAACTGAACAGAGTTGAGTCTAGGTTTCAGCTTTAGAAAGGCTCTATCTACCTCTGTTCTTAGGCTATAGTCCCCCCAACGCACCCACCCCCCAGAGCTTTCATCTAAGGGTATGGTACATTTGAAGCAGCTCTCTCTCTATAAAGTCTTAAACTCTAATCATTGTCTCCTCAGCAATAGAGACTAACACAACTTCTGCTCTGTTTTTCAGAGTTGTTTGTGTATTTAGCCTCTGTCACTGAATAGCTTAAGAATTTGGTAAATAACTTGAGAGTGAAGCAGCCCTGTGTTTGAATCTCCTTTACCATGATCTCCAATATTGTCACAACATTTTCAAGTCTATCAGAAGCTCTACTGGTTTTTCTGACATTAATTTTCTGTTTGGTACATAACCAGCATATTTATCTTTTTTGGAAAAAAGTATACCTTCAGTTTATTTCTAGCCATAAAGGGATAAAAACATTGTTTCTGTTTAAAATATTTTATTTTTCATTGACATATTTTCTCAATAACAGATTCCATTTTTAATTTATCTTTAATTAAAAGAATTAGATATATCCAAGAATATTGACTTTAATGTCAAAATTTCACTTGTTTTTAGCATAGGAACCTATTTTTCTTTTAATGTGGCTAAAGATTGACTTGGGAGATGAATTTTTGAGGCTACTACATTCAAGAATCTAGTCAATGAGACCATAATGAGATATAACTACTTCATAATAAAAACATTCCAATCCAAAAAAAAAAAAAAAATCAGTAAGAACAATGACAAATTTATTGTCATTCTAGATGGAATTGAGACAAAATGAGCAAACTGCTAATAATTCTTGCTTCTAAATCTGCAGAATAGGCTATTCTTTTCAAAACCAGCCAATAGCATAATTCCGGATTACCTAGAAGTTTTTAGGTTAATGGATCACTGCTGCATTTATTTGTTTCTATCAAGAAAAAAAGGTAAAAGCTATGTTACCCTTGGGCCTTATGACCTATTGAAAGTGTATCATTCCTTGGTCCCAAAAAGATTCAAGATGACTTATATAAACAGAAACTACAGGTACATTTTGAAAAGAGTAGAAGCTATCTGGGCAAAAAAAACATATAAAGAAGATAATTAGATGAAGCTGGAGGAAAGTAAATGAGTGCTATCAGGGTCAATGCAAGCAAGCCATGCTATGTATTAATCATCATGCTGCAGTCAGAAACATAACATAGATTTTACTCATTTTTCTCTTCATCCTTTAAGGTCTTGTTGAACCAATCAATGGAAGTAGATCTAATGCTCATGGTTCATTTCCTACAGCATGAAAGAAGAGATTCCTAAATAGATAGGAAAGTTGTCTTTATCATTATCTCTAACTTTACAATTCTGTCACGCAGGCCAACTCTGAAGGCAAGGACAGTTAACACCTATCTTTGAGATATGCTGTGAAAAAGAACTTTCTGTTTCAAAGTTTTCTTCAACTCTAAAATTTCACTGTCCCTAGACATGGCCAACAGTGAGCAAATCATCTGATACTTAGTAGTTCACAAAGCCTACATTAAGAAAGGGATTAAGAGAATTACAATCCCTACTAAATTCGTATCTGTGATTTCGAAAGATAAAGCCCATACCAATTTAAAATGCACTCATTTATTAACCTTAAGTCATACCATCAGTGGACAATACAAGGTGTTTCCTGACTCTCACCTTCCAATTTCAGTTTTTTCGTTTTTTCAGTGAGCTGCTGACAAGTCCAGGACTATGGGTCGTTAAGTACCTACTCATCACTTTCAACCAGTTGACACATCTTGATATTCTGATTAAACATTTCAACATGAACCAATATTTTGATGTATATTGTTTAGCATGCATTCATGTGTTAATCTGTACTAAAGTGATAGCCTAAATATACTCTGACTGTTCAGATCCATGTACGGGTAGTATATTATATTCAACTTGGGGCATCACATTTTAAGGGGGTTATGATAAAGTATAAACTAAAGAAAGTGATAAAAAGAGTGAATAAATAAAAATTGTGTCTAAAATATTTAAAGGATTGGGAATGACAAAGATAAAACATTTGTGAAAATAATCACTGTCAGCAATAGTTAAAGGATGATCTTTTGGAAGAGAAATTTTATTTCTTGTCTGTTATTCCACAGACAAATGAAAACATAAAGATGACTAAGTGAAAATAAAAAATATTCATTTTGTATCAGTTTTAAAACATTTTTTAACCAGTAGAACCTTATAACAATGGAATGGGTTGCTTTATGAAGCTATGATCTTTTTGTCATTGAAAGTATTCAAGCAGAGTCTGAATTATCATCCACTCCATGATTCATTCATTTAATAAATATTCATGGAGAGCTTATTACGTCCAAGGCACTGTGCTGAGACTATGAAAGAGGCAAAGATGAATTAGACTAAATTTTTCCCAGGTAGTGTAGCTATGACTTGAATTGAATAATCAGAATACAAAATGAAAAAGGAAAAGTTCCCTTAGGAGATGTACAACTAATGCTGTATTGGAATGCCAGGCAGGAGGCATGACTTCCAGTTCATGGATGTTGGCAGAGTGTTCTAATGTTTTTGACAATCCTTTCTCCACAGAGCAGCTGGAAATCAGTTCGTATTACACTTCTGATCAAAACTCTTCAACATTTTTTTTTTTTTATTGCATGTAGAATAAGTTGCAAATTGTTATTTTGGCTTCTAAGGTCAAATGTGATCTGGTTTCTGCCTATGTCTCCAGCCTCATTCTCCCCAAGCACCAGCTACAGTCGTCTTTCTGTTTCTGGAACACACCAAACTCACTTATTCTTAGGACTTTTTATTTGTCAGCTCATCTGCTGACCAGACGTCGGTTTGGTTGACAATTTCTTATTTTCTAATTTTCTACTCCCATGTCATTTCCTGCATGAGGCCATCCTTGAGCACTCCATCTAAATTAACTTAAGGGGCCTTCCTTTATGCTCCATCTCTCTATACCTATCACCATTTTATTTTCTTTCTAGTACTATAAAAACCTGATAGTGTCTTTTCTCTTGTCCATTTATGTTTTTTAACTCTATTCAAATCTTTATTAGTTTATTATGCCTTAAATAATGTGTAATCGGTATGAACAATTCTGTGGACTCTGTCTACTTACTGTAGTGAATAGAGCATTTCCAGGAATCAACATAGTCCACATTCTTAGTTTTCTGATAGTTTCATTTATTTTTAAATTGTCTGGTATCTGATTCTCTCAACCAGAATGTAACAAGAGTTAAGAATTTTCTGTGTTTTCGACATCTAGATTTGAACAATGCTTAACACAGTGTAGGCCGACAATAAATACTTGTTGAAGATTGACTGAATTAAGATTTTTTTAAATATAGTGGAAATTTAGAGAAGAATCTTTAACTCATTTTTATATCTTAGGATATGCATTCTCAATGCTAATTCCTCTCAGCTAGGTCAGCCTTTTTATCATATCTGGGAATTATCATATCTGGGAATCTCCTGTTCTGCAGACACTCTCTCCAACTCTCAAGCTCAAATGAAGACATGTCTATAGGTGATTCCTTTCTAACTCTTTATAAATCATGATTAACTTTTCTTTTTATAAATTCCTAAAATCTCTGTCAACCAGGTATGCTTTTATTTACATGTTATTTTGGTACTACTTTGTACCTGTTTCTTGTTTGATGGATGTAAAGTTGCCCATGCCAGCACTAGCCAATTGAAATATAATGCAAGCCAATATTTTAGTAGCCACATTAAAGAGAGGTAAAAAGAAATAGGGGAAATTAATCTTAATAATATATTTTCATTTAACCTAATATATGTGTGTATATATATTATAAAATTTAATTTCAACATGTAATCAATATAAAAAATAATTAATAAGATATTGTACATACAATAAAATTGTGCTTAATGAGAAGTTATTTTGCACTGCTTCAGTATTAAAATGTAAATTTAAAGTAGTTATAATTAAATAAAATTAAAAATTCAGTTTCTAAGTTGCACTAGCTACATTTGAAGTGCTTACTTAACCACACGTGGCTAGTGGCTAATGTAGGACAGTACAGAACTACACAATTAAATGGTAGCTGCTCTGGGACAGGAACTGTCCCTTCAACAAAGCATTTGGTTCTTAATTTGTTGGATAGGAAGATGAATGAAGAGGACACTATTAAATTTTTAATAAACAAATGAAAAAACATAAGTGAATTGTTTGCATTGTTTCTCCAAATATGTATTTAACTATTGGCATTGCCAGGCAATAAATACCATTAATAATAGCAAAAATAGCACTAGAAAGTAAAAGTATTGGTATAATTAATGATTGTCATGAGATTATGCTGCTGTGGTAAAATTAAATGTTCCATATGCATTAAGCAAATCTTAATCATGGGGAGCGTTAACTCAGGGCTGTCCGAAGCCTCTCAAGATTTTGCTTCCTTCCTTACACATGCTAAGAGCTCTGTTTAACATAGTTGGAGGAGCAGCTGGAAAAAAGGCTGCCGCCAACCTTTTATGATAAGAGCAAGCTATTACCACTCCTACTGCCTTGCTTTCATGTGAGCCTCTGGTATAAAAAACAAGTAATAAAATAAATTTATGCACACATAACATGTATACATAACTAGAAGAGGAAATGAAAGGAAATAAAAATAAAAGTAGAATAATAAATAGAAAACAAAAATTTTAAGGGAATTAATAAAATATTTTAAAACCTAATTAAATAACCATAAGAATTTAAACACAAAAAGTACTTAAATATGTTAGATTAAAAAAAAAAAGTCACAGAGAAGCAGAGTCACCAATAAAAAAAATCAAAATTTTTAAAAACTTGAGTGAAATATAGACTAAAACCTAAAGCCATGGAAAAAGCTAAAAAAAAAAAATTAAGCAATAAAAATAGACTATTTCTATCATAATGCTACTAATAGCTACCATTTATTAAGCACCAACCATGTGCCTGTCACTGTGCTGGATATATTAATCTCATTAGCTCCTCCTTTCACAACAAACGCATGGGTAATGCTGTCCTCATTTCAGAGATGAGCAAATTGGGAATTGGAAATTACCAGCAATTCACACTGCTAGTAGGTAGAATAGCTGAAAGTTGAGAATATTCAGGATGGTTTCTGTTTTCAATGTTTTGTTAAAGGGTGGCTAGACTCTTAAAGAAGTAGGAACAACAACTTAAAATGAATTCCACTCCCATAGTAACTTCCACACACAGGGAGAGCACTGAGCTCATAGAGGACCTGGTCAGAAAGAGATTCTTGCTCTTACCTGAATCTCCCCTGGGGCATAAAGGTGTGTGAGTGCAAAATTCATGTGAGATGATTCATGGAGGAAAGAGGAGGTGGAGAGGGATCTACGGAAAGACATCACTTTAGTGGCCCCAAATACATGTAACCCAAATTCAACTGAGTAGCAATACCATGTTTCTGCCAAAGTCGTTGGGACAGAATTTACCCAGTATCAATATGCAACACAAGCTGAATTCTCTTTGAGGGAATTTTTTTGCTGTTTCGAATTTAAAAAAAGAAACAGACAGAGTAGTCAAGATGTGCAGGCCACAACCTATCAGGGAAGGAAGAGAGCAAAATGTTACCCGTGCTAAGAGAAAATGGATTCAAACAGCAACATTTGCCTCAGACACAAAATATACACCAAGAAATCTTTTAAAACAACCATGATAATATTTAGTCAAAGTAAAACCTGGCCACAAATAATCACTTATGGTAGATTTACTTTTTCACTGAATGTTTTCACCATTTTATAACCTATTTAATAATGGTCTCTAAGTCTTGTTTTGTTTGTTTTTCTTTTTTTCTTTTTTTTTTTTTTCTTTTTAATCTTAGTTCTTTTCCATGTTATTCCATAGCATCACTTTTTTTCTTCCTCAGTGAGATTTTTTTTTTCCTGAATATTTTTCTGGGATCTTCTCCTTCAACCCACCCTCCCACTTATGCTTTTTTAAAGTTGTGTCTTATGTTTTTAAACATGAAATTAATCTTGAAGTCTCTATTTCTACAAATGGCATGGATAGAGACCAAGAGTACTGTATCAGAGATGGGCCTGGGTTTTCACCAGCCAGATACCACCAGAAAGGTATTCATATGTAAAGAGTACCCTAATGTACGGGTTGGGAATGCCTTCTTAGTCTCCCGCTAACGTTTCTGGGGAGGTAGGGGTGAATTTTAGCTTCAATTTTGTAAGAATGTTGGTGATGAGACAAGTAATCCTTTAAATCACATCAAGGTCTCTAAAGGTTTTTTCCCTCAACCTTCACTAACAAGACAATTTGGAATATAATCCTTAAACTGCTTTTTTTTTTTTTTGGAAACAGACAGGATATAAATGATAAATGAATTAAAAGTAAATAACATGAAAAATAAGCTGTACTCTTTAGAAATTATAAAATGAGGTTCTAGAGGATTAACACGGCCTTTGTTGATCTGTAAGAAAAACTGAAAAGGCAGGGGTCTAGTCTATTTTCTTTGCAATCTTTAACTCCATGCAGGGGGGAAAAAAATCCCTAATAATTTGACATAAACATTCTGGGTCAGCTAGAAAGGAGCACAGTTTAGTAGATTTGGTTACATCAGATTTTCACAGATTGAATACACAACTCTGTAGAAAAATCCAGTTCACTTTACTCAATCTTGGGGTTTCTCGCACTCTCCTGATCGTAAAAATTACTTTGGCTTCTTGGGAAATTCTGATTTTGGGGGGATCTGGGCTGAGACACAGAGATCTATATTTTTAAGAAGCACTCCTGGAAAATACTTAGAATCAGGCTAGTCTCAGCAACCCCGTTTTACAGAGCAAGAACCAGTCATCTTCTAACGTTAATTCTTTCCTGATAAAAAGAATAAAGACACTTCAGCTGTCACAAGAATTGTTGAATGTTTGGTAATCATGTTTCAGTGGGAAAAAGTAAATTGGTAAATCATTTGTAGCTTCATTTGTGTACATTAGCACTACCACCCACCCCACTCCCTCCAGCTACTGCCCCTGTGTAAACCAAGAAAAGTGTTCCCAGCACTACAACTACCTCAGCCTAGAGAGGTGACTCCCCCAAGATAATCACTTCTACGGTTTTACCTAAAATGGCCTACTGACTTCTACCTTTCCATTTAAATAGCAATTAACAAGTACTTGGGTATAAACACATCCTCTGTGTAGACCAGAAGGAAAAGAAAGGTGGCTGGTGTGAGAGGTCTCCCAAGGTCCCTTCCTCATCCCCCTACCTACCCCAAACACAGTAAGACAGCAGTACCTTTTCCACATTATCCTTTACCCTCCCATCTAGTTTTCCCACAAGAGATCCTGTTGCTGTCCTTCAGCTTCCTATTCGCTCTAAGCTTCCTCTTCCTAGTCACAAATAGGTGTTTTTTTCAGGGTGTTTTAGCCATTTGTCCTCCAAACATGTTATCCTTTGACAATGTTGTCCTGTTTCTCTCTGACACTGGCCCTGCCCTATGGTCGGCCTTATTAAAGTAACTCCTAATAGGTATTGTAAGCAGTAGATAAGCACCAAATATTATCAGAGGGAATATTATCATACTCTGTATTTGAAATCATAAAATCTTATCTTTGCTTTTTCACAAGGGTAACCATTATCTCCATTTTCCACATGGGGAAACAGACCCAAAAAGATCAAGTGACTTGCCTCCTACACACCAGTAGCAAAGCCTTCACCTGGGGCTTCCACACTGCTACTTCATTGTGTTCTCCAGTTTGCCCATGTACCTGTCATTAAAATATTATTTCATTCAAGAATTATTTACTCTTTCTTCCAGATTGTTAAAAAAAAAAAAAAAAAAGACATTAAACAAAACCAGACCTCATGCTGATCCTATAGTCAACACATTGCCCTGAGTCATTAGGACTTATCCTCCAGCCAGTTCTTGGTCCCTGTGGCACAGCACACAGCAAAGCCAATGCTAATTAGGTTGGCAAATAAGATTTATTGAGATACTGTATCAAATGCATTACAAAAATATAAATATATGTGTGTCAAGGTACATTCGTTGTGCTCACTAAATTTTTAATTCTATTGAAAACCCTATCAAGACTGCCTGGCACTATTTGTTTTTATAAATCTATTCCTGTACAGCAGAGCTCTTTTAGCTCTTTTGATTCCATTATCCTCTCAGAGTTCCAATCTTAACAGTGGTTCTGTTATTTTTTGAAAGGATTGATTTTACAATGAGAATTAAAGCACCAGATTCCTTGTTCTAAGATGATTATTACTAAAAATTAACATGAATTAACCCCAAAGAAAATCATGGGCCTCTTAGCATCTTGGGACCAGAATGAGGATTTCTGATTTCCAGATCTCCTCCCTAGCACTAAACAGCATGGTTTCAGGGTCAGCATTATGATGCCTGAGAAAGAGCTCAGAGTATTGTGCTTCCAATGGTGTCTTCCAAGAGGAGCAACTCCCATTCACATCTAATGTTAGACTTCTTTTTCTATGGCTTCCACTCCATTATGTTTATTTTCTTGTCCTAGAATTCCACGTACTTATGTGCTACATCTAATCCGTTGCTGGTACACTGTAAAACTTGACGTACATAGTTTTCAACATGTTCAAGCCATTTGTTTCATAGAAATCTGCTATCTTTTAGTGAAAATTTGAAATGTCATAAAAGGCAAGGGAATTCCATTTAAACCAAAGTCAAAGTGGTCTCCTGATGACTGCCCCAAAGCATAGTTTATATGAATGGAAATTGGGTCAGCTGGGAATTATATTAACAACCACCACATTTCCCTAACCACAATTGCATAACCTTATGCCCAAGATATTCACAGCTCAAGACTTTACCACTGACTTGTCAAAAACATGCTATGCGCATACAGTTTTTGGCCTGCCTTTAAAAGGTCCATTCTGGGCGGGCTTTTTGTTTTTACTATTGGTCTGAGCCATTTCACCAGGACCATAGGCTGGTGTAACATGAGCTTTAAAATTAGTGAACACAATAAATGTGCCTGAACACACATATATTTAAAATTACAATATCTATTAAGTATAAGGTCATCATGGAAAATAATAGCTAATTTAAATTGTGAATATCACATATAAGCTCTCTGCTAATAATAATTAATGGCACTCCTCATTGGTGTGAGAACAATGATGTGTCTAGTATTTTGAGTTCTTAATTA
Organism: Rhinolophus sinicus; assembly: GCF_036562045.2. NCBI lineage: Eukaryota > Metazoa > Chordata > Mammalia > Chiroptera > Rhinolophidae > Rhinolophus > Rhinolophus sinicus. The sequence goes on along the minus strand of NC_133753.1, from coordinate 134,139,047 downwards.
AAAGTATAATACGACATTTTAAAAAGGTTGAAATCTGCACGGGAGGGAAGCAAACTACACTTTAGCAATGGTTGAGGAAACCTTATATGTAAAGGGATTCCACAACTTTATATTTTTTTGAAATATATACATGGGGATCATTTTATATGTGATACGTGAGATACTATGAATTCATTTCTTTATGAAAATTTCAAATATAGCAACAATTTTGAGTGTGCTTGTTTAGTAGTATCAATTAATATGAAATAATATTTACATTCGAGGAAAATGCATGATTCAGATTTTAAGCATTGCTTGTGGGGTCCTGTTCCATCTGTTGAGTTTTCTTTCATGCCTCAAGGGTATTCTGCACAGGCAAGTTTACAGTTGTCCTAGACTGAAAAAGACCAGAGTGCTTTATTATTAGCAACAAGCGTATGTGTGTTCCTTTAAAGGTATCAGCTGCTACAAGAACAAACTTGCAAACCTTTTTCTGGGTTTACTTCTATGTGGCAATAAAATAGCTTTCTCTAAACTGATTCTTTTGATTTGGTGTTATGTCATCATTTTTATTATCTGTTGAAAGATACAAATTAAATATGCCTGTAACTATTTTAAATGCAAATATGAAAGTAATTTTATAGAAATTGATAATATCAAGACCTGATTCAGAATGTAGTTTAAATTTTTGAGTAACATGGTTTCATTACTGATTAATATTTGTTTACAAGTTTCATAAGGGTGTGATATGGAAAGTGACTCACATTTCATATGTTGTAAGCAGACCTATTAGGTTGGTGCAAAAGTAATTGCGGTTGAAAAGGTTAAAAATAATTGAAAAAAACTGCAATTACTTTTGCACCAACCTAATAGCTTAGAAAGAAAAACTAATATTTTTTAGCATTTCCTAGTTTTTGCTCTGTTCTACGTACATTACATATATACCTTATATCATTTTATCCCCCACAACAAATCTCTGATGCTAAGTATTGTTATTCCCATCTCACAGATGAAGACTCTGAGGCACAGAGAGGTTGAATAATTTATCCAAAGTACACAGCCAGGAAGGAGGTTCTGAACACAAGCAGTCCTACAAAGAGCTCTTGCCCTTGAACTCATATTATCAAAAGATAATGTAGGTTAGCGGATCTCAGACTTGGGGTCAGAGTCACCTAGAGGTCTCATTAAAACACAGATTCCTGCTGAGCCTCACCGCTGGAGAGACAGTGGGTCTGCTCTGAGACCTGAGAATGTGCATTGTTAGCAAGTTTCCAGGTGATGTGATGAAGCTGTCCTGAGGTCCACACTGGGAGAACCCTGAGATGGATGACTCTGAAAGTCAGGACAACTGAAATGTACACTGTGGAGATTTCAGGATGTAGAGCTGCTAGCATGTGACTAGAGAAGGAAAAGGGGGAGATGGGACTCTAAGGCAGAGAGCAAGGCAAGAGGCTCCAGGAGAGGGAGTCTGAGGAAGAGGAACTCAGGAGCCAGGGGCTGTGTCAGCTCAGAAGTCTGCGGTCTGGAGGGGAAGGCAGGCGGGAACTCCTGCTAGGAAAACCCGTGGAGGGAACCTTAAAAAGGAACGTTGCAAGTGCCACAGTAATTTCTACTTAAAAACTTAACTCTGGGACAATATTTGACTTTTCTAAAGTGTAATGATACAGCAAACAACAGACACTAGTGCCACAAGCATCAATCTGGGACACAGGAAATGACACTCAGCCCGAAGCCGCTGGATCCTATGGCAGCCACTTAACCTCTCTGGGGCTTGGTCTCCCAGATCTTCATCTTCTTGACTCTGGTTCATCTCTAGAATCCTTTCTTGTTTTATTGGCCTAAGTTTCGATTGATGGGGAGAGTTGGTTATGACTCTCTAGTATATGTTTTACAAGTCTGCTTTTCTCTCTTTCATCTATGCAGTTTATAAATTGATCATCCCTTTGCCCAGCTGACTTAGAAAGGAGACGTATGAACTTCGTAATGATTTCTTATAAAAACAGGTGACACTTATATTTGTCTCTGGCTTGAATCTTTAAGTAGTCCTGCACTTAAATTGTGATTTCTTTTTAGTATCTAGAAAAGAGAGGTCACCTAATGTTTGTTGCTTCTTGAGCCCTCCTGTGTGCAGCATAGGAAAGCCATCAATACAGTCAATTGGAGAAGCAAGGTGTGCTGAGCTTGTTTTCTTGGTTATAATTGATGAGGGCCACTCAGGGGCACGTTCCATTTACTCTCAAATACAGATGACATGCAATGTCTCCTGCTCACCCAATTTTTTGTATTAAAGAGTTGATGCACTTGATTAAATGAATAGGAGAGGAATATGGGTTTATTTCCATGTCTGTGTCTTAGGAGACTTGAAGGAGATGTTCCAGCCAAGAGGACATCAGGATGCTTCTGATCCTGTTGGCATCACGCCCATAGGTGTCCTCTTCTCATGTGGGGGGCAGGACAAGGGGGGCTGTAATCTCTCAGCCTCCATCCCTGTACTGTTTTAACCATAACCCTAAAAGTATGTGACAATTGGGCTTGAGCCCACCTTGAAGTTTCATAGCCTCTTCTTTCAGGCTCTATGTTCAACTTCTAATATATACTTAGGCAGACTGAAAAGAACCATGATGGTGACTTTATAGTACTGTCCTTTTTGTAGTACAGGACATTTGTAGTACTTTTTATATACTCCTTTTTAAAGTATAAAAACTGTGATCCAAGGGACAGAAATTGGCTTGCTCTAGATGCCTCAGCAAGGTGGTAGCAGAAGCAGAACGAGAGCCTGGGTCACGGGTCTTTCCTCTGGCATTCCTCTCCTCTCAGACTTTGCTACCAGCGAAGGTTTTCCTATTGTATTGATTTCCCACTTGCACGCGTGCACACACACACACACAACACACTCACACATGCGTTTACACACTTTCACACACTCATATCACTCACTCACACACTCCTTCACTCTCACTCACACACTGTCACACTCATGTACCAGCTTCCCATTGTGGCCTGCTGCTGGAGGCCCAATGCGTCTGCTCAGATTCCTTTTGTTGGATCAAAGTGATCCATGCAGGGTTTGACCTGATGTCAACACCCAGCCAAGGGTTCAGACCAGGACTTGGCCTGCGTGGGAGTTCCCTTTGGAGACTCTGATTCCAGTTTTTCTAGCACTAGATGAATTAGGGAGCAGACAGTGAGGAATGGAAATTTCAAGAGACAGTGCTCAGAAAAAGATCCAATGGCAAGATTCTATGATGAGTTGGTCAGAAAGGAATTGATGCCAGAGAATCAATGACTACAAGAGTGAATTTTAAAGACAAGAATCCAGCAGAATTTAAGAATTCAATTTAAGTAATAGAACAGGATCTGAATCTGGAAACAAACTGCAGGTAACTAAGAGCGAGGTGAGCAAGAGGAAGAGGATAGCATTAAGATTTCTGTGGCATCAGAGGACAAGTGGGGTGGGTGCTGTCCCACAGCTCAACACTAACCATAGGGGAATACAGTTTGGTTGTAGCTGGGTTTTACTGGCCTTTTTGCCAGGTAACTCTCTTTGCTCTATTCAGTGGCAGCTTCTGACATTTAAGGTCTTGACCTCTTTCTTGGACCAAGGAGGCACAAGTGACTATAAGTCACACAGTGGCAAAGCTTACAGAACACTTAGATTTGATAATTCATTCCTTTGGGGCAGTAACTAGAGGTCTAGCCCTCTCTCCCCTAGTCGGCAGTCTGACAAGTGCCGGCCAGGGGAAATGGGGTTTTCTGAAGGTGCCCTGCCTTATGCTGGTCCAACAGTGAAGCAGCTCAGGAAAGTACCCCACATCTGGTGTGAGAACAATCTGAAACATGTTCTTACAACCTCCCAGAAGCTGAATATCCAGTTTATCCAGACTTGGATCAGAATGATCACTTTATGCAGCTTTTAATTAATCAACAAATTAGTCAACAATACACAGATAGATAATTATTTGGCCTATCTATCACCTTCTCTCTTTAGGTAGCCTGTTTTATGTCTGGGCAAAATGGATGGCCACAAGCCAGGTAAGATTTAGGCAGCACAGAGCCAGAAAGGACACCACCTCAGCTACAAACCCCAGCTCCTGTCAGGGCACAGACATAATCCACCACCTCCAAACCTGTAACTATTTCTTTATGGATAGTAAAGCCAGAAGATTTTCCTCCTATGAAGAATGTATTTAAATTTTGTCTTGTGACATGCTCTCCTTAAAAACAATTTTACTAAGAGACAGCATGAAGACAAAAGCAGAACTGCCAAGTTTCAGGCCAGTCCGTGTGCAGCAGTAAGTTTACGAATACAGAGGTCTCACATTTTGTCAAGAGAAGGGTCCGACCTTTTAGAAGTTAAAAACAAGTATTATTTCCTAATAGAACTTGGCTTTTATTCTAAGCTGACATCTGGACTAATTTGCCAATGAAGGCTTTATATTTTAAACCTTGAAAGGGAGAAATAGACGAAATAAGTTGTATTGTAGGATTGATCTGATAGACTAATTTTTATTTCCACACAAACCTTTACTTAAGGTTAAATTATGATATGGGTCTTCTTTGATCTTTCTACATCAGTTAGATGGTGAGTCAGTTCTCTGTTTACTTTGTGGTATCATGATAATAAAAATATTGTGGCAGTTTTATTATTCTGACTTTCTCAAAGAAGTAATCCTATTGCCAAATGAATAATCAAAAACACCAGAGTATTTTATCAGTTGTTAACAAATTAATCACCAGAAAATTTTATCTCTAAGAGAATCACCTCTCTATAAGTGAACAAACCAGAGGTCAATGGTGGGATATATTTTTTCAATTGGCTTATTAAATCTGGGTAACAATCAAAACAATATCATCTTTCTACATAGTGTTCACTAATTATAATTCTTTTCTGCAGTTCCTGATAAGTTCTTGTTGCAACTCATATTCACTGTTTTTGTTTTGTTTTGTTTTTTATATTGCCAAAACATATGTTATTGACCATATAAGGCAAAATGGCCCTGTGTGTAGAATACCACATGGCAAAAGCTTGCAGTTCAATTAAAACCAGATCTCTTGACATCTTTATGCATCTGAGCCCCAGCCATATGAGGGTAATTCTGTCAGCCTCCCTCACTCTTGATCAGTGTGAGCACATCTATTCTTAGACTATGAAATATGTGCCTTAGGTGTCAAGGGAAGAATTGCTGGCTTGTCACAGCTGCAGCCTGGTGGGGAGTACTTTGTGTGGTCTGGGAGCAGATCTTTCTTGCCTTTCTTCTCAGCTGTGCCCCTCTGAGTGGGAGAAGGTGTACCCCAGGCTCAGCACTCTTTTTTGTGCTCTCACACTAAACTGGGAGAGCTAAAAGGAGGCAGGCTGAGCTGGAAGGAGCAGAGGCCAGTTTATCCCTGCTGAGCAAAACAATAGCACAGAAGAGAGACCGAACAATTGTTTTTGTTAAGTTGCCTGGAAAGAAGACAGAGGCCACTAACTGAATGAATCATTCTTTGGGAGTTTCTATACCAGGTGGATAACTGTATTTGAGTCAAAACTGAATAACTCTAGGGGAGAAAAATATCTGAAAAATGTTAGGTAGAAGATGCCGCGGGGGGGGGGGGAGACTTAAAATAGCAGCTTATTTTTAATCACTGGTGATTAACTTGGAATAGAGTCATTTGATGATCTCTATGGCTGGTTAAATGGTGAAAAGACATTTTCCTCGTGTTTTCAAACCAAAAAAATAAGTTTTTGTATTTGTATTAAGTTGGTGCAAAAGTAATTGCAGTTTAAAAGGTTTAAAAAAAAAATTGCAAAAGCCGCAATTACTTTTGCACCAACCTAATAAACTAAATTGCAATTTAAGTAGTTTTAACTAAAAGTGAACTATTTTTTATTAAAGTCCATTGCTGCCAGAATCACTCAAAAGTAATACAAAAGTAGATGTAAAGGAGGACATGATAATTTTCACTGGGGTTGAAAATAAAATAAGCTGAACTCTTAGTTGCAGGAACCACTGCTAACACTTACCGTACCGTCTAAAGACTGGGAATTACATTGTCACTTATCCTAACTCAGGCTTCCAATACATCTTAGCGATCATCATGAAAAAACCTGAGTCTCCTGTTTCTAGTTACTTTTAGGATATGGCCATTATTCATTTTGTTCATTAAAGAGACTAAAATACAGTTTCTGCAAAATCAAAAAAGGTAAAAATACCTTCTAATTTTCTTAATTCTTTCCTACAGTTTATATTTGGGTAAACATTTCAGAAGATTATATTAACCAGTGTACCCACCACTAGTACAGAAGAATCAAAATGTAGCATAGATTACTATAATGATAATAAAAATATCCTTAGATTTAAATAACAATCTTTGAAGAAAAATGATTCTAATTCAATTAGTTGATTGAGTTTTCCCTGGTAGCTGAAAGCTAAGTTTGTTTTTCTTTTGTTTGTTTGTCTTTGGAATATACAGAACTTTTAGAAATAGAAAATTTTGTTTGCTTTTATTATTATGTGGAATAACATGCTGTTCAAGCTGTTCATTTGAAGATCACTTTTGTCTTCCTTTCAGAGTAAGATTTTTTCCAGATCCCCTGCACCTGTTTTCACAGTCATGACACAATCAGAAATGTTTCTTCTGCTTAACATTAGTTGCTAAGCAGAATATTTTTCAGTACACCAGCTGTAAAATTGTCAATCAAGCAAACATTGCAAGTGTTTGGTAATCTGATAAAGCCTTAAATTAGCAGCCTTCTCTGATATCTGACAATCAATGGTAGGATATTTAACTTGAACAAGTCATGCTCTTTATTGTGTGACATTAGAGATGTTATGAAAGAAGTCTGAAATCTCAATATTTCCCACTGTTTCACTGGGGTTCTTGTTTGCCTCTCTTACACTGTCTCTTAGAAGCACTCTGACATGACTGGCCATGTTCACAAAGGTGGAAAGTTTTCATCAACAGCAGCAAAGGATTCTTCTAAGTACCAATAGATTAGAAAATTCTAAAAACATGTTTTCACTTCATTTTACATAAGGAAATATGAGATCCAACCAAGACCCTTAAAGTTGTTTGGTGACTTTTGTCATTAAATGGGTTGATTTGATTTATTTATTCATGCCAAATATAAGGCAACCTGCATGCCATTTGTAAACTATGATTTTAAGAGCTGCTGGGTAACATGTGAGGGATAGAGAATTGTCAGAGATTATTTATCCTCATAGCCGGGATGGGAGTACATGGAAAGCTTTTGTGTGTGAGTGTTCCTTCAAATGCTTATTTTCAATGTGTTTTAAGCAATCCCTGTGCGATAAAACAGGAAGTGGACCATAGAATGCTATTACCTTTACCTTGAATCTAAAGAGATACCTATATAGGGATTATACACTGGGGCAATACTTATTATAATGGAGTCTGGTGCTGTGTTTGTTATTGCCTCGACATTTTCCAATGCATTGCATGTGACCGTGATAAAGAAACAGCGTATGATAGCTAAACAAAGGAGTAGTCATTTCAATTTATGTTTGAACTTCCACTCTTCTGTACAAATCAAACAAAGTGGTATCCAGCTGCTTACTTACTCCAACCATAAAACACTTTTATCATATAATTCTATGCATATCTATAAATATATTATATAAACCATTGTAATATGAGAAAGTTGAGGTTTCAGTTGCATCAGAATCAGGAAATATAGAGTGAGGATTGCCAAAGCAGTTTAAACTCAGCCCGCCCCCCCTTAACAACCATATAATAGTGCCTTTCATTTCATGAATTCATAGTTTGTTGCCATTTGTGTTATATAGTATGGGCATCTGGTTATAGGTGACGGACAAGATGGCAAACCTGGGGAGAGCTAGTCTTGCTTAGGAATGTAGTACATTCCAATTCATTTTACACTTACAATCCCCAAATAGTGCACGCCTGAGACAGCTGTGAGTCTTTGCATTGAATGCACCGATCCCAGGACCCATAATATATCATGTGAGACACAACCTCTGAGTTTAACCAAATCATTAAACTCAGAGAGAAAAAGGTCTTTGAATATTAATAAGTCTTTTTTTCAGTAGCAATTATGGGATTATGTCAATCACATAAGAAAACACTCAAAGAAAAAAATTGGAAAATACAAAAAAAGCATAAAAAGAAAAATACTTTACATTTTGCTGAATGTCCTCCCTATCCCTACAGATGCTTCTGCTTGAAATAGTTTGTAGGTCACTTCTTTCGGTTAATATTTTATGATTATTTTTTTCCAACGCAATAAACATTTTTTTTACAACATGGTTGTTTAAGACTACATATTTCATTGTATGGATGTAAAATATTTTGCTGAACCACTCTTTGATTTTTGGACTTTAAAAAAATGTACTATTAAAAATGAGGCTACATTGTATCAACTTTAAGTTTTTTAGAATAATTTTTTTAGAAATAGACTTTTGTGTCTGGGACAAGAAAATTTTTAAGGTTTTTGATAGCTATTGTCATATTGTCTTTCAGAAAGTCTATTCTGTACCAATTTATCGTCCCAGCACAATACTCCTTTCAGTGGAACTCTTTATGGAAACTTTTATGTTTGTATTTTACTAGAAGCTTTTTCAATAAATTGAACAGTTGTGTCTAGTCTTATATTGTAAATATAAACAAAAATGATAAAAACAACATCTAGACCTAGCTTTTTATTCATATACTGAATGAGGGCAAACTGTTGAAGTTACAGGTTAAAAATGTACTTATTTCTTCCATGTTGATATGATTTTACTCCCCACTTTAACATCCTGAGTCTTAGGCACTCACAAAAAGTCCCCTTAAATTTGTAAACATTTCATTGCTACTGTGTCATTACATTGAAGGAAGTATATTATATGAGGAAGATCTCTTCTTCAAGCCACCTAAGCCAGTAGAATTGAGCCAAAAGTATGCAATTTGGCAAAACTGCCCAAAGCTCAGTTGGCATGCAGTTACACACACACAAAGGAGGCAGGCAGATGAGTTTTGGCTTTGGCAGTGGAGTGTGCCTTCTCCACCACCCATGTCCACTAGTCTATTAGTGGTGTGATGTGGCTGTGGTCTTAATGACAGCCCCCCTCTCTCTCTCTGTCTCTGTCTTTCTCTGTCTCTCTCTGTCTCTCTGTGTCTCTCTGTCTCTCTCTCTCTCTTCTTCTCTCTCTCTCTCCCCACCCTCTCCTCCCTCCCTCACTCTGCCTCCTTCTCTTCCTTTCTCCTTCTCTGGGTCTCTTTTATGAGGAAAGAGTAAAAAACAAAAACAAAAACAGGACTGCGATCAATGAGAAACACTCCAGTGAAGGTAGATGATAAGCAGCTGCTGCCTGGTGCCCAAAATGCACAGATCAGGCCCATCCTTGTTTTGCTTGCGAGGACGGATGGATCACAGACTTTGGCATATGATCACTTTGGGATAATGTTTCTTTTTTTAAACTTTTGAATCTCTGAGTAAGTGAACAGATAGGGAGGAAAGTTTGGTCGTGTAGTGGTGCATGGAGGCTGAGTATATGCGGTCATCGACACCTGCACACCTCTGTGCATATTTTTGATGTTATCTTAAAACTATCAAAATGAAGTTAAATACTAGGTAGCTAAATGTTCAAGAATATAGAACATAGGAAATGTAGTGCAATATTTGAGACATTTTTATGACTACAATCTCATTATCCCATTGGAGGTGTGTACTGTATTTGCTCCATATCTTTTGTATAGAGAACTGAGACAGGCAGATTTATAAACCCTAAATCTTCTGATTTTTAAACCAACGATCCATATTTCTGGCTGACGGTCTGCATCGACATCTCTATACATTTCTTTTTGAAAAATAGTATTTTATTTCCCTTTGTCTTCTATTTTAGGTAGGTTCCCACATCCTCCCCTTTTTATTAACTGTGGATGGATTCCAATCTATTCAACCTGGTAAAAGAGGCAGATTTTTCAAGTGTGTAGCAAATATCTATCTAATTACATTTTAATGCACATTGTTGTCTGGGTTTTTTGTTTGTTTTATTATTGTTTTTGTTGTTTTGCTGCAGCAGCTTTTCAACCCTATAGTCAGTTGGTCTTAAATTGGTGTGCTGTTATTTGTAAACTCCAAAGATCTACACACACACACACACACACACACACACACACCTGCACCTGGGAATCCTAGGCACTCCATAGCCTGAAGCATCATTCCCCAGTGCATGAAATGTAAAAGGCTCCCATAAAAACCCTGCACACTCATGCTGTGTGTTTTAATTTCATTGCTGTTTTGGTGGTAGTGGTGGTTGGTTTCTGGTGGACCCCAGGTGCAGAGAGTCAAGTTAATTCATCATATTCAATTCAGAACTCTCAATCACCAGGGATCTGAACAAGGCCCCTCATATTTCTGTAGTTATTCCCTTTCAGCCCCATTTTCTCTCCCCCACATAGGAAGCCATTTTAATGGGTGTAATACATATCTTTTACTTGTAAGGGTGCTCTATAAGACATTTGGTAAGTTTGTGTTTTCATTCTGTTAAATTTTAAAAGAACTAAGAACATCTATTTCTTCCAGCTTTTAAATGTGGCCAAGTGCATTGTGTGTTCCTACCTTTATTTTAAAAAGTCTCTTCCTCCAATACTATCACTGTTAGAAATGAATTAATCTCCCTGAGTGCCTTCTCTGTCCAGTCCTAGTCTGCTGCTACCCTCCCAAAACAAGTCCTGCCCTTCTTTGTTCCTTTGCTCTCGCCTTTCCCTTCCAGCTCTCTCATCTTCCAGGACTTTACCAAAATACAGTGAAAATTATGCAAATTATTTTCAGGAATACTAATGCATGGATGGAGCCAGGAAGTTTCAAACAGACTTTTCTGAATCAACCACAGTTGTCATGACTTTTCTATTTGCATGTTCTTCCATACCCATCCCTGACACAGTGCAGTTTGTAGAAGCACACAGAGTAAGACTTACATGTCATCTGTGCTAGGTGCTTGGGAAACAGAGAAACATGCATGCTCTTGAATCCTCTCATTCCAGTTATCATATTAAGATTTGGTGGGGGGAAACTGTTAGAGAATAATCAAGGCAGTATTAAATTAAGAGCCAAAATTCCTAGAACTTATTTTTTTTTTTTAACTTTAAGAAAATTATTGGGGTTGATAAGGTCAAACAAGTCTTCACTATACATCTCTCCCCTCTTCTCCACTAACCCAGTATTAACCTTAGTTTACAGATGAGGAAATTGAGCCCTAAATGGAGTGTTACCCATGGCCATACAGTTGTCAGGACTGGAATGTAGGTATTTTTAACTCCAAAGTCCATGCACTCAAACAGTTTCTCCAGTAGTTTACTAATACAGTTATAGTTTGGCTTGACATTCTCCGTATGCCTGCATTCCTCTGTAGTCCTATTTATTTGGGAATCTTGGCCCAATCTGTGTGCCAGGTGCTGTGCCGAACACTGGAGATAGAGGAATTCGATAGCGTAGAGTCTTCTCTGGTGAGCTGAAGGTCTGAGCAAAACAGGCAGTGTGCTTAACTGTCCCAGCCCAGACAGTCTTACTCAGGTGAAGTCTAGTAAAATGCACATAAAAGGCATCCCTAAGTGGAAAATATATAATAAAGAAGCCTCAAGAACAATGCACATAAAATTGAACCCCCTTTTGGTTTACGCAGCTCTAGCTGCTTTTCCTGAAGAATGAGTCTCCCATTCCTGACTGCAGATTCACCCTGGACTGGTATCTTACCTACTGGACTCAACCTCGTAACTTTAGATCAGACATGATATATAAGTACACATTTATTGTCATGATTACACAAAATGATTGTTTGGAGATCGGCATCCAGTTCCTAACTTCATAGACGTAGAAACATGATATTAAAATCTGCTTCTAATTAAAAGAGGAAGACTTCCTGAGATCCATGTAACAATCTATTTGTTCCACTCTTGAAAAAGCTGTTCAGCAAAGTCCATAAAGCAGCAATGATTCAAATCAGGAATATACCATTTTGAAAGTTATTTCCTAGAACTTGGTGGAAGGACTCTAGAATGTGGAATGTGTTGCTTCTGACGCCGTAGTTTTGATTATTAGACTATCTAATGTCACCAAACACATCATCCAATGTTATAAGCAGCATCCTAACAAAATAGACACAATATGGAAACAAATGCTGGTCAAGAGGCTCACATAGGTCACCTCCAGGTCACTCATCCACATGAGCAGCATTTTATGATCTGGTTCAGTGCTGCCCTGAGGTATACATTAACTATAACTGAAGCGAACTGCTCAAGATTTCCTCAGGAATGAGTCCAAGCAATTTCCCTTCTTTCTTCATTTGTAACGTGTTGACATTAATTAGTACCTAATTCCTGGTGTGTGTTCAGGCTTCAGTGACAGATAGAAAGGAGCGATGTCTGAGCAGATTAGGCACACAGCCTCCTGGCATGGTTCCAGAGGATGGAGGCACATATAGCCTGGCTGCTCTCTGGAGCGAATCCTCCTCAGGCTGGTTTACAGTCTTCATTAGGTCCCAGAGATCTTAAAAAGAGAACGGGAAATGGTTCTACTTAATAGTAATAATCACTTTTCCTTAAGAAACTCTGAGTCATTTTCCAAGATCTAGGAAGAGAGTAAAGGGAGAGAGCCATTTAATTATCATGCACAGTGACTGAGCAAGTCAGTGTTAAAAAGCAGGTCTGATTTCAGGGCCATCTGGCTTTATGTTATTTTAAATTTACGTATTTATTTACGCATCCTCCATCCCATGACTGACAAGTTGTTTCTATGTTTCAATGAAAATGAGTATTCTGAAGGATGGCGTCATAACATCAGTTAGGCTATATCTAGAATTAAAGTACGTAGGAGACTGAAAGAGTAGTATGGGATATTTCATGTATATTTTGTCTTCATTTACTAAGGGAAGTCTTCTCTTTCGTCCGAGAGTTGTGATATTCCTGTGCCATTACCGAACTTCACTGGAAAATACTTTAAAGGCCTCTTTTGGCCCCCATCCTGGTATGTTAAGATCTTCACTTACAAAACATGTTTGATTATTAGAAAGATGGAGATAAAGAATGAACAAATTAATACATAGTGAACCTCAGGAAAGACAACCAAAATTTTACTTTTAAAAAGCGAGTGAGAATTCTACACAGATCCTACTAAATGGCACAGCAATGAGCAGCCTAGAGAAGTAGAAGTACATACAACAATGTAAATAGAACCTGAGTGAAACAGGGAAACACTGACTGAGATTTATAACCTAACCCCACTTATGAATATTAGAAATGTAAGTGTGCCAAACAACAGTACACATTTCTCAAGAACACATATAAAGATACATAAATACGTTAGGCTATTTTTTGGATGAAAGAAAGAAATAGTCATGGAAAATGGGGACGAAATAGGATAAAGAAAGAGAGGGGATTTCCTAGGACAAGTAATTGTAATGAGCCATGAGCTGAGGGATACAATTAGCTCAAATCTGCACTTGAATTAAAAAAAAAAAAGATACATGCCACACTAATGTCCCAAGCTGGATATACAGCTTAGAACTTCTGACTTCCAATTTAATCTCATCCTGTGCTTTATGGTAATATTGTGAAACCTATTAACAGGCACATCATAAACAATCTCCTTGCTATGTATGCTCATGACTATTACTGTTCATGATGTATTCTAAATAGACAAAGCCTTTTTATTACAACACTACTACAAAGAAAAAAAGGAAGAAATCCTTACCACTATAAAGAAAAAAAATAAGAATACCACAGAGAAATCTACAGGAAGGACCATGGGTCCTCTTTGCATGCTGCCTTCTCACGTGTTCCAGAAAAAGCATACACTTTCTTGCAGTAACAAATGACACAAGACTTTAAGTACATGTGATTTTCTTGCATTTCTTTCAGCCCTTTTAGTTTGTTACCATCTATTGGAGGAGTACCAGCTAAACTGACACCACATTCAGGCAAAGGCAAAATTACGTATTTACTTCCCAGGCAAGATATTTAGATTCACTGATTAGAATAGATATTAAAGAAACACACCAATATCTTCAGCAAGACAATAACTAAACAAATATTCTCTTGTTATCTTCCCTTTAGCTCACACTCCAAGTTGTGAGTGTCCATATTCATATGTGTCCTATAAGAATAGCCTAACATTATTAATAACTGGCCCAGAGGAGAAGAATACTATTAAAAGTGAGACCTCACAGCAATTATGCAAATAGAATCTGACACAAATTAATTTTTAAAACAACTAATAGATATTTTAAGCTCCAGTTTTTTTTATTTTGTCATTTTCCGTATGCTTTGCATCACAATTTTAATACTTTGGCAGCCTTCAGATTTTATGAACCAAAACATAATGCTTGTGGGTATATACCTATGGAGACCTCCAGCCTGAAGCTCCCTTTCAGAGAAAAGCCTGAATATTGAAAATTCAGCAGATCTCCTTTTTAAATAGTTGAGCTTTTCAAGGGGATGGGTATTCTATCATAATGGAACATTAACTTCACTTTAAAAGCATGCATTTATGTTCTATTTTTATGACACCATTATGATCTTTACTCCTAGTATTGTTAGTCTGTGATCAGTGTGAAAATACTGCAGAGATAAGTGACAAAGAGTTTAGTTGCCACTTAGTTGGGGTTTTAAAGTGATTTGCCATTAGACTTTTAATACAACATAAAAAGGCAGCTATTATCTGTCACTGTCAAAGAAATGTGGGCTGTGGGTCACATAATTAAAGTAAACTCCTAAGTACAAGAGATTAGATTTGCTTTCTCTATAGTTCGTTACAAATGGAATGAATCAAAGAACCTACCCACTTTTTTTTTTTTTTTTTTTTTTAATATCTTTGACTTGGGCCTTCTTCCTGAGTAAGACATAAGACATGGCTAGGATACTACGTGGACAAACCTGAACAAAATGAAAGAAAGATAGTCCCAGCATTACCTCTTCCCAGAAGTTGGAAGTTATTTTAGGGTGAATGGATAAAACTCTGGACCTTTCCCTTCCTTCTAATGCAATTTCACAGATACAGATTCCTTTCATTTAAATCACTGATTCATTCCTTTAAACCTTTATTCATAAGGGAATCCTCATTGTACAGTCAATCAAAAATTATTTATTCAGCACTTAATAATAGATCAACCATTGTTCTAATCTTTAGAGGTATGTTTTTCTAAATGTAGGCTCCAAATTGGCTGCAACTGAGTTACAAGAAGTAATACAGTTACAAGAAGTAATACCACTCCCTATCCCAGACCAACCAAATCAGTATCTTGGAAGGGGGAACCTAGGAATCTGAACTGCTAAAAGTACTCCCAAGTTATCTTGGAAACCCAAATAAATAAAAAAATGTAGTCTCTGCCATGAAGGCCTAATAAAAATATGGAATGCAGATAGGAGACTGCAGATCCAAACTTGTGGTCAATAAAATCTGAGCAATGATTTGTGTTGCTTCTGGGATAAACCATTTAATTGACAGTGCTCTACTGTCTATTCTTATCTTCTTCTGACATGGCAAACCCTGAAACCACATGTTGAGGTTTTATAAAGTGTTAGCATCTCTGCAATGAGTAGAGCCTTGCCAATCCACATTGGACAGGTCGCATGGGCAAAAAAATACACCTTTGTTGTTTAAAGCCACTGAGATTTGGGGGACTGTCTGTTACTGGAGCATAACTAGTTTATTCTGACTGATGCAGACACACCTTCCACCTATTTTCGCATAGGGAAGTTTGTTATCATGCATCCCTTCCTCTTTAATTTCTGAAAGAGGAAATCCAGAAATTTTTTTTTAAATGGACATTCTAAAGACAGAAGAACTTGCAGAGAACAGTATTATAAATAATAACACTTATTGACTCTTTCCATATGCAAGATTCCATCCTTAGAGTTTTCCACGTGAAGATCTACAGATCGAGCTCACCAAACAGAGGCAACAACCAAAGCAAAGACCACCCCCCAAGGCCACAATAAGCTTGGCTTATTTGTGGAACAGAAAGAAGGGTCAACATAACTCAAGAGTATTGGAGAGTGGAGAAGGATGAGGGCTAAGCGATAGGGTCAGAGAATTTGTTAGGAATCAGAAACCGGCCTTGTGAGTCATGGGAAGCACTTTAGATTTTATTTGTGGTACAGTGGAAGCCACTGGAAAGTTTTAAGCAAAAAGCTACATGACATGATTTACATTTCCAAAATGTCGCCCTGACTACTTGGGGAGCAGTGGAGAGGAGTACAAACAATCAACTACAGAGAGAAAAAATAAATTTCTCGTTGAATATCCTTGGGCTTAACTTTCATCTTTGGTTCATTTTATTTGCATGCCCTGTATAGTTAGTCATTTTAATCTAGGTTTTATGAGAGCATTATTTCTTCAAAATTGATATTAATAAAGAATACTTGCCTTTGTAGTAGAATCCCAATAATACTTTTTGCTTCATTTAATGTCTTATTATGTGGCAGACACTATGGTACAAAGATAATTGGGACAATACATCAAGACCTTGTGAGAAATCTCCCCAGGCTTCCCAACTCCTACTTTCTAAGACCATGTCACCACCCTCTTTCCAGTGAATCCTTCCTTGGTCTTCAGCTACCATCAATCCTCTTCATTTATAGACTCAGCTATAAATTCCTCAGCTTTCTTGGCTCCTTGACCATCCATCCCCACTCTGTGTTTAACATCACTGATCTACCTTTGACTTCAAAGATTTGTCCTTCTGAAATTGTCCTGGAGACCTGGCGCTGCGGGACTTAAGCTTCTTTTTGTCACTGTCCGTGAGGTATGTGTGTGGGCAGTGGAGGGTTTGAGGCAGGAAAGTTCCTGGGGTAGAATGGCAGGAAGCAATCAGGTTCCCACATTAGACTGAAGTCATCAATGAGCTCAACTGTGCTGTTGTTTCAGAAGAGCAGGAGGAATTTCAGTTTCTAGATTCTGTCCCATCGCAGTGTGAGTCACCTAAACAGCATGATTCCCTGTAAAATGGGGAATCAGTGAGCATAGTTTCTTTCAAATAGCGTGGGTTAGTTAAATGACACTGGTCCCCAGCAACCTGGTTCACATTTCCATTACCATGGTGTATTAACTGTGAGTAATTACATAAAGCACAAACTTTGCTGCTAGCTCCTCATCTCACAAATCACTAACAAATAAATAACAGAGGCATATTGAGATCAATGACCAACCATGTCACTTCTTTCAAAGCCTGTCAATGATTGGTCACCACACATCTGTTGCTCAATTCATGCACAGACAGCGAAGCATGTAGTTGTGTTGGCTCCTTGTCTCCTGGTGATAAGCCCACGTGATATTTTACAAAAATGGATAATTGAAAGAGGGAATTAGCAAACAAAAATGCAAGTGCAGCAAATAAATGAAAAATAATAATGCTGGAAATAAAATTTAAATTAGCATTCATGGAGTTATAAAAGCAATAGCTGATAGTGGGAATCTTGACACTGCCACTTTAGAGAAACTGCATACAGTCAGAGTTGCTTAGAGAGGGCAAACGTATAGACATAAATGAGGAAAGAGGTGTGACAAACAGGATGAAGGTGTCCCAGAGGAAATGCCTGATGCTGGCAAAGCACTTCACATTAAAGTCATTCTTAACGCTATTTCATGACACTGAAAGAGCCCAAGATAAAATGTCAGAAGCTAATCGAAATTTGCGAAGGCATAGAAAACATGCCTTGCGTACATCATAAATTATATGCAAGAAAAATTAAGCAAACACTGTTCAAACTACTTTTGATAAGTTTTTAACAAAGAAATAAAGCATTGAATTCTCACTGTTTGTAATATTTTACATTAGAATGTACTGATATATTAGTTTTGCTATTTTTTTCATTTCACAATACACTACATTTATAACCGACATTTATATAAAAGAGAGTTTTAGTGTTTGGCAAAAATTTTTAGAAGTCATGCAACAGTCTTAAATTCTACCATTCATTATGAGTATCTGCATGTTTTCAGTCTGCACTGTCATCTTCAGTCCCACACTACTGCACTACTGTGCAAAGCAAGAATTGCCTGTACTGAGACATTTAGTATGCATCCATATTGTCTACTCCCTCTATTCACTGGAGGTGACACCGTCTGGTTTTTATGTAGTTTGTCCTACAAACTTGTTTAGTATTACCTGTGTTGTTCTCTAATGCTGTTAAGTGATTTCAAATGGAATCATGTCATGGGGATAACCTTGCTAGAATAGAGAGCTTGGATATGATACTCAATTCCTTTAGAAATTTTCCTTTTTAAGTCATTTATTATAAATAGCAATAAGATTGGAAAGTAACTCTCAAAAATTAGGAGATTAAGGAAATAACATTTCATTTCTGCCATGGATTCCTTACGTTTATTTGAAAGGATCATATAGAAGAACATTAAAATGAAGTGAAAGATTTATAGGAATATCTCACAAAGTGCGAAAAGCAGGTGATAAAGCACTATACAATGTGGTTTAATTTTTATAAAATACACATATATGTGTATGTGTGCATATGTGTGTGTGTGTGTGTGTGTGAGTGTGTGTGTGTTTATCATAATGAAGGATATAATCAAAATGTCAAGAATAGTTACCTTTGGGTGGAAGGATTATGGGAAATTATTTTCCTGTTCTTTATTTTCTGATTTGTTTGCAAAGAGTATGTAATACTTTTGTAAAAAAGCTAATTCAAAAAAAAAAAATCTGCTCTCTTACATTTACATTTACTTATTCTAGTAACAAAAATGAACATTGAAGGAAGCATAAAATTGTGTTTTTTCACTCTTTCCCATTAGATTTCCTTCCTATCATAGACTCAGAACATTTCTAAATAGTCAGGCCTCCCTGATGATACTGACTCTCTAAAAAAAAAAAAAAAATGTGTGTGTGTGTATATATATATATATATATATATATATATATATATATAATAGTATATATATGTATATATATACTATATATATATAGACTAGAGAGAGAGAGAGAGAGAGAGAGCCAAAATATGTATACACTTTTAAGAAAGGAAAAAACTGTATTAAAATTGTAATAATATATACCAATAACAAAAGATGAATACAAGTCATGTGTATACATTTTTTGGCACCCCCAGCATGTATGTGTGCGTGTGTGTATATATACACATATATATATAAAACTTTTCCATTATCAGAGCTGAGGCACATAGGAGTTTAGAAGCACTCCAGGAGCTCAAAATTCAAAAGCTCAAATTTTCTTGCCTCTGACTTTTAATATGCCCAGCCTCAGGCAATGCTGCATCCAGGCATTTCTGATGGATTGAAGAAATCATCTGTGTAATGTAGATGGCATTGCCTTTGTGTGATTAGTGGAAAATAGTTGACAAAATCTACATTGTTAAATAAATCAGGAAAATGGTAACCAAGGCACAGATGTTTACAATCTTCTTGCACAGTCACATAAACAAAATCTGTCAGGAAAACAATGCCTGCTGGACTGTTCTCACATGCACACACTTAAATAAAAAATTTTTAACTACTTGTTGAGCCTTTATTATGCACCAAGTCCTATACTTAACACTCAAGTTCATTTTCTCTTTTAATCCTCACAGGAAGTGTATAAACAGGAGACTATTATTTTCACTTTACAGATTTTAAAGGAAATTACAGCTCAGAGATGCTAAGTAACTCATCCAGGGTCAGACACCAAGCCCATAATAATAACCACTTAGTGAACAAGAGTACGTGGTTATATTTAAGGCTTATATGTCTACTTATCTAGAACTATACTTGATTTAAAAAAAAAAAAAAAGACCTCTCATCTACCAACAACCAACAAAACATGACATAATAACTAGTTGTCAAACAACCAAGTAAGTGGCTGTGTGTGAAAATATATTGTAGAAAATCTCACATAAGTGTATTTATTTCATTAACTTTATACTTAATTGCCAATTTCTTACAAGAAGGCAACAGATTTTATTTAAAGCATGAAAATTTTAGCACTGTTTTTAAAAGCAGCTTTGGATAAAATTTGACAAAAATAATGAGAAACACTAAGAGGCAATTAAAATAACTTTTTTGCTTTACTAAATAAGGAAAAATGTTTTGCTGAGCCAAAAATACCATTTTAGCTAGAAATCGTATGACAATAGCAAAATTAACAAAGAACATTCCTTTTAGACAATTCAGTGTATCTCCCACCTCCTCAAATAGACAACATTCTATCATGGTTGATGGTTCTTACTGAAGACATTACTCCTGAAATTCCATGACTACCCTTCTTGCTCTGATTGTTGGGTCTCACTGCAGAAGCTCAAAGCCCTTTTTTTCCACCTTGGCCTTCTATCTCTGACCTTTCAAGTCTTCCTGAAATCAAATTGCCAAATCCTGTTTCTTCCTTGCAGAGCATCTCCTAGCCCTCCTAATGTAATTTAGACTGACAGGGCTGAGCTGCAATTTTCAATAATATATCTGCAGATGAAAAGAGGAGTGGCCTGAGGGACATGCCAAGCAAGTTTTCTATTGGACAAATCAGACTAGAGAGGACCCATCCCCTTCTGAGGAGTTGGTGCCACAATTACTACCAATTTGCAACTAGTACTTGCTTCTGGCCTCCAGTGCCAGTATTCAGGCGTCTGACTATATGGAGGCAGATTGTTTGTATTAATAATAATCGCCAGTATTTATAGAGTGCTTATTATGTGTCAGGCATCTTGCCAAGTGAGTTTATGTGACTTTATAGGACTTAACTAATTAAATTATATATCTATGTGCTTTCTGTATTCAGGGAGACTAGTGGAATTACTCAGTGATTAAGAACAAAAGCGGTACTTCTCATCTCTCCCTCCTTCTCTCACCAATAAATTTTGAATGAATACCTACTATGTGTTAAGAATTGCACTAAGTATAGATCTCACCTTTGTGGAATAACAATTTCTTGGGAGCAGAAACATGCAAGTACTGTAATGTAACTATATGAAGAAATATGTGTGATTTACATACTATAAAATTCAGCTTTTAGAGAGGCACAACTCAGTGCTTTTCAAGTATATTCATAATGTGCAATCATCACCACTATCTAATTCTACATTTTCATCACCCCACCCCCCCAAAAAAAAATCTATACCCATTCCCCTGTCCCCCAGCCCCTGGAAACCACTAATCTATTTTCTGTCTCTATGGATTTACCTATTCTGGACATTTCAAATAAATGGAATTATACCAAAAAGAAAGAAAGGAAAGAAGGGAGGGAGGAAGGAAGGAAGGAAGGAAGGAAGGAAGGAAGGAAGGAAGGAAGGAAGGAAGGAAGGAAAGAAACATGTAGAAATATGTAACCATATGTAAGGAATGGGAAGTAACTTAATCTGCCTAAGTAAATTAGTTAAAATAATCTTCCACCTTCTGCTTCATTATTTGAGTTCTATATTGGGGTGATCTGGAGGAGACTTTGTATTATCTTGAGTCAATTAGCTACAGAGACATCTGGAAAGATCCGAATCACATCTAGGTGTTAATCACTCTCACTTTCAGTCCTGTATTTGACACCCTGTTCCCAGGCTCTTCCTTTGTCCTATATCAGCTGCCACTCACACAGATAGATTATGATTTTGAAGAGTATTTATGAATATGTACAAATGATAACATATACATGAAACACCAAGCAGAAAATTGTATATGAGTTAAAGGCCCATGTTGGACAAAAATAAATAAGTAAATAAATAAATAAATAAAAATAAAAACACTAGAGAAACACATATGCAAAGAAAAATATTAGGAGAAAATGTGATGTAGTATTAGAATAATTAGAGATTTTATTTTCCCCTATATAGTGCCATTCTATAAATATAACAATCATTCTATATTGTGCCATTCTATAAATATAACTATTTAGGAGTTTTATAATCAGAATAAGTAAATACTTCATTTAAATTAAAATCAAAAGAATGACTGTAAAGTCTGCTTGGTATAGTATATCTCTATTGTTTTATTGAGTTTAGCAATGTAGCAGCTTATGATATTAAGCAATACGGTTATATTATTTTCAAGTGATTTCTTTGTTGTGGAAAATCCAAAAGAAAACAAAGAGAAACAGATTTTGTTTAGGTAGAAGTGCCTAAATGTAAACAGATCCTATTCACTATCTTGTCATCAGACTTGAGTTTACACAAAAATGGCCTCTTACTAGCTACCTATTGCAGAGAAAAGGATAAAGGTGACTGATTGCTCAGACTGATGGTTTCACACACTTCTCTTTTTGAAGACTATCATTCTCTTCAAGGTCTTTCTTAACTTCAACTTCCTTGAAGAGAAATTTAGAATATTCCCCATACATACACACATACCCTAAGAATTCATATTTTTAAATACATTGAAAATATTAAAAAGTGCTGGAGCTAGGAACTGCGAGTGACTTCAAAGGGCCACATGAAATCTTTTTGAAGAGACAGAAATACTCTAGAACTCATTGTGGTGATGGTTGCATAACCGTAAACTTACTAAAAAATCACTGAACTGTACACTAAAATGTGTAAATTTTATACCTAAATAAAGCTTACAAAATAAAAGGTGTAATTGCATTGGATAGAGGAAAAAATTACTATAGCCTCAGAAAATGTTTGAGGAATTCTAAAAGCTATGAAGGAATCAAGATGGTATTGAAATAGATATCAGACCAGCTACATGATTTGGAAGGCCCAATGCAAAATGAAAATCCAAACACCCTTGTTCAGAAATCAGTAAGAATTTCAATATGGCAGCAGAAGAGCATTTAACTATACACTGGGCCCTTCTGAGAGCCAGGCTGCATGGAACTCAGAATCAGCCTTTTAATTTCCACAAAGTAGAAATGCTGAGATCTTCATTGGAAATGCATTAAATCTACAGATTAATTTGGGGAGAATTGACATCTTTAAAATGTTGAATCATTCCATCAGTGAATATGTACATCCCTCAATTTATTGAAATCTTCTATAATTATCTTAATCATGTTTTATATTCTTCCTTCTTGAGAATCTTCCTATGTATTTGATATATTTTGATGCAATTTTAAATGGCATTTTTAATTTTTTTATTTTTATAGTCCTTGTTGGTAGAAATAAAATTGATCTTTTAAATATTGACCATATTTGTAGACTCTTGAGATTTTCTACATACAGAAATATATCATCTGCTAACAATGACAGCTTTGTTTTTTTCTCTTCCAATCATGCTTTGTTTTGTTTTGTTTTTTTAATCCCACTGGTTAGAACTATAGTACAATGTTGAATAGAAGTGGTAAATGCAAGAATTCTTGTCTCATTCCTGATCCCACACATTTAATAGGGTATGCCTACATCAACTTTAGTAAATTATATTATACAGTTTTTTTAAAGTAGCTGTATGATTTTACACTTCCAATCGTGGTGCAATAGTTCCAGTGGGAATATGGAGCATTTGCATATATCTACAACTCTAATAGTCTTATTTTAATATTTTCTCCAATCTCCCTTTCATTTTAGAATTCAACCACTGGAAGCAAAAACAAAACTATTACAGTGATTTGCTTCTGAGAATGAAGTGAGAACGGAGAGGTTGGTGGGGGGCAGGTAGGGTTGGGTAGAAAACAGAACTCCAAGGAGATATTTGGTTTTCTCCATATTCTTCTGTTACATTGTTACATTCTTTATATCACTAGTATACTCTTGTGCATTGTTTGTGTATTATTTTTAATTTCCCAGGAAAAGAAATTGAGGGGAAAGAAAGGTAAAATAGAACTAGTATTTAAAATAAATATGCATGAAAATATTAAAATTACTTAAGTGTACATAAGCAAAAAATGCATTTTTACTTGACAGCATCTTGGCTAATGACACAGAAAAACCAAGTGCGGGGATGTACTCCACACATCTGGGTATGACTGCGTCCTCCCACCATCTTCAGAGTCTGACGCCTTCCTTTACACTCCAGACAGGCTGTCAGGATAACATGTAAAGGGGACTGGATCTTTACAAACTTGTACTTCATTTGAAGTTTTTATTTCAGTTTGTTAAAAAATATTTGGATATCCAAATATGGGTTTTATAATATGAAATAATTATTTGGATCTGAATGTTTATTCCAAAAAGTTAATTTTCTTCCCAACAAAAAATTTCATGGTGATCTTCCACTGATGGAAAACCCTATCTTATGTTTCTTTTCCTACATATTTTGAAGAATGAAACTGATGGGACTCTGGAAACCAAAAAGGTTTTAATATTCAAAACTTGCCTTAAACAAAATCCTCCTGTTCAGGTCTCTTCCACGTTTGCACCTACTTTAAAGCTCTCTCCCAGAACACAGAGATTTTCCTGAGGGTTATTGGAAAGCTTATCTGCTGACATGCTGTTAATTCTGTCTTATCGGTATTGCTTTCTTTGGTGCAACAAAAAGAAAATTGCATATTTTTCTTTTCAAGTACAATTGGTATAACAAATTTTGTGTGCTTCTCTTTCCTTGGCAAACGTTCTCTTTCAGAGAAGGCAAAGTTCTCATGTGAACCTACATACAATGAGGATGATCAGTGTTTGAGCGGATTCTCTGACTCAGCCGGACAAACTGGCTGTAGGACTGGCCATCCAAAGCAGGAGGACACCTCAGCTTGTCCTTTAAGTGCCATCCTATCTCTAAGCCATTCCTTCCCACACTGGCGAACAGCTGTTCTATTTTAAAATGACTCCAGGTTGTATAAAAATAGAGCATGTCATTTCATGCAGTGCTGAAGAGAGAACTCCACTGGGCTAAAGAAGACATGGTTTCAATCCTTGTTAATTTCTACTATTCAGCTACATGACTTAGGGAAAGTCACAATTTCTTGAGGCCTCCATTTTCTCACCTGGAAATGAAGCATTGGCATTAGATGATCACTAAGGGCCTGTCTGCTCCTAATAACCTACATGAAGCTTAGAAAGAGAACTATTCTATTCTTAATGGTAAAGCTTTGAATTGTATCAGAGCGAAAACCAAAATGTTTTGTGTTGTTTTTTTTATATTTGGAACTGAATAAAACAGATGGCTGGGAACACTGGTGTGTAGCAGTAATAAATTTTGTGGCATCTCTTGTTCCAAGGAAGAGGTTGAAAGATGGCAAAAGTTTGTTTTTTCTCCTTCACTCCTGGGCTTCCTACACACCCCTCAACTGCTGGAAATATGGAGAATAAAGTCTTTAGCAATTGATTTCAGACTGACCTTGTAAAACCCTAGAGCTCTATGAAGCCCTTCAGAGAGTCTGCAAATATTTGATTTGGATTTCACTTTTTTAAAAATATATCTTGTATATTTTACATATAGAATATTTAGCTTTGTTCAAAAATATTATGTTTACTTACTCCACAAATACTTACTGAGTGCATATTATATGTTGAGAATAGTTTTAAGGGCTCAGGATTCAGAAATGAACAGAAACAAACAAAATTCCTTGCACTTTATTAAATTTTTATTCTAGTAGTGATAGCAAAAAAATAAACAAAATAAGTATATAGTCTATTAAAATTTTATGTGGCCAACAAGTAATATCAACCAGAGGCTACAGAAGGAACCAGGAGGTTAGAGCAGATCTGTCCGATAAAGTGGCAGTTTAGTGAGGATTTGAAGGAGGTGGTGAGGAAGCCAGAGGGATAGCTGAGGCAAAAGCAGCCCGCAGAGTGGGAGGAGCAGCCAGGCTACCAGCTCGCTGGAAGGGGGTGGGGAGATGGAAAGAGAGGGACCAGAAAAGGAATAGACACTTGTGAGTCATCAACGATCTCTGGCTTTTAACACATTGCAAACCTCTCACGCCTTGTTCAAACTGAGGTACAGTACTCTTATGTGGACCTTTCCTGTATTCTCTTCATATACATTAGAGCATGGCACTGAACGAGATTTTATTTTTTTACTGCTAGTCTCCTTTTTCTACCCTTTCAAGCAAAAACTATACATTTTTATGACAAAAAATTGTGGGTTAAGTTCAATTACATGCCCAACAAGGCTTAGGTATATCCGCTTACGTCACTTTCACAACAATAAGCAAATCCATAATATATTGATAATATTACCTCATAATTAGCTCTAACCATCATTTTAGGTTTAGATTAGTTATGATCTGACTTACATTTATTAATAATGAATGCAAGCTAGATTGGAAATATTGTTATTCCATGCAGCTCAAAATAAAAAATATATATGTATGTACACACAAACACACACGCATCCTTATCATGATTTAGGGACCCATTCTGGATGAAGCCATTGATGCTTTCATTGGGTGAAAGGTTGTTGGAAAACAGGATATTTACATTATTTACTTGATAACAAAGAATCACTTCATAGATTACTTATTAATTTATAAAGAAAAATGAGTGCCTTTATTAAAGAAATATTTCATAAACTAACTTAATCAAGGGATTAAATTTAGTATTATGTGCCTCCAGAGATGATAAAATGAGACGCCACCTGGGTAGTATTCTTTTTTTATCTTAATAATTATTTTAATTTTCAATTACAGTTGACATACAATAATATATTAGTTTCAGGTGTATAGTGTAGTGATTAGACATTTATATACCTTATGAAGCGATCACCCTGATAAATCTAGTACCCATCTGACACTATACATAGTTATTACAATAGCATTGACTATAATCTTATGCTATGCTTTACATCCCCATGACTATTTTGTAGCTACTAGTTTGTACTTAGTCCCTTCCCCTTTTTCAGCCACCCCCAATGCTTCTCCCATCTGGCAACCATCAAAAGGTTGTCTGTATGTATGAATCTATTTTGTTTGTTTATTTATTTTATTCTTTAGATTCCACATATAAGTGAAATCAGATGGCATTTGTCTTTCTCTGTCTGACTTACTCCACTCAGCACAATACCCTCTAGGTCCATCCCTGTTGCAGATAACAAGATTTCATTCTTTTTTATGACTGAGTAATATTCCATTGTATATATGTATCACCTCTTCTTTATCTATTCATCCATTGATGGACATCCAGGTTGCTTTCATATCTTGGCTATTGTAAACAATGATGCAATGAACTTGTTCCCTCGAAGTAGCATTTTGGTTTCTTCAAATAAATACCCAGAAGGGGGATTACTGGGTCCTTCTTTGTCTCTTGTTAGAGCTTTCTTTTTAAAGTCTATTTTGTATGGTATAGGTAATGCTACCCCATATTTTTTGTTTGTTTCTTTGTTTCTATTTGCATGAAACATCTTTTTTCATCCCTTTACTCTCAGTGTGTGTGTGTCTTTTGATCTGAAGTGAGTCTCTCGTAGGCAGTATATGTAAGCGGTGTGTTTTATTACCCATTCAGCCACCCTATGTGTCTTGATTGCAGCATTGAATCCATTTACATTAAAACTAATGGTTGATAAATAGGTAGTTATTGCCATTTCATACTTCTTTTTTGTTGTTGTTGTTGTTTTGTATTAAAGAAGTCCCTCTAACATTCCTTGTACTTGTAATACTGGTTTGGTGGTGATGAAATGCTTTAGCTTTCCCTGTCTGGGAAGCTCTTTATCTGTCCTTTGAGTCAAAATAATAGCTTTGCTAGATAGAGTGATCTTGATTGAAAAATCAGCTGACAGTCTTATGGGAGCTCCCTTGTAGGTAACTAACTGGTTTTCTCTTGTTCCTTTTAAGATTCTCTCTTTGTCTTTAACCTTTGTCATTTTAATTATGATGTGTCTTGGTGTGGGCTTCTTTGGGTTCATCTTGTTTGGGACTCTGCATTTCCTGGGCTTGTACGTCTATTTCCTTTGCCAGGTTAGGGAAGTTTTCAGTCATTATTTCTTCAAATAGGTTTTCACTTCCTTGTTATCACTTCTCCTTCTGGTATCCATATGATGCAAATGTTGGTATTCTTGATGTTGTACCAGAGGACCCTTAAACTGTCCTCTTTCTTTTGGATTATCTTTTCTTTTTGGTATTCAGATTAGGTGTTTTATGCTATCTTAACTTGTAAGTCACTGATACGATCCTCTGCTTCATCTAATCTACTGTTAATTCACTCTAATGAATTCTTTACTTCGGTTATCTTATTCTTCATTAATTTCTGACTGGTTCTTTTTTTATGTTTTTTATCTCCATCTCTTTGTTAAAGTTCTCACTGAGTACATCTACTCTTCCTCTAAGTTCATTGAGCATCGTTGAGTGTTTTGAACTCTGCATGTGGTAGATTGCTTGTCTCCATTTTGTTTTGCTCTTTTTCTGGAGCTTTGTTCTGTTCTTTCATTTGGGACATGTTTCTTTGTCTCCCCATTTTGGCTACTGTGTAGTATTCTTGTCAAGAAATTTCTAGAATCTAATCATGAGGAAGCAATCAGTAAAATCCAAACTATGAGACATTCAAAGATAACTTGGACTGGATTCTTCAAAATATTCTTGCCATTAAAGAGAAAACAAAGAGATTCCAAAGTAAGGAAAACTAAAAATAGATCACAACTAAATACAATACATGACTATTGATTGGATTTTTTTAAGTTGTAAAGGACATTTGAGAAACAATTGAAAAAATTGCGGTATGCACTCTGTTGTATATTATTGCATATTGCATCACTTTGCAAATTCCTGGGAGTGAAAATACCATTGTGGTAATGTAGGAAATTATTCTTAGGTGATAAATGCTGAAGTATTTAGAGGTAGAGTGACATGATGTTACAGTTTACTGTCAAATGGCTCAGAAAAAAAAAGGAAATTGGAGAAGGTATGTATTATATATGTAGATAGATAGATAGACAATCAATAGGAAGCACACAAATGTTATAAAGTATTAATAATTTGTGAATTTAGGTGAAGGGTATCTGGGTGTTCATTGTCTTATTCTGTCAATAATTCCTCAGGCTTGAAATTTTTCAAAACAAAAGGTTGGGGTAAACAAAAGAGAGAGACTGGTGTCACTGAACAAAAGAGTCTGAACAATTTGACCTCAGAGTCACTTCCCACATCAGAGGGATGTTTGCCCACTGCTGCTCGCCAAATGAGGCTGATTAGCAGTGTTTAGAGAGTCAAGAAAGCCTAAATCAAACTGGAGAATGGTTATAGACTAATTAGTTAGCCTCATCAAACCTCAGTCTTGTGAATTTTATTGCCTTAATTCGCTAAAAAAAGAAAGAAAGAAAGAAAAAATGCCTGAACAAAAAAATGTTAAGCTTTCTACTGAAACACAAGAAAGAGCTTTGGAGCACAAGGAATTTAGCACCAGAGGAATTATGAACTGATATTTGCTCAGATTTGTGATGTTTATTTACTCACCCTAAGAAAAATACTTGCCTTTTGTAACAAGATTCTTTGAATTCACAGGAGAGCATAGCTGATCCTGCAAATTTGGTTGTGGGGAGTTTAGGGGTGAAATAAATATACATTTTAGAATCCTAAATCATGACCTCTAGGAAATATAGGCCATTGGCTTTCTACTCTCAAGCCTGAAAGAAAAGTTTTCAAATATTGTACAAGTTTCCACGGCTCAGAGTTCAGCATAAAGGGAGCATTTATGTTTATAATAGGACTGGGGCTTTCCAATTGTAGCCTGCCCTGAGGTGCCAGATGTATCCCTAAGTGTCCCTGGCCCACTGGCAGCATTTTAGCTAGCCTATTAGTATTCAAAGGGTCATGAACTGGAGCCATAACCAGAAACCAAATGGAATAAGCATTCACCTCAACTGTCGTTTGTAAGGCTGATACAAACAGTGAAACTATTGAACAATAAAAAAGGACTTTCTTTCCTTCACCAGTGAAACAAATCTTAAAATATGAAGATCAAGGACTGCTAGAGATAACAGACACCAAAGAATTGAAACCTCTTAACAGCAGGTGGTGTATCAGTGGGGCTTGCCTTTTGAAACATGTGTCAGATCCTTTTAGGACTCTGTAAAACACTTCTGGTTCCTATGGTGACACTGATAATACTTTGTCAATCATTGTGATATCTAGATCTACATTAAGTAGTTGAAAAACACCTTGAAATGCTTGAGGGTTAAATTAGTTTCTCCTCTAAATTGCTTGGTGTCAATTGTAGTTGTGATAATTGGAGGAGATATACTCAGTTTGTGAAAAACAGTGACCAATGCTTCTTGCCTCTTATAAAGCTCAAAGAGAAGCCATAAACTGAGTCACTTCACAACAGCATCTGACACCATTCAAAGTCCATGTCTTCTGAGTGGAAGAGACTAAGTAATTCCTTAGTCTTTGGGTTGTTCCCAGACCTCACATAAGGAACACTACTCAGTGCAGTATTTCCTAATCTCCAGGACGGCAGTTTATTTGTCTGATCCTTCCTTAATGAATTTCTTGTTTAAAAGGGGTATTTTCTAATAAAATTTTTGTGGAAGCAAACCACAAATCCTGCCACCGATCCATATAAAAAGCTGGGGGTGGGGGTTGGGGGGAAGGAGCACTGTTGCACTAACCATCAACCACAAGTTTTGTGATTTGGAGAACGGAAAACACAGGCTTTCTCTTTTTTCTCTTTCACTGCCTTTGCACTTTTTAATTCTACGAACAGTAAATAGAATTTTGCAAAGTTGTGAAACAACAAATTGAATTTCCAGGTAGACAGAATTCCAGAAGTTTTATTATCCATTCCTTCAAAAGTCTAGATTGGTTACTAAATAGACTTCTATGTACCACACTCTGAACCTTTGCAGGTCTGTCTTTTGCAGCGGAGTTAACACACTGTTGTCCCAACTGGAGGAATCTACCCTCCTCTATTTCAATCCTATTGCTCTTTAATGCAGAAGCACTGTTCCAATGGCTTTGATTGGAAAGCATTCTCCCCGTGCTTCATTTACACACCTACTATGTGACCTCAGTGTTACTTTCAAGAAGTTATTTTCAATGAGTTTGTGAATATCCTGTTATCAAAACAGGTAATTATTCTTCAGAATACAGAATACGTTATTATGTATCTAGCATATTTATTGCTGATATAATTCCAAAATAAAAAGAAAAACTTGTTTTTGTTTACAGTATTAAAACAATACAAAACCTTTTTTTGAAAAAAATTATTTTTCAATTACAGTTAACCTACAATATTTTATTAGTTTCAGGTGTACTACATAGTGATTAGACATTTATATAACTTACAAAGTGATCACCCCAATAAATCTAGTACCCATCTGCCACCATACATAGTTATTACAAAGTTAGTGACTATATTCCCTATGCTGTACTTTACATCCCCATGACTATTTTTGTAACTGCCAATTTGTACTTCTTAATTCTTTCACCTTTGTGAGCATAGCATTTGTGGTTTCAGTTTATAAAGGATCATAAGTATATTTGTTCATTTTCATTACATGAAGTTGACACACTGTTTTGCCCATTTTCAGATTATAATAATAGCTAATGTTAACTGAGCACTTAAGGCCTGCCATGCCAAGTCATAATCTTTGTATCAACCTCAGTAAGTAGAATGCATTACTGTTCCAATTTTGCATATATAGAAACCAAAGTCTGGTGAAGTCACACACAAAAAAAGAAGAAGAAGAAGAAGAGGAAAGCTGTTCTTACTTACTCTAGTCTTGAGATCTTAATTACCACATTAATCATACTCCACAGCCACCCTGGTCCCCTAAAATTTCACATTTGCTCACATTTTATACAAGTTTACAAATGTAAATATTAGTCTGCTTGGGTGCCATAACAACATACTAGACTGCATGGCTTAAACAACAGAAATGTATTTCTCACAGTGAGAGGCAAGACCAAAGTTCCAGCAAGGTAGCTTTTATTCTGAGACCTTTTCTCTTTTCTCTTGGCCTGCAGGTGGCTGCCATCTTGCTATGTGCTTACAGAACTGCTCTTTGTGAGCTTGGAGAGAGACAGAAAGAGAGAGAGTGAGGAGAGAGAGAGAGACAGAGAGAGACAGAGAGAGAGACAGAGAGAGAGACAGAGAGAGAGAGAGAACAAGCACTCTGAGGCATCCCTTCTTATAAAGACACTGAGCCTGTCTAATCCTATCCTATCAGAGCAGGGCCCCACCCTTACAACCTCATTTAACCTTAATTACTTCCTCAAAGGTCCCATCTCCAAATACAGTCATACTGGAGGTTAGGGCTTCAACATACAAATTTGAGAGGGGTGGGACACATTCAGTTCATAACAAGTAATTTAGTGTGTTTCCAAAAGAAAATTATTCCAAGTTCGTTAAAATGCTAAAAGTTAGGTACTTCTCCATTCTAAAATTTCCCCTTTAAAAAAATTTTAATACCTCATGTAGACCTCATATGGACATGTAGATTGAAGAAGTGAGGGTCTTCATTGCTCATATCAACTTAGATAATTATATGAACAGTGGGTGACCGCTAAGGGAAGCTGTATTAGAGGACTAAAGTAAAAATTCAAGCAAAACAATGACCCCTGCCTGAGTCATTGGGAAGTCAGCTCTGATTCGACTTCAGATAGATTCATCATCCAGTAGGGTCAAGCTGATATCCTCCTCCTGCCTGGAGTAGACTCTCCTTTCACCTGTTATGGTAGAAAAAACAATTCTAATCATATGTTATGATATATGCACATGTATACTTATGTACTTAGAGAAGAGATGAACACACAAATTCCAAATAATAGAGATAAAAAAAGATCAGTTGTAGCATTTTCTAGAAATGTAGTTTGTACTTCTTTTTTTAATTTTAATTAATTGGTTTTTTAATTTTAATTAATCAAATGATTTATGTGGGAAAGTAACAGACTAGGAATAAGCATGTGTATTATATACAGTTCTTGATTCAATAGAAAGGAAAATATCTAGAAACAAAGTTCTGAGGCCTCCATAAAAACATGTGCTCTCTTAGAATTGCAGTTGTGTGACGTGGTTCAGATCCTACCCAACTCATTATGGCATTCACTGTCAATATTTTTCACTAGCACAATGAAGCATACCACAGTCTTTGACATCATAGCCTATACGTATTACCGTTACATAACCTTCTGCCCCCACAATGGTGAATCAAGATGAATGCCATGGATTTTCTCAAATTTGCTCTTTCCACTATATACAGTAGCAGGCTGGTCAGGCAGAGACACCTCAAAGCATCTATGCACCTAATTTAGGACCTTCTAGGCAGCCATAATTTCCATTAGCAGGTAAAAATTAGAGTATTCCATAAGGAGAAACATTTTGTCTGGAAAAAGATTGTGACAGCTTCCTGCTTTTATAGAATTTCAGTGTGAGAGATGGCAAGTTGGCTGAAAGTACAAGTCATTTACCAAGTATATAACTAGATGGATGATAGATGGATGATAGATGGATGATAGATAGATAGATAGATAGATAGATAGATAGATAGATAGATAGACAGATAGATAAGCAGACCTTCCTACTAGTCTACCAGACTTCCAATTCAGCAACAGTTGGAAAACATAGCTCTTGTTTGGGTCAGAGGAAAAATGATCTTAGCTCTAAATTTATTTCCTTTTGGTAGATGAGTTCACACTTTTTTTTTTTTTTTCTCACTACTTCTTTATCTTGCTGCACTGTTACTTGTGAACCAGAGCACAGAGTCAAGGAATATCATGTTTAAGGGAGAAATATCATTCACACACCTCTGGCCTGCTAATTCTTTCCCAATCAGACTAACAAAGCACTTTTCCCTTTGGATGCTGGAGTCAAATGAATTGCCAGAAAAGGTTTTTGTCCTTTGTTCTGCTTTAATCCCATTCTACATGGCGTGACGTTTGTTTGTCTTCCTGTCAACCTTCTACGCTTACTTTGGCATTTCTCCTAATCAGCAAGTAGGACTGCATAGGAATGTGGGCCTGCAAGTCAGTTAAGGTAAACCTGGCCACCTGCCTTCCTGTTAGGGCTTCCTCAGTGACCATAAGCTCACATCATCCAGGGCCAACCAGACAGAAATAACCACAGGATTCTAAACTTGCCCTTCCTATGGGAGGATCACTATCCCTCTTCTCGCTCCTTTCTGTTGACCATTTGGAATCAGACATCTGGCTTATTCATCCCTATAATATCTTGTCCCTTTGCCACAAGAACATTTTCCATCACTAAACCATTGATACTGAAGGAGATACTATGAATTATATTATTTTTATATCTTCTAAAAACTGCATTTTCTGTAATATTGAGATGCCGAATTCCACCCAAATTCCACAGGTATTTACTATGCAGCATATTAACAGATGTAAGACGTAGCCTGCCCATAGAGTAAACTGTGCATCAGTAATAATACCATAACACATGGCAAGTAGAACCTGAAAGGTGTAAAAGTTCCAGAGGTAATGGCTCACAGAAGAAAAGGAGAGGTGAATTATGAATGGTAGAATTCACGTTAATGGGGAGAGAGACAGCATGTGAGCTAGTTCTCAGTAAGAATGGGTTGAGAATTCAGATGGGAGGGCTGGAAAGTAATCAAGAAACTTGCAATTCAGTAAAAGAGAATGGGCAAGACATGGAAGAGGGAATTTTCAAATGTATTTGTGAAACAATAAAGAATTACATTTGCCTACACAAACTGAAATTTCCTGTAGGCCAGATGGGTTGGGTCTCAAATGCTGTGCTTAGAACTTTCACTTTACTCTGTAGTCCAGTGGTTCCCAAAAGCTGGCCATGGCCCAGTGATAGTTTAAGTCTGTTTTCACTGGACTGGGAAGAATTGGGAAAAATAAAGACAATTTGTAAGGTTTTGTTTTGTTTCTATTTTTTTTGTGGAACAAAATGGATTCAATTCAATGGTTTTCCCTTTACTCTGAGATTATGTCTTTCCTATATTTGGAATCAAATGCAATAGCATTTCTGAAGTGATGGTAAGAGTAGATGGCAGTGTGGTAAGAGGTTCTAATGTTCTTAACTTGGCAAGAAAAAAATTGGCAACACTGTTTTGGACTCCCTAACATATTTTTATTTCACTGGTCAGTAAGATCCAAAATTTGGGGGCCACTTCCAAAGGTAATGTGGACCCTTGGAAGGAGGTAATATAATGGGAATTGTTCTTCAGAAAACATAACTCTGGAAGCAGTAACATTAAAAGAGAAAAAGAAAGGGGGAATAAAGGAAAAGTAAGGAGGGCGGGCAAATCATCAGATAGATAACGGCGGAATACAAGGAAGATAGTTAGACATCTATGGCAATAAGCCATCAGGACCTGAACCGGGATATTAACATAGAGAATTGAAAGAAAGCAATGGATGCAAGAGATAGCATCTACAGAATTGGCAATTGAGTGAATGTACAAACTAAGATTATATTCTGAGCACAAAGTCTGAGCAACTGTGCTATCTGTACAAAAGGATGAGAAAGAGCCAGCAGAGTTGGAGGAGATCTGGAGATGTGGCAGACTGGGCCTTGGGAAATTGGCAAAGCCTAGAGAGGTACACGTACAAGTCATCTGCATAAAGGTTAGAGACAAGAGAAAATAGTCAGAGAGGGTAGAAGAGAGAACTCAAGATAGAGAACATATCTACCGCTTGATTCTACTTTGTTAGTATAGCTCCTCCATTGAGAGGGACCAAGGTTGAAACTTATCGTTTCTATATACATCCTGATCAGTGAATTTGATGTTTGCTATCATCATTTCCTAATTGGTCTACCTCTAATACTATAACTGAAAAATCTCAGTTTCTCAAGATTCTCTTTATTGGTGCTTTTCTCTGTTACCACATACTTCAATTAAGTTCAGAACACATTAAATTGGGATGAGCTGAGAAGTTATGAAATAATAGTTATTGAGCCTAAGGGGTTTAAGTCTTGTCATCAAATATAAAGAGAGAGAAAGAATAAAATTTGAACTGGAATAACACTTCAATATTATAAGAAATTGTGTAACATTGACAAAAGAAGGACACTCAGATATAAAGTTCTTTGGAGATATTTCCTTGTCTTGCATATTCAGGTTGTGGTAGACTTTGTTTCTGTATGGTACTAATAGCTAATATTGATTGAGCATTTACTGTGGTCAAGCATTTGAC
Source organism: Rhinolophus sinicus (assembly GCF_036562045.2). NCBI lineage: Eukaryota > Metazoa > Chordata > Mammalia > Chiroptera > Rhinolophidae > Rhinolophus > Rhinolophus sinicus. The sequence goes on along the minus strand of NC_133753.1, from coordinate 134,103,225 downwards.
AATCACAACCTTGGTTAATCTTCACACACACAAAAAACTTATCAGGTAGATAATTTTAGTGTAGCTTTTTCTTCAAGTGATAAAGGCAACACTGAGATAAAATAAGTTACTTGTCCAAAGTCACCAAGTAAAAAATGGCTGAACCTGGATTAGAACTCAATTACATCGGTTAGGCTCCATTCTTGGCAAATGACAGAAAGCCCAGATCAAACCAGTTTAAGGAAAAGCAGAATTTATGAGTTCCTATAACTAAGACGTCCAGGAACAGGACTAGGACCAGCTCCAGAAGGAACGGAACAAGTAACTGACACAATGTCATCGGCATGCAATGTCCCTCTCGTCATCCTTACCCAGAGGTCTCTGCATTGGCTCTATTTTCAAAAAGCCTCTCCTGTTGTGATGTCAGAACGTCTCCAGCAGACCTGGCCTCACAGCCAGGTTCAACCACAACCAGCAGGAAAACACAACCTTCTCTTGCCCAGCAGTCCCCAGAAAAGCCTCATTGAATCATTTTGTTGTTATTGAGTCACAAGCCTGTTCCTGAAGGAATCACTGCCATCTAAGCAACGTTATGCACTAACTGGCCAAGCCTGGAGCTGAGGGTACAATAATCCAGGATGCTGTTAACAGAATTAGGGTGCACAGATGCTGGGTGGCATGACCAGTAAATATCTCTGACAACTGAACATTCTTGCTGAAGAACCTGAGGTTTTAACCACTATATTTTTCCAACTGAACAATGAAGATCCATAAAGAACAGAGATAAGGCTTTGTACGTTAACAGGAAGTGGACACTGCTGTTGGAGAATCCTTCATGATGTTATTCAAAACTACTAACATTGAAACTACTGATTGGGGAAAAGGTTGATGGGAAGAACTAGACCTGTTTCTGCTGTCATAGCAACACAAATGAACATAGTCCTCCAAAGAGACTTCCTTTTGGGAATCAGGAAATAGAGGGATGGCCATTGGACATTTGCCCTGGGGCACTCTTGAGGTGACCGAGAAAGAGACGCAGGCCTCAGTTTTTCCCTTCGAAGCCAAGTGTTTACACCAGAATTCAACTCAAAATTTCCATCCATCTAGAAGATTTTCTTCCACTTTCCCCTAGTACACTGGATTGAGATTGAGGCAGTGAGGCCTTAGTGCCCCTTGCTTCATTTATCCTTTCAGAGCCTGTTGAACATCCCACAAAAGAACCAACCTTATTTCTGTAACAGGTTCTTCTCTATGCAAAAACGACAAAAGAGAAAGCCCTGATCATATTTGTGATTGTCTCTTTCTATTTCCCTAGGAATATTAACTTGCTAGTTCACTCAAAACTTTTTTCCCCCTTTGATTTCAACTGACTCTCTGACATTATGGTAATAAGAGAACAATGTGGATGCTTGTTATTTCAGGGATATATTAATGAAATGGTTTATAATGCGATTAAATCCCAGCTCTTTGTGCTTAAAAAGAAAGAGGAAACACCCTATTGGGCAATCCCCTAGCAGTAAAAATTCAGCTGATATTCTATTACCTCCTTTTCTTTAAAACTCCAACTTCCTAGCCAATATTGCCAAATGAAACTTTTCGTGTCTGTCCTTTATGCTCAGTGAATGTGGAAGAGTCTGTAATTCAATGGGATGCATTTTAAATGATAATTGAATAGCCTGTGTTCTTTTATAGTTTCAGCACTTCATTTAACACTTTGCTTCGACTCAAAAATTCTGTAGGAATAGCAACTGTATACCTTTGCACGTAAGAAGCAGAAAAAAATGTTCCTATTGAAATTTAAGCATAAGACAAATGGTGAACTGGATCCAAAAAGAGAACTGAGTTATGGGTCTCTTTTTTTCAAAAGACTGTCAGGTACAATTGAAATAGTTTTATAAAACATTTCTTTTGTGGGCTCCTTTTCATCTCATAGTTTTCACTTTTTTTCCCCTCGATTGTTTTCTGATATAGAAAAATTCAACTAAAATTTCTCAAAGAAAATAGTGATAATGTGGGCTCCTATGCTTCACGTTCTTGGTTTTACCCTCAGATAAAAGTGATAAGTAGGGAGCTTGAGTTTCCATACTGGCTTCATCCAGCTCCCACCCCAAACTTCATCACCCCAGAGGGGTTAACCAGCTCTTCCCTAGGGCACACTCTCTGACTCCCCCCACCCCCGCCCCGCTCTGTTGCCTTTGGTAACACTGGTGGATGCACAATAACCTTTTAGCTTATTGAAATGAACAGGTAGAGCATCAGAACAAATGGGACCACCAGTCAGGCCAGGGCTAAATGCGTTTGTGCACAGAGTCAGCAGGCTTTAAAAGGCTCCATCAAAACTGGAGCACCGGACAGAGACAGAGAAAGACAACTTTTCTGCTTTGAGGAATTTACTCACAATTCTAATTTTTGCAACCAGAATATCTTTAAGAAGCTATTTTAATTTCATCACACTTATAGTTTTTATGACATTTGGAAAAAGAAACTCTTTTATATTAGATATGAGAGGACATCATAATCATTTTGGAGCTTAGGTCCTCTGAATCAGGCTCTTCAGTCATCTTCCCAAAGCCAATTGCCAGCTATCGCCTTGATAATGTGCAAGAAGTTAGTCTTGTTTTTATCGTAGAGACATCTTCTGCAGAGGGGGGTATCTGAAACGAAGTCACAATTAGGACAACAGAGTTTCCTGAAAGAAGGTTTTCTAACTTCCTGGATCCAACTCTTATCAAAAGGTTTGAAATCCCTTTCCTTATTTCCAAACATAACACCTATAGCAGGATTTCTCAAAGTTGATCATGAGTCACTGGCCTCAGAATCACCTGGGGTGCTTATGTTTAGAAGCCTAAAAATTCCAACTATTCCATCTGACTCTGCAGTTTGGGGTGGACCTCTGCAATTTTACAAAGTATTACCAGCACCCCACTGAATTTTGAAAACCACCATGTAGGTGTGTATGTTCAGTATATATGTGTATTTCATATATGTATATATATGAAATAAAAATAATTTAATGTATAAGGAAAATATTATAAGCATGAGTTCAAAGAAGTCTGTGACACAACTGTTTAACCCTGTCAGAACCATCTCTCATTTGGAGGAAACTTAAAGCAGAAATCTTTACAACTAATTTCAAAACTGCTGCTTAAACTTATCAACAACTTTCCTTCCACTCATCTATAGATACCTCACTGTTTCGTTTCTCTTGGCATAAATAAATAAATTTTACATAACGCTAGAACTGCTGTTTTAAGGAGAAACATTTTATTTAAATGTATTGATCATGAATTGGATGGCATTTTAAAAATTATTAATGGAAGAACAGAACACTAAATGATGATTACATTAAAATGAAATAGAATTATCCTATAGTGTGATTAAATTATAATGATGTTTATTTGTAGTAATGAACTATAGGGTACAAGTCTGGAATTAAAAATACAATATTTGAATATCTGGCTCTCTTTATACTGACCGTAAATTTTAAAAAGTCACTCCCTCCCCCCACACACAGACATTTTCTGTTTCCTTCAGAATCCAACCAGCTAGGAATATCAATATATTTCCAAGAGCTTTATTTCAGATGCAGTTCAAAGGGAGGGCAAATTTAACAGCAGAATCCTTTATGGGAGCTAAACTTATATGAGAGAATCTAATAAAGGATGCCATGTATATGTAAGGAAGAAATGCAACCTGAAGCATTTTCAATAAGATTGCACAAAACAAGCAAAAACGTAATGTGACATAAACAATCTGTATTGAGTAGATTTCATTGTGGGAATGTTGAGCTGTTGAGGATAAATGAGATGTGACTACAGTTGTTGACCCTGCCATCCTGTGGATCTCATCCATCTAAATACCTGCAGCAGGTGACGTGCCTCCTTCTGTCACTCTGAACAAGTCTTACTCTTATTGACAATTGATGCCTTATTTTCTTATTATAAAATTCAATTCTTTCCACTAAATAAAAAGCTCCCAGTTTTCTTTGGAAAGAAAACCATTATCTAACAAACGCATCATATAGATAAACTCTTGCTCAGATGAAAATATTGGTGAGCTATCTGAAACTTGTCAAAATGTGACTTGTCAAAAAATTATTTCTACTATGAAATAAATGATGCACTTGATTTTAATAATGTAAGTTCTTTATACAGATGAGATTTACTTTGTGTTTCAAATCTTCCCAGCACGGTAGTGCTAAGGTGCTTCAGTTTCAGAAACAGCCACCCTGATCACAGAGGCATTTGGCTCCTTTCTTTGTTTACCTCTTTTCACTGGTGTAGAAGTCTGTGTGAAAGATACTGCCTGGTGAACAGGAAAATCCTGGCTTCACAACCTTACGTTCTACTAGAGTAGATTGATTTAAAAAAGCAAATAGAAAACAGAAAACCGGAAGAAACCAATTACAAATTATAAAACATATTATGGATTAAATAAACAAGAGGCTAGGGTAGAAAATAAAGCAGTGAGGGGCAGGGGAATTCCTCCTTTGCAGAGCATGGTTAGGAAAGGCCTCCCAGAGCATGTGCTCATCAACTGAAATCTAAAGGATAAGAAGACAGCTAAATGCTGAAAGGGAGGAAGAGATTTCACACTGGAGACCCAGCAAGTGCAATGAGCCTGCCGGGTAAAGGGCTTCACTTCACTGGGGAAGCATACAAGGCCTAATGTCTCTGAAGTACAGCAAGTAAGAGAAAGACACAAAAGAAGATTAAAGAAACAGTCGGGGGCCTCAGTCAGAGCCTGGAAAGCCATGGTAAGAAACTTGGGACATATTCTAGTGGCATGGGAAGCTGTTGGAGAGTTTTAAGTAACAGAAGCCACTTATACATTTTTAAATGTTTAGGTAGAGTAAGAACCATTTCATCAAAAGCTCTTGTACTCCGACACTAACAGACAGAGGACGAAGCTTGTCCTCACTGCCATATGCCCTTCTCCTATTTGTAACCCCTGTTCCCTTGCAGTGAACCTGGTTCCACAAACCTGTCCAGAGCTCCTACGGTCCCTCAGTGAACACTCCCTTCACTCAATACCATTCCTCACAGACCATTCTGAAAAAGTTGTTCTCTCTGCTTGTTATTTCTTCTGGGTTACAGCCACCTATAGCTTTCCTCTTTATTTCTGTCATTTTTCATAGCATTCAATACAATGTAATGTATATTGTTTGCTTACTTGGTTTTCACTTACTTACTCTTTGTTTCCATTACCAGACTAGAAGCCCCCTAAGGGAGGAACCACATCTGATTTGAGCCTCATTCTATCCTCAGTCCTCTGCAAAGTGCTTGGCAGTGTTCCGTAAATGAAAGAATTTATGAATCTTCATTTCAGCTATGAGAACATTAACAGCAATTTGGATTATATTAAAAACATTGGCAATTGCCACCGCTCAGCTCTCACATGAGGACAAATTTTTCATTTACTATTATACTACCAAACTAGTATAGAGACATACTTCCAACAGTAGACCAGTCTTTCCCTACTCTAAATTTCCAGACGCTTTTTCTTCCTTGGTGTACATAGAGTAGTCTCTACTAATCAGTAGTTTCAAAATCTCCCAAGAATCTGTGCTAATGTAACCATGGCTGCTATTTCAAAACCAGTTATAGATGGGTATTTGAAAAGAGGAATTGGAAAAAAAAGAACCTTTTTTTTTTAAGAAAATATGAAAGACAGGTGATAGGGATGATACAAAAAAATACACACAAATTTAAATTCCCATTCTCTTCAAATAAAGTAACCATCATTTTCTAAATCAGTATTTTCTTATCTTCCTCAGAAGTAAAACAACTGCCACGTTTCCCCGAAAATAAGACCTAGCTGGACCCCTAAAATAAGACCCTGTCTTATTTTAATATAATATAATTTATATAATATAATGTAATACCAGGTCTTATATTAATTTTTGCTTCAAAACATGCATTAGAGCTGATTATCCAGCTAGGTCTTATTTTTGGTGAAACATGGTAAGAAGGATAAGTAAGAAAGCACTGCTCTCCAAAGCACCTAACTTCTCAGGCTTTTAGAATAGAACAAGAAAAAGAGATCCAGTAAAGCCCAACAATCACTTCACAATTTTCAACCAATTATTTTCATTGATCTTTGCCTATGAAAGTGATGAAATTTTCACAGATTTAGCTATTTCCCCAAACCAGTTTGCATTTTAATTGATTTTGTAAGGAACAGGTAAAATGCACATGCATGTTTTGCATGTAAAGTGGGTTTAAAAAAACTCCCAACAAGTATTAAAAATACCTACTGTCTGGTCATATATTGTCTGTACACAATCGGTATTCAACAAATATGATGCAATAAGTCAGGAAATGGTTTAACATTCTACAGTATAAAACTAAAAATTTAAATATTTTCAGGTAAGCCAGAATGTTTTAAAAATATATATTGTTAATATATTAGACAACTCAGTAGGACTTGTTCAACAAGTAAATCATCATCACAACTTAAAGCATACAAGTATGCTTACTCCTGCAAATATTTTTGGAATATTTTTGTTCATTTTCATAATAACAATTCCATATCATATTAACCAAAAATGTGGAAATAATTTACACATGCAAATAAACTAAGTTTCTCTACATGTAATAAAGCAGCATTTTCCATAAGTGAGCCATTTCATATTCAGATAGATCCGTTCAGAAGGTATGATGAGCAAAAACTTAATGAAAATGACTTCAAGTTAATCATCTTCCTCGGGAATTTAAATAATTAAAGTATATTTGTCTTTTCACTTCACAATGTTCTTCTTCTTTGGAACTTTCACTCATGGAAGATTTTCAAATCATGTTTATTCCAAAATTCATCACTTTCATGAATTCAAATATTAGGGAGAAACAAACAGGTCAAGGTGCATAGATGTCAGTAAGTTCTTGCTCAGGTTCAGCACCAAAGAGATGACTGGCAGTAATTAGCTGCAGTTCACAAATTCTGAGATATAAAAAGTGCCTTAAAGGATTAATTGATGCTTGACATGGAGGGACCTCTTAAAACTACATGAAACATAGGGCTTGAGAATAAGCTTTCCTTTGCCATTTAATAGGCAAAAACCTTGAAGTAAAATGTCTATACGCCCTTCCCAGCCTTTTTGAAGTACTTCAGTTTGTTGGTACTAATTTGATTTGGATAATATTAACTGCTAATAAGGTACGAGGAAAACATCTCCTAAGCATGTCACTTTATGTGATAAAATAACATTTGAGAAACTGAGTCGCAGCTCAAGGGAAAAAGAAAGTGAACTTTAGAATGCTGATTTCTTTTCTCCTAAAATAATTGGGCATACCCAATAATGAACCATGAACAATGTTTCAATTAGAATTGCTTTCATTTTTAAGGATGTTTATCTTGAAATGCTCTCAAACTTACAGAAAAGTTGCAAGTAATTACTACGAACTTTTTTCCAGAACCATTGAAGAGTAAGTTGTTGATCTGATGCCCATTCACTCTCAGATACTTCAGTGGGTAGTTCCTACAAACAAGAAAATTCTTCTGCTAGACAATCACAACATAACACTCATTCTCAGAAAATTAACACTGACATGTTACTGCCAACTCATCCTCTTTTCCTAGTCATGTTTTGCCAGTTTTATCAGTGATATCTTTTATATTAAAAGAATCACACATTACATTTATTTATCATGTCTATTTAATGTCCTTCATTCTGGACCTGTTCCGCAGTCTCACTTTGACTTTCATGATCTTGACATTACATGATCTGAAGATTACAGGCTAGTTATTTTATAAAAACTCCCTTGATTGGGATTTTTTGAAGTGTTCTCATGAAAAGATTCAGACTATGCATATTTGGCAGGAGTATCACAGAAATGATGCTGTAACAATTTTTCTCTTTATAATTAGTAATTAATTTTGCAAGAAGTTTCTTTTAAACTATGTAAAAGTTCCATTTCTCATATTTTAATATATTCATCTATTTATTTATATCAAAATATTCATGCATTCCAATGTTATTCCATGGCTTGCAATCCATTATTATCATTATTTATATTAGTGTTCAATTTCCATTTTTAGTTAGTGCAGGCCCTTTCAGCTAGATTTTGCATCCTTCTGAAATGTCCCCTATTATTTTTGAGCATTTTCTTACTTTATGGCCCAACATGTTCCAGCAGCATCTTGTAGTTTCCCCATAAAGCCCTGGAATCAGTCATTCCTTCCTTTCAGTGGAAAATCATATTTAGAAATGAGGATCTGGACATTAGATCCCAGTCGCTTTTAGTGGACAAAGCTAGGTAATAAATGTGTCTGTGTGTGTGTTCATTTACATTTATATTTATTTCTATATTTACATACTGAAAACCATGTATTTACACCAAAATATGTTTTTTTTTTTACATCAGTTCCAGTCTAACACCATAAGGTTCATTCTAGTTTTCTCCCTTTTTGTATTTGTGACTGCCTCCTCTGACAGTGAAAAATTTGATTCATGTTATTCTCATTATATTTATTTAATGAATATCCCCATCATTAACCAGTTGCTCGTCATCTGTCTCCTCCTCCCTTGCATGGGAACCTTTCTCACACTTTGGGTTCACCTACCTGTGCTGAGCTGTCCCTTATATAGACGTCCTTTTTGTGGTTAGCCTCAAACACCAAGCTAAGCTGACCACGTGCACACATGCCCTCCCCACCAAGCTCAGGCTCTGATCCCCACACTGTGTAGATGTCCTCACCCTCCTCAGACTCCCACACCTGATCCAGGCCACCATGACACGCCTCCCAAAGCTATCTGGCCCCCCTGTTCCTCCCTTAACTGACCCCCAGACACCTACCTTGTTCTGGCCTTAAATTGTTTACCCAATTGTTTAGGAGGATTAAGAAGAGAACAGGAAGGTAAAGGGGAAGAGAAAGAGCCACTGCTGCTTTTGAAAAAATTATTTTTCTTGTAGGGATGGCAGTCACTGGTGCATTGAGAGTATTTGTGGCAGATTTGATGACGGAAAGCCAAGTTCTACTTATAGAAGAAACAATCTTTTACCCTAATTCAGAAATTGGTATATAGGAGTTATACACAATATTATTTGAAGTAATTAATTTTTTAAGAAATTACATATTAAATTGAATATTTCCTAAGAATATCGATTTAATAATGCAAGAAGAACTCTTTTATCTACTTATATTAGGATCATTAAGATAGTATAGTCACACACATAAGACACAGTGGCAGAGTGAAGAAATTATTTGGAGACTTTAAGACAGAGTACTTTTCAAATTAGCCAGATACTAACAAAAGAAAGGATTATTTTGCCTGAAGTAGCTAGATAATTGCTTTAATTCTCATAATATAAAGTGTTCTTTACCACTAGCATGTCTTCCTGCTCTATTAGAAGCAATTATCCCTTAATACAAGCTCTGATACTTTGTAGGACAGATATTTTCTATCATTCCAAAATTATGGGCACTTAAGGATTCTAAAAACCAGTTATTAGTGAAAGAGAAAGTAATATTGTAGATGCATTGCCTCTAAGGGTATCCCATCCATTTAATTCCAAGATAGAGAACACAAATAATTTTGATTGGGAATGAAAAGTGCATGAATTATGGAAGTTTGTTGGCCAGCCACGGAGAGATGTTCTCACAGTTAGCTATAATATGACCTATTAGCATCTGATTTTCAGCCAAAACAAATACATCCCTTTCCAAAACAAAGCAATACTCACAAATATTTCACATTATGGAAAGTCTTTTTTCCAAGAAAACGTCATCACCCTATCAGGACAATTCAATTTCTAAGAGAATCTATATGATGATGTGCAGAACTTATGGATAATTCACCCCAGTTTTTTCTATGCATGAAGCATTTATTATTACACCTACTTCAATTTGGTTGTTAAGAGAAAATGGTGCAGTGGAAGAGAGCAAAAAAAGGGATTGGAGATAAAAACAATAGTGTACATTTGTGTTGTCTATGATGTGAAATTCTGCTATAATAGTGAAAAATATATTAATTCATAACTTCTCGGTGATCATTCACTAAAAGATCTGAAGAACAAATGATGTTTTCTTAACTCTTTTTTTTATCTTGACAATTAGAAAAATCTTTTCTGACTTTGGAGAACCTAATTTTCATAAGTCACTTTTAAATATTTAAATGCGGGCATGCAAGGGCATTGTGCTTTACTAAGCAGAGTCAATTATTCTGCATATTTTCTTTTAATACATATTACATACAGTCTTGTCAGTTATATAGTCTCCTTGTAATTTTTCTTACCTCTGAGCTCACTCTGAGTCTATTCCTCCCTAGATAATCCTCTCCCTTCAACCACCCTAAAGCAAACAAAATATACTAAGATTCAAAGAGAGCCCCTAGATTTGCTAAATCATTATTTCTGAAGTGTGTGTGTTTCATACCAATCATACCACTGAGATTTTTTTCCTACTTAAAAGTGTGAAACTGAAGTGATTTACTTTCTGACTTGAATGATTAAATACCCTCTGCAGGTGTACTAGCTTGTTTTAAATAATGAGAAATAACTTTATGTTTTTAATCTCAGCTAGTTTTCCCAGAATCATCCATGTCTCCTCTTTCTCTCTCATTTTTCAAATCTAACCAGTTACCAGGTCCAGGACAATCTCTGTTCTAAATATCTCTGAATCTGTTCTATTCTCTCTGTTCTCTCTTAGACTATCTTAGTATTGGCTGTCATCATCTCTCACTTGCTAAGGCTTTTTCCATTCCATCCTTTTATACTACCACCAGAGCAATCTTTTAAAATCCTGTGATTTTTTGTTATTGGTCAAGTTATGACAGTTCTCTAAAAGCCGTAGTGTCTCTACAATATGGCATTACCTATGCATCTATGGGTGTAAAAGATTGTAAATTAAATTAAATTAAATTGCAGCCTGCTATAGCCAAAAGGTATGTATCCTTATGATAGATAGGGAGAATCATCAAGTTCATATTTTTCCAAAATAAAGTAGTTTTATTCAACATGGCCTATGTTTGGACATTTTCTCACTTTCCAGGAAGCAAAAATAGTTAACAATCCCCTTTCCTCTGACTCAATATAGGAAGAATGGAAACAGTAGAGTACTGTAATTAAATGAACGGACATATAGAACTACAAAACTGAAATAAAGAGGGAAGCTCTTTTTTGGCTAGTAAGTAATTTGAGGCAGGCGTTTTATAAATTATGTTGGAGGCTAGCAAAACCTCCCAAGAAATACAGTTGATAAAAACTGTACTTAGCTGAATCAAGTTTATGCAACTTCAAGCTTTAGAACTTCTATAAAAGACACCAATACAAAGAAAAACTCATTTCAGAGCGCACCAAACTGGGACCTTCAGAATAGCCTAAAAACAGAATGCTTTAAACCAACTGGATAAAAATTAGAGCAGAAGAGAGACATTTTGTTAATCATACCTATCTAAAGATTTTGCCAGTTCTCTGGTAAAAATAAACTAAAAGTTAATACCAGCTTCATAACTACCATGTATATGTACTACATTTATATCATATATATATAAATGTAGATATAGACACATAGATATATGTACTGTACAATCAACCACCACTAAACTATGGGGATAGGTTCTGAGAAATGCATTGTTAGGTGATTTCATTGTTGTGTGAACATCATAGAGTGCATTTACACAAGCATAGATTGTGTAGCCTACAACACACCAAGGTTATATGGTATAGCCTAGAGCTCCTGGGCTACAAACCTGTCCAGCATGTAACTATACTAAATACTATAGGTAATTATAACACAATGGTAAGTATTTGTGGATCTAAACATATCTAAACACAGAAAAGATACAGTAAAAAATACAGTAAAAATTTTTTTTTTTTAAATAGCACTTACCATGAATACAACTTGCAGGACTGGAAGTTACTCTGGGTGAGTCAGTGAGTGAGTGGGGAGTGAACGTGAAGGCCTAGGACATCACTGTACAATACTGTAGACCTTATAAACACTGTACAATAAAGATAAAAAGTATAGAATAGTAAATACATAAATCAATAACATAGTCCCTCACCGTTATCAAGTATTATGTACGATACATACTTGTATAGCCTATCTTTTTATTCGACTGGCAGCGCAGTAGGTTTATTTACACCAGCATCACTACAAACACGTGAGTAATGCTTTACTCTATGACTTAAGATGGCTATGACGTCAACAAGCGATAGGAATTTTTCAGCTCCATTATAATCTTATGGGACCACTGTTGCACCCATGCAGTCCATCGTTGACCAAAACATTATTATGAGGTGCTTGACTTATTGTATATGTCTATATTTTATTGGACTATATAACAAACTACATATAGTTCTCATTCCACAGTATCTTTGAATACTTTTAACTAGTCCTCTGTTGTATTCACAAATTACATATAATAAAGTCATTTAGGTTATTGTTTTGGATAGATGATTAGACTAGATAAATCCCACCTGGAAATTACGGGAAATTTTCTGGGGCCCAGAGTGAACAGAACAGATCAGTTTATTCCCTACTGAAGTTAAGTACCATCCATTCTCTGTATATACAGTTCATTCAGATCTCTGTGCCTCTGCTCATGCTGCATTTTATACCAGGAAAATTTTACCCACTAGTAAAGGCTCCTCTCAAAAGTCACATCGTCTCTGACTCCTTTCTGAACTATCCAATCTAGTTTCATTTTTTTCACTCCCCTCTCTTCCCATTGCCTTTTGTATATTTCTCTGTAGTATTGTTCACAGTGCACTATAAATACTGGTTTATTAGATTGGGAGGATTTTGAGAAATATTCTGGATATTAGCAGTTACTAAATCTTAGGGTAATTAAATTTTGGTTCTATGTTTCCTTCTAATAAATAGGACTTTCTCCTCAAAAAGGGATCTCTTCCTTGTTAAGAGTGGTTAGATTTTTGGAAGACACACAATCCAAAGGAAATTGCTTCCTGAAAAAAATTTACTTTTTAAGTTTTAAGTGTATGTGATAAATTATTTTTTATTATCTTTTCCCTTAGCAAAGTAAAATACTTTTTCTCTACTTCAGCAAATGGTAGTGATATCTAAGGGGGGAAAGGTACAATTATTATCTCTTGACTATGTCCATACCAGGTGAAAGACGAACTGACCAAAAGCAAACAAATGAAACAAAACAAAAACAAATGACATTCAGTCAGGTGGTACTTCTCATTCTCACTGAAATATCAGAATCCAAGTAATTAGTAGTAAACAATGAAATGTCATTTTGAATTAATTGATTAAGATTTATTAAACATTAATTTGGCACTGTGGTAAATTTCATATATGCATATATAATAGAAACTCTAAATTAAGACAAACCTGGAGTTAAAATACAGCTTCCACTTGCTAGGGTGTAACAGTGGGCAAGTTAACTAATTTCCCATGGTCTCAACTTCTTCTTTTCAAAGTAGGAATGATATTGTGTTCCAATTCCTTTACAGATAATACTATAAACACTGGAAAAACTACAAAAGACTTGAAGGCTTTTGAGATTTGGGAGGAAAGCTGAAATTTACCATATGGTAAGTTTTCAGTTTTTATTGCTTTACATGGAAAATCCAAGGGAATCAATAAAATACCTATTAGAACTAATGAGTTTATCAAAGTCACAGGTACAAGGTTAATATACAGAAATCATGTCTTTTTATATATCGTCAGCGGACAATTACAATATGAGATTAAAAAGGTTTTCTATATACACTATTAAAAAACATAAAATACTTAAAAATAAACTTAACAAAAATGTAAGACCTCTACCCTGAAAACTATAAAACATTTCTAAGAGAAATTAAAATCTAAACAAATATAGAATTAAACTAGTTCATGGATCAGAAGACTCAATATTATTAAGATATCAATTCTCCCTTAAATTGATGTATAGATTCCATGCCATCCCAATCAAAAATTGCAACAGGTTTTTTGTAAAAATGGTCAAGCTGTTTTAAAACTTTATATGCAAATACAAAGGATCTAAAATAGCCAATTTTATCATTAAAAAAAAAGTTGTAGGACTCACTCTATTTGATTCCAAAGCTCTCTATAAAACTATAATAATCAAGACAGTGTGGTATTGGTGAAAGAGTAGACATATATATCAATGGAACAGAATAGAACTCAGAAATAGACCCATGTGGTCAACTGATTCTTTGACAAGGGTGCCAGAGCAATCCAAGGCCAAAAGGGAACTCTTTTCAACAAAATGGGTCTGGAACAACTGGATAACTCTGTGGGGGAAAAAATAAACATCAATTTTTGCTTCACACCATACCAAAAATTTATCAGAAATGACTCATAGACTTAAATGTCAAACCCAGAACTATAAAACTCCTACAAGAAACCATAAGAGAAAGTCTTTGTATCCTTGGGGTAGGAAAAGATATCCTTAAGACACACAGACAATGGATCTAAAAAAGAGCAAACCTGCTAAATTGGGCTCCAACAAAATTAAAGGTTTTTGATCATTAAAAACTATTAAAAAATAAAAATCAAGCCAGAGATTAAAATAAAATATTGTAATACATCTGTATGACAAAGAATTTGTATCCAGAACATATAAAGAACTATTACAAGTCTATAAGACAAATGGTCCAGTAAGAACTGAGCAAAAGCCAAATCTTTTGAAAATCAAATGACAATCAATAGGTGAGTGGATAAATAAAATATGACGTATCCATACTCTTGACACACACAACTGAATGGATCTCAAAACCATTATGTTGAGTGAAAGAAGTTGGACCCATGCAGCATGATACTATTTATATGAAAATTTATATACAATTCTAGAAAATGCAAACCAATCTGTAGTGACAGAGAAAGCAGGGAATAATGCCTTGGGTTAGGGGCAGAGGAAAAAATGAACTGTGAAAGAGACACAAGGACACTTTTAAAGGTGATGGAATTGTTCTGTATCTTGATTATTGTTGTAGCTTCACAAGAAAAAAAATATGTATAAATATATATATACACACACACACACATATATATATCAGAACTTGTCAAATATGTGCAATTTATTGCACTTAAATTATGCTTCACTGAAATTGATTTTAAAAATAAATAAAAATTAAATTGGGATAAATAGTACCTACTTCATGGAGTTTTGTGAGTAAATATGAGATAATGCAATTAATGCACTTATACAACTAGCATATAATAAATATTTAATATTTTGCCCTTTTCATTATCATTTTTGTTGATATGATTAACCAATAAATCTTTTGTATGTAATAAGCCGAGCAGATTCCCATCTATTCTTGATAATGGTACTGATTTGCATAGTAAATGAGCCTCCATACAATTTCTATTTAGTCTCAAAAATGAGTTCTTGAGCTAAAATTACATCAGAAAGTTCATTTTTCTCCTTTAGGCTGCATTCAAGGAGCCCATGGTCTAGTCTAGTCAGTTGAAAAGTGTGTGAAAACAAGCTCCATTTTGTTGTCTCCCCCTCCTTTTTTTTTTTTTTTTTTTTTTTTTTTCATTTTACAGGCAAGTAACTTATGAGTGCTAGTCTCTTTTTCTTCAAAGAAAAGTACAAGTAGATCTTTTTCTGGCATTTTTAGTTTCTTGTAGCTTGCTGAAAAAGAAGACAAAGTAGTGTCAGGGATTCTCCCACTAGATTGTAATCAAGAACAAAAGTAAAGTGTTCCATATTTTACATTATATCGTCGCTAAGTTTTCTTATAACCAGTTAGTTAAGAACACAGATATTGCATGTAGAATGATATCTATATACTTCTTTCACATTGAAGCTTAAGTAATCAGGAAATATGACAGAGATGCCACCAGAACCATACAACCATACCTGGGTATTAAAACTCTTGAACGTTACAGGCAGGCCCTGGAAAATTAAAGATTGAAAAGATTAGAAACTAGTTAATTAACTTAATTAAGAACAATATATTTTATAGATGCTTATACAAGATGGAAGGTTATTTGTTAGTTTTTTTCTTCTTTTATTTGGTGTTATGTGGATTTTAAGTCTGTTTATTTGCTTAAATGCTTGAATTCATTCAAATTTACAGGCTTTCAGAGTTATGGCTCCTTAAGTGTTCATGGAAAAAAAAAAAAATCTTAAATAAAGACCCAAAATGAGCCATAGCTAGAGTCTGTCCTAACAGATATAAAAATACACAAGAATACTCAAGACAGGTTCTGGACACCTTTCCTAGCTCAGTTTACAAAGCATCAAAAATAAAGTATAGGACCAGAGATAGACAAAAGCCTTGAACAGAGGACTTGTGGGAACAACATTTTAAAACTGAGTTCAAAAGTACAATAAGCATACAAGGTGTGATCAAAAAATACAGTGTACATTTAAATTTTAAAAAAATTATTACGGTAAAATACACATTGTCATTAATCCCCCTCAAAATATGCCCCCTCACTTTGAACACACTTATCCCATCATTCTTGCTACTTTCTGAAGCAATTCTGGAAGTCCTCTTTCGTGAATGTCTAGTTGCGCTGTTGTGGCTGCCTCGAGGTCCTATATCTTTTTTACTTTAGGGAAGATCCAGAAATCCCACGGTGTCAAATCTGGTGAATAACGTGATGAGGACACACTGTAATGCTTTTATTTGACAGGAATTGCCATACCAGAGGCAATGTATGACACAGAGCCTTTCCATTATGATCAAAATGACAGAGAATGCTGCTGCCGAGTGCCTTCCAACAGAAAGGCAGGGATTTTCAATACAGGAAGCAGAGCATCTAACCTTAGTAACAGGGTGTGACAAGTGTCAACTTGTTCAGTGCAGTCAGTAGGGTGTGAGCTACAGTTGAGAGAAGATGTGTTTTAAAGTGTGCTGTAAATCATCCTCCATCATAACGCTCCATGTCACACATTGCTTCTGGTACAGCAGTTTCTGTCAAATAAAAACATTACGGTGTGTCCTCATCCACCTTATTCACTGGATCTGGCACTGTATGACTTCTGGCTCTTCCCCAAAGTCAAAATGGCCATGAAAGGTAATCGTTTTGAATCGATTCAGGTCATCGAGGCAACCATGACAGCGCAACTAAAGACACTCATGAAAGAGGACTTCCAGAACTGCTTCAGAAAGTGGAAAGAACGATGGGATAAGTGTGTTTGAAGTGAGGGGGAGTATTCTGAGGGAGATTAACGGCAATGCATCTTTTACTGTAATTTTTTTTTAATTTAAACATTTATCATATTGTTTGATCATATCTCATATGCTTAAAGTTTATTTGTATGTAGGTAAACAGGTTTTACCTGTGGCTGACTGAATTGGAAAAGGAAAAGGAAGGGGGGAGGAAGAGCATCTAGAATCTGGAGAAAGTACCAAGAAGCTTTGGGACTGCCCTATAGTCTTTGCTGATTTTTTTCTTGATTGGACATTTCTTTCAGAGCAAGATATTGTTCAGGGATGTCCTGTTGATCTAATAAGAGTACAAGTGTGTCTTGTTCCTTTCTTTAGTGTATGATTAATCTGTTTGTCTTCTGAAGACTTTCAGTCTGGGATCCATCCAAGGTATTTTACATAATCATCAGGTACTTCGTCTGATGTATGAGGACCTATAAAAACAATAAAATATTGCTGTCTTGGGTTAGCATTACTAGAGCCATTAGTGAATTCCAGGGTTTATATCTGTGCTGAAAGTCGGGAAAACATTCCTGGATATGATAGTCATTAAGCTGTGGACTCTCCTGAAAGGGAGGCCTAAGAAACTTTGCCAGTTGAGTCATTTAAAACCACACTGGAACTGGCCCTGGGGAACACTGGGCACAGTCAGAAAAAAGGCTGGATAATCCCAACCATTGGCCTTTTCTTCTCCAATTCCTATATTTCATTTGGAAATGTGGTCCTCTTATTAATAAACTCAAGACTACAAACAACTACAGAAAAACCTGTATGATTTGCAATCCAGAGTCCTGATTTTCTTGTTGATATAATGGAATTCAGTAATGCTTCTCTTCCCCAGAAATTCCTTATTTGTTACAGAAACAAAAGCTTTTAACCAAAATTAGAACATATAGACTGAAATTATTTTTAAATATGGGAACAACTGTTTGAAATCTAAGCAGTATGGTCACCATAGGTAGCTGCTAACTCTGACTATAGAGAACAAAGTCAAAGAAAAATTGCAAAATAAATCTGGATGTCGCCAAGTCCATGTAAGAATACTACAGTACTTAACTCAAAGAATACTCCTCAAGTTTCTTCCATGATCATTTCAATTGTTTTAGACTTAACTCTAACAGTCTATTGTGATATTGTGATATACGTATATGTTTAATCTTCATCCCCCATTCCTGGCACAGAGCGTCTAAAGCCCTTGACATTTCCTGAGAAATACTGGTGACAGGAGCATCTTTTGTTACTCATAATAAGCCCCTTTAAATCATAACTGAATTTACACTAATATGGTGATTCTTAGCGAGCCCCTAGATAGCTTCAAGATTGGAGCTGAGAGCAGGAGGAACCAGCCATGTGATGAGATGCTTGGAACTTTCAGCCCCACACTTCCAACCTCCAGGAAAGGGAGAGGGATTGGAAATTGAATTAATCACCAATAGTCAATGATTTAATCAACCTTGCCTATGTAATAGAGCCTCCACAGAAACCCTAAACTATGGGCATTCTGAAAGCTTCCAGGTTGAAAAACACGCGGAGGTGCCCCTTCCCTCAGACCTTGCTTTATTCTTCTCTTCCACGTGACTGTTCTTGAGTTATATCTTTTATGATAAACCAGCAAATGTAAATAAAATGTCTCCCTGAGTTCTTGTGAGCCATTCAAGCAAATTATTGAACCTGAGGAGGGGGTCATGGGAACCCCCAATTTACAGCCAGTCGGTCAGATGTACAGTGGCCTGGACTTGTGATTGGTGTCTGAAGTGGGGACAGTCTTGTAGAACTGAGCCCTTAATCTGTGGGACTGCACTAACTCCAGGTAGTCAGTGTCAGGGTTGAATTAAATTGAGGATTCTAGTTAGTGATTGGAGAGCTGGAAAATTGTTTGATGTGATAAAAAGATCTACTCATTTGTTGTCAGAAATGTTTAATGTAAGAAACAGATTATAGTATCTATTTAACTGAGTCTCGGGGCCTTCAGTAATTATTAGAAGCAACAAAAACGGGGATAGGAAAAAAGATTCACAGAGGCAGGCATACATGCAATAGAGAGAAGTGACCCATCACAGGTTGATATGGGACAGGTATTAGAAATATCAAGAACTTCAAAAGCTGTGGTCTTTTCATTGTATTTAAATGTCTAATATAGTTAGGGACAAAAAAGAAATCCAAATGACACAAGAATCCTGAAGAGTCTTCTGGAATGCAGTATAGCATTTTAATTAAGGGGCACAGACTCTGAGACACACAGCCTGGGTTTGAATTCTGGTAGGTACCACCTGCCACCTTACCTGTGCCTCAGGTCTCTGTTTTCTCAACTATAAAAGGGGGGTAATAGTAGTATCTACCTCCTAAGATTATGATGATAGTTATCTGACTTAATATATGTAACATGCTTAGAACAGTGCCTAGTACCTTATAAGCACTACGTAAAGGTTAGCTATGATAATTATGTGTGTACATATAAACTGAAGAGTCTGGATCATAATAATAATTATACCAAAAATTCGCAGAGTGCTTCAAAAGATCTCT
The DNA here is from genome assembly GCF_036562045.2 of Rhinolophus sinicus. Taxonomy (NCBI): domain Eukaryota; kingdom Metazoa; phylum Chordata; class Mammalia; order Chiroptera; family Rhinolophidae; genus Rhinolophus; species Rhinolophus sinicus. Next base: position 134,083,642 of record NC_133753.1, on the reverse strand, counting down.
GAGAGGTAGGCAGGACAGAGACATCATTATCACACCTTTCCCCTCATTTTACAGATTAAAGAGAGCAAAGCTCACACCTTAATTAACATCTTGTCCAAATCATGAAATCAAAGTAAATTCTAAAGATTAAACCTGGTTTTTAATCCATTTTTATGAGCTATCTATTTTTAAAAAGTAATTGAACCAAGAGGTTTTTGTTACTGTTGCTTAGAGGAATAAGGTTCCCTCTTATCTGGGAAAAGAGTCATATATGTAGATCTTATCTCCGAATGATTCCAAATGAAAGGTGGCCCATGTAGGACCCACATATACTATATACTTTATTCTTGATTATGTTTTGTTTTGTTTTCTGAAGTTTAAAAAGAACTTCCCACTTTTCTATCACCTCTCTTACAAAAGAAGGTCATTACTCAAAAATTCAAACAGAATTCTGAGCTGAAAGATACTCCAAAATGGCAGCAGTTAATAATCGATCATTGACTTGATTTATTTAAAGAAAACACTTAAAGGAAATTGGGAAAAGCCAAGTATCTGTACTAGAACATACCTTCTAGTCTTCCTTCAAATTAGTCATTCCAAATGATATGATATGCATAGATTTGTAACAGAGTTTCCATAACCGCTAAGCATTAACTGCCACACAGGAATCCTACACACAAATTTCACTGGACAAGGCTTTAGATAAGCTGGCTTCTAACCTAATGGTGAAGTGCATGTACTATGAGCTGAGCTCAAGTCCTAAATATGTCATTGTTTACCTGTGGGACTTTCAATTAAATTCTTAAACTCCATAAGCGTCAGTTGCTCCATTTTATTAATAAGGAGGCTTTGAAGCCCACAGAGGTTAAGTGGCATATTCAAGATTTCATAGCTAGGAAGTGGCGGATGTAGTGAAACATAACTAATAATAATTGCTGCCATTTACTGAGAGCTATCCATATTTCAAGCAGTGTGCTAAGCACTTTACCTGCATTACATCCTTTAAACTTCAGAATAACCTATGAGGTAGATCATTACTATTATTCCCATATTATAGGGAATAACCTTAAAATTTGAGGGGTTAAATTTCCCAGGGCACATTGCTAGCAATTGCAAAAGCTGTAATAATAGAACAGAGCCTGGTAATTTAGTAAGCTTCCAAATAATGTTAGTTATTATTAGACTTATTAGTATCATTGGGCCACCACAAAATATCCAGTTTACTCTGGACAAGTAATGTAATATTTTTGTTATTGAAATTATTATTCAAATTTCAATAAAATCTAAATAATAATAATAATCGTCTAACCTGTCTATCTTTCAGGCTAAGTGTCACAATCGAATTAAAATGTCGAAAGTGCTTTATAAATTCAAGAACATGTAGGTGCCAACTTACATTAATGGTTTTAGAAGCAATTAAGGTTCTTAGATCAAAAGCATTCAGTACTCAAAACAGAGGTAAAGGAAAACAGCAAAGTTACGGTATAGATCCGGTATCCCAAGGAAACCATCATGGAATGTGGATAACAAAGTCACAGTTTTAAAGAAGGCTTTGAGCTGCTCAGAGGGAAGCAAGCAATTAGGTCACAATTTATGGAACTCTCAGTACTTATTCTCTGTTGTGATGACTTTCCCAATATGGTTATGTCTGCTATCTCTCTTCCTACAGTTTCTTATAATGCCTGGCCATTGATGGCAACTTCTTCAGTTCTAACACTATTGTAGGCTTATTCTTTAAAGATATGTAGATAAATAGATACATGAGATAGACAAGAGAGAAAGATTGAGAGAGAGAGAAATATCTTTTCTATCATTTTTTTCTTTTCCATCATTTAAATTGCAACTTTCTGGGAGTAACAACTATGTGGCTCAGTCTACAATTTTCTATCAAAAATTTGCTACATTCATCTTGCCATTTCCATAATAGAGTCAGTAAGTGTGTTTATATATCGTGTTTCTCCGAAAATAAGACCTAGCTGGACAATTAGCTGTAATGCATCTTTTGGAGCAAAAATTAATATAAGACCCAGTCTTATATAAGATGCATATATTATATTATATAAGACCGGGTATTATTATACTATATTATATTATATTACATGTTATTATACCAGGTATTATATTATATTATATTATATTATATTATATTATATTATATTATATTATATTATATTATACCCGGTATTATATTCTATTATATTATACCCAGTCTTATATTATGGTAAAATAAGACTGGGTCTTTGTCGCGTCCTACGCGATGAGGGTTGTGGGGAGTGAGGAAGGCGGTGCAGGGTTAAGAAATTTTGTAGCCAAGAATAGAGTGCAAGCGGGGCCAAGGGACTCCAAGGGAACTGGGCCAACACATAGCTTTTATTAGTTAAGTAGGGAAGTAAAGGAGATAAAGCTTGTCAATCTCAAGATCTGTGAATCCCATACACTACAATAGGAAACTGATTCAAGCCAATCACCCTTGCCTACAGGCAGCTGAACTGTAAGTCTCAGGATGTATGTACTTCCCCAAGGGACAAAACCTTTATGCATATGAATAGATGGAGAGCACATCATTGAATCTCTTCCCTTGCAGGTTGTAGGAAGAAATGCAGCCACAGAGGCAGAGGCTCTCCTTAGCTGGGGGAAGGAGGGAGGCTGTGCCAACCTCTTCGAACCCCGTGGGTTCTCCTGTTGGTCCCCACGCGACTGTGCCTGGCTTGAGTTGTTCTCCCCCCACCACCACACCACCCCCGTGGGGAATCTTACTCATCATTGGCTAACCAGCCATATTTTGGGGCCAAACAGGGAGACATAAGGCGCAAACACAAAGGTGAAGCAAAGTCCCTAAAAGAATCTGTCTCACAGACTCTCCTTTCTTTAGGGGCAGGCACGAGGAGACAGATGGGTAGTCTGCTGCGTGGCAACAGGTCTTACATTAATTTTTGCTCCAAAAGATGCATTAGAGCTGATTGTCCAGCTAGGTCTTATTTTTGGGGAAACACAGTAGCTTAAATATCATGTTTAAGTATACTACTTAAAATCATAAATACATCTACAAAGAATGAAAAAAACAAACAAACATAGAACACAATTCATGAGATGGAAGGGGAAGGGGAGGTAGTAAACAGTATAGTTAGGCTGGATTCTTCATAAGAAATCAAATGATCTTGTCCAAAGTTAAAAGAAATTAAGAAATAGTGCATATCATGTACATTTTTAATTCTGCTACCAAAAGAAACCAAAACAGAAATTGATAGTAGTTTTAGCTTCTAGGAAATAAAAACTTGTGTTGAGGGGTAAATAGCTCTGGAAATGAGAATTTTCCTCCTTATATTTATTCTTGTATACTATTTGAACTTTTCAAACTTCTTTAAGTGAAAGAAAATTGTTTATTTAAGCCATGAATCCTTTTATTAGCTTCTTTTATCTTCAGGATAAAATTTAAACTTCTTGGAATTTCTTTTAGCCCCTTCATGATTTGGTCCCTCTCTGTGTCTCTAGGCATCTATCCCTGCAGTCTCTCCCATCAAATTATTCCTCCCCACTTTAAACATCCATGTGTAGTACCCATTCTGAACATAATCTCTCTTTCCTCCCTGCTTTACTCATATCTATCTCTTACTCTGTGATGCACAGTAAGAAATAAATATATTTGACTATATGATGCATGTATACCTATATACATATGTGTTCGGAATTGTACAATACTTGCCACATACAGTGCCTTCTGCCATTTTCTGTTCCATTCTGTTTTACCTTTTAAGTGTCAGTCCTGACTTCGTTTTTGTTGGACATTTATTTCATGAACTACTAACCGCTACCCATGTCAGTCTGATAAACACACTCTGCCTTGGCACACTCTGATCCCTTGCCCTACATTCTGATCACTTGCTCACTCCCCTGGGTAAGTCACTTTCAGCCTCCAAATGTCAGCTCAAGCATCACCTCTTCTTAGAAGCCTCCCATGACCCAGAGCCACACGGAGCAATCTGTTTCACTCCCATGCTCTTCTTCTGTGTTCCCAAGCATTACTATTGCAGCACTTTCTGTTTTGTGATGATATTCTTGACTTTCTTTTCCACTAAACTGTAATTTCTCTAATACTGCCTTATTCAGTATTAAATATCCAATTCCTGGCGTATAGTATATGCTCATTAATTGTATTTTAATATTGAATGAATGAATCTGTCAGTTTGAAAGCAGGCCAATTTACTAAAGGATCAATTTGCCAAGTGACAAGTTCATCAAAATCATTAATTTACCAAACATATTTTAAAGAACATTTAAAAAATGTGTTCAATGCCTATGAACATGTTCTTCTTATGCTGATTTTCAAATAGTTGTTATTGGATTGATCATTTAGTGTATTGGCTTGTGGGAAATTAGCTTTCAGCAAATTGGCTTCAGGAAAATTGTTTTGTTAGTGAATTGATCTAGATCCCATAACCTCTCCTATATAATAACTAGTAACAATGATTTTTTTTTCTTCCCAAGAATATTGTACATGGTGAAATAATTTATGTAAAAATTGGGTAGGGTTACTTTGGAAGTTTCTATATTGTCCCAAGAAAATGTTATTACCTATTTTTATATACGTGGCTATGTATGAACAAAATAAAATCTGCCTAAATTAGTATATAGCTACTCAAAAAAATATTTCTGCTTGTCTTGGCCTCAGACACTTTCTGCTTAGTTGATATAAAAGCATTTACATCAATTTGTCTTAGAGCTACTCCATGTGAAATCCAACTAGAAAAAACAGACCCTGTTTTAGTCTGCTTGTGCTGCTATAACAAAATACCGTAGGCTGTGTAGCTTAGAAAACAACATCATTTTATTTCTCACAGTTCTGAAGACCAGGAAGTCCAGAACAAAGGCGACGGCATAAAGGTTCACTGTCAGGTGAGAAACTGCTTTCTGCATAGACAGCCGTTTTCTCACTACTATAACCTCACACGGCCAAAGGGAGAAGAACACCTTCTGGGGTCTCTTTTATACGGGTACTGATCCCACTCCTGAGTGCTCTGCCCCCCAGGACCTAATCACCTCCAAAATAGGATTTCTACATATGAATTTGAGGGACACACAAACGTTTCATCTATAGCAGACCCCAAAGTAGGACTACATTGAGTCCTTACTGACCAGTTGAAGCAAGCACTCTCCTTCTTTCATCACTGTCCTTTATTATTATTCATTGCTTATTCATAGAAGGTGGCTTTAGAAATAACTAATTATTTTTTTAAAAATCCAAAATAAATCTACAGAATTTAGCACAGGGCTCAATAAAAACTATTATTGTTGTTAGTGTTATTACTCAGTTATTACTTGTGATTTAATCTAATATCTTGAAGTGATGTACAATTAAGTTTAAATCAGTCATATCCCTTGTGACATTTCACTATAAAACATAGTACAAAGAAGTGACTGTACAGTTCTTACATCAAAAAAGTAGCGTAAAGAAATTTATTACCCTTCATGACATCTGGATTTTTTTCCCTGTAATCTTCAATTACACTTATGTGATATTCATTTAACTACACTTTATCGCCTAAAGAAAAGGAAAAGGTTAGGAGTTGAATACTGTCTTTAGTTAGCAGAATACTTATAATACCTTCATCAACGTAATTAGAAATTCTCTTTCAACCATCTTCCTTCACTCTCGGCTGTTAACAGTCATTTATGCTAAAACCAATGCAGCGGTACCATTTATAATAAAAACTATTAATTTCTCCACTGTATCTCACATACACAAAATGAAAGATAGTTATACAACTGTCAGTTCTATGCAGGTGTAGTTCAGACATGGATAAACTGTGAATACTCATAACCTTTTCCTGTCATATTTAAACTAATACTTCCTGTCTATCAATTAAGCTGTTTGGAAGCTTTTCCTCACTAAAATCAGCCCTCTGTTTCAAACAACAAATGTTCTGCCTGCTTCATAGTTATGTTTTTTCACGTGAACATATTTCTACTGGGTGTTCACCATGACAATCACCCCTTGTATGATTGTTATAGCAAAGATCATGTCCAATCTCCCACATTCTCCTTCACTAATACGTTGTCTGTGGGTACTAAGACAATGCTCTTTGATTGACTGACTAAATACAGGCAATTAAAGATATTCCTGAATAACTATTCTAGTGAGGTAAACTTGCCTGCAGCTTTAAAAAGCAGAAAATACCTGCCTGATGTTTTTAAAATAGTCATCTGCCTGCCTTTTCTGATCTGAACACGATCAATGTGTCATCTCTTGCTATTCTCTAAACACGACAGAGAAATGAGCTCTTCAGATGACTTTGGGAGGTGGACTAGAAGGAAAGAGTGGCTAAGAAAACACAAGTCTAAAAACATCAAGTATCTTAATACGTTTACAAGAAGCCACGTTCCAAAAGCTCAGGCTAAGCAGTGAAAAAAATAATAGATATTTTCCAACTATAAGTGCATTCAGCAAAAGGGTGTATCTGAAACCTCCCAGTTTATGGTTCCCATGAAAACAAGTGTGAAAATCGGATGATTCAGCAGATTTTAAGCACTAATTTCCTTAGGAGAATGTTAATTTCAAGTGTTGAGTGAGGTTTGACCGCTTTTCCAGATGCCCAGGACATCTTTGTAAACACAGAAGTTAGAGATTAATACAACTCATTAATTTATGACATAGACTTTTTCACATGTGCCTGTACCAGAGGAGCTCAGAAAAATCTGAGCAAATCCCAATATGATTTATGGAGAGGTTTCCCCTCGCACACTAAGACCGCAAACATTTTTTTTTCTTTTAATTAAAGTTTATTGGGGTCCCAATTGTTAGTAAAGTTACATAGATTTCAGGTGTACAATTCTATAATACATCATCTATATATCATATTGTGTATTCACCACCCAGAGTAAGTTCTCTTTCCGTCACCATATATTTGATCCCCTTTACCCTCATCTACACCCCACTCCCCCCTTACCCTCTGGTAACCACCAAACTATTGTCTGTGTCTGGGTTTTTGTTTCTTCATTTGTTTGTCTTGTTCTTTTGTTGTTTTCAGTTTTATATACCACATATCAGTGAAATCATATGGTTCTCTACTTTTTCTGTCTGACTTATTTCACTTAGCATTATGGTCTCGAGATCCATCCATGTTGTCCCAAATGGTACTATTTCATCTTTTCTTATGGCTGAATAGTATTCCATTGTGTATATATACCACAACTTCTTTATCCATTCATCTATCAAAGGACACTTTGGTTGTTTCCATGTCTTGGTCACCGTAAATAAAGCTGCAGTGAATGTTGGAGTACATGTGTCTTTATGGATAAATGTTTTCAGATTTTTGGGGTGGATTGCCTGGAGAGGGATTATTGGGTCATGTGGTAATTCTATTCTTAATTTTTTGAGGAACCTCCACACTGCATTCCAAAGCAGCTGCACCAGTCTGCATTCCCACCAACAATGTATGAGGATTCCTTTTTCTCCACAGCCTCTCCAACACTTGTTACTAGATATCTCACTGTGGTTTTTATTTGCATTTCTCTGATGATTAGTGATGTTGAGCATTTTTTTCAAATGTCTATTTGCCATTTGTATGTCCTCTTTGGAGAAATGTCTCTTCAGGTCCTCTGCCCATTTTTTAATTGGATTGTTTGTTTTTTTGTTGTTGAGTTGCATGAGTTCCTTATTTATTTTGGATATTAGCCCCTTATGAGAGGCATTATTTGCAAAAAATCTTCTCCCATTCGGTTGGATGCCTCTTTATTTTGTAAATGGTTTCTTTTGCTGTGCAGAAGCTTTTTGGTTTGATACAGTCCCATTCATTTATTGTAGCTTTTACTTTCCTTGCCTTTGGAGTCAAATTCATAAAATGCTCTTTGAACCCAAGGTCCATAAGTTTAGTACCTATGTTTTCTTCTATGCAGTTTATTGTTTCAGGTCTTATGTTTATGTCTTTGATCCATTTTGAATTAATTTTGGTACACAGTGACAAATAATAGTTTAGTTTCATTCTTTTGTACGTGGCTTTCCAATTCTCCCAGCACCATTTATTGAAGAGGCTGTCTTTTCTTCACTGTATGTTTTTGGCTTCTTTGTCAAAAATTATCTGTCTATATTTATATGGGTTTCTTTCTGGGTTCTCAATTCTATTCCATTGGTCTATGTGTCTGTTGTTGCCTTGTAGTACAAGCTGAAGTCAGGGAGTGTGATACCTCCAGCATTGTTCTTTTTTCTTAGGAGTGCTTTGGCTATTAGGGGTCTTTTGTGGTTCCATACAAATCTGATGATTTTTTGTTCTATTTCTTTAGAGAATGCCATTGGGATTTTGATAAGGATTGCATTAAATCTGTATATTGCTTTGGGTAACACAGCCATTTTAACTATGTTGATTCTTCCAATCCATAAACATAGAAGACTGCAACATTTAAAGTAGATGCAGTCCGAGGTGGTAGGAAAAGCAGTTTTCTCTACCAAGATGAAGAAATGAGTGCGGGACATTTAGAAAGGCTTAGGAAAGTTACCACTGAGAAGGTAATCTGTTCAATAAAGGAAGTCCCCTTTTGGAAGAAGAAATCTTTTATTTTATTTTCCTGCTAATGCAATTCCCTTTAACTCCTGTGTCTTTAACAATGAAAAAAAGAAAGAAAGAAAGAAAGAAAGAAAGAAAGAAAGAAAGAAAGAAAGAAAGAAAGAAAGAAAGAAATATGTGGTGCATACATACAATGGAATATCAGCCATAAGAAAAGATGAAATACTGTCATTTGAGACAACATGGATGGATCTTGAAATGATTGTGCTAAGCAAAGTGAGTCAGAAAAAGTCGAGAACTATATGGTTTCACTCATATGTGGGATATAAAACTGAAAGTAACAAACAAACAAGACAAACAAAAACTCATAGTGACAGACAAGTTTAGTGGTTACCAGAGGTTATACTTTATATTGCAGTAAGGGCGGAGAAAGGCGGTAGAAGAGAGTAAAGGGGGTCAAATATATGGTGATGGAAGAACTGACTCTGGGTGGTGAATATACAATGCAATATATAGATGATGCATTATAGCATTGTACACTTGAACCCTATATAATTTTACTAACCAATATCACCCAAAAAATTTAATAAAATTTTTCAAATCATAAAGGAAAAAAAATATTTGTGTTCAGCCTAAGAGAGTAGAAATAACATAACACAGTCTTGGGAAAGGTAATTAGATGGAACAGAGAAATATGGGTTAGGATGAGAAATAGCCCTCTTCTGCCTCTATTGGAATATTTTTGAAACTAACGATTTCTAGGTACCATTCCTCTTAATATTGGCCCTTGGGTGAACCAACACTCCCTTTAATCTGTAACAGTTGTTTACTCTCCCAAAACCGCCAAAGAATAAAAGTTGAGTGTGTTTCCTCATAACTCTTATTTTGAATAGGATAGTATTTGTTTTCCAAAAACTTTTGGAGGGCAGACCCTCTTTTTATCATAAATGACACTAACAGCCATCATTTTATTTTACATACTGGATGGCCAAAGGAAATAACTTTTTAAAATAATTTTTTATTGTGGTAAAATATGTGTAACATAAAATTTAGTATTTTAACAATTCTTAAGTGTACACTTCTAATGCATTCAGTACATCACGTTGTAGTACAACCATCACTACCATCCATTTCCACAACTTTTTTTTCCAACTTTATTGAGATATAATTGACATATAACATTGTGTGAATTTAAGTTGTAGAATAGGTTGATTTCATACACTTTATATTGCAAAATGATTACCACCATAGCTTAGCTAACACCTTCATCGTGTCACATAATTACCGTGTCTTCTTTGTGGTGAAAATATTTAAGATCTATTCTCTTAACAACTTTCATGTATATGATGCAGTGTTGTTAACTATAATCACTATGTTGTAAATTAGATCCCCAGAACTTATTCCTATTATAACTGGAAGTTTGTACCTGCGACCAACTCCTCCCAACTTTCCCCACCCTCCAGCCCCTGGCAACCACTACTCTTCTCTCTTTCTATGAGTTTGAGGTTTTTATACCCCTCATATGAGTGAAATGTGATTTGTCTTTCTCTGTTTTACTTATTTCACTTAGCATAATGCACTCAAGTTTTGTCCATGTTGTTTGTTTCAAACATCAGGACTCAAAGGAAATAACTTGATTGGCATAAATGGATACTAAAACAACTTTAGCAGTTTAATTGTGAAAAATGACCAAGATACTCTGAACAATTTACTTTTATGGCGTTTTGATGAATAAAATATTTAAAATATATAAAAATGTGAAATATAAAATATTTTATAAAACTATGAAAAAGTCAGATAAAAAAGTCATTCATTTAATTCCCAAAGTTTATTGTAATGCTCAAAGCAAAAATAAATAAATACAAACTCCAATGGAAATTTCATAAATATACTGCTCTCATCCAGCATTAAAAACCTATTTTTTTTTTTAATTTATAAACTAAACAAATTTTAAGGATCATAAACTCCATGAACATTTCTCCAAAGTCGACATGAAAATGGGTAGGAAGAGCCACTCATCTGCATGTAATAAAGACTATGTAAACTGTCTTGAGGCAATTTAATTTTGCTCACTTACTATTCCAACTCTTGAGGCCAATACAATGGAACCACGTCCCTGTCTCCACCGCCTTGCCAGAAGGGCACTGTCAGGGGAAAAAAACGAGTTAATGAGGAGTGGGAGAAGACATCAAGAACCAGCTGAGTCCCAGAGACAAAGCTGAAAAACCATACTAGGAGGCCATAACAGCCACATCTCAGGCACTATAAAACAACAAATCCTAATTCAGTGGGTTCCTGAGAATTTTTTAAAGTATTTTTTAGGGGACTAAAAAAATTATTTCAAAGTCGAAGGAGGCAATTGAACAGCAATACCGGCTGCTGAGTTATTATATTTTAAGGCAAACAACATTAGGTGAATTGATCTTTGTCAACATGCTTTTGACAATGAATAGAATCAAGCTGGTGGAGGACTAATCAAACCCTGGTGGGTGTGGGACCGTCTTGACATAAACTCCTCCCCTGGGTTTTTAAGGCATCAGCTCTGGCAGATGAGACCTGCAGTCAATCAGATGTGTGATTGCATCATGTAAATGACACCCGCTGGACTTGCCTTATTTACTCTTATGAAATTCCTGTCAGTTTTGAGACATAAATAATTCAAGCAAATGGCTTCGGACACCAGAGACCGCCAATTATTATTCTGTCACCAACTCACCACCATTTAGTTTGGTCACCAGAGTATTTCTTTAAAAAAAAAAAAAAGCACTTTCAGACTCAGAATATGTTCCACGTAAAAGCAATTTTCTTTCCCTCCAATTCTTCCAAACTAGTTTTATTTGTATTTTAAAAGAAGAAATGGAAATTTATCATTTAGAATGCCTTTTGTGTCTCTTTGATTCCTCTACAAAAGTTCAAATATAATAGAGTTGGGAATTAAATAGTACAAGCAATTACATCAGAAAAATGGAGCAAAGCTCTTTCTGTATTTCTAAAAGAACCATAAAATTCCCAGAGTACAATCAACACATTTAAGAATTCAAGAGGGAGAATTACAATGCTTACATCAGCTTAATAACTGAAATGAATCCAGCATTTCCATTTTAAAGCCACTAATCCAAGAATAAAGGGGAGATAAACTCAGACAGCTATAAAAGAGCTGTTTGGGACTGAACATTGTGGCTTTTCCTCAAGTTTAGGGTTACCTCTAATAGAGCCAGAAGTTGCTAGGTGGGCTGCAAGGTCATGTTGCTTTTCTGATCCTGTTCCCTTTGTTATTAGCGGTGTGATGAACAATGCCATCGATATCTATGGCACTGATTCCATTTAATAAGAATTTTATTATGACACATTCTCTTTTTTCAATTCTGCACTATACATTGTAAAGTACTATCAGAATGTTTTTCTTTTTATACTTTAAAGGATAATACCACAAGTTCAGTAGCCTCAGCTAGCTGCAAAAACAAATCTACTGCAGATTAACAATAGTATGTCTTAGCCTTGAACACAAGCAACTTTCAGAACCAAAATTACTTCCTTTTAGTTCTCTACACACCTTCATAGGAGAAAGAAGAGAGAGAGAGAGAGAGAGAGAGAGAGAGAGAGAGAGAGAGAGAGTTTCAGACTCTGAATTAGTCATTGACCTTCTGCAGTTTAAATTTCTGTTCTGGGGTGATTAACCCTAACCCTAACCCTAATCCTAACCCTCAGTCACTAACCCTAACCCTTAGTCACTCAGTCAGAACCAGTCAATAAGTCATTAGTCCCATCAACACTGTTTTGTCATAGCCAGGACCTGAATTCGGTGATTATTGCCATTATCAAGTCTTAGTCACTCCAACAAAAGCACATTTGGAATTCCTGTTATATGAACCATATTGTTCAAAGGACTGTGATATCTTCCCACAAAGTTGGAGTTGAATCATCTCTTTTCTCACTTGTAAGATTTGGAGAAGATATTCCTGTTGTAGGATTGCCAGACTTAGCAAATAAAAAATATAGGCTATCTAGTTAAATTTGAATTTCAGATAAACAATGAATAAATTTTTAAGTAGAAGCATGTCTCATGCAGAATGTAGGACATCCTTATATTAAAAATAAGGTCCCATGCAAAATTTGGGACATATTTATACTAAAAAAATTATTCACCCTTTTGTATGAAATTCAAATTTAACTGTGCATCCTGTATTTCAGCTATCAATTCTACCTGATGACCTCACTAAGTGGGCAAGTGAGAGTAGAGAAGACAGGATTGATGGCTGCAGGGGATTCAACTACCAGCTGAAAGTCAGGTGGGAGCCAGCACAGGAGCCTTTAAAAATATTTTTCCTGCAAGCACAGGGAGATCTGGCTGGGAAGGTAAGTTGAACTGGGCTCTGGACAGAGGCTGAGCCCTGGCCGACAACAAAGGCCTCAGAGGCATTCATGGGCTCGCAATAAAGCACACACACCTGCTCTCAATGGGTTGTCACCATAAGGTGCTTTCCCTGTGCCTATTCTTTTTAAGACTAATGATGTGTGACAAAAATAATCAAACAAGGCCAGGAAAAGACCTTAAATGGAGAAACTCACCATCCAGCTTGTTTTAATAATCACCCTCCCCTCTTTTAGGTATCTCTGGCTGTTCCACCCAATCATTCAAATAAATCAAAGGTCAGAGGACAATAATTTATTACTTGAAGTAGAGTGTGTTTTGAAGAAATTTCCCAAGTCTTTTAGCATAAATATGTTACCTTTTTTTATCAAACATGTATTAAAATAGTAGAAAACAAATTGCATTTATGTTACACATGTAATATGTAAAATTCTGGAGGCATATAGAGAGATGGTGGAAAAAGATAGGCAATAACAAAGGCTAATTGATATTTTGGAGATAATTTTTGCAACACTTTCTTAAAAACCATAGTTCTTGGGTTTACCTTCATCTTAATTACTCTAAGTACTACAGTGTTCAGTACCCTAGAAAATGCCTAAGTGTGGATTTTATGGTCCCCAAAGTAATCTATTTTGTGATCCTTTTTGCACCCTTACAAACACTACCAGATTAAAAAGCATAGGAGGTTGGAAGTATCTTTTCCTCTGGTACAATTTGTCTCTCATTGCTCTCTCTCTCTCCTTATCTCTCCTTTCTATCTAGTCACATAGGAGCTAGTTGACAGGTATGTTCCTAACTAATGAAACAAAGACTATAATTTTCATAATAAATATTAAGATGTCCTTAATAAGCAAATGGGTTCAAGATCTGTGTTCTACAATAGGGTAGCCACTAGCTGCATGCAACTATCTAAACTTAATCTAAAATTAATTAAAATTAAATAAAATTTAAAATTCAGTTCTTCCATCATAGTAGCTACTTTTTAAGTACTCAATAGCCACACATAACCAGTTAGTGGCTAGAGTACTGGACGGTGCAGACATTCCACCATCACTGAAAGCTCTCTCAGACAGCATTCTTCTATAGACTAGTATATTTCCATAAGAGCCAGGAAGGATACGCACATTTGGGGATACCACACTGTCCAACAGTCATTACAGAGAAAGAAAAAAGAGACAGAAAACAAAAGACATACCATGTTTCCCCAAAAATAAGACTGGGTCTTATATTAAATTTTGCTCCAAAAGACACATTAGGGCTTATGTTCAGGGGAGGTCATCCTGAAAAATCATGCGAGGGCTTGTTTTCCGATTAAGTCTTATTTTGGGGGAAATATAGTAGTAAAGCAATTTAGTCGGAGAAAATTTACAAGGTTAGACACTCCAAGTACAACAATTTCAGGGCAGCTTTGAGCAAGTAAAGACAGAAAAACAACAGATACATAAATATGCATTTCAAATAAGGATTGCTATTGTAGCTGTTATTAAGAATAAACCCATTGGGAGCATTCAAATAAGACTGCCAGGTAAACTCCCTATTTACCACTTCTCAGCTCTTTGATCATAGGCAAGTTATTCAATCTCTCTGCACTTGTCTTCTCACCTATAAAATGGGAGTAATAACAATAATATCTACCTTTTTCAGCAGGGCCACCTCATCTCTGTATGTGGCTGGTACTCCCTAAAGTTGTACAGTACACATCTTGGGCAACTGTATAAGTCAACCCTCTTTGTCAGGATTTGAGGGTTTTAAAAAAGCAGTATCATTTAAAGGATTTAGACAGTACTTGGCACATACTAAAGCGCTCAGTGAATGTTAGCTATCCTTATACTATTTCTCAAAAAGAAATTTCCCAAAGGGAAGGATAAAATAGTAGAATTTGAAAGTCATTTATAACTAAGGTTACCAACTGACCTGGTTTGCCCTGGACTGAAGTGGTTCTCCGGGTGCAGAAATTTCAGTTTTAAAACCAAGCAAACTGGGATGAGTTACCCATAAAAAAAGAAGTATATTTAACCCCAAGAAACATCCACAAGTGGGTAAAATTAATTCACTCTATTCCATGATTACCAATATTAGTAACAGCATCTGGCTGAACAGTACGAACTCTTCAAACTAAACATAAGAATCAGTGGACAAACAGGATTAACATGGTTCTTCTTGGCATTAATGTGGGAGATCTGCATGAAAGTCAAAATAGTCCAGCTGGAGCAGGAAATCATACAGTCCCTGTGTCTTGTGGCTCTGAAATATCAGCACTGGATACCTCAGCATAGAATCAGATGGCCAAGCTAGGGCTGCTTTTTTGTTTTCTTTTCTTTGTTGACTGAAGTGAAAAGGTTTGAATGCATTCCCCTGGCCTTTAGCCCTGGAGACCGCAACTCCAAAAGGAACTGCTGACCGGGAAATGTTTAATTGCTGCAGGGCATCTTGTTGTGTAGCTCTATTTTTTACAAACCATAAAAGAGGAATTGCATTTTATCCCCATGCATTTATTGCATCACCATTGTTCAAATGTAATCTGTACCTTGACACTTGGAGAAATGAGGCGAGAAGTGGTGTTGGTAATGGCCTTAATTAAATCAAGTATTTATGATTTCCTCTAACGGTCTTTATTTGCACAGCCTAGAGCAAGAACACAGCAGGGCAGAGCAGTCAAATCAGTAGAAGAACAGACAGAATTAGCACTGCAGCCCTAAAATGCAAGTTGCCATCTTACTCTACAAGTTTCCCTTCAACTGAGCACTAAATTGGGTTTTATTGGATGAGCCCCAAGCACTCACTGCTTTTGTGCGTCCCACGGACCACAGCATTATTACTCATTTAAATTTATTTGGAGTGCCAAGAGATAATAAGAGGATAACAGACAGGTCATTCCAAAAAGAGATCATCTCGCTGTGTAGAAGTTGAATGTGTCTCTTTTCAATGGTAATTTTTCTTGCCTAATAGTTCTATTTCCTAACTCATGTGCAGGTGTCTTACCTCTGGCCCTTCAGCAGAATGGTCAGTGTAAAGAAAGGGAATATTATCTTGTTTTTTCTTATCTGTTTCCAAGTCAGCTTCTTCGATCTTTATCCTTATAGACAAGTGTGCAAAATTTTATGCTAGCCTATTCTTTTATCAGTTCATGTTTAGTAAATGAATCACTAATGAGGGAGGTGCTGGTGGCAGTACTGAATTGTTACAATTCACTTAGAGCACACTAGGGGGGAACGGCAACATGAATACAGGGAAACCCAAAATTAACCTCCAGTTTGGGGCGATCATCAATAATGGAAGCAGGGAAAGAAATACGTTTCTGAAAGTAAAAACAGATGCCATTTTCATTCCACTTTAAGATATTTGAAATAATCTGAGGAGGCAGTGGGGAGGAACGGTAATTTTACCTTTTGGATATTTCACCTAGATCAACATTTAAATCCGTTTTTGCCTCTATGTGCACAAATTGATTTGCCGATCAGGTGGGTTAGGAGAGTACTGGTGAGAAGAGGAATTATTAAAATCAGATGGCAGATACCCCTCAATACAGACTCTCATGTCTGTAGTGGGGCGATGACCATGTAAAACTGTTGGGCTTTAAAGATCATTAGATGGGCCCTCATGGCTAATAGTTTTAACCATCAAGTTCGTATCATGTAGCTGTGTCATTTTAAATAATAGGGCAAGGAATGACTTCTCTCCATGGAGCCCACATCACTAACCAGGCTCATAGCATTAGTCTTCAACAGACACCTCAAGGCAGAAGAGCAATCAAGCCCAGTGCCGCCATTTCTCCTCTGTATAGGAGCACCTTTGAAGTACATGAAGCTTCGTGCTTAGAACAGAGGAAGAGATCCATGCCTGGGGATGGAAATCATACTGGAAAGGAAGCCAGCAAGGGAGATAATTTCTAACTTGATAGTGAGTGAAGTGATTTATGTCTAATTGAGCTATTCTGCTGACTTGTGGTGCAAGTTTTCATTTTATTATGTCTCAGTTTTCTGCTGCAAAATTAGGAACAGAAATCCTATAGTACCATGTGGAAAACTCTGTTATCTCACCAAGTTTTGCAAACTATCACAGATACATGGTTCTAAGGCTTAAAAGAAATTAGGCCATGCCTAAAATAAGTCATGACCCAGGAAAATAAGTTGTTTCATAAAAATTAAAATGATTGCCCCTGGCAACTGTACTAGACTTCGCATAGCCTCTGATAGTCACTGGTATCAGACCCTGATAGTTACGTAAAAGGCTGCAGATAATTTTGTAGATTAATAAAGCTTCTTACCAATAA
Organism: Rhinolophus sinicus; assembly: GCF_036562045.2. Classification (NCBI taxonomy): domain Eukaryota; kingdom Metazoa; phylum Chordata; class Mammalia; order Chiroptera; family Rhinolophidae; genus Rhinolophus; species Rhinolophus sinicus. The sequence continues at coordinate 134,066,520 of NC_133753.1, read as the reverse complement.
GTTTTTAAAATCTATCTATCTATCTATAAAACAATATTTAGAGATACCTCTTGGATTCGAGACAGGTAAGACAAATCCATCTCAACATGAGACAGAGACTGTTTTTCTAAAGATTTTCTGTAAAGGAAATTCAATATTAACCTTCATTAACAGATCCAAGCTACCTACATATTTCATGTTGTTGTTGAAATAAATCAGTCAGAACACGTTGACGATAAAACAATTTGCTGGTAAAAAGTACCAAGTAAATGCAAACCGCCCCTGCCTTAACATTGTAGGAGCGGCTTTGGCAATGGTTTCAAACACACCAATTCTGGTTTCTAGGGATTCTGTGTCTACCTTTGACCCTCTGTTCTTCAAAAATTGGGTGAAAGTAGGTATTTTCTCATTCAAAGGAGGTTTTAAGGAGATTTTTTTTTGAAAATTCTTTTTTTTTTTTATAACTTCCCCAATTCTAAAAGCAAACACTAAACCAGTATTTAAAAAAAAAAAAAAAAAAAAAACAGTGAGGTTAATAGCCAAGCTGGTAACAGTTTCACATTCTGATGCTAGGCAGGTACAACTAGGGGTTGCTTAGCTATAGAAGCATTATTCTCAAGTAGTTCAGAAACATGAAACAGGAATCTGAGTAAAGGGTACACTGTGCATTTTGCTACAACTTTTAGTAAATTTAAAGTTATTTCAAGATAATCACTTTTTAAAAAAATAGAGGTTTTTAAACAAAAACAAAACAGAGTCAAATGTTTTTCTAGATCAATAATTCTCAAAGGGTAGTGTCTGGACCAGCATCATTACCTCAGAACTTGTCAAGAAACCAAGTGTCACATTTAGTGAAGATTCTATTATTGGCTGTGAGAGAAATGTTGCCAGACTCAGAAGCCAAAGGATGAGAGAGACAGTAAAGGTCAGGATTCATATGCAAATGTCCCTTTTGGTTAGTGGGGAGACATCTCTGGTACAGGAGAGAGATAGGAAGCCAAGGAGAATAAAATCTGAGAGTGGATACATAGACTAACTCAAGTTCTGGGCCCCTTTGTCTGAATCTTTAGGCAGGGAAAAACCTGACCTAACTGAATATGGAAATCTCACTACTCAGGAGAGATAAAACAAAAAAAAACAAACAAACAAAAAAAACCAAGCACCTGCCTTTGCACAGTGAGCAGAGACAAAGCAACGTGCTAATACTGGAAGAAGCAGTCTTAAGGAGTATATGCTCCTTGAAAAACATCTATATTTGTGCATACAACTCAAAGAAAGCACTTTTAATACTGTAACATCTATGATGACTTACAATGAGCTTTCACTTTAAATCTAAAGACCATATGCATGCTCACTGTTCTCGTATAACTCACAATCAAATAGTGAGCGTAAGAAAAGCACACAGCAGCAATTATTCCACAAGAAAGAAACAAATCTCCATAGCATTTTAGTGGAGGGACAGTTATTATTCAGTTGTGGCAGAGGGTCAGAAAAGGTAGGGTTGGGTGGTGTTTGAAGTAGAGCTGAAAAGCACAATCTTGAAAAACACAGTGAATGTTTCTCTCTTTGGAATTTCTAATTGTTTCTGGCAAAAGCGGGGAGGGGCGGTGCAGGGGGAGGGGGGTGGGGAGCAGGATGAAAACTGTCAGAATGGTCCTTGCATAGCAATGGTTCGAGGAATCAGGACTATAAACCAGGACTGACAGCCAAGATAGAACCTGAAAAATGTATATATTTCAGGTTCAAAAAATCTGGAAATTTGCAACAGAGCAGAGAAACAGCATTTGGCCAGCTGTCTGTGAACCCCGGCATCCACACCATGCAAAGAGCTCTGAACGAGGACCCAGAGCACAGAGCCTCTGGTCTCAGCAATTCCATGGGTAGCTGTGTGGTCTGCACAGCTTGTTTACCCCTTCAAAACCTCGATTCTTTCATTTATGAAATAGGAGGTGGGAAGAGGTCAGGATAATAATGTCTAAAATCTTTTCCTTCTCTGAAAGCAATATGGTTGTCAGGCTGAAAGGTAAGCAGTGAAGATAGACAAAACACCTCTAGAACACAGAAGCTCAGGAAATGTGGATTGACTCGAAAGACAGCTGACAAGTCTGCCTCCCCCAAGTGTCTTTGAAGGTGGTCTTGCAGAAGTAGGAGCGGGTACCAACTTCCCAGGTCAGCCTGGACCAGCAGGCTTTGTCTGCTATGGTCAGCACCTCCTCATACCTGGACTATCTTCAGCGAGATTGCTGGAGTCCGCCATTTTATGGAGAAGTGACTATAAGACTCAAATCCTGACACCGTCAAAATGTGGCCTCCAAAGAGGAGCTTTCCCTTCAGTCCAGTAAATCAAATAGTTTTATTTGCAATCATGAAGTAAACATTTTCAAGCAACCCACTTGAACATGGGTTCCCTGCAAATTAATAAGTTGGTTACAAGGAGAAATCCATGGAATAAATTCTTACTTAAGCAGTTGGAGCCTTACGTCCTGGTTTTGCCTGGCAGAATGAAGCTGGGGTGAAATCACTCCCCGTCACCTTCAAACTAAGGTGTCATCAACCTGGAACACCTGGGCCCAATTAGGCCCTTTGTTTTCCTTGCGTAGTAAGTTTTATTGTCAAAATTAATGCTCCAACTAGCCAGTGTATTTTACATGGCTCTGGGCAACCAAAGAGACTTAAGTTGGAAATACCTGTGAAATGCCAATAGTATGGACAGAGAAAAGATCCAGCTGTTTCCTATGACAAGCAGAGCTAAAGCCTGTGTTATCTTTGTTGGTTGCCTAAATTTACCAAGAAAATCTGGGCAGAGCAAATTCACTCTCAATCTGTATGACAATGAGCATTGGAAATTGTGAAAAGAAAATTCATACTGAAAAGAATATTATTTACTTTTATTTAGTTTCCCCATTAGTGATATGACCTTTGAATTTGGAAACGAAATTACTGTAGACAAACTACCTACTGGCTAAAATAAGAAGAATGATGACATCTTGTGCATCATTTCCAACAGCTAATACCTTAGGTCCAATGATCTTAATTGTTTTTAGTTGTATCTGTTACTAAATACAAGAATGAGAATAAGCCTCATACTCGTATACTGAGTGTTTACTAAACACTGATTACCAAAGTCAACGTTCCAATTTTAATGGCTATCTTCCTATGCCAAGAATATAAAAAGGGGAATACAATACTTTTATGAAAGTGCTCCTAATTAAAATTGGCTTGAATCTAACCATTCCGCCTTCTCAAAACAAGGAGAAATCCTTGAATGTTATACCTTCCCAACAACCCCCACTAATGAATCATATCATGTAAAACTTCTAAGTAAATATTATTTAGTAACTTCAATTTACATATGTTGAATTTATTTTTTTATTTTTATTGTCAATTGAAAAAGTTAATTTGTAATATAATTTCCAGAATTTTGTGTGGGCTGAGATAGATGCAAGTGGGTGCTTTTCTAACTAGTCCCCAGGGACAACTTGCTAGTGCCATTTTGAGCAGCAGGAAGAACTAAGAGCATGGTTGTTTTGGCCTATGATGTGAAAATACTAGGAAGAAATTTGCTTGAAGAGCTAGTCTAATTAAATAGAGGATTACATGTGATGAAACGTAGATACTCTGCTGGATGAAGAAACTCTGGATCTGGAAGCCAACCAAGCAGCCAACAGAGTGAAGGCACCATCCTGGATGTTAGTCTCGGCTTCTTTATTAGCTCTGGAAACACATTCCCAGGGAAAACTAATGTATTTCTCACCCTTTGCTTTCTGTGTACAAGATGCAGATTGTTTTTACAGGGCATATGGGCTACTATTTTTCAAAATATAAAACAAACATAAATTCAAAACATCTTTTCTCTTACAAAACTTACTGACTCTATATTTCCAATGTTAAATATTGATAGGCTTTATTCTTGTGAGATAAATACAGCCAGAAACACAAAAGCCTCCCTCAGTCTGCATGGAAACAGAGAAATTGAACCCTAAGTTGTTAATAATAGATGACTGTCTTAAAGGATGGCAAAGGACTGGTATGTGAAGGTATGAGACAATGACTGTATTAGGAGTTGAAGGATTAGCAAGATCATGGGGAGGGGAAGTTTGCAGAGATGATTCCAGATGAAGGTAGGGGTTCTGTTCAACACACACTGAGGAAGTTCAGAAAAAAAAAAAACTTGGATATTTGAGAGAGCAGTTTAATCTATTTGGAGGAAAAGACAGCAAAAGAATGGAAGTAAGGGAACAGTCAGCCTGAGATAATGGAGTAAGATGCTGCATCCCCAAAATATAAGGAAATTGGCAGATCAGAATTCAGTTGGCACTTAGGGAAGGAATTACAAATGAAACTAGATAGTGTGCCCAGACAAAAAGAGTCTTACTATTGCGGGGTACAAAGAAATTATAAGTTACAAAATAGTCACAGGGAGATAAAGTACAGCGTAGGGAATATAGTTAATAATATTGTAATAACTACGTATGGTGTCACATGGGTTGTTAAAATTACAAGGGGAGTTTACTTCATAAGTTATATAAATGTCTAACCACTATACTGTACACCTGAAACTAATATAAAATAATAGTGAATGTCAGCTGTAACTGAAAAATAAAATAATTTAATTTTAAAAAATTGTAAGAACATTCCATAGTGACCTGAGTGAGAGATGGTTAAGTCAGAGACCTAGGAAAAATAGATACATTCAGAGGAAGCCAGTCAATTTAAAAGGATGTAACATGAAGATTTGGAGCATACATGTCATCTTGGGCAAGATATTTCTCCTCTTTCAACACACATGTACTCATGCATGCATGTGTGTACATACACACACACACACACACACACACACACACACACACACTGACTCTGTCACTAACACATCAGAATTTAGTTAAAATTTAACATAAGAAATAGTGACCAAAATCATTTCTGGATACTTCTCTTGAGTGAAAGATTGAAATGGCCCTTTTATCAGAAAGATCTAATGTTTGTTAAAAAAAAAAAAAAAAAGGAAAAGAAATTGTTTGACTCAGCTATTCTTGAAGAAATACATCTCTTCAGTAAAGTGAATCATTTGAAATTAAAAAACTAAAAAGAAATAATTTCTTCATCATTTTTTGTCTCTATTTTCCCCATCAATTTTTTTATTTTCCTAACTTGGGTTAGTTTTGTGGGAAAACTGAATGAGAACTTTTATAGCAACTACACCTCTTGTCAATAAATGTCTGCTATAACATCTGACTTAATTATATTCAGGTAGAGCCATCATCATCAGAATAATTTGTTACATTTCAAAGTCAAATAATTCTTTTTAGGAATAAATATTTCATAACAGACAGACTTTGTACCCTACAGTGTCTTAGTCTTTCTTTCAAAAAGTAAGATGATTTTTTTGAAGGTGAAAAGGAGAGAGGTATTCATTCACACCTTGTTTGACGATGCTTTCCATTTTGAACTTTTTGGAAGCTGAATTGTCTGAGAATTTGTCCCAATGTCATTAAGGCAAATATGTTATAACGACTCTATAACCAACGTATACCATCAAAGACATGAGAAAGAAGATTGACAGTTGACATACATATGGGGAATTAGTGGAAAGCAAGACAAACAGGAAAGATAAATCCAAAAAAGCCCTGTATCTGAGTAATTCCGTTCAACCAACATTTACTGGGGACCTATTTTATGCCAGGCATTGTGATAGGCACAGGAAATATAAAGACAAATAAACCATTCTATCTACCTTCCTAAAGTTCAGAGTGTGTTAGGGAAAGCAGACAAGTAAAATAATAATTACAGAGCGATATGATCATTGCTGGGATTCAAGAAAGATACCCTGGGTGCTGCCATATTTGAAGGATAAATATTGAGCAGCTAGATGGAAAGAGAAATGGCTGCTGCAGGCAGTTAGTTGTATGTTGTGTATGTATATCAGCATATACAATGGTGTGGAAGTATAAAACTGTTGGTGTTTTGACCACTAGCAATCTTACATGTGTAACCTATATGCAAAGGAACTGACATCCCATAGGACAACAATCTTTTCTAGGGAAGGGAAAGAGCTTATCAAGAGTATCTGCTATTTTCTGTCCCTGGTGGGAGAGGAGCAGAGTCACAAGGGCGAAATTCTTTGACATAGTCCATACAGCTCCTCAGAAGATCCCCAGAGGATCAAGCCCAGTTGCTTGCAACATTGATCAACTAAAGAGCACACCATTTGACTTGGCTTTCTTTCCCTGTTTCATTCTCCCCTCTGGTACACTTCTATGTCACTGATCACCTTCCCACATAGACAAGCCCTTGTCTTCAGCTTTGCTTTCTAATGACTCAAACTAAGAGCCTGCCTTTCCTCCCAATTCCCTTCCAACCCCTTTCTTACAGATTATTTTTGCCAGTTCTGTGCATTGCTATCCAGAATATTGCTTGGCAGATACTTTGAAATGTAGCATAATGCAGTGTGTGATTTGTAATGATTATACAATGAACTTGACCCTCGCACCTTCCAGTAACTCATCAAACATGGCACAAGGAGTTCTTTATTTTGGATGACCAATTTTGTGAAATTTAATATGAGGGATTCTTTGTTCAAACTGAGCAAGCTAAGTAGTTTTCCTTTAAAGAATGTTTTTGGATTGCAGATTTTCAAATTGCTATGATTGAACATTTGTCTCTGATCATTCAGCTAAAAATTGGTACTCTAAGATGAATTCTTGATCATTAATTTTAATGCACTTGCTACTGAGAGACTCCCTTTAAGGTATTTGAAGTACAGCAGGTATTAGCTCCAGATTACTAATGTTCAAGAGAGCTCACTGTTTGCCAGTCTGTGGGCTTAACCTTACACAAATATTATTTTAATATCTGTTAATCCTTTAAGTTGAATGATTTCTTTTTTCAGCAGCAAAAATAAATTTACTCTTGTTCCTGTGATAATGGATAACTGTTTCCCTAGACGAGGATTTTGGAAAATGCTGATATGGTGGTGCCAGTCTACTTGCACTGTTCATGCAAAAGTTTGAGGTATACACAATATGTTGGCTTTGTATAAAAGATAGAGGCTTAGGAACTGGAAGGTGTGAAATGTCTTTCCTCAGTGTTGTTTGCTCACATCCTGGAGAGACCCACAAGGCTGATAAAGCTGAGCAATTGTTCACTGAAAAGTTTGTACAAGTTTCTGGGTGGGAATGCCATAAACTCGGCATGGAAATGGAAGAATGTTAAAAGATCATCTGAGAGAAGTCTCAAAGCACTTTCTGAGAACATGCCAAAAGGAACCCCTGAAGGAAAGAACTGTGAATTGCATACCAGTGACGAAAAGTCAAGAGCCTGAGTCATTTCCCATTGAATATACTTTCCCTTCTTTTGGTTTGTAGCCCCCCATAGGCATCAATTATATGCACTGCGCTCTGGAAGGTTTCCCATTCTCCTGAACAAATGGTCTTTGGAGAACTTAATACAGATATTTCCCTTCACTTTCGTGGCTTGAACTCTCCTTGAGTTGAACGGTCTTTATTTCTATTATTTTGAAAATGGGAAAATAAAAGAGTCAACTGCAATAAGACCTAGCAAAGGGCAAAATAAATTCAAAATACAATTGCAGTTTCTTCAGCTAAAAAGTTTCCATACCTTGAAATTAGGGAGCCTTCCCTCTTTTCAAGCACAGCTGTGGTTGAAGAAATCTGTGTAATCCCTCTTGATTATCGAGAAGTGGGCAATTGAAAAGACAACCGCAGAGAGGTCAAAACTCCAAGATCAGTAATGGCCCAATCTGTCATTAATGATGAGAACGTACCCACTAAAATCCCTTCCTAACAGTTATGTCAGCTTTTTACAATCTATTCTTAAATTAGTTATTATTTTAGAAGTAAAGTAGTCAGCATCATGATCTTTAAGAGGATTCTCAATATGCTTAATGGAAAATTTGCCCTTGTAAAATGATTTGGGACAATAGATTTTTCAAGTTGCTGTGAAATCTAGACAACTCTTGAACATGAGCCTTTGCCTCTTAATGTTAAAATCTATTTAACAAGTTGTTAAAACACGGTTACAGGTTATGATTCCCTGATGTGTTCTTTCCCCAAAAGTCTCAAGAATTTATGAAAGTCTAACTTAAACCCATTTATAATTATATGTTATTGGGAAAGCTATAATTTATTATGATGATTATTATTACAGATTTTTGTGTATTTATTATTATTATTGATCTCTGCACCCAAAACAACTTACCAATAAGCACACTAAGGGCCAATGTATGCCCAACAGAAAAGGGGGGAAGTATGGATTCTACAGTTTATTATGAGTTTATTTTTAGAGAAACATAAGCCCAGTGAAAATTATTTAAGGCAACTAGTTTTTGAACATTGTCATGTATTTATGGTAGGATCCCAGATGTACAACCCCAGGCTCATCATTGACCCAGATCTCTTCCTCCAGCTCCTTACTCAATTCCTATAGGATCACAGCTCCCACAATAGCTGGAAGTGCACAGCTGCCAGCACCATACCGGGCCAGCAATAGTTCACAGAAAGATAACTAGAAGTTTTATTTTTATGTTGTATTGTTTTATTGCTTAAGTTTTGCATATTCCTACATATGAACACAAGGATTGCGTGTGCATAAAGAAAAAATAAGAAAAACTGATCACCCAAAATCTATTATTTATTACCCAGAGATAACCACTGATTAATACTTTGAGCTAGGGAACTCTAATACACTCAAGATTATTCAAGAATATGTTAAATATATACATAGTTTCATTCAACACATATGGTAGTTTTTTTCTTACTCAACTTCATGTCTTAAACGTGTGTCTGTATTAACAACTAAATGTGCAATTACTTTATTATTCACATTGGAGAAGTTGTATGTCATAGTAGTTAAGCTCTGGAATCAGACTGGAGCTCAAACTACCTATGTTTGATTCCCAGTCTTATTGACTATCTCTGTGATCTTGTACAAGATGATTAAACAACTTGATACTCAATTTTCTCATTTATAGAATGTTTATCATAATAGCACCTGCCTTAGGGTCATTGTAAGGATTAAATGAATCAATATATATAACGAAGTTATAAGAATACCGGGCACATAATAAATGTTCGATAAATGTCAGTTATGTTTAAAGTTCTATAATAGTACATTGAATAGGTACTCTACATTTTATTTGACAAATCCACTATTGTTTAAGTATTTGCAAATTTTTGCCATTGAAAATACTGTAATGCCCATGTATATCTTTTCATATATTTCTGACTATTTTCGGGAGGAATAAATTTAGAGAAGTAGAATTTCTCAGTCAAATATACACATATTCATGGATATTTTGAAGCTGATGGCTAATTTGTCAAACCATTTTTTGTTCATCAGTTTGTAAGAATACTCATTTCCAAAACATTAAACATACACTATGTTTTTAAACCTTTGGCAATCTAATAGGTCCCCAAAGCAGTGTTGTTGTTTTTCTCATTATTATCTGTTTAAATGTTTTGAAATGTGTATTTGCCATTTGTGTTTCTTATTTTCGAATTTCCTTTTTATGTTGTTTACTCATTTTTAAAGTTCATATTTAGGTACTTATCTTATTCCAATTGATTTATAAGAATTGTTCAAACATAAGGGAAAGCAGCTTTATGTTATGCATGTTGCAAATATTTTTCTTGTGACTGAAGTTTTTAAATAACTCCTCTACAAGTATTAGGGGAAAACAAAGCAAGCACACAGACAGACTTCCCTGAAGAACTCACACGTATGCTCCAAAAGAAAGCCAACATTTGCATTGCCAATCAGTTTTAGCCTTAGGAATAGCAACAACCAAGGAAGGAAAGTCTGTCTGTACATGTGCTGACCCTGCCATCCCTTCCATTAAATCTACCCCAAACACAATAGATGCTGAAAGAGAGAGGGAAAGGAAAGCAAAAGAAATGAGGTGCCAAAGGGTATCAGCGGAGGCACTGATGGGCTGATCAGAAAAATATTCTCTGAGGAGAAAATGTAGCAAAAACTTTAATGTGGACAAGTTTGACAGGAATATAAAAGAATGCTGAACGTCATGGCCACTTAATCTACGTGAAATATTCCATAAGCAGGTCTAACTTTGCTGGTTGGTTAGTCTGATTAGTTTTAGAGTGAAACTGGTCTTGAAAGGATACAAAATCCCTCCATATTTCAAAAAATCAGTATCTTTTATGATTTATCTAGTGAATGGACCAGTATAGGTAAAATATAACACATTACATCAGACTAATCGTTGTTTTTTGTTTCTATTTTGTTCTTTCTTGGATAACTCGGAAGGCAAATAGGTGGAGGGACAAAATCAAGTTGTAAGGGTAAAATTAGATAGAGAAAACCCTGAAAATTCATTCATTCATTCATTCATTCATTCAACTAACATTTATTGAACACCCATTATGTGTTACAGCATGGTTTAATATTGGTTTTATCAAAACATTTGCAATTCTTCCTGGCACGTTTTTAAGCACTTAGCACAGTATCTTGCACAATTTAGACCCCCCAATTTGAATTGAATCGATGAATTAATTAATGGCAGAGAGAACGGTGGGACTTTTATGTCTTGTATGGAGTAAAAATCAATAGAGATGGCACTATTTCCTAAAGCGTATTACCATTTATCTATATTTTAAGTTTTTATTTAATTTCTTGATAACATATTATACATTGAATGGAACTTAGCCTGTATATTACCTAACATCTATTTTATTTAATGATTTAGATTTTATTCTAAAGTCAAATGAAATTATTTTATTAATGCAGAAAGGATGGGGATAAATAGATTAACATGTTTAGAATAGGCTAGACATGGAATAACAGACTTTTTTGTAAGTTGTGTTAGAGAACATTATGGGCTCATGACATACTTGAATCCACATAAATTAAAAGGAGAAATCTACTACAGAGTTTAAAAGACTCTTGTGAAAACCAATTTTATGCATATGTGTCCCTTATTTATGAGATAAGAGATGATCTTTGTTGTCATTGTGAAAATATAACATTAAAGTTAAGTTCAGGAAAAAGAACTGAATTAACCAATATCTCAACACAGTTTGAGATACAAAGAAATTTTAAAATGTACCATATTTTTGGTAAAAGGGGAAACAGAGGTCTTGTCTGATTGTGTTTGAACTTCCTCTGAGAATCATGGTAATGCAATCTTAACCGTACATCACTGCCTAAATTTTAATTCTAATTTAGTAAATTTTCATTCTGTTTGGTGACATCTAATATGAACACTGATATTTTTACTTTCATTCTTAGTATACAGTTCCTGAATTATACTATTAGGACTCCACCTATCTTCTGTTACTTTACACCCTTTCACTGTTCATGTTCCCTCTCCCCCTATCCCACCATGAAAATCCATTGGTCCCACTCCATCACACAATGGCTTTTAGAACTTTCAGGGCCCTTGTCCATCTCTTGGAACCTTCTGTTGCAGCCCCCCACCAACATTTTAAAGTATACTAAAAATGGTTAAATTCTTCCTCAGGGTAGGTGCACTCAGAACTACAATCCTTGGAGCCAAGATTTCTTTGCCTCTCAGGAGTCCCCCTTTATGGGAGAAGAGTTTGTGTTATATTGAAAGAAGGTTCAACACAAAAGACAACACTACATCATGTTGCTTAAAACTCTGCATCTGGTATCCCTTTATCTTGCACTCCACTCGTTTTACCTGACTACATGTGTACCTGACTTAACTGATGCCCGGAAACGAGGTCTAAGCAACTTCCACTGCAAGAACAATGTGGCCAATGATCAAGGAGGGAGAATGGTGTGTTCTTTGGAAACCACTCTGCTCCATTCACAGCAGCATGACAATTAATAATTAATGAGCTGTCCTTTCATTCGAGAGCATAATAGCACTGGCCCAAGACTGGACATTCCTTTTGATTTGCTTTTTGGAGGTGGGGGATGACTGTACAGAATCTTCCACAGCCCATTGCCCATTCCCTTTTTATCAGCAAGTTGCCAGTTGGCTACCTGGGATAAGTAAAGGCGGTGACTATATAGCACATCAATATTATTATTATTTTTAATGTAAAGGTAGTGTTAAGGGTGAGCAAATAAGCAGAGAAAGTTGACAGGAAGTGGTTGAATGAAGCAGTATAACAAGATTAAGGTAGATTTGCTGCCAGAAGGAGGCAAAATAGGAAATTATTGAAAAGAAGATTAACAACAGTGTTTCCCTGAAAATAAGACCTAGCCGGACAATCAGCTCTAATGTGTCTTTTGGAGTTAAAATTAATATAAGACTGGATCTTATATTATATAAGTAAAATAAGACCAGTTCTTATATTAATTTTTGCTCCAAAAGATGCATTGGAGCTGATTGTCTGACTAGGTGTTATTTTGGGGGGAAAACAGAATTATTAAGGCATAAGAATCATATGCAAGACTTGAAAATAAATGATCACAAGCTAGATATTATGACTGCATAGTTCTGATGGGCCCCCGATCTCTGAATTTTATAAATGCAAATGAAGGTTGGTTCTCAGATATTCTCTTAAAAACCAGTTTAAAGGATGGGGAAAGAAATAAGGAAGACGTCAAGATTCAGTTTGGGCTGTTTTATTTTATCTATATGCACTTCTTGGTCACTGATAGTCACTACTGATTATCAAATTGGCAAATAAAATAATTTGGAATATATATTTACGTGTAAATATTAAGTTGCTTTGGTTTGTAAATTTAAGCAAAAAATATACAAAAACTGTTTAATTTTTCTGTCTTTTCTTTGAAATACCAGTTTTTGGTTATAATTATGATTTTAAATATTCAAAATATGGTATCTTTGAGCATATCAGTATTTGGGAGGAAATTGAATTATTTAATGATATGATCATTTCAATACATCACCTCTTAGCTATATTGCTCTCTGATCTATAATCTTCACAGAGCTTCCAGAGTGACTGTTTGGCAAAGAGTTTCATTATGCTGCCAAACAAAATGTCTTGTTCTTTGTGTGAGAATAAATCATAAGCTTTTTGATGATATTTTACTGGGTATGTACAGAGAAGTAAATACTGGTGAATTTTGTAAGGAAGGAAAAAATATATTTTTCCTTTTCCCATATTAGGTTCTACAGCTGAAGCCCTATAAATTAGACCGGCAAAAGACAAATTAGCAAGAGAATGACAAGCAGAAGTTGATTCATTTGTGCATCACACATGCACATGAGCGCACCCAGTAATGAGTAATTCAACAGGCTGGTTAGAACTTGGGTTTATATATCATCTTGGGCTAAACAAAAGAAAAGGTTTTTTGAGCTTCTGGATAGGGAAGGCAAGTTATGGAAAGGTGACCCGGAAAAGTGTGGTGGTATGGGTTATTCAATAAGTTTTGTTACACATATTTGAGTCAGTGTCTTTTCCCCTGATAAAAGTCATTAAGAGTCCTCCTGGTATGGGAAAGGGAGACACCTTTCCATGGAAATTTCCTTTATGAAAGGGAAACTTGAGCTTGTTTTTGGATCTTTTCCTGCATATGCTGGTTCTCAATAGCCTTTACCTCAAAATAATCCATATTCAAAGGGGTAGCTTTGGGGGATGGCATATTCTACTACCCTTCAACAGAGCAGACTAAGTAACGGGGCTTCCATGTTTTCTCAAACTTTGTGAGATTGTTGATTTATGGAGCAGTGGAATAAATACCATGTGGGCAAATCCTTCTGGCATAGCAGATATCTAAGAATCCCTCTCCTCCAAAATTCTGTGATTGTATAACTCTTTGAACAGGGGTTGTACACAAAGAAACTCCCATTTTTAGTGTAACTTCTGAAAGTAATTCACTGTTACAGTGAGTCCATATCCATGGGACAGAATGATATGATGTATTCAAGTGAGGGTAATGTTAGCTCTTATTATTGGTTTGCCAAGATGTAAACAAGTGTACATTTTATTTTCAGTATTTAGCAAAAACTTTTTTGGGCCAATAAAAGAGTCAGTTGACACCCAAACCAGCCATCCTATTTGTCTCCAAAACTCCAACTTGCCTGATGCTTGAAGAGCTGACAAGCTTTAGCTGGTAGGCAAAGCCTTGAGCGAGGAGATCACTGTCTTCACAGAAGATGTAGAAGATACATGTGAGACAAATGGGTAACCCTTGGTAACTTTGCTTTTCCATACCCCAAAGCATTGATCAAAATGTAAAAAAGTAATTCCAAGACCCTATTTCCAAAACTATCTCTTGAAAAGTCAGTTCTTTGTAAACAAGAAAATGCAAATTATTACACTACTGCTTTATTTGGAGCAGTGGCCTTCATATTTCTTGCTTGATTCCTTCTTTTTTGTTTCATCCTTGGAGGCTCTCAGCCACTGTATTTTCCTTCTTGTTTGCTTTGATTTTTCTTTCTCTCATCTTTTGTACTTATTTTTCCATTTCCCATATCTTGACTCCACCTCATCATATGTTTTTCCTCACTTCATCCAAGATGGATTAAAGATTTCACAGTGTCTTTATGATCAAGTGTTGTTGCATCAAATATTTCTTATTTGTATACATAAACTTTTCTCTCTGTGGATTTGATCAGACAAGATGGTCTTTAAACTTTATATTATATTTCACAATCAAGTCTTGAATTTTTCAGTTAATCTTGACAGACAGAAATCCCATTCCTATCTTAATACTCAATGTGAAAGTATTATATTACTAATAATTTTGCACCTGAGCATATTGTATTAGCATTGAATCACACAACTCAGGTATGAAATCCTATTAAATCTTGTTTTCCCTTCATTGCACAAAAGGCAGCATTGACAGCATATTTTGTCAACATTAAATACTGTGAACAAAGAGTGCTAAATTACATTTTAAATCCATGACACCATCTTGAATAACGTGGCGTTCAGAATATATCTCGATATTATGGGGAAATAGTAGAATGCTATGAACAAAGTATATTGGTGAGTAACTTGTGGCTGAAGTTTCAGGTGACAGCTGTAGCTAAAAAAGGTTTTCTCCTGCTGTCCGTAATATCGTGATTGAACCCTGTCTTTCAACTGCAGACCTCCCACCCTCCTTTTTAGCAGTCTGTGAAACTTCCCTTGCATCATTGAAATAGACTCTAAATGGGGTTTTCTTTAAAGACCACCCAGAAGTTACAGCTGGTGTAAAATGCAGCTGATTGGTCCAATTTGCATTCATATGTAGTCCAGAGAGGAACTAGGCCTATGTGGCTCTGAATGGTTTACTTGAAATTGCCTTATTTCCTGTAGGTCAAAGTGACAAGAAGAGCTGGGATCCCTCAGCTTTCTACCTCCAAATTCTACCTCAGGTTAAGATGACCATAAAATGTATAATCCATGCTGGAACACTTTCCAGAATTAAAGTGTGCTACTAATAATTATACTCCAAGTAAACTGAGTCTGTCGGAGCAAGGAAAAGGCAAATGGGGATACCAATGAAAGATCTGTAATTTTTTTAATTATTATTATTTTTTAGGTTACAGTTCACATTCTGTATTATTTTATGTTAGTTTCTGGTGTACAGTATAGTGGTTAGACATTTATATAATTTATTCAGTGATCTCCCCGATAAGTCTAGTACCCATCTGGCACTATACATAGTTATTACATTATTGACTGTATTCTCTATTCATCTCTGTGACTATTTTGTAACTAAAAATCTGCAGTTTTAAAATCCCTTGCCCACAATAAATTGGCATGAATATCCTGGCTATCACCAAATCATTGACATTTCACTGATAACACATTGATCAATGTTATTCTTGTTTACAGATGTTGGTTGTTATTAGTATGTGATTGCAACCTATGTTAGTTAGGCTTTCTCTCTCAAGTTAAATATGTAACATAAAATTTTTTATACATCTTAATTTTCTACTATTTTTTTCTATAAGCAGAGCATTTTTGCCAATACTTAAACTCTACAAGATTATTTAAGAATAATTTGTTTCTCACTTTTTTTTTTCTTCCTACTTGTATATGAAGCTGTGGCTAGGAAATAGCATGAATTAACCAAAGGATTTTTTTAAATCTCTTTATTCTCCCCTCTGTATCCTTTGCATTCTTTTACATGTAACTTCAAACACCTCATCTGTTTTTCTTTTACAAGCCAGGGAGAATTAAATTATTAAAGAGTCAGTTTAAAATGTCAACAGAAAATCCTTTTCCTTCCTCTTTATTGATCCCAGGGATTTTCAAGCCTCATCATCCAAAATATATTTGCATACTTCATTTCCATTGTCTGGAATGAAATAACTGGACTTGAGTTTGACACTAACATAATGTAATTTTAACACAGAAATAAAACTTAAATTGTTAACATTACAGGAAACTGCTGTTCTTGTGACAATATGCTGCTCTGTGAAAACCCCAAACATTGTGCTATTGAGTACATTAATCAATCAAATATTTATTGTGTAACCCACATGTCAGCTGACCTAATGATGCAGGGTGTTGTGGCCTGACCTGGGTGAGCAGGGCATCACATGGTAAGGTGGCTGGTCACAAAAAGTCAGAGTATGGCTGGAATCAGGAAAGCTTCTGCATGTAGGAGGGACCAAGAGCTGCAAAGGAAGATTGGTTACACACAGGGGACACAGGCCTAATAATAGTAATGATAGTGAGAGCCAAGTTTCTCAGTGTTAGGGAAGGAAGTTATAATGAGAAAAGGGAGAAATTTAAATGAAGCCTAATTTTAATTGGAATTGGAGATATCGGTATAAACTTATGGTTTTAAATTTATGTAGATATAAATTTAAAAATAGAGATGAAATGTGTTAATGTAATATATGTGTGTGTGTATATATATATATACATTCATACATTCATACATACATTTTCTAACTCTGTCCACTGCAAGGTACTGGAAACAAGCGGCAGCATCCCCTGTCAGATTTTGGTTTCTAAATACCATGGTCCACTAAAAGGAAAAAAGGACTCCTTGGAGAAATGACTGATTCCTGCTCACTACAGCTGGGAAGGATCCCTCTAACTTCTGAATCCTCATAGGTTTTTATGCTAATTCAGTGACAAAGATGACCTGCTTGTGGCACAGGTATTTGCATGCCCATCTTCTACCCAAGACCTGAACCATGTCTTTTAGATCTTTCTGAATGCTTTAGAGTTCCGTGTTTCTTGGAAATAATAGGTTCTCAATAAATTACAGAAGGAAGGGAGGGAGGGAGGGAGGGAGGGAGGGAGAAAGGGAAGAGGAAGGAAGGATTTTCCAGATTTGTGTTTTTAAAAAAATATGTATTTAATAAAATATGTTGAACAAAGTTCTTTTCTACATAGTTTATCACATTAGAAATAAAATATTATTGCCAAAAATGTGACATAATCATGGCATGGGACAAGTTTCCAACAAGAAAATCGGACTCTGCTGATAGAGCTTGAAGATTTCCCTGCTTGATCTCCAGCCAAGGACCATGCTCAGTGTCATTTGCCAGTAGACAGAGAGCCCACAGGGCAAATTTTACACTATTCTATTCTATAATTTCACTACTCGCTTTTCTATTTAGTACCTCCTTTCTTATCCCCCTGAAAAGAGATTTCAAATCTTCATGGAAATAAAAACTAGCACTTCTCAAAATCTTTGAGAACTCTTGATATAGACTAGGTCTGGATACATCCCATGGATGACACTTTTGATTAAAAAAAAAAAAACAATGGGTAGCACCAGGGCTAATCATATGCTCCCTTCTACTTATGCTCCCTTTTCCTTACAGTGTTACTTTATGCTGTTACTGCTTAATCACTTTTATTCAATTCATGGTCCATCAAGCATTCAAACAAAATTATGGAATATCAGGTATAGTTTTTATTTATTGACTACTAAGACAGAGTACAGATGCTATACTCGTATGCACATCCAGTCACTTTTAGGAAATGTTTGTATTTTCTAGTGAAGTCTAAGATGATCTGTGTTGCCCAGGTTGCTATAAAAATGTATGTAGAAAATATTGGATAAGAAGTTTAATATCTACTTATTATGGGTTAAGACCAAATACAGGAAAATTTGGTAGGTCTGACTATGATAACACAGTTACATTTCTGGCTTCATCTGTATTTATAAAATAATTTTTATCAAAGAGATATTGGATATTAACAAACTCCTTATTTTGCAAATGGAGAAACCAAGATAGTGTTTCATCATCACAAAAATATTATAATTTAGTACAAAGTTTAAATGAGCCCATTATTCTTTCCACTACATAATACATTTGATTTCCTATTTGTTTATTTTCATATTTAGCAGATTGTGAATGTACTATTTTCATATTTAGCAGACGTGAATCTTCTCATTTTGATGGTAGCTACATCTAATAAACAGATAGCAAAGAGAAACCATCATAACACAACAAAAATATATTCATCCTGAGATCCATGGCCGCTTGAAAACCCTTTGTCAACATAAAAAATTCAGGACTGACTTGTGCTCAGTATTTACAGATTCTATTACACATAGAAGGTCTTCAATGAATATCTATAGATTTGATTTGCTTATTTAATTTGAAGCTATTGTATATCTTCATGGTTGATAGCATGTTTATTCATGCTAGCAAAATAAAAATTATTTGACACTTTCAACTTTTAGATATTTTATGAAATGATCAGTGTACTTTTTGTGGTGAAATACAAGAGACAATGACAACCTGACTTACCAGTAAATAACTTTATATTTTACTTTAATTATGGCTCACAAATATTTAATTATAAGTATAAGGAAGACCTACAAAAATAATTTTCAGCACTTTCTTTTTGATATGAATGTATCATATTGTATTGTGTAATTAAAAATCGACATTATATTTCAGAAATGTAAAACATCTTTGAAAAGACAGTCACCAACTCTTATCCTGCAAAAATGCTGCTTTGTTAGGCATTTTTAAATGTAACTGATACTGTCCTCTCTACCTATATACCGTCATCTCTGTTTCCCCCTCGCAAGATTAATAAAATTATAAGACAACTAATTTATAAAGAATTTCTTATGTATCTTCTCAACAACAGAATTACTTGGCTTAATTAAGGCCACAAATACAATACTTTTTTTCCTTCATAGAATTTTAATAGGACCTAACGTATAACAAAATAATATTCAAAATATCCAATATATGGTGATGAAAGGAGAACTAACTCTGGGTGGTGAACACATGATATATACATGATGTATTACAGAATTGTACACTTGAAACCTATGTAACTTTACAAATACAACACTTAAATCATGATGTTGTTCTAAGGACTTCTCTTCAACTGCCTAAAGTAGAATTTTTATTTTCTTTTACTTAATTAATAGAAAACATTCATACAGATATTTAGATTACTTACTCATATCATGGACGTATTCAGCTAATCTCTTACACTAGATCCCTGTTTGTACATTCTCAAAAATGAATTTGAAGTTCTTTGCCTTGTAATTGTCCGTTTCTGCATGCTTCTTCTTATATACCTAATTCTAAGCCCAATGCTTAGCACAGAGTAAGTGTAAAATAGAATCAGTAAAAGAATGTTAAATGTTTATTTCACTATTCATAATCATCTTGATATTAGAATATATCTATCAATATTAGAGTATATACAATGCAAACTCTCAGTACACGACAGATGAATGAAATAGTGAACTATTGGATAGATTATATGAATCATTCATTTTGAAAATATATAAACCATTTAACTTCTACTCATGAGTAATTAGATGCCATAGTTACAATATGACTTCAACAATAATTTCTGCACTATCAGCAAATACTTTTAAGCTCCAGCCTTCTCATTTTAAGCAATAGTAAAATTTCAATGCAGTAACTAATGTGTATAACCCCATGGGGCTCATTGCGCTAGCATTTGATTTTGACTCCTAAATATTGGCTTATGACTTTTAACATGTATTTATATTTAAAATTGTAGCATTCCCAATGGCTCTTAGAAAAAGTTCTAATAAGGAAGATAGATTCTGAATGTTAATTTTCACACTGCTAGTAATACCAGATGCCCCTGAATGAATAGATTAATTTTCTTTCTTGCTATTAACTGAGACCACTTGTGTGACACTGTGAGAAGTAGACAAGCCTGTTTTATTGATCTGTCATAACTACATTTTTATTAAGTTGGAAAGCTAAAAAATAATAAAAGAATTCTGGCAAACACTGAACCCAGTTTTATCTACTTTTTAGGTCATGGGTGATCATGACTGCTGAGATTTGATTTTCTCATTATCATAGTCTTAACTTAAGCTCTTTTTTTTTTTCACTTCATTTTTATTTAAAGTCTTTTAAAAATATATTAATATTCGTCTTGCTTTCGTCAATAGAATGTAAGTGATTATCATATAATCGTTCTTTTGATTTTGTATATTGCAGGCATCAGGGCAATCTCTGTCCACATCAACGATTTTAGAGAGAGTGATAGATACAGAAGACCTGGAAGACAAGTACTGGGTATGTACTGATCAAGGCAAACATTCTAAGCTGATTTTTTAAGAATTTTACTCCCTAATTAGCAGCTTTGTTGATTTAATTCCTTCTCAGAAAAGACAGTTACATTTTAAAACTCCACTCATTTAAGAATTTTAGCTAGGTAAAGCAAGATATAACAATATCTTATTATAGAAATCTCTAAGCATGATGAAGACTGCACTATTTTAGTATCACTTTACTGAAATGATTTTATAATACATTAAAACAAGTCTAATTAATTAGGCAGTGTCTCTAAAGACTCCTAAACTTAAATAGAACTTAACCATAGATATTTCTCAGGCTGTAAAGTAAAAACTATTCTATGGAAAAAAATGTTAGTAATGAGCCACCAGCCAATTTCTTCAAAGAGAGTCTATCTACTAGAAAATATCATGCAAGAAAATAGGTGGCATCTAGAACCTTTCTAGCTAGAATTCTTAGTATTCAGGACATTTGCATAATTTTTACCCATGTAAAGACATAATCAGTAAATTTTCTTATGTTGTATGAAGAGAAAGGGAAAGCCTGGGTTGAAATATCTGAAGTTCAGCTATGTCTTCCAACATCACTTGGTCCCATTCTGGGTCTTGCTTTCTTCTGCCTTTATAAGTGCATGGCTCAGCTTCATCTCAGATTGCCTTGAAGTCAACAACTTCTGCACACTAAGGAAGCAAAATTGAGCCTCTGATTATTGATATTCACTCCCACAACAGGGAAAGACTAAAAGGAAAAAGGGTCTCACAGTTCTCAAAGGGAAAATATTTTTTAAGTTCCAAAAATGTGTTTAAAAATTTGAAAGAAAACAGTTTGATTCCTTTTTTAGTCTCATAGTTATCATTGGAAGATCATGACTGAAAAAGTAATTGAACCAAAAGCATTTTTAATGCATTTTTATTGTTAATTCATATCAAACCACCCAGGAGAAAATCATCAGAAAGTTCTCCTTTCCTGCTTGCCCAGGAAATACCTGGGTTGATGAAAAAATCAACTTCATCAATAAACATATGTATGTATGTGCCAACATAAAGGTGGCAAACTCTTAGATTCTCTCAAATCTGTACAAAAACAACAAAGTTAGCAGCGTACTGAGCCTCCCAGCAGTCTGAATTTTCCCCACTGGGGTTCTTTTACTGACAAGAAGCTGTGATTTGTGTTACCAAAAAATGTCAGCTCCTAATTTGGATGAAGCTGAGGTGAATTATACAGAGGTCATTAGAAGCGGTGTGGTCCACAGTGAATGAGAGATCGCAACAAAATTCAACCACTGATGTGCTGAGTGCTTTGAATACGGCAGTCATCATCCATCTGCCTCAATTTAAGCATTCAAAAATGCGGGTGTGCAGAGAACTAATTATTAATGTATGCCTGTAAATTATTTTGAACTTCTCTTAGTAGAAACATCGAACGAAGAGAAAATATTCTTATCTGTCCATAATGACCTTTTTTTTTTTTCTTTTGGTCCAAAATATGCTCTCCTACATTTTCCCTGGCTCCCTGATTCAGTTGCCTAGTTGTTCCCACCTGATTTTTTTTCTAAATGATCATTTCCAATGATTTTCTGGTCATCTCTTATAGGATATTTTATATCATTCCATATCTAGAGAATTAACAAAAAGAGCTGGGAGTGGTTATGGGGGTGTCTACATCATTATATCATTGATGTCAAGCAGTGAGAAAGTTCCACTTGCGGGGGCACAGTTACATTTCTTTTCTGCAATATAGATGGGAAAGAATTGGGTTAGTTTCCTGATCCTAACTGGGAGTGATATGGCTACCACTGAAATTAAATTCTGATATGTTTCTCAATATGTGAAATCTTGTACTCTTACAGAGAAATTTAGGCATAGGCTAGGACTGGGACTGGGAATAGAAAAAAATGACTAACTTTAGTTTTAGTTTTTAAAAACTAAAGCATAAATGTAAAAGAAAGAAAAATGTAAAACCATGAGACAGACAGTGATAGATAATTTAGCTAAGAATAACTAAGTATTACAGAGTTCTTAAGTTCTAAATGGAGGAACCACTGAGCTAGAATGGCAGTTAGATGAAATCCAAAATCCTGAAAGTAGTAAAGCCAAAGGCAATAAACATCACCTGTCAAAAGGAATAGTACAGAGAATAATGATAGGAATTCTAGACTCGCATGGACCCAGCTATCTCACAAATGATGTTTTGGTGATAACAGAGAAGTGCAACAAGAGAATAAAGGTGATCTGTTCCAAAACAATGCATCATCTCCCCTGGAAAAGCAACTCAAAAGACATGGTTCATTTGTATACTGTTTAAATCTGTGCTAACCAAAAGCCCTATCTTGCATGTATTTTCAAGCAAAGTAAACAGGTTCTGTATGATACAACTTTCATATGACAAAATATAGCTAAGACTGTTTATAGTAATATGAGTCCGTTATACCAATAGGTAAACTTATACCTGCATTCCAACTCATCTTCCTCAGGAGGCTTTGCAGGAACGTTATGGGGAGGAGAGAAACCATTAGAACTGATATTACCGAAAAAATACCAGTAACAACGATTTTTAAAAACTAAAGCATAGCAGGGAAACTTAGTCTGAGCCACAGAAGGAAAATAAGACAAATAAAAATTTCATAAACCAAAGTCTGCTTGTTTTGGATATTTTGCAAATGGAAAACATATTGTATGAAATCTTAAGTTGTTTATTTAAGGTTGATATTTTACATTTTGAATTTACACCACCATCATTTCATAAACATGAAAGCAAGTCTGTTTAAATGTTTTTCCCTCATCTTTACACTAACATGAAAGCTGAATAAGAAAAACCAATCTGGCCAACTACAGGTAACTTAATTTATTCTTGTCCATGTTTCAATATGAAATATCAGGATTGTGGAGAGAGAGGGGTATGGGAGAAGAGTAGATCTAAAAATAATAGTGAGCAATGTATATTTGTTAAGGATCTGGTCAAGACTGACCAACAAATGACCAATGAAGCTGCCACCCATAATTGAAAATATTGAAGTTGCCCAACTTTGAGTACTTTCATCCATAGCAAAAACCCACGGAATGCCAGCTGTCATTGTTTTGGCACAGGCGGTATTGTTTCTTCTCTTGCCAGGCCCACACATATCCTTTGCCTCCCTCCCCCAGTTATTTTTACAAGCCAACCAGCTCCTCCTGCAGCTCTTCCTGCTGTCTCTGAGGTGCAGAGATTTCCTACCTAACTTGTTTATATTTCAGTAAGAATAAGCTAAAATTGACTGGACATGAGAAGAATCACCCTTTTGTTATTAGGAGGAGGAGGAGGAGAAGTTGGAGAAGTCGTCTGAAAGTAATATAAAAGAGATTCTACGGCAGGACCTCCACAAACAACTACGTTGCTTAGACTGCACACCACACAACACCATACAACTCCATGAAGCAACATTCATAGGGACTATACGACGTGAATGGTAACTCCAGAAGTTGTAAAATGCAGTGGCTTTGTTCTGTGTCCGTAGAAGTATAGAGAGTTTAACAATCAGATCAAACTGGTTCTCTTCTCAAACATCTTCCTAGTATTCTTTAAATCATTCTTTCATTTTCAAGTTGTACAGAGAACTTCTGTAGAATACAGTTTCTATATTCTTTCATGATGCATTATTGAAAGAACTAAAGAGGCAGAAAATCTCAAATACCTAATTTTCCTTACCAAAAAGAACATTTCTGAAAGAAGGAAAGGTGTTTGGTTTGTTTGGTTTTTCCGCTGGTGTAGTCACCAGAGCTCAGAAAAAGTTTTCTTTATTTTTAATGTACAAACGTATAAATGGCCTTTTCTGCAAAAAGAAATAATAATAATAATTATATGAGTAGTCTTCACTATGTTATTATGTCAAGTGGCAATTTTAATTCATTAGGTTAAATAATTTCAGAGTTAAATGGTTCTATTCACATCTACTAATCTTAAAAGGACAAGAAAATGATTGAATTTTTTATTGGATTTAGTTCGCCTTTTTCCCAATCAAATTGAATGTGGGTCAATTGTTTGTAGGTTGTGTTGTGAATCTAAAAATGTCTGCATTAATTATGATCCCCTATTATATTTAAGAAAATAAAGAACCCTGGGAATGATGCATCTCCCTTTCCCATTTCCTCAAGCAGTACTGAGAAAAAGGAAGTCACAAATGTATTAAACATTTCACTGTCTCACTTAAAAAGAAGCAAGACAGACCCAGTAGTTAATTTGCAAAAATAACTGTACCCACTGCAAATGCTGAACAAAATAGAATTAAGGAAAAGGGAAAAATGAAAACACACTAAAAGGTTAACCAACCTGGCGACAGAATATTAGAAAACGCTATGTGAATATCATCAACTTTGTTACAATTAAATAGTACCAGAATTACCTGGAAGAATTCCTAATTTTTTTCTTCTTTCACCTCCATTGACAAAGGCAGGAAAGCAGAGAGACCACTAGAAAAAGAAAGGTGGATGAAGGCTGCAGAAGTGAAGGCCTGACTGAACAGAGTCTGGAACCCAAGGACATCTGATGTCAACAATCTCCATGGGGTACAGTGCAGGGCTCTTCCTATGTATTGCACGGCCCAGTACACTTCCCTGACCCAGGACCTTCTGCAGGGTTTCTCTTGCCCCAACACTCAGCCCCATTGCACTGGGTCCTGAGAAAACTCTAGCCTAGCTATCTTCTGCATTTGCCCATTTGGCCTACAAGGAGACTCTCGAATGTTGGACTCCCAACATATTACAGAGTACAGTTTAACCAACTGTTGGCTCAATCCCTGAGGAAACACACCATCCTGATTCCTGCCTTCAGAGTTTTCCAGGCGAGGAGAAAGCACAGGCCTCCTCGTTTTCCAAAGAGCTTTACTAATTTTCTGGATGGTTGTTTTGAGTCCCCTCTCACTTGACTTGAAGAAAAGATAATGGACTACCCTCCCCATCCTCCCATTTCTTTCTCATGAGTGAAAGCAACAGAAATGCCATGGTATTCTCTATTCTTCAAAATTCTCTTCAGAGGATTTACTTGACAAATCTCTAGCCCCCTCTAATGCAGACTAGATCTGTATGATTTCCTTTAAGTGTGTGCTGCAAAGATATATCTAGCATATCTGTTTAGATCATGAAGTACTTATCCATTGACCTCAGCTGTGAGGTTTAACCAATGTTCTAAACTATCAGAAAAAGTCTTATTTACTTTATGTTATATAATGTTTGAAATAACTTTCTTTATAACATATGTTTGTGGCCACGTATTTTCGGTTGGTCTAACTCATATTTGCTAAACTAAAATGCCTTGATTTTCTTCAAAGACTTGCAAAAAGTAAAGCATCTACCTATATTGTAATGTCACAGAGGAGCCATGATTTGAGTCTTATGGTTTAATGGTTCACTGAAAAGTCAAACAAGAGATTCTCTTTTTTTTGTTGTTAGTTAAAACAACTAATTATTTCTAACTGCAATTTAAATGTCAGGTAAATTGAATCTTCTCCCATTATTCCAGATTTTCTATTAAAATACCAAAAGAAGTAAGATATGGTTGGGTCTATTAAATGTATCTTCTAAATGTCATGCTTTCCTTGTAATTCCAAACAGAAGGGTCAGTCCTTACGTCTGGAACAGAATATGGATGCTCATATCCACAGACTTGTAGATAGCTTTGGAGGCAAAAAGTAAGAAGCACATCATTATAGGGAAAAGTTGGACTCTAAGTTATGTGACCTTGAGCAAGTCTCTCAATTTCTCTAGACCTCACTTTCTTAAATATATAGCAGATATACCTGATGCCCCGCAAAACCTATGTTTCACTCTTCTTTCTAGGTACACAGCTAGACTACATTTCCCAGCCTCCCACCAATTAAATGTGGCTAAGTTCTAGGCAATGGAATGTGAGCAGAAGTGATATTTGCCTTGAAGGCCTATCTCATAAAAACCTCCCAGATATGCTCCTCTCTGTTCTCTCTTATACTGGCTGGCTAGAAACAAGATGAACCAGAAAATCTTTGCCTATTGGACACAAACCTATGTGCCTTCTCAGGATATCTCATTCTTTCCAGTGATCCAGTCACTGCCTGGACTACTCCACAGCTGCCTTTACTGGTCCTTTTGATGAGTTCTCCAAGCTTGCTGAAGGCCCAGGTGAATCCCCATGCCTGCATGGCCCATTCATGACCCTTACTGCTCTGTGATCCTCTCCACTTCCACATTTGCATGAAATGATGCACTGAATCTTTAGTGGCTGGCTGTCTGAGTGGTCACTGCAGGTAAAACCATACAACCTAAAAGTGCTAAGGAGTTAGACCCCTGTAGTGTGAAACTTGACCACCGAGAAACATGAACTAGGAATATCAACCTTGGTTGGAGAACTAAGATCAACCTTGGTTGGCTCCATATTTAGAGAAGCCCTCTCTACTGGGCTCCTTTTCTTCTAGCATGTTCTGAGGGAAAGGTCCATAGGGGCATTTTCTACTTCTTTTTTCTACCCCTTTCTCTTTCCTAAATCCAACTACCTTGTGTCTTTTCTACTTACCCATTTATTTAATAGTCTTCTTTACTCCATTTTTTTATGGTTTTAGACTCTTGCCTTTTCATATGGGCTACTTCTATTCGGAGTGGACATACTACACCCCATGCATATTTTAGGGAGAAAGTTTCCATCCTGGAGGCAAAGGGAATGACAAATTTATCACGATGTATTATGTATTATTCCCTTTGTTTGAAGAGTCCACCTGGCTAGCAGTAAAATGATAGAGAATATATTTATCTTACTACTCAGACTATTTGAAGGAGGAAGAATGTGATGACAATTCTAGGTCAGTAGCTTTAAAAACATGGCCTTTAAATGAGCAAAACCTTCCCTATTGTGAGAGGGAAATGAATTTAGCAAAAAGAACAAGGACACAGATAACTGTACACATCTGATTCTGCAAAAGAAGCAACCAAACTTTCCAAAAGGACTCCAAGCTGGTTTGATTACTCATAAGTATTGTATCCTCAGCTTCCTTCCTTGGCCTTCTATATGCTATGCTCTTGTTTTCATTTTAAGCCCAGATTTAGCAATCATCTCCACTTACTAACCATTTTATTTTGGGCAAATAATTTAAATTTTCTGAGTCTCAACCATTTACCATAAAAGGTGAATAGTATTTACTTCCATAAGTTGGTGGGAGGATCAAATATGATAATATGCTTAGAATAGTCTAACATATGATCTGTCACATGGTAGGTGCTCAGTAATATACTACGTCGAGTCCCTCCCTTTCCTTGATCATCGTCTCTCTGTAGATAAATGAAACTATGAGTCAATGCTGAGCATGATCAGGAAAGGTAGATCATGTCTGATTGCAAGTAAGAAAGTTAAGTTATTCTTGCCATTTGTGTGTGAGGGTCCTGAGGCAAGAGCAATGCCTACCATGAGTAAATGGACTACTTACAAATGTCTGCTTCAATAAGTCCAGTGCTTCTATTAGAAAATCAAATCTTGCATTAATGGGTTCGTCCTCTTTCTAAGTCACATAGGGAAGTATAGAATCTGGCTTAGAAGTTTCTCTATTCCTTTAAATCACTGCAAATTTCTGTACTTATCTTTCAAAGACAAAGCAGAACACATTAAGAGAAGTCAGGCAAGTAGAAAATAAACTGTACTGCAGAATGCTTTCTCTTTATTAACAACTGAATGGAGATTGAAATAAAACAGGGAAGTAGACAGTTTAGTCAAGTGATATGAGCATGATTAATGTTTTAAGCATTTCCTAACCAAGTCAAAGCATGTATTTTCCTATTTGTTAACAGCCCCTATGGCCTTTGGTCTGGTTAGTTTTGACAGGCTTCAACCAGAATCCTTAAGAATAAACAAAAACCCACTCCCTGGGCTAGATACAAAGGAGTTAGGTAAATAATAAGGTAAAGGAGTTAATAATTTGTGTCCTTGTATATTTTATATCATTTTTTATCTCTGATTAAACTGTCTTCTCATTGATATGGCCATGGTCTCTGTCTATATAGCTATAGATATAGGTAGAGATCTATAGATATAGATAGATAGATAATAAATAGATAAATCTCCACCTATATAATGAGATCTTATATTACTGAAAGCAGCTTCCAAAGACTCTGCCTGTGTGATCCTGCCTCCCAAGAGGCCAAAAGTCCTAAACATGTTAGTATCTAACCTGCTCATATAGCTAATGGCCTTCATTGGTCACCCAGTGTAGTATCTAATAATCCAAATAGCAGTAAATAAACAACAACAACAACAAAACCCCAAATAGGTAGGGATTTTTTAATCTATATATGTTGTGTCCACTTCAATTCAATTCATGTCAACAAATATTTACTGCTTACGCTTTTTACCACGTGCAGACAAGAGTATTAGGTGCTACGTTTAGTGCATTCAGGTCAAGCATGGTGCTAATGAGGCCACATTTGTAAAATCAAGCTCTCTAATGGTCCAGTTAATATAGATCTATTATCTATATTATATCACAGAGTGCTTTCCTAATCCTAGAACTACAAAATTAAAGACATCCATTACTTGGAGAAAAGGAAGGCCGAGACAGAGATTATGGCTCCATTAGACAAAACAATCAAGGCACAAATCCTGCAGAGTGAGCTAGTACCTACCCCCTAAGGGAAAGACACTAGTCATCTACCCACTGTGATGCCATCAAGTTCTCTCCTTCCACATCCCTGGTAGAGCTTCATCCACATCCCTCAGAGCTTCATTTCTAACGTTTAAAAGGCAGTCACTACTCAATTGTCTTGTGCTCAACAGTCTTATTCTGATGCAGACACTGGATGAAAAAGACATACTATGTCCTTCCTTGCAGCTTACCCTAATGCTACCACATATAAAAACTTTTTAGAAAATAAGAGTGAGTGTTCCCTGTTGCTGTAAATAATTTTTATATTGGATGAATCCTGGCTGCCCAAAAATAATAAAAGGGAAAGAGAGAGACAGAGATGTGAGAACAATCGATAGACTCTGGCTGCCAAAGTTGTTTGTAAAAAATTATTCTTTCTCTGAAGTTAGATACCTAATACTATATTTTTATCACTAATGTCTTTAAATTTTTCTTAATGTGATTGTTAACGTTTTTGATCCAGGCAATGCAGTTTGAATTGTTGAATTAGATAACTGTGTGACTTACTTTAAATTTGAGGGTGCAAAGGGGGAATCTTTAGTACCTGCAAATTTTTATATATTCTGTTAGTAATTGCTGTAGTTTCATAAATGTTTTTAGACATTCAGATTTAAAAAGCAGTTGGGACTTTTGGGAATACAGGGTGAAATTGATTTTAATGGATCAAATTACTCCAAAATTTTCTGCAGTTTTTAGTCAGTTAGAAAGAACTCATAAGGCTGTAAACTTCTAAGCTTTAAATTTTTAGGAACTTGTTCCTTCAGTTTTCTGGAGTAGATGCACATTTTGCACAAAAGCAGAACCTCTAAAAGAAGCAGAGTTGCTAAACAAGTCTTATTTTTTCTAACCATGTTTTAATAGAAGGATATAATTAAAGATCACATTCTATTTTTTTCTTTTCATTTAGAATATTAAAAATAGACTAGAAGATTTTACTGTGGCTGCCAGTCCTAGGCACATATTGATACCTGTCAAAAGAAAAATGCAATCGGTCCACATTATTTATTGATTCTATACTTGCAAATTCACCAACTTGCTAAAATTTATTTGTAATCCAGTCAATACTTGCTGTGCTGTCACAGTCACAGACGTGCACAGAGCAGCAAAAAAATTTGAGTCGTCTAATGGCCACATTCCCAGCTGAGGTTGAACAAGGAGACCCTCTGCCTTCTTATTTCAGCTCTTATATTATAAACAAGTGTCCTTTTCATGGTCCATTTAGTGCCATGTTTTTCACATATTTACTTTTTGTTGGTCGTTTTGCTATTTAAAATAGCCCCCAAGCAAAGTAATAAAGCTCTCTGCAATGTTCCTAAGCACACTAATGCTTGATGTGACTCAGACAGAAACTACATGTGTTGGCTAAGCTTCCACCAGGCATGAGTTATGTACTGGTGGCCATGAGTTCAATGTTAATGAATCAACAGTTATATTAAATAAGATGTCTTTAAACAGAAACACACATAAAATAAGGTGATGTATTGATCCATCGCACACTGATCAATGTTGTGACCAGTGGCTCCCAGGGACCTAACCCGGTTTTCCCCTAGTTTAGTATTCATTAATTCTGTTTGAGGCAACTTTATAGAACAGCACTACTGTGAATAACGAGAATCTACTGTCAATACTTGTGGTGACAACTAGTCTACAAATGATCAAACTGTGGATATACTCTCAAGCAGCCCTTCAATATGATCTCACAGGTGCCTTCAGTCCATCTTTTGTGTCCTCCCACTTAAACAAGAGCTTTGCTCACTTTACCTCCTACCCCACCTCATTTTTGTAATCACTTGTTAACTTGGGGTCTTCTAGGTAATACCATAGGCTCAAATCTCTATAGACATCTGAAGCCCTCCTTGGGATTTCTATAAATACCCAAGGATGTTATGTTTTCTTCTTCATCTCTGGCTCGTTCCACCAGTTCTGATGATTTCATTCAGTCTATGGACTGCTTCATTATCCCATTTCCATGAAAAATGGTAAATACATACAAGCCATTGACAAGTTTAGTGACATCAACTGCAGTTTTGGGGCTGTGGAAATAAGACAGAATCACAGTTCTGGAAAATAAGCAACTTTAAAGTAAACATTATGCATTTAATTCTTAAGATATCCTTCAGCCACAGCACAACTGGAGAATTTTCAGTGCTTAGTCCTCCTTCATCATGTCTTGGCCTCATACCACCATGCTTCATACAGAAGCAAAAAAAAAAAAAAAAAAAAAAAAAGTGTATTTTATTTTCTCCTACAGAGAAACTTACTATCTCATTATCTTGCCCTGGAGCAATATGTTTGTTCATACTTTAAGGGATTTGTTATCTATACCAAGTGGCCATCAAGGTCTTTTTCTGAATAAAAATAAGTCTCCTCTGTAATAGGAATCTTATTACCAGCTGTTGGTGAAGAATATGAGACTTGGAAAGCTTTAGTGCCCTCTTAGCATCACAGAGCTAATACACAGTGGAACCAGGATTGTAGCCCACACATTTGGATGACACAATCTGTTATCTTAACCTCAAAATTATAATGTCTCCTCTTCACAAATACCATCCCTCCCTCCCCTTGATATAAATGCTTACTCAATCTACTTTCAAATAACAGAATAAGAAAAATTGTATCAATCTAGTAGAAAGCAAGCAAGGTGAAAAGAAAAAAGACAACCACAGAATACAAAGATAGTAGAAATATCCCAAATATATGAATTGCTACCCCAAAACTTCAATAATTCAAATTATAGCATTATCAACTAATTTTTTTATTAATTTCAACCTATGCTCTGCTTTCAAGAAACCTCACTAAAACCAAGCCAAATTGGAAAATTGAAAATAAAGGGAAAGGAACAGAGATACTATCAAAATACTGGTCTTGTAAAAAGCTTGAGTAACAATACTACTATTAGGCAAAATGAGATGAGAAGTCATTAACCAAGACAAAGAAGAAATCTATATAATGATATAAGGAAGAACCCACTAAGAAGAAATAATATTGATGAATTTGTATGTACCTAATAGCATGGGCATAAACATAAAAAGCAAGAAATTTTAATTACTTTTATTAGAAATACATATCAAGAAAAACTTCTTTCTACTGCCACCTGGGGAACTGACTAATTATGAGACTTTACATCAATCAGTTAAATTCTGCTCCCTCTTTATGAAATGGTGATATTCATCCTTGTATTACTAAATGCAACGTTCTTGTTTTAACTAGGTAAAGCTTAATAGACAAATACATACTGACATACATATATATGTATATAAGTATGCATATATATATATATATATATATATATATATATATATATATATATTTATACATGTGATACTAAT
The DNA here is from genome assembly GCF_036562045.2 of Rhinolophus sinicus. Lineage (NCBI taxonomy): Eukaryota > Metazoa > Chordata > Mammalia > Chiroptera > Rhinolophidae > Rhinolophus > Rhinolophus sinicus. The sequence continues at coordinate 134,034,179 of NC_133753.1, read as the reverse complement.
AGACACAAAATGAGAGAAAAAGAAGGAAAAACAAAATAAATGAAAAAGATCCACCATAAAAATTGAGGTACCATCAGGTAAAGAGGCCTACAAAGAAGGAGATGGATAGATCAGGAGGAAGGACAAGGAACTACCAAAGTCATGATGACATTGGAAAGAAGGAAAAAAAAAAAAACACTAATTACAAAGATATGGATACAAGGAGCTACAAATAATAATGAAGTTAAACAAAAAACGAATTTTTTTCTTTGGGAGTTTGAATTATTTAAGTCACATTGTAAATAGCAAGTAACATTTTTGACTTTCATAAGTGAACAAGTTATCAACGTTAAAACAGACATAATCCTTGGCTCTAAAGTATCTCCTGAAATCTCTTTTTATAAAAAATAAATTGTGATTGGATTGTGTCAGGAGGTCATGCCACAAGGCACTTGGTTTGGTGGAAGCTTTTTTCAAATTTTGAAGACAAAATGAGCTGCATCGCAAAAATATGTAAAATCTGACAGTTTATATGACAGGTTAAAGAAAAATTTATGAAGGTACTTTGGTGCTTTAAGAATAGAGGTAGTTAAATAGTAATGCAGTTCATGAAGGTTGTTGAGTTCTTTTCCATTATTTCTACCTGTCACCAATGTATGTGACACTACTTGAGGCTAAACAGATAAATTCATGAATTCTCAATATCCTTTTTGCCCTTGAAAAAGCAACGTCCATTGGAGGACTCTTTGCTGAAAGCAGTTGTCTGAAAAGCTGAGAACTTGTAGAAAACAAGCTAAAAAGAGCAGGTTGTCCTATAAACCTAATACCTAAGGCAGCCAATACTGATGAGGCCAAAGGATTCAATTATGTCAAGAAAATGCAAGGAAATGTAAGTTAGTTATAGAAAAGAAAGTTGAAATGTTTTGTTGCCTATGAGCTTTTTTTTTTTTTTTTTAATAAACTTTATTGGGGAACAGTGTGCTTCTCTAGGGCCCATCAGCTCCAAGTCATTGTCCTTCAATCTAGTTGTGGAGGGCGCTGCTCACTGGCCATAGTGGGAATCTCACCGGCAGCCCTGTTGTTCAGAGCTTGTGCTCTAACCAACTAAACCATCCCAACGCCCTGCCTATGAGCTTTTTGAAAGTGGGATCCATGTATTTTCAGCTCTATTTCCCCAGGGTCTAACACATGTCTAGGCATAAGACAAGTACTCAGTACTTGATTGTTGGATGGAATTGAACTAAGAAGGCATTGGTGCATTTAACTGGACCTGAAATGAAAAGGGAACACTAGAAAAGCCACATGTGTGGAGAACAATGACATCCATGAATGTCTGTTTTCACCACTCAGCACCCACTCCTGTTCCTCTTGGTAATAGTGCCCTGATGATGGTTCTCCACCCTCTCAGCACATGTACCTCAGGTGAACCTCCACAGATAGCTTAGGGCGTGTGCACACAGACCTCAGCCAATCAGCATGGTGCATTACCCTGGCCCGTATTGATTGGTTCAATGATGGGCACCTCACCCAATTAGAGACAGATATACTTCTAGGAATCCAAGGACAAAGGTTCTCACTCTTTTGCACGGAGTTTGAAGAGCAGACCACAAAAAGATTAACAGCTGCTGCTGATCATGAGGGGCGAGCCCTCCTGGAAGTCAAAGTCAACCAAGAACAATGTAGAGATGAGAGACAGAGAAACCCCAGCTCCAGTTGGCATTGATTGAATCCCTATATCCAGCCAGACCATATGTCTGCCATTCGGTGTTATTTTGAAACACAGCTTTCGGCAAAGGGTATCATAGGATTTTATTCTTTCCATATCACACAGTGTTTAATTTTCTCTGCTCTTGCCAGATCTTATTGATATACCTCTTCCTCTTTTCTTTACTCATGCATGGATTATTCCTGGTCTTCAAACCATCCGCCTTATTTTCTCTGAGTCTACTCATTCTACCGCTTTCCAAATGTCCTCGTGTTACAGAATTGTCTTATTTGTGTGTAGGCCTTTTTTCCTTCTGAAATAAGAGCTCTCCCAGGAAAGAGATTATGTCTTATTTATTTCATATCACAGAGCCTAGTTAATTTCTGTGGGGGCGGAGCCCCAGAGAGTAGTTTCCAGGCTCTCGGCCTCACATAGAAAGGTGTTGGCTCAGGTAGTAAATGGCCAACTGTGATTGCATGGCCATCAGCTGTGGCTAGTTGGCCGTCAGCTGTAACCAGTGAGCCATTGGCCACAATATAACTGCTGTGGCTACGAGGAGGAAAGGAGAGGAGAGAGGGAAGGAAGAATGGGGGCTAGCAAGAAGATGGCGGCTGGGCTGGCAAGTGTGGATGGCGGTTTGCGGACAGTGTGGATCCAGCCTCCAGTGAGAGTATAGTGCCGCCAGAGAGAATATAGTGGTATGACTCCCCTACCTATGGCTCCGTGGGTGTTCCTTTTTGGCCTCACCATATCCTGCGTTCTTGTATGGGGAGCGGGAGCAGAGACCCCGCGGGTCTCTCTGCACGACAAATGGCGCAGCGAGCAGGGTCTCCCGCATGACACATGGCGTAGTCGGCAGGATATGGTGCCGGCCAAAGCTCCCCAAAGGACGGTGGAGCAGTTTGTGTGTATGAACACTGAGTCTCAGGAAGACCAGGAGGAGCAGCAGCTGCCGGAGAGCTGGATCCCCGTGGAGGGGTGGGAGGACGTGGACGGTTCTCCCACCAGCACAGGAAAAGCCATGCAGCTGCTGGAGAGATGGAGCCCCGTGGAGAGGTGGAAAGATGTGGACGGTTCCCCAACCAGCACAGGCCGGAGAAAGCGAAGGTCGTTGCAGCCCTGTGGGCCGGGGAAGTTCCTGCTCAGGCAGCCTGGATGCAGGACTTATAGTCCCAGGAGGTAACGCTTGCTGAGTCCTCCGTGGGAGATGAGGGTGAGGTCAAGGTCATCACCCCAGGACAGCCCTGGTGAATGACTATGGACTATGGGGAATTGCCTTCCATCCCTAATTTAATGGACCGCTTGACTGTTTGTTTGGGAACTGTTGTTAGTGGAACTGGGGGATATTTGCTTTTGTCTCTTGACTGGCCGCCATTGAGAATATGTAAGCACCTTGATTGTGAGTCGCTGTTGTTCCAGCAGGGTACCCTGAGAGGCACAGAGAGAGTGGCAGTGCGCTGAGAGGTCTGGCTGAGCCCTGAAGATACCCTGGCTGTGCCCAGGAAGTCGGGCTGTTCCCTAAGAGAGAAGAAGAGCCCTGAAGGTACCCTGGCTGTGCCCAGGAAGTCGGGCTGTTCCCAGAGAGAGTGGCGGTGCCCTGAGAGCCCTGGCTGTGTCCAGGAAGTGTGGCTGTGCCCACAGAGAGTGGCGGTGCCCTGAGAAGCCCTGGCTGTGTCCAGGAAGTGTGGCTGTGCCCACAGAGAGTGGTGGTGCCCTGAGAGCCCCGGCTGGGTCCAGGCTATAGTGACAGGGAAACAAAAGCAAATTTAGGAGATAACGGCAAGTAAAAAAAATTTTGGCAAAGGACTAAATAGATGGAGTGAAGAACACAGATAATTAAAAGTAAACTAGAAGAATTTGAGGACTCAGAGAGATCACTGATGATTTCATCATGACCCAGAAAAGAAGCACAGACCATGTTATCAACTGGTTAAGAAATCCTCCTCCAAATTTCTAACAATGTAACTGGAAGTAGCAATAGTAAACTGTATAATTGAACTGCTGTGAACATGTTGATTAGTCAGACTTTGATTCTCTGTCAGAGTCTCCAACAGCCACTCAAGTAATTAATTGCCCAAATTAGCTGTAAGCATTGAGCTCATTGATAAACAATTTAATGATAACACACCGCACACAGCAACAACAACAAAGAAACAGCTGAATATCCAAAGTGAGGTAGAGCTATCTTACAGAAGAAACTACCTTAGTATTTAGTTGGTACAATTCTGTGCAATTACTTAGGGTCCCACTAATTACTTAGGGTCCCAGGCCTTCCTATGGAATTTCTGCTGAACCCTTCTGATGAGATTTGCTGACTGGAAACCTCAGGAATAAGTCTAAATATCAAATGAAATAGAGGTTGAAGCATCCGTTCAATACATGGATATTGTACACATCAATGAATGAGATCTTAGCCCACTAATCTCTTTCTTACTTTTCTTTTTTCATTACTAGAAAAGAGTTAAGCTTAATTATGACAATACATTTTCACTGCTGGAGTGGATAGTGCCAGTATGGCTAATGAGATAATATGTAGCTTATCTATACTATTAACCACAATTTTATTCGAGCAATATAAATGCATGTACGAGATTTAGACAAAGAGTATAGCATCTTGACTATGGGACTTTTGGTGAATTGATATTTCTGGATGACCAACTTTTTTTTTTTGAAAGTTGATTTCATAATTTTACATACTCTTAGTTATCTTGGGTGGAATTCTTTCCAGAATAAATCACTTACTTGCCTGACTCTCTAAACAAAGAATATTAATGACTCCAGGTTATCATTATAAATAACATTATTAAAGCCTACAATACTTGGATATTCTTTCAACTAATATTTTCATGACTAGGAATTTATCTTTATCACATGATCATAAAGATGCATAAAGATTTGACTACAAGGATGTTCCCATAAAATTGGTTTCATAAATGATTACTTATATAATGTACATTCAAAAGACGTTAAATAGTGTAGATCAATAAATATGCAACATTTACAATATTTTTACAAAATGAAAAATGACAATGAACATGTCACACTTTTAAGAAACAAAAATATAAATGTTATTATGAAAATGTTAATTGTGATATTATGCAATGATACAATGGTGACCTTAAGACCAACTGATGAGCATAGAGCTGTTTGCTCTAACACACACACAAAAACCAGGCTCTCTTGTTGTCCTTTTCAGGTCTTGTGCCTAACTTTTAAGATTTCTGCCTTTCTCCGTTGCTGTGGTGCTGTCTGCTCTCTTCTCATTATTGACAGTGCACCTGTCCTTAGCCGCCCTCCTCTATTTTCATTCTCTTAGAGTCATGAGATTGAGTAGGACATCAGTGATTATTGAAGCCAAACGCCTTCCAAATGCTCGTCACCTCATTGACAACCCTGCCAAATGCCCTCCAGCTGAGACTTGTACCCATCCACTTACAACTTGCTTCTTCCTCTGACTGCCTATGGCTTCTTTCAATTTTGTGAATCTATTATCTGTCTCCTTGCAATGTTCCCTTTTTGGTTACAGTGTGTGGGGACAGAGTCCCAGAGAGCAGTTTCCAGGTTCTCGGCCTCACCTGGAAAGGTGCTGGCTCGTGTAGTAGATGGTCATCAGCTGTTACTGGTTAGCCATTAGCCACTGCTATAACTACTGTGGCTATACTAGTTGGCTGGTGAGTTGTTGGTTGGCAGAAAAGCGCGGATTGCAGGTAGCAAGTGGGGTGGGTTGGTTGGCAGAGAAGTGGACAGCAGGTTGCAGATCGTGTGGCTCCTGCTTCCTGTGTCTCCAACCCAGCTGCCAGCGAGAATATAGCGGTATGACTCTGTCATGCAGGGTGTCATGTGGGGTGTCAGCTCCCACTCCTGGCGCTGGGTTGGAGACACAGGAAGCAGGAGCCACACTGTTTGCAACCCTCACTGCGTTGCTTGCAGGCTCAGCCACCATCTTCTTGCTAGCCCCCATTTTCTGCTAGCAAAGCCATAGCAGTTATATTAGTGGCCAATGGCTCACTGGTTATAGCTGACGGCCAACTAGCCACAGCAGATGGCCATCCAATCACAGTTGAGGGCCATTGACTACCTGAGCCAGCACCTTTGTATGTGAGGCTGAGAACCTGGAAACTGCTTTCTGGGGCTCTGTCCCCACAGACTCCCCTATCTAAGGCTCAGTGGGTGTTCCTTTTTGGCCTCACCATATCCTGTGTTCTTATGCGGGGAGCGGGACCAGAGACCCTGTGTGACACAGTGTTTGCCCAAAATAATTCTCATGGTACCCAAAGTCTTCTCTTTTTCTCATTGTTTATTCATTCAATGAATCATTATTTACTCCTGATTTTGTGCTGGGTACTGGGAATATAGTAATGACTAAGACCAATAAGGTTTCGGTCCTCATAAAACTCATATTCTGTAAGAAAGACATAATTCAAAATAGCATTTTCCTGTGGAGAATATACATAACAGTGTGCCTAGAAAAAATTTGGGGAAGAACCAAAAGAGATGAAAAAGTTTTCTGGGTAATGAAAGTCAAAATTATAAAGTCTGTGCTCTAAATATCAGAGCCGATAGTTCACATGTTTCCGCCTCATTGGAGAGCCCCATGGATCTCAAAGTGTTGTCGCCAGACCAGCATCATCAGCATCATGTGAGAACTTTATAGAAATGCACATTCTCAGGCCTCACTCTAGCCCTGGACCACTGAATCAGAATCTCTGAGGGTGGGGTCCAGAAACCTATGTTTTAACAAGCCTTCAAAGTGATTTTGGTATATGTTATGAGAATGTTTGGACTAGCCCCTTTCTACTTAAAGTGTGGTTCTTAAACCAGCAGCAAAGGTATCACCTGAAGGTACTAAGAAATTCAGATTCTTGGGCCCTACCCCAGACCCATGGCATCAGAATATGCATTTTGACAAGATCTTCATCTGTATATTAAAGTTTGGGAACGCATGTCTCACTGTTCTGTCATAGTTTTCAGCCTTGGGTGCATAATAAAGCCACCTGGGGATGTTTAAAGGCTTGCCTCCAGATACTCTGATTTAACTGGTCTGGGATGTCTGGATACCAAGGATTTTTCAAAGCTCCCCAGGTGATTCTAATGGGCAGGCAAGGTTGAGAGCCACTGCTATAAGCCCTTGAACAGAGTTTATTAACGTTTGTTTCTAACGAGCTTCTTTATATGATTTCCAACCTTGCAGGAAATCTCAATCTTCAGCTACATTAATGGAAGACCATCCCAGGTAAGAGAGGTGATTCTTTCACCTTATTCTACGTGATTGTAGACCACACCCGAAGCACTGCCTTCAGCTCTGGGCTCCCTTCTGGAGAAGAATGTAGAAAAACTAGAGCATGTTTAGTGAGTAGGGTGGGACCAAGAGAAACAACGCAAATCACTCCTGTGAGAAATGGTTATAGGAATTTGTAACGTTTAGGCAGCCAGAATGATCTTTTTAAACATAAATCAGATTTTATCACTCCCATGCCTGTCACTTGCCATTGCACGTGGAAAGAAATCCAAGCCTTTACCAAGTCCCTACATGATCTGATGCTGTGTGTCTCTCCTATCTCAGCTCATATTCTTTGCTCCTCTCATTTCTCACCGTCTCTAGTCATTGTTGCCCCTTTATGTTCCTTGATCATTGACAGTTTTCTTATCTGAAAGTGAATTTACCTTCTGTTCCTTCTGCCTGAAGTGCTTCCCTCTTGGCTTTTTCCATGAGTGGAGCTCCAACTTCCATGTCTCCTCACATACAGTGCCTTCCCTATGTACTCAGTCTCTCCTAGTACCTTTCTAAAACAAAAACTACTGTGATCTGTAATTATCTTGCTTACTTGTTAATTTTCTTATTTATTATATTTCCTGCATTGCAAACTAATAAAAATATACGCTACAAAAGTGAGGAGAGTTGACCACTATAAAGAGAAATAAAATGAATTGCTCTTCCAGTACCAAGGGTTTCTCAGTAAGCATTTTTCTGAATAATGTTCTTCCTTCAGGCTCATCTACATACCAAAAAGCTGGCAGATATATTACAGTTCATTAGTTATATATATTTCTGATGTGACATCATTCATTTCCTTTTTCTGTGTGTGTTATTCGAGAAAAGATTACTTGAATACCAGGGGTGCCAAAAAAATGTATGCAAGTGGACACTGGTCAACGCTGCTCAAGCAGTAGTTCGCCATAATCAGAAGTATCCAGACGCTGATGGTAACCACTTTGAGGACCTCTTGTAATTGCAGAAGTCAAACATGATTTACGTAACTTGTATTCATTGTTTGTTATCAGTATATATTGAGTATTACAATTTTAATAGTTTTTTCCGTTTTTAAAATGTACCCTCTGTAGTTTTGTTAATAATATGTGTTTAAAATAATAAACCAGAAAGTCTCTATTTTCCCTATATAAATACTTGTTTATTCAATAAGTATTTTGTTGATGTCCAGCAACCACAAATAATATATGATTAACTGTCTCTAATGTGCCTATAAAAAAGTAGCAAGCTTAGCACTCTTTATGAATCAGTTAAGAATTCATATGGTCATAATATAATCAAAAGTTTAAACAAAAAAAATCCTAAAACAATTGTTCCATAATTCACTTCAGAACAGCATGGATTCTTACAGCTCTAAATTATAGTATGACGATGCAAACTGTACACTTGTCAAACCAGACATGGGAGGGTAGATGATTGGAAAGCTCCAAGTGTTCTATCAGTTACCTATTATTCTCGAACAAAGGAGAGTAATAAAAGGTACATAACAGAGTTCTTCTTCCTGTTCAATTTAAAATGTCACATTACTTTAGTTTTTAACCCTCCTGACTAGAAACATCCTTTGAAGGATAACCAAAAAAAAAAAAGAAAGAAACAGTTTCCTTCAAGCTCCATTTTATTGAGTTATTTTTAAGAAAATAGAAGAGAAAGATTGAATTGAGGACTTACTCATAATAAATCTGTTCTGGCAGAACTCAGAGGCTAGAAGTTTCACATTGGAAAATGGTATTTGATTGATGTCTTCCTTGACATCAGTCTTGACAGTTTAAGAAAAATCAGTGAGTTAACATGGAGTACCTTGCAAAGAAGCGTAGAAAAGTCAAAGGATATCCCAAGATTCAGATTCCTGGTGATAAATGTTAGAAAGGTAAATTTGGACAGTGAATTCAATGATATGCTAAATATTGAATTGTCTTTTTCTCAAAGATTTAGCTACAACATGCAACTGGCTTCATAATTTCTTTATTGACTCATTTATTGGATTACCCAGTATTGACCAGCTCCAGGATCCAAGGCTGCAACTGCATTCCTGAAGTCACCAGGTTATAAGTATTGCAGGTACACACAGTCTGATTAAATGAGTTAGCCCTTGTAGGCAACCTTTGGGGACAATTAGAATTTGGGAACCTGGAAGGCAAAATGACCTAAAGCTCCTGTAACCAAAATAGCTATATCTAGAAATTATTATTTAAGCCAATATTAAATGTGTGTAATTTATTCTGTGACAAGAGATGGGAGAAACTGAAATTATTGATTGGACAACATTGCTTTAAAAAAAAAAAAGTAAAAAAGAAACAAACGAAAAAAAATCAAACATGCCATTTGGCAAAAATCCAAGTCCAGACAATAAATTAGAAATGTGAGATAAACTGATTGGTAGAAAATGCTACTTATAATTCCACAGAAGTCCTTTAGAAGCCAGTGTCATTCAATGTCTTCATTAAAAGCTTGGAGTGAAGATTTTAATAATAATTAAATTTATAAATCATTAGGAGAATCACAATGTTTTTGAAAACAGTGAGTGCTATAAAATGCGAATGAGAAGAGACTACTATAGAGCATGAGAAAAATTAAAGATATCAATAATGTATCACTAACACAAAAATTCTATACATTTCATTCTTCATTACATATAGCATTTTTTGTAAAACATTCATAGTAGTTTTATTTATAATAGCTCAAAACTGGAAACAATTCAAATGTCCCTCAACAGGTGAATGAACAAACAAACGGTGGTACATCCATAAAAAGGAAGACTACTAAGATGCAAAAAAGAACATACTGTTGATACCTGAAACAACTTGGGTTGATCTCAAGACACTATGCTGAATTTAACAAAGCAATCTGAAAAGGTTCCATACTATATGATTCCTTTTGAAAAATTACAGAGATGAAGAACAGTGGTTGCCAGGGTACAGGCAAAAGGACTGTGTAGGGGGAAGTTGTGCAAATATAAAGGAGTATCATCAGGGAATTTCTTTGTAGTGATGGAACAATTCTGTATCTTGACTGTGGCAATAGTTATACAAATCTCCGCTCATAATAAAATTTCATAGAACTACACAGGAGTGCATGAGTGAATTTCATTTCACTGTTTTCATTTAGTACCAAGTGAAGTTCATTCTGGGAGCATTATGTAATAAAAGAGACACAAATTATATAATTCAGAAGAGAATCGAAGAATTAATGAAAGGTTTAAAAAGAAATCCCTTCACTACAAAAGTTACAGGAAAATTGTTAATCCAGAAAAAAAAGAAGACAAAGCAAAGAATGATGGAACTCTTGTATAATACATAAATGGAAAGTCGTACTAGGTGTAATGGTTAAGAGACCTTAGAGTCACAGACATGAGTTTGAATCCTACCTCTTCCTTCTGTACACACACACACAAAGTATGACTTAGTAAATTACCTCACCTTCTAAATTTTTTCATCTGCACAATGCAGAAAATAAGAGTATCTGGGATTATAGGACTGTCATGAGAATTAAGTGAGAAATAGTGCAGTTTACACTGTTTCTGAGCTCATTTCCAGTGTCAGTTATGAGAATTTGCTTAAAATTATGCCTTTCTAAAGCCTAAAACAGGTAATAATAATAATACTAAAATAGATTCCAACTATGGATTGTTCTAAAGCCAAGTCATCCTTTCCCCAAAATTAAGGGAATAGTCTAAATCAGATTCCCAGACCTGCAAACAGAGCTTGTTTATAGTGTTATTATATTTCACAAGTACCTTTTGTCCTTGGACAAAACTACAGTTTGCTCTCACTCTTTTTATCTTTTGTGCCTTAAATTTAACTTCTAATGTTTCTAAACTCAACATGCCCTTTCCTACCTAACATATCTGTATTCTCACTCTTTTCTCATGCCACATACATATGATTTGCAGACTTCTTTTTTCTAGTCTCTTCCCTAAAAGGCCTACATTACTTATCACTTCTCTGACTGCTTTGATCAAACTTTGGCTGTCCTAATTTACAGATGAAATGTGAGGCACTCTGAGAGGTGTTGGTAGGACACTTGGAGAAAAGGTAGACCAATAACCTATAAAACTATAAATGCACCATTTCACGTATTTTACTGCATACAGAAGCTGCCAAAGAAAAAAATGTGTACACATTTTAAGAAAGGAAAAAACTGTATTAAAATTGTAATAATATATACCAATAACAAAAGATGAATACAGGTCATGTGTACACATTTTTTTTGGCACCCCCAGTATAGTTATCAAAAAGGCTTTCATGCAGCTTTAGGCAAATTTACTAAAGAAAGGCACGGTTTTTCTAATTCACTGGACATCTATGTACCTAAAGGAGAGAGAACATATCATATATCTGGGTAGGTGTGAATATGAAATCAATTAACAGCAAGCACTCAGCAGTCTTTCATGGTTCATGAATCCTATCCCCAAGACATGGACTATCAGAAGTGTCAGATGAAGAAAACCTGGCTCTATTTTATTAAAAATGGATCATTTAGTAATATGCAAGCTGTTAAAAACAAAAATATGTATATAAAAAAAAGTAACCCAGACTTGATCCACAAATAAATGAAATTGTTTCTTCAGATCTCATATTTTTTACATGCAACGTGAGAATTTAGGGCTGGATACAGCAAACATCTTGATGTCAGGCAAAGAAATGTTGAAGGGATTTTCACTAGGAAGTTTACCAGTTCAAACCTAAGCCTAATTAAGTCCCACACTAAACTTTTGCTTTTCCCCCCATATAAGATTTACCTTTCCTGAGCCCTCTACTCCCATCCTTTTGTGTTCAAAGAAAGAGCTAACCACAAAGCAGATAAGAGACCTGTCCATTCTTCCCCAGGATTCCCATAACACACCTGATGTCTCCCTTGCCTACTTGCCTCTCTCCCAAGGCCCCTTTCTTTTCCTTTGAGATAGTCCTCATTAATGACCTTTCTGCCTGTTACAACAGACTGAATAAAATCATCTCCCTAATTGTTGCATTTTGTCTGTCACACACCAAAAACCTGGTCCAATTTAGCTCTATTGATGACAACCCATCTGCATGATGGCTCAGGCCGGAAGCCTTAGAGTGCGCCTTGACTCCTCTCTTGCTCTCAAACACCCCCATTTAATCTATCAAGAAATCCTTTTGATTCAAAAATCAAAACATATCCAGAATCTAACCACTGCTAACAATTACTCTGCTACCACCATTGGTCTGAGCCACTATCATCTCTTACATAGATTATTGAAATAACCATCCCACTGTATTCTCAGCTTTTACCCTTCCCTGGCTATAGCATATTCTCAACAAACAACAGGAGTGAAGTCCTAAAATTCAGATGCCATTTTTCTGCTCAAAATTCCCCAAAAGGCCCCAAATCCCATCAGACTCCTTACGATGGCCTCAAAGTTCTCTGAGATCAGGGTCCCTATAATGTTTCTAAACTTGTAACCTACCACTGTCCCCTGCTCACTTCATTCTGACAAAATGGCCCCGTCTTTCATGAATATGCCAGCCATGCTCCTGCCTCGGCAGCTTTGCACTTGCTGTTGCCTCTGCCTGAACTCCCTTCCTTCAGAGAGCTACGTAGGTTACTCAGTCGAGTCCTCCAAATGTCACCTTTTCAGTAAAGCCCACCTATTAAAGATTGTACATATGAACCAGCATTCCATATCTCACTGTCATGCTCTATCTTTCCCAGAGCACTTGACTCCTTTTAGTATGCTCTAGAATGTTCTCATGTTTGTGTCTATTGGCTGTCTCTCCCTCAAGGAGGGAGAAGGAACTTTACGTTTTATTCGCTGATGTATTTCTTAGTTCCTAACTCTTTTTCTTTGATATGGCCCTAGTACCTAGAAGAGCATTGGCACATAGTCGTTAGTTCAATAAACATTTGTTGAAAGATTGACTGGCCGAATAACTAACGGACTGACCAACAGTGAGTAAGAGGACATAACAACACAAGCTATCTGTTTCAAGTAAGGACGAGTGCAGTAGTGAAGCTGCACACTGATGATCAGGATTATTTTCCAGTATGATTCTAGTGGACGTTTACCACATTATTACTCCTAGTTCTCTTTCCAGGCTCTAAATGTGGTAGGAAATCACCAGTGTTACTGTGTACCTGGCACCATGGAAACCACTTATGCATGACCATAGTCACACAGCCCTAAATAAGGAAATAATAAGGAAATGGCACAATCTAAGTTGTGAAACAGGCAAGAATGTCTATAAGATAATTCTGCTTGCGGATTCGTTAGAAACTTGGGGCCTCCCATGGAAGGAGTGTACTCCCAAGATCAAGCCATAGGCTACCGGGCATTCCACCAAGCCAAAAATGTCCATTCGAGTCTTGACAAGAGCTGTACAGAGTGGCAGAATGTAAGCTGAGGAAATAAGAAACTCTTCAGCTCTTTGTACTATTGAGAAGAGACTCTTGATTGGGCTAGAAGAGAACCACAGATTTAATGTACAATTTCTAAAAATAATTCTTAAGGTTATTCTTTTTTTCTCCAACCAGATCATTTTCAGTTCCCCTATTACATTCATTTTTTTGTCAGTGACTCAGCTTTTATGATGAATCTCTGTGCATTCCAACACCAGGACTTTCCAGTAAATAATACAGAGCAATGAAGTCTAAGAAACAACAGGACTTTAGAATCAGAACGACTTGGTTCAAATCCTGCATCAACCATTGTTTATGTATCTTTGAGCAGGTTTTTAAATCTTTCAACCTTTTCTATAAAATGAGAACAATAACCTGTGCTTCAGAGAGAAGTTGTGAGGGTGTAGTTATAGTCCCCCAGAGCCAGACACCAGGTGTCACTCCTAATAGTAATTAAATAAATGCTACTTCTGTTTCTTATCTTCCTGAGGTTTGGGAACACCAAGAAGTCTCTTTCATTCAAATGCCAACTGGGAATTAAAGAACTATGCCTAATTGCTAAAAATTCTCCCGGCAGTTGCTTTCTGTCATAATTTTCTGTTTCTTGAACACTCCAATATTGTTCATACTGTTAAAAATCAAAACAGAAGACCAGACTTGAAAATACTCTAAGCAGACAAAACCAGTTTAGCCATACAAGCAAAACTTAATTTAGCTTATTTTGCAAGACAAGCAAGGCTAACTTAACCTGGATCATTTCTTGCTTATATCTCTGACTATAAAAAGTAGACATTTAAATTGTTCCCCAAAATTGATATAAGGTAATCACTAACAAATTCCCTCTCATTTAAGAAAATTCTAATATTGTAACCAAGCACTGTGGGGAACAAGCAGTCACTGCCTCCATACTCTAGAAGCTACTTTATAACAATATACCTCTCAGACTCCTTGCATGTTTTGGTTTGAGTGTTCCCGGTTTGCAAACTGTCTTTTTTGGTGTACACACAACAAATGTTTACCAATTACTGCTTCAGCAATTCATTGGTTTTACTTCTGTTTATTTCTGAACTGTTGACAACACCTGGACACCTTGAGCTCTGCCTGGAATTCTTTCCCCCGTTTCATTACAGGCCTTATTAGCATGGTATCTCAGAAAGTCCTTTCCATTTATGGTTGTTCCTTCTCTACTCTCTCTACCATAGCCCCCTATTCTTTAACTCTATCGCATTATTATTTATTTTATTTATTGACTCGTTGACCTATTTATTCTCCGACCACCAGAATGTACATTTTTAAGAGCTGTGTCTGAATTGTTTACAGCGATATCCCCAGGACTGAGAAGATTGCCAGGATTATTAGCGGTTCCTCAAAAATCATTTGCTTAATGAGAGAATTAAAAGAAAGGATTTGTACTTGATAATAAGTCCTTTCTTTAAGAAGAAGCGAGTATCTTGGATGCTGATTGCTTACCAGGAAGCCTGGGAGAGTGCACCCCATCACCCTCAGGGGGGCACCCCCACAGGGGACAGGGGAAAGGGAAACTTCATCTATTTCACAGAGATCCCTGCACCAGTCATGCATTCTTCACATTCTTTGTTGATGGACAGTCCCAGCTGGGACAGCTAAAGAGCACATTAGCAACTCAACAGCAAGAGCCTGACCTCTGAGAATCCTTTCCTACTTCTAAACTATATTACTCTTCTTCTGAATCAAGTCCCACTCCTGAATTCAGCCAGATTTATTTCACTCAAACTTCTGACGAACATGCATTGTTTTCATCTCTGGGTTCATTCTCAGGCTCGAGTCTAACTTTGCTTTTGGCATAAATTCTACCTGAACCTCTTTATGTGGCTTTGACAATTTGAAATGATGGGATGATGAAATATGAGACTAGAGAATACTTATTATTTCTGTACTTGTGATTATTTGAATACTGATTTCTTTAGTCCCGTTATTGTTTCCGTTTATTAAGTTGAGTTAAAATGTATCTCCTTGGAATTTTCTCTAATGTTGGTAGGGTATAAACATACATATCATCTGTATATTAGAATACACCTGTTTGGTTTTTTGTTTGTTTGTTTCTGGGGTTTTTTCCATATTTAAACTGTTAATTGGTAGTATTCATTGGCTATTAGAATAGAGGGTATCCAATTTCCCAAATATCCTAGATTTCATGGACTTTTAAGGATTGTAGTATACGAGGATCTGTCTTGTTTTAATAATGTTCTTGCCACTGTGTATACAGATGACCGTGGGGATAGAGATTTTGCTTCTAATAGAAACTATAAATTACCATGGTAGGTCTAAATCGGTTCACAGAAGAGTAACTTCACAGCTATTTTCTAAAAAGATTATTTTCCAGTTTCTTGAAGTTTATTTCTTAAAGAGCAAATGTAATGTAAAAGAATGACTATTTCAGGGATATATAGTTTGTCTCTTAAGACTTACATTACAAGATCTAGAAAAGACAGTGTGTATATGTCTATAATCACTGCAATTGAAATAATCAACAAGTAGGGAAAAGGCCATTCTCGATGTTTCATGATCTACTATTTTACGCTGTCATGATGGCTACAAGACTCAAGACGAGAGAGTTTCTAATAGTAAGCAGACATTAAAAAAAAAAAACAAAAAAAAAGCTTTTCGCCTGACACTTCAGGTAGATTATTGTCTATTTTTTATCACATATTTTTTCATGAATATTCACTTTATTAATTTAATATGCATTAATTTACCTATTTTATTTTGTACATATGTAGGAATACTTTAGAATTTCAGGATTTCTCCAGAAAGTCAGGCTTGCATTGCTGATAGAATGTAATAGTTTTCATTTTCTGAAGAATATATATATGCATTTTTAAATTTTCTTCATTTATTAGCTATAAACAAAATGTCCAGAGGTTTCATTTTTAAAATTTACAATTTACCAGAATTCTTTACATTAATCATCATATGAGCTGATGGTTCAAGACAGCTGTCTTACATTTTTGTATAGAGGGAAAGAAAGCAAAGCAATTTCTCACCCTTTTAAAAGTGGAAGTAGGTCTTAGATCCTTTATGTTTTTACTCAATTTAAATGCTGACCTATACAACAAAAAAGATCTTGATGAACTTTAATAGCATTTAAATGAATAAAATATTGTTATTAATCACATGCAGAAAGCAGCATTTTCTCCTTGTATTATTTTATAAATACTTCATTTTTTACAAATCTGATTATTAGTGCAACTAATATTTAAACTCGTGTGATTTGTTAGAAATAATAGTAATTCTCAAACATTATGAGTAAATAAAGGAATTATTAAATGGGCATCAATCTGAAGCGAGAGAAGAATTTCAACAAAACATGCCAGAAAAACAAAAGAAATCCTAGAAAACAGATCTCTATGCTGCTTGATAATTGAGATGACTCCCCCAATTTGCAAAAGAAGAAATTTAGAAACATCAAAAGTAAGCAACCTCTGACCTTGACAACTGGAGAGTTGGATGTATACATTCTCTGAACATTGTAAAAGCTATCACCTTTAAGTGGAAATTCAGAAGATGGTGCAAATATACATTGTATCATCACAAGGGTTTTTGCAGTCAAAAAAGAAAAACTAAGTCAATTTTACGGAAAAGTGATTTCTTGTTCCTTTTCTATTCCCATATTTGGTTTATTTGGGTAGGATGACAAAAAAAAAGAAAGATTAAAATGAGATAAGAGAAAAACATTGTGGAACATTAAGCAAGATAAAGAATTTTGGGAGAAAAAATTAGCCATGTCTTTTTACAAATGGAACATCCAGGGCCTAATTTGAAATATAAACATTTTTAGCATATATCAATTGGACAGCGTGTCCAATTGGGGAGGGACACAGATTATTACAAATAAAAGCAACAGAATTAGACAAGCTCAAAATATTTTTCCACCACTATTGTTTAAAGAAACTTTTTTCCAAATGAAAGTGTATTTAAGAATTTTCTTTAATGAACAATTTTTAAAATGTACATTGCTATGAAAGCTAAGCATTTCTGAAATTCTTTTGTTGAAATTGAAGAAGCCCAAGATTTATAGTTTAAAAATTAATACTTCATTATAAAATATCAACATTTTTGTCTGGTTCACATAAGATTCTACAGAAAACAGTGAAGGTTGTCCAGAGGGAAAACTAAGGCTGAAGGTTCCAACGTGAAAATCCTGGAAAGTATGATGCTAAGGAAAAATTTAATGTATTGATTTGATTAATATATTTACATGATGATTGGCAAGTTATAATCCAGGTTCCACTGTCCAATATTTATGGGAAGGGGTGCGAAGAAAGAAGATTCTGGTAGCATATTCCTACTATTTATGTACTGTCCAAAGCCAGCTTAGTGGGGGAGTGGTGAAGGACTGAGGCTGCATTAGAAAACATCCTCTGGGCCGGCTTTCTAGGCTTGCTTTGAACTCTTGTTCATCATTATTTTATGTGGCAGCTTGTTTTTGTATTGGTGGAATGGAAAAGAAAAACACAGGAGACTGCCTTTAGGTTCTAAATCAAAGCTCTGCTCCCCCATTGCTGGAGTGGCTTTTCAAAGGCAAAGCACGTGGGGACTTTACAATACCTTGTTTCTGTGGACCAGGAGCTGAGGGTTTCTTCTTTATTTAATTCTCAGTAGCAAAAAAAGAGCATTTTTCAACGTATCTTACACTTACCCTAAAACATCCGCAGTATTTTTTTATTTTTTTTTCAATTTGATTGGCACTTAGAGAAGATAAAGCAAGGTGGGGGAAACACTTTAAAAGGGAATCTGCAGAGGGTGCGAAGTGGCGTGTTTTGTAGAATTTCAGAACCGGAAGGAACCCAGCCATTGCCCATAATACACCCTTTCTTGACAGTGACCTTAAGCTCCCAAGACACTAAATCAGTTGCCTAAGACTCCTACTCAGAATGTCAGCAGGAGACCTCGCCTTGCTGTACTCCCAGTGTGCGCTCTTTACACTGCCTTATGCTGCCTCTAGCGTTAGACCAAGAAGCTCTAAGGAGGACTGGGGTCGGGAGTATGGGAAGAAAAGGTAGACGGTCAGAGTACTCACTCCTAAAGAGGCAAAGAGTGAAACCTAAGTCAAGATATTTCAACATTAGCCTGGATAAAGAGAAGCAGCCTGCTTGTCCCAGGCAATGAACGCACAGAACGATAGCTACCACTGAATGTCTGTGATGCTTATTTTCAACTTGGGAAGATCAGTCTAGGGAAGAAAGCTAATCGCTTCCCTGTTCATCCTCCACACATTCTACACATCCAAGTGCCTATCGTTCCCTGAACATTTCGTGGGCCTGTTTTTTACGCATATAACACACTTCGTCACGTGTGTCTTAGGTGTCTCTTTCAATCCTCTCTCCCCTCGTAATTCCCAAATGGTCATTCTGGGCTTTTTTAAACTGTAAACTCAAGCTATACGGGCACCTTAGTTGGACAGGAAAGATCGCTGGTTTCCTTATTTCGGCGAAAGTCCACACGATCATTCCTGCCACCCACCCACCCCCATTTAGACACACTAGGAAGACCCGCAGAGATCATTTATGGAGAGGAAGGGGTGCATTTTGTGACCGCTGGTGGGCAGCTAGAGAACGTGGTGGAAAGTGGGGCGGGGGACCACATCCATGCCTGCACGGAGGCGCAGAATAGGAACAACCTGCACGGGTCCGCTGCCATTCTGCCCCAGCGGCGGCTGGCACAATCACCAACCCGGAATCGGTTGGTGGTGCGGCGAGTGGGCTAAGGCAACGCGGTGGGCCTGAAGGGCGGCGCAGAGGGTGGCGCTGGCAGCGTGAAAGGCGTCTTTGTGCAGGACTTGGAGTGAAGGAGTGATGAGAGAGGCGAGGGCTGAGCCAGGACCTGGAGGCTGGGGTTCTGGGACTCGGTTAGTCGCCACTCCTCAGCCGCGCTAGAAAGATCCCGGTAGTGCCGGCAGGGGGCAGTGTAGTACTGTAGGGGTGGGGTGGAGGTCCCCAGGTTTGGTCTTCTTTGACACTGGAGGTGGGGAGATACAGCGGGAGGGAATTGAGGGATTTGCCTCCCCGCCCCCTCCCCTAGGTAGCAGAGAGATCGCGCTGCCTGGAAGCGTGTAGCCCCTCGCCCAGTGCTCACTCCGCAGTCGCGGAGCGGGGAGAACAGCCCCCGAGGCGGAGCCTCGCTCCTGCCCCCGGGTACCACTGCCCCCACCTGGGGGTGAGAGGCGGGAGCTGCGCTGCCCTCCCTCTGCGCCCCGGCCGCGTGGCTTGCGGCTTATTTTCCCAGCTGGCAAGCGTCGCGCTGCAGACAAGGGAATGCCTGTGGTGAGTTGTTTATTTTGTTGAAGTTTGCGGTGGGCCAGAGGGACGTGGGGGGCGAGCGGCAGGCAGCGGTCGGGACTGTTTTGTTTAGGTCTCCGTCCACCTGTGTGGTATAAATCTGCCAGCCTCAGGGCGGCGGGGAGCCAGAGTGAGAAAACCCCAGCTGCTCCAAAAGGCCCCCTTTAGTCACTTGCAGATCTAGAATCACATTTGATTCTTCACTCCTGGAATCAGCTAGATCCTAGGTTACACAACCCCGATGTCCCTGACCATTGCTTTCCGCACCCGCTCGGGACAGGGCTGGCGCTCCTAAGGACAGTCAGCGCCCAGGACCCGGGGGACAGCTGGCCATGGAAGTGTCTTCCCTTGAGGACAGGGGAGCTGAGATTTTGGTATAAGGGTCCCTCGTGGAATTAGCGGGAGCTTGTTTTGGCTGCTTCTGATATGAAGTCTGTTCAAGGGTGTAGGTTCTGCCCAGTACTACACACTGGGATCCGGGTTAGCCAGAGTTTCTCAGATTTGAGGCTGCGGGGAGGAGGGCGGTTGGCTCCCGGGGAACCCAGAGGAACCCGCGACGCTGATGGCAGTCACCGCCATGGCTGCGTTTGCCTGGAAGAAAAGCCTAAATACATTAGCGAGCTGGTAAAGCTTTTAAGGCCTTCTCGGGAGTGAGTGGCTGGCTAATGAGAGGTTAATTTTGTTTCGAAGGGAAGGCTGCGCTGGTTTCCTGAGATAAATGGACAGGAAGCGCATTACCTCCGCGTGCTGGCAAGCGGCTCCCAAATGCTTTTTGCACCTGCCGCTTTGAGCAGTGCGAGCCGCGGTGGAGCCCGCAGGGATCGCGGGGTCTGGTGGTGTACGCTCGGGTGATGAGCCTCACGCACGCCCGCGGCTCTCGCCTTCCGGGGGCGCAGCGCTCACGCCGGGCTCTGGGGCTCTTGTCTCACACCCAGGTCCTGCGTGTTACGGAGCTCGGTGGCCCCCTGATCCCGCCAAGCCCCCTCCAGGAGCGGAAGGGTTAAGAATGATGTAAGTACAATCCAAGAGCTGCTTGCTGCTGGGCTGTCCGATTCCTGGGCTGTTTCAGCCCAGGCTTTGCGTACTCAGTGGACTGGGAGCGGCGGGGGGAGCCCTTACTCTGGAATGGGTTACACAAATAGCAACCCCGGGACTGATTCCTGGCTCCTCTTCCCCAGTTGAGCTGTTAAGCAGACAGACTCTCGTGTTAGATTTCTGGAAACAAAGGTATATTAACAGGGGAACAGGGAAAGAAACCGCATCTTGTTTAGAATCCATTAATGTTGCTGGCATGTGTTTTAATTCTTATCCACTTGCTTTGCTGGGTCCCCTAATTGTACTGTTCTGGTCTTATCGTTCCTTCTTGAAAAAAAGACGAAAGGAGAAAGGGTACAAGTGGCAAGAAACAGGGTGGATTTGTAGTTGTACAAACTGTCACTTCACAATATTTTTTCTGATTAAAACGTAAAACTTTTATAAGTCATCGATTTTAAGTGTGCTCTAACTCCCTCCCTCATTTTTTCTTTGTGGAGTCTTAAAATCCAGCAGCATACGAGCTGGAGAAGTAAATACGCTACAAGCGATCATTCACCACACTCTTGCTTTCCAAGCCGATTCGGGATCTTGCTAGTAGCAGGCGGAATTTACCCAGAGAGTGCGTCAACTGACCTAAAGTCTTGAAAATAGGAACCAACTTGCGGTCTAATTGTGAAAATTAACATTTTCCTCTAGCCGGCTGAACACTTATGCAGCAATAAAAAGTGAATTGTTAGGCTTATAAATCTTGAGCCCGTCAAATTTTACAACAGAGGAGCAATAAAGCACCTTAGAAGAAACGAAGTTTTTCCTCTAAGAGCAGTTCCATTTCACACTAGGATTTGCAGTGACTCGAGGGCGCCCTCTATTGATAAGAAAACCGAGAGCACCCCTATACTAAAGGAACAGGATTGGGGGGTGGGGGAAAGATGAGAAACGCGGAAAAAAATCATA
Organism: Rhinolophus sinicus; assembly: GCF_036562045.2. NCBI lineage: Eukaryota > Metazoa > Chordata > Mammalia > Chiroptera > Rhinolophidae > Rhinolophus > Rhinolophus sinicus. Next base: position 134,012,563 of record NC_133753.1, on the reverse strand, counting down.
GGTCACTGGCGAAAAGGCCTAAACTAAACTGAATTTGATCCTTAACTCTTAATTGTGTGTTTTTAAATATGTTCAATAAAGTGGGATGTTTCTTTCATAGCGGTTTCAAATCTTGGGTCAAACCAAAAGAAACATTTTACCGCTAGTCCTTGTTAGCAAAATACTATGAAAAACAGTGTTCACATTGGATTACTTTTAAAAGACGTTTTTCGTTAACCAGTATTTAGTTAACTTTATTTCATTGATAATATGTAGTAATTGCAAGAGAGTAAAATTTTGGCCTAATAGTATTTACTCCATAGTATTATCTAAAAATTATATCAGATATCTCCCCCCCAAAAGTCATTTCTCCAGGCAATTCTGAAGCTATTATTAAGCATATTATGGATGGACACAAAGCTTGGATTATATCTTCGGTAGTGAAAGGTGTATTTACCACTTGAGTCATCATGATATGTAATAAGTAATAAAAACTTATAGTAAAAAGATAGGCATCCTTCATAAGGGACCTAGTGATTCGTACAGTTCTTAATGTGTCTAATAAGTAAACTAGAGTGAAACAAGGTTTGCCACCAATTATCCTGGCCCATTGATTAGCACACTGTAACGTGGAATATTAACATGTCCATGGTTGATACCAAATTCCTAATTAGAGGTAATGTAGCGGGTAGTGTTGCAAACCTCGATTTGGATAAACTGTAAGTGAATGTAAAATGGCAGCTCTGAGCTGTCTGAGGAGCGGCAAAGGCGAGGGCAGTACTAAGTGGCTCCCAGCCTTTGAGGCCATTCTTGAGATTAGATACCACTTCACACCTACTGATAACAAATTGGAACCTATTATCAACCTCATGGCAAACTTTCCTATGTCTCCGCTTAGCAGCCTGTTTTCCGGCAGACAATTGGTTTCCCCTCTCGTTTTGGAGCCATCCAATCGCAAAAGTAGAAACTGACTTGCCACTGAATTAATCTAATAGACTATGAAAATGCCACTGAGCAACAACAAATCATGCCATAATTACTCTACACTGCATTAAAAACTGACTATCCTCATTAATCTAATTACACTGTAACCGAACACGTTGAAATTCGCCCACTCTCAGACCCCTCCCCCCGGCTGCTTTCAGGAAGGGAAACGTCAAAGGAACAAGAACACCTGGGCCTCGCACAGCTGTCTGCCAATTCCGCCAGGAGCTGGCGGGTACCTTCCCAGCCCATCTAATCTGTTCCGGACCGCGGGTCACATTCGGATTTCCAACGCGGCTGGGTGCTAGCGTTACCAAACGTCCGCAATAGGCTCGAAATGGGGTTCCGCAGATGTGATTAGCTGCGAAAGGATTTGCCGGACGGCGCTGGGTAAAAGCGCTCGTTTCCTCCTGCAGCTGGAAGTGGAGGGACAGAATGGGGTGATTTAAAAAAAAAAAAAAAAAAAAACTTGGAGGGAAGTTGAACCCAATCACATTAATTCAAGGAGAGGTCAAAGGCCAGTTCCTTTGTAACGATGGCAAGGCAGAGTGAATATCGCCTGTTTCTATTGGGTTCGAGGAAACAGTAAATCGCAATAAAGGGTACATGGGAGAGGAGAAGAGGTAGCGAGAGGAAACCCGGCCCGGGCGCTGCGGACCAGACCCGCAGCGGGCAGACGCGGAACTCGAATTACAAGGAGCAGGGAGGAGGCAGGAGGAGGCACGGGGGTGGGTACTTTGGGCCCTGCTAGTGGCGGGCTGAGTCCTGAGGCCCCGCACTCTCAGCCAATGGGGAGGGAGGGCGGGGCGTGCCGGGGGTGTGGGCGACGGGGATTGGTGACTGTAGGGTGGGCGGGGCGGCAGTGAGGGGCTGAGATTGATTGCCTGCGGGGGCCTTCGCGCAGAGATATCTGGGCGGCCTGCGGTTGCTAGCTGGGGCTGGGCGCGCCTCCTGTGGGTCCACGCCCGCGCTCCACACCCGCAGAGCCCACGCTGGCTGGAGCCGGGGCGCCCGTGTGCTTGGGACCGACCTCCGCACTCGCTCACAGTCTTTGTGTCTTCTCTCCCGCCCCCTCTCCCTCCGCCCCCCGCCTCTGGCCGCTACGATGCCGCTGCGCCCCGTTGCTGCCGCCGCCGACTCGCTCCGCCCGCGGCGCGCTGCTCGCTGCGGCGGTGGCGGCGGCCCGTCTTCGACGCGGGCCTGAAGGAGGAAGAAGAGGAAGCGAGGAGAGTCCCCCGGCCCATGCCGCAGCCACGGCCCCGGACCCGCCACGGCGCCAGCGCCGCCGCCCTCGCCGGAGCCCACGAGACCTGCATGGACGGGCATGGGCTTGAGAGCAGCACCTTCCTGCGCCGCCGCCGCCGCCTCCGCTGCCGCCGACGGGGCTGAGCAGCGCCGCCGCCCCCGGCTCTGCCCGCCGCCCCTGGCGCTGCTGCTGTTGCTGCTGCTCAGCCTCGGGCTGCTCCACGCAGGTACGAGGCGCGTGCGCGAGGGAGTCAGCCCTAGGGCCGAGTGCTTTGTTCCCAAACACTCTGGGTTCCGAAGGCGCTCGCTTGGGGCGGAAGGGCGGCGTGGCGCGACGGGAGAGGCCTCACGAACCCCTGACATGTACCTTAGCCGGGCTCGCAGCGCGGGGTCAGGAACACACCCGCCGACGGTGCGGCGCGCCCTGGGCGCAGAAGAGAGGCCTTTTCCCCTCCCTCTCTTCCTCCCTCCGGCCTTCCCCGCCTTCGCTCGGATCGTTGATAAATCTCCCCTCAAACAGCCTCTTATCAAAGATTTAGCGGGCGGGGGCGGTAGGGGCTGTGCGCCCGAGACAAATGTTCCGGATGCTTTATTGCTCTTTGCATTGGTGTTTACTGAAAGTCAGGCTGGGATCAGGTTTCCGCCGCCGCCGCCGCCGCCGCCTCTCCTCGGAGAGGAGACAAGGAGCCTTGTGCTGCTGCTCTGGAGTTGGGGGGTGGCGGCGAGGCGAAGAAAACGCACCACATGGAAAGATTTTCACCAGAGTTTGTAAACTTGGAGGTTAATGTCGGAGTAACTTAAACTATTTTAAACAGGAATTTCTTTCGTATTTACGAAAGCTGCTTTTAATTCAGCTTTCAAACTCTTCGGAAAAAACTCGTGCTTTGTGGCTAGCCGCGTGTACCCCGAGGGGTTGACAGATATGCTGCTTTCTGGAGGTCGGCGCTTTCCCTGCGAAGCAACAGTGAGGAATCTGTTCCTAGCGAAGTATGCCTGCGGATGAGCCTTCTAGCCTGTGATACTATTTTTCTTTTCCGTTTCATTAACACAATGTTAAATGTCAGCGTTATGCACTCTCAGGAAAGTTAGGGGGTGGGTGGATCTAGGACGCCCTTTACAAACACGACCACTTCTAGGAGTTTGTCCAGACAAAGAATTTTTAAAATGCCAAATTGAAAGAAATTATTTTTAGTTTGAAAATAATTGGAACGTAAAATAAATTTTTTCTGCAAGATGTTTTTGTCCTGTATTTGTATGGCAGCAGTTACAATGCTCTGATCTGAAGACTCCTGAACTGTAATGCTACCCAAATGTGGGGAGTCATTTGTATCTATCTATTAAGTCATACCAGCTTGTGCTAAAAATCTGGGCGGTCTTTTAAATAATAGGGGAAAATATGGCTTTTAAGGAGATGGCTTAGTTTACTTTGCATAACTTGGCGTAGCTTTGCATCGTGATGTAACAGCTGCATTTTAACACTGTCACTTGGGAAAACATAAACTGCAGTCTAAGAGTGTGATGGCAAGTTTTAGAACGATTAAGGCTTTACATCGATGACTTTAGAACCTTAGAAAATAATGTCAATCTGCTTAAAGTCACATGGGAAATTTGTCACGACATATCAAAAGATATATTCAGGAGTGTTTTGTGTGAAAAATATGTGTCCATAATGTCAGACTGTAGGTTTCTTGAAATGGAAATTGAAGTGCTAGACGGGACTGTCTGTTGACTTCTTGGATATTGTTTCTTAGTTGCCATAGGTTCTCATGACAGGATTGGAATGTGGTCCTTGAAGATTTCTTTGCTGGTCCATTAAAGACCTAAGAAGTTGGTTGAAAGGTTTAAAAAATTAGGGTGCCTTAGTTCAAGAACTTGGAATGTCAAATTTCACTCAGTATCCTAATGTGTCCTCACGGAAGTCCCATTGTATTGTAGCCAGAGTTGGTGTGGTGGCAACTTGTTGGAGTGGAGCAGTTAATCTGGTTATAGAAAAGAGGGCTCCTTTTGAGAGATTTCTTTGAAGGACGGTGCTATTGAAGTGCAGTTGTTTCTCAGCGCAGGGAGCCTAGCAGAGTGCTCTTTGCAGATGGCCTGCCATATGTTCTGTGCCGGGATCCATGTAATTCGCCTCAGCACCCCATATGGTTCCACATTTCACTAATTCCACTTCAACATATTTTGTGTCTTTTATTATAAACTGGTGATTGTACTGCAAATTCACACGTGCAGTCCTGGCCTTGAGGAAACTTTTGAATGGTGAGGTCTTTATGTCTAAATCATTAACGAAAGTTCTAGACCCGGAAATCCTTTAGCACTTTCATTAACTGGAATGAAAATGCCATCACACTGATCATAGATGATCTGACTTGAAAAATAGGGATCTATACCTGCAGGTTTTGAATCCTGCCCTTGAGAAATGAAAAGAGTACTTTATTTACTTTTTTTTTTCCCCCCACTTAAGTAAACCTCTGCAGTTCCTGACTGGAGATCCAATATGGGAGTTACTTGCTTACTCATACGCTTCATGGCCTTCTTGGCTACATCCTCGAGATTGTTTCTGCTCCGCATTGTCTTGGCATTTTGACAGGAGGCTTACTTTACCGCCTGTAACAGGCAAAGGGTGCATTGTCGTTATAAATTCATGAAGCCTGAATATTTCTGGGTGTAGGCTGCAAATTAGTCATTATACAGGAGCCTGCGATCGGCTGAAACTGCTGACCCAAATGCACTTTCTCTCTAGTCAGCCCTCCTTCCTCCCATCATCTCTGTTTGAAAAAGCTGTTAGAAACCTCATCCAAAACAAAAGAACCCAAAGAGTTCTGTTTTATGAGCTTTCTCAAAGGAATCAACCCCTGCCTACTATGAAAAAGGGAAGGAGAGGAGGGAGGAACGTAAGGGAGGAGGAATCTAAATTCTGTGTGGTGAACACAATGCAATATATACATGGTGTATTATAGAAATGTACTCTTGAAACCTATATAATTTTACTAGACAATGTTGCCCCAATAAATTTTTTAAATATTTTAAAAAATAAATTCTGCTTCTCATCCCTTCTGAACAGTTGCATCTGCATTTCCATGCTGTTCTGACTTTTGATATTTTATGACTATTTGAAATAATTATAAGTAAATGTGTGCTCAGATAGATTTTATAGACCATAAAAAGAACATAGGTACTGCAAGTTTAGCGGAAAGTTCTTGTGCTGTCATTTATTTGTACTCTAAACGCTGTTTATTACTGAGTGATCTTGGCCCAGTTTTTATTTCCTTGCTTTCTATTTGCTGTGAATCTAACTTAAAACAGAAAAACAAAATTGATACAGTAGTTACTCAAGTCTTTTTTTTAAGCTGTCAAGTACCATTGTGAGAGTCAAGAATTTAGGGGAGACATGATGTGTGGAGGAAGGGTAATGAGATTGGAGGAAAGATACCATGTCCCTGGTTCATACTAGCAGTGTATGAACCGGCCAGGACAAGGCTTTAAAATCCTTTTTGCCTTGATTTTCCCATCTGTAAAATGGCTCTAATGACTTTAGGGTGTTTTTTTGTTTGTTTGATTTTGGTTTTGCTTTTTTCTGTAAAAATAGTTGAAAATGACTTGATCTACTTTGGAGAGAGGAAATCTATAAATATTGGAGCTCCTTTTGTTAACTTTGGAATGTGCATACACAAAATAGGCCAAACACATGATGATTTTGTGATTAATTTAATCTTCTATTTTACTCAGGTTAAAGTAAATATCCAATCTAGACTACAGTTTTCCCTTTGGGTCTTTAAAATGTAAAAATGGGGGAAGTATCCTGAGAGGTGGTTATCTCCTACCCTTTTCTCCCCAGTTGAAGACAGAAAGGAGACTACAGGCTGTTTAATTCAGATTTAAAAGCAGTTTACTGAAAAGATTAACATATCTTTTTAAATTATCTTTATTTAAAAAAAAAACCTTTTTTAATAGGTTTAGTTTTAAGTCTTTATCAGATGAAATCCTAAATCTTGATATTATCCTGAAGTTTGTATGCCCACATCTTTAAATAATTACATATTTAATAATACTCTACTAACTGCTTTTTTTTTTATGCCTGAAAAAGGTCACAGTTCATTTTAGAACAACCTTCTCATTTCTCAGATGAGGAACCTAAGAGATTGAGACTTCCTCCTTAGTTTAGAGACCTATAAAGAATGTTTAAGTAATACAAATACATATTACAGTTCAGGTCTATAAAATTTGAGGTGGATGATAAAGAAAAGAATTTTTCTTTTCAGTTGTCCTGTTCCTACTTTATGGAACAGAATTTTAAACTGATTGGCACACATGACTGACCCAGTGTTGGCAATTCTTGTGTTTTTTTGTGCTTTGAGAGGTTTTATAAATTTTTATGTGAGAAGCTAGTGGCAAAACATCATTTGAAAATTGGCTTTTTAAATTCTAGGGCAGTAGTACTTGGTTTTTCATTACTTCATTTGAGCTTTGCTTCAATCATTAAGTTTATATGAATTGTTGATCTAAGAAAAAAATTTGTTTATATATACTCTAAGAATTCTGTGTCCGGTTGTGTTTCTGAAAAAAAGATAGCTGGTGGAATCATCTATTTCTGCAGCATGATTTCAGTGTTTTGTCCTTTTTAGTGTACTTTTATTGGTGAACTGCTGGGGATCTTGGATCCTAGGGTCATAGATGTTAAGGGAAAAGTGAATATATAGCTTGGTCAAATGAATCACTTTCTTTTTTTAAAAGAACACGTACACTTTGCAGACACCAGGTTATTAAGGTATTAGTTTATATAGCTTGTTGATAAACATCCATCAGGAAACGCAGAATAATTTAGTGCCTGGATTTTTTTCTTGATAGACTTACCCTGTAGCTACACTAGAATCGGGTAAAGGTGTTTTAACCAGTCATACTATAATGTAAGGTTTTTCTCCTACCTGTCACAGGTGTGGAAGCTTTAATAGTGGTTCTGTGCATAGGCAGTACTTTCCAAAGCAAATCACTTATGCAGTTTTCAAAATCAAAACAAAGTTCACATCTTTTACTTGTCCTTAGAGGAAAGGAATCTTCCTCAAAACCTAGAACAATAGCAAAGTTGATAAAATATGTCATATACCATTCCCTGGACTGGACTCATGATCACTTACAATGGTCCATGCTTTAACATTTTAAGTTAACTGCATATAATTTGTCTCCCAGTGGCTTTATTTGTGAGAGACACAGAAACACAATGCAACCCTGTTTCTGAAGGCCTTCTTAAAATAGGAGTATATGAAATAGAACAAACGGTTCCCAGAGGAGAATGTCATTTTCTCATGTAGCTCAGGAAGTTATGAAGCGTTTAAAAAAATGTGTGGTCTTATCTTCTTTCCCATAGGTGACTGCCAACAGCCGGCCCAATGTCGAATCCAGAAATGTACCACAGACTTTGTGTCCCTGACTTCACACCTGAACTCTGCCATTGACGGCTTTGACTCGGAGTTTTGCAAGGCCCTACGTGCCTATGCTGGCTGCACCCAGCGAACTTCAAAAGCTTGCCGTGGCAATTTGGTATACCATTCTGCTGTGTTGGGTATCAGTGACCTTATGAGCCAGAGGAACTGTTCCAAGGACGGACCCACATCCTCCACCAACCCTGAAGTGACCCATGACCCTTGTAACTATCACAGCCATGCAGGAGCCAGAGAACACAGAGGAGGGGATCAGAACCCTCTCAATTACCTTTTTTGTGGCTTGTTCGGAGATCCTCACCTTAGAACTTTCAAGGATCACTTCCAGACGTGCAAAGTGGAAGGGGCCTGGCCACTCATAGATAATAATTATCTTTCAGTTCAAGTGACAAATGTGCCTGTGGTCCCTGGATCCAGTGCTACTGCTACAAATAAGGCAAGAATACTTTTTTTTCTTCTTAATGCCTTTCAGGTTTCTGATTCTTGAGACAACTTTGGAAGTGTGATACAAAAGACCTAGTTTAAAAGGAACTTTGCTTGGTCTTGGCAAGCAATTAGCAGGGTAGATGAAGGATTAAATAAAAATTAGTAAGGAATTTCTCACTGGAATTCTAGGGCTTATGTAAAATGTGGATCTAAATTTAAATAAGCAATCATGAAAAATGAAAAGTAAACAGAGAAGTTGAGTTCTCTAGGGAAAAGGCAGGCCTGTTTAATGAAAAAAATGTGTACTTTTTTCAGTGGTGTCTCTTGAGTGCATATGTGTATGACTCTCCATGAGGGAATCCATGTTCGGATTTATCAGATGACTGAAATGGGTGTTCTGAATAAAGAAAACTGTGAAGCCTGAGGGCAGTAACCCATCAGGAAACATATTTTATTGGAAATTTGGAAGCTATAGTAAAAAGTAATAGCCATTAGCCAGCTTCCCAATGGAAACCCCACAAAGGTCTTTTAGTTACTAACCTTATGGTGATCAAGCAAGTTAAGAATTGGTTATTGCAGAGCAGTGATGTATAACCCCCCCATATAATCTCAAGATAACAATGTATGTCAGAAGCTGAGGGGAAAACTGACAAAGGTAAGTTAAGCTTACCTTGCCCAGCTGCCAGTGTCTGTGGTTCTGGTTGGTTGATTGGTTGGTTGGTTGATTTTAAAGAAACTAATACTGAATCCTCTTAAGTCAACATGAAGGCACCAGTGCGTTAGCGCAAGTAGGTGGAGAGGAGCTATGAACTGGGTTTTCAATCAACAGTCGCTGCTAATTTAGTCATTTGTAAATAAAGAGGTCAGAAAGGGCTTTCCCCAAAAATAGTGTCCCAAGTAACTAGCTCCATCCCTGTCTCCCCCAGCCACAAAATCACACATACAGGCTATCTCATCTTGCTTAATCTCCTTTGTTTATTTTCTCTATTTATCATTTGGTTTAGACTAAAATACAATTAATAAGGATCAAGCTTTTTTAAAAATGAATTTAAATTATTTCCCTTGGCATTTTGTGGAGGGAGTTTTATAACACCTCCAGAGATACGTTATATTTGACACCCTGGGCTGTCAAATCTAAGATTAGAAGTCATTGATCTGAACAAAGAAGACTTACACTGGTCCAGACATTTTTTTTTTTTTTATTAAAGTTTATTGGGGTGACGCTTGTTAGAAAAAGTTATGTGGTCCAGACATCTTAAGGGAACTCAAAAAAGTTTACACTTCAACTCCCAATACAAGCCCAAGATGGCCTTTCCAAAACCTACATCTCAAATACACTTTTCTTACTCTGGTTTTTATAAGTATGCAAATGATTTTCCTTTGTATATTAAAATATGTATTTGCTGTAAACTATGATATAAAGGTACAAGACAAATCATGGCCAAAAATCCATCATTGCATCAGAGTCGTAAGGCGTAAAAGCTGGGAATAGTCATTGGGAAAATATAACACTGGAAATTCAAGAAGGCAGTTCCATTAGAAATGGAGAGAATTATCATTGATTGTGAAAATAATTGAGGTTTTGGAGGAGTAACCTGCAAACAATACTATTGCGAGTAATAAGTGCTGCGTGCATGGGAAAATACTGGTTCGATGGAACAATTGACACTGAAGTACTTAGATCATTCCATTTCAGTTGTGGTTGACTCTATCATAGTTGTTAGTAAATAAAAAGTACAACTTTTTCTCTCAGTTTGTTAAGGATCAAAGGTTTTACCAATTCCAAAGGGGGCAGGGGGAGAATTGTCTTCTGACATAAATTCAAACCGATGATGAGAATGCTTGGTCTTTAATTGCACTGTTGGAAAGTATTCCCCACATCTGGTGACCATGCTGTTCAGCAACAAATTTCTCTATGGCTTTATGACCTCTGGTAGTTGTTTTTTCCTTCTTTTTGTAACTCTCTCCAAAGCCCTCAGCAGCATCTGGAAGGTTACTGTTGAAGGCCCCTCACCATGCTGGTATGACCTGTGCTGATGAAACCAAGAAAGGCCTAAAATTTTGCAGTACAATTTCCTTTTACCTACCCAGAGCCAAACTAAAACCTTAAAAAAAAATTCCAAGCAATGAAAAAATGATGGTAATGAAAATAAAAAACAATATGAGGCAAAAAGCACTTATGAAATAAGTTCCAAGAAAGATCTGTTTTTTTCATCTTGATGTCTACTGCAATACTTAAAAAAAAAAATCTTTCCGAAAATTGTTTTTGTGTGAGACCCGGAACACGTACCTCCAGCTGTTGGATGTACCATCGCGGGTACTGTGCTGTCCTGGTGGTCAGGCCCTTTGAACTAAAGCACTAGACCTGGGTGTTCGGTCAGTGGCGTCCCTAAGACAGCACCTTGTCCTGGACACCTGGCTTCTTGAGCAAGCCATTTTCGAGCCTATCTTGGTGTGCTCTACAAAAAGACACTGCTTAGGGAAGAACATTTAAACAAAGAAAATGAAGTCATCTCTGCTCAAGGGGCCACTTACTAGTTCATCCCTTTTCCACGTGGAAGCAATGAGTTTAGGGCAGCTAGGCCTGCAGTGCTGGACAGTGTGGCCCCATCTCCCCCTTTCTCCTTGCTCTGCTCCTAGGAATGGAGGGTGCTTCTCCAGTTGTCATGGTGAGCGCAGGTGTGCTTTCTCGGCAGGGCCTCTGGGGTTTTGTTCGGCCCTCCACCAGCCTGTGAGGATCCCTCTCTTCGGAGAAGTTGGCCTGGTTGACCACCTTTCCAGGTGGGTGTGTTCCAGGCCAGGGCTGGTTTCATCTCCACCCCAAGGGCTGCAGGGGTTTCTGGCACACCCGCGTGAGCTCGGTCCATCTCCCCCACCTTTGGCTGTGGGGGGTGCTTCAGACCTGCAGGCACCAAGGAAGAGAAATGAGAGCACAAGTAATTTGTTTACCTTTGCTTAATTTTTCCTTTTCTTTTAATGTAACCATTTTAATTTCCCATCATTGTAGCTTTCTTATCCTACCCTTCAATCTCAGTAAAACAGAATTATAAGTGGGAGGGGAAACCCGGCATGACAGCAAGTCCTTTTATAGGTCTCCTGCAGTAGATTTTTCTGTGCTCATCCTTTAGTGAGAGAAAGTGGCTCACCTTAAGGCAGTTTGCATTTGGGAAGGAGGTGTCTTCCTGCATGACCAAGCCCGGGGACTGTTGGCCAGGGGAGTGGGCACTGAGGCGCTTCATATGCTCTCGCTGCTGCCATGGGCCACCAGCTCCGGATTATCTCCTGGGCAGTGTCACTCAGCTCTCCAGGGCAGGGGAGGAGGCTCTGCCTATCAGTATCTATATATTTATAAAAATCCATAATTATCCCTAATTCTTGAACTCGAGCTGCTTTCTGGAAATTCCTGGAAACTTCCACTGGGTGATGATACTAGAGATGTAGGAAGACGTAGTTCATGTAGTTCATTCTTGCTTAGTGTTTTCCTCACACTGTGAACCCCAGGTGTTCCCTTGTGATAAATATGATTAGCTTGTAGGGTCCCAGAGCATGAACTGGGTCCTCCTCCTCTCTGATGCCTCGTAGCATGTAGCTAGTGTTCCACACAGTACGTAGGCACGTAAACCAGTGTTCTGGGTTATTCTCTGCTGCTTACAAGATCACAGCCAGACGTGCTTGCATTGGAAGGCTTCCAACTGTCTTTTTAAGCATGTCGCTGCAGCAAGGTTTGGAAATCTGTCCTCTCTTGACCCCAGGCCTAGTGCGTTTTTTGTAGCCAAGTTTTTGTAACCCATTATGTTTTTGGTATGTTTATGGAGACACCATGGTGGTCATTCTCATTTCTATGGACTAAGGAAGATGCTGCATGCTCCCATCAGCTGGATTGTGCTTCCAATATATGGGCACCCCGTTCTTGCCTGCAGCGTTGTTAGCGGGGACACATGGCATGTTCTTTGAGACTATAGAGCCCTTTCCTTCCAGAGAGTACAAGCTTGCAGATACAGTGTAGCCAGGCCTTAAAATTCAAGATTGTTCTTGATTTTGTATGATTTACCTGTTGTGTAGGTAATTCTTGCCATCTTTTTAAGGTTTGCTCCTTGTTTTGCAAAACTAACCAAAAAAGTTACAAACCAGTTGAGGCATATTGGAACAGAGGGGAAAGAACATTGCATTTGTATCTCCTTGCTAAGTACAGTCATTTCTCTGATAAAAGGTCTGATTGATTTAGTGCTGCATCTGAATCATCAAGCATTAAAGGGCCTACTGTGTGCGGAGATGCAGAGGTGAATGCAGTTTCTTCCTCAGCCTAAGCTTACGACTGAAATTTGTAGTAGCCAGTGGAGAATTGTGGGGTTTGTGTGTAAAGCCAGTCATTTTTAGGGTTTCTTTTTAGAACATTGGTGACCCTCATTCATACGCTGGTTCCAAGTGCTGCTACTGATCAGTTGTCACAGGTATCAGAAAGGGCCCGGGACCTAGTCCAGAGGGGTGTCTGCTGTACCCAGGACACACTGCTCCCCCTGTCACTGTCACAGGTCACTCTTTTTACTCCTGGGATTTGACACAGTCTCCCTTTCCACCCCCCACAATCAAGATGGCCCCTTACTCCCCTACAACCTAGTAGGGTCTAGAACCGTGGCTGCCACTTTTCAAAGGTTATTGGTCTTTGATTTAATACCAAAAAGCTTTCTAAAATTTGTCAGAGTCACCAGTTCTTAGTTAAATTCATTTTTCAGTGTCCCATCTCAACTTTAAAACTCATGAAAGCATGTCTTAAGATATCCTATCCTCCCTGAATTTGTTGTAGAAACAATATTGAAACATTAAAGACTAGTTTCTAGAAGAGCAGAAATCAGCTGTCATTCCAGGTAGTAGTGTTCTTATTTTTGTCCTTTCTATTTCCTGCATAGCTCTAGTTTGTACCGGATTATGCTTCATACCGTTTCAGCAAATTGCCTGGAGGTAAAAGGATTTCCAAGTGTATGTGGGGAAAGAAAGCAGGAAAAGGAGAAATGATTAACTATGATGTACCTATAAGTGGAAAACATCATTTTGTAAAATGAATGGGCCCAACTTGGTTATTTGTGCTGTTCTTTCCAAACAAGGTCTGCCTTTATACATATTAAAATATTCTGGGTAATGAGACTTTCACCATCTCTCTATTCTCTGGAATGAAGAGACAGCATATGATAATAGAAACCGTCTAAATTGTGTAAAGTTTGTATCTGTGTAGCTTCTAAGTCCTATATTTTGAATCTCCCGGACTGTGCCACTCAGTCCAGAAATGGTTTGGAAGGAGCAGGGAACCTTCAAGCCCGCCCCCATTTGTTAGTGAAATTAACCCAGTGCCTGCCTTGCCCGAGCCCGGCAGGCTTCCACGCGGTGCTGTGGGCCTCTGCTGCTTTCAGACAAATCCACACTCCTCCATAGTTTCAAGTAGAGGCATGAGGCCAAGTCTGATACACAGCTGAGAGTTAGAACTTGTTTTTCTGTCACGTTTCCAAATGTCTCTCTCTGCCCTGTTAAATTTTCTTTGAGTCAACATTTTGAGAAGAAGGGGCGAGAAGGAAACATTGGATAGTTGGTGCTTTTTTCGTTGGCTTCAATTAATGCTAACCAAACAGTTTCTGCCTGTGTGGAATGCGGCATGTAAGACTTACCTACAGTGTTGGACAATGAAACATGCTACCTTACCCATTTTGTCTTTATTTGTTTTGACTGCAGTAGAACTTGCTCTTCCACTGTTTTGAATTTTGTGTTCTTGTGGGTGGGGTAACTTAAGGACTTTTTAAACTGCTTGACTTGTCAGTAAGTGATAACTAACAGGAATAGCAACACGCACCTAAGATACAAAATGTAACTGGACAGCCTTGCCGTGAAAACACGGTGCTGTTGGATCTAGAAAGAACTTCAAGTGAAACTGGGTCTGTAGCAAGAAGAGTTTTTTATTTCCCAATTAGCTGGTTATTTTAAGAGTTGGCGCCAAAAGAACATTTTGCTAATTCTGGTGGGGTTCTTCCAGTGTTGGAACAGAGTATGTATATACTGTGGGTAGAACTGATATGACATAATTTAAACACTGACTTTCATAAACCTTGAAATGGGGGTCAGGATTTAATCTGTCCATTTAAAGGTGTGTGTAAGTGTGCATGTGTGTACATGCATGCATTGTGTGGTGTTGTTTCTTCCCCTCTCCCTCTGTCGGGAAAATGAGGACAGAAGGATATTGTTTTGTAGCATTCCAGTTAACTGGCTTCTTGAAATATACAGTCATGGCCTGGAACCACCTCGTTCGTGAGTGGCCTGTTTTTTTTTTTTTTTAATAGCCCTGGGAACTTGCAATTGAACCTAGAAGTGACAGAGTGTGAGTGTATTGTGAAGACCTTCGAGCCCTTTTGCTTTTTTAGTCACCTCCCCAAACTGAAGAATGATCAAAGAGGCTGTGATTTCCTAATCCCCATTGGTTTGGCAGACAGCTGTGTTGAAGGTAGGCCCAGAGCTTTGGCTCAGGGTCTTGCTGGGGCTGAGGGATCTTTGGCCCAGCCCCTGCCCCCCCTTGAGGAGTGAGATCCCGAAAGGCCCTACCTGCCCCTAGAGTTATTGCCTCCGGCCCTGGCTCTCACCTTTCAAACTATTTTTAGCCTCTGGTCTGAACCACAGTGGCAGCCTAGGTCTATAATACATAATACATAACAACACATGCCTAACTTCACATCTGGAAGCATGGTGAGTTCCTGAATTTGCTGGGCTCCTTGTGATGCAAAGTCTGAACACAATAAACAAACAGTAAGTTCCCTGTGGGGATCGCTGAGTGGCTGCCACTTGAAGGCCCCCCCCCCCCCCCCAGACCTTACCTTTCTTTGTCGCTCAGCGCAGTCTGGCTCTGTCTGCATGAGGAAGCGAGCCTGTTTCCGTCTCTGAGCCTGTTTGTACTTCCAGCCTTCCTTGTTGTGACCGTACAGAAATTACTCTTTGGAAGTCAACATTTTTTGTGCCTGTCCCTGTTGTGTGTCATCCCTGGCCTGCTTCCCTTTCCCTCTGGCATGCTCTTTCCAGCCACTGAGCTGAAGGCTTCTCCCCTGGACCACCCTAGCAGCCTCAGCGGTGGGTGTCCTGCCCTCTGGTTTGCGTTCTGCTTTCTCCCTGTGCAGCCAAGAGCCCCTCCAGCAGCCACGGCAGCCCTTGTTCCTGCATGTGTTACCTGGGGCAACACTGCAGAATAAATAAGCCTGATCCATTCCATTTCTCTGGGTTCCTGTGAGTGTTCCTAGAACAGAGCTCTGTGGAAAGAGACTGAGGGTAGAGAAACCTATTTTGCTATCTCTTTGCAGGTAGCAGATTTCTTAGTCTCACTCAAGCCCTAAAAGGAACCTAGGGTGCGATTTTTAATCTTGCCACCCTCTTCTTAAAACACATGCACTGTCTTCCTGTGAGTATCTTGTCCTAGTCCAATAAAATTAGTTAACAAAATATACTTCTGTAGGTGTTGTGTTCAGTCTTCCTGTAGGTAGAGATTTGATATATAGGCTGAGTAGTAATTGTACAATGATGTTCCAGTTCATTGAGTTCACACCTTCCTACCAAACTTTTCTCCTTCAATTTCCAGGAAAATTAACAGTGACATCACTTATTAACCAACCCAACATTTTTTATTAAATATGGTCCATATAAACTCCTGGGTTTTGTATGAAATTCAGACAGAAAGTTATTCTCAATGAATATTTTATTTCCTGCTCCCAAACAAGGGGAAGAGACAACAAGTTCTCCTGTCTTCTGTGACCTAAGGACAGGTACCTCCCAGCCTGGATGGGTGGCTCAGCCCCAGCCCAGATCCACAGGTCCCCTGTCAGGTGGGGAGTTAGGGCCAGGGAAAAACTGCACGGAAGGTGCCTTCAGAGACCTCTACTTCCTTTTGGTGCTTCGAAGTTTTCTAGGCTCTGACTTCTCAACATTTAGAAAAATTGGCCCTCAGAGGTAAAGATTAGGTGTTTTAGAGCTGGAGATAGAGCATGAGTATTTCTCGGAAGCATGTGCTCTTACTGGAATGGTTTCTTCTTTGCTCACTCCAGAGGACTGAATGTGGATACCACTTACCTGTGTGAGAGCAAAACCGGCAGTGGGCACAGTGACCTCCTGTCCTCCCTCGGAGTCAGCGATCTTTTTCAACCTATAATGCACCCAGAGGATCTGATGAAATGTACATATTAGCTGATTATATGAAATAAAATTAATTTAGCTTCCTTTAACACAAGCAGAATTTTACCCAAGTACACATCGAAATTGTTTCCTTATGTTCCAAGCTAATTTCTTTGACTATTTCACTTTAGTTTGCTGGCCCATCTTTAAGAGAGATGAGTCCCTTGATCTAAAAGTCCACTTCTGGTATTGGAGGGTTCCGGTAAGGACCTACACTTGCAGTGCCAAATGGCCTGATTAAACACCTATAAATGTTTCTTCCAAAATGCAATAAGCACAAATAGTTAAGTTCAAATCCTTTGGGGAATTCTGCTATTTGAAAACCTGTGTGCAGCACTTTACAAAGTTATTGAGCTTGGGGAAGATATGTCTGCATCTTGGCAAGACCGTGCCTTGGGTTTTCCTTTTTGTTGGCTATCTCATTGTCATTTAATGTGTTTTCTTTTTTCTTCCCCTTCTCCCTAACCGCCCCTCCCCCACACAACCATCCCAGTATAAAGGAGAGACAGATTCCTCTAAATTTTGATACTTCACAGCAAACCTTAAATCCTTATTGCCTTTCATGTGTGCAAAGGTTGATTTGTAGCTGCTGTCTTTCTCTTCCTAATAGACCTGGTGGGTGGTAAAGATCTCGGGGAGTGAAACATTAAAAATGAATGAGGAGAACTGGAGTAGTTTGTCTGAGGTGGGGGTTGAGAGGGACTGAGGTGGGGGAGGTTTAACAAAAGGCATTGATGTTTTAAATGCACAGAAATGCCATCCATCAATAATAAATGCTGTGGCATAGAACAGATGTGCCAAATTGAGTTATTACAGCAGATGGGTCAGTTCATAGAGGGAGAAAGTAAGCAGCATAGCTGGTGTTTTTAAATTATCTCTTTGAAAGCTTTAGAACACAATTTTGAATACCCTGTTTCCATGCTTTGCTAGGTACTAGTTGGAAATATAAAGTGTTTGGAATTCTCAAAAGTTCTGATTAAATTTGGAATGTTTTTAAAAGTAAGAATTATTAAGAACGAATAAATTTTGTTTTTCTGGAGAGGGAGACCATCTGAAAATGGATTTCTGGCCCCCTTCATGGCTGAGTGCTTGCTGTTTAAGAGCTTGTGTTGTAATTGTCTGAGGAGTGAAATTACATTACAAAACTTAAGTCATGTGAAACTGTTACCTAAAATGTTCTACATTTACGTTGAAGATGTATGTCTCTGGGTACATCCTTAAACTACAAAGGAGCACACAGGAAACCCCTCTCATGCTTTGAGGTCGATTCATCACCCTCAGCACTTTATTCAAGGGCTAATTCTATACATTGGTTCTGGGAGAATTATTTCACCCAGAAGAGAAACAATAAGAGAAATGTCAGCTTCCTTGGCTTGTAGAGAAAAAGCAGTCCCAAGAAATTGGACCGACAGACAAAAATCTGTTAGGTAAAGTGGAATATTTTGTAAGTGTAGATAGTCAGGTAGAGGTCAAGCTTTGACTTGAACTGATCTTCTCAAGATGTGGGAGTTCCTGTTAGTGTCACAGGCATAGCAAGAGACGTAGTGTGTGAGGGTTTGAAATGAGTCCTGGGTTGGAATGGGAGTGCTTAATGAAAACAGCAGACTTGGTGAGACACGGAATGATTCCACTCCTCTTGATATTGACTCTTATTGGTCTTTTTGGGAAACTGGTTTGGAATTGGATCTCTGCTTTGTTGTCCCAACAAAACTAATTTCTCTTAGATTTTCCTAAGAGAAAAAAGTACTTAATTATTGCAAATAATGCCAACGTGGTTTAAATGTGAGAGGTTTGTTAGACTAGAAAGAGATTACTTAGCTGTTGTAGAAGAGTTCATTGAATATTTGAGCGTGAATGTTCTAGTTGAAAATGAGGACAGTGATTATATGAAAAGTCTATTACCAACTCTTATTTACCCATCTGTATTAACTTTCAACTCTTTCTGGTACAGAATTTACTTGAATTAATCTTTTCACCTCGGAGGGATCCTAGCTTGCCTTAAAAAAAAAAAAAAAAAAAAAAAAAAAAAAAACTTGTCAAACTGTCTTTAGAGCCACCGAATAAATCTATTTTATAGTCCCATTAGATATCTAGCTCAAAATCCTGTTCACTCTGAAAGGTCCTATGGTTGGATGCACAACAAATTTCCTGAAATCATCTCTGGTACACCTCCTTTGGGTTGTTAAGAAGGTGTTGAAATGTGAGAAGGCTGGTAGTGAAATTAAATTGTGGCTCAAGGTAATTAGGAAGAGAGAAATCCAAGCATTTTCCTAGTACATTGTCTGGCTTTTAGTTGCAGCTGCAAACAACGGATATGAGTTTAACCAGTTGCTACAGTGCAGCTGGTTCAGATCTGGCTTTATAACTGGCTGAAGTAAAATGAAATGGCTGGAAAATTCCAGTCAAGTAACACCAGTGGGAACATTTGGAATTAAATAGTGTGAGCAAATGCTGGCCGAGTTGAGAAAAAAAAACTTCAGACATAAACTTGAGGGTGGTGCTGAGGACTTGTAGAGAGAGGGGCCAGGAGGGGGGCCAGGGCATTTTCTGGCCTTTTTAACAAGGGTCTATTGTTTTGATTAGTTCCCTTGCAGGAGGTGGAAGGTTTCCTCCATCCAGAGTAATTTGTAGAGTGTTTGGCCTGTCTACCTTCCTCCTCGACTAAGTCACCTGATACTTTTTTTTTTCTTCAAGAAGAAAGAAAAATAAGCTGTTACCTCAGTTACTGACAACACAAATCTCAAACTGGAGGCTTTTTCCCCCTTCGGGATAGTTTTTCCACCTTGTGCGACCCAGAAAGCCCTGTCTCTACATAGTCCTCTGTCCTCCCACCACCCAGAGCAGAGTGTGTTGGAGGCAAAGGTGCTCAAAGGCTCGGTGTTTTAATAACTGTTCTAATTGAGGAAAGAAAGCAGGTTCACTAAAGGAAAGTTTGTGTATTATCAATAGTTTTTTCTCCATGAATTGTCTGCTTAATTTGGAGAATTGAGAATTGGCTGGGGGAAAAAATGAGAAGTTAAAGGACCATGTGCTGTTTGGGGAAAACATTTGCTGTAACTAGGTTTAGGGTATTTATTCTCTGCCAGTGTTGCGAGCTGCATTTGCCAAGGGATTTCCCTGTCACAGGGATTAGCCAGTCATGTGAAACATTTGATGAAGAGACTTAGAGAAAAATCTTTCTGGAGGCACGTGATTGGATGCTGCTGCTGGGATGTATGTACCACCCCACCCTCTGCCCCCCACCCCTCCCCACCACCCAGCCTCAATTTTCTGCTTGGCCCCTCAGTGTTTGTAAGTAAGTTCGTAGAGATTAGTCAAGGGGTATGGTTTTACAGTCCAATGAAGAAACTTTTTAGGAATCAAAGTGCTGGTGGGTATATTTTTAATTAAGCCCCTTCAAGTTTCTGCATAACTTAGAATCTTTTTTTTTTTTCTCAGAGCTATGCCACTGCTCATCTGTTTTTGGAAAATTATCAATAAAAATTACTGATGTCCCAACAGCAACACTGTTCTGTTCTGCAAAGTAAAGAAAAAATTTTCCTAATGCACATTCCCTAGATTTGTGTTGAATTTTCATTCTAAATACATAGGACTTTTTAATTTTCCCTCACAGTGACAGCATTCCTTGGTGAGGTAGGAGCAAAGGGCTGAATTTCTGTCTCTAGCCTTTCAACTCCGGAATGGAGGGCAGCGCTGCAGAGGGACGTACCATCCTGTCTCCCTCCCATCGTGTTAAACTTTCATGTGTTTTCTTCCCACAGATCACGATCATCTTCAAAGCCCACCGTGAGTGTACGGATCAGAAAGTATACCAAGCTGTGACAGATGACTTGCCAGCTGCCTTTGTGGATGGCAGCACCAGCGGTGGGGACGGTGACGCCAAGAGCCTGCGTATCGTGGAAAGGGAGAGCGGCCGCTATGTGGAGATGCACGCCCGCTACATAGGAACCACGGTGTTTGTGCGGCAGCTGGGTCGCTACCTGACCCTCGCCATCCGCATGCCCGAAGACCTGGCCATGTCCTATGAGGAGAGCCAGGACCTGCAGCTGTGCGTGAACGGCTGCCCGCTGAGCGAGCGCATCGATGACGGGCAGGGCCAGGTGTCGGCCATCCTGGGGCACGCCCTGCCCCGCACCCCCCTGGCACAGGCCTGGCCTGGCTACACACTGGAGACTGCCAACGCTCACTGCCACGAGAAGATGCCAGTGAAGGACATCTATTTCCAGTCCTGCGTCTTTGACCTGCTCACCACTGGTGATGCCAACTTCACCGTTGCCGCCCACAGTGCCTTGGAGGACGTGGAGGCGCTGCACCCCAGGAAGGAGCGCTGGCACATTTTCCCGAGCAGCGGGCACAGGGCTCCCGGCGCGGGCTACCGTTTGTCTGTCGGTCTAGGACTCACATGCTTGATCCTTGTTGTGTTTTTGTAGGGGTTGTCTTTTGTTCTGTTTATTTTTTGTCTATAACAAAATTTTAAAATATATATTGTCATAATATATTGAGTAAGAGAGTATATATGTATATACCATGTATATGACAGGATGTTTGTCCTGGGACACCCACCGTTTGTACATAATGTGTTTGACTGTTTTCATGTATGTTGGATGTAGTATTCTTTGATTGTATCAATTTTGTTTTTCAGTTTTGTGAAATGTTTTATAATGTCCCTGCCTGGGGACCTGTTAGAAAGCACTTTATTTTTTATATATTAAATATTTATGTGTGTACCTGGTTAGTATGTATAGTACATATACACAGACACCGAACACAGCACCCCCTTTAAAGATGACCAGTGGTGACGTTTGCAGCTCTCCTTGGCTGCTCCCTCCCGCCCTTTCCCATTGCTACTGACCTGCCATGTGTGCAGCTTCCACTCGCCTCCTGGTGGAGCCGCCTTGTTCCTTTGAGCTCCGTCCTCACCTCTTCTGTACTCGATTTGGAAAAATTGTTAACTCCCCCTTACAGGTGCTTTTGGCTCTGTTATACTGATCTCTAGGACGCCCTCCCTCTTCAACAGCTGTCACTTTTTCAGAGGGCGTGCAGAATATTACTCTAACCTTTATTAACTAGGGTGGTTCTATCCAAGCACCTCCGGTATGTGAAGCTGATCCACATGAAACTGGTCAGAAGGAGCTGGTGACGGCAACGTCATAGATAGCCAGGCATTTTGCTGGATTCCAATAGCTCACACTTCTCGTCTCATGTCCCTGTCTAAACTAAACTTTTTCCCTCTCTTAACTCCATGCTTCATTGAACAAGCAAAACACAAAGATAAGTGCAGTGGTCACACCTTGCTCTTCTCTCTAATTTGTGCAAGCCCACGTTCTTAGCTCCCCCGCCTTTCTCCTTCGGCCCAGAAACACACTGTTCCCAGTCAGCCCTCCTCAGCCTCACTTTATGAGCCCAGGACTGGATGATGATAGCCTCACCCCATCACGATGTTTTCCACTCTTCTTGCCCTTCACACCATAGCCTTCATCAGTGTTTGCCGTGTCTGTACACATGATGGAATGGACTAGGGTGGTAATGACACAAGCTTCCTGCCTGCCTCAGTGCAACTAACTGGTTAACCTGGACAGTCTCCTTAGCGGTGCTGCTTCCCAGGTGGTCTCTTCAGTTAGGTACCCTCCCTCCTAATATCTGTAGCTGAATGTTATTTACTCAGTTGCTCGTGTAACTTGGTAAAATCCACCTAAGGTAATAGATCTCCTCTTTACCCCTTCTAGTCCATCGTCAGCACCCCTGAAAAAGGAAACCACCACCCCAACAGAGACTGAGGAAGTGAACTCCAGGGTAGGTAGCTTTATATTGTTAAACCTAAAATGGAAATGTTCGGCTCCAAGAAAAGGTGACAGAATTTGTACTTTACCTGAAGTTTCCATAAGTGTAAACAGAAGTGAGTGAACCTTAAATATCATGGTGATTTGGGTCAGGTTTGTGCAAAGTTTTAGTTGGCCAGGAGTTTCTTCCTTTTGCCATGTCTCTGGTTAGTAGCACTCACTGCCAGTGGCCCAAACTGGCAGGAGAAGACGATGTCGTTTTGTGAAGTTCTTTTTCTTAGTGAGCTGACCTGTCCAGTCACAGGATAGGACTGTGGGTTCACGTAGAGGTGGCAGACCTCCTCTCTATCTTCTGGTGTACGAGAGAATCTGGCCGGGCTGGGAACATAATGAAGGCATCCTGCTGCTTACGCCAAGATTCCGTACCAAGAAGTTGGAAGTAAGCCTGTCATCCTTTTATAAAAACTGCTAGGGGCCTACCTACCATCAGCTCTGAGCTGTGGCTGCATTTTTCCACCTATGGAACCATGCGCCAGGTTCAGAAACTATATTCCAAACTCATTCCAAAACAAAATTAATTAGCTAACTATAAGCTAATTAATTTTGTTTTGGAATTGAGTAGAATGAAGGAGAGAAAATATTTAGGGTAACTTCTAACCACTGTTTTTGTGCAAATAGTATAAAAGTGAAGTAAAAACAATCGTAGAAATCTCTACAGTATCTGGGTGTATAGCGTAGATGATTAATACGTCTTTGTCCTTTGTCCAAGGAAAGCAAAACCACCTCCACTACTAATAGTTGGGAAAAGAAAATAAGGTTATTTTGCCATATCATTTAACTGGAGAGGATGCTTAAAAGCATCCAACATCACTAGTATTGGTACCAGTGTATTCAGCTGGTCTCCCTATATAACCCGTGTCACTGGACAACGTTCACAATCCCCGCAGATAACTGTTCCAGAAATAACGTATTTCTCCAGAGAGGAGCCGGCTTTATTTCCTTTCTTTTCTAGGATTTCTAAAGTACTGCTTGCACATGTTGGTTCCTGAAATCCTCCTTAACCAGAAGAGTTTTGGGTGATTCCGACACATGGATAGGCTGTAGCTGTTCAAAGGTCTCCTGGGGGAGCATAAAACTTGGAGGAAAACACTGGTTTTCACAGATGCTCCACATGGCTGTCTTTAAAAGACTCAAAACATTTTTTTGTACTCTTTGTTATGCTTGGAAACCTCACAGTGTGTCAAATCTTTGCAAAGAAACCTTTTAGATGTGGTTCATAGGTATATGAATAAGTATCTATGTAAAACAGTGAGTGTGCAGTGTGTAAATACCTTAAATTATTATGCTAGAAAAATAAAGTTACATACCATGCTGTGGAATGTTTGTTCTGTGATTATAGTGACACCTGCTGGAAGAGCTGAGAAACACAGGAGCAGAAGAAAGGAAGTGAGGGTGTTCATGCAAAATCCTTTGTGGTTACTGACAAGTCATACCACCTGCAGATAAACTCACTTATTTTCTAAACTATATCACAGTTCTTTCCCTTTTTTAAGCAGTTGCAAATAAATCAGTATCTGTGAGACTGGTTCCCTGGTGTTATCCCAAAAATGTGCCCTTAGTAATAGCTTTGGTCCCTTGCAGACATGGGACCTGCACTTCTGTTCTTTTCAGGCAGCATGAACTGTAACAACTTACTCCTGGTGGGGAAGATCTTGGGGGGCTGGATTTTCTGGCTTTGGAACTTTTGTATATCCCTGCTTCTTGGGTGTTCTAAAAAGAGCTATCACAAGATTACAAGTTGGTCTTTAAGAAACGTGCCAAAGAATAGAAAAGCTTGAAAAAGAATTAAACCAAAAATAAAGGCACAAGAAAGCACTATTACTGCTACGAGGTAAAATACTACATGGGGTCAATATTGATTGGGGGACACATACATGCAATCATTTCTTAACCAGAAAGCTTAAACCTCGCACGCAGTGTTTGTGCCTAGCAATTCAGAACAAACAAAACAGGGAAATTGTCAGTTGAACCACACAAAAATGACAGTGATAGAGCCACTGAGTACCTAGTACATACGTCTGTACTGAGTGAACTCTAAGAAACAATCTACATCACAATGAAATTTATGATTAAAAGGCCAAAATTCTTTAACACACTCTACGTCCAAACCTCCATCTTTTCAAAGGTTGAAACTTGAGCAACTGTCCAAAAACCGATAGGGGGAGGAGGCAGCAGCATCCTGTTTCCTGCAATCAGCTGTAACAACACAGTCTTGGATTGCTTCAGTCCTTTATGACAAAGAGAACAGCAGCCCCCCAACCTGTTCCCTTGAATATCTGTTTGTATGTGAACCAAGGAACACCACCTCCCCACAGAAAATATAATCAAGACATTGAAGAAGCAGTTCAGTTACTTCTCTTCCTAGTTCACCTTATTGTTTCTGCTTCCCTCCATCTTCTGTGTGTCTTCCAAATGGACAAGTCGTGCTCGTACCATTATGATCTAGATGGCATTCTCCTCTGAGTTTACTGCTCTTCCCCCAAGTACCCCCAGTAAGCAAGATGCTTGACACCATCAACTAAATAATAGAATAGACAGTCGCTTACACCCAACATGTGGTGTCTGTGAGATACGTGCTTGGAGTCGGGATATCTTTGTGTCTCCTCCTGGTTGTGCAGATTTACAAGGAGACTGGGGCATCTTGTGCCCAGGAGGCTGTACTCACAGATCCTACAGAGATGGGTTGTACACCCTTGGCCAAACCAACTGAGCAAACCAGTCCTGTCAACTAGAATATTAAAGCCAGTCCAAACGCCAGGAGGAAGGCAACAGGGCAGTGTTTTCTAATTGACAGTTCTTCGTGGGTGACAGTTTCATGATCCATTTTTTATTTCAATAATGAAAACTCCCATCTCCAGAAGAAGAAGAAAAAAGGAAGGATTCTGCTACCAGGTTGCATCTGCAAAACCAAACCACACACGAACTAACCGAGTAGGAATTGCACTTGCCATAAAAGGCATTTTAAAGAAACTGGATTATCTCAATCAAGAACAGAGCACCGCCAAGGGAAGTGGTGCCATTGGATGGTGCAAAGGGCTTCCAAAGCCTTATAACAGGAATCAGTAAGGTAGCCGTCACTGAGGGGAGCACCAAGGGGGACAATACATTTATTTTCTAGTGAGACCGTCTTTTGAGCTGCCAAATAGCAGTGCCATTAATGTGTGTTGGCCGGTGCAGTGAGGACTGGGGGTGAGCTATGGATCCCCTCGCTCTAAGTACAAGCGACAGGTTCTGGGCTGGAGTCAGCACAAGAGTGTTAACATTACTTCTTGGAAAGGAAAAGCAAAGACTCATGAAATAATTTGGGGTGGCACAAAATAGAAGATTTTCAGTATCCACCCTATCAAATTGGAAATTTGGGTGACATTTAGAGGTTGGCAAAGAAGTGAAAGTGCATCCGGGGAGCTGGGAGGAAGGGTGGCAACAGGATGGGAAGAGCTCACGAACCAGAATGACAGATATGGGGTGTATACTGATTACATTTTGGGTCACAGGACCATTTTTAAGGGCTCATTTGTGTGTAAATATTTTACATAGCCTACCTTAGAGGAGGCAGCATAGCATAGTGGTCAAAACGATTGTGGAATTGCACGGTTCTGAGTTCACACCCACCCGCTTTTCTTGTTGTGCAGGCTTAGACATGCCAAGTCACAGCCTCCTCTTTAAAATGGAGATTCTAATAGAACCTCACACCTCCAACGTTCATTGTCAGAGTTAAATGTGTTACCACATCGCAAGTTCTCAGTACACTACCGAGTACAGACCGACGGAGAACTGTATGCTCATTTTTTTGGAACTGCAAACCCTTGAACTATTCCTAGAACTAAATTTGCATTTATGCCCCTGTGGACGTTCCAGAACTTAGGGTTGGGTCACAGCTCTGTAGGCACCTGAGTTTAGACACATCCATAAGGATGACAAACTCTGTGCGAGGCTCGTAGGAGAATGGGTAACACCAAATGCACACGCTGGGCATACCAGCTGCCTCCTGCCTGCTTCCTCCCTGCAGCCACCCCAAGAATCTCAGCATAAACTCTTCAAGGCCCCTACGAAGAGAGTAATGCTGACTTGTGAGCAACCATTTGCCTTGGACAGAACTTCAGGGATTACAGGTGGCCTGGGGACAGGAAGAACTCTGAAGGAAAGTGAAACTATTGCTAGAGATTTCTGATCATATATTACACACCTCAGTGAACAAGAGTCCCAATGAAGAGAGTATCCAGCTTTGGGAAAGGACATTATGAAACGTTTTTATAGATTGGATTGCGTGTAGAAGGTTTGGAAATGGTCGCTCGTGCTCACATCATAACCTTAACTCCAGCCATAGATCCCTTCTAGCTATTCAGACTAGGCCGGTTATAACATTCCTATCCTCTCAGAATTGCTGGTAATAGAAAATGGAGAAAGAAAAGAGGAGAGGCCTAACTGTGATGGCTGACAGTCTTAGATTTGCTCCGTTGAGGAAAATTTTTTTACTGTCTGATTTTGAGATTTTTTTCAAATGTTAAGAGGTAACAGGAGAGGAGTTGTGAGAAATTGTCAGACACTCAATAAAAAGGCGACATGGAAAAAAAGTTCAAAAAAAGAAAAGATGTTGAAAAAGACTACAAAAATAATAGAAATGGGAAGGAGAAAGAAGTAAAAGGTGAAGGAGGGATGTTTGAGAAAACAGCTAATAAACATGGAATTATATACAGCTAATAAACATGGAATGGAGATACAAAAATGCAGGCAGCACTTGAGGTATTTACGGAGAAAAGCAGTGGCATGGAGGAATCAGATCTCTGGGGTGCTTAGGGTTCTCCAGAGAAGCAGAACCAATAGAATACATATGTATATATTGGGTCTCCATAACCCTGTGAGCCAAAACCTGTAACAAGACTTGTTACAGGCTGCTGGTTTAAGTTCCAGAGTCTGAAGGCCCGAGAACCAGAAGCTATCTGAGGACAGGAGAAGGTGGACACGCCAGTTCAAGAAGACAGAGACTTTGCCCTTCCACACCTTTTGTTCCATTCAAGCCCCCATGAGATTAATTAGATGATTCCCACACACATTGGTGAAGGCAGATCTTTTTACTCAGTCTACTGAATCAAAAGCTAATCTCTTTCAGAAACACTCCCATAGACACACCCGGAAATTTGTATCAGGTATCTGGGCATCCCTTAGCCCAGTCAGATTGACACATAAAATTAACCATCACAGTCTCCTTTTATATATTTGCTTTTTAAAAATTTATTTTGCATCCTTCAGGCATTGAAGGGGTACTAGTTGGTCAAGACTATTTTATTTCATCACGTCCAATTTGAACTACCTCAAACCCAAAGAGGGAAAGGAAAGTGATAGAAAAGTTACCGAGTTTATCTTATGGAACCCAAGAGCAGGAATGGAGCCAGGCCCACAGGCTGGAAACAGAGTCTGGAGAGCTATTAAGGTCTCTTATCTGCTTCGGACTGTACAAGCACTTTTTTCTCTCACTCTGCAGGCTAATTTCTCTCTCGCTGGTACTTGGTGGAACATGGCCACCTCGCAGAGTTATGATTCCATAAACCTACAGAGAGTTCACATCCCTGGTGGGATGGGGAGACTCTTTGGCCCAGCGTAGGCCAGAGAAGCGAGCATAACACAAAATGGGCAGTGGACATCTTCCTCACCTCACCATTGGCCTTTGGGAAGTTTTGGCTCTTTAGCGCTCCAGGGCATTGGTGTTGTGTCCCACTTTATTCAGGCTGTGAGAGGCCTACCATGACCACCCAATCAAAAGTGATATCGCCCCTCTCACTTTCTACCCCCAAACCCTGCTTTATTTGTTTCTTCACTATCTTACAATATATTGCATTTCATGTTTATCTGTTTATTATCTGTCTCCCCTGCTAGGATGTAAACTCCATAAGGGCAGAGGTTATTTTTTTTCTATTTACTATTTTGTCCCCAGAGAAGACAATGGTGCCTACTGTGTATAAATAGAATATTTGTGGGAGGGAGGAAGGAAGGAAAGAAGCTGAAATTTAACTTAGTGATGAATCCATAAAACTAGGACTGAAACTAGAAGAAATAATGGAGGAGTCAAGAATAAGCTGACAGATGTGATTATCATAATCAGGAAGACTTCAAGCTTAGGATAACCATTTTCTGACACATCTATTAGCATTATTAAAATGGTGGTAGAAGAGTTTTCTTGGGGTCAAATATGGTGATGGAAGGAGAACTGACTCTGGGTGGTGAACACACAATGCAATATATAGATGATGTATCATAGAAACGTACACTTGAAACCTATATAATTTAACTAACCAATGTCACCCTAATCTTTAACAAAAAATTAAATAAATACATAAATAAATAAAATGGAAGCTGTGTGCAGGGAAACGAGTTGATTCTAGAACTGGACTGACCCTGCATCCAACAGAGGGGAACCAAAGGGATTTAATATGTATTGATCATCTATTATGTCCCAGATACAATGCAGGCACCTTACAAACTCTATGAGATTTGAGTTTGGAAATTGAGCAGAGAGGTAGACTGTGATCGTCAAGCAGTGAGGGGTGGAGCTTACATTAAATCCAGGCTCACTGGGACTTGTAAAAGTCATGCTTGCTACGTGAAATTATTCTCCAGCTCAGTAATGTTTTACTATTGCTGTATAGTATGGTTTACATTAAATTAGAGTACAGGGTTAGAAAAAAAATGCTAACAAAGTCTGGATAAATAGCCCTACTAAACAGCTTTCTTTTATGAATAAGTAAATACTACAAATTACCATTTTAATTGTTTACTAACAGGCATTTAAAATATTTGAGAATATTGTCATAAAAACGTAAATAGTGCATCTGTAATCTTATCAAACTCTGTTTAGTTGTTATAAAAATAAACATTGTCCTTGTTTGATTCAGTGGGGTCAAAAATTGAAGAATGTTTAACCTGTTTTATGTATAAATACTTATATAAACATATATATATATATATACATATATATACACATATATATATGTATATATATATATATAACATTGATAAAACCTTATATAATATTCAACATTACTAATCACCTCCCAAATATGTACTGAAACTTGTCAACTTATCAGAACTGCATTCTTTGACAATCATGGGATAAGATTATGGATTCAATTTATAAAATAACTCATTGCAATTGAACAGGGGTTTGTTTGTTTTTTTGCTTTGTTTTGTTTTAATTAAAGTTTATTGGGATGACAATGGTTAGTAAAGATACATAGGTTTCAGGTATACAATTCTGTATTACATCATCTATATATCACATTGTGTGTTCACCACCCAGAGTCAGTTCTCCTTCCATCGCCATATATTTGATCCCATTTACCCTCATCTACCACCCCACTTACTGCCCCCTTACCCTCTGGTAACCACTAAACTATTGTCTGTGTCTATGAGTTTTTTGAACAGGGATTTCAATGAGTAGGAAAACTGGACTGAATGCAATATGAAAGGGAAAATGTATTCATTTAATAACTGTTTATTGAGTACCTTCTAAGCACCAAACACTATTGGATGTTAGAGATACAAAGCTGAATAGTCATATTTCCTTACCCATAAATTCCTTACCCAGAGGAATTTATTGTCTAGCATATAGTCAACCCTCAATGCTCAACTCTGAAAGGAAATGTTTTTAAATGGGCTAATATGGTTTTCATAGATGAAGTGTAATTCATTCTGTAATATCTATCCACGATTTCAATAAGGTAAAGTACTTTTTCATGGTTCCATGGATTGGCTGAATTTAGCTGGGTGGTTCTTCCTTGGGATCTGTCATGCCGTGGTGGTCACAAGTCACTTGGGTATTTAGTGACCTGAAGGATCATTTGGGCTGGACATCTAAGAAGGCTCATTCAAATGGCTGACAGTCAATGGTGACTGTTGCTAGGAGGTCTGCTAGGGCTGTGAACTACCGTGTTTCCTTGAAAATAAGACATAACCAGAAAATAAGCCCTAGCATGATTTTTCAGGATGACATCCCCTGGACATAAGCCCTAATGTGTCTTTTGGAGCAAAAATTAATATAAGACCCGGATAAAAATGGCGGTGTGAGGTGAGCCTTTTGAGTTCTGTCCTGCAATTTACAACAAATTGAACAACTATAACTCCACAAAGGACTCCTGGTGCAGCAGACAGGCAAGACTAAGAGGCACACTACTGAAATCACCTGAAGGTGGGCAAATTGCATGAGCACGGGTGGAGGGAACCGAGAAGTACCGACACAGGGCTGCGCGGGTGCAGGATGTACCCTAGCTTGGTGCTCTGAGCTCACTGCATTCTGGAACTACTGCAGCTGTAGGAGAGGGAAGAACTCAGATGGCTAGGGCTCTGCTTATGGCCCACAGGGCTGAGGGGACAGCATATAACATGGCTGAACCCAACGCTCATGGCAGAGACCTTGGAGCAAAGAGTGAGGGAAGAAGGCTGAAAACGGTGGTTTAAGCCCTCACTGCCAAGCAGAGAACAGAAGCTATAGGCACTGAGACTAGCACCCCCTTCTTACCCTCCCAGAGCTCTCCCCGCCCCCACCTACCCAGTGCTAGAAGCGGAACAGTAGTGGTGTCAGATCAAAAGAACAGAATATTTGCAGTTCTGAAAACTGTGGTCCACAGACAAA
Source organism: Rhinolophus sinicus (assembly GCF_036562045.2). Lineage (NCBI taxonomy): Eukaryota > Metazoa > Chordata > Mammalia > Chiroptera > Rhinolophidae > Rhinolophus > Rhinolophus sinicus. Next base: position 133,981,835 of record NC_133753.1, on the reverse strand, counting down.
TATTTGCAGCCCAAGTAGTTCTGGCAAAGGGGAGGGAGCTGTGGAAGCAGGACTGGCTGTGGTGGTGGTCGCCTCCATTGCTCTGGGCCATCTCTCACAACCCACCCCTACCCTATCCCCACCTATCTGGGCGGATCCCTGCAGGAGTAAACAGAACTGCTGAAACACATGGGCTCTGAATCTGGTGCAGGAAGAGCTTTGAAACTTCACAAGCTCTCCACATCCCCCCATGGAGGTGGTGCCATATGACCCAGGTGAACTGTTCACAGAGGGGAAGCCCGCATTCCAGGGAATCCCCCCATTGTGTGAGAAGCTGGAATAGTGCAGAGAAAACATAACACTACAGTGTGAGAGAATAAAAGGCTGCAGTTGGAGAGAAAATAAAACATTCTACCAACACCTACTGGAAAACAATAGAAAAGACCTCTTTCTATCAACCTGTTACAGAACCCATTCCTGGAGATGTCTAGGAAAAGAACTAATAAATCATTAGTTGCCATGAATAATCAAGGCAATAACACAGCTCAGAAGAAAATTAAAAGTCTCCAGAAAATGAACTTTAAAATATGGAAATATGTGACTTAAATGACAGAGACTAAAAGATTGCAGTTCTGAAAAACCTCAATGAGATGCAAGAAATCACAGAAAGGCAGTTTAATGGACTCAGAAACACAATGAAAGAACAACATGAATGTTTTACCAAAGAGATTGAAATTTTTAAAAAGAACCAAACAGAATTTCTGGAGATTAAGAACTCAATAGAAGAAATTAAGAATGAAATAGCCAGCTTAGGCATTAGAGTTGACCAGATGGAGGAAAGAATCAGTGACATCAAAGATAGAAATCTGGAAATGACACGGATGGAAGTAGAGACTTGAGACTTAAAAGAAATGAAAGAACGCTACAGGAACTTTCTGACTCCATCAGAAAGAGCAATATAAGAATAATGGGCATACCAGAAGGAGAAGAAAGAGAGTATATTCAAAAAATAGTCAATCGGAACTTCCCAAACTTGTGAAAAGAACTGGATCCTCAAATCCAAGAAGCAAATAGAACACCTAATTACCTCAGCCCCAACAGGCCTTCTCCAAGGCACATTGTATTGAAGCTGTCAAAAATCAACGACAAAGAAAGAATCCTCAAGGCAGCCAGGGAAAAGAAGATGGTAACCTTCAATGGAAAGCCCATTGGAATATCATCAGATTTTTTAGCAGAAACTTTACAAGCCAGGAGGGAGTGGAACCAGATATTCAAACTATTGAAAGAGAGAAATTATGAGCCAAGAATAATATGTCCAGCAAAGACATCCTTTAGATATGAAGGAGGAATAAAGACCTTTCCAGACCTACAGAAGTTGAGGGAATTTTCTAACACACGACCTGCAGTACAAGAAATACTGAAGGAGGGTATTTGACCAGCATAATAGGGATAATTTGTGGCAACCAAAAAAAAACATAAAAGGAGGGAGAGTAAAGGCCTGAACTGAAATATGGGGATGGAGAAAGTAAGCATGCTGAATAAAATGGAATACTCTAAATATCAAACTTTCTTTTACATAGACTTAATGGTAACTACTCAAAAAAAAAAAAAAAAAAAAAATCCAGAACTGAAATATATAACATAATAAAAGAAGAAACATCATAGACTATCACACAGAGAAATAATAGACAACAACAAAAATGGAAAGAAACAATGGAGACCCAGTCTTAGCAGAAAACCAAAGATAGAATGATAGGAAATCCTCACATATCAATAATCACCCTAAATGTAAATGGACTGAATTCGCCAATAAAAAGGCACAAAGTAGCAGATTGGATAAAAAAAACTAAACCCAACCATATGCTGCCTCCAAGAGACACATCTCAGCTACAAAGACAAATATAGACTCAAAGGGAAATGGTGGAAATTGACACTCCAAGCAAATGGTATCCAGAGAAAATTGGGTGTAGCCATATACTGATATCAGACGAAAAAGACTTCAGGATAAAATGGTAACGAAAGACAAAGATGGACATTTCATAATGATAAAGGGGTCTATACAGAAGAGACATAACAGTCATCAATATTTATGCCCCCAATCAGGGAGCAACGAAATATACCAAGCAACTACTAACAGAACTAAAGGGAGAAATTGATCAAAACACAATTATAGTAGGGGGACCTAAATACGTCATTGACAGCTATGGATAGATCATCCAAACAGAAAGTAAGGAGAGAAATAGCAGCCCTAAATGACACATTAGATGAAATGGACATAATTGACATGTATAGAGCACTTCACCCTAAAACATCAGACTGGACATTTTTTTCAGGTATACATGGAACATTCTCAAGGATAGATCATATATTGGGACATAAAACCAGCCTCAGCAAATTTAAGAAGACTGAAATCATACCAAGCATATTCTCTGATCACAAGGCTTTGAAATTGGATATCAACTGCAAAAGGAAAGCAGGGAAAACCACAAATATGTGGACATTAAACAACATACTTTTAAAGAACGACCGTGTCAAAGAAGAAATAAGAGATCAAAAGATACATACAAAAAAATGAGAATGAAAATACATCCTACCAAAATTTGGGGGATGTAGCAAAAGCAGTTTTAAGAGGGAAATTTATATCATTACAGGCCTATCTCAAGAAACAAGAAAAATCCCAAACAAGTAACCTCACATTATACCTTAAAGAACTAGAAAGAGAACAAATGAAACCCAAGGTCAGCAGAAGAAAGGAAATAATGAAAATCAGAGGAGAACTAAATGAAATAGAGAACAAAAAGACAATAGAAAAAATTAACTTGACGAAATGCTGTTTCTTTGAAAAGATTAATAAAATTGACAAACCCTTGGCTAGACTCACTAAGATAAAAAGAGAAAAGACACTAATAAACAAAATCAGAAGTGAAAGAGGGGACGTTATCACGGATGCCACAGAAATACAAAGGATAATCCAAGAATACTATGAAGGACTATATGCCACCAAATTCAATAACCTAGAAGAAATGGACAAGTTCTTAGAAACATATAGCCTCCCTAGGCTGAATCATAAAGAACTGGACAATCTAAATAGATTAAGTACCAGTAAGGAAATTGAATCAGTCATCCAAAACCTTCCCAAAAACAAAAGTCCGGGACCAGATGGCTTCACTAGTGAATTCTACCAAACCTTCAATGTTGCGACCTGCATAACACAAGCAGTGGGGAAAGCGAGGGAGGCGGCAAGGGCTAAATTCTATTATAGAAATAAAGAGACCAGAGACACTGAATGCAGAGAAACCACAGAGGACCAAGGGACTCACAGCCTCAAGAGACTGGAGCCCCGAATCGGGTCGTGGGTTTTTATTGCTTTTTTACAATAGGCATCACATGATTCTGGGCAGGGTCTGTAAAACTCTTACACCACTAATACAATTAGCATGTTCCCAATATCCAATCATATTGTCCCAAAGCAACCTGTGCATGCTGTCCCCATGTGATCAGCGGCTCCCAGGAAACATTGGAGGAGGGGCATCCCTCCTAGTTTCAAAGGCTAACTCATGGGGGTCCCTGGGGTCCCGTCTGGCTTAAGTCGTCCCTCCCTTGAGGAAACTTACTCGTCTTTGACCGCAGACCCAGCATACTGGAACCAAGAGAGGAGACCTATAAAACTCAACCCCTAAGAGGGACAACCCGCAACCCTCTTTCCCTAAGGAAAGGATGGTAGGGACAAGCGGCTAGGCTGCTGTGTGACAACACTTTAAAGAGGATCTGTCCTGCTCAAACTCTTCCAAAAAATTGAAGAAGAGACAATACTCCTTAACTCATTTTACGAGACCAAGATTACCCTGATACCAAAACCTGATAAGGATAACACACAAAAAAGAAAACTAAAGACCATTATCTCTGATGAATACCGATGCAAAAATTCTAAACAAAATTCTGATGAATCGAATGCAACAATACATTAAAAAGATTATTCATCACGATCAAGTGGGGTTCATCCCAGGGGCACAAGGATTGTTCAACATATGCAAATCCATCAATATGATACATCATATAAACAAAATAAAGGACAAAAATCATATGATTATTTCAATTGATGCAGAAAAAGCATTTGACAAAATACAACATCTATTTATGATTAAATCACTTAATAAAATAGGTATAGGAGGAAAATACCTTAATATAATAAAGGCCATGACAAACCCTCAGCTAATGTCATAATTAACGGTGAAAAACTGAAGCCCTTTGCTCTATGTTCAGGAACACAACAGGGCTGTCTCCTGTCACCTCTGCTTTTCAACATAGTGTTGGAAGTCCTCGCCAGAGCAATCAGGCAAGAAAAAGAAATAAAAGGCATCCAAACTAGGAATGAAGAAGTTAAATTGTCACTCTGCGGATGGCATGATGTTGTATATATATAGAAAACCCTAAAGACTCCACTGAAAAGCTATTCAAAACAATAAACAAATACAGTAAAGTTGCCAGCTACAAAATCAACGTTCAAAAGTCCATTGCATTCCTATTTACTAACAATGAAATCTTAAAGAAATGTAAAAAAAGCAATTCCTTTTGCAATTGCAGCAAAAAGAATAAAATATGTAGGAAAAAACTTAACCAAGGATGTGAAAGACCTATATGCTGAAAACTATAAGACATTTTTAAAAGAAATTGAAGAAGACACAAGGAAATGGAAAGACATTCCACGCTCATGGATTGGAAGAATCAACATAGTTAAAATGGCTGTGTTACCCAAAGCAATGTACAGATTTAATGCCATCAAAATCCCAATGGTATTTTTTAAAGAAATAGAACAAAAAATCTTCAGATTGGTATGGAACCACAAAAGACCCCAAATAGCCAAAGCAATCCTAAGAAAAAAGAACAATGCTGGAGGTATCACACTGCCTGACTTCAGCTTGTACTACAGGGCAACAACAGACACACAGACCAATGGAATAGAATTGAGAACCCAGAAAGAAACCCACATAAATATGGACAGATAATTTTTGACAAAGAAGCAAAAAACATGCAATGGAGAAAAGACAGCCTCTTCAATAAATGGTGCTAGCAGAATTGGAAAGCCATGTGCAAAAGAATGAAACTGGACTGCTATCTGTCACCATGTACCAAAATTAATTCAAAATGGATGAAAGACTTAAGCATAAGACCTGAAGCAATAAACTGCATAGAAGAAAACATAGGTACTAAACTTATGGGCCTTGGGTTCAAAGAGCATTTTACGAATTTGACTCCAAAGGCAAGGGAAGTAAAAACTAAAATAAATGAATGGGACTATATAAAACTTAAAAGCTTCTGAACAGCAAAAGAAACCATTGACAAAATAAAGAGGCAACCAACTGAATGGGAGAAGGTTTTTGCAAATAGTGCCTCCAACAAGGGGCTACTATCCAAATATACAAGGAACTCATACAACTCAACAACAAAAAAACAAACAACCCAATTGAAAAATTGGCAGAGGACCTAAAGAGACATTTCTCCAAGGAGGACATACAAATGGCAAATAGACATGAAAAAATGCTCAACATCACTAATCATCAGAGAAAAGCAAATAAAAACCACAATGAGATATCACCTCACCCCAGTCAGAATGGCTATCATCAACAAGACAAATAGTAACAAGTGTTGGAGAGGCTGTGGAGAAAAAGGAACCCTCATACACTGTTGGTGGGAATGCAGACTGGTGCAGCCGCTATGGAAGGAGCGGCTCAAAAAATTATGAATAGAATTACCATATGGAGATTCCTCAAAAAATTATGAATAGAATTACCATATGACCCAGCAATCCCTCTCCTGGGTATCTACCAAAAGAATCTGAAAACCTTTATCCATAAAGACAAGTGTGCTCCAATGTTCATTGCAGCTTTATTTACAGTGGCCAAGACATGGAAACAACCAAAATGTTCTTCGATAGATAAATGGATAAAGAAGTTGTGGTATATATGCACAATGGAATACTATTCGGCAGTAAGAAAAGATGAAATAGGACCATTTGTGCCAACATGGATGGATCTTGAGGTTATAATATTAAGTGAAATAAGTCAGACAGAAAAAGTAGAGAACCATATGATTTCATTGATATGTGGTATATAAACCGAAAACAACAAAAGAACAAGACAACAAATGAGAAACAAAAACTCATAGACACAGACAATAGTTTAGTGGTTACCAGAGGGAAAGGGGGGTGGGGGGTAGGAGATGAGGGTAAGGGGGATCAAATATACGGTGATGGAGGGAGAACTGACTCTGAGTGGTGAACACACAATGTGATTTATAGATGATGTAATACAGAATAGTACTCCTGAAATCTATGTAACTTTACTAACAATTATCACCCCAATAAACTTTTAAAAAAATTAACATCACTATGTAATGTACAACATGGAGACTATGGCTAATAATACTGAACTGCATATTTTAAAGTTGCTAAGAGAGTAAATCTTAAAAGTCTCATCACAAGAAGAAATAATTTTTCTAACCACTTGTGGTGACGGACATTAACTAGAAGGAAAAAAAATATATATATATATATATATATAGATGTAAAAAAATATATATGTATATATATATATATATTTATATATAATATATATATATATATATATAATATATTTTATATATAATATATATAAACCCAGTGTTATTTTTAGGGAAACACGGTAGGATACCTGCATATGGCTCTTCCCTATGACTTAACTGGGGCTTGTCATAGATAGCATGGCAGTTCTGAGGCGTAGCATATCAAGAGTGAGCATAGTTCAAAAGCAGTTTCTTCAAAACAAGGGGGGATAATTAACCAACCACAGTTAAGGACCCACCAGGAACTAGCACAGTGTCGCTTCCACCGTATGTTATCAGTCAAAGCAGACACAGGATTTATCCAAATTTAAGAAACTAGAGAAACTCTATTTCTTGATGAGGGAGTATGAAGATCACACTGCAGAAGATATTGTGGGATTACAGTTATCTTTAGATATCTTTGGAACCTGCTATCTGCCACGGATAGAAAGGTCATTTCAAATTATTTTAACCTAGTATTAAAACTTTTCATCATTTCACGCATCATCTATCTGCCATCAAGGTTATTCTATCTACACTTTCCTAACGGAAAGAAGGAAATGCCTCAGCTGGAAAGGAACTTTCTTCAGATAGTTAAACAAGTACTACTTCTGGTATAATGTGCACCATACACCCCCACATCCCAGAAACAGCAGAAACAAGTCTTCGATATCCAGAGCAATAAATTCTTCAGTCTTCAGTGGTAATAATTCTAAATGCTTATCTTAGAGTGTCATATCCTTTCAGCTTTTCATCAATTCAATATAAATTAATTTATTGAAATAATCTATATAATATTGTTAAGTGTAGCAAAGTTTATAATCCAGAAATCACGTCTTCCTGTAATTTACAATATATGTCAAAGGACAGAAAAATTGTCTCTTCTTCAGGATTAGTCTTACCAGCGGTTTGGTGTGGCCCTTATTATTGACTGTGCTTGATTTTTTGGCTTCCCCCCCCCAAATGGCTACCAGAATTAGTTGCACAAAATACAGAATTAACTTTGAGTAGACTGTCTTTTAACTTGCATTAATTTAGAAAGATATTCAAGCATTTCTTTTTTGCCCATCAATAGAGACAAGATCATCGTACAAGTCTTAACATTTTCCCCTCATGCTCCATATAAAAGAGAAATATGAATAATTTTGATGATAACTAACATAAATTAACATTGGGAAAACTGTTATCAACTCTTTGTTTAAACAGGGTCATTAGGTAGGCTTGGAAACACCAAAATATTTTCCCAATGCTCAAAACTTTCTATTCTTTGTATGTTTTAGTCTTCTTAAAAAGACAATTTAGTTAAGTGTGGTCTTAGAAAATTCCAGATTGTAAATATACAAGGTCTGGCATCAGGAAGAAAGAAAAGTGTGTGAGAAAGTTGCAGTTTTTTCTGACAAGAACTTCGTCTTGCCTCACCTTTTGGTACAATGCTCCATTGCTTTCTTCATCTCATGAGCAAAGATTCAGTCCCCAATCCTAGATCCTATCTCCAGTGTAAGCCTGGCTGCCATGTATCAGGATGGACAGTCCTGATGGCTCCCAAGTTCTCTGAATGAAGAGATTAAAAAGAAAGTAATGAGAGGCTGGTTCACTGGAGGGCACTTTGAATCCATTGCGAACATGGGTTCGGTATGTAGGTCAATGAATTCTGGGAGTGGGCTCAGGTGGCTCATTGAAGAAGCTTACTTCCTTGGGCTACTTTTGACCTCAATTTAAGCAATTTACTTATAGTTGGAATAATGTCGTTTTAACATGACCTTAAAATAAATTGAACAAGCCTATTGACAATGCAATGGTCACCCAATATGAAGCACATTTTTTTTTTACAGGAAAGAGATGCATTTAGATCTTTGAAAAGAACTTTATAGGGACCAAGGTGGCGGACGTGGGAAGAAATTTCAGAAACAAAGATAAATGATTTGTTTTTTAGAAGAATAAATTCCAAACACTCCATTTCATTAATCAAGTTCACAGCAGCATCAACAATCTCAATTGCTAGCAAATGATTAAATTATGTAATTAAAATGGGAAGAATTTGCCCAAATAGAGAGTGTAGACTAAACTTTATAAGATGTAAAAATACTCTCAATATATTCTTTTCTGTGTTATGCTGGATCACACTTTTGTTGTGAGAATGAAAAATCTCAAGGATTTGTTTCTTCTTTACAGATGATACATCCCTTGTTCTCTTGAAAATCATACTCCTTTGATTCTCAAGTTAACTGAACTACAATGATCTATTTAAAAAAACAAATCTGACCTCAGTTATTCTGCTCATGTTATTAAAAATTAACTCCTGAAGGTCATAGTGTTACATCGCCCATGCATTGTATTGTGCCATTCCCAAATATCTCTAGGTAATGAAAAAAGTTTAAGGCAGGCAATGAAATCACTAAACGAAAACTGGATGCAATATGCTCAAATTTCAGAGAAGAAAGGAGTGTTCTTTTCACTCTGCCCATGGAAAGTGAAAATGATAACAAAAGGCCTTGACTAACCACCAAAATCTTTCCACAAGGACAGGCAAGTGATGTTTTAGGTGGGTGCAGATAGGTATTTAGGACATTCAAGCTCCATGCCCTGGGCCTTCAATGCCTCTTGGCAAAACACTCTGATGACTCAATGCTACAGCCTGGTTTATCTGGTCCCCACTGATCTGGGGCTCTTGCTTGATTAATCTATTAGGTTGGTGCAAAAGTAATTGAGGTTTTTGCAATTATTTTTAACCTTTTAAACTGCAATTACTTTTGCACCAACCCAATATAATGTATAAGAAGAGGACCTTCCCAGCAACACTTCTGCAATTTCTTTGTCATGAAATAGTTTGTAAGAAAGCTCTCCCATTGACACCTTACTCAATATAACATTGTATCCTGTGTAGATTAATATTGCATTTGTCCCAAAATCATTTATCTGGTAAATTCAATACCCAGAACACGGCCAAGAATAAATAGGAAGATAAAAAGTCATCCGAGCCAACAAAGGAAACTTACACAATATATGCACAAAATCTTGTGCATTTGACTCACAGGAGAATCTCTCTCTGGCCATCACGCGGGGCTTATTTACTTCTGTTTTAGATACAATTCTGAGATGCTAATCCACCAACTTCTTATTTAGCATCAGAAGAAAAGCATCAAATATGCAGAGGGAAGAAAGAAGGCTGGCAGAAGCAGGCACACTGGCAATCAACAAAAATAAACCTGACAACTGCTTCGGATGCAGGAGCGAGAACTTCAAAACATACATCAGAATAAAAGACACAACATTCTAAATTAGAGTTGGGGAGCAAACAGGCTTATTATGCATCTCAACATCCCCTGCGGCCATCACTGATGTTCATAACAGTGGAACTGAGTCATCAGGAGAAAGGTTAAATTATATTTTAAATCCTCCAAATAAAAAGGTAGAATACGTATTGCCCATTATAGAATTTTCTCAATAAAAATGGCTGAAATAAGGGGTTTCATTCACTCTTTTATTAAATAGACATAGAGTGTTTATTGTGTGCCAAGTTCCATTTCCATCCTCTGCCTTTTGTTTTTAATTTTTTGATAACTGAGACGTGGAAGATAAGCTATCTGCTCGTTCCTAACGACATTCTCTAAGTTACTCCTTGACTAGGCCAGGCCATAAAGATAGCGTGTGACTGCCCAGCGTTCTTCCTTCTGCAGGTTAGCTGCTGCCAGATTGCTCTCAGTGGGATGTTTATGATGTGATTGAGAGGGATGATGAGACACAGCCCAATAAAACCTGCTGCTTCATTAAGTTTGAGAAACTTAGTGGAAATAATAGCTATCAGAAACTGGGGGAAGCATTTCTCTCTGTTCTTAACATAAAGGATAATACTATATCTTGTTTTCAAGTTATGGGCTCTATGAATCATATAACTGAGCACCTTTCCTATCTTGCCTTGATACCAGAAAGCTCAAGACTCAGATTGTGTGATCCACTTCTCATAAACGTAAGGGCATTTATAGATAATTAAAAACTGAGGCACTGAGAGATTAATTATCATACTGCGGCCAAAAGTAGGGAAAGTAACCTCACAAGGTGATCTGATCATACATTCCTAACTCGGCAGGTCATGGTGGGTAGTCAGGCCCCAGGTGTATTCCTGTTTAGTGAAAGGTTTATCTTTATCTTAAGCAAGCCCTTTCCATTGTTTCTGTGCATCTAGGTTAACACATCTTTTGAAATAATATAACCCCCCTGAAGAGAGCACATAATCTTGTTAACTATCCTGTATTCCAATCCCACCTTGCTCTCTCTCACCTCCATATAATCTTCCTGAACTTCAAATGCATAAAACATGATGCAAACCTGTTATTCCCTGGAGCGTTTGAGATCTTGCGCCCCCACATATGTCATCAGTTTGGCTCAAACAAACTCATAAAAATTCTCTACAGATTTAGAAGTTTCTTACATCAACAACGTGTGTCTGTTAATCTAAATGAAATCTTTTTGGAAAAACAAGAAAATATATAGCAATCCATAAATAATTAATTAATAAAGTTAACTAGAAAATTTACTTACATGTATATGCTTATTTTCTAATAGGGTCAAATATACCAGAAATAGATAGAGACTTAAATAGGGATAGAGATATGTAGATATAGGTATAGGTATAGATACAGATAGATATGTGCTTAAACTCAAGTGAGTTTAAAGTGTGTATTGGATTCTTGAAGACCTTAAGACACTCCATGATCTAATCCAACACACCTGGGTGGGAAATCTCTGCAGTGGTTTGATGGTTCCTGGTACACATCCTGCTACCTTCTGAGGGATGTGTTCCCACTTCTTTATTAAGTCATCTACGGTGCTCAAACACACACCGGCAGCAGTAGTCACACAGTTTTCACCTCATGTGATGTAATGAGAGGTAACCACCATTTGGTGAATGGCCTCAGTTGTTCATCTCATTGGTTAATAGTGCTGTTAGCTGCCTGAGAACAAGTAATCCAAGTCTCCAAAAATCCTGAGAACCCAGGAACCCACGATTCTTTCCAGCATTCTTTTTGAGGATTTTCAATGCAACATTCTGTGAAGAGTGTCTGGAATTATTGAAAATCATGGGACACCTGGGTTAATTAGCTGGGTAAACTTGAATGAGCCCTTTACTCCCAATGCACAGTGCTCCTCTCCTGGATTGATGTTACGCCCTTGAGTTTGGCTCTGGACACTTCAGAGGGTGAAGGAGTCATTATCAGCTCAGACAAGACTAATCTCACTACCCAGTACAAAATGGCAAATAAAATACCTTTTGACTTCTTAATCACTTTTAAACCAGCCCAAAATTGAGAACAGTAAAGAAACAGAAAGTCAATTTATGATGATTCTAAAATAAATCCATAATCACTGAACCTCATGTAAATCAGACGTGAATAAGGGAAGAGTCGTCAGAGGGAGGAAACATTCAATGATGGTGAAGGAGAAGGGAGATATGGTGGGAAAGAGGCCCATTTGCCCTGTAGCCCTTCTGAAAGGCTCTGGAGTGGGAGGAATCTGGTGCTAACAAAGGCCTGGGTGATTCTGGCAGCTGAACACAAGGAAGTTACAGGTGAAGCAGTAAGACCCTAGGTCTCCACTCAAAAACTGGCCCAGAGAAACAATGTAAAGACACTACCATTGGGGGAAACCAATAGAAAAAAATGACAACTGAAGATTCTACTACCCTACCGTGAAGCTTGCCCACTGGGTCAATAAGACCAACTACCCACACACAGATTTCAGTGGGTCTCTGAGTGCCCACACCCACACGTGAATGGGAGACCTAGGATCACCAGCAAGTCAGGGGGCCCGCCCCTCTATCCCCACCCCATTGCCACCCCAGCTTCAAAAGAGAGAGACTGTCATGCAGGGATTCTGGTCCTGCTCCTGGCACAAGAATGCAGGATATGGTGAGGCCCAAAAGGAACAGCCACGGAGCCATGGATAGGGGGTACCTACCACTATATTCTCGCTGGTGGCTGGGTTGGAGATGCAGGAAGCAGGAGCCACACGATCCGCAATTTGCCATCCATTTCTCTACAACCAACACACAACCCCACTTGCTAGACACAATTCGTTTCTCTGACAACCCACCCACCCCCTACCATAGCCACGGCAGTTATATTAGTGGCTAATGGCTAACTGGTAACAGCTGATGGCCATCTAATAATCAAGCCAGCTTCATTCCACATGAGGCCGAGAGCCTGGAAATTGCTCTCTGGGACTCTGTTCCCACAGAGACACACACACAGAGGAAGAAAATAGGGGCAGTGTATGGAGGATATCCTCAGACATACAAGATGTCACATCCACAATCAAAGGAATTCAATTCTATTTTTTTTTAATTATAAGAACAAGTAGGAGCTCTGGAAAATTAAAAATATGATACTAGAATTAAGAAATCACTTGGAGAATTGGAAAATAAGTCTAGGAAATGTCCAAGGAGGTAGAACAAAAAATATAATAATAAAATGAAGTGATAGACAATAGGAAAGTGTTTTGTGTTTTCTTTTCGAGTATCAATCCGGCAAACATCCACTCTTAGGAGTTCCAGAAAGACCAAACTGAAAAACAATTTGGAGAAGGAAAATTGAGGAATGCCAAGCAAATAAAAATGAAAGAGTGAATTCCTACAGAGGGCACAGGGGGAGGGGGTGGGGAAGTTGTAAAAGAGAAGTTGTGTGCACTACTTGGCCCAGGGAAGAGAATGATTTGAATATAGTAATGGAAACACTATATGAATTTAACTAAAACTTGTGATTGTACCATATTCAAAAAGAGAGGTGGAGGAAGGATGTAAGAGGGCAAACACTGTTATCTGCTATTACAAACATTTAATACTAAATGTTTAAAACTGATAAACATCAATTTTAAGAGAAAGCAATAAATACATAGAAATATAGAGGTAAATACCAGAGGAACAGAAGCTAAAATTTTAAAGTGGTTATTTTTAGGGAGTGGGATTTGGGCATGAGAGGGTCATGGGAACTGTGTGTAGGTTTTTCGTTTGTTTGTTTTGAAGTCTTTTAGTACTTTTAAAATTTTTGACACCAGGAGCATGATTACTTCAAAAAATTAAAAACATGATTAAAACATCTACACAAACTCCTCAGATCACAAAAATGACTATCCTTTGATAAATAGCTGTTATTCATTGAAAGCATATGGATAGTATGGTGACATCACAGGGGATTTCCTGGGTGACAGAGTGAAATTTACAGTAATACGTGTCAGAATCTAGATCTGTCTGCATTTGAAGTTAGTATAGCTCTTCTGTCAACTTATGCGTCTTCAGACTATTAAAGTTCCACTTCTCTGAAACACAGTACAAAGTTTTTACACTCTGAAGTAAATACCTCAGGACAGTTCTTTCCAAAGCGTTTCCTCTAAAACATTTTTGAAAGCTTACAACATTGCATATATTTCATAAATTTGAAATGAAATGTAAGATTAATTATAATTTTTGCTAAAATTTCATTAGTTCCTAATAATTTCTATGCTTTTAGAGGTTGTACATTTAGACTGTGTTGATCAGAAACTCTTGCTTAATATTCAACTCAACTGATATATTGTCTCTTTTGCTCATGGTCTTTTCAAGTCAATTGAGCGTCATCATTTAAATTTGTTAAATCTGCGTTTTTTCATTGTTATCATCCTAATTCAAAGAAAATACACCCATAGCTTAAAAGTAGTTCGTTAAACCTTAAAAGGAGTGATGAAAATGGTAATAAATACTGTAGCTCAGAATAAAAGTAGAAATATAAATAGGGAGCCGAACGCAGTGTGACTATAGAATGTGAATCTGTAGCAGCTAGAGCACGGACATCTAGACCTGCAATGATTTTGCACACGCAGCCAATAAAGCAAAGTGTGATTAAGTACGATGATGAATATAAGATAAATGAACTTTATTGGAAAATTGATCCACTGTCACCAGTCCCAGTGCATTATCTGTTAAAACACTTGTCTATGATGGCATATAGCCCTAGAGGATTTTATGCAAAGTGACTGTCCTTGTAAAATCAATCACAGTTTTATAAAACTATGCAAAATAATGCTATTTGCTTAATTTTTTTCTGAAAGCAGATAAATGACCAAATTACAAACTGATATTTATTCATATGTATACATGTGCTACCCTTTATTGCTGTGAAGCCCTTAAAGCCAAAAAAGTCAATATCCTATGTTATAGTGGAGAGAAAGCAGAATAATTCTGAAGAAAAACATGTCCAAGCAACGTCTTACCAGGTATCAATAACTAATAGAATACCATAACAATGAAATGACATGATACTGCCTCAGAATGCAAAAAAATAAGCTAGTGAAAGGAGTGATAGCCAGAAGTTGACTCAAGTGTGCATAGGAACTTGATACGTGTTGGACTTAATCACTCAATTCAGTGGGAAAAGAAGGACGTATTTGTTAAAGTGTGCTTAAACTGTTGCTTATTCGTGTGCAAAAAATTAACATGAAAATACATGAAAACACATTTCAAATGGTTTAAAGACATAAATGTCAGAAGAAAAACCTCTTTAAATGTTAGAAAATATAGATTTATTTTTTTTATGACCTTAAATTAAGAATTTCTTAAACAATATACTAAAAGCAAAAGGCAGAGATTACCGGTCAAGATGACAGAGTAGGTAAATGTTATGCTCACCTCATCTCAGGACCACATCAATTACAACTAAACTACAGAACAACCATTGTTGAGAATCACCTGAAGTCTAGCTGAAGCAAAGCCCTACAACTAAGGATATACGAGTACAGAAGAAGCCACCTCAAGACTGGTAGGAGGAGCAGAGACTTGGAACAGAATGGTCCCACACCCTCATGTGGCCATTAGAAATCTGGAGAGCTATCTTGACTGTGGCAGTCACCCTCCCCCCCCCACCCGCCCCGCCAAGAAGGGAGAGATCCCAGTCCTTCCCCAGCTCAGGCTTTCAGTACTGGGGAGAGAAGTCGCCATAACTTCTGGCTGTGAAAATCAGGAGAGATTTTGGCTGAGTCAGATGGAGGGCAGCTGCAGTCCCAGGTGCATAAAGGGACCGCACATGGACTTACTCGCTGATGGAGTCACTCCCTCTGAGCGCCAGATAGGGCAGCAGCTCAAAGGGCACCAGGGACATATGGAGAGGAACTGAGTCGTCTAGCCTCAAGGTGAGGGCTGGAGGGGAAGCTTACTCTCAGATGGAGGAGCTGGCGGAAGCCATTGTTTCTTTGTTGAGCCCTCCCCCTCCTGGCGTACACATGCATGCAGACGCCATATCAGGGTCTCCATCAAACTGGCTATCACCAAACTGGAATCACTGCCCCACCCTAGTGATTCCTGGAAAACCTGCCCCACTCAATTTTCAGGCACAACCAACCTGCTTTCAGTGGCTTTTCTGTATAAACAGCCTATCTTGGCTCATGCTACGGACTTTCCTAAAATCTCTCAAATGTTAACAAAACTCTAACAAGCAGCATCTAGCTTTGGTGTGTCTCATACTTCTGGCTGAGCAGCTCTAAGCCTGACACTAATGACAGCCGGCCTTTGTTTGTGACTTGGCCTCTCAAGGTACCTCCAAGCACAGCACAGGTGGTAGCCATCTCTGGATTGCTTTGTGGCTCACGCCAGGTGGCCCCAGGCAGGGCACAGACCGCAGCTGAACTTGGTCTGTGGTGAGTCCCCTCCCAGGAGGCCCCAGGTCTGACCGCCTCAGTGGCCAGCTTCAGACTAAGCCAGAGCATCAGCCAGCCACTTCCAAGGACATCACATGCAAAGGGAAGACTGGGCAGGCACCAGAGCCCTGCTAAAGTGAACCCTTCTCTTTAGGGTCAGCCACAGCACCACAGCTCCTCCACTGTAGTCACAGCCAGTCCTCCCAACCAGTCAGCCTGAGGGTCAAGCCCTCCTATTGATGTGCAAACAACAATCACATCTCAACTACAACAGGAAGGCACACAACCCACACAAAGAACACACTGGAGCACCTGGCTCTGGTGACCAGGGAGACTGCCTGACTGGGTCCCACAGGACACTCTACTAAGACCAGAACATATAGCATTCTTACATAGAAAGAAACACAGGAAGGCAGCCAAAATGGGGAGACAAGTAACATTTCCCAAATAAAAAGGAACAGAACAATGCTCCAGAAAAATAACTAAAATAAAATGGAGACAAAAAATCTACCAGATGCAGAGTTCCAAACACTGGTTATAAGGATGCTCAGTGATCTCAGGGAGAAATTCAACAGAAATAGGAAACATAAAAATGGAGATAGAAAACATATAAAAGATCCAGTCAGAAATAAAGTCTACAACAACTGAAATGAAGAATACATTAGTAGAATGAAGAATCAACAGTAGATTAGATGAAGCAGAGGATCGAATAAATGATTTAAAAGATAAGGTAGCAGAAAACACTCAAGCAGAACAGCAAAAAGAAAAAGAAATCCTAAAACATGAGGAGAGTTTAAGGGGCCTGTGGGGGCAGAGTCCCAGAAAGTAGTTTCTAGGCTCTCGGCCTCACATAGACAGGTGCTGGCTCAGGTAGTAAATGGCCGTCAACCGTGATTGCATGGCCATCAGCTGTGGCTACTTGGCCGTCAGCTGTAACCAGTGAGCCATTGGCCACTAATATAACTGCTGTAGCTATGCTAGAAGAGAAGAGGAGAAGAATGGGGGCTAGCAAGAAGATGGCGGCTGGGCTGGCAAGCGTGGATGGCGGTTTGCGGACAGTGTGGATCCAGCCTCCAGTGAGAGTATAGTGCCGCCAGAGAGAATATAGTGGTATGACTCCCCTACCTATGGCTCCGTGGGTGTTCCTTTTTGGCCTCACCGTATCCTGCGTTCTCTTGTGGGGAGTGGGAACAGAGACCCCTCTGGATGCCCCGCACGACAAATGGCGCAGCGAGCAGGGTCTCCCGCACGACAGGGCCTCTGGTACAACATCAAGCATACCAACATTTGCATTATAGGGGTACCAGACAGAGAAGAGAGAGAACAAGGAATTGAAAACCTATTTGAAGAAATAATGACTGAAAACTTCCCTAACCTGGCGAAGGAAATAGAGATAGAAGCCCAGGTAGTGCAGAGAGTCCCAAACAAGATGAAGCCAAAGAGGCCCACACCAAAACACATCATAATTAAAATGCCAAAGGTTGAAGACAAAGAAAGAACCTTAAAAGCAGCAAGAGAAAAGCAGTTAGTTCCCTACAAGGAAGCTCCCATAAGGGTGTCAGCTGATTTCTCAACAGAAACTTTGCAAACCAGAAGGGATTGCCAGAAAATATTCAAAGTGATGAAAACTAAGGAACTACAATCAAGATTACTTGGCATGGCCAGATGGCTCAGTTGGTGAGAGCATGAGCTCTTCACAACAAGGTTGCTGGTTCAATTCCCACATGGGATTGTGGGCTGCACCCCCTGCAACTAAGGTTGAAAATGGCGACTGGACTTGAAGCTGAGCTGTGCTCTCCACAACTAGATTGAGGGACAGAGACTTGACTTGGAGCTGATGCGCCCTGGAAGAACACACTATTCCCCAATATTCCCTAATAAAAAAAAATTCCAAAAAAAAAAAATAAATAAAGGAAAGATTACTCTACCCAACGAAGCTATCATTTACAATCGAAGGACAGATAAAGAGCTTCTCAGACAAGAAAAAGCTCAAGGAGTTCATCACCAACAAACTATTATTACAAAGAATGTTAGAGGGACTTATTTAAAGCTATATATATATATATATATATATATATATATATATATATATATATATATATATGTAACTATATATATATAGCTATGTATATAGATATATATATATATATATCAAAATGGCAATAACCACATTATCTATCAACAATCCCGGAATGGATAAGAAAACAACACCCTTACATATGCTGCCTACAAGAGACTCACTTCAGATGGAAAGACACACACAGAGTGAAAGTAAAGGGACAGGAAAAAGATATTTCATGAAAATGGAAACAAACAAAACAGCTGTGGCAGCAATACTTATACCAAACAAAATAAACTTTAAAACAAAGGTTATAACAAGTGACAAAAAAGGATCCAGTAATCCAATCACTTCTGGGTAATTACCCAAAGAAACACAAAACGCTACTTTCAAGAGAAAGTGTGCATCCATATGTTCATTGCAGCGTTGTTTACAATAGCCAAGATGTGGAGGCAGCCTGTGCATTCATTGATCAATGAATGAATAAAGAAGAAGTGATATATATATATATATAAAATGGAATATTGCTGAGAGTCATGGAAGGGAATGGGTTTTTGCTATCTGTGGCAGAGTGGATGGACCTGGAGGGTATTGTGCTGAGTTAAAGACAGACAGCAAAAGACAGATGCAATGTGATTTCACTTTTATGTGGAATCTAAAGAACAAAATAAACAAGCACACAAAACAGAAACAATCTCATAGATACAGAGAACATTTTGATGGTTACCAGACGGTAGAGGGGTTGGGAATGGGTGAAAAAGGGGAGAGGATTAAGAAGTACAAATTGGTAGTTACAAAATAGTTATGGGGTTGTAAAGTAAAGTACAGGGAATATAGTCAACAATATGGTAATAACTATGTATAGTGCCAGGTGGGTACTAGACTAGTCAGGGGGATCACTTCTTAAATTTTGTAAATGTCTAACCACTATGCTGTACACCTGAAATTAATATAATATTTAATGTCGACTGCAATTGAAAATTAAAAAAGGAAGGTGAAGGGGAATAAGAGGTTCAAATTTTCCACATATAAAACAAATAAGTGATGGGGATGTAATGTACAGCACGGGGAATATAGTCAATAATATTGTGATAGCAGGTACAGTGTCAGATGGTTGCAGGACTTATGGTGATCACTTCTTTAGGTATATAAATGTTGAATAACTATTGTGTACACTTGAAACTGATATAATATCGTATGTTAGCTATATTTTAATAAAACATTTTTTAAAAGCATAAGGCAAACTACATGAAGAAAAGGTTGATGCACCTGAAATATTTAACTTTGATATGAAATTTTAGGACAGATTTATGTATAAAAACATCAAAAAATGAATCATTAGCTTGGGAGAGGAAAAAAGGGAAATAGATTCAGAGAAGATATCTGGCAGATTTCAAATATATCTATATTTTATCTTTCAAAAATATGTATAACTTTATGGCAAAATGTTATTTTTTTACAAAGTTGATGCATTGATGTGAATTATGCTGTTTTCTATAATTTCTTCATTTTATGCTTAAATAGTTTATACTAAAAAAAAATAGAAGAATGTTTAAGAGACATGGCAGATAGAATGTGAGGGCCACCACATATAAAATAGGAGTTCTAGAAGGAAATGCTAGAGCATATAGACGAGTGATGTATTCAAAGAAATAATCACTGAACACTTGCTAAAATTTATGAAAGACATGAATCAAGATTTAAACACCCTCTCGTGAATTCTCACAAATATTCACTTCTCTTAAAGAGCAATTGAGCTTGTGTTGACATCTTTTGGGCTACAATTTGTATCAAAAGAATAAAAGTGGCTGGGCTAGGATGGAACAAATTTATTATGAAACTTGAATACCAACAATTCAATATTCTTATCTGCATGTCAGTTAACAAATAAAAATTAAGCCATTGGTGAAATTCCTTTTTCAAAGCACACTGTTCTATGTTATACAATATAAATGGCATTATTTTATAATATAATATATGGGATAGCAATCATTTTCTTCTGTGTGCTAGTAGATAATTGACTTCATTGTTAAACACTGATGGTCAAGGTATGATCCAGATTTTGGTATCTACACAATACATATAAGTTAGACAAGTATTTGATAATTTAGTTTACGTTTTGCTTATCACTGAAAACCCAGACTACATGAGAATAAACTTCTCCTTTTGTTAATTGGTTTTCTTTTTTGAGCCATAACATGGACCACGGCTTCCCAAACTATGACCCACAGGCCAAATCTGACCCATCATTTGTTAGTCCACCAGTTAACAACAGCTTTTTTATTTTTAAATGATTAAAAATATATTTTAAAGAGTAAATTTTCTGACATGTAAAAATTAGGTGAATTTTTAAATTCAGTATTCATACATAAAGTTTGCTTTTTTTTAACACAGGCACATTCATTTATGTATTATTTATTGCTACTTTGTTGCAGCAGAGACTGTAGGGAGTGCAAAGCCTAAAGTATTAACTCTCTGGCCATTTACAGAAAAGTTTGCTGATCCCCTGATATTGACTATAAATGTATGTCTCAAAATGCTCTAACTGATGTGCAGGAAGGAAAAAAGGTATATTGCAAATAATTTATACATTAATGCTGGTGTACACACTGCTTTATTCACAGAGAACAGTTATGTAGAAAATATGACATTCAATCATGATTTAGCACTGAATGAAATTGTGAAGATTATTAATAGTAATTTAATTGTGGTGATGACTATAGCTCCTTTCTTCATGTTATGTGAAGAATAATGCATAAATAAATGACTCTGCTGTTACATCCCACAGCTTTTTGGAGTTTTTGAAAGAAGAGATGAAATCAAAACACTTCACCATGATACCGAAAATGCCAGTAAAGATAGTATTTTCAGTTTTATGTTGTGTTATTCTAGTGAATTGCCAGGATCTAACAGTTCAAGACCAAAATCACACAAGTTTTTATGTTGAAAATACTGTGTAAATTTTCCTCAGGAGACAAAATTGTGGTTTAAATTATTGCATTGCTGAGTTTGCCTTTTTGCACGTGCTTTATTTTTTCGTTTTCATTCTTCAGAAAATGAAATCAATGATACACTATTGTGCAAACTTTGGCTCCACCTAAATGCTAAAACAAAACATAAGGAAATGCTCCAGAGCTAAATGAAACCTGCAGGTTTGACTGTATATGTGAAAGCAATCAACGTTAGGGATATTTATTGTTGCCGTTGTTGTTTTTTGTGTGATGACGCATTTACACATGTCCAACACAGTGGCAAAAGTCATCTTCAGTGAGCAATTGCTCTTTAACATCGAGGTTCTTGTTCAGTACAAACATGGAAAACTGATTGTCATAAAACAGTTGCTTGCGTTCTCAATGATACACAAATGTGATTTTCTAATCCAATTGAAATAGAGATCAAGATAAAAATTCCCCCAGATATGGAGCCTTCTACATTACCTTCACGAAGACTGTACACACTGTCATTCCTCTCCATAGTTTAAAATAAAGACTGTTAATGTTTTAAGTATTGTTCCCCTTTTTAAAATTGTGATAAATTCTTGGTTTTTGATCTGCCTAAAAATTGGCCTCTATGATTGTGGGGACAGAGCCCCAGAGAGCAGTTTCCAGGCTCTCGGCCTCATGTGGAAAGGTGCTGGCTCGGGTAGTAGATGGCCATCAGCTGTGGCTAGTTGGCCGTCAGCTGTAACCATTGAGCCATTGGCCACTAATATAACTGCCACAGTTATGTTGGGGAGTAGAGTCGAGGGGAGTCGAGAAGAGTAGATCAGTTGGCAGAAAGCGGACAGCAGGTAGCACGTCATGTGAATCCAGCCTCCAATGAGACTATAGTGATATGACTCCCCCATCTATGGCTCCGTGGGTGTTTCTTTTTGGCCTTATCATATCCTGCGTTCTTATGTGGGGAGCGGGAGCAGAGACCCCGCAGGCCGCCCCGTGTGACAATGATCATATGAACAATAATTAGAAAAAGATGTGGATTAATAAACACATTGATTTGGAGAAATAAGTTTCTTTCTTGGGCCTTAAAATAATATGTTTACTAAGATAGAAATCAAATTTGGGGACTGCATACTTCTCAGTGTTCATCACGTGTTCTCATCTCAATTGATTTCAACGGTCCAGAGGTAAGAACAGTCCTGTGTTTTCATTTGCTTTAAGCTAGTTAGGGCAATGACCTTCCCATCGGCTTCTATGAAGGCCTTTCTAAGGAGTACGTGCACATGAGTTCCAGATCCTCATTTCATACGTAGTATTTCCTAAAATTGTTCTGTCTGAAGCCATCCGTGGGGTTAAAGATTATGCTGGTTTTCCTTTCCCACTCCCTCTTCGTAATTGTTCTCCTGATTTACAAATGAAATGCTTCTCCCTGGCCCGTCCCTAGTCTTACCGTGGATAAGTGCCCTGATTTGAAAAACTTCGGGAACCTCCAGCCTTGGGACAGTTCAAAATATTGCTTAAGCAAGTGAAGGACTAACAGATGGGTAACAATCATTTTACAAATCAAGTAGTTTTCAATTTTTTTCTTACCACAAAATAGGAGGATCTATCTAATCCAGTCATCAACTAACAGATCATTAAAACATTTCTGATTATCAATCACTAAGTCACTTTTGGCATATCACACAGGAGGAGTTCAAGTTTGTCAGAGTAACAGACACAACGCTGATGCTGAATCCTATCTCATTCTAAAATAAATACATCCTTATCCATCTCATCCATACCTACATTTTAAATACAACTTCACTTTTCAGGTTTAATAATTAACAATGTTTATAATATATTCATAATAAATTAGTAATAACTAATAATTACAGTCACTTGAAAAATTTTAAAACTATATTTATATATATATATATATATATATATATATATATATAGTTGTTGTTGTTAGTTTGTTTTTTTCAGAGAAGTATGAGAGGGAGATCCAAAAAACCCTACAGGTTATATATATATATATATATATATATATATATATATATATGGAAAATGTATATATGTATGGAAATGGAATTTATATACAAGTTAAGAAGAAATTCAGGAAAAAATTTTCAATTACTAAAGAAAGCTTTCCATATAATTTTGTAGAGGTCAAAAAAGTGGTATTTAATTAATTAAATACAAAAAGAGGCCAGGCAGGGAAGAGGGGCACCACCCACAGAAATACACGTCCCTTGGGGTCCTCCCTCTCCTGCACCCCACCATATCATTTTTAAATGGACGGTGATGGGAATCAAATTGCTGTGGTATTTAGATTTCTTTGGCTATATGGAAAAGGTGATATAAATTTCATATTTAA
The DNA here is from genome assembly GCF_036562045.2 of Rhinolophus sinicus. Classification (NCBI taxonomy): domain Eukaryota; kingdom Metazoa; phylum Chordata; class Mammalia; order Chiroptera; family Rhinolophidae; genus Rhinolophus; species Rhinolophus sinicus. Next base: position 133,958,260 of record NC_133753.1, on the reverse strand, counting down.
ATGTCAATATTTAAAATACACGAGAAATTATATCCTTTGTTATAGCATAGAAAAATTATGTACTTATGTTGAGAATCTTTAGATATCAACTTAAACTGTTTGAGGCGATTCATAACTTTTGAAATTACTTTGGAAGTCTGAAAGCAAAAATTTTGCAGACACCTGTCAAAGGTGGTTCAGTTTAATGGGTGGGTTCATACTGCCCTCTGGTGGTTATAAGTGGTTAGAACACATAAAGTGCAAATTCGGACATAATGACATTTTGGAAATACAGGAATTCCATTTCCTTTTGTTGCACTGAATAAATAGCAACTTGTAGAGATGATTATATCTCTAATATAGTCACAAGTTTTATGAAATTTTAATGTAGTAAGAGGATTTTGAAAATTAGGGTTTTACAATGAATCAAAAAGCCAGCTTGTTCACCTTTAATTATTGTAACTTGGCATTGACCAAGCAAAAGATTTTTGCTTTCCAGAAACATCCAGACAGTACTAAAGAGTCCAGAGACATGACATGGATACTCCATTAACGGAATGAAAAATCGGCCCGTAGGGTCAGGTTGTTCTCAGTGCAATGGTGGAGGTTTAGTTTTGTGTAAATCTCCTCGTAGTGTCCTTTCTCCTTGGCCACCTCTGCCCCCAGGGACTCCATGCCCTGATGCTGTAAGTAACTAGGATGTCCATTATGGAGAGAGTGTGGCATAGTGGAAAGGGCAGGGGTTAATGAAATTGGAAAAATCTATATCTGAATTTTATCCCCACCGGTCACTAGCTGTGATCCGGGGGGAATCTTGGTCAGTTTCCACAACAGTAAAATGGTTAAAATAGTGGCCTAATAGGAGCCATGTAAAACCATAAAAGCACATAGATAAGGTGCTTAATAATAGCAACCAACTGTAATTATTGTTATTTTATACATTTGAAAGATAAGCAGGTCTGTCCATCTGGAGGATACAGAAGATAGTTCTCTCTCTCTCTCTCTCTCTCTCTCTCTCTCTGTGTGTGTGTGTGTGTGTGTGTGTGTATACACAAAGGGTACCACACACACACACACACACACACACACACACACGGTGCCAAAAAAAAAAGTATACATATTTTAAGAAAGGAAAATTGAATTAAAATTGTAATACTCAATATATACTGATAGCAAAAGATGAATACAAGTCACGTTTGACTTCTGCAATGACAAGAGGTGCTCAAAGTGGTTACCATCAGCGTCCGGACACTTCTGATTATGGCAAACCAGTGCTTGAGCAACGTTGACCAAAATGTCCACTTGTATACATTTTTTTGGCACCCTCAGTAATAGGAAAAATACTTTGGAACCCTCTGCGTTCTTAGAGTGAGAAAAGAGGTGACAGTTTCAAAAGATATCCTATATATGAGGAAAGTTCATTGCAATGGAGCAAAGGTATGCGGGGCCCAAGGAAAAGAAGAGAAAGGAATCTGCGAGTCTTACAGCAGCTAGTCACTAGTAAACCTCTATTCTTGCCCTCTTCTTTCTACAATAGCAAGACTATCTTGAATTCCATACTAAGTATAAATTATTTGTTAATCTAAATGCCAAAATTACTGAAGAAATATATACATGAGGTGGTGTTTTATTTTTGTTTGCGTGCATTATTTTCACATCATTTAGTTAGAATAAAACCATAATTAACTAGATTTCTATTTACAAGAAAATAAGTTAGAAACTGAGGTGAGGAGGAATGGTTTGAGGGAGGAAAATGAGTTGCTAAAAATTAAACAGCATTTGAGGTGCTAGAAGACAACCAGAATAAAACGTCCAATAAGCCTCTAAAAACAGCACTCTAGGGTTTGGGGAGGTCACCATTGACAATGGTGTGGAAACCATCCACTGCAACATAAAACACAAAGCATGAAAGTTGATGAGGTTGCCAAAGGAGAATGTGTGACAAGAAAAAGAAGAGCTTGGTGCATTTTTTAAGGGTTTCAAACCGAGAAAGAGGTCTAATATAAAGAGGTCTAAGATAAAACACCCACTATGTAGCAGGCACTATTGTTTGCCTCTCAGTAGCATTTTTCCTCTTTCATTCTTGTTTTCCAAGCCCCAGTTTATTCCATTTTGCCTCACTTCACTAAGGGAAGGGTGAGCTACTGCAGGCTCCAGGGGTAAATCCTTATTGATCTAAGCCAATCATTGTGCTCCGTTCCTCTTCCATCGACTGGTTTCAGCACATACACAGACGAAGTCTAACAATTAAGTTCATGAACTAGTTGCAATGATGTTGCTAACCTATTTATTTATTTTTTTACAGGACTTTATTGGGGTACAGTGTGTACTTCCAGACCTGTTTTCCAAGTCAAGTTGTTGTCCTTTCAATCTTAGTTGTGGAGGGCGCAGCTCAGCTCCAAGTCCAGTTGCCGTTTCTAGTTGCAGGGGGCACAGCCCACCATCCCTTGCAGGAGTTGAACCAGCAACCTTGTGGTTGAGAGGACGCGCTTCAACCAACTGAGCCATTCGGGAGGCAGCTCAGCTCAATGTGCCATGTTCAAGCTTAGTTGCACTGCCCACCATCCCTTGTGGGACTCGAGGAATCAAACTGGCAACCTTGTGGTTGAGAGCCCACTGGCCCATGTGGGAATCGAACTAGCAGCCTTAGGAGTTAGGAGCATGGAGCTCTAACCGCCTGAGCCACCAGGCCGGCCCTGCTAACCTATTTTGATATCAGAGGAATTATTCATTATGATTTTGTACCAACTGAACAAACAGTTAACCAAGCTTACTATTTGGAAGTGCTGAAAAGGCTGTGTGAAAAAGTTAGATGAAAATGACCTGAACTTTTTGCCAACAACTCATGGCTCTTGCATCACGACAATACACCAGCTCACACGACACTGCCTATGAGGGAGTTTTTAGCCAGTAAACAAATAACTGTGTTGAAAAAACCTCCCTACTTACCTGATCTGGCCGCCAATGACTTCTTTCTTTACCCGAAGATAAAGGAAATATCGAAAGGAAGACATTTTGATGACATTCAGGACATCAAGGGGAATACGACGACAGCTCTGATGGCTATTCCAGAAAAAGAGTTCCAAAGTTGCTTTGAAAGGTGGACTAGGCGCTGGCATCAGTGCATAGCTTCCCAAGGGGAGTACTTTGAAGGTGACCATAGTGATATTCAGCAATGAGGTGTGTAGCACTTTTTCTAGGATGAATTCATGTACTTAATTGTCAGACCTCGTATGTATACACAGTTCTGGCCAATGAATTATGAAGGGAAACCTGCTGTGGAGACTTCTAGGAAAGATATCTTTGCTGCTAATGAAAAACATGTGAGAAGAGGAGCTTCCAATATCCTGTGGGATGTTGCTCCTCTTTGAAGCGCAGCAGCCAGCTTGCAGTGAGGAAGGAAACCAGCTCAAAGATAGCGGAGGCGAAAGTGGGAGGCATCTGGGTTCTTGATTACGTCATTGAATTGTTGATTAACTACTCTAGAGATACGTACTTCAGGACTGTGGGAGAAAGCTTCATGTTCAAACCAGTTGAGTAAGAATTTCTGTTACTTTACTTGCAGCCCAACGTGCAAATTAATACATAAAATACAGTCAGTGTCTTAAAATCAAGGAGGGCAAGGATCATCGGTGTCAAAGTTCCCGATAATTCAACAAGAATAAGAAGAAAAAGAGTCATTAGTCTAGAACCAAACTGAAAGTGAAAAAATTAACATCTTTAATTTTGTTTAATCTGCATGTGGTATATTTAATGCATGTAGCTTAGAAGGGCATTTTAATCATACTTGAGTGAATAAATAAAATATTTTGTATCAGTCAGCGTTTAATCAGAAAAGAAGAAAAACTAGGAGATAGATGGTGGATGGATGGATAGATAGATAGATAGATAGATAGATAGATAGATAGATAGATAGGGAGACAGATAAAGTAAAGGGATTTGGTACAGGAATATGACCATATTGATGGTGGGAGCTGGTTAAGTCATTTGTATAAGGCTGTCGACCTCGCATCTGATGCTGCAGCTTGAAGTCCATGCAGCAGACATTTGGGAAAGGAAGATGCGGTGTAAAGTGAGAAAGAGCAAGAACAATCCCAAACTCACAAGCACAAGCTGGAGACCACAAGAACAGCCTGACAAATGTGTCAATTCTTGTTGCCTTTCACCTTAATGGAGTGAGTGTTCTGCAAGAACGAGGGCCCATCATTAAGCCCAGGAGTCAGAGAAGCTGACTCCAGGGGAGGCAGGGACTGTGCAGTCCTGGCCACTGCCACACACTAAGAGATGAGTCACCACCAGATAAGCGACAAGATGTATATCGCACAAATGGCTGCTTCTTCACTTCTGCCCTCCAAATCCCCCACAGAATTCTCCCTTGTGGCTCACCTTAACTGGCAATGTACAGGGAAGGGAATTCTGGGGAATCTAATATAGCGTAGCCAAACTGACACATTACAAAGTCACCAAAACTTGCCAGTCTCTTAAGAAAGACATAGAATCTATATCATCATGGTGTTACTTTTTTGTAATCTAACAGAATGGCCTTTGGAGAGAACATTTAAATATTTATATTCATCCTTACCAAACTCTTTTAATAGCATCTGCTTTGCAAAATACTTGTACTTGGTCGGGCATCCTATTTCAATTAGAAGTTATAAATAAGAGAGCTTATAAATAAGAAATTATAAATAAGAAGAATAAGTAAGAGTACACTGAACTGTATTCTGAACTTGGTGAATATGCAAATAGTGAGAATGCACAATCTGAAAGCTGTTGCTTTTACAGACCTATATTTCTTGCTATGATGGCAAGAAACTTCTACCAAAATGCCATCCTCTAGTTTCAATTTTGCCCAAATTGATCAAAAGTACTATTGTCCCCACCCAGATTTTAGTCCATAATGAGGGTCCTGTAGGAACAAAGTAATGTGAAAAATAATTCTTTAATATCTGAAAAACCTATTTTGCAAACACGTTTTCCTGTGTTATAATTGAACCAAAGAATCAGCAGCAAATAAATTATAGATGTGTTCAGAACTATATATTTAATAAAGGCAAAGGTAAGAAATATGTATTTACTACTGAGTTCACCAAGAATTAACCTGTATCCACATGAGTGGGTAAGTTTAACTCTTTGTGTCTCTATTTTCTTACATACTAAGTAAAATAAATAAAGAAAATTTTAAGATTAATTTCTGACTCTGATTCTATATAAATAAAGACCTCTAAATATATCTGTATATTTAGTCCCAAAATATTTAAGGAATATAAAATAAAACTATTTACAATATGAAAATACTTCCACTAATTGCTCTGACATTGGCATAAATATACTATAAACATATCATTGTAACAGATGCATTAACTATTTAATAACGATTTGCATAGACCAAAAAAGACATAAATCTAACCAGAGAAATTCTGCATCAAATATAGCACACATTTTTCTTTGTATATTTTTAATTTGTATTAATTACAAACCTTATGATCCAAATAAATAGATATATAAAGAAAAAAATGTATTTGCCTAAAGATACATAAATTTCCACATCAGCTCAGAACAGCAAAGAGGGTAGATTTGTCCTACTACATAGTAACACTCTTGTGATACAATAATAATAAGGCGTCAGACAAATGGAAGATTGAAACAAAATAGAAAGCACAAATTTGAACTCACATACATGAGTATACACAGAAATTTGAAATATGTCAAAGGTTATACAACAAATCAATAGGAATAGGAAAGACTGTTATCAGATAGTGTTAAGGAACAAGTTCACTGTATGGAGAACAATTCGCTTATATTCTTACCTAAAACCATAAACAGAGTAGCCTCCAAATTAATTAGAAATTTAAATGTGGAATCTATATAAAAATGAATAGAAAATAATATAGGAAAATATTTTGTGACCAAGTAGCAATTAAAGGACTTACTCAAAAAAGTACAGGCCATACAGCAAGGAAAAATAATGGATATGATTATCATTAAGAATTTTTGTTCAATAAAATATCTTTTACAATATTTTAAACCAATAAGGGACTAATTTCCTGGCATTCCAAAGGAGTCAGTAAGAATCAACAAGAAAAAGAGAGAAGCAATAGAAAAATAGACAAATTATATGAACAGGCAGAAGAAACTCAGAAGAAACACAGAAGAAACTCAAATGAATATGAGATATGAAGAGATGCTCAAACTCACTGCTAATCCAGAGAAATGCAAGCAAAAACAAAAATGAGAATTTTGAAAATAGCATATGAAAAGATGCTTAATACCCTATGTCATTGAGGGATTGCAAATTAAAATAACAATGATATCCCACTACACACCTATTAGAATAGCCAAAATCCAAAACACGGACAGCATCAAATGCTGGAGACACTACAGAGCAACAGAAACTCTCATTCATTGCTAATGGGAGTGGTACAGCGACTTTGGAAGATACTTTGGCAGTTTCTTACAAAACTAAACATACTATTACTATATGATCTCTGGTATTTACCCAAATGAGTTGAGAATTTATGTTCACACAAAACCCTGCACGTAAATGTTTATATGAAGGCTACATTCATAATCGTCCAAACATGGAAGCAACCAAGATATCCTTTGGTACATCAAGGGACAAGTAAACTGTTACACCTAGACAGTGGATTATTCTTCGGCACTAAAAAGAAATTAGATATCAAACCATGAAAAGATATGGAGGAAAATAAATGCATGTTACTAAGTGAAAGAGGCCAGTTGAGAAGGCTACATACTATATGATTCCAACTGTATGACACTCTGGAAACAGCAAAACTATGCAGATTTAAAAGCACCAATAGTTGTCAGGGGTTGGGGGAAAGAAGGAATGAATAGGCAGAGCATAGAGAAATTTTAGGGCAATGAAACTATTCTGTATGATATTGTAATGGTGAATACATTTTATTATACATTCGTCAAAGTCCTTAGAATATATACCACTAAGAGTGAATGCTAATGCAAATTATGGACTTTGAGTGATAATGATATATCAATGTAGGTTCATTGATCCTACAAGTCCAGGAAAGTGCAGAGTCCCAAACAAAATAAACCCAAACAGGCCCACAGGAAGACACATTATAATTAAAGTGGCAAGGGTTAAAGACAAAAAGAAAACCCTAAAGGCAGCAAGAGAAAGGCAACTAGTAACTTATAAGGGAGCTCCCATAAGATTGTCGGTTGATTTCTCAACAGAAACTTTGCAGACCAGAAGGGATTGGCACAAAATATTCAACATGATGAAAAGCAAGGATCTGCAACCAAGATTACTCTACCAAGCAAAGCTAGCATTTAAAATCAAAGGACAGATAAAGAGCTCCCCTGACAAGAAAAAAGCTAAAGGAGTTCATCACCAAACCAGTATTACAAGGATTATTAAAGGGGCTTCTTTAAGATGAAAAAGAAAAGATCAAAATTATGAATAGCAAAATGGCAATAGCTACCTATCTATCAACAATTACTTTCAATGTAAATGGATTAAACGTTCCACTCAAAGACATAGGAGGACTGAATGGATAAGAAAACAAGACCCTGGGGTGGCTGGATGGTTCAGTTGGTTAGAGTGCGAGCTCTGAACAGGGTTGCCGGTTCGATTCCCACATGGGCCAGTGACCTGCTCCCTCCACAACTAGATTGAAGACAATGAGCTGCTGCTGAGTTGCCAGAGGGGCAGCCAGATGGTTCAGTTGGTTAGAGCGCAAGCTCTCAACAACAAAGTTGCTGGTTCAATTCCCTCATGGGATGGTGGGCTGTGCCCTCTGAAACTAAGATTGAAAATGGCAACTGGATTTGAAGCTGAGCTGCGCCCTCCATAACTAGATTGAAGCACAACGACTTGGAACTGATGGGCCCTGAAGAAACACATTGTTCCCCAATATCCCCCAATTAGATTTAAAAAAAAGAAAGAAAACAAGATGCCTACATATGCTGCCATATGCTGCCTATAAGAGACTCACTTTAGATTGAAAGACACACACAGACAAAAAGTAAAGGGAAAAAAGATATTTCATGAACAAACAAACAAAAACTGGGGTAGCAATGCTTATACTAAACAAAATAGACTTTAAAACAAAGGCTATAACAAGAGACAAAGAAAGACCCAGTAATCCTACTTCCTGATATTTATCCGAAGAAACCCCAAATGCTACTTCAAGGGGACATGTGCATTCCTGTGTTCATTACATCATTGTTTACAATGGCCAAGATCTGGAGGCAGCCTGGGCATCTGTCAATGGAAAAATGGATAAAGAAGAGGGGGTACATATATACAATGGAATATTGCTCAGCCATGGAAGGGAAACTGTTCTTGCCACCTGCAGAGGCGTGGATTTACCTGGGGGCGGGGGGGATATTGTGCTGAGTGGAGTATGTCAGACAGAGAAAGACAGATGCAATGTGATTTCACTTACATGTGGAATCTAAAGAACAAAATAAACAAAACAGAAACCAACTCATAGATACAGAGAATATATTGATGGTTGCCAGATGGGAGGGAAGTTGGGGGAGAGTAAGAAAGGGAAGGGATTAAGAAGTACAGATTGCTTGTTACACAGTAGTCAAGGGGAAGTATCGTATAGCATGAGGAATATAGTCAATAATATTGTAATAACTATGAATGGTGCAGATGGGTACTAGTTTTGTTGGGGTGATAGATGGTAGGGGGTGGGGGGCAGGGTGAAAAAGTTGAAGGGATTAAGCAGTGCAAACTGATAGTTACAAAATAGTTATGGGGATGTGGGGTAAAGCATAGGGAATATAGTCGATAATATGGTAATAACTATGTATAGTGCCAGGTGCGTACTATAATAGTCAGGGGGATCATTTCTTAAATTATACAAATGTCTAGCCACTATGCTGTATACCTGAAATTAATATAATATTTAACGTCAACTGTAATTGAAAAATTTAAAAAGGGGGAAAAGGTGAAGGGGAATAAAAGGTCCAAATTCCCAGGTATAAAACAAGTAAGTCATGGGGATGTAATGTGCAGCATAGGAAATATAGTCAATAGTATTGTGATAGCATGGTACAGTGTCAGATGGTTGCTGGAATTATCATGGTGATCACTTCTTTACGTACATAAATGTTGAATAACTATCGTGTATGCCTGAAACTAATATAATATTGTATGTTAGCTATATTTTAATAAAAATCTTTAACAAAAAAAATTTTTATTTTGGCATAAGGATATATAGTCAACAGAACAGAATAGAATGTCCAGAAATAGACACACACAAGTGGTCAATTGATATTTTATAAAGAGGTCAAATAATTGAGGGAAAGCTTACACTTTTTAATAAAAGATGCTGGAGAAACTAGATATCCATAGAGGGGGAAAAAATGAACCCCAACTCTTACCTCACTTCATACAGAAAAATCAACTTGAAATGGAACCGTGACCTACATATAAGAGCTAAAACTATAACTCTTCCAGAGAAAAAACACAAGAAAATCTTTGTGAACTTAAGGCAGACAAAGGTTTCTTAGTAGATGGGATACAAAATGTATGGAATATTAAGGGGGAAAAAAAAAAGGAAAATGGACTTGATAAAAATCTAAAACTTTTGCTCTTTGAAAATTACTGTTAAGAAAAAATAACGCCAATTATTTGGAGAAAATATTTGTATACATATATATGATAAAGAATAGGTATTCAGAACACTAAAATGCTTATGGAGGATATTGATAATGGAGGAGGCTGAGCATGCGTGGGGGCAGGGAGTCTATAGGAAATCTCTGCAGCTTCTACTCCATTTTGTCGTAAACCTAAAACTGCTCTAAAAAAATGAAATCCTTTAAAAAATACAACAGAAACAAAAAAGCTTATAACTCAATAACAAGAAAACAAACCACCCAATTACAAAATGGGCAAAAGATTTGATAGGTACTTCACATAAGACACATAAATGGCCAAAAAAATACATGAAGAGAAATTAATATCATTAGTCACAAATAACATGCAAATAAAGCCATAATGTGGCTGCATTACACAACTATTATGATAACTTTTAAAAAACTGACAATAGCCAGCACTGGCAAGAATGAAAAACAACTGGAAATTTTGTATGTTGCAAAATAGTATGGCTATTTCTGGCAACAGTTTGGCAGTTATTTTTCTTTTTTCTTTTCTTTTGATTAAAGTTTATTGGGGTAACAAATGGGTAGTAAAGTTACATAGGTTTCAAGTGTACAATTCTGTAACACATCATCTGTATATCACATTTTGTGTTCACCACCCAGTCAGTTCTCCTTCCATCACCATCTATTTGATCCCGTTTCTTTAAAAACTCAGTAAGTATTTACTATACGACTCTGCAATTCTTTCCCAAAGTATTTACTCAAGAAAACAAAACATGCACAAAACAAATTGTAAAGGAATGTTCTTAGAAGTTTTATTCATATTAGCTAAAAACTGGAAACCAGTGAGTAGCATATCCACACAATGGAAAATCACACAGCAATAAAAAAGGAATGAATTATGGATATAGACAACAACATGAACTAATCTTAAAAACACTATGTTGAGCAAAAGAAGTCAGACAAAAGAGTGCATACTGTATGATTTCATTAATTTACTTATTAAACTAGTTAGATAAATCTAATTTGTAGTAATTTAAAGCAGATCAGTAAGTGGTTTCCTGGGCCACAGTTTAAATATGAGGATTGTCTGTGAAGGGCACAATGAAAACTTCTGGGGTGATGGAAATAGTCTACATCATAATTATGTCAGTGTATGCACTTTTCAGATCTCACCAAACTGTACATGTAGAGTGCATGCAATTTATTATATAGTAAAGTTGAGTAAAAAAAAATCCACCCATTTGAGAGTTTCCCTTTTAGGATGTAAATAACGAAGATAACATTCCTCTTATCCGTTAACAAGAAAAAGATGGTTAATCTAAATAATCATCATTTTCCTTGAACCTGTCAGAGAGCAGAGGTCACCATGCAACCAAGCGAGCTAAATTCTACAGAATGACAAGACTCTCCAAAAGCTGATATACATGAACCATATACTATATTTGACATAGTATGACAGGAAGAGAGAGGGCACAAAGAAGGTAAGAATAAATCAGTTAAATTTTAATAAATTCTTAAAGGCTGACTGTGGGCTGGTGCTGTAATTTGCAAATGCAGTGAAAACACAGGAGTGTTGCAGGAAAATTTAAATTTTCAAGGGAAACACAGTAATAATGTCCACTGGTAAAAAACAACTTAAGTACCAGCCTGAGATAATTCAGTTTCATCATTAGATTCTTTTACAACACAAAGCTATCTTTTGATGTTTGATAAAATCAAGTACTGTGAGAAAAACAGGTAATGAGGATGGCAGTCTCCAATCTGATTCCATGATTTAGGAAGTTGCACACATCACATGAATAAGTACTTATGGTTCTTTCATGAATAAAAAACAAATTATCATTTTTCTTTTAATTCTCAGAAAACTGTTAGAATGGAACTTCTTTAAGAAGATAAAGGTCATCTACAAAAAAACCTACAGCTAATACCATACTCAGTGGTGAAAGATTGAATTCTTATCTCCCCCCACCCCAGACAGGAATAAAGACACTCATTCTTATCAACGTATTACATTAAGGCAAGAAGAAAAGGCAGAAAGATTGTGAAGATAAAAATAAAACTTTTTTCATAGAAGATATGTTACGCTATGTAGAAAATCTCAAAGAATCTGGAACAAATTATTAGAACTCAGTAAGTATAGCAAGGTCACAGAATAGCGGTCAAATCTAAATATCAGTGAACATTTAAAAATTGAAATTAAAAATAATTTATAATAGCAGGAAAATATGAACTACTAAGGGGTAAATGCAACAATATATGTGCAAGATTCATTCAATGAAGAAAACCACAGCACACTGATGAGGGAAATTAAAGACCTAAATAATGGAGATACATGCTGTGGCCATAGACCAGAAGTTTCAATATTGTTAAACTGTCAATATTCTCCAAATTGATTATAGGTTCAGTATAACCTCAATCAAACTCTCAGCAGGATTTCTGGTAGGAATTGACAAGTTGATCCTAAAATGTATGTGGAAAAGCAAAGGAATTTAGAAGGACCAAACAAATTTGAAAAATAAAATTTAGAACTCATATTACCCAATTTCATCTACCCATACTACTTAATTTAGTATAAAGTACAGTAATCAAGATAGTTTGCATTGACACGGGGACAGAAATATAAATTAATAGGACAGAATACGGAGCCCAGAAATAAACCCACACATATAGACAACTGATTTTCAAAAAGGTGAAATAGAAACTCAGTGGAAAAGAATAGTCTTTTCAACAAATGGTGCTGGAAAAATTAGATATACATATCCAAAATACAAAAACAAAAACAAACCCCCCCCCACACACAACTTTGATCCGTACTTCACACTATATACAAAAACCATAGACTTAAATTCAATTCCTAAAAATGTAATCCTTCTAGAAAAAAACACGAGAAAAATCTTTGTGACCTCAAGTAAGGCAAAGATTTCTACACACAAAAAAATGAACCATAAGAGAAAAAAACGGATAAAGTGGAATTTATAAAAAATTTAAAAATTCTACATTTCAAAAGACACCTTTAAGAAAATGAAAAGACAAGCATAGCCTTAGAGAAAATGTTTGCAGTTAATCTAATAGATGACTTGTATGAACAATTCTATTTTATAAAATTGGAAAAAATTTAAGATACTTTACCAGAGAGAAGGATGTCAAACAAACACATGAAAAGATGTTGACTATCAATAGTCATTAGGGAAATGCAAATTAAGTTACTACACACCTATCAGAATGGCTAAAATGGAAAAAACCTCCAATACAAAATGCACATGGATGCAGGGTAATAAAAACTCTCATCTGTAATTGGTGGGAAAGTAACATGGTATACCCACTTTGGAAAACAGTTTGGTAGTTTTTATAAAGTAAAACTTTATTATACAATCTAGCACTCCAACTCCAAAATATTTACCGAAGAAAAATTAAAATGTCTACCCAGAGACCTGTACTTGAAATGTTTATAGTATCCTTATTCATAATAGCCAAAAGATTGGAAACTCAGTTGGTGAACGGATAATCAAATTGTAGTATATCTAACACCAAGACTACTACTAAGAAATAAAAAGGAATAAACTAATAATAAATGCAAGAAAAAGATGAATCTCAAAAACATAATGCTAAGTAAAAGGCAGGCTCAAAATCCTAAATTCTGTATGATTCCTTTCATATAACATTATGGAAAAAGTAAAACACTACGGACAAATCAGTAGTTGCCATCAGATAGATTGGAAATATTTGGCATCTTAAGTACATTGGTGGTTGCATAACTGTATAATGTCGAAGTTCACCATACTGTATACCTGAAGTGGATGAATTTACCTTATGTAAATATGACTTAAATTTTTAAAATGGGAGAGTATATTTTGCTATTTCACTTTAAAAACATTGGAGATGCAACATATTTCTCTTACACTACAGCATCTTTACAAGTTGTCTTTTCTTCACTTGGAAATAGGAAGATAGTGTATCATGCTATCTAAAAACATATTTTTTTACAAAAGATAAAATACAAAACATTTTGTATTTTCCTATTACATACCACATCTCTGAATCTCTTCACAAAGTATACTTCCTAAGTAGCCATAAATTACAGAAACCAATTTTTCATTGATACGAAGTATAAATGTATTATCTGTAACTGTAATTAATCTCTACTATTCAAGTCAATAAAATAAATATTAAAATCATATTACTTAGGGCCTTCCTCTGCTAGTTTTAATTCCTAGACTTCGGTGTTTCTCTGTTTCTCAGGTACCTCAGGTGATTCTTACTAGTCAAGTTTAAAAACTGGAAGATAGTAAATAGACTCTACTAATAGTGATACTATTGATAAGGCATACAAAACTTTCCAATAACATTAACAAATCAGGTTAACAATGGCAAGACAAAAAATTTGGTAATGCAGGCCATTTATGGGACATAGCATTCCTGGGAAAGATACCAAAATAATGAAAAAATAAAATGCAATTGGTATCAGCACTGTTTTAGTTAACTGGGGATAAAGCTGTGAACATAAACCAGTCCTTGCCCTAATGAAGCATACATTCTAGTGAGGAAGCAGTCAGTAATGAATGAAAAAAATAAAGACAAGTATTGGTAAGTGCTAGAATAAAAAGCAAGATAAGAAATATAAAAATGATAGGGGCGTGAGTACTCCTAACCACTTTCGGCTTGGTACTGCCTGATTGGAATCAACTTTTGTTCAAATAAACTCTTAAAAATTTTAATATGCCTCAATTTATCTTTTAACAGTTCTAGTGTCAGAAGAGGAAACCAAACTAGACTCTCTTCTCCCCCCAACCCCCCAAGAGCAATAAACAACCAGGCAAAGGTAACTGCTGAGCCATTTGAGCTCGCTGCTTTCTCGCTGCCTCTGGAGACGGTTGGTGGATAAATGCCTCTTGAATCCTGGATGCTAGCTCCACGCTTTTGTATTATGAGTTTTCAGACCTTGAGCATTTCTTTTTCCAGGCAGAAACTGGAAATGGGCTGTAGTCAGACTGGGTCCAGGGTCAGACTGTGTCCGACTTAAGCTGAACTGGGTCCTGTGTGAGGCTTCAGGTAAATAAAACCCTGTGTTATGGCTCAACAAGCAGGTTAACCTTATAAGATTATCTGTGATTACAGTGGCCACGGTGATGAACTTTTAACCTAGAACTGTTAATTAAACAAGAAGGCTATTAGACTAAGGTGGTTCAAATGTCATGGAGGCCTATGTAAGCAAACCAAAATCTGAACCTGTAAATGCCTCAAGGTTACAACGTCTATACACTAAGGACAACCAATCACTAACAGCTAACTAACTATAACTAGGCTTTTAAGTTTAGCCAATCAATAATTTCCTTGCTTTGCTTAGACCTTTTCTCTATAAAAGTCTCTCCCTGAGCTTGTTGGTGGAGCACTCCTAATCACTTCTGGTTTGACTTTGCCTAATTCTAATGGATTTTTGCCCAAATAAACTCTTAAAATTAAAAAAGAAAAAAAGAAAAAAGATAGGGGCAAGATGGTAATTTGGAGAACTGAGATGACATTTGAGTGGGGACCTCAATTAAGTGAGGGAACGAGCTTTCTACAAATCAGGGATGAAAGCATTCTTGATGGAAGGAACAATACTAAGACCCGGAAGTGTTTTTTGGTGTATTCTAAGACCAATGGGAGTAGCATAAAGGAGGCGAGAACAGAAGTACCTGGGGGAAAGCGTCATAGATTAGAGAGCTATGAACATGAATCCAGTCACTTATCAAAAAGACTATGGAACACTGCAAGTTTTTTTTTTTTAATGTCATTGGTGAGGAAGTGTTGAGTCTGGTTTTAAAATTTTAAGATTAGATACCTATTAGACACTAAATGGAGATGAGTTCAGGGGAGTGACTGAAGCTGAAGATTTTCCACAAATGGAAAAAAAAAAATAGTAAAGCTGTTGAGACAGAAGACAGAAATCAAATGTCATATGTGCAATACCATAGAAATTCTAGAAAGTAAAAAGAACCGGGCAAAGGCAAAACCTGAGCAAAGACTCAGTACAGTGCAACTGCTTGAACACAAGGCAAAGATTTAAAAAGAAAAAAACAAGTAAAAATGCCAGTGCAGTTACACAGTTCATTCTACACATGGGAAACTTAATAGTTGTCTACATTAATGAAATTACAATGCAACCCACACTTCTGCCAGATAAAGCATATCATGAATGCAATCAATATCCTTAGCTCATTTAATAGAATCATTATGAGTTGTTGTTTTTCCTGTTTACACCTCTTTAATGTTTAGATCAAGACTTAAATGTAGAGTGGGGCATGACATTAAGAGCATCTCATTCATTTGGGACTTTGAACTACTAATCCTGTTTTAAATATATATATTTTTTAAACTGAAGGACAAGGTGGCTAATGGTCTTTTAGGATAGAAAATCTGACACATGAAGCCCCATCAGAGAATTTATATAGATCCTTAAAAAAAATCTGAAAAGTATTTTTTTAAATCCTACTTTACCAAGAAATCTCACCTTTCATTCTTGGACATGGCTATCATTTCCTATCCCTAGGTTTTTATAAAGAGTCCAAAGATTTTCTGTAATAAAATCAACATACTAGGTTCAAACAAACAAAAAAGTAAAGCATAGTGTTCTACAAAATCACTATAGCTAATGCCAGGTGAAAATAGAATTTCAATTGAGCTGTTTTCTTTTAAATATTTTAAGTTACATACCTTAAGAATTTTAACACAATTTTTTTATGTTTTTGTCCCAAGATTTTTGTTGTTGCACTACTGCCTAGTGCCTCCCCTCAACATGCTCCACCCATCACAAATCTTGCAAAAAGTGCTGCAATAATATGTAAATTTTGTATTTTTAAATGGAGTCTTAAATTTAAGTAATCTGTTTGAGGTAGCTAGATTAATATACTTAAATATATCAATTCTGAGATATTTTAAATTATCTTTTGTTATTTGCTAAAAAATAAACTACTCAAAATTTTAACAATAAGCCACATTTACCAGTTCACACTTGAGTTTCACATGAAGCTGGGATAGAAAAAACAAAATCCCGTATTTAAAGATTAGCTGCTTTTCCATCCTTCTCCCTCAACCCCCGCCCCCCAAAGCTATCATAATTATATAAACCTATGGAAGTTACGTATGGTCCAAAGGTCTTTCTAATCAGGAAGAGTAATGCAGTGTAAAGACAAGAATTATGCCATTTACCCCACTACATGTTCCTCATAAATCTAAGAAAATGTAATCTGTGTAAATCAGCATATAATATACACAGCCCTTTCATTAACTACAAAAACAGATTACAAAAGGAATACTATCACATGTGTAATCTATTACATTGTATACAACTAACGGGTCTAATTTTATTAAGCCACTCACTCGAAAATTAGTGAATGAATCATTCGCACTCGTTTTCCACAGCTTTTCAGTCTGAAAATTATTTCTAACATATCCTAAAAAATATATTATCTTTATAAGCAAACAGGCCATTGCTTTTAGTAAGAATCATTTATTGTATATTATTAAAGTGGAGGGTTAATTGGTACAGTACTATGCATAATCTCTCATCCTTGAAAAATTAAACACAAATGGATAAAAAAAGCAAAGCAGAATGAGCATGTAAAAGACAAAAATTAAGCATATTTTATAGAGAATGTTCTGTTATATATATGTACTTATGTTCTTCTCCGTTGTGTCATAACTTTATGGCTTGTTCCTTTTCTATTTAATTGCTGACTTCTTACAAATAATGAACATATTTTCCATCAATTAATAAATGTTACATACAGTTTTCGATTTTTCATTCAACTCATTAGTTGACTGAAACATACAACTAAATGTAGCATTGTTAAGAAAGTTAGAGCCCATTCCATTGTCTCAAAAAATGTAATACTGTTCTCTTATAATTTGCACAATAGGATATAATGCAAATATCCCAGCTAGAAAGTGATGAAATGTCAGCCCTGATCTGTTTTTTGGGTTAATTTTTTTGAGCATTACAATTTTTGTTGTTAAATGTTATCTTGTGGAATAAAATAATTATTCTAAATGTGAAAAAGCTTAAAAATTATGTACTGGTACTAAATTATTTTATCATTTTTATACTTAACTATAAATTAGATATTCTAAAATTGACTTATTCCTCATGTTATCTGATATACCAGGAAAAAACAGATCACCATTCTTCATGGTAACTACTGAAAGGAGGAATCACTGCTTAAAACAAACAAAAAAATGGAAACAAAGCTTTGTTTTGTACCCAAAGAGTACATTTTAGACCTAATCGGATAAAAGGAAAATATTTTAAAAAATACATCTATAAACAAATTTCTGTCGATTGCTTCCAAAGCTAAATCAATAGGGACACATTTAAGAATATTATTGAAACATATCAATATATTTATCAGTTACGATTCAAATTTGTTATATCACAGCACACATCCAAGAATGTATGCTACATGAGTCAAAAATTCCCACTGAACATAACAAAATAAAAATCTGTGAATAAATATAAGGCATTCTAAAATAATATCTGCAGAAAACCAGAGTCCAACAAAAATTTCTATGATCTAAATTTTACTTCATAGATTCATATAGTCTTCAAAATAGATTTAGTTGTAGTGCTACACATTATTAACTATATTCAACTGCTTACCAAAATATCCTTTTGCTGGCAGCTAAATGTTTACTACTTAAAAAAAAAAAAGTTAAGTGCTTGAGGGAATAAGAATGCAGCAGAAAATTACAGGAGCCCACATATCCTTTTTCTTAAATTTAATTTGTCATATATAAGGTTTTTATATACAATCAGTGTGCATTGTAACAGTTTATATTAAAAGTCAATCAAGTTTATCTAAAATGTTACCTGGCTGCATAGCACATTTGACATTATTGCCCACATGGAAAGGGAAAACAAATGGATTTACAATAACTTTTGGCTGTTTTGGATTCTGAAAAGTGTTCATACACCTACCCTTTTAAACCAAATGCATCTGAAAATGTTTCCAGAGCATGCAGTTTAGATTTGACATATTATCTCACCACTTTGTTACTACAAACACAATATTGACTAAAAAAGAAAAAAAGAGAAAGAAATAACATGTATCTAATAAAATAGTCAATATAAAAAGAGGACTAATGGAATTAAGTGGCCCCTTTCCCCATTTTTTACATTCTAAACAATGATTCCATCAAGACAAATCATTAAAAAGTGTTATTACACTGATTTTCTTTTTTTTAAAAATGATAAGAAGGCCTGAGTTGGTAGGGAAAGGAACAGTCAAAAAAAGCCTGAGAAGGGAAAGGAAGTAAGGAAAGCTCATTTAATCCATTTACAATAATTTACAGTCATTTTTTTGTGTGTATGTAAAAAGGCATAATAATAGATCACAAACAGGAAATTCCTGGCTATTTTACAGATATAAGTACAGAATTTAAATATTCAAGCTTGTGATGAAAAGCGGCAAGGTGGTCGCAGTGTACAATGTAAACAAGTAGCTTTGGAAAGTGAACAAAGTCCTTGAGTGTTTTTTCTTTATCAAGAAAAGAACTCTCTTTCATTCCTTCCTGAAACATGATCACAGGTCAGAGTAAAGTTCATATACAAACATAATTTAAATGGAGGTCAGTCTAAAATCACTGACTTAAAAAGTTTCATCCAGCCTATATGGAAGGGCAGTGTTGAGGTCCCTGTAATAGTAAACATTTTCCATTTCTTTAAAAAAGAAAAAAAAAAAAAAAAGCACTACAATATTTGTAGTACAGTGCAGCATAATCCTTAAATATAAAAATATTTTCTCTTCTGTTGGGATAATAGACCTTGCATCCTGGAAAGAAGTAACAATACTGCTACTGATAGAAGATCTGTTTATATCTTTCAAGTCATGTAAGGCAATTACTGTGTTGGTTTATGATATATGGCTAAAAGAAAAGTCCAGAAAGACAAAAATAGCAGTTTTTGTTATGTTTTCCGACCACTCCAGGTATGCTCAGGTGTACTTTTGTGTTCAGCTGAGTGTTCAAATGGAGACCTGGAGCCATAAGGAGGCCTCTGATCTAGTGGTGATCTCGGCCCACTACTGGAAGCTCTGTGGTCCATTTGCCAATCTGAGTGATATCTATAATCCCTGGAAGATTTATGGTGTGTATATTCAGAACTTGACCGATGATCTGAATGAGAACGGTGATCAGAATGAGAACGATGATCAGAATGAGATCTATCTTTCAAACTTGCTTCCAAATTTGACCTGTGATCTCTACTCCTGTGATCATCCAGTTTTCTGTGTTTCTCTCTATCACTGTAATATCTAATAAAAAAGAAATTAGGAATTTTAGTTACATTATGAGTGCAAATTAAATGTTTCCAAATAAAATCTAATTAAAAAATAAAACACAAAAAGACTTTAAAGCATACTTTTAATTGTATAGAAGCTCAGTGCTTCATTATAAAACTTCATAAAGTGAGCTTAAATCACTGGTAATATCTCTGCATGCCTTTGGAAAAATCACTTGATTCATTAAACTAAAGTGAACCATACAGAGCACCTGAGATAGCATCTAATTTCACATGCCCATTTATATTGGTTGTTAAAACTTCTTATTTTATGCATCATTTGTATTAATGCATCTTAATTACGTGGAAGTTGGAATTAAGATAACTACAACTATCTAGAATACCCTTGAAATCAGGTCCTTTTTATGAGCCTGTAAACAGAAAAAAAAAGAAAAAGAAAAAAAAAACCTCTAAAATGCAGTTTATGAAATAATTTGTAAAAGAGAAACTTAATTGGTTTAGTGATGCCTTTTAAAAGCTTTCCTTAGGTTTGATTAGTTATATAATAAGACTTAACACATGAGTCTTTATTGCAATGCTCCATACATAAATGTGGCAGTCTACTAAAAAAATAAATAATTATGAGTTTAATGAAAAGACATATCTAAAATGGTTGCCTTTTCAAATAAAATACATTGAACATAATTTAATGTTTTTTGGTTCATGAAAGGTCGTTCTCATAAACAATATAAATTAGTTCTATAAACCTGTGAAATTGTAAATATTTACTACTATAAATAACGCTTTTTCTTTTCATTTTGTGCCCGTTTCTAATTTTAAGAGCCATTCTACAATTGATGTGTTTATAATGTGACAGTGCTTCTCAGAGAAAAATTACGAAATGAGCATAACTAAAATACAAAGAAAGTCTAATTTATTTCTGATCTTTTATTCTTTTTATTTTGATTTTAGTAATCATCATTAACTAATGAAAATATTCCTTTACTAATAAAATAAAATGTATTCTGTTGTTGTTACATTCAGGTTGTTACTGTTTAAAGCCTTCAAAAAATAAAACCCCAAAACAATAATAAACAAAGGAGGACGTGAACAAGCAAAATTTCAAAACTGATTGTCAAGTTTACCTGCTGTCTTGCTTGTAGTGATCCCAATCACGATGATCTTTACCATTACTAAAAGAAGAATAGGGTCTTTTCCTAGAGTCACTCTTTTTGTAAGAATCTCCCTGATGTCGGTCTTTATGATGATCATGATACTGAGATAAGTGTCTATCAGATGAGTAACTGTCCCTGCTGCTATCATCGTGATTTGTATTCTCTTTTAATCTTTCCACATCTGTTAGATAAAAGAATCCAACTTTTGTTAATGACTTAAAAAAATACATGGTAAACAAAAGTAACTTTGCTCTTAGATTACAAGAACTCTTGTGTCAACTCCACCTAAACACAATCAGTTCCCAAATACAGGCAGTTAAAGCCTTTATAAATGGTCTATAAAAGCAGTACTACGGCTTACAAAAGGGTCACTTTATTCTGAAATGTGAAAAAATCACAACTGAAAAATATAAGGCCCATTTCCTGCTCAGACAGACTATACTTTTGTGATTCTTGTACAGAAAGGATGCATTATTGCATTATAGATTTATTTTATTTATCATTTTAACAATTATTCTACAATTTTTGGAAACTGGTAAAAGGCTGATTTATGGAAAAGTTAATAATAAGCAAAAAAGGATTATTGAAGATAATAGATACAATAATGTGGGTATAATAATCTCGATATAATAATAATGTGGGTATGTGTTACCTAAAACAAACCCAAGAAAGGGAAACAATTTAAAAATTTACTTTCCAAAATAATTAGTAGGATTGACTTACCTGGATTTCTAATCACTTGAGCATTCAAGTTGCTGTTCTGGTCATTATTTTGCTAAAATAAATGTACATATGTAAGAATCTTTTAAGTGGCTTCAAATATTTTTACAAAACAGGAAAAAAACAAACAAAAAAAAACCTAAAAAGAAAATCTTGAGACTGAAAGAAGTCCTTAAGTAAGATATTAGAATGTATAAATGTCGCATTTTGCAGATACCTTTTTTGAAGTATAAAGTATTTGTCCCATGACTTTTAGAAAGAATTGATTTTGAAATAATTTTAGACTTAACAGAAAAGCTGCAAAAACAGTATTGAGAATTCCCATATGCCTTTCATCCAGCTTCCTAATATTAATAACTTCTATAACCATGATATAATGATCAAAACTAAGTAGTTAACATTGGTACAACACTATTAACTTGACTACAGACTGCATTCAGATTTCACATTTTTCCACTAAGGTCCTTTTTCTGTTCCAGGATCCAATCTGGAACTCCATATTACACTTAGTTTTCACGTCTAACTTAGTTTCCTTCTACATGGGACCGCTTCTTAGTTTTTTCTTGTCTTCCATGATCTTGATGAAGAGTATTAGACAAGTTATTGTGTAGAATATCTCTCAATTGTGGTTTGTCTGGTATTTTCTCATAAACAGATTGAGGTTATGCATTTTGCCAAGAATTCCACAGAAGTGATGTACCTCTCTCAGTGCATCATATCAGGGGATTCAAAATGTCATCAACATGTCTTACTTATTACTAGTGATGTTACCCTTGATTGCTTGTTTATAATGATGTCAGGCAGGTTTCTTTTCTAAAAAGTTATTATTTCTCTTTGTAATTAATAAACATCTTGGATCAGAGACTTTTAGACTATGCCAGTATCTTGTGTTCTGGTCCACTAATTTTTGCTTCCCTCACAGGATCTTACCTGCAAGTTTTTATTGTGGTGCTCTAATGGTAATTTTCTATTTCCTTCTTTCTACATTTACTAATTGAATTCTTATTAAGGAAGGCTGTCTCAGTTTTAACTATATAAATTAAAGGAAAAAGTAAATTAAAGGAAAAAAATGATGTGTTAATTTACCTGAGATTCCTGCCGTTTTTTAATAGCATGCTTATATAATTTATGTAATTTTCTTGCATCAAACTCAGTAAACTTAGATACAAAGATCCACAGGTTTCTAGAAGAAGAAAAGGCAAATTAATCTGATGGAGGAAAATATTTAGCTTTTTCATGGAACCCCCGCCCTCTAGACAGAAAAACACATACACATACTTAGCCCTCTATGGAATAAAGTCTAAGGAGATTATTTCTAATGTTTTAAAAAACTTCATATATCGATAAAACTATAAATGAAACTAAATATTAAGTTTTACCTCTCTTTCAAATCCCTTCATTTAATAATCTTTGGAGTGAAAAGTGGTAATCAATCCTAATTTGAAACCAAAGATATAAATTTACAAATCAGGAAGGAAATCAATGTGATTCTGATTAGATATGAAAGGAACAAGCTATGTTAGTAGTTTGAGTAAAGATGCTATCAGATAATGTGGATTTAGCTTGTGAAAGAAGGGTCCTAAATAATGCATTAAAAAGCAACTGTCATTTTATACTAGTGATGTAATCATCATGAGAAGAACATGACCAGACACTACAAATCAGGTACAACATGGTGTCTTTAGGCCTCGCTTCCCATCCCAAGGTCAGCATTAGTAGGTTAATCAGAGTCCTCTTTCATAAGTTCAGTCGCAGCCTACGAATAATACTTCTCAATACAGCTTCCTCAGCATCCATTCATAATCAATGACATTGGAGTTGAAGTCTATCTGCCATCACTGAAATAGTAATGGCTTCACAAATTCACATTTTCTTAAATGATTAGGTTTTTCAGTAGATATGTTAGAACATGATTTTGATGAAATTTTGCTTATATAATAAACAGGGTAGAGAAATTACTAATTAGCCAGTGACTGACTTTAGCAAACTACCCAACATCAACATCTTTAATGAGTCAAGAAATAGATTTTAATGGATTAAAAAAATAAATAAACCTCTGTGTATGAACAATGGCTTCCCAAAAGAAACCCATCTTTCAGTGACATGGATGGAAAATACAAGGTCCAAGAACAAAAATTCTTAGCTGGAAAATAACTTTTTATTCTGTTTTAAAGAAGAAACGATATTACACAGAAACATTTATTAGGTTGTTGCAAAAGTAATTCTGGTTTAAAAGGTTAAAAATAATTGCAAAACCCGCAATTACTTTTGCACCAACCTAATAATTTTGGGGTTTCTTAATGGCTGAGACATATTTCTCTCAAATATCAAGCATCTATTGCTTATCACTACAAAGCATACATTAAGTTATAAAGCCTTGAATGAGATACTATTGATAGCCAGGTACTTTATACAGTTTTTGTATTTTCGAAGCTCTTTTTTATTATTTAATTCCACAAATAACCTACCTTAATGTAGGTACAGTAAATATAAAAGTCAGTTTTCAAAGTAAACAAGCACATGAAGTACTGAGGCTAAGTGACTTGCCTGAACTCATACACAGATAGGTAAGGCTAGAAGATAGGGCTCCTAATTCTCTTCCCACCAAGATTAGTAATTCCTTGGCAGCCGGTTGGCTCAGTTGGTTAGAGCGTCAATCAACCAGACTGAAAACGACGACTTGACTTGGAGCTGACGGTTCAAATTTTGGAACCCATTAAGTCTATGACTTATACATTAACTGCAAAATTATCCAAGCACATGTGCATACAGAGATGGACATCTGGAGACTTTTCTAGAAACATTTTTATCAGTGTTAAGTCAATTGTGGCTTTCTCAAGTGTTTTCTTCTCTTTCTTTGTTTTATTAATTATAAATTACCATTAGTATTACTAATTTAGTTTGTGAAGGTTGTTTGCTTAACTGTAGCATATAGCAACACTTATTCTTTATCAATATTTTGGCCTACAGTTTTACAAAAAAGAGACTGTAAAGGAATGCATTGCAACTTAAAAAGTAGCAATTCCCCTTATATTTAATGTACATATATGTGCATAATACTTTCAATATTTGCTTTATAGCGATACTTTATAGTCTGTAAAATTGGGCTATTTAAATAAATCGCAGTATATTAAGATATCAAGACTAATATTAGCAGGGTATTTTAAACTAAGGAACCTTCACAATACATATGCATAGATTATTTTTTTCCAAATCATGAACATTTTCAAACATACATCAAAGACGAAAGAATTTTACAATGATCACCCATATACCTACTACCTAGATTCAATTATTAACATTTTAGTATGTTTGCATTACATATAATTTTATACATCCATCCCTGTCAATCTAGTTTTTGTTTGATGCATTTCAAAGAAAAATGCAGACATTAGGACATCTCCCTCTAAATACTTCAGAATGCATATCATTAACTGGTCAATACCTGTTTAGTTATTTCTTTTAAAATAAAATTTCCATACAATAGAATCCATAATTTTTAAGTTTACACTTGCTGTGTTTTACAAATTAATATACTGTATAAATGAAAAGCTAATCAATAAAATGCAATCTGAATGTTAATGAAACACCTCTATTTCTTATTTAAAGGCCGAGATGCCAACTGTGGTTTATCATGATGCTATAAGCAATCACTCATGAATAAAAAGCCTTTAAAGTTAAAGGAAAAAAATGAAAACAATCATCCACAGGTTACCCCTCTAAATATTATTGTTACCTAAACTTCAGAAGTAGAAAAATAAATTTAAATATAAACAACTAACAGATGGTTACATAATCACAAATTTAATACTTCCTGAAAAGTATATCACTTACTTTCTCCACTGCTTGATTTGTTCAGGATTTGTATATTCTTTCAGACATTCCGTTATATGGTCTCCAATTTTTATTAAACATTGTCTAGTATGCTCCAGTTGTTCTCTTTCTGATAGGCCTTTCTCAGGCCTATCAAGTTGTTTCAAAGCTGCTTTGACAGGCCTCATTCTTTCTTTACACTTTAAAAAAGGAAAATAAGAACATAAATACATGGAATTCAGCAAAGATCTACTTCTTTCAATGATATTTACATGAGTAAATATAGCATTGTTTGATGCTAAAATAAGCATTAAATCTCACCTCACAGCTCTTAAATATCAGGGATTTCCCACTCAGATTCTCTTTAGAAAGCACAGCTTTCCATTGTCATTTAAAATCAGTCTTTGTGTAAATAAAAGCTTTGGATTTTACTGTATAAAAAGGGTACTTTTTACACTGTAGCATACCATGCTAAATAGTCTTGAACACAGGATATTAAAAGATAATAAAATATTTCAGAGTATAACTTAATATCCTATATTCACTATAATATAGAATAAAATATAAAAAACAAGGATCTTTATATAATAAAATACATTGGCAAAGCTATTAAAATTAGCTACAAGGATAAACTGTCTATTTTTCTAAACCTTTGGGACAAAACAAATTGATGAATTTTGTTACTATTCTACTTTGGTGGGCAGAGTTGGGGGTGGCTGATAGAAACCAACATTTTCCTTGGCCTACATATTACTGGCATGATAAGAAAAGGATGACATACCAAAAATTGCATTATTCAGCTAAAGTCCAATTTGCATAATAAAAACTATAACCTATAACAAAACCAGAATAAAAATATTACTAAAAAGGCAAATTACAGAAAATAAATCCAGCATGGCTGGAACCAAGTGAGTAAGAAAAGTTGCAGATGATGGGGAGTAAACCAGATGCTATGTTTTCTAGGCTACTGTTATCAATCTGTTATCCTCAGTAAGAGTGAAAGCCATTCAGAGTTTTAAAACACATTTTTTGCGGGAAACGAGTAAACTCGTCATATCGCCTCTAGTTGGAACCGGCAAAAATTTTGCAAAGTAAATAAATAGAGACCTCTTTTTAAACTAAAACACTGAAAGTTTCATAGAAAAATATCAAATAGATCGAAAGATATGAATATTTTACGGAAAGTCTAATTTTGGCGAGAAAATGTCAAAAAAGCCCCGCGTTACGACGCGATTTGGCGGGAAAATGCTCGCTTACAAAGTGTTAAGCAGAAAAGTAACATAGGGCGACTTTATTCTCCCTGTAAAAGTCATTATCACTCTTGTTGCTGTGTGGAGTACAAACCTAGGTATAAAAGAGTATACGGTAAAATGGGAAGGGTGGAAGCAGTGAGATCAACTATAAAGCTATGGAAATAATCAAGGAAAGAGATAGCTGGGGCTTGAATCAGTGTGGTAGAGCTAATATGATTTGCTCATTGACTGAATGTGGGTGGAGGGAAAAGAGGAATTGATGACTAAAATCTATGCTTAAGCCAATGCCTGGAGATGGGAACTGGAACAATGATAACTAATATTTGGAAAGAATGTATTAGGTACCAGAGGCTATGCATTGCTGTAAAAATGCACTGCATTTGATACTGACAATAGATCTTCACAATACTATTTACTCTATTTTATAGAAGAAATTAAAGCTTAAAACAAAATGACATCTATCAAACCCAGGTCTGATCCCAAACTCTGTACTCTTTCTTACCTGCTTAATTATACTGATATTTAGAAATATCAAATCTATGAAACATTAAGGAAAATCAAAAGGTGTCAAGTGAGGCAAAGATGTCAAGGGAAAGCAAGATGGAGAAAAGGCCACTGAATTCCATCAGAGCTATTCCTAAATAAAATTTACAGTTGACCGTTGAACAATGCAGGGGTTAGACTAACACCCAATGCCCGAGTATAACTTAGGTCAGCCCTCCAGATCCATGGATTTCCAACCACCAACTGACTGTTGAATAACTTGGGCTTGAACCACATGGATCAATTGGAAAAAATCCACCTATAAGTGGACCCGAGCAGTTTAAATGCACGTTGTTCAAAGGTCAACTATATAGCCATAAAATCCTAATTATGCAAGCTAAAGAAGTCTGGCTCCAGAGTCCTTATTAAAACTATTCCATTCTTCCTCTCCATAATACAAAAGGTTTTAAGATCACTTATGAAGGTTAATGGAGAAGAAATTCACTAGGCAAAAAAGGGCAATTTTCCGTTTCAGCAGTTACATGAACAAGTCAGAAGACTAAGGAGGAAATGTGGACAAAGAAAAGAGGCCAGAGGTGCAATTCACCTAACTCAGTAATAGAGCAGGCACAGTAGGGGAAGCCGTTCGAAGGAGTTCAATGTTTTCACCTCAGTAAAGCAAACACATGCCATCACTACTGCTGCACCCCCCACTCCCAATATAGAGGGTTTTAAAAAAAATACCAATAGAAAATGGATAGAGAGGCTTGATGAAGATATATCTCACAAATAGCACTTTAAAAAGGTGCTTAGGAATCCCAGAATGTGAACCTGGAGATTGATAAAAAGTCCAGAGATAAGGTATATATTCAAGTAAATAAGATGACAGACGGGAGCAGGAGTGACTTTGAATGTTCCCAATAGTCTCAGGATTTGGAGGGATGTCAATAGCCAAAAGTGAGGAAGAAAAGAAAACTGTGGCAGGAGCTATTATATTTAAAAAGCATGAAAAATATCTGAAGTTATATTAGGGCATGTCACTGAATCAGTAGGAAATGAATAAATGGGTTCATTAGTCAACACTCTCTAGCCAGGGTAGAAAAGAGAGGAGAAAATGGCACAAGAAGGTGAGCTGGGGATCTCGAATGGTGTAATAGAGGTCAAACACAAATGTAATTTCAGAAGATGATAATTTCTATTTTTCAAGTACAGCATTTGATTAATATCAATGATAACACTGACTTAAGATTATATCCGAGTCTAACAAGTGATGGGAGTATGTTAAGAGCTCCAAATAGTGTAAAAGATTAAGATTCTAAAAATCCCTAAAGATGATTTTTATGTGAATATGTATTTACATTTATTTGTGCATACATATAAACATGTTTATTTAATAGACTATAAAATTTCCCTACAGTAACTAATTGTAATTTTATATTTCCTATTCAATTCTGATAATTCATACCTGTCTCATATCATTCAATCTTTTTCTCTAAAATTATTCCTCTTCCCTGATTTTGTGGGACTTTTTTTGGGTCATCTACCAAACTAGTGGCGTGTCTGAATTCAGTAACAATATCCAACACAACCACTACAAATCTTTTGAGCAGAGCACTGTTCTGTAAACTTTTACATGTATCAACTCATTTAATCCTCATACTGACTAATAGCAGCACTCTGGCTCCAGAGCCAGTATATTCAAATACTGCTTTCCCACCCTGCAACCTCACTAAAAAGTTCTCCTCAAAATTTGTATCACAATTAATTTCACAGTTGAGACCACTCTGGTTTCCTGACTATATCCAGTAACTAAACCCTTTTAGAGAAAGGACAAGATAGATTTTCCCTTACTTTGATGAAAAGCACAGTAGCATGTAAAACCAATATATTTTAGACCAATGTTACTCAAAGTGTGGTGTATGAACCTGTACTAGTGCACAAGGGGAAAGTACAGAAAATTTAGAAACTTTTATCAACCTGACAGTTCAATTTTATGTCTACTGAATGTAGTAATAAAACAACAGGGTTATATTTTTAATGTATTTTTAAAATTTTTACTCTGTTTTTATTATATTTTCTAAAAGTACTGGTCTGTACAAGACTAGAAAATAAGCTAGTCCTTCACTGTAGGTAAGAAGCTCTGTTATATAAATAACAGGTTAAAAAATTCAAAGGTTTAAAAATCTACAGGCAGAGGGAAAATAGTTCACTCTAAGTAGTCCCTAAATGCCTCTCCTTGAAGTCTTTATTAAGAAGTTTTTCCAAGTTGATTTTAAATTTAAGATACCTGTCAAAATTTAAATACATTGTTTTTATCAATCTGAACTGCAGTACTATCACATTCAAAATCATTTCTAAATTAAAAGCTCCAAAAGATAAAACTGCAATTTAAATATATGAATTATTACTAATAACCAGAAACTCTTTAACTACTTACAATGCTGAATGTCTTCTGATCCAGCTCTTCAGATTCTTCAGATATGGGAACTGGTTCACCACTTGCAGTGATATGAACTGGAGCATCTGACACTGAAGATTTCTTGGCTCTTTCCTTGCTATCAGACTTAGATTCGCTCAACTAGAGAAACAGAGAAAATAAAAACAAAATCCAACAACAGCAAAGGCAAACTGATCAACACTTCCAGAAAGTAATTACTCTTATTATATCCTATAATTGTTTATTTACATTTAATATTCTTATCTATTTTCTCTTTCCCCAATTTTATTTGGGGAAACCAAAAATAAAGCTACTCTATAATGTTACCCTATAGGGAATTTTAAAAAGCATTCAAACCTATTTTTCTCATCTCCTAGATACCCACATGTATTTTTTAAGAACTCAGTTATTGAGGCTAATTTGGGCTGGTAGGCAATTTATTTTCCTAAAATGTAAATAAGCTGATTGTGTAACTTTCTAAATTTTACATTATGATTTGCATCCCTTTTCTTCCTTTATGCCTTTTTCTTTCTGCATAGCTTCTTTTATTTTGTTTTCTATTTTTTCTTTAAAATCGTTTTCCCTTTATATCTTTCTTATCTGCTTTTTCTTTTATCTCCCTTTTAAGTTCTCTTTTATTCTCCTTTACTTTTGCTTCCCTCTTTTCTTCTGGTTCCTTCTTTATACAAACATCTGGCTCAGGTTTTTCTTCACTGTCGCTTTCTGTTTTAATTTTTTTATATGGATGTTTCACAGAAGTGATCTCATCCTGGAAAGTGCAAGTATGGCCAATGTATTACTAACCAAATCTTAACAAAGATTAATTTCTTTGCATGATTATGGATTGCATGTATGTGGATTCTGAAAGAAATAACCCAGAATCCAATTAATAATGGTACATGCAGTGTTTACCTTCCTATATAAAATAAGAGAAGCCAGTCCATTCAAAATTCATAATAAAATTAAAGGAGACACAACTTCACTTAAATGGCAAATGTTTGAAAAGGAAGGACCTTCACTCTATCCCTCTAGTGATATATAATATTCTACTGGATGGGTAGAATACTGTTCTGTAAATGAGACTACATACTGAACTATAAAAAAGAACTTCATTACCTCAAAGTAAAATTTCAGGCCTTAGTTCAAATTTCAAATGTAAAGAATACCAAAACATGCCATGTTCCTGTTTGCTTTTCTAAAATACATTCTTACCTTATCATCTTCATCGGACTTTTCTGAGGGCAGGGGAGAAGAATCACTCTTTATTTCCTCTTTCACTTTTATAGACTTCATTGCTTTATTCTTCTTAGCTCTTGCTTTTCTCCTCTTTGAACCTCCCTAAAAATAATTATTTTTATTCTAACCAACTTTATAGATTCCATTTTAATAAACTTCTTAAACATTAAATCTAAAAAGTTAAAAGAACACATATTCCTAGCCAATCCATGGCCTGCTTCTAATGAACTGCACCAACCTTAGAAAGCCAACAAGTCATATAAACTTAATGAATTAAGTATGTATTAATATGAATTATAAATATTAACCAACAATAATTATTTTTTTCTTTTAAAAAAAGAATTAGAAGCAGAAGTGGAGAGAAATAGAAAGAGGGATTTTTTTTACCATCCTAAGTTATTATCTTCAACTAAATTCAATGCTACCGAAAATAGCATTAAGAATTACTTTTAGTGGTACATAGGCAGTTATGACATTGTGGTCACAGGTAAACTTTTAAAGGTTGCTGTAGTTTCCAAATCACCTCTTTTTTTTTAATGTCTTCTTCCTACACATTTTTTGGAGCCCCCTCATAAACAAGCTCAGTGAT
This sequence comes from Rhinolophus sinicus, assembly GCF_036562045.2. Taxonomy (NCBI): domain Eukaryota; kingdom Metazoa; phylum Chordata; class Mammalia; order Chiroptera; family Rhinolophidae; genus Rhinolophus; species Rhinolophus sinicus. Next base: position 133,926,726 of record NC_133753.1, on the reverse strand, counting down.
CTTTAATACTGTCCTGTAAGCTCTCCAATGTCTCCAAATAAAACAGTAACGAAGGCCTGACCTCTCAATAAGTACACCACTTGAACAGGCTTCCCTCACTGCCTCTCCAAATACTAGGAAAAAAACCAAAAAACACCTAATCCCACTTCTGAAAAATACGACTGACTCATCAGTGTTAACATGAATGCTGAGATAATTTAGGCAAAATATTACCATATTTAAATAATGTTACTAAATTACAGAAAAGTACACTTACAAGCTCATATTAACTACAGATGTCTCGGGCAATCAATAAACTAGACTTGTCTTACTGAAAAGTAAACTACTCTTATGCATTTGAATTTTAACTTACTGCACCAGAAAGTCTCTGAGCTTCTTTTCTTGCAAGATCTTTACTAAGTAATTTGATGAGGTAGTCTGCACGTGTCTGCAACTGTTTTGCTTGTGGTTTTTTATCAGGATCATCTGGAAGAATCTGAAAAGCAATTAATTTTTCAGGTTGTCTTAAATAAATGAGAAATTTATAAGCTAAAAACTGCTTATCCATTTTTAAAACTATGTATAATTCACTGACAAGTCATAATTCTTTAAATTTGTAGGAGTAAACATCTTAGAATGCAAAGTATATATTTTTTAAAACTTTTATTTATTTTAAATATGTTTTTCCAGGACCCATCAGCTCCAAGTCAAGTAGTTGTTTCAATCTATTGTGGAGGGTGCAAGTCACAGTGGCCCATGTGGAGATCGAACCAGCAACCTTGTTGTTAAGAGCACCACGCTAACCAACTGAGCTAACCGGCCGCCCCCCAAAATACATATTTTTATACCTATGCCACAGCCAAACATTTAGCTTCCCTGGGAATGAATTCTAAATAAACACAAGGGAAAAAAATCCTCCATTCAAAATGAGAACATAGTGTGAGGTTAGAAATTTCTTCCCAATATACAATAGTGTATTTAGCATCCAGTGTTATTAAACATTATTGATATTCTTAAGATTTCCTCTCTCTGAATAACAGTATATTAGCTATAAAGTATATAAAAATTCCTAAAATGCCAAGTATCATCTATCTAGAAGATGACCCAAAGCATGCAAACTGTCAGGAAACTTTTACAGTGAGAATCTAAACAATTTAAGTTTTACTTTATAGTAGCAAATGACAAAATACTAATATCTGAAGGTTCCCATTTGTCCTTGACGAAGTAAAATATAAATATGTAACTTAAATGATAAGAATAAGGCAATGCTTCCAGTGTTTTCCATTCTAGGCAAAGAAATTATTTTAGCTAATATGGTAACATCAAATCACCAAAAATCCTAAACATGGAAAAATTATGCAAGATTTCAGAATCTCTTTTTGCTCTTGAATAATGCAGTTAATGATAAAATGAGAGGTTTACTTTTAACCTAAAGAAAGCTATACCTGTGTCTTAGTAACAAGAATATAATTTCAGATATAAAGCAAAATCTCAAGAGATCATTGAAATTCAATCCCTTCATGAAAACCAGATTCTAAAGGTCACACAGCTAGCTAGTGTCTTGCATTCCTGACTCTAGTTGAGTTTATTTCTAACATCGTTTAAAAACAAAAATTAAATTCAACATTAATTATCAATAGAATCAAGGAATATTTAAGTACCTTGTGTGTTAGGCTCAGGTCAGGATCCATTTTAATCATTTCCCAGCTTCCATATCCATATTCATAGATACCAATTAACAAATTGGAATCATCTTCTTTGCCCCAGTCTATATCAAAGTGAGCTGCCTTTGTGTGGCATGGGATAGTATACCTAGCATTAAAATTAACAAAGTTAAGTTTATAATAGCTTTATTAAAAATTTTGAAAAACATATTTGAGCCATTAGAAATTGAAATACTGTGCTTTATTTTATATTTAAGAACACTGAATCAAGACATTTTTCATATGACATGAAAAATATTTTTAACCTACATTCACATCCAAGTTATTGAGTAACAATGAATATTTTACAATGGAAAAAATAAACAACTCACTGCTTTCTTTCTTCTGGATCTGAAGGAATGGATTTGTGCAATGGTATTAATTCTTCTTCATGGGAGATGACTAGCTTGGCATTCACCTGTACTCCTGATATTCGGAATGTTGGACCCTTTACTTTTCCAAGTCTACCACCTTAATATTTTTAAAAAGAGTATAAAAAAAAAAGTATAAAATATGTAATTCTACAAAATAAAAAAGCAACATATGGTATTACTTATATTAATAAGTATTACTTATTTACCTATAAGTATTACATACTTTTATTATTAAGGGGGACTTACTGGCAAACCTTAAATTTTACTGTAAGATTTTTCAGTACAAATTAGTGATTATATATAGGAGATGTGGATTCATAAAAAAGTACTTACATATTTGTTTTATCAATTGCACATCGATCTATTAATTATGGTCAGCTTCTAAGTAAGAGTTCTTGTGTGATTTTCCCCCCAGTATATCTGATTACTAAATCTTATCTAAATATTTTTATTTAGGTAGATGAATTGCAAAATAACCACCATCAAGGATACTGACCAGAATCAGTATCACATGTGCATCCTTACAATATTTTTTCCCAGTCACCTATGCTAAAAATATAACTAACAGTAATTTCTGATGTTACCTCCCAGCCAGATTCCAGGCAGATAGAATCTATTGCCTTCGTTAACACAATTCTGTGACCATTTCCTATTACCCAGGAATGGCCTTGCTCTGTTTTATAAGCCATCTTTTAAGACTGATGAATAGATAGCTTAAGATATAATACCTATGTAACTCAATAAAAGCATATTTTGAAACTTCTATTTATCTCTCTTTAAATCACTCTCATTTTAAGATTACCTGTCCGTTCTGTTCCTGAAGAATTATCCTTTAAAGCTTTAATGCAACCATTATGTACCAATTCTCCTAGTCGTCTGAGGTCTGTCTCTGACTTATCAACTAATTCAGCATCTCGAGCAATTGCATCTAATCTGTAATGAAATAATACAATTTTCAGGTAAATATGCAAAATAAAGTGGTGCCACTTAAGATAGACTCAGTTTCACTTTATCTCAAGTTCTACAAATAACACTACTGCACGCCCTACAAATTCTACTTCACCTAACTGGCACAAAGTATGTAAAAACTGGGAAGATTTGGCGGGGAAAATTCATTTATATATTCAAGGATAATAAAGTTAACTGATTCATTACAAAGCAAATGGTATGCTCCGAATTTGAAGATTACATAATATCGTACAAAAGCTTTTCATAACTGATCAGCTCTTAAGTTCAAAAGGAAGTGGTTAAGCATTATGATAATTATAAATAAAAAAGATGCAAGAGTAAAATTCCATACTTTTTATTACTATGCACTGAGTTGGTAATACAATTATTAATGTTCAAAATGTTTTTTCCATCATATAGAAGTAAAATAATTATGTAAGTCATTGTATTACATGCAAGTCATCTCAAATTAAAATAGTCGAGGGAGTTTTGGAGATTAAAGAAACAAATCAATTTGAGTCTTTATCACTATCTAGACAGTGGGTTTGCCACAACAAAGGACAAAGAATATCCAAATCACCAACAATCACTGAGGTTAACAAATAAAAAAAAAACAAACAAAAAAAAACAAACCTGTCATGACAATTTGAATTTTAATATAGTTTGTTTAAAAAGGAGCTGTAATTAGGGTAACTTAAGAAAATTTCCCTGGTAAGGGAAAATAGAACTGCCCTTTAAATTAGGTTAGGTTAGCAATTCAGCTTCTCTAAGGATGAATCTGCTAATTTATAAGTTTGCGATTAATATATATATACATACATATATATATATATGATACAGCATTTGAAAAATACAATTATAAAAATGCAAAGTATTTTACAAATATATGTTTTATAGAAGACTCCCTTTGCAGATAAAAATTTAGAGTAGAAAGAATTAAGGGTAGTAACAAAAACATTAAAAATATACTTGAATTTTTCTTTCTGCAGATTAACTTTGTAAATGCCTGTTTAAAGCAAATTTAACAAAGCAGCTAAACTGAATATTAGTACAGACCAATAAAGCTGACAAGCATGTAACACATGCTATAATTCTATGAGAATAGATGTATTTACCTTTCCAGAGGGCCACCAAATTTCTTGTAACTCTTGATAAACCTAACAGAAAATAATTGTTTGGTTTAAATGTGTGCACCACTATCCATTAAAAAATAGATATATTTATAAATAAAAAAATAAGAAAATACTTGTTAGTGCAAAAATTAATTCAAAGCAACGTTTACTAACAAAAAAAATGAATAAACTATGCTAGAAACCAAAATGTTAAAACATTAAAACATACCAAGTAAGACAAGACATATTTTAACACCCAGGATGATGTTTAGAAGCCAATATAAATAAAACAATAGAAGCTAAATTTTATTTTAGAAATTACTTTATTATTTTACAGACAAAAAAGATTCAAGACTACCACAGGAAGTGTCTCAAGAATTGTCAATCATATTATACCTCCTCACATTCCAAGGGTCGATAAAATTTTACTGAATATAGCTCTAATTTAGGTGTATGGTATTATGCCAACAATGGAAAATAAAAATTTTAATTAAGAACAAAGCTACCTAAGTGGTTGATGGATGAGAGAAATTATCCAGGAAAAGTAGAAGTTGAAATGCCTCTTCAACTAAAGACAGAAAGTCCAGCAAATCAGGTGGTCATAAAAGTACCCTTAATAAAATCTAACAATATATTTAGTTTTCTGGAGAAAGAATGAGGAAGAACTTTTTATCAGTCAGGTCTATGACGTAAAAAAAAAAAAAAAGTTACAATGGCTTGAAAGAAACAACTTCTCAAAATACAATGAACAACCTTTTTACAAATTTCATAAGCAAAAATATTATATAAAGTAAATTGTTATTGTATTACCCTTAAGTAAATGTGTATATACGAATAAACATATTTGGAAAGAAAACTACAATTCACATTTCATGGCCAATCTTACCTCAATTCCTACTTGGATGTTTTAGAAATGCTCTTAATATGGTTACTTTCAAAAAGAGTTAAAACTAGAAAAATATGGAACTAAATTATTCCCACATAAAAATAATAATGTTGGGAGTCATAACTGCAGTGAGAATTTGTAATAAATCTAATGTTCTGAAATATACATTCACTATTCAAAAGGGCCACTACTCTGAACTACATTAAAAAAACCAAAAGAAATTTAGCAGTCTAAATAGACTAACAATAAATAAATAATATGCAAAGATTAGACACCAAACTTGTTTTTCTCCTCATAGTTATAATGAACACCTATCTAAAAGTGGAACTACCCAATCCCTACACAATTATCATGTATTTGCCTCCTCTAAAACTTTTATCTTAATCTTTGAAAACTATGGGATTTCTCTATTTCAGTTTCACCCTCTAATGAAAACAAGTTGAAGTGGTCTTATGTCATCTTACCGCCGAATTTCTGCATCACTAAATCCTTTAATATTCTCTCGAGGGATAGTCCGTGGTCTTCCACGTTTCTTTGGCCTTTTCCTTTCTGATATCGAATCACTATCAGATCCCGAGTATCTCCTACTTCTACTGCGCCTCCCTTCACTTCCATTGAAACTAATCTGGAATTTGAAAACAAAAATTTACTCAAACTTAAAGAAGGTTTCTATTGTAAGAGCAAAGAAAACACTGCAAAAGACTGACAGAATTAACAAATTCAAATGTTTCTCTATGTATCAAAAATATTCTATGAACAAAATTAAAAAGCAAACAAAACAAAAATATAGCATGCTAGTGACAAAGAGGTATTAACAGCCTTTATACTTAAAGCATTCTTAAAACTCAGCAGGAATATGCCCATTTTCCTTTTGTAAAAATATGAGAACAATTAACAAGCAATTAATAAAATAATATGAACATAAAATTATACATTATTGGTACATTTTTTAAGATGAGACACTAACAATGAAATGCAATTCTTCTATTAATCCATCAACTTGAACAATATCAATTAAGCAATAATAGCTAATATTAGTAATAGTAACAGAAAAATGAACAGTAACACACCCCTGGTGGATACTTAAACTGGGACAGAAGGCAATTTGGCAATATTATATCTGTACAATGGAAATTGGAGAAGCCATTAAAAATTGTGTTGAAGAATTAACATTTTATACTGTCAAAGGAATGAAATTAATGACTCCAATTAAATTTGGCAAATGATATGTATACAAAACATTGGAATTATATATACCATAGTATTATTACTAGTGGTATCTCTAGGTATCTCTAGATTGTGTCAATTTTTTTCTGTTCTTCTAAATATCTACTTACTGGTATTCTAATTAGGCTGATCAAACATTTAACAGAAAAAAATGACAGTTGAACCCCCATAAAAGCCTACTTGTAACATTAGTTGCTTAACAGATACATCAAAATATATTTTCTGTATGTCTTTGGAATTTTTCCAAAGTCTCAGTACATATTCTGAAAGCCTAATAGCTAAAAAGCTTAAGAAAATCAAGGATAGGCATTCAGTTCTTGTTCTAACTTCTAATCCTTTTACAAAATCTAATATAATACTGTGCTTCCCATGCACTATAAAAGGAAATCAATCTGGGGTTTGGTTTCAAAAACTGCATACAAGGTCACTTTTAGGCCAAATACACCTTATTTGGTTCCATTTCGGCCTGGGAAGTAGAAAGTTGGTAGGTAGCTCCTTCCCTAACAACAAAATCATCATCTACAAAATTTTACCTTTTCTTAAACACATCAAAACGACAATGCAATCTAGTAGTCTCAAACATAAGGAAATACAGCAGCTTGTAAGAAGAGATGGATTTCAAACACTGGATCACTTGTGACAGACATCAAGTACCACACAAACAAGCAGGTAAGAGGAAGTTACGTAAAATTTGCTAAAGGCTGAGTGTGGGCTACCATGAGAGCACAGGTTCCCTAGGAACCAAAGACACAGCAAGAACCTGCACCCACTCTCAGGTGACTGATTCCCCACAAACTTCCACCAGGTGCTCAAGAAAAAGACTAGAAGTAGGGTGGAAAATTAGAGAAAACTTTCCTTTGTGGTACAGCCCTGGAGAAAGGAAGCAGTCACCTTTGAGAACACAGGTAGGAAACTTTGCCAGATCCATCTCACGTACTAAACTGAGGGCACAGGAGAAGACCTAATAGTTATAGGAAAAGAGAAAGAAAATAAAAACTCCACCCCTGGGAAAAGGGGACAAGGACTAGGGTTAGGCAAGTCTCTCATTTGCCTCAGAATCAAAATTGAAGGAGGCACCAAAAAACTCAGTAATCAAGACAATTAATCTTATAACGCAGTATTCTCAAAAAAGAGAAGAAAAAAAGAAAAAAGTTAATGCAAAACAAAATAAATCTAGTATTCAAGTTCTTTCCCCTTTATAGCAGGATCCAATATATGTAGCTTGGCATTGCACTGTTACTGTTATTTGAAACTCTGATATTTTGTTCATTTGGGCAATAAAATAAATATCAACAAATCACATAAGATATGCTCTCTGACCATAACAGAATCAAACTAGAAATCAGTAACAAAGATCCTTGAAAAATCTCCCAAATATTTGGAAAGCAGACAACATACTTCTAAAAAAAAAAAAAAAAGAAAAAAAATCCTATGGGCTAAAGAGGAAATCTCAAGGGAAATTAGAAAATATTTTGAAATGGATGAAAATGAAAACACAGCAGATATAAAAATTTGGAGATTCAGAAAAGGCAGTGCTTAGAGAGAAACTTGCAGTATTAAATGCTAATATTAGAAAACAAAGGTCTTGATTTAATGGTCTAAGCTTATAACTTAAGATATAAAAAAAAAGAACAAATTAAAGCGAAAGTAGGGTAAATAATAGAGTAGATATCAATAAAATTTAAAACAGAAAATCAATTAAATCAAAAGGTGGTTCTTTGAAAAGATAAAATTAACCTTTAACTAGAATAATCAAGAAAAATATTACCAGTTTAGAAATGAAAAGAAGGGAATCATTACATATCCTACAGACACTAAAAGGATAATAATGGGATATTGTAAATAACTTTATGTCCATAAATTCAACAACTTAGATAAAATAAACAAATTCCTTGAAAGAAACAAACTACCAAATTCGCTGAAAAACAGATATTCTGAATAGTTCATATTTATAAAAGAAATTGAAGTTATAGTTAAAAAGTCTTCTAAACAAAGAAAACTCCAGGCCTAGATGGTTTCCCTGACAAATGTCACCATACACTTAATGAAGATAATACCAATTCTAAGCAACTTTTTCCTAAAATAGAAGAGGAGCGAACACTCTCCAACTCATTTTATGAGGCATGGATTATCAAATTAAATGAAGACATTACAAGAAAAGAAATATCTCTCATAAACGAAAAGAAATCAGTCCAGGTGTGAAGACTCTTACAATTTAAGGAGCCACCAAAAAAAGATATTGTAAAAATATCTTTTATATTTAAAAAGTCACCTGTTTAGCACAGTTTCTCATTCTTGGAAGCATATAAATTTCTTCAAGTTCCTTTTGCCTTTCTTCTTCTTCTAATCGTCTTCTTTGATCTTCTGGAATGATTTCTTCCCAATTCTTTGAATTTCTTTCAGGTTCCAATTCAATGTCATCCTCATCCATATTTGAAAAGTTAGCAACCTGATAAAATTCCAGAATTTTCACAGAATAAGCATTAAAGAAGAACGTTTTTAAATTTTCTTCTTCTTTTTTAGGGGCAAGTGGCATACCAGAATAAGACAATGAAAGTTAAATATTCTCAGGATAATGAATATATGACTATGGATTAAACCAAATATGAATGCTAAACCATCTAAGTTCATTTTATTAGGTCAAAGTAGATCAAACCAAATGACTTCTAAGAATTCTCTTCCAGGAATGATTCTCTTTTGTCCTGTTATTCAACAAAATTATTACTACAACAGAACTAGAAGAAATTAATAAAGTAATTTATAGTAGTAACATGCTAAATCACCTTCTGCAGGAATTACCAAACAAGTCCATTAACTACCAAATGTTGTAGAACAATCCAATATTTTTGTTTTTATGATCATAAAATAGTACCTAAGAGCTACTGACAAGAGACAACAGTTCTAAAATCCTAGATAAATTTATTTAGGTTCCCTAAGCCATAGTTTCTTCATCCCTAAAAAAAGGGAAAAGTAACAGCACACTAACTTTTGTGAAGATTAAACAAGATAATACATTTAAGGAACTGTACAGTCTGGTATATAGAAAGCATTCATTAAAGCTAATTTCCAATATTAGTACATTAAAACCTATAGATAACTGGATGAAGACAAGAAAGCTGCTTATCCTACATAAGGAATGGGGCTAAAAATATTATGTTTATTCTTTCATGTCTATTATTTAAATGTGATGACATCCCTAAAGGCAGCAAAGTGTGAGTATCAATTCACTGGTATAATAATAATCAATATAGAGTTAATATAGTCTCTAGTTAACTTACTGGTGACTTTTTTCAAATTTTCAATTAGTCAAATTAAAAAAAAACAAATAGTATAACTTCATGTGAAGAGTTAATTAGGCCATACCCAGAGACCGTGAAAATTCCAGAAAACTTTACCTCTCACCAGGATTACAGAAATAGTCTTACTAACTTATTTCCCTTCTTAAATTCTTTCCCCAACACAGTATATCCTTCACATTGCAGCCAGAGTGATCCATTAACATTACAAAGATTTTATTCACTGCTGTGTCCCTGTACATGGCACACTGCAGGTGCTCAATAAATACTTGTTGAATGAACAAATGACAAATTGAATTGAACCTTAAAATCCTTAGTTTGTGGAAAATGGCTAGGATGTAAAGGAACCTGCTTCTTTATATTAAACAACTGGCACACAACTTACTCTGAGGTCAGTTGACTTCCGTTGCTTTAGGACTCCTTGCGACCTTTTAGCCCTCTACAAACCAGGAGTACTTATAAATATGAATAGAAGCTTATTGTTTACTTTGCCTAACTGATTTACTTGAGCCTTCTTAGTTGTGATAATGCTTAAATTAATCTAATGTCAAAAACTGCTCCAATAAAAATCAGCTAAAAGCCTTCAGTCCTGGAAATCTAAATAAGACACCATATTCATTCATTTACCCCAATATTTGAGGACATGCTATTTGCCAAACACTATTCTAGGTGCTAATCTAAAAAAATAACATCCCTCTGCATTCACTAAATAAATGTAACTATTTATAAATGATTTTGTTTCTTTCAAATCAGGCTGCTACTGGTTTGTCAGAATAAGGAAAAAAAATATTTTATACACCAGAGAAAATTTTAATACACACAAAAAAATTAGGAAAGTTTTGTTTAAAAATTACCTTGCTGATGGTGCTTAAAGAAATTAAAAATTATTCCCTCTCAATTTATACAAGTATAATTATAACGAAAATTTAAAAGAAAATTTACCTTGAACTGGGAAAGCAATTCATCTCCTACAGTTAAAGGGCCTGGTTCATTTTCATGAGTTTCAGCCCTCTTCAAGATTTCATCTATATCCATTTCCTATAATTAGAAATAAATCTTTATTTTAAATATATTTTAATATGTGTTAAAGTAAATATACTCTGTATTAAGTATAGTTTAAATAGATGACACATTTGAAAGTTTTGTTACCTGGGGTTCTTGTTCTTCTCCTTCAGGTTCCTTAAAAAGTTCCTCAGCACCAAACTTTAAAATGGCTGATAACTCTTCTTTATTGAAAGGAGTAGAACTAAAATCAGGAAAAAAAAAAAATTATACTTAACACCCACAGTTAAATATTTAACATTTACATAGCACCTTTATTAATAATTAACATAGTCACAATAGTTATATGACATAGATTAGGTGAAGTATTAGCAGTATACTTATTTTAAAACTAAAGAACTTGAAGCCTAGATGTTAAAGAGATTTCCCCCAAGATTACAAAAACTAGAGTGACAAAATCAAGTAGTGAATGTATGTCATTGACTAAAAATTAGTTCAGTGCTTAAAAAAAAAAAAAAAAAAAAAAAAAAAAAAATTACAACACTAGATACAGTAACATTTCAGAAAAATGAGTGTAGTAGGAGTCTAAAATGACATTTTTTTTTTTACACTAAATACCTTGAGGGAGCAGAACCTGTGTGTAGTACTGTCTTCCCAGTTGTGTCCATTCTTTGAATCACAAGATGATCTAAAACCATCTTTTTTTTGGCCCTTTCAAGAATATCTTCTTCAACTGATCCCTTTGTAACTAGACGATAAATATTCACCTGTAAAGATATGCATGATGAAACGTAAACGTTTCAGTAAACTGAAAATTAAAAAATATATAGCAATGTGTTCAAAGCTAACTTTCTTCAATTTAAAGATTATTTTGAGGGTATGTCTTTCCTCCTTACGTTTTGGTTAGGAGATTTTGTTTGCTTTTTCTTTTGTAAAGAATGACAGTAATTTTTAAATTATCTTTTAACTGGAAAAAAAAGATAAACTTATGACAACCTTACACCAGTTTTCTCAATTCTGATTCATGTTTTATCATTCCACATAATCCAAAATTTTATGATCTACTCTCCAAATTATGCTCAAGTCCTGCCCTAAAACATAGTTCTCCAAAACAGACAAAAGTTGATGTGTAGTAATTTTGCCCTATTTCTCAGTCAGTGGTTCTGTAACAAATATTACCACCATATAGATAATTTGAAAATTTATGGAAACATTTTTAGTTTTCACCATGCTTACATGGTCTTACCAGCATTTAGAGTACAAGAACCAGGGATACTGGACATTCTGTATTAAACTGGACATTCTCACAGTGAAAAATAATCCCAAGTCTTTCAAATCTTTCAAATGATTCTTAAAAACCTTTTTAAATTACCTTGAGTCTAAATTCTAACTCTACTTTAATATAAACACAGAACATTTTCACAAAGTTATGACACACATTAATTTTTTCAGGATTGCAACTATGTGTAAATAAGACAATTTGGTAATTATTTTATTTGAGTCTTTATCAAAAGTTATCATTTCCAACTGTTTATATAATAGTAGAGGGGTCACCAATAAAACTCATCTGCCTGAAGATGATGTAGAATAATATTGAATGTCAACTATAATTATATATATATGTGTATATATATATATGTGTGTATATATATATGTGTGTGTGTATATATATATATATATATATATATATATATATATATATATATATATATGGCTACGGGATATAAAGTACAGCATAGAGAATACAGCTCATGATACTATAACAGCTACATATCTATGATGTCAGAGGGGTAGTAGACTTGGGGAGGATGGTTATCAATTTGTGACGGGTGTAAATGTCTAATCATGTTGTTTTGTACACCTGAAACTAATTTAAAAAAATAAAACACATCATAGCAATAAAAAAAGAAAACTCATCTGTATTTATCATCTACACCTATTTATTTTGTAGTTGCTACACGCAAATATTTAACAGAAGATCTGAGACTCCTTCTATCATATTTGGAGCCAAATACTACTTAAGTAGCACGTACATGAAGTATAGGAATCTTACTATATTTTATCAACAATGAAATTAATAATGTTTCTCATTAATAATCATTAATAAAAATGCACTTCATATTAATGTTTAAAAATTTTGTTAACAAAATGTTAAGAAATCTGTATTGCCATTATTTTGTGATCTTCTTCAGATACTCTTCCCACAGGTCTACCATACAACTTTCCATAGTATGTTTCTAATTCTTTTCCTAATATATCCTCTATGTTCTATCATCTATTAGAAAATGTGGTGGCCAAGGTCTTTAAGTAGTGTAAGTGGAATGTAAGTTATGGACATGTGTTGAGGATTTCAATATAGGTGGTATCTGTTCAGTGCAATTGATCACTATTGCCCATCTCATTCATAATACAGGGATATTCTGAATCTTCCCGTATACATTAGGCCCAGCTCACCCGTGAGAATCTTATTTTCTCACTTTGTCTTCTTTTAATAGTCTATAATTTATCTTGGTATGTTGTCCCTACTTCAAGTTCCCCTCTTTATAACATATAAAGTCTGTTATTATATTACCTAACCTAATAATAATTTTTATCCACTTATGAGGTAAACATGAGGTAAACAATAGATGTCGAAAAAAAAGTTTTAAATAGTGTTGTTTCTTTTTCGCTACCCCAGTTCTTTTCTTCCTTTGTACTTATGGAGACTGAGTCCTGCTCTTATTCTCTCAACTCTAAACTTATTCTTCACATCCTAGAATAGTCCTATATGTTGAAATATATACTGCATTTCCCCAAAAATAAGACCAGGTCTTATATTCATTTTTGCTCCAAAAGAAGCATTAGGGCTTATTTTCAGGGGGTGTCTTATTTTTTCATGTACAACAATCTACATTTATTCATGTATAACAATCTATTTACCCATTTAGTCATATACAAAAATCTACATTTATTCAAATAGTCCCATCATCTTTTGGAACATCGTCATAACTCTCCAAACCCCAAATTCCGGCTTGAATTTCTTGCGACTCCATTTCCTATAGAACCATTGGCCCCAATCTCTCATGTCCAGCAATAGAGCTCTCCTCAAATGAGCACTTCTTGTCCATGTAGCCTGCTCGTAGTGCACTGGCAACACAGCTGTCAGTGATTTTATCCCATGAGTTCTTCACCCAAGTCACAACCTCTTGCAGGCTAGGCTTCACAAAGTTTCCATGCTGATTTCTCTCCATTCTATTTTCAATGTAGTTATTGATTTCCATGTGCAAATCTTCCTTGAATGGCTTGTTTATTGCAGTATCTAGAGTCTGGAGATAGGCAGTCATTCCTGTGGGAATCATTATTTGATCTATTCTTCTCTCTGCAAGGAAGTTCTTCATGTCTTTAGCATAGTGAGTGCTGGCTGAATCCCAGACTAGCAGATGTCTTTGGCCACCTTGCAAAATAAGTGGCAGCATGAAATCGACCCACTTCCTTATAACTGCTTATGTGCACCAGGCTTTTTCAGTTTCAAGAACATAAATGCCTGAAACACATCCAACCTTATCTTTCTTGCCCTTAGTGATGATTAGAGGTGGGGCTTTCTTTCCATCCAGACGAACTGCCAAAATACAGGTAACACGTGCACTTTCGTAACCAGTGGAGAGAATGTAGATTGATGACGCATCCCTCTGATCAATTGTCGTGTGAGATCCTTGGCCCATAAACACTGCAGTTTCATCCATAGCCATCATGTTGGAGAGTTGGTATTTAGAAAAGTCGATGCCATCAACAAAGGACTCGATGGCAAGTGCACGTTTAATAACTTCAGTATCTTCCAGCTTGCACAGTGTTGTCGATCTTAGAGACGATCCAGCCAGTGTTGCGATGCTTTGAATTCTTCTGGGGATATTTCTAACTGTGGTACCACTGCAAGGGCAAATGCCTGAATATCAGCCCTGCACACAACCAAAATCTTTGCTCTTCTGTCAGCAATCCATTCACAGATGATGTCTTCCAGCTCAGGAAATAATGGTTGCTGACCTGATCCACATTTGCGCTTCTTAGCATTTCCCTCGTCCACCTATTGACTGAGATTATCATACTCTGCTCGCCATTTTTGGACCATTCGGAGATTCAACTTCTTCTCTTTGCAGTCTTTGCAGAAAGCCGTAGGATTCTTGCCCTGGGAGTCCTCCACGATTCCTTTCTTGTACTCAATGGAATAGCTTTATTTTTGCACTCATCTTGTCTGGGGGTCAAGACATTATTCCCTTTAAATCCACCATTAAATTAAGTGTTTACTGAAGACTTATGAGACAGGAGTGGCAACAAAAATGATGACAGTTAAGAATGATGACCCACACAAAAGTGACGAAAAATTGCAGGCACCAAAATTCAGAAAATGTTTATTATATATGAGTGCATTAAGTACGTCCGTTACAACACATGACATATTGAATTATGAAGATTCATATTAGACACAACCTCGTCTGTTCGTTCAAGTGTGCATGTTATTAGTACATTGTGTCTGTACTCTGGTCATTCGGCAATAAGTCTCGAGTTCATGTTTACATAGGCGTTTACCTCTTGTCCAAAGGTGTCTGCTTGGGTATTTGCAAATACTTAATTATAATTTATATTATCATTTATTTTAAGTATTAATGTCAATATTATTTATTTAAATTTAATTATATATTAATATTATTTTATAATTCAATACGTCCGTCATGTGATGTATTGGATGTACTAAATGTGTCCGTCTGGCTGACAATCTTAATTGGGGTTTATTTTTGTGGTAGGGTGTATATTATGAGCATCCTGAAAAATCATGCTAGGGCTTATTTTCCGGTTAGGTCTTATTTTCAGGAAAATACGGTACTATTTCAAAAGAACGTTTTTACCTGAATTACTGTAAGGGCATTAGAATTCAAATTACATGTATCCATTTCAAGATTAAAAAGCATATACTAAAAATAGTTGCTATAAAAAGGGGGTCACTTGTTCTGATGAAGTTCAGAACTACTACTCTAAACAAGCTTTCAGTTAGGGGGAATGTCATCTTGTTCCAGAGAATAAGAAATTATAGAAAGAAGCACGATGTGATACATTCCTGATGAGGCAACTTTACTAAAATTATTTAAATAAAACATTTTTTTAGTTTTAAATTATGTATTTTTTCAGTAAGAAATGTTTTAAAGGTATTATATATAAATGAGCTAAATAAATAAGATTTTTTGTGCTACTTGCTCATATCTCCTGTTTTGGAGAAGTTTGAGAAGCACTATTCTAGATGGAGGTAAATGAATTAAAATACAAAGACCAATGCATCAAAAAGATGACAGACGGTTTTTCTCAAGGCTTGTTACAACTGCCAGACAGTTGTACAAAAAGTATAAAATGAAAATGGCTTTTGTGCATAGAAAATCTTGCAGGAACATGTATAAAATGCAGGCTAACAAAAAGGTAGCAATATATACTAAGCAAAATCTCTTTCAATAATTAAGTAAATGAAGACATTACAAAATTTATACTCAATGAAAAACATTGTGTCCTAGATGATGTATCACAGAATTGCACACCTGAAAACTATGTAACTTTACTAACCATTGTCACCCCAATAAACTTTCTTTTTTTTTTAACTTTTATTTATTTTAACTGTGTTTTTCCAAGACCCATCAGCTCCAAGTCAAGTAGTTGTTTCAATCTAGTTGTGGAGGGCACAGCTCACAATGGCCCATATGAGGATCGAACGAGCAACCCTGTTGTTAAGAGCACCACGCTCTAACCAACTGAGCTAACCAGCCACCTCAATAAACTTGAATTAAAAAAATGAAAACAAAAACACTGTGTTCTATAGTTGTAAACAGAATGCATGATCAAAAGAGAGTGCATGATCCTACTGAGGCAGTTATCTCAGTGTCAGACTTTCAGGGGAGTTTGGTAAATCTGAGTTCCTCAGTACTCTATCTGTTAAATAGCAATATGACTGTGTTCCTACGATCTGATCAGGAGGGTAAACCAAAACCATAATAATCATAAAAAGATTCTGAAAGAGTAAAATAAGGGGAGTAAAAATACCTGTTTCTTTTGCCCGATTCGATGAGCTCTAGCCTGTGCCTGAAGATCATTTTGTGGATTCCAATCAGAATCAAATATAACAACAGTGTCGGCAGAGGCTAAATTAATTCCTAGACCTCCAGCTCTTGTGGAAAGCAAAAAGCAGAAATCCTATAAGGAATTATAAATAGGCACGATTTTAAATTCTTCTAAACTGTGACAGTAATAATTGATATAAAGATTTTATAATTGATTTTTTTTTAATGTAAAAAGTATTTTACCAATAAAATTGAAAGGTAGTTTTTAAAAATATTAAAATATATAAAACTCTAACAAAACCAAACAAGACCCCAAATTACAGCTACACATGGGAAACGTAAACACCAACTTCAACAAGAATTCTAAATGAAAGTGAGCTAATTTACTTTGAAGCAAATTAACTATCTTATGCTGAAATAGTATTAATAAGAAAGGGTGAAATTCTTCACATTTAACATAGAATACTGATTTAAAAACTTCACTTGCAAATGTAAGCTAGCTAGCACCAATAAGACTCTAAAAAAATGAAACTACAAGTATGACTAAAATAATGACTAAAACAATTTACAATATTAAAAGCATTCATACCTCTGACCCTTCAGCATTAAAATGATCTAGAGCTTGTTTCCTCAGCTCCCCTTTTATTGATCCATCTAATCTCTAGAATAAAACACATTAAAATACTTCATATAACAGATTGAAAAATTTTAAAAAGGAATCAAAATCAATTATAAAATTAAGTATGACCATGCACCATTGCTTTGCTAAGACTGTAAGACTAGAAGGTACTTCTTAGGCAGTAAAACAATGCCCAGTCATTCCGTCTCTAGAGTCTGTGCTCTTAACCACTAGGACTGCTTCTCCAAATAGTAAATAATAGCATGGGCTTTAATTCTACCTGACACCCACTGTAAGAAATGTATTTTACATGTGAATGAGTACACAGCTATAAACTCAAAGCAAGTTTCATGACTCAATGTACTGTGATATATACCCTATTTTATAATCTACTTCATTTTTTTAAAATGTTAGTACAATTCATTAAAGTGATTCCCAGACCCATGAATAGATTACAGCCCACAGTTTAAAAAACACTGAATAAGTCCAGTGTGGTTACTGGACCAACAGCATCCGTGTCACCTAAGAACTTAGAAATGCACACTACTGAACTCCATCTCAGACTGATTGAATTAGAAACTCATAAGAGGGGGGTCCAGCAAAAATTCTCTGGTTAAAGTTAGAATCACTGGTTTAGGGCACCACTGGTTTAGAGCCCACATGTGAGTATTCATGGGTGCCTTGGGCAAGTGATTTGATCTTTCTCCTTGTCAGTTTCCTCCTCAGTACATGGACATAATGACAGTACTTACTTCATAGATATTCAGTGAGAGAATAAAACACTTAGCACAGTGCCTGACATGCCGAGTGATTACTAAACATGAGCTAAAAAGATGTCCAAAATAAAATGTTTTAAATACTGTTGTCTCTTTTTCACTAAAAATTACAATTAGAAAAAACTTTTTAAAAATAGTTGTATATCATTTATTGAGGCATAACCTAAACCAAAAGAAAGTTAAAAATGATTTTCTCTGGGAAGTGATCTGGAAATAAGAAAGGACTAGGAGCAGAGAACAGTTGCTTACAAATACTTCTGTACTAATTCTTTTAGTTTGACCATGTATACATAACAATTGGTCTAAAAACAAACCAATATAGGGATATGGTGGGGGCAGGGGGAACAGAATAGGGATGACAGCTGAAAGTACAGCTTCTTTTTAAGGTAGTAAAAACATTCTAAAAATTGACTGTGGTGATGATTACATATATTTGTGAATATACTAAAAACCACTGAATTGTACACTTTAAATGGATGAATTGTATGGAATAGAAATCACATCTCAATAAAGCTGTTAAAAAAAAAATCAGTGGTACTCTTTCTACTTTTTCCCTTAAATGATTACATATTTCACAATCATGTTCATATCACCAAACACCTGTCCTTCATAGCATTTTCCAGAATGTAATGTTCTATTTGTTCGTAATTACCTGCTTAATGTCTACTTCCCACACCAGGTTGTAAGCTCCAGCAGAGCAAAGATTATGTGTGCTGAGGTTGATCATTATAATTCTACTTCTATTTTACTGCCTGCACTAAATATATATCATTCACTAGTTGTATATACTGAGTGTTTGCTATGTTCCAAGTATTCATAAAATCACTGTAAGGATTAAAATTATTAGATGTAAAGTACTGAGATTAGCACCTAACTCTAGTATTAAACACTCATCCACATCATCTTTAATTATGTTGAATGAATTTCAAAATAAATATTGAATAAATGGAAAATAAGCCCATTTTGGTCTTTGGTATCTTCCCTGAAGTCATGTGGTTTTATTTAGTAAACTATACATTAGAATAATTATAAGCACATAAATCTTCAGAATCTGCAACGGTCCTGGGAGTAACATTCACAAGGATTTGCTCTCTTTTCATTCCTCAGACTAAAGTCTAATATATAAGGCTGCTCCTTTAGACTTGAACACAGAAAAGAAATATATAGAATGAAAAGAAAAATTAGAGAAAAGAAATTGCTTTGTTATTAAGATCAAGAAGAAAAAAAAGAGAATGACAAATGGAATTTTTTTCAGACACATTTTCTTAGTTTATATGAAAATCTGTACTTCGTTTACAAAAGAATTTCAAAGGTTTGTAGAATATGCTGAGGAACTAGGTGAAATTTAAGGCAACAAAAATGACAAAATGAAATGCTTACTTGAAAGGGAAATTGACGATATTTCAAATATTCTGCAAGTATGTCTAACATCCGCACCATTTGAGAAAAAATAAGAACTCTATTGCCTCTTTCTCTTAGGCGAATTAACAGCTTGTCAAGAAGAATCAATTTTCCGCTACTACGGATTAAGTGCTAAGGAAACAATAAATTACAACTATTATAACATTTTAAAAGAACAAATCAAATGAAACAAATGCCCCTTTAATTCTCTCGTTTGTTTAATTATTTTAAATGAGATTTAAAATTTTCATAATGTTGGATCAGTTTTTAAAACCTAGGACCTTTATCATTTTGCTCTGTGATTTAAGCTAAAATTTTCCTTGCCATTTAGCATCTATGTTTTTGTTGTTTTTTCAGGAGGAAAAAAGGCATTGTTTCAGTCTGTTTTCTCGTTATTACACTATTTCTCCAAAAATCTAAGCTGTAAAACAATACACTGGAAGAAGCAGCAACTAAGCAACCAAAGGTTTTAAAAGAGTAAGAAAATGTATTCTAATTTATACATGTAGAACTTCATGATCCTAGCACTTTAAAGCACTACTGTGGCTAGATGGCAACTGTGCTTTTTTGACTTCTCATTTGTCTTCCAGAAACGAGAGGAAGGTTAAGATCTGAAGTCAACATGTTCATCTTAAAACTATCATTTGCAATGTCATGAATTCAGAATGATCACTATTAGTGAAATGTTTTCACAATTAAGAATATACTAAGAGATTTTTGCTGGATAAATTACAAAAGCCTATAATTAGATCCATTTTTATAAAAATGATCAAAATAACTAATTAATAAATTATCATTTTAATGGCTTTTATAAAGACTAAAAAACAATACCATTATTTACATATACCATTAATCAAAGAGAACTTCTAACAGATATATTAAAGCATTTTGCTATTTTCAGTTATAACTGAAATAAACATTTCTAGAATTTTGCTTTACCAAAATTATAGTTATTTTAAAATTCTTACTTGTAAGGCCTCCTGTTTATTATAGAATTCATTATTATCTGGTGGTTTAATGAGGTAGCAGTGATTACAACATTTCTTTAGCTCCATCATAATATTCAAAAAGCCTGAGGTACTGCCCTTGGAACCTTTGCTGAGGGCTTTGTAATTTCTAGTTAATATCCATCTGTTTTAAAAAAAAATCATGAAAATGATGTTTAGCAGAGAACAATTACCAGGATGAATTCTAATACCATAGAAAATAAGCACCAAACCAAAATTGTTTACCATTATAAAGTTCACAGCTGGATATATAATGGACCAAACCTTGTTCACAAGACAGATGAACCTCGTTCATAAGACTAATGAGACCACGTAACTTGTTATCTGAATCATTAACTATAGATGGTAAAAATTTAATGAAACAGTGAATATTAGGTATTAATCCTTTTCTCCAAAAATTTACTTTAAAAATGGTCAATT
This sequence comes from Rhinolophus sinicus, assembly GCF_036562045.2. Taxonomy (NCBI): domain Eukaryota; kingdom Metazoa; phylum Chordata; class Mammalia; order Chiroptera; family Rhinolophidae; genus Rhinolophus; species Rhinolophus sinicus. Next base: position 133,905,902 of record NC_133753.1, on the reverse strand, counting down.
GTGTTATCTATCTTAACCTTATAAATTTCACTACATTAGGCAGCTAATACAGACTTAAAAGAAACCTCATAATACCTGGTTTAGCCACACTGCCTTCTCTAAATTATGATTACACAATATATATATGCAAGCTATAGAAAAATTATGGGTGGTTATTTTATTACTCCACAAACTATACATAACATTTCCTCTCACCATGATCTATTAATACTTTGTTTTGTACAACCTTTTATTTTCTTCCTTTTTACAAGGTTAGTCTTCAAAGGACGTAAAAGTTGTATCTCTGATTTGTCTCAAAATGAATGGGGTTGAGGGAATTGGGGGTGGCTACAGATAAAATAATACTGGCTGTGAATTGAAAAAAACAGCTGAGCGATGGGAGTTTGTTTCTGAGAATTCAAATGCTTGCAGCAGTGCATTTTATGCAATTAAATGTTTAAGTAGATACTAGGAGAGCCTTTTGATTCACTGAAGTGTTACTATATAAATCTGACATGCATAATTTATACAAAAAAATTCAATATTAATATCAAAAAGCAAGCCTAACATTTTTTAGGGAGGCTTAAAATTTTTTTCTAAGTTTCTTTTTCTGAATTCTACTGCTGTCAATTACATAAATATCATAATTACATAATCATGTCTCAGCATCAGGGAAATGACACTTAAAACAAACCCCCTGTAAGGTAACAGTGTATGAAACAGAGAAAAGCAACTAATGATGTGTTAAAGGTGAATTATTTAATCTTATAATCACCCATGATCTTGGACATGTCATTAAATCTCTCTTTGCCCTAATATGCCATAGACTAAATCTATTCTAAAATTCAAGAATTGTTACTGCTCTAAGAGCCTAATAGGGGAAGGGGGACACCTCAATGAGACAAGTATAGGGCGGTTATTTAGAATTAAATGTCTGAACATGTGCTCAGTTTACAACTTACTTGTAATATTGTTTCTGTAAAGCACTCATTTCCATTCTTAAAATCTGCTCAACCTTGGCAGGAAGGGATTTTTCCACATCTTTCTTAACTCTGCGTAATAGAAATGGCTCAAGCTCCTTGTGGAGGCTTGCGTAACCATATTCTCTGCCTTTGCCGTGTTCTTCTTCAAAATCTTCCCATGAAGAAAACCTTACAAATTAAAAAAAATGGAAGAATCACTAAAAAAAAGTCAAACTGCATCTGAGATATTTTTCAGGGTAGTCACATGTAAACAAAACATAGATTTTAGGAAAACAATTAGCTAAAATTAGTCACTTTTAATACCTATTCTTCTCAAGAAATCTATTACACACTTAGATAAGATGAAATATAAGTTGTTTTACAAAAATGATTCTCCTTAAGCTAAATAAAGATGAAATATTCTCAAACATGAGAGTAATTATTACTAAAATATTTCACAGAGAATGTAATTAAGCTTAAAGTTCTGAAACTACTGAGAGTATGTATGTGACCTTGAACAAGCTGTTTATCCTTATCTAGTCTAGCTTTCCTCATTTAGAAAATGAGATTACCTGCACCTTGTTATTTTTACTGCTACTGTTAAATACTGAGAATGATACTGTTTTGTTTTCTAAGCAAGATATATTTTGAACATGGGGAAAATCAACTGTTTTAATTTATATGAGTTCAAGCTTATTTATTTACAAACTAAAAAATTAAAATAATACTACAAATATGAAATATTCCATCCCATTTCATTTTTTCTCCTCCTTAATAATCTGAGGTTTAATGTTTTAGGACAATAAAACCTCTTGCTGACCTTATTATCTACACTAATTATTGTCCTCCTAAACTTAGCATACAAAACATCGAAATTGTATATCCCGATTTATCTTACTTTTCTGGCATAATGAAATGAAGCAAAGACCAGAGCTCTTTGAGGGAGTTTTGTAGAGGAGTTCCAGTGATAAGGAGACGGTGATTGGACTTAAAGTCTATTAAAGTTTTATACAGAAGAGAGTCATCATTCTTTAATCGATGTGCTTCATCTACACCTATAAATGCCCAATTTAGACCTCCAAGGAATGCCTTAAAGTGAAAAAGAACATAGTTAATGTTTTGAGAGAAAAACTAAATTCAAACTTAGCCTTCCCATTTGACCTAAATTCAAATTATTAAAATGAGGCAAATTAAAATTAAACACAAGCTTTTGTCTAATTCTTAAATAAAAATTGTATTATTTCAACATTTATTGGAATACTCAAATCAAGTAATTCAACATGCAAAATAAAGTTATTTCCATGACTAATTCAGCCACTATAAAACAAAGCATAACATCAAGTGAAAGCTTTTACTAGCTTACATATTCAAATAAAGAAAAAAATGGTATCATCTAAAAATTTTACAACACATTTTTAGCCTAAGTTCAGTAGAAGCCTTTATTAATGTCAATTTGTAGAGAATATGATATAAATTTGGAACAGTGTCTTAATTCAAGTATAGACATAATTCACTGTATAATTTCTATGAACTATAGATTTCTCAACATATAAACATGGGTCTCTTACTTAAAACAGAGATAGGTCTGATTCTGCTACTTAATAGTTGTATGACATTAGGCAAGTTCATTAACTTCTTTCAGACTTGGTGTTTCTTTCCAGTAAAGTAGGGGTAGCAATATCTTGCAAAGTAGATGGGAATTATTTGAGATATTAACGATGAAGAATTAAGTAGGGCAATTGCTATAACACATTTAGCACAGTGCTTTACCCAGTGGTAGTTTAATCCTGTTAGCTATCTATCTTCCTCCTCTTATAAATCAACAGATACTACATCAAACTAGTTTCATGTAAGTCAGGAGTTGGCAAAGTTTTATGTAAAGAGCCAGATGGTAAATATTGTAGGCTTTGCAGACAAATGTGTGGTGGTCTCTGTCATATATTCTTTGGTTTGTTTTTATAACCTTTTAAAAATGTAAATACTATTCTTAGTTCAAGGGTCATAAAAAAATAAGCCAGATTTGACTCATAGATTGTAGTTTGCTGACCCGATTTAAATTATCTTCTCATCCTACCCATAACACATTGTAAAGGAAAAACCAATATCCATCAAACAGAAAAATATAGCAATACACACCTTATCCTTCAATAAAATTTCATAAGTTGTTAACAGTATATTAAATTTTAACCGTTTGGTCTGGGGATGCATCCATTCATGAGTTCTTATCTATCAAGAAATTTTAAAGATAATTTTAAGAAACACATTAATAAAATCATACTTTTACCTGAATATCTAAAACACACAAGAAACTATTATGTAATAAAATAGTTTAAATTATTCTTGATATAGTCCAACAAGTTACATTGACCATATAGTAAGTAAAATGTAAATACCACACCCCATCGAAATCGTCTATAAAAAAATAAAGCAGACATGTTTTTAACACTACACAATTTTCACTGAAGGACGTTAACAAAACACTAGTGGATTAACTCATTTAACAACATTTATGGATAAAATATGATATCTCAAGTTTGCTTCACAATAATTGGGAGGAAAGTACCATGTAGAGGTACAGGTGAAACAAAACTGGCAATGAGCTAAAATTGTGAAGTTGGAGATAGGCACATGGAGGTTTATTATACTCTGTTTGCTTTCATGTATATTTGAAACTCTTCATTCGAAAGAAAAAAATACATCCACCATGTTTCCCCGAAAATAAGACCGGGTCTCACATTGAGTTTTGTTCCAAAAGACGCATTAGGGTTTATGTTCAGGGGATGTTATCCTGAAAAATCATGCTAGGGCTTATTTTCCAGTTAGGTCTTATTTTCGGGGAAACACGGTATAAAGTAACACTAAACCAAAAACTGATTTTTATCATAGTCAATTAAACATGTATCAAACACTTACTTTATGGCCAAGTTCTATGCTAGAAACTAAGACTATAAAGACAAATAAAATACTTGTCCTCAAAGACAAGTATGCCTAGATTTCTAAATTTGTGGAAAAACAACTTACCATGTTTCTGCTGTTAATGTCACCTAAATAAACCACGGCATTCATTTGAGAAGCCCATGTCTGAATTTCCCTCTGCCAGGAAGTGAGAGTGGAGAGTGGTACTACTAACAGAAAAGGTCCGTATAATTGATGTTCATGAAACAAATAGTTCAGAAATGAGATCGTCTGTATTGTTTTTCCAAGGCCCATTTCATCAGCAAGTATGCAACTATTTCCTCTACAAAGTTAAAAAGAACAATTATGTGCAATAAAGATTCAAATTTACAAAGAAACCTTTTTACATAACCCATGTATAAGTTTACATGAAAAGTTAAATAAAGTTAATCTGATAGGTATTATATACAATATACCACTTTTATTAGCTATAAGTAATAAATGTAAAGGTCTTTGTAACAGTGTAACAGAAGTGGAGAGAATTTACCATTTTAAGCCAGAAGCCTAAAGACTGACGGTATTATCTTGAATCAATTATGTAGCCAAGAACTCAATCCACCTACAACTGTGAAGAGTCCAGATATACAAAGGGTGCCAAGGAAATGTATACACATTTTAAGAAAGGAAAACTATTAAAATTGGAATACTCAATATATATATATATACACCAATAACACAAGATGAATACAAATCACGTTTGACTTCTGCAATTACAAAAGGTGCTCAAACTGGTTACCATCAACCTCCAGACACTTCTGATTATGGTAAACTACTGCTTGAGCAACATTGACTGAAGTGTCCACTTGCATACATTTTTTTGGCACCCCTGGTATTAAATAAAAAGTAAACAGGAACAACACATAGCAGGAAAAACTATAGCTATGGGTAAGTTAAAAAAAAAAAAAAAATTTGCACCCTAGAGTCATCTTATATTGCCAGTAATGGAGCTGGGGACATAGGAGAGAGGGGAAAAAATGGAGGGCTAAATGGGTATTCGAAACAACTGTAAGAAAGAGAAACAGTTCAGGAATAGTGTGCAACAGGAATATATTATATATATTCTGACTTGAAGTTCAATAAAAACTTTAAGTACTGTGACAATCAAACAGGTTAAACTCAAAACTCCATTGGATTTTCTGCTTAGTATGTAATAAGTACTGTTTATATATAAGGAAATCCAAAGACCTGCATAAAAATACCAAAGTGTATTTATCTTTATGTTGGTAGAAATCTTTTCCAAATTCTGTATTTGTAAAATTATCATCCTCTCAAATTAAACAGATGACTCAAATATACTTACTTGCACCAAGAGTGAGCAAGCCAATTTAAACCATTCAGTTGATAATCTCTTAATTCTAAACCCTCATGTCCTCCAATATAGGCTGGCTGCTTCTTTAGTGCTACAAATCTTGGCCTTTGCTTCAATACCTTCAACAGAAATAAATGTTAATATGAAAAATTATTAAATGTAACAAATTATATTAAAAGATGAAAATCTCAGCTTTCATCATAAATTTTGAAATTTCATCTCAAATCAAACTCAGAAATTCCATGACTCAAAATACATCTGAGCATTCAAAAAAGACTGTTTTCTATTACTATGACAAGAATGTATAGTGAAATATTTTGCCACTTTTTTTGAATAAAAAATTAAAGAGATAAGCTCCTGCTGTAATATTTGGGCTTTGTGTATTTCACAAAGGAAAGCTATGTTAAATTCATTCATTTTTAACCAATGCTCAACTCTGACCTAGAAATAAACCATAAAACTGGCTTAACTTCCCACTTAATTTCTGATTTCTAAATTACCATTATGACTATAGTTCAATCTTGTAATAAGAAAATAAATTTTAGTGGTACTTAGATCCCAAAACTATCACTAATAATAAATTATAAAGATCTTATATGGTGTTTCCCCCCAAATAAGACTGGGTCTTATATTAATTTTTGTTCCAAAAGATGCATTAGGATTTATGTTCAGGGGATGTCATCCTGAAAAATCATACTAAGGCTTATTTTCCGGTTAGGTCTTCTTTTCGGGGGAAACACGGTATTAGGTAAGGTAGTTCTGAAAACCTTTTTATGGGTACATCTCTCTTTTCGTTTCCTACCTTCAAAGAAAATATTCACTACCTTTTAAATCAATCATATACATCTGGTTTTGGAAGGAATTTTCCCTATTTGGTATCCCTAACTTACCACAACTACCACCACCATTTTTCTGACAAAGTTTTGCTCACCAAGGCTAAAAGACAGTACCACATCTAAAATCACATAGCAATTACAGGAATGTCATTTCCTGTAAGACCTATCATTCAAGCAGTTCTCTTCCTTAGCCTATCTCAAATCAGAATCTAACTCTCTATGTGGGCTTGTAATATTTAGGATGCATAAATACATTTTCAATAATTAAAAATGTAAAATACTCACCTTGCAATCTTTGAAAGGAGTGGTTTTTGATTGATTCCTGCTAAAATACTCATCTATGTATGTTTGAAACTTTTTGGAAATAAGAGCGCCATCCTCCCAGCTGCACTCTGAGTATGGAAGGCCCTGCCATTTGCAATAATAATCAGGATAACCAGCTGCTGATTTTTGATTGGAATGAGCTGTGAGATAAATCAGACATTTATTTAATCTTTTTTTACATCAAATCTTATCCAAGGAATAATTCTTGGTAAAAACTACACAAGTGAAAATTAGTCATCTGGTTTACAATACTCTATTACAGTTAAAGCAAGCTACTGCATTTGATGTGTGTGTGACAAATTTTAATTTTTTTTTTCAGATCATTTCAAGCATGGAACAATAAAAATTCAATTAGAATTATTTATTACTAACCAATTATTCGCTCCACTATTTGATACTGTTTATGCAGATCATCTGTAAGTTCTTGCTGGCAATTATAATATTCCACATCTTCTGGAGAAGCATTTTTCAACCTGAAAGATTATTAAATCCAGGGAGACTTCAGAATCTCCTCTAAATAACCCATCCCCCAAACATTATTAATAGCACAAAATCTCCCATTTTTGCTTTTATCATGTGAGCCAGTTTAAAGAATAAAGAAATTGAAACAGAAATAAAGTAAATCATTAATTTTTTTAACTTTAAAAATTAAATATGAGACACTTTCTGTGTGACTGTTATCCAGAAGAGTGTTAGGTATGGTTATTCCTAAGCCCTTTTACCTTGAGATGAAATACAAATAAATATACAAATAGTTATTTTAGATTATTGTTTGGTTCTTGACAAGGTATTCCTTGTTAATAAAAAAGTTTAGTAATTATCTTTGATCTATAAACAATTAAGTATAATATAAAACATTTACCATCTTTTTGTTTCTTGATCTTTTTTCTTATAATTATCTAATTTTTTCATTCCTCTAACATTCTGCTGCTTAAGGGTTTCTTCTGTCTCCCAAGTATTGTGAATATGGGACCATCCTTTCCATTTAATTAAATACTGGATTTCTCCTGGCTCCTTGCTTTTTTCAAATCCTGCATTTGGGTCACCATCTGCTTCAACTGCGTAGATGGTTGTAGTAGCACCAGTAGCTGAAAAAGGAAACACAATATATTCCCTTTAATTCTGTTACAGGAGTACTTCTTTGAACTCAAAAATTCAAAAATATGAATAGAAAAATATATGCTCTCTTAAAGTATCAGAACAAGAATTTATATGAAGTTATATTGCACATACATAACAGAAATTCAGAATTTTAGAATAGAAAGGTTATCTAATTTAATCCCTTCCATTTTAAAATTAGAAAAACAAGGTCAAAAGACAGTGGCATGAGCGGCCGGTTAGTTTAGTTGGTTATAACACGGTGCTCTTAACAACAAGGTTGCTGGTTTGATCCCCACATGGGCCACCATTGTGAGCTGTGCCCTGCACAACGAGACTGAAACAATTACTTGACTTGGAGCTGATGGGTCCTGGAAAAACACCTTAAAATAAATAAGAGTTAAAAAAAAAAAAAAAAGACAGTGGCACACCTAAGATCATACAGCAACTTATAATAACTGATGATTGGGAGACTGATAATTAGAAACTAATTTAAAAAAAATCATCGTAAAAAACTGTATGTCTGAAATCACTGTCAAAGAAGTATCTGTACCCTCATGTTCACTGCAGCATTATTTACAATAGCCAAGACATGGAAACAAACTAAGTGTCCATCAACAGATGAATGAACAAAGAAGTTGTGGTGCATATACATACAATGGAATTATATTCAGCCATAAAAAAAGAAGGAAATTCTGCCATTTGTAACAACATGGATGGACTTTGAGGGCATTATGCTAAGTGAAATAGGTCAGACAAAAAAAGACAAATGCTGTATAATCTCATATAAAAAACTCATAAAGAGATTAGGTTTATAGTAACCAGAGGCAAGAGGTATATGGTAAAAGTTGTTAAAAGGTTCAAAATTCCAGTTATAAGATAAATAAGTACTGGGGATGTAATGTACATCATGGCTACAGTTAACAATGCTGGATGATACATTTGAAAGTTACTAAGAGAGTGGATTCTAAAAGTTCTCATCACAAAAGAAGAACTTCTCTTTTTTTATCTATATGAGATGATGTATGTTACCTAAACTTATCGTAGTAATCATTTCGCAATACATGTAAGTCATTATGTTGTCCACCTCAAACTTATACAACGCTATATGTCAATTACATCTCAACAAAACAAAAAGAGGGAAATGCATGTAAAATAACTAAAAATAACATACATATTTGAGGCAAGATTAAAAAAACATTTTTAAAAACCAAACTGTCTGTGAAATTCAAAGTACCTAAAGAACTTTTATGGATGGTGATAGAAAAACTCAAATACACAGGTCAAAATTTTTCTAATTATCTGCAATTATGAAGTGAGGTCAAATGGATATTTTCTGGGAAGAAAATATTCAAGCTAAGAGCAAAGTATATTCACAGCAAATATGAAAAACAGAAGAAAATCCACCCTCTTTGCTTTCAAAATTGAAAAATTTTCAAGAAGCACTTAACTCTACTAAATATTATTGAAACCAGCAAACAAAAAAACAAACAAACAAAAAAAAATACCTCCTTTTCTCCCAGTCCGACAATCCATAAACCGTTCTATAGTTTCAAATTCCTCTTCCTCAGGCTGAGGAACATCCTCTCCACAAACTTCCAATAGGTCATCAGAATCTGTTTTCATTTCTTCGTCTTCCTTATAGCTAACATTGACAGTTGCTTGGCGTCGAGAACTTCTTTTGTCAGTATCATAATCTTCATCATCATCCTCCTCCTCAGATGAATCAATCTGTCTCTTTTTTTGTCCAAGAATCTTCTTTCCATTTTTTGACTTAGATCTAGGGAAGACCAGAGGGAGAGAGGTGTTTTACAGAAACAATGGCATAAAACCATATTTGAAAAACTATATACGAAAAGAATGAATACCTTCTTATAACCAACAATTTTCAGCATCAAACTAAGAACATACTATACTTACCTATTTTGAGGTTTTCTGCTTTTAACTTTGTTTTTTGGCTCATAATCAGATTCTGTTTCATCACAACTGCTTTTATCTCTTTCTTCTTCAGATTCTGAATCTGAACCAGACTGAGATGGAGATCCAGACCCAGACATCTGCCAGTCTTCACTGTATATAAAGTATATAAAGTATGTTTATTTACACTTACATCATATAGCAAACTTTGTCTCTGATAAAATACAAAATTAATCAAATTACATTCTAGTTAATATTAAAAATGTTGCTTTCATCTATACTAAAAATATCTAAATGTCTGTAGAAAAGGAAATGCTGGAAAATATTCTTCATAGATTTCTCTCATAACTCCAGAGTTTTCTTAATCATTTAGTTTATACTTCAAAGAATGGCAAATGAGTAAATGTTCTTTTGATTATCACAGTGGATGAAAACATACTATGTTAATTTAAAGAATCACAGGGTTTAATTTTGATAATCTTATAACTATTATACTTGTCCTCTCAAAAAGATTCAAATCCCTTTCATTTTAATTTTATAGAGATTGTGATTTTTAAAAATTATATCCTTCAGGACTGATTTTAAAAAATAGTACACGTTCATTAAGAAACTTAAGAAACTTAAAATATAGTATAGACAAATATTTTTAAAAAATCAGGCCACCTTAATATTCATGATTACCTTTATTACTATTTTTAATCTATTTAGTCTATTTAATTCCAATCAACATATACAGAAAAATACTAGACGCACGTTAATATTCTGCTATAATATAAATTTCAAATGAAAGATACACATTAAATTCTTATATATGTACTTATATCCTGTCTCATAGCCACTGCTTCTACTCCATTGCTATGTGTATGTCTTGCATCAGTGACTGTTATTGGTTATAAAATCAAGTACATATGATAAAATCTGGATTATGCTAAAAACATAACAGAGAAACAAATTCTTTTGTATCTTGAGATTTTTTTCAGAGGTTACACATTATAAGTAGTAATAAGCAGGATGTATGAAAAAGTCTCCATTTTATATTTTTTATAATATAAATCATAATGATTTTTATATCCAAGCAAGTCTACCCATCATCCTAAATTACTCATTTTTTAAAATATTCTTTGCCTGCACCCATGTTGAGTTTAGAAATTATTAACTTGGGGGAAGAATTAAATAGCTTATTAGACACAGCAGTTGGAAATACTCTTAGTGAACTAGAAGACCCATCTGAGGAGCAGCCAGTTTGTGGCACAGCAATAAAGGGATAAAAAACATGACACTGTAAGATTCATGGAGGATAGGGTGGAGGATCCAACAGATATATACAAAAGATATGATCCATGACAGATTCAATACATATATTCATTAATAATAGTACCAGATTTATAGAAAAATATCCAGAGACACAATGATAGAATTTTCAGAAACCAGTAAGAGATAGAAGTCTTCACATTAAAGATGCATAAAATTTAGAGCATAAAGTGGAATAGACAACAAATTCAAAGCTAGACACACCAAAATGAAAGTGCAAAATATCAAAGAAAACTGAAAAATAAGAGACACAGAAAGAACATTATTTTCTAAAAAGTCAGAAAGAAAAATAAACTCAAACCATCTAGGTATCTGAATTGAGAGTCTGAAGTACTCTTAACACTTTCTGGGTCAAGATTTTTATGAAATTACAGTGAGTTCTTAAATAAATTCTATAGAGGAAGTAAATTTCATATGAAGATGAAAACTGTAACTATTCACATAAATTAACAGAATCACCTAAAATCCATCATCAGCTGGTCCCTTACACACCTATACAGGTTTCCAAAGTTAAGATTTTCTGACATTATGAGTAGGAAGATTTTAAAAATCTATGTATACAGATTTTACATATATAAAATACATAAAAATATATAGGGGAGGGGGATATAGGAGATAAACGAGTGGCACAAAAACCTCAGGTCATCACAGAAAGATAAATGTTAAGAATTAATGGTTTAAATTGACCTAATAAAATGCCATGAACCAAGAATTTACAAAAGTCCACATTTGGCAACAACTTCTCATAAAGGAAGAAATAATACAAAATCATTAGGATTTCCCTGTTATGAAAGTAAGTAATCAGTTGAACAAAATGACATACTCTTTATGCTTTTTCCTTTTGACTTCACTCGATGAGTCATCAGAATCTTCACTGCTAGAGGAATCCTGGGGGGGAAAATGGTTGTTATTAATAATTACAATTTAACCATGATATCAAGTATTTCTTGCCATACTATTTAACGTTCATTTTGCTAATAACACTAACTATAAAACCTCTTTTTTTCCATGTTATTGTTATATTTATACCATTATTTAGCACATAAAGTAATTAATAATTTTACCACAAATTTATAACACAGCCAGTGAAATTAGGTAAATATCACAGTGTCAGATTTTTGTGTAAAACTTTAAAATCTATCATCTCTGTTACGTATAGGGGAACTCCCACAATATTGTCAGCTGATTTCTCAAGAGAAACTTTGCAGGCCAGGAGGGATTGGCATGAAATATTCAAAGTGATGAAAAGCAAGGGCCTACAACCCAAGATTACTCTATCCAGCAAAGCTATCGTTTAGAATTGACGGACAGATAAAGAGCTTCCCATACCAGAAAAAGCTAAAGGAGTTCATCACCACCAAACCAGTATTACAAGAAATGTTAAAGGGACTTCTTTGAGGAGAAAAAGAGATATGAATAATAAAATGGCAACAACTACTATCAACAATTACTTTCAATGTAACTGTGTAGATTAAATGTTCAAATCAAAAGACATAGTGTGGCTGAATGGAGAAGAAAACAAGATGCATACATATGTTGCCTACAGATTGAAAGACACACACAGACTGAAAGTGAAGAGATTGAAAAAGATTATTTCAAGAAAATGGAAACAAAAAAGCCAGGGTGGCAATACTTATAATCAGACAAAATAGAACTTAAAGCGTGTAACAAAAGACAGAACATTTCAGATACAATAGCCAAGATGTAGAAGCAACCCAGTGTCCTTCAATAGACAATTGGATAAAGATGGTATTTTACAATATATACAATGGAATATTGCTCAGCTATAAAAATAAATGAAATCTTAACATTTGCAACAATACCCTTCTAGAGGGTATTATGCTAAGTGAAGTAAGTTAGACACAGAAAATCAAACACATGATTTCACTTATATGTGGAATCTAAAAAAAATAAAATAAACTAATAATCAAAACAGAAACATCATAGATACAAAGAACATTTTGAGGGCTTCCAGATTGGGGGGGGGGGGTTAGGAGGCTGGGCAAAAAAGATGAAGGAATTAAGAAGTACAAACTGACAGTTACAAAATAGTCGTGGGGATGTAAAGTACCGCATAGGGAATATTGTTAATAACATTGTAATGACTATGTATGGTGACAGGTGGATACTAGACTTACCAGGGGGATCATTTCGTAAGTTATGTAAATATCAAACCACTATGCTATATACCTGAAACTAATATAACATTGAATATCAACAGTAATTGAAAAAAACACAAAACACACACACACACACAAAAGCTATCATCTTTAGAGACCATTATTGTCACCTAATATGGCCTCAAAAAGAAACCCTAATTGTTGGTATGTCAAATTTTAATATTTTTCTTCCCCATTAGACAGGCTTTGATACAGTTCTTCTTGAACATTTTTGTGGAAACACATGCATATATGCTCACATGCGAACAGGAATTACACTGTTTACAGCTGCAGACTATTCTTTTCAAAATATGTTGAGAATTCTGTGAATATTCTGTAAAAATAGTACAATATTTCTTAATTCATATGTGTCTGCATACATATGGGTTTGTGTATATTTTCCTAGTATTCACATTTAGTTTATTTCTAGTTTTGCTTTAATGAGCAAATGTACAAATTATCATTCCTTGCTGTGGATTAATCCATAAAGTGGAATTATTGGATAAAGTATGTTTATATTTCAAGACTCTTTATAACATATTTAAATGTAGTTATTTCCTATCAATTCTTTAAAAAACATTGTTTGTAATAATTTCTTAAGTACCTACTTAAATGATTGGGTATCATGTCTACTTTTAAAATAATAGCTTTCATAATAAAAACTCACCTCTTCTGATCCACTATTAGATGAAGCCTGATGTTGTTGTTGTTGTTGTTGTTGTTGTTGTTGCTGCTGCTGCTGCTGCTGCTTCTTGAGCATTGCAGATCTCTGAACAGCCAAAATACTAGGGCTAGATTTCCAAAACTATAATAGAAACATGAACCAGTGAAAGATGAAGTTTTGAAAAAAACTGAAAAAAGACTAATTCATTAAAAAGAACTATCAACATTTTTACTGCGTCCAAGTAATAAATTAAGACTATCTTCCTTACTCACATTATATACAATACAATATTAGTGCAATATAATTAAGATAAAATGTTAAGCTTTGGTTGTATATAAAAGCTTCATAGACAGACAATATTAAACAACATGTTCTTTGGTGTTACAAGTATTACTTTTAAAAACAAAGTAGTAACATGATACACGAGTGTTACTCAAAGTATGGCTGTCCATTTTTTAAAATTAGTGTGAAATGAACAGTTTGAGTCAGAATGCAAATCAACTATGAGGTGTAACAAAAAATACAGTGAATGTTTCCGTTTAAAAAATTTTATTACAGTAAAAGACATTGCAATTAATCCCCTTCAAAATACTCCCTCTCACTTCGAACACACTTATCCCATCATTCTTTCCACTTTCGGAAGCAGTTCTGGAAGTCCTCTTTCATGAGTGTCTTTAGTTTCACCGTCATGGCTGCCTCGATGTCCTGAATTGATTCAAAATGTTTACCTCTCATAGTCATTTTGACTTGGGGAAGAGCCAGAAGTCACACGGTGCCATTTCCAGTGAATAAGGTGGATGAGGACACACCGTTGTAATGTTTTTATTTGACAGAAATTGCCGTACCACAAGCAATGCGTGACATGGAGCATTGTCACAATGGACGATGAAGACACTCACAAAAGGACTTCCAGAACGGCTTCAGAAAGTGGCAAGAACAATGGCTTAAGTGTCTTTGAAGCGAGGGAGAGTATTTTGAGGAGGATTAATGGCCATGTGTCTTTTACTGTAATGTTTTTTAATTAATCATTCACTATAATTTTCAATCACACCTTGTACTCATATGTCACTAAGCACGATTTTAGCTCAGCTGACCTTTTCCTTTTTTTGGTAACAATATTTTCTCCATGAAGGAAACTATGTGTTGATTTATATCTTGGCCCAAGCACCTTATTATGACTGGTACTCTAAGTAACATTACTGTATACTGTTATGAGGTGTAGACAAGTTTTAGTAAATTTTGTAGTAGCTTTTTTGAAACAGAATGTCCCTTAGCCTATTCTACCAACATCAAGAAAGCAGAGTTCTTCTGCTGTTAGCAATAAAGTATCTCATTTGAAGATCCTGAAAGTAGAGAACAGACACTGTAAGATTAACAAAGACTTTAATTTTTATCCATGAAACACTGAATATTTATGAAACACAATTTCTGCCTCAGAAAGTGGAAGAAAAGGTTTTATTTCTGTGTGTGTGTGTGTTTATTTTGTACTTACTGTTTCATAGTTACAGACTGCTTCTCTTCCAAGCTACTTATTCCAGATATTTAACCAAAACTTTGAAAATCACTAGTAAATTTTAATGTTTAAAATTAACGTTTTGTAAAAACTATATTAAGAATACTATAAATTAATGTTACAAATTTTCCCAAAGTAAACAAGAATTCTACCTTTCATTAGATACGTTATTTATTACCTCAGCTCCATCAACTTTCGGTGGTTTTGCTTGAACTTTGTTCTCTCGGGAAGTGTCTGACTCAGACTCTGACTGACTGCCCGATTCAGATCCAGAGTCAGAGTCACTGCTACCTGACTGGCTACTACTTCCATCACTACTGCTTCCAGAACTTGAACCAGATCCAGAGCCTGAAGCTGACCCAGAATCATCATCCGACTGGCTATAATTTGAAAAGAAACAGATTTCAAACAAAATTCATTAGGATTTTAACTTTTCTTAAAAGTCAGCAGAAAGTCCCAAATCATTAAACCTTGTTTATTTCATATTTCAACTTCTATCGCCAAATAGAAAAAGGAATTAATGTTAATACATAGTACTAACTGACATGGTCGATAGATTTTGTACAGTTTTGGCTAAAACATAAGCAATCAGATCACAATCTTCCTACAAGATAATGAGCATATTCGACCAAGTATAAAATCCTGGGCTAGAAATTTGGGAAGTTTAAGACAGAGGGTTATCTTTAAAAGACTATTTAGTAGTACTAAATATAAAGTAGGAATTGTGTGAAGGAAAAGTTAAAAATGTGTTGAAAATTCTCATACTAACAGGTAGAAAAGAAATGTATTTGTAGTGTCTACTTGTTTTCAAGTTTATAGCTCTATGGTCTATCATTTCAGGGACATGTAATTTATTATAATTAGGCTATGATAAAATATAGTGTATTAAAAATAAATGATCAGTAATTGCTTCTCTGAGAAAATCACTGACTGTCATGGTTCAACAGTAATAAACCTGAAATAATAGCAAATCCTCACAATCGTTCCTAACTTCTATACACACATGTGGAAGCAATTAATAGTTGATTTGGAAACTACCATTTTCTATATTACTAATTTTCAGTATAGGGAAGCCTAGAAATGGTCTGAACTGAACAACTGATTGTGTAAATTATTATCTCCAAGGCCATTTGGTCACATGGTATTCTCATATTAACTGTTAAAAACTAGGGCACTAAATTTTTGATACACGTGGTAGATAGCTTTTGATGTAATTTCATCTAGCTTTATGAGACACAACAGGTAATGTAGTTCATGTATATACAGAAAAACCCAAAGCTTCAAATCCTCTGCCGTAATTTTCAGGAAAACCACCAGATGGAGGTATTACTCTATGAAAATAGACTGCAATATTAAAAGTATTTCATTTCTAAAAGTAATTTCTCCTTTTCTAGAGCAAGGAGTTAATGGTTTCTACATGGAAACACAGACATAAAAGTTTGCAAGAAGGTTTTTGATTCCAAAAGTTAAGTATAAATGAAAATGCTTAAAGTGCAAACAAATATATACATATTTTTAAAATCTGGAAATCTAGTGGAATATTTTTCTTCATAGAAACAAAAAGTAAACAAAAATTTGCCTCTTAAAGGCTATCATATCAAAATCACTTTGCCTCAATTTCTACCTCTGGTTATATGGTTCTGAGGTCAAAAACAGCATAGTACCTTTTAATTAAACAAACAAAACAAACAAACAAAACAAAACTTTCCATATTTTACTTGGGTACCCTGAGAGAAATTTCAGCAAAGTATTAGAGAAGATATTTTCCTTATACACAATTTCATTTCTCCTTTAACCCTCTAGATAAAAGACATCTTTCACTTATTCAATAAATTTTAGGTACTGGGAAAACAGACGAGACAGTCCTTAACATTAAAACAACTTCTAGCCTGGTATGTCAACCAATAAATACTATTCTGTGCTGTTTAAGATAATTGATCCAGGTGTATGGGGAGCATTTAAAATATGATCAAGTTTGGTACAGTAATAGGGAAACATTTAGAAGAAAGTGATATTGAACTAATTCTTTAGAAAAAAATAACTAGGTTGAAGGGGTATCACTTTAATTACTCATACACGTCTTGAGGGTACCGTTTATTGTTTCCAGAGTATCTACCATAGTATCTTTCACAGGTGAATACTCAATAAATACTTGAAAAGTAGATGAATGAATGATTGAATCTGGAGGACTATCATGGGCCTTAATTATAACAGTTATATCTTCACATCTTAATTATATCTTAACTATCCATTCAACATGAATAGCTAGTCAAAATTCCTTGTTAATAAATCAAAATTCTTAAGTGAATGTAGGAATCTTTCTTTTCATATTCTTTAGGCAGAAGTAGTTCTGACTAGAGATAAAAGTAAACAGCGTTAAGTCCAGGCTACTCTAATGGCATTAGGTTTATTATCAGAATGCCTTTACCTTAGGTATTAGAACTTTTTATTTTTATTTAGTTGTTCTTAGTAGGATTAAGAATATATATAAAGAATAAGTAAGGAATATCTTATATACTGCCATAGAATGATCTCCAGGATATAGCTGAGAAAAAGAAAAACAAGATACAAAACTGTTTATAGCATGCTCCCTCTCATGTAAGAAGGGAAAAACATTTATACATCTTTGCTTATACTTGAAAAAAAAATGATGGTAGCATAAACCAACAATTAAGTTAAAAATCCCTACAGAGAAGGGAAGAGAGGAAACATGGACTGAAATAAGTCATCATTTTTTGAATCATGTAAATGTTTTATATAATTTATTTAAAAGAAAATCCTAAAAATTGAAATATATATATATATATATGTTAAGAGAAAAATCTATTCAAACATAAAATTTTGAGCTAAAATAGATGAAAAGCTGTTCCTAATAAAGTAATTCTATTTCAGCCCATGATGCAAATGCTCCTTCTAGAATAAAAAAGCCTGAGGCAAGGTGTAACTTTCTAAGTCTCCGTGTTTCTATAACAAAGTTCAAACACCTATGAGGCCATTCAGGAATCTCTCTGCCAGTTGCCCATTTGAATCCTTAGTTCTAGCAAAAGCAAAATACTTATGCTAGTAAATCTCTGAGAGCCAGTTTCTCTTTCTATTTCCTGCTTTTGCGCTCTCTCTCTCTCTCTCTCTCTCTCTCTCTCTCCCCTCCCCCCCCTTCCCTGTTTTCCACTACATAATTTCTATTATACTTGGGCACTTCTTCAACAAATATCTCCTGAATCCATTCTCAAATCAACATTAAATTAGGTATCCTTCTTCCTCAGCACTCCCAAAATATCCTATACATACTACTGTTTTTGCTGTGAGAACACCATGCTATAATCACTGTAATTTCGTTTTCTTTTGTTTCTTGGTACCCTACACCTTTGGTATCCCACCGTATGTTTCTGGAGTGTTGGGATTTTCACTTGTTGCCCTTTGTATTTTGAGCACTAAATGAAGAGCTCAGTATATATTTGATGGGTGAGTTTCTTGGTTTCAAATGACACTAATGAAATTATTTGCTTTTATCTTATAATTTGTGTATAGTTTCAAAATAACAATACCATTTTTATTAAAGATATGATTACTAAATGTTAAGATTTCTTTATAATGCGTTTTGTCCTTCAGGAATACTCACTTCCATAATCAACTTTTTGCTATATAGTCAACTGAAATAATTTCTGTATGGCTACCAATTTGGATTATTAGGGTCATTTGCTTTTTATCATTTTTAAGGACTGCTTTTTATTCTTTTGATTAAAAAGACATGACAGCCAAATGCAATTTGTGATTTTAGACTGGACCCTGTACTAAAAGATGAACTGGGATGATTGACCAAACTGGAATACAGACTGAAGATTAAAGTATTGTTATCAATGGAAATTTTCCTGAATTTAATAACTATACAGGGCTTATGTAAGGGAATACCATTATTCTTAGAAAAGATATACTGAAGTATTAATATGTAAAGAGGCATGATTTCTGCAACCTATTCTAAAATAATTCAGGAAAAACAAATATGTATTACATATATATTGTGTATATTTTATATATATATATAGAGAGAGAGAGAGAGAGAATAACAGGGAAATATGGCAAAAATTTAAAAATTAGTGAATTTGGGCAAAAGATATATAAAGAAGTTCTTGGTAGTATTCTTGTAACTTTTCTGTAATTGGAAATTAATTCAAAATAAAAATGTTAATAAGCAAAGAAATATTAGTCCAATACCACAAGCTTTTGTCAGTAATAGTCAATATTGTGAAATTTCATTTGCGGTAGTAAAAGGTACAAAGATAAGGAAATTTAAAAGCCACAGAAGTCAAATGATTATGAAACAGGCAAGTAAGTAAACATTCAGTGGCATGAAAAATAACAGTATGTACTATACAATCAGTTACTAAAATGGCCAAACTAGAAAGGTAGAAGTATAAAAACTGCATAAAGCTTTTCCTTACAGAGACCTGAAAAGGCAAAAATGGTAAGGAAGGGAAATTAAAGACCAATGGTGTACGACAGCTGTCTCAGAAAGTGCTAGTTGCCTAATTCAGCATGTCATCTTCTTTTCCTTAATAACATAAATTTCAATGTTATGGTCACCCAGTATGAAAGAGTATATAGCACAAACTTTCAGCAACTAAGCGTGGCTATTAGCTTAAGTTCTGACAAATGAGA
The DNA here is from genome assembly GCF_036562045.2 of Rhinolophus sinicus. NCBI lineage: Eukaryota > Metazoa > Chordata > Mammalia > Chiroptera > Rhinolophidae > Rhinolophus > Rhinolophus sinicus. The sequence goes on along the minus strand of NC_133753.1, from coordinate 133,886,219 downwards.
TGAGACATGAGCAGAAATGTTGAGTTGTTACTTCCCAAAAGGCTGTTCAGTAAAAATAAAATAATGTTCTTAGTAACTTGAGTGACCAGAAAAAATTAATATTCTGTTCAATAATAAAAACATGAAATCCATTTTTAAATTGTTCCTGCAAGTTAAATTTTTAGATGCTTTATTTAGTGCAGCTATCGTCAATAGTTTACTTCCTCATGAGTTCCTTTAAAATGTTACAATTCTGTATCTATGGATTGGCTTAGAGAAAAGGTTCTCAAAATCTAACACATCAAGATCACCATCCCTCTCCAGTTTTTCATTGCATATACCCATCCCATCCCATATCCTGTGGTGCCGGCAGCTCTAAGACTGATGACTTTGTGAGTTTTAATGGCTCACCTTTGTTCTTGGGATAAAATGACTAAAGTTTGATCTCTGCCTACCTCACCAACTTCAACTTCAAAGCCCTCTCCTATCCCAATTCTGCACACTACCTTCACTGACTTCCTTCAGCCCTTGAATTTGCAGTGCTCTCTCACCTTACAGCCTTGGTATAAAGCAATTCTCCCTACCTGCAAAGCTTGTTAACCCTCACCCCACCTTCTTCCCTAGTACTCCAACTACTCCACTCATCCTTCACTTCTCAAACTGAGCTTTTCCTAGACCTCCTCCCTCAGACTGCGTAAGACACCCAGAACACTTATTACGTGCTTAAATATAAGAGTAGGCTAGTGTGAGCGTTGGGGTGTTTTGCTTAACAACCATATCCCTAGTTTCTAGCACTTTACCTGACAGACAGAAAATATACGTATTTGTGAATTAATAAATGGTTAATCCTACCTCCTCTTTGCTTTTTATTCAAAAAACACAATAAGCCTAAGTCTTTCATACAAATTTTCTTGTTCTTTCCTATTGGTTTCTCTTTCTCTACTTTTCTTCTTTTGTATTTCTTTCTTCCTTCCTCCAAGTCATCTAAAACTGTTTGGGGGGAAATAATTTTAAGAAGTTTCTTTTGAACAATCAGAAATCTGAAAACACTGGGTCCACATCCCACATGGTCACAACTGTCTATACCTAAGTAGCAGTGGTTCCTTTCGATGATGCATATAATCTCCAAGTCACCTGTTATACCCTCCCCCTCCCACAAATGTCTTATACCTGGAGAGTTTCATTGATTTATGTTATCTGCTTGGTCCTTATGGTCCTTTCTCTCACTTATTCCCTAATTCAGAAAAAAATATAAATAGCTCTTTATAGCCTACAAAATATTTTCATAATGTATTCCATTTTATCTTCACAACAAAAAAAGTCTTTGAAAGCACATATAGGGAGCTTTTCTAGACTCTTTTCAGAGGAGGCAACCCTTCCGGTCCCAGCTTTAAGGAAAACTTAATTCCATAGTCAAATGCTTAGTTCCAAACCCAACCTCCAACCGCCTGAACCCAACCCCATCCTCCTAACCTGAGAGTCTATATCCCTCCAAATATCCCGTGCTACCACGTTTGCTCAGAGCTTACTGCTTCTTACTCCGAGTTCCCTTTTGTTCCTGGCATGTGAAAGTTTTCTCTAAGCCGTGTGTCTACTTCTTTTCCCTTTGCTGTTTTATTTAGCATTTTCACGTGTTTGTGAGTAAGAAGTGCTTGCGGAGTCTGAGTCTATATTAGTTCAGTGCAGCATATGATGGAATAGCATCCTCCTTTCTCTGTACCCAACTTTCCACTCAAATCAGTCCTTTGAACTAAAGAAAACACTAAGACCTACACATGATACATGAGAACAATGTATTCTCAAGTGAATAAACAAAGATTCTTCTATATTACATGGGGGAAAAAAGCCTTAAATATTCTTTACTTTTTTATCACAGGACTTGGAAATTAGTCTGCAATGGAACATAAAGGAAGAATAAAAATAATGAACGACCTAAGAAAATGGTAGTAATGGACAGCTGGCTTTCCTGACCACCAGATCAGAACAGAAGAAATGGCCCTGATAAATCTTGGAATAGATCAAAACACTCAAGAAAGTTGTATTGGACTGGGGGTAAAAGTACTGAGAAGGAATGAGAAGAACATTTCAAAATAGTAGCACTGAAATACAAAAAAAACCCTGTATATTTAAACACTATATGTAAATCAGATTACCTGTATCAAAGGCTTATATTAGTGATTTCTCATTTTAATGCTATTAAATAATGTACCCATTTATTTACTTATTTTATTCCTAGTACATAAAGGGTTTCTTTCTAGTTGATGACATTTCCTGAATACTTTCCTTATTTTAAAAAAAATGGGTAGTAGTATTTAGATGGATTAAGACTCTGGGGAGGAAGGGTAGGAATGCTATAGCATACATTAATAGAAGGTAAACTGCTTTTCCACAGAAATATAATAGAAAATGGTGTGCCTGACACAGTAATACATACACAATCAAAGAACTGTATTTATTAGTCTAAAGAACAAGCATACTGCAGTAAATTCTCATTTTATGCTTTGCTCCCTTCCCCTCTCTACTGCTTATTAATGTCATTCAAAAGGAGTTTTGGGGGGAGTTTTTGAATTTTTTTGACAAACACTTGTGGGGAAAATTCAGGGATAACCTAATGGTGTTTTGGAGTTCAATCTTCACTTATTTTCTCCTAGCTTTCTAACCCTTTCTTCTCTTTGTAATTATATCTATACACCTATTAGATGAGCCTTGGGTTTCTGCCACATAGAAATAATAAACATACTTAAGGATTACTGTGAAGATTAAAAGATGTAAAGCATACTATGTATGACATATAGGAGTTCAATATTGATAGCTATTAGGGAAAAAAAAAAGAAACATTCATCTTTTTCTTGAATTCAAGATCAGATTCATTATTTCCAAGTTCACTTTTGGTGATTTTTGGGTTGTCATAATTATAAATATATAAAATGTCTATGAATAAAACCTATAGACATACTAAAATTTTCAAAACAAATTATTTAATGAAAAAAAGGAAGACATGGTGATTACTAACTGGTGCTATGTGCCATACATTTGGTTCTCTTTACTCCTTTCATTTTCATACAATAAACAAACAGTGGCTCAGAGAAGGCTAAGTGAAGAAAACAAACACCAATACCATAATTAAGTAGACAAATTATGAACACATATGAAGAACCGAAAAAAAAATCAGAAAAATGAAAGCCCCTAATGTTTATTAGGATGACAGGAGTGATATATTTTAAAACAATATCCTTTTATGTTTGCGCCACATATATGTTGGCTACTTGCCCCTTCCCACTCACCCAGTATCCATTTTCTGTTTTGCTCTTTAGTGTTACATAACTTCGCTCTTCTGCTTTTCAGTGGCACATGCCCCCCCAGCTATAGATTGACTGTATTTCCCAGGCTCTCTTTCAGCTACATATGACCATGTGAACAGGTTTTGGCCACTGGGAGATGGCTAGAAATGATGTGGGAGATCAATGTCACAGACTTAAAAATGAAATGGCTTTCCTTAAATCCTCCACATCCCCATCTCCTTCCTGCTGGCTGACAATGGCAACCACTGGAACAATAGAAGCCATACATTAAGGGTAACAAAGCTGTCCCACTAGCCAGAGTACCTGGGTAACTTCTTGGGTTAGAGTTCACTTCCCTGAAAGTGAAAAAGAAATAACTGTATTTGAGTCCTGGTGTTCTGAGGTCTCTAGTATATACAGGATCTTAATTAGTTCTCTAATATTATAATAATGTGCTATAATAATGTGTAAAAAACATTTTTGAAAGAATAAGTATTGTGCATATATAATTTGAATTCATTTGTTCATCTCTTCAACTAACAAATACTGAGCAAGAGTTTCTAAATAGGAACAAAATGCTATGGAAAAAAGTAAAACTTATTAGAAAAATATATGTAAACATGGATCAATTTCTAGAGTTGAGGGAAACAGAAAGAGGAGCAAGACTTCATGGAGGGAGTGACTCTAGAGCTCTGTATTGGTAGCATACCCCATACTTTCACCCCTACAGAACAGTTCCTCTCAGAAGCAACGGATAAAACTTCTCACTCTTTTAAGATTACTCAAAAACATTGTATCTTCTATGCAACCTTCTCCAATTTCTCCAGACAGAGGTCACTGTTCCAGCATATATTCACAATATTTTGTTCATGCTATTAATAATTCCCTCACAACATTACAATTATTTTTATACACATATCTGTCTTCTAACTACACCCTGAAATTCATTAAGTTAGGGACTTAATTTTAGCTATTTTTATAAACCATTATCCATTTTAAAAGGACTAGGGAAACAATGTGAAAATTAGTAGGTATTGAGTAAATAACTTACAATTAAAAAAAATGAATTAGTGGCCAAAGGCAAAGGCTTTCAAACTTTTTGGACCATGACTTAAATAACAAATGCATTTGATATCATGACGCAGTACACACATATGTGCACACATGTAAACAAGTTTGATGAAATACTCTATAAGAAAAACACTCTATTTTCTATTCTTGTTTATTTTTTTTCACTTAAAAGAAATATCTGATCATGATCCTCCAATGTGACGCAACTCCCTATTTAAAATATATTAGCCTAGTCATTTAGGAAATGAGAAGGGTTCAGCTAGAGGATGACTAAGATCAGACCACCTTTAAATTCTATAAAATTATATTAAAATTTGCTATCCACATTATCTTTTACTATAAACCATAAAATAATTGTCAAACATTTGAGAGATATCTAGAAAGTATCTATCTACCTGTATGGTTCTGGAAAACAGTGCCATGGTTTGTTAGGAGCTGAACAAACACAACAGTTCCTTTTAGCATTATAAATTACCAATCCAAGACAAAATTCTATTCAAAGTAAATTTTCTTAAAGTATGATTCTATCACTTTAAAGTCTCTAAATGAATAAATAAGAATAAAATTGCTAGAAATAAAATAAAATTGCTAGAATAAAATATGCTGAAGCTAGATGATGTGTTACCCTAGGAAGGGTAACATCTAGCAAGACTAATAGCAAAGATGATTATTTGGCTTCAGTCATGTTGACTCTGAAGACACTAAATTCGAAGTTTCTCTAGTAAGCATTTAGGAATTAGATAAGAAGGGCTAAATAATAGTTCAATAAAACATGAAATTTTCTGTATTAATGATATAGTAAATTACTAATTATATAATTTATAACAAGTAGGTAAAACTTGGTAACATTGTTTTCCTCATTGGTAGTACCTACCATGTGGAAGTCTAACACACATAGAAATCATGTTTTAAAATAATCTTTAAGTGAGAGGGGGCAGTAGTAGGTAGAATTTAGAAATTAAACTGGATTGGCCCTGAGATAAAATATGCTGAAGTTAGATGATGTGTACATTAGGGTTTTACTATTGTTACCACTTTTGCATATGCTTGAAATTACCCACAATTTTTAAGTTAGCACAAACAAAATGTCTACATTTAAAAGTTCAATTTTAAAGAAATTATCCATTTGATTAATTTGCTTTGTTTTAAAAGAAGGTTTTAAAAATATTTGTGCTCTTAGATTACTTTAATCAAGTCACAAAAATACAAAGTTCCCATGCTTTACTTCATAACAAAATTATTTGTAATTTGGTATTTCATCAGTCTGCACATACCCATGGGAGTGGGCTGCACATAAGAACAACCTCCATGCTGAGTCATTAAGTGAAATAATCAATGTAGGATAGTATGACTGAGATAAGCTACCGCACACGAGGCCAATCCTTTGCTATAAAATACATGCCAAAACTGAAATAGGGAGAAGATAATTTATGTTTAGTACTCGTGTACAGCTAATCGTAATTCTTTTCTTATAAAATTTCTTTTCAAATCAAACTTCTTCCTTTTATTAATGTAATCCAGAATTTATTCATTTAGAACTGGGAACATTATAGTCGTTGGATCAAATGGCAATAACCATAATCTACCTCAAGCACAAAAACAAGAAGTCTTCCGTGAGGGAATTTAGGCTGTAACTCCACTCTTCTCCAATGCCCCCATTCCTTTATATAAAAACTTTTAAAATATTTTTTTTGTTTCAGGTACAGTTGATATACATTATAATATTAGTTTCAGGTGTATAACAGTGATTAAACATTTATATAACTTATGAAATGATCACCCCAAAAAATCCATTACTCATCTGACACCATACATAATTATTACAATACTACTGACTATATTCCCCATGCAATACTCTACATCCCCAGACTATTATGTAACTACCAATTTGTACCTCTTAATACCCTTCACCCTTCATCTACTCCCCCTGTTACCCCCCAATCCGGCAACCATCAAAATGCACTCTGTATCTATGAGTTTTTTTATTCTGTTGTACGTTCAACCTGTTCTCTAGATTCCACATATTAAGTGAAATCATGTAACATCTGTCTTTCTCTGTCTGACCTACTCCACTCAGCAAAATACCCTCTAGGACCAACGATGTTGTTGCAGATGGCAAGATTTCATTCTTTTTTATGGCTGAATAGTATTCCATTATATACATGTACCACCTCTTTAACCATTCACACACTGAACACCCAGGTTGTCTCCATATCTTGGCTATTGTAAATAATGTACATATGGATGCAAATGTCCCTTTGAAGTAGTGTTTTGGGTTTCTTCGGATAAATACCCAGAAGTGGAATTACTGGGTCCTTCTTTGTCTCTCATTATAGCCTTTGTTTTAAAGTCTATTTTATCTGGTATATGCATTAAGTGCTGCTACCCCAGCTTTTTTTTCATTTCAATTTTCACGAAATGCCTTTTTCCATCCCTTTACTTTCAGTCTGTATGTGTCTTTCGATCTAAAGTGAGTCTCTTGTAGGCAGCATACATAAGGGTTTTGTTTTTCTATCCATTCAGCCACCCTGTGTCTTTTTATTGGAGCATTTAATCCATTTACATTGAAAGTATTGTTGATAGATATGTAGTTATTGCCATTTTATTATTCTTATTTTATCTTTTTTCCCCCTTCTTCTTAAAGAAGTCCCTTTAACATTTCTTGTAATACTGGTTTGGTGGTGATGTACTCCTTAGCTTTTTCTTGTCTGGGAAGCTCTTTATCTGTCCTTCAATTCTAAATGACAGCTTTGCTGGCTAGAGTAATCTTGGTTGTAGGTCCTTGCTTTTCATCTCTTTGAATATTTCATGTCAATTTCTTCTGGCCTGCAGTTTCTGTTGGGAAATCAGCCGACTGTCCTATGGGGGCTCCCTTATAGGTTAACTGCCTTTCTCTTGTTGCTTTTAAGATGTCTTTATCTTTAACCTTTGACATTTTAATTATGGGTCTTGGTGTGGGCCTCTCTGGGTTCATATTCTTTGAGACTCAGCGCTTCCTGGGCTTTAATGTCTGTTTCCTTCACCATGTTAGACAAGTTTTCCGTCATTTTATCAGCTAGGTTTTCAATTCCTTGCTCTCTCTTCTTTCTGGTACCCCAGTTATGACAATGTTGGTACACTTGATGTTGTCCCAGAGGCCCCTTAAACTACCCTCAATTTTTTCTTTTTGCTGTTCCAATTGAATGTCTTTTGCTACCTTACAATTTGCTGATTCAATCCTCTGCTTCATCTAATCTACTGTTGATTCCCTCTAATGTATTCTTCAGTTGTTGTATTCATTTCTGGCTGGTTCTTTTTTGTTTTCTATCTCCACTTTTGTTTCCTCTTTATTTCTTTGTTGAAGTTCTCACTGAGATCACTGAGCATCCTTACAACCAGTATTTTCAATGATGCATCTGACAGATTGCTTGTCTTCTTTTTTTTTTCTTGTTTTGGAGCTTTGTTCTGTTCTTTCATTTGGGAAATGTTTCCCCGTTTTGGCTGCTTCCTGTGTTTGTTTTTATGCATTAGGTAGGGCTACTGTGTTTCCCAGTCTTAACGGAGTGGCCTTATGTAGTAGGTGTCCTATGAGGTCCAATAGTGCAGTCTCCCTAGTCACCTAAGCTGGGTGCTCCAGGTGTCTCCCTTGTGTGGGTTAAGTGTGCCCCATTGTAGTTGAGGCTTGGTTGCTGTTTGCACATCAATAAGAGGGACTGACCCTCACGATGACTGGTTTTGAGGACTCGCAGTGACTACGATGTAGCAGCTGTTGTGCAGGGCTGACCCTATGGAACAGGATTTGCTTCAACAGGACTCTGATGCCTGCCCAGTCTGCCCTGTGGGTGTCTTTGTGGAGGTGGCTGAGTGGTGCTCTGCTGTGGTCTGAAGCTGACCACCAGGTGTGTTAGTTTTGGGGCCTCTTGGGAGGGGGCTCTATTGCAGGTCAAAGTCAGTCACTGCCTGTGTCCTACCCAGGGACACTTGGTATGAGCTACAATGTGGTCTGCAGATGATTGCCATTTGTGCTGGGCTTGGAGGTGCCTGGGAGAGGCTAAGCTGTGAACCAAGGCTGGCTGCCACTAGTGCTGGGTTTTGGGACTTCTTAGCAAGAAGTATGGGGAACACTAAGGCAAGATACTGCTTATTCAGCATTTGTGAACCTTTGACATTTTAGAAATGTCCCCAGCATGAGCCAAAACAGGCTGTTTGTATGGAAAAGCCACTGGAAGCAGCTTGGGTGGGCCTGCAAGTTGTGGGTGGGTTATCAGGGAATCACCAGGGTGGGGTGTGTGGTATTAGCCAGTTGATTGACACAGATATGGCAGTCACTTATGTTCGCATGCTGGTTGGGGGGGGGGGGGGGTTCAACAAAGGAACAATGGCTTCTGTCAGTACTTCTAAGAGAAAGATGCCCCTCCAGCCCTCGATCTGAAGCCAGACGATTCAGTTTCTCCCCGTATGTCCCTAGAATTTTTTGCACTGCTGCCCAGCCCTGCAGCTCAGAGTGAGTGAGTCCATCAGCAAGTAAGTCCATACATGGGCCCTTTAAGAGAAACGCCTGGGACTCCAGCAGCCCTCTGTGTCCCTCAGTCATAATTTCTGCCAGTTTTCATAACCAAAGTTATGGGGACTTCTCTTCCTGGCACTGAAGCCCTGGGTTGGGGAGCCTGGTGTGAGGCTAGGACCCCACACTCCTCAGGGATACCTCTGCAGCCAGGGTATCCCTCCCAATTTTACCCAACACACACGGGAGTGGGGCCAGCCTGTTCCTCATCGCTACCTCTCCTACCAGTTCTGATGTGGCTTCTTGTGTATAGCCTTAACTATAGAATTTATGTTCAGCTAGACTTTGGGTAATTTTCAATGATGGTTTTCTGTAATTTTGATGTGGTTGTGAAAGGAGGCAAGCACAACATTTACGTACTTTGTTATCTTGACCAAAACTCCCCAAAACTCTTCAGTATAGTATTTATTGCCTTCTAACATCATTTTTCCTGGGTATAAAAGTTACTCTTTGCTTTCTTGCCTAAGTTTGTCAATATGCCTCACCTTATAAAAGCCACATTGCCAGGACTTTTAACATACATAAAATTTAAGGTTACTAAGGTTTTAAAAGACCTCTCAAAAATGTTTTTTAAAACTTCATTTTAATATGGGCTTGATGCAGAAATTAACCATTTGTCTTATGATCAAACTTCTGTTGCCTATCTTTGAACTGCTGTACTGTATCTCTCTGTATTTACCATATCCACCTGATATTATAAATTTTAAGGTCTCTTTCTTGATTATAAACTTTAGAGAAGAATCTTAAATTTTAGTAAGTCAGGGTATCTACCTCATAGTAGTTGCTCAATCATCTCAAATAACTATCTGAGGAGAGAGAAATGTATTTCTCAAAGCAGCAACAGGACAGATGTAAAATTGTTAATGGGTATAATTTTCATTAAGAAAAAGGCTCCCCACTATTTTTGTGCTTTATGCCTCAACTATGACAGATACTGTAGATATTGGATTCCAGAAGCCAGTACTGCTTAGCCAGAACTTTGAGTATCTCTGTATTTTAATTTCAATGATAACTCAGATCTCACTTACTTGATTGTGTATTTAAAACTGGACATTCCATTATCACCTATGGATCATAATAATCTTTCTTTATGTTAATTTATAATTTTAAAACATGGTAAGATACTAAATAACTCCAGGTGACTATCCACACTAAAGAAACTTTTGAATGCAGTTTAACATTTACTTAAAATTGACTCTCACTAAGCTATTACCTCACATCAGTTGCAGTTAATATATTATTAAATACAAACAGCAATGTTTTCAGTCACTCATATATAAGAACTTGATTCTGGAAGAATAGATTCCCAGAATCTCTCCCTAAAACCAGTGTTTCTGACCAGTCCATTCACATGGGTAATACACTCCTCCCATGGGTATTTCGCAATATATTCAACTATGCTTTCTTTTTCCATCTGGGACTAAACCATACAAAAACTTCAGCATAACAGTAAATAAACCTCAGGGGAAAGAACTGCAAAGGTAAAACGTCCAACACATTCTCTTTATTAGGGAACTTGCACTTTATTACGGGACTATGACTTCTGTAAAAACTTTTATCTCCATCGCACTTCTTAATATACACCATTTGTTCTTCCTTTCTTTCTACATCATCTCTCATCAAGATTACAAAAGTTAAAGAGCTCCATAAAACTTCCCACATAGCCCACTACATTACTCTAGTAATTTGCCCTATTCCATTTCCTTTCACCTCACCAGCACACCTATATAGCCCCATGAATTTGAGTAGACTCACTTATTTGATCATGTATTTAAACCTGGCCATTCCATTATCACCTCTAGACCATAATATTTCTTCACGTTAATTTATAATTTTAAAACATGGCAAGATACTAAACGACTCCAGGTGACTAGCTTCACATATATGCATATGAATTTAATATGCATACAAATTTCCTGGGAATTTTGTTAAAGTGAGAATTCCAATTCAGTGGATCTGGAACACACAGGGGAACTTTCAGGGTAAAGGAATCTTTCTGTACAGTGCTGAGGTGGGAGATAAATGATTTTATCTATTCTATTTGCCAAAACCTATAAAACTGCGTCTCAACAAGTAAATATATGCAAAAAAAAGAAGAAAAAAAAGCAATCCATGTGACTAACGATCCCAGGATGGAATGCAAACTATGACAAAAGAATCTGACGTTATTACAAATTTATGGTATAGCCACAATGGAAGAAGGGGAAAACTAACTTGAGTAACTTGGGAAACAGTTTTTTGACTAGAAACTGTGAGACTAAATGTAACAGGAACTATACACTGTACAGAAACATTGTAATGTAGTTGGTAAATTTGTTCTGGGAGTATGGCTTAAAAATTCTGAAGCTGCTTTACTTATTTACTGTGGCTGGAGTACATGGATGGTACACGGTGGCAGCCAGGTCTCTCTGATGGAAATGGAAGTTATAAAGGAGCAAAAAAGGAAGGTTAGGATGAATCCTATAGTACAGAATTAGAGTTGGAGACGTCAGTACAAACTCATGTTCACCTTACATAGATGGACAGATACAGAAACAACTATAGATATGTAGGTACACATGGTTTAGTATACCTATATTACCTAGCTCTGTCCGCTCTGTCTGCTGAGATGGCCTAGAAACAGTGACACCTGAGTAGGAACAACCATACCCAGCACCCAAATCTTGGTTTCTGATATCCTTTACCCAACAAAAGGAATCAGGGTTCCTTGGAGAAATCGATGATTCTACGGCAAAATGATAGGAGGGTCTAAAAAAACACATAAGCCAACTTGAAAGAGAGCTCCCAATGGGCAAGCCTAGAACAATTTAAGCAACAAAATAAAAATCTTATTGAATTATAACCCAAAGTATCAAATACATAGGTCTATGCTTATATAAATGAATGATTGAATGGGGGACAAATGAGCTCTTTACAGAAGAATTCCATTTAATATATGTATATACACCGCCCCCCCAACAGAAGATGGAACTTAATTCGCACCCCCCTACTCCCACCCACTTGAGTAGGCTAGACAGTGACTTGCTTCCAAAGAATACAGTACAAAAAAGGAAAAACAATCAACTTTACAGTGGAAAAACCTGGCAAATACTACCTTAGCCAAGTGATGATGGTTAACATCACAGTAATGCCATATAGAGGTCATGCTCCCCACACAATGTGACTAGAAGAGCACTTCTCTGTGATATTCTTTCTAAAAACTGATAACCCGTTTATTCTAATAAAAATATGAGGCAAATCCATTGGGGGACAGACTACAGGATACCTAACCTGAACTCTCAAGACTGTTAAGGAAATCAAGGAAAGACTTAGAAACTCTCACAGACCAAAGGTCACTGGAGAGAGCTGACAACTAAATGCAACATGTACCAGTACCCTTGATTGAATCCTGGAATAGAAAGAGCACACTAATGGAAAAACCAAGGAAATCCCAGTGACGTCTGGAATTTAGTTAATAGTCTTTGCAAAAATATTTTTAAAAATAGCTATAAACCTTGTTTCCCCTTTTAGCAAGTGGGAACCATTAATACTATGTACATCACAGGAGTTTTGTGAGGATAAACTGTGATAAATTCATGTAATACACTATGAACTATGTATCATATCTGGCTCAGTAAGAGTAAGAGCTCAGTAATTATTGGTTGCCATTATTGATTTTAGAGAAATTAAATGTAATTCAACCTCTTGCTGGCATGGCCTATGATACCATTTTTTGGGGGATTCCCCAAAAATAAAAAGCATGTGTAATAAAAACAGCATCAATAACAAAAAAGAACAAACAGCAAGGTACTTAACGACTCCAGGTAAACAGCTCCATATAAATACATATAAATTTAATATGAAAACAGATCACTTGGGAATACAGTTAAAATGAAGATTCTGATCTAGTGTGTATGGGGTGCGGCCCAAGGTTTTCCATTTGGACAAGCTCCCAGGTGATGCCCATGCTGCTGGACCACAACTGGAGCTGCAACTTTTCTACTGCTTTTAAATTTTCCATAAAAAATGTAAATCGAAAGTCTTCTCCGTCTATTCTTTCTCTTTGCCACAAAGAAGTACTTTTATTTTTAAACACAGAACTGTTAGCATATGTAAGCCGCCAATTATCAAGATCTTAAATAAGCAACTACTTAGGCAGTACTGAAAACGGGCAATTACACATTAATGTTTGCCTCCACCTTATCTCATGCCTGTGTCAATAAAAGTAATGTCTTTGAAAGTCAAACCATATACAATTCTCTTATCCTTACCAGTTAAAAGTCTAAATATTTTGCAGTAATCTACATTAACCACAATCCTAGGAAATTCTGTGAAAATTTTAATTTAGTAAATTCTATTTGAAGAGAGTGTAACCTATTACTGACGCTCCTGCTTAACAGTTTCAGTTTTCCAAGCATAAGAAATGATCTTAGATGATCTTAGATTCAGTACCATGTACAGGTTATTTGAGGAAAGAAAAAACTAATAGGAAAAGATGAAGAAAGCACATATTGAACTGAGAAATAGGAATTAACAAAAAATGAGATGGAAAAGTCATACTTTCCTGCAATTAATGACATCACAGGAAATTTTAAAAACCAGTTCCCTTAACTCAATGATTTCTTGCCATTCTGGCTTTGTAATTTCACATTTTTCTGCTTCTTTAAAATGTTTCTTAGCACAAACTTTTGAAATTTAAGAATGAATTGACTTTTTTTTAAACTCTGAGGTAACCGCAAAGCAAACTCAGGAAACACCATTTTAACTGATACTGCATTTAAAATTTGTTCAAATTTATTTAGTGAAAAACTAACTGATTATGATGGCAAGAAATCTTTCTGATATGTGTATACATAAAAGCAATGTTTCCAAAAATGGTATATCATAGTGGTATTCAACAGGACACGAAAAGACAGATGGTGAAAACTATGGTCTGTGTTCAATTTAACTTTGATTTGGTGTGCCTTAAATTTAACAGGTCATTTAGAACATAGAGCTTCTCAAAAACCTTTAAAAAGCCTTTTAAAGACTGAATTTGTAAAAAGGAGATTTTCGTTTACATTTCCATTGATCCTATTTCCTACTCACTGCCTACCCTAAACACTTTAAAAGTTGAGATCCAAAGATTCTTGAATCATGGAACAGTAATAAAATATTTTCTATAAGCCAAGGGAATTTAAGTGCAACATAGTGTTTCTGTAAGTAAATATAAAATTTACACATATATATTTAAAACACATATAAATATATTAAATCAAGCATCATTAATGCTTTAAAAAGCTATAATAAAAAAATGAAAAGAATTCTAAAAATCAAGGTCAACAATGATCAAGTGACAGCTACCGATTAATTCTAAATGGCTAAGAACATTATTACACAACACCAAATAAGTTCCCTCACTCTGTAAGAATATTTCAAGAGCAAAATATATAGAATAATTTAATTAAGTGATTCAAATAAATTCTCAAATTTACATGGACTAACTTACATTACTGAAAATTTAATCTACAGGCAAGCAGAGAGATTCTTCTGAGTATTAAGCATGTATCAATCATCTAAAAATTAGCAAAATGTAACTGTATTTCTGGTCTTTACCTATAAATTTATTCCTGAAGTAAATCATCATTCAAGACAACTTTAAAATGAAAACTGTCTAAGTAGGATTTGAAAAACTTGGTTGCAAATAACAACGTAACTATAAATCCACACAGCTGAGAAATGATGCTGTGAAATCTTTAGAAAGCTTAACTTCAGTTATATAATAAACTTTGTGCTGAGTTGAAACTGATGTACAGGTGCATCCTGACCCACATTTCTTAGTAAATAAGTTTCAAAATTGACAGTTACAGCATAGGCAAAGAGACATTTTCCTGTGTATTCTTCTTCCTTTCAGTCAGTGGTTATAGAGAACTTTCCACATGGAAAGAATTAAAAAAAACAAAAACATTTTTTAATAGAAAGCTAATTACACCCACCAAAAATGCCAAATGACTTCTTGCTTAATTCTATCTCATTTCATAAACTTCCACAAAGGAAATAAAAAATCTGAAGGAAAAATACATTTAAAAATTGTAGCCAATAAAAATCCAATTTACAATGTTTAACACTTTTAAAAGCAGAGCATATCTCGCCTCTCATCATTCTTTATTAATATTCATAGTAAGGTAACTTTTGTTGTTTGTTTTTGCAAGAAAAGTCCTGTATCTATAAAAGTCACCTCCTTACTTTTTATTAAAAGCAGAGCATATCTCTCCTCTCATCACTCTTTATTAATATTCATAGTAAGGTAACTTTTGTTGTTTGTTTTTGCAAGAAAATTCCTGTATCTGTAAAAGTCACCTCCTTACTTTTTATATTAAGCACAATCTCCCTTCTCTGTACTGTCTTGTTATGAAAGCTTGGGGACATGGGGGAAGAACCTGAGGTTTAGTAACAATGACAGCAGAGCAAAGGAAAAGGATAGCATAACAGCAGTAAGGAAGAAAATGAAAGCAAAACAGAAGCAGGTCCTCCTGATAAACACCAAGGCAGTTGCAAGAACTAGATAACAACCACACTTCTTAGAAGGACATAAAACCCGTGTGGGAGAAATACTAGTTTAGAATAATGAGGGAATATGCTTTGCAATTATTTAAAATGAGCATGCTTTGTAAAAGAGTCCTATAAGTAAATCTGATTTCACAGTTTAATTTTTTTCACCTATACTATCAAATTTCACTTACTACTGTACTCCCCTTTGCTTTAGATATGGAAGCAAAATAAAAGATTACTATTAATAAAGCAGGTAATGGGTCAGAATATAACAGTATGTGATCACTTTGCATACTCAACTAGAGGATTTGCTCTCAAGAGTCTTATTTCCTATTTTGTGGGTAATTTGGTTCCTGTGTTTCCTCTAGATATTTCTACCTATTAACCATTTCATTGGTCACTAACGAATAAGAATGTGGACAATGTGACTATAATTCACTTACTAGTCAATATACCTATAGAGATTTGAATCAAAGCTGAGATTCAAGTTTTCTAATTTAGCATCTCAACTCGGATAATTCTAGTCAAACTCTGTTGTCTGATACCTTATTATATACTTTATAAAGCAGTAGGATGAAACTTCAAAATCATTTAGTGCAACTCTTCTTATCTTACAGCTAGTAAATCATTCAGAGAACTAGTGCAGAGATAGTATCAACTAAGATTTTATAACTCCTGGTCCAATACTTGTTCAACTAAATCATGCTGCTTTCCATAACCGCTCCTTTTTCTCTATGATGTTCTTGTTTATCTAACCAGTTGGCCTGTGAAAGCTGATAAAGTATATCTAGCATGACCAGAAAATCCCTAGTCTCATCTCAGGTCAAATGCATAAACCACTGCTTCATTTTCTATCCAACATTTTTTCTGAAACCCTCTTAACTGACAACACTTTTCCTATTTTTTGTCCATCACTGTAATTAGTGTTTCCGTTATGTAGTATACTGCATGCTACATGAAACACGATGTTAATTACAATAAGCAAATATTGAGTGCTCACTGTATCAGGAACTATTTTAAGCCCTTTATATGTAGCATCTCACTTAATCCTGAACTGCAAGTAAAATAAATAATACTGTAATCTTCATTTTATAATCCCCATTTCAAAGTCTCTGAAGTTAAATAATTTGCCCTAATTCACACAGCTAATAAGTAGAACTGGAATAAGTAATCAGGGAGACTGACTCCAACGTCCATAATCCTAATCTCTACATGTGGTAAGTGCACATATAACTACATAGATTGTATTATTACTAATGTGCAAATAACTCACACTTGGGGTCTACAAAAGAATTTAATGACTGTAGTTAAAGAGGTTTCTCACACATTAAAATAGCTTATTCTTATAAACTATATCTTCTTTGCAAAGACACAGCCCAAGTAAGAACTCTTATTCATACATAATAAAAACTCAAATTTGAAAGAAAATATAGGAAAAAAGCATTACAGCAATACTTTAACAAATGTCCGTATCAGCATTGTCCAAAACAACTTTTTGCAGTGATGGAAATGTTTTCTATCTGCACTGTTCATCATGGTAGCCATGAGTGATTACTAAGCATTTGAAATGTGTCTAGTGGGACTGAGTAACTGCATTTTGAATACTTTGTAATTTTACTTAAATTTAAATAGCCATATGTGGCTAATGGCGACTATATACTAGACAGCACAGGTACAGAAGACAATATGCCAGAAAAAGATGAGTATAGAAATTTTCATTGCCTTTATTTGGAGACTGTATTAATAGTCAAATCAATTTCAATGTCTATTTTTTTACTTGTTCTAGCTTCAATTATTACCCCAAACAATATAAGCCTCCATAGAGATTTAAGTAAGACAAACTTCCTATATTTAAATTCTTCTTTGTGTATCTCAATGGAAAAGAAATAATTAAACTCTGTATTATCAAAAAAACTTCATATATTAGAAACTTTTTAGTATTTGGATAGTTAAGAGGAAAAATCTGAATCAGAAAACTCTGCTGCCTATTAAGAAACTAAACAGAATCACACAAGTTTTCAATTCTCTTCATAATAAATACTTGATAATAAAGTGCTTACTTACCTTGATTCTCCACTACTGTTTCTAACACTTTCTTCATCACTGTGTCCATTCATTGTAAATATCAACAAGTTTTAAAATAAAATATAAATCTTCCCAGTTTAAAAGATGAATATAAATATTGACTCCTCCTTGAATATCAAAAATCACAGACGAATTTTCTTCAACATTCACAGGTTTCCTGGGACCCTTTCCGATGCACCTAAAAAAATACATTAAGAAAGTAAGAAAATGTCTTGTAGAGAAAAAGATAAAAGAAAGTCTATTTAGAACTTATACAAATCGATCTAAGCCACTTAGATTAGAGGTGGTTAAGGAAGGGGTAGGGGGTTTTACCCCAAATTTCCAGGCTTCTATTAATTGCATTACTGGCTACTAGAACTTATCATACCACTGCGTATTTTTGACAGAAGAAATTAAAATATTTGTGGAGTGATAAATCTTTTAGACTAATTGCAACTATGTAGCAATACGTAAATATACTGTAACAGACAACTAAAGCAAAGTGGCAGTATATAATATATACATACATCTCAACAATAGAAAGTGTAGTCTTATTAAATATTGGTCAAACAAATGAAGTGAGGAGGAAAAAGGTTATCTTTAATCAAGCACTAATTACTATCATGAAGAACTTCATATACTCAAGTGAGGGAAAGTTTTCAAAATGCTCACATGAGAATAGAATAAAAAGGTGTCCTATAATCTTAAAAAAATGCATAGGTCAAAATAAATATGATCTTTCACAGGTAAGCAGATAATGAACTGAAAAAAAAATTTAAACAGCATTTATCCAGTTTGGACTTGCAGTGATTCCATTTTTAAATAAAGTAATAGAACATGCACTATGATATTTTAAGTAGGGGGTCTGAGGCAAAAATCATGGACCAAGACACAACTTTCCACCTTTCAAGATTTTAACACAACACTGGAGAGTCACCTACAAGCCATCCACGAATAAACAAAGGAGATCTCTGGCAGGGGAGGGAGAGGAAGAAGCGGGGGAAGGAGACGTCAGATCCTTCCCCAGCCAGAAAGTACCGAGAGCTGACTGAGAGCAGAGCTGTCCTCCGACCTCAGCAAAGAGAATTCACTCCTACGAATATTTCCATTCCACCAAGAAAGAGGGGAAAACAGGCCGCTGACAACTCAATCATAGCAAACTCTGCATCTAGATCGGGATTTTAATTCTCCAGAGACTACAGTCCAGTAGATTCTGCAAGAACTGGTTATCCAAAAAGTAACTCTTCCATGCAACATTTATTCCTAATGCTGAATACTCATTCTCACTAGTCAAAGAGCTTTACTGTTAAACAAGTCTTAAAAATCTAGTTATTCTACCAAACTGCCTCTTTCCTGAAAAGTCTCTCTTTTGAGAAAGTTCACTCCTCTTTTGGTTCTTTACTTTCACCACCTTTCGTCCCTCAAAATGGCTTTCTCTGTGTACTGTAACTTCCTTTCCTCCCCTCATCTTTCTTTTCCGAATAAGTCCTCCTCTGAGACCCTTCTCAGAACCAGAAGTTCTGAAGCTCCAAGCGCACGCAACTCTCTCCTGTCTTTCAAGCGTCTTAACAATGACTCTACCCTAAATCGTTAAACCTCTTCAATCCTCCTCTATGCCCTCGTCTTTTAACAGTTGCTTTGCTTCTGTTAAGTTTTCGAAGCGGTACGCGATAGGAGGTTGGAAACCTTCCTCCCCCCTCATCCCTCCATCGCTCTTTCGCTCCTATCAGCCTCCCAGCTGAACGCACCCACCCCCACCCCCACCAACCCTGCGCGCCTGCCTCCCAGGGCCTCCATCCCGGTCCCGGAGTCTCTTCCCGCCTCAAACTTCCCGCAGACCCGCCCCGCGCCCTCCCAGGCTCGCCCAGGCCGCCGACCCCTCCCCCTACCCTCCCCACGTGCAGGGAGCCCGTGTAGCGGTGGGACCCACGCACCAGCCAAACGCACGCCACTCGTGCCTCGCTGCTCTCCCCCTCGCGGGCCCGCCAGCCCCATGCCGAGGCCCCGGGTCGACCGCCCAGCTGCCCGCCTGTCCGCGGGAGGATACGCTCCGCGGCGCCGGCCTCCGCTCTCCACTCACACGCCCCCTACGCGCCGAGTCCGTCCGCGCCACCCGCCCTCGCAGAGCCGCCCCGGCCTTCACCCGGCGCCCGGCCGCTGGGCCGCCGCCCGGACACCGCGCCGCCTCCGCCCTCCGCCTGGCCGGTTCCCGTCCTCCCCGCCACATCCTGACCCTCCTGCCGCCCCCTTTCTTACCCGCTGCCGTGCAGGCTTCGCGGGGCGGAGGGAGCCGACTAGGATCAGCGGCCTCCCCCGCGCCCGGGCCCGCGGTCGCCGCCGCCGAGTGAGTCCTCGGGCTCCGGGCGTCTCGGGGTAAGCAGGAGTCCGTGAAGGGGAGGGGGAAGGGGAAAGACGCGGAGGGGAAGGGGAAGCCCCGGCCCGCGGCACCAACGCGCGATCCCCTGCGGAGCGGATCCAACAATCAATTCATTATTGAAGCACCAACGGCTAGAGCAGCAATAGCGAGAAGTAATTAGCCGTCGTCGTCGCCGCGGCCACGCGCGCGCTCCCGCTCTCGCCGTTTATCGGCTCCCGGCAGCCGCCATGACGCTGAGAGAGCGAGCGCAACCGTCTCCGTCGTAGCCACCTCCGCCTCCGCCGCCGCCACCGCCACCGAGGACGCAGTCGCCTCCGCCTCCCGCGCGACGTAAGCTCCTCTGCTCACTCCCCTTCCCTACTCTGCGCGAGACAGGCGGGCGAGCGAGCGGGGGCGAGCACGCCGAACCCTTCGTACTGGCGCGCGGGCGGTGGGAGGGGCTGCGTTTTGGAGTCGTGGGGCGTAGGAAGAAAGCGATTGGTGCTGACGGAGCGAGTGCGCGCACGCGCATTGATGGGAGCGCGCACGCCGACCGCGCAGAGGCCGTCGGACTCTGGCCACGGCCGTGGGCCGCTGATCCTTTCTTGGGTGCCCTCCCTTAGTGGCTCTGAGTTGAGTTCCGGGAAGTGGGAGCTACACGCTCGCTCCGTGTGGGTATGGACGCTACTGCAATTTGGGACGGTTGCGCAAGGATGTCGCGGCGGAGAGACTGAGAAGAAACCGGGGAAGCAGGGGAGTAGGGAGATGCTGAAGATTATGATGAGGTTCGGGGAACCGCAGACGGGTCGCAGTGGATAAGCCGAGAGGGCCAAGTCATGCATGGGGTCCAGTCGCCCAGGCGTCGGCTGCGCCTGATCGCGTATCCTAAGAGGCGGGGAGGGGGCTGCCGCGTCACACCAGACAGCCTGGGAAGCCAACTGTTTGGCAACTGTGGTCACCTCCCGCCGCCTCCTACGCTTAAACGACCTGAGTCCGAGGCTCCTTGTGGGACTAGTCCCCCTTGTGGGCGGGGCACCTGAGGAGAGAAAATAGAGAGCAAGTTGTTGACGTCCTGTGCCACTTTTGGTTCATTTGTGGGTAGCTCAAGCCTGGTTCAGGGAAAAAAAAAACAGCAACAACAAAACTTTTACAACCTTTCTAGGTTCCCTCCCTGGAGGGCGAGGTCGAGGGTGTGGTGCAGAATCGCAACAAAAAAGTAATTCGAGGGAAGTTAGTAACTGTCTCAGTTTAACGTGCTGCAATTTAGTTGACGGTTTCTTTCATAACTAACTGCAGGCCTCAGATACAACTTTTAGAAGGGTCGAAGGAAACACTGTCACAGTTTCAAGCATGATGGTGTCCTGCTTCACTTTTTGAAAGCATTTTTTTAAATAAAATCTTTTACACGTCACTATTTTTCTGATCCACTGGTCAATCTTGAATCACTCAAAGTTAATAATTTTTGAAACCTTCTAATCCCATTCTTCAGTTATTTGATTTGGTGTAAAGGTCCACCGTTCAAGTCAGATGAGTTTGTGGTAATTGCATTCCCAAAATAATTACTTTCAACGTGTGGGAAATATTCAAGTTTTAGTCTACCACCTGTTTAAACAGTTTAGTTCAAAGCCTTCAAAAAGATCTCAAAACAATTCCAAATATGTGTTAGTTATATGGAAAGGTATTTATACCCTTGAGTAGGGGAAGGCAAACCGGAACTGTATGCTAATTTTTAATAAGCTTTAAAAATATGATAAAGGTGCCTTAATGATAGGAACTCCCTGTATCTCCTACTGGTTTCTTTCTTGGATTATTAGAGTGATAAGTAAAAAAAATAAACCCCAGAAAAGCAGTAACCATGGGAGATAAAGGCTTGTAATAGAAGTATTAGATAAAATCTTCAAATATATTTATACTACATTTTTATCATTACTTTATGGATATAATCTACGCTTTCTGAAAATACATGTCAACCTTTTTAAACTACTGATTTGCCATTTGAATGTGATATGCTACGTATGTGATACACTTGGAGATTTATATATCTGGTAAAATCCTGATATACTTTATGACTCCACAGAATTTTAGAATAACTTGAGAATGTGGAGAAATACAAGGTAAGTGAAAAACTGGGACAATTTTTTTTTTTTTTTTTACCATTTGTTATCTGCAGTTAAATTCTCAGTTTCATTTTGTTTGAATAAGCTGTCTTTTTCTCAACCTATTAGTACTACACAGTAGAAAAACAGTTGATAATTTCAACACATGACTTGTAAAAAATCCCTGAGAATTAACATCAATCAGGAGGTCTTTATTGTCTGATTTCTCATTTGGGAAATTTCGTATTCTTTGAAAAGAATATTACTTTTACAAAATCTAGGACCCACTTTGTGGGTTCTTAATTCTACTAGGGCTAGTTACCAATGGATACTCTTAGGTGGAGATAGAGAACTGTGTATCCATAATTGTGAGATTTGTAACAAAGTTAATGATAACTCTGCTTCTCTGTTAATGTTTGGATGCCAACATAGGATATTAATTCCATAATTATGTTGCTTAAAGAATTTGCATATGAGAAACTGCTAAAACAATCAAAATAGTATTAAAATACCCTGGAATCTGAACCTATGACGACATCATCTCCCAGGTCATTGCCAAACAGAGGAAGAGCTTCCCAAATATGATACTTACATTTACAAAGTCCTCTATAACTAGAACCCATAAATCCTAAATTACTTTAGTGAAAATTTACTGTAATCATAAAATTTATAGGAGAAACAAGCAATGGTTCTCAGTATTGAGCAGGGGGCAGGAGTCAGTCATCTAGGAAGTTTTTTCCTAACTACACATGCCTGACACTTCCATTCCTCCCCTCTTCTATGCAGAATGTCGAGGTTCTAGGTAATGTTTGGAAAAAATTTCTAGGTTCTGATATCCATCAACAGCTCATCTACCTTGTTTATGGCCACAGTGTTGGGATTTTTACTAGTAAATTCTTGAATCACAAGTTAAATTTCAAATGGAAAGTTCTTCCAGATGATACTAAGAGGCAACTATATATACAATCTACTAGGCATTAAGTGGATACAAAGGTTCTACTTTCTCTGCTTACAAAATTAAGTGTGCACACAGAGTAAAACAAAAAAGCAGCTAACCTCAAAATACCAAATTGGTGCATTGATGCTATATCATTTCTCCCCCACATCCTTTATTTACTGTCCATGTATATTTTCTTCAGCTTTTATTCTTAATCCCCACTACTTTGTTTATTTAGGCCTTATTTTCTGTACATTCCCTCCAGCTCACCCTGTAGGTTTCCTTCAGATTTGAAATCTTCTGAAATTACTTCCCAGCTTTGAATGCATATGTTTAAATATACCACATATATTTGCATACATAATATTTTTATTACTTAGTCTTTTCACAGTTTGACCCCAGCATCTCCTCCCATTCTTAGCAGACACTTGACTCTCTAGCCACATATTTCTTCAGGTTATTGGCAAGATATCTCTCATTTTAAATGTATATAGTCCATCTATCTTATGAATCAATCTCTTGTAGGTTTGTTTAAGTAAATTGTCAAGAACCGTTTGAGTGCCCTGAGACAATTGTACTGACACACTGTGAAACGTCACACAGCTTTTTTACCTCCCTTTTAGGACATCAAATTGTGTATCCTGTAAGTGCAGCATGTCATTGTATTGTAATAAAGCATTTGTTTTCATACTGCATTGTGAGTTTCTTGAGCGCAGACTGTGTGTACCCAGTGCAGTATATTGACGTACATTCAATAAGTTGCATACCAAACATTCTGCTGGGGCTGAGGAGAGAGGATTATAATATAGCAAAAACAGGCACTTTCAATAGCCAAAGTTTAGTGCAGGAAACAATCACACTGCAAAATCGTAACAGAAAAAATGGTATGAAGAAGCTTGTAGTACTGTGAGAATTCATAATGGAGAGCCCTAGTCAGAAAAGTCTCCCCAGAGGAAGTGACATGGTTTAAGAATTGAAAAAATTGTATAAATTGGTCAAAATGGAAATGAGCTTTCCAGGTAAAATAAACAACATAGGCAAAATTTCTGGGGCCAGAGAGATGATGTCAGCTTGCATCCCAGTTTACCAAGATAGGCCTTTTTTACTTTCAGAAGTGCCCTGATTTGGATGATAAATTACATTGTCACCATATCTGTAAGGGACTACAGGAAACATAGTACTACTGGAACAGACTAAACTGAGGAAAATGAAGCTGCACAGGGGCTAGGCTATTCAGGGACTAACGGTAAGGAAAAGAAGTAGGTTCTTTCCTTGGAACAAGTGGAAACCCTTGAAGGATTTAATACTGGGTGGTAATGATGGAATTTGCAAATTGAAGATTTTACTGTAGCTGTAAATTCCAGAAAAGATTAGAGGCTGGTGAAAGTAGATACAATATACTTAAATGAATTAGGAGAAGGCTAAAAGATTAGAAATAACATGATGGACCAAGGTAGTGCTACAGAAGTGGAGAGAGTAGATAAGGAAGGACATCACAGGATTTGTTAATGTAATTGGATTCAGAGGACAAGGAGGGAAGCTCTACACAGTGGAATGAAATGGAGCTTAATGGTGATGACATCCACTTGAGTGGTAATAAGTTTGAAGATGGGTAGGTGTGACTTAAATTTAGGGCTTATTTCTGATTCTTTTGAATCATCCAAAGGACTTTTGGGTAGAAGTCTGGAGCTGAGAAGGGTGATCTAAAGTGAAATTAAAATCCGTTAAGTGTGTACGGAGAAATTACATAAGGCCTCGCGTATACACGAAGTAGACTTGGGAGACAGCCTAGGATTTTGTAGTAAAGAACTTTCAATTAATTTTGGCTAGGTACAGGATGATGAACAGGGTAAGGAGTTGCAGATTTCAGAAGGGTGTTGTACAACGCAGGGCAAAGGCATAAGTGCTTCAAGGAAGGAGTGGTGAGTAGTATCCTATTGCTGTTGAGAAGTGACGTGAAATAAGGCCTAAATAATATCCACTGGATTTAGTAACATGCTGGTCATCGGTTACTATAGCCAGAACTGTTTTGTTGGAATAATAGGTCCAGAAGCTAGATTGGAGTGGAATGTCATAAATGAAGAAATGGACTCAGTCTAAATTTCTCTTTCAGATGGTTTGACTTTGGCTTGAGAGGGAATGTGAATTTGTTTGGGGAGGGTTGTGGATTTTTATTTATTTAGATGAAAAACTTAAAGGGTTGCAAAAATGAGGAGATGAGTTATCACTTTGTAAGGGGTGTAAACATCTTAACTATTACGTTGTTTTGTATACCAGACACTAAAAAAAAAAAAAGGAAATGCCCTTTTGAGAGAAGCATTTAGAGAAGAGTTAGCTATAAGAATTAGCTGACAGGATCAATATATTAATCATTCAAACAAGAAAATATGTGAATGTTTTAAAAAGCCTGATTTGGGAGTGAGATACCACTGTTTATAGTTAACGGCTATAGGTGGTCACTTAATTGGTGTGATTGGGTGTGTCTTTGAGCCTTGTACTTCCCACAGATATCTGTCTCATGCTCTACTAATATTTGAAAAGTCATTGGTAAACATCTATTTTAAAGCATATATTCCTGGGAAGAGTAATATGCTAAAGTGGTTCTTAGCTGTGCCACAATTTAGAATTACCTGAGGAGCTTTACATTAACAATGCTCAAGTGCTACCTCAAGAGATTCCATTCCATTGTTCTGAGGTGGGGTCTTGGCATATGCATTCTTTAAAAGCTTCCCTTTTTAAACGGTGATTCTAGTGTACCATTAGTATTGAAAAACTATGGAAATCATTGTATTAACACTGCATTGACTATAGCAGTTTAGAAGAAATGTGGAGGCAAGGACACTCATTTTGAAAATAGTGGTTACTGTTATAATGGGACAGAGGAAGATTTTTCTCCACGAGAAACCTTTGACAAACTGTGGAGTTATTTTTCGTTGTCACAATGGGGAGGGGGGGGTTGCTGCTGATATATAGTGGGTAGAGGTCAGGGATACTGCTAAAGATACTACAATGCATTGGATAGTCCACCACAGCAAAGAATTATGTGACCCAAAATGACAATAGTGCCATTGTTGAGAGAAACCCTACTATCAAAGATGGCAAAATCTAGGTAGTATTTTTTAGTGAAATCTTACCTGGTGGGAGGTGTGGTTTGATAAGGGTGCTAATGAATGAGGATCTATTCTACCTAACAACTTAGCGTAAACTCAGCCTTGCTTAAAACCAGCAACAAAAGAGCCAATACATTTGCAGAACTAAGAAATGTGACTATCACAATAGACTACCTTATTTTCCTTGATATATATATATATATATATATATATAGAGAGAGAGAGAGAGAGAGAGAGAGAGAGAGAGAGAGAGAGAGAAATTATAGTGCAACTGAAACACTGAAACTCTTACTGTTGATGGGGGTGTAAATTGGTTATAGCCACTTTGGAAAATTTATAGGCGGTATCCATTATAGCTGGATTTATACCTATCTGATAATTTAGCAATTTCTCTCCTGAGTGTATATCTAAGAGAAATGAATGCAAGTGTCTCGTAAATGTGTTTTACATGAATGTTCATAGCAATTTGATTCATTATGGCCTCAAACTGGAGCAAAGTGAAGCATATTCATACAATGGGATACTACCCAGCAATAGGAGAGAGTAAACTGCTAACACACAATAACAGGTGGATCTCATAGGTATTGTGTTGAGTGAAAAAGACACGAAAGAATTCATATTGTATAATTCCATTTATATGAAATTCAAGGACAAACAAAACTAATCGTGGCGAAAGAAGTCAGGATAGTTGTTAACTTCTCCGGGCATGGGTATTGACTTAGAAGGGGAATAGGGAGCCTTGGGTTGGAAATGGTCTATATCTTGATCTGGGTGGTGGTTATATGGTGTATACATACGAAAAATTTCATTGAGCTGAACATTTAAATTTTGTGAACTTTACATATGCTTTACCCTAATTTTTAAAAATTGGAAATTAGGGAAAAAACCAGGAAACCTAATTTTGGACTCTTTGAAGTCATCTCGACGGCTATTCAATACGTTCTCAATAAATATAAACAACTCTAAGGCATTATTTAGTGAAAATAAATTTTGGATTTGGTGTCAGACCTAGTTTTGAACCACAGCTTTATCCATTATTAGCTGTATGACATTGGGCAAGTCACATATAATCGGGATTTTGTGACTATGGAAGAACAGGAGGATCAGTGAGTTGAGAGACGTACACAAAACTCTTTTATTTTTTAAAAATTTTAGCTTTGATTCATGATCTCCCACCACAGAAATATTACAGTGAAGGGTGGGCCATGTCAGCTATATATGTATTAGGTGCCTTCACGCCTGTGGCTTTAGCTAGGATGAACTACGGAACCCCATCTGGATCCATCCGATCGTCCTGAGAATTTAGATTTGGAATTGAGAAGGATTATCAGACAGCTGATCTGCTATGGGAAACATGCAAAATTAGATCAGGGCAACCTTGTTTGAGAGCAGCACGTGGAGAATGAGAGTTATGTTGCAGAACAAGAATAATCTCAGATTACTTATGGTGTCACTCCGTGCTCTAAATGTTACGACTCTCTGAAGTTGGTACTATTATCCCTAATTTACAGATAAGGAAACTGAGAAGCTTGACTAAAGTAAGTGCTGAAGCTAAAGTAAAACCCAAGCAGTCTGACTCCAGAGTTGGTGCTTTCATGAAGCAGTGCTGACATGTCAAACACAGATATAATAGTTGTCTTGGTTCCTAATAGCTTTCCAGTTCCTGATCTCGGTCCCCTGAGAAGGTCGAGTCTGCTCCCTATTTTTTAATTATTTATCATAATTTACAATAAAATTTCATGTTTGTTTAAGCTGACTTAAGTGGATTTTAGCCATTTGCAACTGGAAGGGTCCTGCTTCATTTTGCCTAGGAATGTGGTTGTGAATAACAAGATTTAGAGAAACAAACTGCTGAGTCAAGGCGGAGGGTAGCAGGTAATAAAGACTTCCCTGCCTTAAGGCGGGAACTTGTTACCTTGTGCTATGCAATAGAAAATCTTCCACTAAGGCTTTCGCCAATAATGTCTTAGACTGTATAGTCACTGAGGTAGGGCATTAGAGAACATGGTAGCCAAATATCAAAAAACGTCAAATGCATTGGTTTTACTGTATGTGGAGTTTGGAAAGTACATTAGGAAAGAGAAATCTAAACAAAGTTGCCTGATGAAAGTAGGTTGGAGCAAATTTGGCAATTTGACAATTATTGGAAGCCAGTTTGCCTTTGGTCTGAAAATATATAACCAGATCAAGAAATTACTGGAAGGGTTCATTGAATTGCAACATAATTTCTTTTTTGGCACCCTTGTTTCTAACAACTTTTTACATTGAATACCACAAAGTGAAACTTCAGTAATAGGAATAGGACTCTCAAGGAGGAGTAAATAATACAAAGGAACTCCAATTCCTCAGCTACCTCCAAAACATTTTCCACTGCCCATCCCCTTCCAGGCCTCACAAAAGTGTGATGATCCTTCTCATTGTCTCCCAATAGCCACTAGGATTGGAATGCACCACCTATTACTAACTGGCATACTGCAAGCTGCCATGCCCACTATTTCTAGTGTTTGCTTTGAGGCTAAAGCAGAGAACAATGAGGATAGGCAGAGTCCCAGCTGTTGCTAAGAAACAGAAGTCCAGAAGAATTGACAACTTAAGGAGAAACCTGACCCACTAAGGTCTTAAGCATTAGCTAAACACAAAAGGAATCTCCCTAAATGAAAATTGGCAGGCAATCAGCCACAGTAGAGCGTGCCATAAAACCCCAAAGTAGACTCAGACCACAGACTATCTTAACCCCTCAAGCACTTCCTGTTCTTGAGTACAAAAGAATCTGCACCAGCCAGAAGTGGGCACCCTTGCCACAAATGAACAACCTTTAGTGTCCATTGTCAGGAATGGCCCTGGAGGAGTCTGTAAAAAGAAATCCAAATTGGGTGCAGCCAGATTTTCCAATAACTGACTAGGACGTGGCTCAATTATCTCATTCCTTATGAGATTTCAAGGGCCTATTATTTACTATCCCACTCCAGCTGGGTACAATATATACTCTAGTTGAGCTAGTCAAATTTATATTTAGTCCACAGATTGCAGAATTAATTCAAGTATTGCTTAGATGCTCTTTATATGCCTCTTCTCAGGCATATAATACATGAAAAACAGTGTTAAGATGGACAAAGGTTTTTCTCACTTGGAATTGAGAAAAAAAACTAGTTTGGGGGAGGGAGAAGAGAAATGAATAAGGAAATAAGGTTACAAATTGGGATGGATTCTGTAAAGGAAAGATAGGATATTACCAGAGAGGGTAAAGAGAGCAGTGAATAGAGCAGTAGGGTGTTCAGAGAAAGCTTTGAGCTGTAACTAGAAAAATGAGGTGGAGCCTATTGTAGGAAGAACAATGGGGAAAACAGGACAAGTGCAAAGACCCTGAGGTAAGAAGGGGTTTGTTACAGGTGATGAACTGAGGGCTACTATAGCTGAAGCATAGTGGGTGAGAAGTTGAGTAGATATTAGATTGAAGAGACAGTCAAGTCAAGGAACTTCCTTTGATCCAGAGCCTTGTGGGCTGTGGAAAGCAGAGGGATTTAATTCCAAATACAAGAGGATGCCATTGAATGTCATTCCACGAAAAAAAAAAATAGCTAAACCTGATTTACTTTCTATGACATCTAGCTGCTAAAATGGATAGTAATAGTACGAGTGAAAGTGGTTCTCCACTCCCTAGCTCTCCACTTAAGGAAGCTATTCTATTACCGTATTTCCCCGAAAATAAGATCTAGCTGGACAATCAGCTCTAATGCGTCCTTTGGAGCAAAAATTAATATAAGACCTGGTCTTATTTTACAACAATATAAGACTGGGTCTTATCTAACAATATAATATAAGACCAGGTCTTGTATTAATTTTGCTCCAAAGGACGCATTAGAGCTGATTGTCCGGCTGGTCTTATTTTCGAGGAAACACGGTGTATAATGGCTGTTAGGATTACAGGAGTAGCTTTGGAGATGTAGAGAAGATGGAATCAAAATAAATTTGGGATGTAAAAGTCACAACATTTAAATTGACGTCCTCATTTACCATATATTAGAATCTAAATATGTTAATAAATAGCCATACAAGCGTATTACGGGTATGTGGAATGTGGAGATAAAAATAAAAAAGCTAGAAATGTTGAAGGTACAGTTGAGAGGGGATACTGTTTATTATAAATATTCAATATGATTTTCTTATAAAAATTGTATTTGGATAAGTAAATGTGTGTGTGTGTGTAAGCCTTGCTTTACTATGAAAAGGTTAGAGAGGTGTGTGGTGGTGGATGGAGGAAGTCAAAGAAGGATTTTTTTTTTTTTTTAAGTCGAAAATACTAATGTTTTTTGGTGAACTGGCATGAATAATAAGCAGAGAGTGAAATTTGATGTTGTGTAGTAGACAAATGGAATAACTGAAGATATTGAGAAGAGAAGATATAGGTATCAAGAGTTAGAATTGCCTATGATTGGAAAAATAATAGTCTTTCAATTTTAATAGAAAAGAAGGCTAAGAAGGTTGAGTACAGATGCAGGGAGGTTTGAATATTTGTTGGAAGGAAAATGAAGTAAATCCTCCCTAACAGTTTCTGTATTCATCATGACTTACAGAGTAGGCTCCTCAGCTGAAGATGGGTAGAGTGAAGGAGTCTGCGATAACAGAAGAAGAAAAGGGGGACATTTTTACCTCAGAAAATGTAAAGATGAACTTCCTAGGGAAGCATAGTAGGATTGCTAGGTTGGCTTCAGTGCTCATTTGCTGTCTGTGGTCATGACTTTAAAGAGAAATCAGTCACCTAATTGTATTATTTCTTTAATAAGTTGCTTGGGTCTCTGCCCAAAGAACCAAATAATTGAGTTTAAGAAGGTTTGGATTTTGCTATAATAATAAAAAGTGGTGTGTGGGGTGCTCAGTGGACTGGAGGTCTCTAAGAGGCTGAAAACTTATTGCCAAGCTAAAGTGAACTGGACAGATAGAAGGGGGTGGACTGAGTATGATGTTCAAAATTAACATTTCACAGGTAGTTCAGTTATCACTGCTTACATGGTCCAGTGTTAGTGAGGGTGTGAAATGAGGTTGAGTAATAGTCTTTGGAGGTGATGAAGTGACAGAATTAATTATTTTTCCGGTTCCTTGTGTAAGGATTTTGCAAATTGCCACTCCGTTCTAACAGACTAAAAATCAACAACTCTTCTTAGATGCATAAGAGAGGGGAGGACACAGGACAAACCTCTGTCCCCAAGATTGGAGAGACAGGCAAATAGATACAAGGACTCATAGTTTACTTGAGCAAAGACGAGCAGAAACCACTGTGGGAACCAGTCTAAGGCAGGAAAATCTGAACTGTAATTGATGAATTGCTGGAGGTCCAATGCAGACAACTCAGTTAAAAACTTCAAGGTATGCATTCAAAGGGGGACCCTCACAATATTGTGAGATTTACCTCCAGGAACTCAACTGGATTCCCACAGTAAAAAAATCTGACAAAAATCCACTGGGCTTCTGTCAGAGCACTCTGTTCTCCTAAATAAGAACTGCCTTCAGGGGAAACTAGTTAAGAAAGCCTAACCTGCTGGGGTATTATCAGAGTCTAACTGACCTAGGAGAAGGGAAATATCCAACTCCAGACCCTCTAGCGGTCCTATGTAAGGGGGGGGGGGCACAAAAGAGTGAGAATCACTTGAGAAGGTCGCAGGCTCACTAAAAGACTGAGACCTAATCGTAAGAGTGGTGAATGCTTTCCTGCATCCACACCTCACTACCACATCACTGAAGGCCTATCTACAACAGTTCCTTGAACCAGTACAACATAACCAGCTATCAGGGAAAAATTACCAGGCATGCCAAAAGGCAAAGACAAACCAAATGAAAACAAAAAAACACCACCAGAACCAGACATGGCAGGGATGTTGGAATGATCAGATCAGGGATTTAAAACATCTGTAATTAATATGCTAACAGTTCTAATAGATAAAGTAGATGGCATGCAAGAACAGGTGGATAATGTAAGCAGAGAGATGGAAATCCTAAGAAAGAACCAAAAAGAAATCTAGAAATAAAAATGAAAACCACTGTAACAGAATAGAATTAAAAGATGATGTTGGATGGGTCATCATATATTTTGAAAGTCACTGAGAAAGACTGTTCATAGTCTTGGAAAGGGAAAATATGGTAGTAAACCAGGAACTCAAGTTGGCTGTAAATTAGGGAATGACTAGAAGTGGACAGCTATAGAGGACTGGCCAGTACTAGAGCTGATGACATTAGCTTTATAGGCGCTTATATTTTTGGAGACGAGGAGGACACAGACCCTAGGTCCTCATCCTGAGATTTATAATATAGGAGCCAAGAAAATGTTCACTTGAGAAAGATACAGTTGAAGGATTATTAGTTTATCATGGACGCTGTTGATGCTATGAATGTAGGTCTTAATTTAATAAGGACACATTTTATTCAAATGTCATTCACAGTCATTGAACATCTGTGTATCATGCCATTTGGTTTAGATGTTTGAGATATAGCAATCAATAACAACAAAAAAGTTCCTGCGTTTTTTTGGAACTTATATTCTTGTGAGGGGAGTCAGAAAATAAACATGTTATATTTGGTAGTAGTAAGTGCTATAAAAGGGGGGGTGTATATATATATATATATATATATACATACATACATATAAATAATATATATAATATATATTTATATAAATATATAACTATAAACATATATAATATATGTGTAATATATACACACATGTAATATATATACATATATGTATATATAGAGAGAGAAGTGATATGAATATAGGTCTTAATAAGGACACATTTTATTCAAATGTCATTCACAGTCATTGAACATACATATATATACATATATATGTATGTGTGTATATATATGTATATATATATGTGTGTATATATATATATATATATATATATATATATATATATATGAGAGAGAGAGAGAGAGAGGTGATGGGGATGGTATTTTAAGCAGGGTCACAGAGAGCTTCTCTGATAAGGTAATAAACATGTGAGCCTACAACTGAATAAAGTGAAGAAGAGAGGCTTGCAGATATTTAGCAGGGGCAGGGGCGTTCCACGTAGAAGGAAGAGGAA
Organism: Rhinolophus sinicus; assembly: GCF_036562045.2. Lineage (NCBI taxonomy): Eukaryota > Metazoa > Chordata > Mammalia > Chiroptera > Rhinolophidae > Rhinolophus > Rhinolophus sinicus. The sequence continues at coordinate 133,853,193 of NC_133753.1, read as the reverse complement.
GGACAGAGTGTGCTTATTATATTTCTGGAACATCAGATATCCAATGGGACTTCAGTAGATTGACCACTCTCATACTAAAATTTTAAAATTATACCGGTACTAATTTTTGTATCAATATTTCAGGAAGTAAGAATGCTCATTTAGCTAGAAGCTTTTCACCTATGTTTTCCTCTGACTAGTTAATATCACTTTAATTAGAGAAATGTAAGAAAAAATTACATGAAACTGTTGTCTCGTATTTATCACTAACAAAACTTCCAGAGGAGATGGTAGCTGAGCCTACGTGATTCATGTGAAATAATTAGCCAAGACAAAAAATATATTTGAAGGAAGGGAAAACAAGTGCAAGTACTTTGTCTAAGTTTGATGTCCTATGAATCATCATACTTAAACTAATAACTAATTTTTAAATGCCGATACATTAATAAATAAAGCTGATTAGACATTCAAAACTCTTCAAACTGCTTTTCAAAAAAAACCTCTTTATAGGACAAAAAGTACAATGCAGTAAAATTGCTACGAGGAAGAGAGTGGCAATAGTATCCTGCCTGTTTTTCATACTTTATTTCTGCCCTGTTACTGCCACCCCAAAATCCACTCTCAACATAGGAACTGGAGAGGTCTTTAAAACCATGAAACAAATCATATTGCTTCCCTGTTTAACGTCCTTGCATGGAAAATCCAACCTCCTTTCCATGGTCTTCCAAGAGGCTGCAGAATCTCCCTTCAGTGTAGCAGTGGTCATGAATTTAAAGAGAAATCAGTCACCTCTCTGTATTATTTATTTATTAAGAGATATTTGGTTCTGCCCAAAGAACCAAATAATTGAGTTCTAACAGGTTTGGGATTTTTTTTTTTTTTTTAAGATTTTTATTGGGGAAGGGGAACAGGACTTTATTGGGGAACAGTGTGTACTTCCAGGACTTTTTTCCAAGTCAAGTTGTTGTCCTTTCAATCTTAGTTGTGGAGGATTCTTTTCAGCTTCAAGTTGTTGTCCTTCCAGTCTTAGCTGTGGAGGGCGCAGCTCAGCTCCAGGTCCAGTTGCCGTTGCTAGTTGCAGGGGGCACAGCCCACCATCCCTTGCGGGAGTCGAACTAGCAACCTTGTGGTTGAGAGGACACCCTCCAACCAACTGAGCCATCTGGGAGCTCAGCGGCAGCTCAGCTCAAGGTGCCGTGTTCAATCTTAGTTGCAGGGGGCAGAGCCCACCATCCCTTGCGGGACTCGAGGAATTGAACTGGCAACCTTGTGGTTGAGAGCCCACTGGCCCATGTGGGAATCGAACTGGCAGCCTTCGGAGTTAGGAGCACGGAGCTCTAACCGCCTGAGCCACTGGGCCGGCCAGGTTTGGGATTTTGTTGTAATTAGTCTTACCCCCATCATTATGTTCCAGCCTCCCCCCTACTCATTATGTTCCAGCCACATGGCTTCCTTTCTGTTCTCAAGCCTCCCAAATTCTGTTCCACTCACAGGCTTTTGCTTTGTTGGTTTCTAGGCCTGGCATGTTTCTCTCAGCTCTTCTCATGCAGGCGATTTGTCATCCTTCAGGTCTCAGGCCAGATGTCACTTCCTCAGAGAGGCCGTCTAAACAACATTCTCTAAAGAGGCCTTCCTCAGTTACTTTTTCTAGTTAACTTGTTTATTGTCTTCACAGTGATGGTTATGATTTACTCATACATTGAGTAATTTTTTTATTACCTCATTTTACTTGTCTTACCTGTCTATTGTCTTGTCCCCCACTAGAAGGTAAGCTCCCTCATAAACTGATATGATGAAAGATTTGGAAAAGTTAAGGCTATGTTCAAAGTAAAATTTGTAGGATTTTTTAAAAAGCAATTAAAATTACAAGTAAAGCATAAAGACTCTACGGAAAGGAAATAAAATCATAGTGTCCTATTGTCATCTTTTCTATGGTCATCATGAAGTTAACACTGCTACTGATTTAAATAAATCTGGTGATGGAATTCTGTTGGAGTGGTCGGGGTGGAAGTGGTGTGTGAGTGCTAAATGCTCATAGAGGAGGTTGGCATTATCTATCTAACATCCGTTCCATCTTTCCACCGCTGCATAGAGGCCATATAGTACAGCTATAGCAGTCAGCCTGATTAATCTAAATTGTTTAGTGTAATTCAATCCCTTTGCCACTCTAATAAACTTATGGATGGAAGGACAGGTCTAAGCCAATAAATTGTTGGTATTCCCTAGGCCACAGGGGAGACTTCAGGAATGAGAATATTACCCAGTCTCTAAGAAGGAGATCTAAGTGGTTTGTCAAAGAATTCAGAAAACAAATTTCCTTATTCTCATGTGAAAGATCAATGGATGAACCTTTCTTCCTCTGGATGTTGGATGTGTCTGTGTGAGATCAGGAACTGTTACAGCTCCGCTGGCCCCCACAGAAGAAGCAGTCTAAGGTTGGGGCCATCACACAAGAGAGAAGTGAACTGAAAAATAGAGGCAGAGCCACTGAATGAGGCTGACTCAAGTTCATCATTAACTGGCTTCCAGTTGTGGGAATCAAGGAATTTCTTATTTCTTAAACCAGCTGCGATTGGGCTTACCAGAAGCTGAAGCATCCTAACTGACAAAATCCTACTCTCTCATAACAAAAATCAGATATCATCTAAGCTGTTAAGTATAAGTTATTTAGAAAAATGGAGCTTGCTAGCAGAAGAAACGGCTTTAAATAGTTGGAAAGTGTTTGGCTCTGGGAAACAGGGTCCAGAGATGGAGACAAGAGAGATGAGGCCCAGGCTGTTCTTTTTAATTGTTAGTCTTTCAAAACTATTTTATTTCTTAACCATGTATTTTAATTATTTTTTATTATTTAGACATTTTCAAAATAACCTAATGAAGTTTTGAATTTTAAATTGAGTCCATTTTTAAGTTATTTAATTACTATTTTGATACGGGCATTTTAAAAATTAAAATATTTGGTGTTCTAATGTAGAAATGGTAATAGAGGAATGAGGTACATGGAGCAGACATAGAAGGAAAGGCAGGGTCTCAAAGGATAAGAGGTTTGAAGTTGTTTTTATAAGTACCTAATGGCTAATACCTTTAAATGTATGTACTATGCTACAATAGTATTGAACAAAAAAGTACTGAATGCTTGTTGTTTAAGATAGATTTCTTAAAACAAAATGAACACTTAATGCATATGGTTGTCATAGTGTTTCTGAGTGCTTGTAAAAATCAGTTTTTCTTTTTCTTAGACTGATATTGATAGTATGCTGTCTCTAAGTAATATTGTGACCCCATGTTCCACTTGTAAAGTACTTCCCTGTTTCAATGTGAAGCAAATGTATTACTCTCCAATAGATTTTTCCCCGTGCTCTCATGTTCACTCTGCATAAAATTCCAGATAAGTGTTTGATATTCTCTTCCTCTTACTACAAATTCACTTTGCATGTTTTCTCATCCAGATTTCAAGTGTCATCTGACATATATTTTAGTAGAGCGTTTCAGTATCTTCCACAACCACTTAATTTTTATACAGGATAAATAGTTGGAGATACACTGAGTAATTTTTTATTACACAAAATGCTCAGGCGAGGGGAAAGCGGTAGCTGAAATCCAGCCTGTGTTCACTCACAGTGTAATCTAGAATTTGCTGCCAGGAAAAAAGGGCACATTTTGTAACTCAGACAAAGTTTTTATATGTATTATTGGCGACCATGGTTGGAGAGGGAAATAAAAAACAGCAATAGGAGACAGTCATAGAATATTTAATCAATTTTAACTAAGAATTTGGAGCACCCACTGAGTGTTAAGCACTGAGATCACAGAAATCAGAACATCACTGGGCCCATAATGAGTAGTGTGACCATAGGCCTGTTTGCATAGGAGTACCGCAGTTTGTAACTGTTTCTTGTCTCCTTTCACTCTCACATGTGCACCAGCTTGGACAATAAATTATGTAGTCACTCTAGAAAGAAGGAAAAATTCATTCTAGACCGAGTGGCAATGTCATGGATAAGTGAAAACGTGTTGTCTCCTCTGCTTTGGCATGACAGGAGGTTTGGTGGGGTGAAATGGCATGCGGTAGAAATATGACTTCAATAATAAGATGTCTGAGCTTGTGAAGGATCTTCTGCACCACTGTTTAGGAGTTTTTATTTGTATTGAAGACATTGGGGCCTGATGGTGGTTTGGTGTCAGGCAACTGATAAGATCAGATCTGCTGAGTGTTGAAAAGAGCAAAAGCACATTTCCCTGCCGCTAACCCTCCATGCTTCACCCCCCTCCCCAATACACACATGTGGGGCCAGGCAGAAAGAGAAAAGAATCATGTCCTTTTTGAGTATAAACACTCTCATAGCTGAGCTCCACTTCATCTTAAATCCACTATAACTCCTTGGAATGCATAACCGACTCCATTCCATCTGTGAAACATACTGACTGCCGTCATTGGCATATTGAATCTCTAAATGCTTACAGGTGGTAAGTTACTCTAGTACAACCTATATTTCTGCTCCTATAAGTTCAAATATATATTTAAAGAAATACGTATTTGTTCTTAAATCTGTTAATGCTAGTTGTACTAGTTATTGCAATTATGTAATTGAAAAAATATGTAAATCGATGAAGAAAGCAAGTAGTTGTTTCTATGAAAATTCTGTGAACCGCTTTTGAAAAACTGAAAGACAACTGGCTAAAATTCAGATAAATGAGGTGTGAATGAGACAACTGTAAAAAAAAAAAAAAAAAAAAGGAAAAGAAATAGCATAAATATCCAGAAAGTTCAAAAAAACTGTGTTAAAATTGTAATACTCAATAAACTGGGGGTGCCAAAAAATGTAAACAAGTGGACACTTTGGTCAATGTTGCTCAAGCAGTAGTTCGCTGTAATCAGAAGTCTCTGTAGGATATCTGATGGACACTTGTCTTATTAGGGAGACCACTTCAGGGATGGTGTAGATGCCTGATCACTCTGTTGTACACCTGAAGCTGAAGCTGAATAATAATGAATGTCAACTATAATTTTATATATATTATATGGTCACAAGAAGTGGAGTACAGCATTAGAAAGAGACTGTGGAAATGTAACGGCTGAGTGCGATTTCAGAGGGATAGTAGATTGGAGAGGAGTGTTATCACTTTGTGAGGGGTATAAATGATAAATGTCTAACTATTACATTGTTTTGTACACCTGAAACTAATTAAAAAAAAACAAAAACTAAAAATAGGAAAAAGAACTAAAAAAAATATATGTATGTGCATAAGAATAAAAAAACAATGAAGTGTCTGGACACTGATGGTAACCACTTTGAGCACCTCTTGTAATTGCAGAAGTCAAACGTGACTTGTATTCCTCTTTTGTTATCAGTATATATTGAATATTACAATTCTAATACAGTTTTCCTTTCTTAAATTGAGTATATATTTTTTGGCACTCTGTATGCCGATAACAAGAGATGAACACAAGTCATGTGTATACACTTTTTTGGCACCCCTGGTATGTAAAAGGAAATTTATTATAAGGAATTGGCTCATGCAATTATAGAGATGGAGAAGTTTCTAGATCTGCAGTTGTCAAGCTGGAGACCCAAAAGAGCTGATGGTGCAGTTCTAGTCCTCGTCCAAAGGCCTGAAATCCAGGAGAGCTGATGGTGTAAGTTTCAGTCCGAGTCTTACTCTGAAGGCAGAAAACTTGTCTCAACTCTAAAAACAGGCAGAGAGGGCAAATTCTCCCTTACTCAGCCTCTTTGCCTTCAACAGATTGGATGAGGCCACCCACGTTGTGGAGGGCATTCTGCTCAGATTGACACTCGAATGTTAATCTCATCCAGAAACACCCTCACAAGCACACCCAGAAAGTTTGACCAAATAATCTGGGCACCCTGTGGCTCAGTGAAGTGGACACATAAAATTAACCATCACAGACCACCACCAGGCACCCTTATAAATTTTAAGAGTGGCACTAATCTCTACCCTCCCCACCCAAAATATGATATATTGCTTTTGGCTTATTTTGTCTGAAGTGGGCTGGGTATCCAAGACTTCTGTTTGGACTTCCCCACTATAGCAGCTCTTACGAAAACCCAGTGAGGGGATTATGCCAACTGCCCAGTATGTGCATCTCAATTGTAGCCTTAAGGGACTAAGGAAATGATGGCTAGCTGTTTCCATGGTCCCAGTGTACCCACTGTGAGCCAGGATTCAGCCAGGAGTACTTTATTGTCTGCCTCCATATGCTCCTACTGTTAACAGGGATGGCCAAGATGATACTCTGGGTCTCCAAGTATCAACATCAACTCAGACCCTGTGCCTAATTTTCCCTGAAATGTCTGGATAGTCCCCTTCACTCAGTGCATGATTACCTGAGAATATGGCCTAGGTCCCTTTGGGGAAGGGTAGCAGAATCATCATGTATATTTGTCATAGTGTTGTGGAATCCTTTCCTCTAAGACCTGGTTATCACTATAGTCAACGGGTTCTGCAGCTGAAAAAAGGCTCAGATCTGGGAATTGGGCAAGGGATCGTGATACTTTTTATTGTAGTGACCACCCTCAGACTTCTCATCCACTCTCACTTTCTTTGATTACATGTATTAGACAGTACCGTTGCCCATCTGTTTTCCCACTAGGGACACGGGGTTCTAAAAACCATCTCCACAACTTTTTCCAGGTTGAGCTCCCTTGGCTGTCACTGTGATTTGCCAGTCCTTATGATAAGTGTGACTCCCCCTGATTTCTGGCATTAAGTTCTGCTTTGCTTATCTAATGTGCTTTTGGGCCCCATCATTCCCATTGCTATTAATAAGCCAAGTTCTATGACAGCATCTACTGTGAGCCCTGGTCTTCAGAAGTGAGTTGTCACTGAACTTGTCAGTGAGATGCTTGTCTCTCTTACCAGGAATGTCATCTCATTCCTGATGATCTTGGTGAATGGCGTATCCTCTGGCCTCTCCCATGGAATATAATCATCCCTGTGGGCTTCTGACCTTACATAGTATATGCACTCTAGCCTGCATGTTTCCCTGGGCTTTTTAATTTCATCCTTCACCATCTGCCATGGCAATTCAGGCATTTCAACATCTCTCAGCAGGGGCCATTCCTTTCTCTAAGAACCATCCTACCAGGGATTTTGCACCGTCCTCTGGGACCCTGCCACAATAGGGTGTTAAATCCCATATCCCAAGAATGCCTCCAAATCAATAAACTCACCCTTATTCAGTCTTATGTTCTAGCTCTCTTGATCAGGCATGCTCAAGACCCAGTCCCAAATCCTCCCCTATTTCCTGCCAGTGTATGCTGACTAATTCTTGCAGCTTGTTTGGGGTACAGATCAGGCCAGCACATTCCCATGTGGATTATGCTGTGACTTAACCCTAGGTATTGGTGTGGTAGCCGTGAGAGGAGGTGAGTTTCTGAGAGGGCCCTCTGTTGCCTTCTGAACAGCTTGCTGCAAGGGCTTCTGTTGTGCTAGCTTTTAGTAATAAGACAGGCAAGGAACCTCTGCAGATTCTGGGCGTTCAGACGAGTCTCAATAGCCAAAATTTTGGAGGACATACACCCAGCAATCCCCATTCCATATGTCAAGGTCCCAAGTTTTCCAACAAGTTACCTATTCTTGCCTTAAATTGTTTTTAAAGCTTCTTGATAATTAAGTTCTGAGTTTGGTGTCCAAGCTTTTTCTCTTTTCCCAAGGCAGGAGATAAAGTCTTCTTTGGAAGCTACTAAAGAAGCCATCTGGGCTACATAGTGAGTTGTCACTTGTTAACTGCTCTCAGGTTATTTATTTATTTATTTATTTATTTATTTATTTATTTATTTTTAAGGAGGGCGCAGCTCACAGTGGCACATGAAGGGATCAAACCAGCAACATTGGTATTATCAGTACCATGCTCTAACCAACTGAGCTGACTGGACACCTCACAGGTTTTCATTAACCTTCTGTAGGCCTCAATGCAACTTAATAGCCAGCCATTAATAGTTTGTACCCATTGTTCGTACACATACACACACTTTTGAACTCCCTGCATTTTTGCTCTACCCAGCGTATTCCTCTATGTCAGAATAATCTCACAAGTCACAGATGGTGAAAGTTTTAGTAACTGGGTCACCACATTCGACCAGGGACTATCCATGCACCAAATACCACATGTAATGAAAGGTTCGCGGACAGTTCTGATCAAGTGGAACAGTTCTGAACTAGTTCCCCAAACACCATCTTACTGCCTGCTTTCTCATCTTTTACCAACTGTGTCACTTTGGGTATTCTAAGAAACAAGATGACATGAAATTAGGAGTACAAGAAGTCTATTGGAAAAGAGCTAAAGTGGAAGAAAGCAAGATTGGGAAGGAAAAGCTTCAGATGTGGTGCAGATCTGACCAAAGCTCAGCCAACACTATGTGGAGCTCTGGAACAAATACTGCCCGTGAGAGAAATCCTGCATTGGGCAGAAACGGCTAGGCCAGGTTCAGGCGTTGGCTGACGGCTGCTAGGGAAGAGGTCACCTCAACTGGAACGCTATAGCAGGTCTTGAAAATGCTACAGATGAAGGCAGTTAGCTAAATAGCATTCAGTGCAGCTGAATGACAAGTTCTGTCTTCGAGAGACATCTAAGTAGTGCACTTCTCTACTGATCGAGCCCGAGAAAGGTCAGGGAATGCCTGCAACTAGTAACAGAACTTGATCAGGGAGGCGGGAGGAAAGCTGAATCATGAAAGGCTGGTGGAAAGCTGCTGAAGAAGCAATTAGAACACTAGATTGTGCCAACTCCTTATCACTAGGCAAAGGCCAACTGCAAACTGGACTTTTATTGGAATATAGCCATAAACATCTGTTTACATATATCCGTGGCTGCTTTCTCACTACAACACAGAGTTGAGAAAATTGGAGGTATTCACTACCTGGTCCTACACAGAAAAGTTTGCTGACTCCTGATCTATGTATGCTCTTGAAGTTATTTACATCTTTGTATTTCTGTGGTACAAACACTATGAAATGGTGGGCTGCTGCATATCTCTTCCCAACTCGGCGTTCAGGGGAATCACAGTGGTAACTTGAAATTGGCTGCGATGGGGACATTTTTACCACAGAAATAAACAATTCAGAGCTTTTTCTTTGGAGAGAGCTGCTGCTTGTTAAACATTTACCAGCAGCATTTGTAGCTACACAGTAAGTGTTGTGATCTGAATTGTGTCCACCCCAAATTCCGATGTTGAAGTCCTAATGCCCAGTACCTCAGGATGTGACTGCATTTGGAGATAGGGTCTTTAAAAAGAGAATTAAGTTCAAATGAGATCATTCAGGTGAGCCCTGGTGGAAAATGACTCATGTCCTTATAAGAAGAAATTTGGAAATAGACAGGTACAGAAGGAAGACCATGTGAAGACTCAGGAGAGGATGGTCAGGGCCAAGCCAAGATGAGAGGCTTCAGGAGAAATCAACCCTGCTGACACCTTGATCTCTGGCTTCTAGCTTCACAGAACTCTGAGGAAATATATTTTGTGTTGTGTAAGCCACCCAGTCTGTGGTGCCTTGTTATGGCAGCCCTAGAAAATTAATGTAGTAAGTGACCCAAGAGAGTATCAGAGTTCCAACAGAAGTAAATTTATTGAAAAAATCTCAAAGAGCTTTGACAGAGTATCTGCACTCTACTGTTTCTACCCAGCTGCATTTTGGTGACATTTAGTATACCTGTTGGGCACTTCAGGTGCCAAGTCACACTTTTGTGCTCCTTAAAGATCAGTCCCCTTAGGAAATAAACAAATACTATACTACTGGTAGTACTTTTTACTAGTACCAGAGTATGTATTTGAGAGACTGTCAGCAAAGTATCTTTATTACTCCTTTAGGCACAATTTGACTTTAAACCCTTTATAAGTACTTTATTATTTTTAATGAAATATTTTAGGGAAGATGCTATTCTATTTTCAATTCTCAATATTTCAGAAACTATGGTCAGACATATGTTTTTGAAATGTAGATAAGATCTGCATTCAGTCAGTAAGTACAATCATCTACCCATTTGTATTTTTTCCTGTAATTTTGATACCTTAACTTGAGGTCAGTAAATGAAAAACCCTTTCATTTTTGGTCTTTCAAATATGTACAATATATTTTTTAAATTATGCTAGCCTGAAAAATGAGCAATTCTAAAATATGTACCATTTGCTAAAAAATCTGTTAAGTGTATGGGTGGTGTTGAGCAGTTTTCTAGACAGAATACTTAAACTGCATGTGTAGTAATCGGCACATATTCCCTCTGGATGATGTGCAGTAGTTGGACAATTTCCAAATTTGTTTAATATACCTATTTTTTTTTACCAGTGAAGCTATCTTTAAACAAAAGCTGGCCAAAATCTTATGAAGTGAAAGAAATAAACGTGGAGACGCTGGAGTTGAGGTTAGGGAGGAATGTAGAGGCTATTCCACTCAGTCACACCTCTGTCATCCTAGAAGCCCTGTAGGCAATTTGGAGAATCCTGAGTCCCTGAGAAACACAGCTGGGAAACTGTTACAGAGGAACAAGCACTAGGTAAGAATCTGAAAGCTTTGCTCCGAGTTTGAGCTGGTCAGTAGCTCTCTTTGGCCTTTGGTTCCCTGATCTGTACAGTGGAGATATAAGATATGGAGTTTTAAGGCACCTCCCGGCTCTAAAATTCTATGATCTCCGGTTTTACCTGGTGACAAACCATCCCACATCTGTCCAGCAAATACCAGGGGTTTAATCTAAGTTCAGGAGCAAGACAGGTCATGCCAAAGGGGAAACAATTCGTGATTCTGTCCTCTGCATTGTCTTTAACTCTGGAAGCACATTCCATTTTCCACACTGGCTAAATTCTTCTCTGCTCAAGAATTATTCCAACATTGCCCAGTTTATCTGGTGTAGGTAAGGAATGCTCATATTGTAATTTGAATACTCTGACTTCTGGTACGTGAATATCAAATGGGACAGAAACCTGGCACATAGTAGACATTCAATAAATAGTGGCTGTCTCTGGTGACTATGTAAAAATCACTGAACTATACACTTTAAGAGGGTGAATTTTATGGTTTGTAAGCTATATCTCAAAAGATGTGTGTGAATGAAAGAAATAGTTATATTTTGAATGTAGAAGGGAATTCATGTTGCAATTTTAAAATGCTGATTTCTGGTGCTCAAAATAAAATAACGACAGCAACAACAAACAAATAAATAAACAAACAAACAAACAAATAAATAAATAAGAAATTTAAATTAAATACCAATAGCACCATTAGTTGTCAGGAGACATTAAAGATATTTGGGATACATGCTTGAACTCTGAGAGTTTGGCAAGCAGTGTAGAAATTTTCTTGCTGCTTTTTCAGAAGCAAAATAGTGACTATATCAACTCTGCTCCTTTATGGCATTTAAAAATAGTTTTATGCTTTGTAAGTATTACACTTACCTTTAATGACATGAATTCATGTTGGCTAATATGTTGCATATTATTTCCTTGGGTCGATTTCTTAATGCAATGATAGCCGTGGGCTCTTTCATTAACTGTAAATTTTTACAATGTTTGATCAAATTCACATGAATGTAGTATTTTAATATATGTCCTTCTTTCTGAGTAAATGAATACTTGTTGGGATGAATGGTAGGAAAGTTTAAGTTAGCTTAAAATAAAAATGCTTTGTACTTGGTTTATTTCTTCTTTCCTTCACCATATAATTAACAGGAGAGGGCAGTCATAGACTACTTTCAAGAATTCTATAGCTTAAAAAAAAAAAAAAATTCTATAGCTTACATATATTTCAGAGGCAAAATCTTATAATTCTGCTTTAAAAGTAGTTCCTTCAGTAACATGTGCTACATGCTATATAAATTCATTGCTAATGAATCAATCATTTACACTTCTGATGTATCCCTTACAGCATGAAGGGTATGAATAATTGTCTACACCCCTTATTTTATAGGTAAGAAAATAAAAGCCTAAAGAGGTCACATATATCCAAGATTATCTAGTCATTTGATGGCAGGGTTTGTTTAATTTTGTCCTTATTACCACCCCTCTACAACAATTTCTTTCATTTGTATCCATGAAATGGAAACTAGTTATGAACTTTGTAGTAGATGCAGAAGAGATCTGAAGAAATTTAGGCTTGCATAAGGTCAGGTTTACCCCCTCAGAATTACTTAATAATAATTACTAGTAAAAAAAATCATTAATTTACATTATCTGAATTCACAAATCTGATGCCTGTTCCTGATCCTATTACCTAGTTTTAATTATTTTTCCATTAGTGTGTTAGTATTTATATACATCTGAATTCTTTACAAAGGATTTGAGACAACCCAGAAACATTTCAGCAATCATTTTTTATAGTACACTTACTGACAAACCAGAGAATCATTAAACACACACACACACACCACACACACACACACACACACACACACACACACACACACACACCCTATAAAGATGTAAATGTGAACCTGTAGTGTATGTTGTGCTATGACACCTAGATTCCAACCCCTATAGGACTGAGATGCTCAAGCCACATGTGCCTAGAGCGGCTGCTGACTGCTCATAGCTACATTTTTTTCCAAAAATTGATTTTGACTTAAAGAAGCTATTGCATCCAAGTTTATATCCCCTCTGTTGGTGTGGGATACAAAGATGAGGTCCCCTTGCCGTAATTCAGAACTTTTCCAAAGGGCTTCAGAGCTCCCGTAGGTCAACTGCGACCTCTATTACAACTGCCTCACAGTTTAGTTTCTCCCTCTGTCCGATCCTACTTCTTTTACTCTCACAGATGTTGTTCCCAAGAGTAACCCACACCCCCAACAGGCCTCCTACATGCAGATCTCCAAATCTTAGTCTGTTTCCGGGGATTGCAACCTGTAATAGTAAACATATATGTGTATATGGAAATAAGAGAAGAAAGTGGAAGAAATTTGAATGAGCTGATTAATTTTGGCTATCACGTGTGGCATAATCTTGGACGAAAGGACAAGAAAATAAGGCTTGGATATCAAATTCGTTTTCTTAAATACCACTGGTCCTGTTTCATCTATATTCCTTATACTGGATTATCTTCTTCCATTTATCCCTAAATTTTAGACTACCTCATCCTTCCATCCTTCACTGTCTTTTCTCTATATGATTCCATGAACTATCTGCATTCAAATTAGTCCTGTGAAATTAATTAACACTTACACACAAATGGATTCCTAAATCTTAGCTCCACCTCTAACCTCTTTTCTGAGATCTAGATGAGAATTTTCCAAAGGACTTTTTGACCTCTGAACTTGAATTTTCTACACACTTCAAATTCATTGTGTTCAAAACTAACTTATAAAAGTAATGAGTATGTGGGGTAACAAAACTACTCCCCTATAGAGTCTCCACCCCTTTTTAATATTATACAATCACTATCTTTCCAGTTCCCCAAAGTAAAATTACCTTAAACATTGTTATTCTTCCTCTATATCATACTAGCAATTGGTCACCAAGTCTTGAAAATTCTTATCAGAAACGTATCCAAAATCTATTTTGTCCTCTGCTTTACTCAGGCCCTCACATTTTTTTTTTCTCTTTTAAACCCTAATGCCAACCTACATGTCTAATTTTCTTTCTTTAACCATCTTCCCATTTTCTCTTTCAACCCTGTACCTCTTAATCTGTCTAACTCACCGTGTGCCACTTACCCATAGGCCTTTAAAAGAAATGACCCAATGGTATTTGCAGCAACCGTTCTGGCCCCGCTTCCCTGTTTCTGGTCCATTTCTTATACATACTCTGAGTCTTCATTCCATCTCTTCTACTTCCTAAACTTAGAACTTATGTCTAAATTCTGGCTCTTACATCTTGAATCTTGGGATTCTGACGTGGCTTTCTCTATTCTGGACCTCCTCAGGTAATGTATTCAGCATTATCATTCTCATGCCCAATGGTCTACGGCCAGACAGCCTAACACTCAATCCCTGTGTGGGGGCAATGGACATTTTGCAGCTGACTGTTGATTGTAGGAACATACTTTTCTTAAAGATACATGCAAAAATATACTTTGCATCAGTAATTTTTTCAACAAATATTTTTTGAGCACACACTATATGCTAGATTCTGTGCTGGCTACTAGTGATATAGCTGTCAACAAAACGCCTTACGCTTTAGTGGGATAAGTGCATCTGTTGAAGCCCAGAGTTGAGGGGGGTGGGAGGATGGGGAATGCTGACCACAATACTTATGCATAAACACCTGGCTGAACTAGTTTATTAAAAAGAGAAACAGCTTGTCCTGCCGCACCAGCCTTTCCTCCCACAGCTGTCCAAGTGACCTGCATATGTCTTGGGGGCAATAAGAAAAACTGCGTTTCTTGCTTAAGCAACTGCAAATCCATATGGAAGCCCAAGACTCATAACTGGCATGTTTAGTAGAGTGATATTTTACAATATTATACTGATAGAATTTAGTGCTTCTTTGCAGCCTTCTTTCCCCTGGGTTTGAGGCTTATTACATAAAAGAAGCCAGAGGCTATGAGACAAAAGAAGCTACACCAAAAAGGACATTGATGAGCTTTAGATTCAAATGCTGACTTTCTTGACCTCTCTAAGAAGATAATTGTCTTGCAAAACCTAGAGAGTGAAAAGGTTTTCCCAAACTCCTTTTACTTACATTTAACATATCAAAAGCTAAGGCTTTCAAAGCTCCAGTAACCACAATAGGAAATATCGTGTTGTGACCTAGATCACATGTATATATAACATTCAGTTATATATATAACTATATATATATAACTATATATATAATATATATATATATGTTATAGCTGAAACAAAAGTTTCGCATTAAAAAACTCACACTTATTACTTGCAATGCATTTGATATACTCTATCCACTACAATTTCATTTCTTTTTAATACACTATTCACAACACACTGAACTATGATCAGAATTTTTAAAAAAGAAAAACACTAGCCTAGGATTTTTCAAAAAGCAGCATTCAATGAGACACACAAAGGAGAAAGGTCAAGTCAGTTTCTGGATGGGACGAGCAGGAGTTGGGGGCAGGGCTTAGGAAGGGAATCTGAGGCATCAGTATTCAATCTTGGTGTCGAGTAGAGCTGATCAGGAAGAAACTCTCTTAATACTGGAGAATGGAATTGTATTAATTAGGTTATAAAAATCAGAACGTATCAAGTCACTGAACTCAGGTCACCAAGACATTGTGACAAGTAGATAAGGATGAGGCAACTGCAGAGTGTTTGTTTCTTGTAGCAATAAACATAGGATGAGCTAAAACCACAATTGGAGTTTGACCAAAGGACAGGCTACGACTGACAATACACTGTATATAGACCCGTCTCCTGATGGCCTGGGCAATGGAATCCCTTATCATGATAATGGTATTTTAATAAGAAAATAAAATAAGAAAATGAAGTAATTGTTGAACAGTGCAATCTATGGTCTAGTTAGTGTCACTTTGAGAAAAAGCTAGGGAGCGATTGTAGGAGTGAGGAGGAGGGAAGTTTGTCAAGAAAAATGAGAACATAAAATTGATAAACGTGGGCTAGGCAGAAAGATGTACAGACTTACGCACTTAGAAAATCCTTGGGTGCCTTAGGCCTGTTACTATTAACTGACAAGGTAGTGTTCATTATAGATAATAGAAGTTTGCGTCTCTACATTGCCTCACAAGCGTG
This sequence comes from Rhinolophus sinicus, assembly GCF_036562045.2. Classification (NCBI taxonomy): domain Eukaryota; kingdom Metazoa; phylum Chordata; class Mammalia; order Chiroptera; family Rhinolophidae; genus Rhinolophus; species Rhinolophus sinicus. Next base: position 133,837,565 of record NC_133753.1, on the reverse strand, counting down.
TCCCATCTTACACATCTGAGGCAACGAGTAGGTTCAGCTGAGGTTTTCCTAGGTTGGATTAAATTTAGATGTTTTTCTTTCTTGCTTCCCAAAAGGATAGGGCCTCACCAGGAAAATCAGGTAGGTCAGAGAAAATGAAAACACCTCATTGTATTATACATCTGTGTATAGTGAGTAAACGTGTGACCTTATCCATATGACCCTCACTCCAATGTCACCTTTCACCTCCCCTAACGACTCCATTTATAACTGTACTCCAACTAATCCTTATTCTCCTATTCTGCTTTACTTTTCTATATAGCATTTATCACAAATGAACAGTTGTGCCTGTGTGTGTCTGAATGGTGTAATGTACCCCCACGTTCCATAACTAAGTTTCAATAATTATCAATATTTTACCAATCTTATTCAACCTATACCCCCACTACTTTTATTTCTAGTATATTTTAAAGCAAACCTCAGACATGATGACATTTCCTTCCATACTGTATGTTTTACTCATGTTATTTAATGTTCTGTCTTACTTTGCTAAGACTGGGAGCTGGAGGAGGCCAGCAATGTGTCTGTCTGCTTTATTCACAGAAACATTCTCAGCACCTTACAAACATTCCTGGCACATAAATACTCAATAAATATTTTTTAATGAATGACTATAGGATCTAAAAACTGACATTTTAAAGTCTCTTGTTAGTTAAGCATAGATACATGAAAAATTTGATTTAGATAACCTGGCATTTCCCATTGGGTAATTATGTGGGGGTTCCTGGCCATTTTCTAGGCTATGTTTGAAGTGTCCAGCCTACCCTAACAGAATGAGTTATCATGGCTGGCTTGGAGTGTATGAAAGTAGAACTCAGGTTCTTCTAGCACAGGGGTGTCCAAACTTTTTTCAACGTTTTTTACTAAGGGCCATATGCGATAAAATACACAAACAGCCAGGCCACTCACTCAAGGTGAAGTACGTATTGCCTCACCTGGTTTATTTAAGTAAACTAAATATATTTTTGGAATTTGCTGCAGGCCAATTAACAATGGATCATGGGCCGCAGTTTGGACACCCCTGTTCTAGCAGCACTTAGAAGAACACACATATGGCTTAGAGCAGGAGGACCTTACGAGAGCACTAACTGGGAAGCTAAGCCCAGACTACGAGCTCACTGTTAGACCAATGTTAGCAATAACTGAGACAACAAGGCAGAAACGACAAGTGGAGATTATACCTTTTAGTGTCTGGTGGTGAGCCAGACACAGCCCCAATCAGGTCCTAAACTAGACAAAAAATACCTTGCCCCATGATTCAAATGAGGAAATACAAACACAAGTCTTAATTGTACCTCATTCATGTTGCTCTTAGAAATTTCATGTGCTCCATTTTCCAACATAACGCCCTTCGCTATAGCACCACCCAGTCAACTACTTCTTTGGGACTAGGAAATCCTGGAAGACTTTATTCATTTACCCCACCCCCTGGGCACCCGTGTAAAACTATCACCCTAGATTTCATAGAATACTTACATCTCCTCAAAGATCACATCACAATCTTGGTAGATGCACTCCCCAAAATGGCAGACTTCTTTATCCTGAACCTACAATTCCTGTAGTCATTTTCATATGATTTATTGAGAAAAGCTGCCTAACACTGATAACTTACCATTTGAGCCCTTTCTCCTCGTGCTTCCAGCAGTCACTGCTCAAAGTTCTCCATCTCCATATCCAACTGTCCATCACCCTCCATCTTAGAGCAATTACTGCACCAACCATGTTCTAGAAAATCATTTGCACTGCTACATACAATACAGGCCCAACGTATAATCTATAACAGTGGAGATTTTCAAAGAGTGTATTGCTCTGCCCATTCAGCTAATCACAATATTCATTGCCATCATGGTTTCCATCCCTACTTTTCCACTTTCTGCTCCTCTAAGAACAAACCTCTGATTGATACGCGGATGAGCTGCTCAAGAAAACCTACAGGACTCCCTCTGTTCTTGGACATTTGATGTTTCAGCTTAGCCAGCACATTCTCCTTTATTATGGTCTAGGTATGAGCTTTTTTCAGGGCATTGCCTCTCTTCCATTTTCAACGCACATTGTTAGGTTGGGACTGATCCCACCCGCTTTGATTCAGTCAGAGAATCACCTTATCCTAACCACAGAGCTTGGGTCATGGATAACTACACAATAGAAGACAGGAAGATAATTTCTGAGCTATACATGTATGTTGGAATTACTGGGGGCAGAAAATCTCGCCTTACAGCAGATGTGAACCAAATAATAAAAATCTTGAGCTGCTGGTGGCAATTTTGCTACCATCTTTGGAGAGCCTGTCTGAGGAGAGCCTATCTGAGATTGAAGTTAAAGCAGAGGAAAACAGAATCAAGATATGCCTAGATAATACTAGCTGAGCAATTGCTATGTGTTAATTAACCACACAATCATTTAGTCCTACAATAATACTAGAGGCAGGGTCAACATTTATCATTCCCAGAGATGAGGTAAATAAGGCTAATTGTCTCACCCGAAGTTTCACAGCTAATGTTAAAGCTGAGATTTGAATCTAGGCAGTCTGTATCTAGAATCTATGTTCATCACCACTATGTTACACTGCCTCAGTATTTGCTTTTGCTAATAACAGACTTCAGGGAGGGAGGAAGAGAGACAGAGACCCAGTTATTTGTCTTTGAGTCCCTGAATCTAGTCATGCCTAAAATGATGAACTTCTTGGATTTTTTTTCAGTTAAACAAGCAAATAAATGTCTCTCCCCTTCTGCTCTTTCTACAGAAGCCAGTTTGACTCTTGAACATGGAAAGATGGAGTAATATACTCTCCAACATGCAAGGAGCAATATAAAGATGTAGAAAACTATAACAGACATCGATGCAGACATACTTCCTGGGAAACACTGGATGGCTCTCCCTACCCTTTGGCCTTTGCACTGCACCTGTTTGAGGACAATTTAGAGGTTTCTTTAAGATAATTCATTAAATTAATCAATCATTTAATATTCTCCCTATATTTCCCCCTGCTCATGCTATCTTTTATTTCTTCATGCCACGCCTGGCTGACATATACCCTGCTCCACCCCTAGGGCTTACAGCTTCAGGTTGGGGATCAGAGTACAGAGTGAAAGCCGTGGCCCAGCTACCTGGTGTGCTGCAACCCAACCAGTCTCCCATATCAAGGTTGTCCCTGAGTGTACGCCATCTTTCCCTTAGGTCATTCCAAAGACACTTAGACTTAGCCCTGTTTGGTGGGGAGACCTGAGTCAAAGGGTGTGTCCACTTCAGTTCTGACACGTTAAGTCATCCCAGCTTATTCACACATCATGAACCTCAAGGTGCATGACTTGACCCTGCTCACTTGTTCCCTTTCTGCTTTGATCCTGTCTTTAATTGATTCCTGATTCTTAGAGACAACTTATTTATCATCCTACTTCTATAGGCAAAGATACCTTCATCAGTCTTACAAAAGGAAAAGATTGGCAAATATTGACAAAATGGATAATATTAAAATTAGGAACTTCTGTTCATCAAAATATACTGTTAAGAGAGTAAAAATTAAGCTATAGACAGGAAAAGACACTTGCAATACTTATATCAAAGGAACCCTACAAATCAATAAGGAAGGTAACAATAGAAAATGGACAAGTAATTTGAATAGGTACATTATAAAATATGATATCCAAAAAATCAATAAATATATGACAGGGTACTGAACATCATCAGTCAATGAGGAAGTGAAAATTAAAACTATGATTAGTTAACATTACCCAGGGATCAAAATGGTTACATTAAAAATATCAATACTAATAGTTAATGTGGATTTGGATACTAAGTGTTGCTGTTGATCTAGAACTCTCATATGCATTAAATGGGAGTATAATTGGCACAATAACTTTGGAAAAAATGGTATCTCTAAAACTGAACATAATACACATTCAGTGAACAGCAATTTCAGTCTTAGGTACACATCTGACAGAAATACACACACACATGAGAACTACACTGGAGATTCAGAACACCATTATTTATTAGGACTACAAACTGGAAGCAACCCAGGTGGAGTTAGAATGGATATATAAAAAGAAAATGTGATATATAAACATTCACACACAAACACACAGTGGAACAGAATTCAGCCTTTAAAAAGAAGGAAATTCTGCAATATATGAATGGACCTAGAGGACCTTATGCTAAGGGAAATAAACCAGATAGAGAAAGACAAATACAACATGATTCCACTTGTATGAAGTATCTAAAATAGACACATTCATAAAGTCAAAGATTGGAATGGTGGTTACCAGAGGCTGGGCGGAGGGGGAGACGGGGAGTAATTAATCAACAGGCATAAAGTTTCAGTTAAGTAAGATGAATATGCTCTAGAGATACATTGTACAAGATTGTACCTGTAGTCAGCAATAATATATTGTACACTTACAGTTTGTCAAGTAGAGCTCATGTTAAGTTTTCTTACCACAATAAAATAATAATAAAAAGTCAATAAGTAATGTGTGGCATAGTCATAAAATAGAATACCATTCATCTGTGAACGTGAACATATTCTATAGCTATGTATATAATATGGATGAATCTTATAAATATGGTGTTGATTGAAAGAATCCAGACATCAAATAATATAACCGCACGATTCCATTAATATAAACTTCAGAAACTAAGTAATATTAGAAGTTAGAATAATGGTTACCTTTGAGAGTGAGGGAGCGGAAAGCTCCATCTTGCTCGAGGACGCCTCTGGTGGCACACATACTATCATGGCTAACTGCTTAGTGGGTAATTCTACCCTCTACCCCAAGTCCTGCCTCAGATCACTGGCAAGTTCTCCAATCTGTCTACCTGATCCACCAAAGGAAGTGGTGGTAGAACTATGCTCCAAAAATAGTGGACAACTGAAATTTTACCCAATGCTCCACGTATATGAATACCTATTAGTTCATATTGTTTTCTCTATCATAGAATCCCCCCGTCTCTCCCAGGTAAGAAACACTACTCATGATTCAAAACAGATGGCACCACCTGGCGCCAAAAAAAAAAAAAAAAGTAAAAAGGTTTTATAGTCGGAGCTGTCGTTGACTTTTGGCTTGCCACTTTTAAGCTGTGTGCACTGGTCATCACTTAACTTGTTAGCCTTAGTTGCTCATCCATGAAATAAGAATGATGATATCTATCTCACAGGCTGTTTGGGGGTGGGTATTCCCCAAAGATGATACGGTAAGAGCTCATTACATATTATTTTTCTTTGCTTTCCTTTTTCCTTGCAGTATTGCTTTCTGCTTTGTATCCCTCTAGAACCTACTTGGAATAATTTTGAAACCATTTGTTTACTATAGGTGTACTTGGTACTAGGTGTGAAGGCTACAAAAATGAGTAAGATACATGTATAATTGACAGATGAACAAATTATTACTTTGGTCAGCAATAGCAAATTATTAAATAAGAAAATGATCTAACGGTGTGATTTTAGGAAAATAATAAGGCAATCATGTACAGAAGAGACTGGAAGGGGGGAGAAAAAGAGAGAGACAGAGAGAGAGAGAGAGAACAATTAGGAATCGGCAGTAACTGTGCTGATCTAAAGTCCACTGGATGTGTCAATGGAAAGAGGAAAAGAGAAATAATCCATTAATAAGGAAGAAGCATTAGAAACTTTTTTCCTAATAGATATTATACATAAAGAATAATACAATAGGAAGCTATTTTGAAGCCACACAGTTAGGAATAGTATTTGTTTATTCTAAAAACAAAAACCTACCAATATTTTGTCAATCTAACTGTATGTGCTTCCAGTTGAATTAGACGAAAAGAATTTCAAACATTCAAACAAACAAACAAAAACAAAACACCACACTGTAATAAAATAAATTCATCAAATAGTTTTCTAGATGATAACATTAAACGTAAGTTTTATAAAGCACCCTGATTATAATTTTTAAAAGATGATGAGATTCTGTCACTGTTTGGACAGAATAAGGAGATCTATCTTGGAAGAAAAAGTAAGATATGCTGGAAAACATCAAATAGCAATTGTTATTACAAAGAAAGAAGGCTACAAATGTTTCTGTTATTAGAGAACCATTTTGATGCTCCATGGCCTTTCAAGGGATTACTGATTCTGTAGTGGGACATAAATCTTGGAAATACACACAATTTGAAATTTTGTGCTCTTGCTATGAGCTGTTTAAATGACAAAGTTTTACTTTGGCATTTGAATGAAACATTTAATATGTAATTTGCTGTAGATATGCTTTGTTGCAGATTAACTGCTATAATATAAAATTTTCCTGTAGTAAAGTAATATAAGATATAAGGACATTATTGCATAATAGAAGTGAACCAAGGAGTCCTTTAAAGTTAAATATGAACCACTTGGAGGAAAAAAAAAGAATAAAACATTTTAGCAGAATGCTCTAAGGTGGTCTGGGAAGAGTTATCGAAAATAATATTTCATTAAGCAGTTCACATATTGATGCTGCTACTGCTATTAAGCACTGAACTAAGATTCCTAAATAGAGTCTAAATGTTTGTGATATAAAAAATAAATTACATATTTACAATTGTGGATATATAAAAAGCTTATATTGGAAAAAAAATTCTTCTGGAAGAATCATAGCTTGTCAAAGATCAAAATTGATTCTAGACTTTTCACCAGTGGCAGATATGTGAGAGTTTGTTTTGAAGTAGCAGAGTAATCATAATGGGGAAGATGCATTCATGAGAAAGGAAGGAAAAGAAAAACTCCTAAGGTGAAAGCATGGGACATTACAATAACTATTTAATAGGAACAAATATTCTAAATATTAAATTCCTAGGTACTGCTCATCTGGAAGGAGAGTATTGGACCCTATTTTTATGCTTATACAATGTTTGGAGTATAACTTCATCCAGAACAATATTAGCTCCTTGAATAGTTTTTTTTTTTTTTTTTTTTTTTTTTTTTAATAAGCTCATGTAATTTGCTTATGAGTTTCCATTGCACTAGGGAGTAACCTCAAAATAAGCACCATTCTTGAACAGTTAAGGTATACTTGGGGAAGGTTCTCGTATACCGAAACCCAGGCTAGGAATGGTGGAAGGATGTGGGAAATAAATCAAGTTTATAATCTCACTTAGAAGAGAGTTCATGAAAAATTATTGATGAACTTGGGGTCCAATAAATGCAGAAGAGAGGTTGGACTAGAGGGTTTCTTATTTTAATATTAACTCTGGAATTCTATGATTTTAAGCGTCAAAGAAAAGACATGAATCTTTTTTTCTTTTTGTAGTGAAAACCGTGATTCTGTATTAAAGTTGTAATGTTAGCTCCTCTAGCAGATAAACACCAAATTTTAGTGGCTTAACATATTGAGTTTATTTCTGACTCTTTCGGCACTCTCTTGTAAGTGGCCCTGATTGGGAGGCCTTCCAAATGTTTTTCCAAGGACCCAGGCTCTGCCCTATTTTAGGTCTTTCAAGACCTCTCCAGTCAAATCGCAGATTGAAAACCTTACGTAGGAAGTTTTTATGGGTCAGGCTGGAAGTGACTCATGTCATTTATGCTCATATCCCATTGGCTAGAAGTCAGTCTTATCACACATTTAATTGCAACAAAGGCTGGAAAATGTTGTCTTATCTATGTGCTCAGGAAGAGATATGGGTTTGTGGGCATCTAGACAATGTCTGCCAAACATTTTGAGATAGTCAGCAATTTCAGAGAATATTGAATTATAGCTTCAGTCAAGTAAGAAAATTTCACACACACTCCACACACACACACACAAACACACACACACACACACCACAACCATATTCACAAGTGAATATCTCTTGGTGTGTACTGTTGACTCATCCCTTAAAAATGCTCTGTATTTCTCCTTCAAAACCACTGGCTAGCAATAAGATTAGAGGATTTCTCCTAAAACAAGTTTCACACAGCCCATCTGTTGGACAGTGGTGAGGAGAATCAGGATATGGAGCTCTTAAGATGTAATGAAGACATCAACAGGAAATGCCTTTTCCTTTTCCCTGCCACATCCCCATATGTGCCTCACGTTGTTTTACTTTGTCCCATCCAAGATGCAGAACTCAGATCTTTCACATAAAAACCGACTTGCTACATTAGTGACAAATGTAGATTTCATTTGACCTGTTGTAGGGGACAAGGAGGAATACTGTGTATGCCACAGTTCATATTCTTTTTTTTAAAATGTAATAAAATCAGGTATGTTTATTCTCTTTAATTACAAAATTGAGGAATAAATAAGAAGAACTTGTAATCCTTCCCCCATAACTCATCCCAAGTGATCATTGCCTTGAATTTCCTTTATGTTTTTGTGTTTTGTTTGACTTTTACATACATGCCAAAGAATCTATAGAACATCAGCTTGAGGAACAGAGCCATTAGGTTACAGGTTCTACACAGGCCTCCACAAAGCTGAGGACACCTCAGGGCTTAGGCAAATCCCAGTCAGGCTGGGATCCTGCAGTTTCCCCTACGTGATGTTAAGGCCTACTAAGCACCCACAGGGATGCGAAGCTAAGCCAGTTCACAGTTTATATTCTTGTAAGTCATCATTAATTTCCTAAGTTTTTTCTCAGATATCGTGCCATAGGGCTTTTATCTCTCCAGCCCTGCTCTCATATATCTATCAACTTGTTTCAGTCCCCACCCCCCGCACCCCTTAAATATTCCCCAGAGGCTCAAATGTCTCTGCTTCTATTATAAACAGTACTTTCCCTTTCCCGTTAAGTTTTCATGCCAGCTAATACCCAGACTTTCAGGACCCCAGCTTCTGCTCTCAACTTTAAGAAAAATATTTTCTGAATATGAAATACCTCTCTCTCAATAAAAGGAATTCTCACATTCACTTCTAAGATAATAAACATCTCTCCATCTTTACAATGAGTCTGTGTTTTCTAAAAACTGAACTTGAACTGAGTATATTTTGGTGTGCCATGGAGGACCAAAGGATTGTAATGTCTGGGGCTGAGCATGGCCTTGAATAAAAGATAAATTGTTGTTCAGAATTAACTGGTTCATCACCACTTATTTACTGCTGCATGGCTCTGGGACAATAAAAATAGAGCGATGCCCTTGAAAGATGTTAAGGACCCAGTTGTGGTTTTCACAGTCCCTTGGACTTCTAAGTTTGTGTTTTGGATAAACACTTGTGTTTTGGTCCCAATGAGTGACCTGAGGAAAAGGAGAGGCAACATAACACAGACACTGGGCCTAAATGCAGTGCTTGGTACAGGAATCCTCATTGCATATGGTGCCATGTGGATAAAGAGATTTATTTTAGTCCTACTGGGTAGGGAGTAACATTCATGAAATTGGAGGATGCCTCAGCTTAGGGATATCACCTAGACACCTTGATGATTAATCTTTTCACACACAGCATCCACTTCCCAAGACATGAAATTTGATGTCCAAAATTGAAATAACAGAGAGTTCATGAATATTTGTGCCTAGGCATGGACTCTGCTGAGAGCTGGGGCTTGTTTACATGGCTGTGTCTTCAGTGGGTACTATAATCCCCTTGCCAAGGTATGCTATGACCCACAAATAAAGGGAGAAACTGGTAGACATAACCTCTTTTCCCTTATTACATGTAGATTTCTGGGAGTAGTTGTTTTTCTCCAGAACATTTGGAAATCTAGGCCCTGGTGGATTCCCAAGCATTAGAAATCACGTCTGTTAGGGTATATAGGACAATGAACCCAGACTGGACCTGCCTAAGTGCTGCTCCAATCAAAATTGAGAACATATCACTGGAAGTCTTTATTTGTGGGTCATAGCCTGCCACATAGAAAATCATGTAATGTTAGCTAATGTAGTAAATAAAGCTAGCTTTTAGTAATGTACATTCTCCTCCCCTTCCCTACACATGGAAGACTATTATTCCTCAGCTCCCTTGCTGTTGAGTAGAGCTATGCTACTAGATTTGATGAATGAAATGTGAGCAGAAGTGATGCATACCACTTTCAGGCAGAGGTAGTGAAAAGCCCATTCACAGTTCTTCCTCTTTCTCTACTGGTCATGAGAGAGGCCTCAAATTGAGATGAAAGAGCCAACACATCAAACCAATCTGGATCCCTGGAAAGTCTATGGGACACAGCTGCCCTAGAACAACTCTCGAACTTGCAGTGAATTTTGCATAAAGGAAGAAATCAACTTTTATCTGAGATTTATTTTTCCTTTCTATTTTTCTTATACTAGCATAACCTAAACTCTCCTAATTAATACAGCTAGTATTGTTATTATTTCTAAAGATGCTCTCATTTAAAAACTGCTAAATTGAATTTTTCTGGAATGCTGTTTTACAATAAGGACTATAAAATTTGGAGCAATCATTGATTTTTTTCTTTTTTCTTTTTTTATACCCACATTCAATCTATTACTACTTCTTTCAGAATCCACCTTTAAGAGATATCCCAATAATAAAAACTTTTCACTATTGTTAAACCATCTCAATCTTTTATGTGGATTACTACCATAGCCTCTTAACTCATCCTCTGCATTCTCCCTCCTACCCCCGCCCCCTCCTCTCTAGTCTGCTCAACACAGCAGCTGGGAATGTTTTTAAAGGGTAAGTTGGAGCATGCCACTTTTTCTCTTTTCCAAACTTCCAAAAGCTTCCCATTTTACTTAACATAAAAGTCATAGTTTTTTTAAATGTCTAGAAGCCCTACCAATATCTTTTTAGTGAGGTCTTTCTTGACCATCCTATTTAAAATATCAAACTGCGTTATGTGTTTCTCCTTATCCTCACACTTTCTGTCTCCCTTCCCTGCTTTATTTTTAGTCTTTGTCACTAGTTGAAAAACTTAGTTAAGTACTTATTAACTTTATTGTTGTCTGTCTCCCCTGTCATAATATAAACTCCATAAGGATTATTTTGTTTACTGTTACATCTCTAACATCTAGAATCATGCCTGACGTATTTAGCACTCAGTAAATATTTTTTAAATGAAGAAATAAAGATTTCTATCCAGTTAGGTCAAAGTAAGTTTATTCCCATATACATTATAAACGAAGAGGGGTTGTAATTATTTAAAAAGTGTATATCCTTGGTTATTAAAAAAAAAAAAGGACAACTTAAAAACATGTGCCATTAAGAGTGCTGATTAAATTTTATAATTAATTATCATTATAGAACTTCAATGTATTTTATATCCTTTTGAAATCTCCAAGTAGAGAGAGAAGCTTTCTTATAATTTTTGAGGCATAATTTGTTATATAAAACTACTCTAATGAGAAGAGTTAAAGAATTTTATTTAAAGCTTTATTCAGTCATTCTGCTGAAATGTTAACTATATCACCATTCTTGGCAATATACATTAAAAGAGATAAGTAAGAGTTTCTAATGGGATATAAGTGAATTATTGTAGGAGTTTACTTGGACTACTTTTTTCTGTTCATATTTAATTAAATATAAGCAGAATTCAAAATTTCCTTTAGGCATGATTTTTCCCTTAGTCACTTGTTACTGTGATTGAAAAGTTGTCCTGTTACGTCTACTATAAGAAAGTCAATCTGTGACAAAATCAAGCTTTATAAATATTAAATGAATAAAAGCTGTATCATAGCATTAATGTAAAAATTCTTAATTTTGAATACTGAATTTAATATTTCTACTTCTCATCTCTTAGTTTCTAAAATGTGTTAGGGCATTTAAAAAGAGATGAATGGGTAATAACTTTTTTAGCTACACAGTTTTCCTAGTAAAATTAGAATCTGTTGAAAGTCATCTGCAGATTAACACATTCATTATGCATTTTATAAAAATTTACAATGAAATAATATAATTTGGAGTCGAAAGAAGGAAAGGAACCCTGAGTACTGCATCCTTGATAAGAACCTTGATGAACTCCGATAATAGTATGAATTTGTGCTAGAAATCATGTTGTAAGTTTCAGTTTATATTAAATGACTTTATTTTCACTAATTCCTACAGAATATCACTAAAATTTTGGTTCAATATAAAAATTTATAATATTATTGAGATTTTTTTTTTAATTGAGGAATATTGGGAACAGTGTGTTTCTCCAGGGCCCACCAGCTCCAAGTCATTGTCCTTCAATCTAGTTGTGGAGGGTGCAGCTCAGCTCCAAGTCCGGTTGCCATTTTCAATCTTTAGTTGCAGGGGGCGCAGCCCACCATCCCATTCAGGAATTGAACCAGCAACCTTGTAGTTGAGAGTGGAACTCTTTGGCCCATGTTACAATCAAACTGGCAATCCTGTTGTTCAGAGCTCCCACTCCAACCAACTGAGCCATCTGACTGCCCGAGATATTTTATTACATGAAAACATTATTAAATTTAAAAAGTTAAATACAAAAACAAAACAAACAAACAAACAAAACCCAGACCTTCCAAAAAATTTTATTTAGCTATTTATGGCTGTTTTGACAGAGTTTATTGGTTCTGAAGGCTATCTCATTAGTTATCTATTTGCTACACTCTCACCACCTATGCATTACTTCCTATGTGCTACAAAATATCCTGTAGCATTATGGTGCCATGTAGTCCCTCCCTGCCCAAAACAAAACAATACAATCACACAAAGCAACTACATAAATGCATGCATTTGCAAATTTCAAAAAAATTTAATAGCAGCAATCTTACTCCACGTGGTTGGTACCCAAAGATGACCCAGAATTGTTTGGTTCACACCAAAAACAGTCAATTTAGATTAGGAAATCATAAACAAAAGGTAAAACCATAACTTTAACATGTTATCTTGCCTTAAAACATATACATATCCATTCATTCATGAAGTTTCCTTGAGTATGAATCGGCTATGTCTTCTTTCTGGCATGGAAAAATACTCAAAATGGCATGATGGAATACACAAATTGCATCATTTCTGATTTACAATTTCTGTTTCTTTAAAGTGAAACAGGACTTAATGACACCTATAAAGCAATTTGAGTGCAACCTTTCAACTTTTAAAACTTTCCTCCCAATTTTTACCATTGCCGTGAACACTCTAATTTGACAGCAATATTTTCAAAATGACTCACTTTTATTGAGTCTTTTTAAGGCATAGGATTTAATTTTCTTTTTTTTATTAAAGTTTATTGGGGTGACAATTGTTAGTAAAGTGACAATTGTTAGTAAAGTTACATAGGTTTCAGGTGTACAATTCCGTAATACATTATCTATATCTCACATTGTGTGGAATTTAGTTTTAGTAGACATAACTCTTTACATTTATATTTCTTTGGTTTCAAATTTTACTGTTATATTTTGACATTTATTATATTTATAATATAATATAATGGAAAATATTATGTTAAATTTAAGAATATTTTATTACAATAGTATTCATTTATAATTTAACAAAAATAAATATTTTATTACATTAAATATGTATTCCCCAATCTATTTGAGCACAGGTGGCTTAAATAGTTTTGGGATTACATATATGTAACAGTTAGAAAGCTTACAATTTTCTGGGGGAGTAGAATATTAGTAAGCACTAGAAAGGAACCCAGTGCAAGATTCGTCAAACCATGAGCTTCCGCCAGTGGGAGTGAGGAGTTAAGAACATGTGAGTTACGAGAGCCACCACTGTGACTGAATTTGTGGAATAGTATTATATGGAATACTATTGAGGTTTTACATACCACTCTTATTCTCATACTTAATATTTCTGAGTATCTGCAACCCCGAGTAACTAGTCTTTTCAGAGTTGTGTTAGTATTTCACTAATGTTAAATTATTCTAGTTCTTGGTAGATGAAGGTTAGTGCTATGATTCCCAGTTTTGAATTTGCTTAGGCTCTTTGCCTTCCTTTTGTCCTGTATCTATACCGTTACACACTTCCCTAATGCCCATCTGTCACCCCCGGTCACTTTCTCATATGCCCATATTCTAATCTGGGCTCTTGATGACTTATAGGTGAAGTGGTAAGAAGGGGTTAGGAAAAACTACCCCAAGCAAAAGTATATCACAAGCAAAAAAAAAAAAAAAATGTTTTTCCTGAAGACTAAGAACAGCAAGCTCAAATAATCTCTTTGCTCTCTTTCCCCATGAGATCTTTTAAAAAGGCAAGGTTTAGGAATTCAGGAGAAGAAAGAAAGAAAAGGAGAAACCACCTTGCCAATTAAGAGGAGCCCTGAGTCCACCTGTCCATTATCCATAAAGAAAGCAAGTTTCTTAGAGAAAAACTGAGTGAAGAAAAGCCAGATGTAACACTGTATGTATTCATGGGACATTTATTTATTTAAGTATTTATTTATTTATACTGCCAGGCCTCATTTATTTATTTGTTTATTTTTCACCCTTCCCCTTTGGCAACCATCAGCTTATTCTCCGTATCTATGGCTGTGTTTCTATTGTGTTTTGTTTATTCATTTGTTTTATTTTTAAAAATTCCGCATATAAGTGAAATCATGTGGTATTTGTCTTTCTCTGTCTGACTATTTTGCTTAACATAATACCTGTAGGTCCATCCATGTAGTCATTCTTTTTTATTGTTGAGTAGTAATATTCCTTTGTATACGTGTACCACCTCTTCTTTATGCATTCGTCTATTGATGGGCATCTAGGTTGCTTCCATATCTTGGCTATTGTAAGTAATGCTGCATCATGGGACTTTAAATAGTGCTTCTCAAAGGAAAGTGTGAGAAGTATGTCTTCAGGGGAGGTAGGGGGATGGAAGCCAGATAGCCAGGACCCTGTGCCAGTTGTCTCAGGCTGTGACATAAATTGAAAAAGGTTGAGATGGTGCTGTGTAACCCTTCTCATTTGTCACATGAAAAACTCCAGCCCCCAGCATTATTGCCTTCTTTTGTCTTTATCACTTGTCCTCTTGTGAAGGTGAAGTGAAGCAAGAACACCTTGATTCTCCTCAATTATGTAGCCAATAGTAGCCTGTGTTTTGTCCTCCTCCTGTTGACCCACATGGATTTAACACTCAAGCCTTGGAGTGTTGCTTTTCCATTCAAGGGAGGTTACAGAGTATTGCAAATGCCTCAGTTGCACATAATCCTCACCACAAATCCTCACCACAGCTCCCTTGCAGCATCCAGGGATGGACCATTCAGTCTCCTGGAGTCCTGGAATTTCCCCCAGAAATATTTGAAATAGGAAGGGACAGTACTTTAACTGAGATGACACATGACTACTTTGGAAACTACGCATGCGTCTGAATGGGAGCTTAGAGTAATCTGACTCAAAGAGATATTTTATATTTGTCCAGACCTTTTGATAAATAAATATTGAATTTGAATGTCCTTAGGCTAGACATGCTTGCTCTAATTTGCGAAAGGCAACTTCTTCTTCCAGATTCTATCATTCCCTATTTTATTTCCCTCTCTCCTTATCCCCCAATATTATATATACTATGCAACTTCTCTGTTCTCTACAAGCATCTGAGCTACGTCCCATCGCTGTCTACAATAAGCAAAGCAGTCTGTACACCCTGCATCAGTATTTCTAAGTATGGTCAGAGGACCTCCTGTATCAAAATCTCCTAGGGAACTGGTTGACAATACAAATTCATTGTTTGCATCCCAAATACAATAGTTAGAATCTTGCTGGGAAGGTGGGAGCAAGAATGGCATTTTTTGATGATCCCCCATGATTTCTAAGCATACTAAATTGAGAACCATAGGTTAAGTACTAATTCCTTTCTATTTAGCACATATGAGTTCTGACAATTAAATTCGCAAACTTGTTGCAATGATGTTGTTAACCTTTTTTAATATCAGAGAGATTATTCATTATGAATTTGTACCAACTGGACAAATAGTTAACCAAGTTTACTATTTGGAAGTGCTGAAAAGGCTGCGTGAAAAAGTTAGATGAAAAATGACCTGAACTTTTCGCCAATTCGTGGCTCTTGCATCACAGCAATGTACCAGTTCAGGCGGCACTGTCTGTGAGGGAGTTTTTAGCCAGTAAACAAATAACTGAATTGGAAAACCCTCCCTACTCACCTGATCTGGCCACCAATGACTTCTTTCTTTACACGAAGGGCATCAAGGGTAATACGATGACAGCTCTGATGGCCGTTCCAGAAAAAGAGGTCCAAAATTGTTTTGAAGGGTGGACTAGGCGCTGGCATCAGTGCGTAGCTTCCCAAGGGGAGTACTTTGAAGGTGACCATAGTGATATTCAGCAATGAGGTATGTAGCACTTTTTCTACGATGAGTTCATGAGCTTAATTGTCAGACCTCATATACAAAAGAAAAAATGGCCCCAGAACCAACAACTGTCATGGTCTAGATCAGCACTGTCCAATGGAAAAATAATGTAAGCCGTATATGTAATTTTGAATTTTCTAGTAGTTACATTAAAGAAGTGTAAAGAAACAGATGCTGTTAATTGTAGTAATATATTTTTATTTAAGCCAATATGTCCAAAATAATATATTTTCAACATGTAATTAATATATAAATTCATGACTACTTTTTCTATACTAAGGTTTTGACATGTAATAGATATTTTATAGCTAAGGAATCTCTCAATTCAGACGAGCCCCTTTTCAAATGGCCAATAGCCACATGGGATTAGTGCTTACTATATTGGAGCGAGCAAGTTGAAATTCACATTGCTGTTACCAGCCATAGGTCAAAAGAGCATAGGTATTTTCTGGGGCAAAGGAGTAGACAGAAAAATAAAATGAAATGAAATAAAAATAAAAATAAAATGAAATAATAAATAAAGGCTATTTGATTCCAACTTCGCCAAGACACCCATCAATTCCTATCAGCTGTTCAGGGTCCACGCTCACTGACTGCAAGGTTTGTACCTCCATGACGCAGGCTTTCCTGAGATCCTCCTCTTTTTTCTTTTTCTGAATTATTTTATCGTCCCCTAATGTTTCAACTGTTTTGGCCCCACAATCCTCTGTTGCGGGTGGTCTGTGCTCAGTCACATAGATGACACTCTGTGAGCTGCCTTAATCCCTGCAGAACCCCAGCTTTGTCTGCTTGCACCACTGCTCTACGATCTTCCCACTTCTGTACACACAGGGAAACATTAAGAAGTATATTTTCTTCGCCAAGTCTCATTCCCCAAATCTTACCTTTCGTTAGCTCTGAAATCACATAGCCTTGGCTAGCCTTTTCCTTCTTATAGTGATGCAAACATACTTTTCTGTCACTGATTTTCCAGCTCTAGCAGTACTTAGCTGCATTTTCTCTGGAGGTACATATTACTCCTTCTGCCCTGGCTGAGGAATAGGATGAAGAGAAAAATAGATCCTGGGGAGGAGAATATAGAGCAGTCCTACAATGTGATTGGCATTGCGAAGTCAGAAGTTTGCATACCGAGGCTCTGTCTTGAGGTTAGACTGATATCCTAGAGCTAAATCTTTGTCTTCATCAAGTCTGTGGTCCACTTACCTGATCCCATCCTGGTTCAAAAGCCTTGCTCTTCTTGTGGGGATTTACCCATAAATACTGCAACAGCCCTTCAAATTTCAGGTTCTTGAGTGATCTTACCTTCCAAACCTTAGCAATGTACTCACTTTGGTCCGCTAACACCAGATGTTGGTGATCAGGGTTCCAAATTCAGAATTATAGTTAATTAGGTTGGGCTTCAGTCTCTAACTCCATTGCAGGATGATTCAGTTGAGTCCTGTGAGTCCCCAAGGATTTATCTTGCCTTCTCCAGGGTCTACACCCTAAACTTGAACCTCAAAAATTGTAGTACTTGAATGGCAAGAAAACATGAATACAAGGACATATGAATCATAGAAGCAAAAGGCATTTCTTTCAGAGGCCTAAACTTGAGCTGGTATAAACCCAATCTCCTAAGCCTTCTTAGGGCTACAGTTGTGTTGTTGCAGTTAGTTTGGGGAATGAAAACACTCTTCCAATTACTATATCTGTCTTAGAAGCACTCTTCTCATCACTATGTCTGTCTTACATCAGCCACATTGGAGGCTGGCACTCCAAAAATGCATACTTAAAGAACACCAGGTCATTGCTGGAGCTTTAAAATTGGTCATTTCTCCCAAAGTGTGCCCTAACCAAAAAAATCAGTGGGAAATAGAAAGACATCTAGGACAATTTCTGAATATTTTGTTAGATGGTGGTACCAATATCCAAGGCTAACTATATAAAAGAGAAAGCCATTCTATGGAAGAATGTAATGTGAGTTTGGTTTTGGTTTGTTGTGTTTGAATTGTCTGTGATATCCAGGGGTACATACTAATAGGCAGTTGGATATACTGGTCTGAAGCTCAAATAACAGAGTTCTGGGACAGGGATAAAGCTTTGTGAGGCAGAAGAAAGAAGGTAGTAGTTGAAAGATGATCTTTAGATGTTCTGGAGCCTTGTTACTTTATTATTACTGCTTTTCGAGCTGATGAAAAATTTAATTTTTGCCTACCAGTTTAAAGCATGATGTTAAAAATGGGAAGAGAGAAACAAATGAAGAAACAAAGACTCATAGACACAGACAATAGTTTGGTGGTTACCAGAGGGTAAGGGGGGAGGGGGTGGTAGATAAGGGTAAAAGGGATCAAATATATGGTGATGAAAATAGAACTGACTCTGGGTGGTGAACACACAATGGGATTTATAGATGATGTAATACAGAATTGTACACCTGAAATCTATGTAAATTTACTAACAATTGTCACCCCAATAAACTTTAACAAAAAAAAAATGGGAAGAGAGAATGTCACTCACCTTTTATATCTTCTGTGATAGAATGCTTTGATTCCATACATCAATTGTTCTATGTAAAGATTTTATTTTGAAGGGTGTTAACTGGTACAGGAAAGGAAAGGGGAGTGGAGTAATGTTATGATGATTCTGATGTACATTCCTCATCAGCTCCTTTAATTCCCAGGAAGATTTTATCCTTTGGCTTTTAAGTGTCTTTGTTTAGGAATATTTCTCACAATGGAACTAAAAACATATTCATCACAATATTTGAAATGCCTACCAAAAAATTAAAATTTCTAGGTCCCTTCCAGGCCTACTATATATCATATTATAACATACCATATTATAATAACTCAAATTAATATTTAAGAATCTCTGGCTTGATAGCTATGATTCCACTGCAGATAACTATAACCTTTACAGCGATTCTCAGACTTTAGTGTGTATATCAGTCACCTGAATGCTTATTAAGAATTCAGATTCAGGGGGCCATCCTGGTGGCTCAGGCGGTTGGAGTTCCATGCTCCTAACTCCGAAGGCTGTGGGTTCGATTCCCACGTGGACCAGCGGGCTCTCAACCACAAGGTTGCTGGTTCAATTCCTTGAGTCCCACAAGGGACGGTGGGCTCCACCCCCTGCAACTAAGATTGAACATGGCACCTTGAGCTGAGCTGCCGCTGAGCTCCTGGATGGCTCAGTTGGTTGGAGTGCGTCCTCTTAACCACAAGGTTGCTGGTTCGACTCCCGTAAGGGATGGTGGGCTGTGCCCCCTGCAACTAGCAAAGGCAACTGAACCTGGAGCTGAGCTGAGCCCTCCACAACTAAGATTGAAAGGACAACAACTTGACTTGGAAAAAAGTCCTGGAAGTACACACTGTTCCCCAATAAAGACCTGTTCCCCTTCTCCAATAAAATCTTAACAACAAAAAAAAGAATACAGATCTGCAGGTCTAGAAAAAGGCTAAGAGATTTGCATTTTTGATAAACACTCCCTAACTGTGATCACCTTATCACACTTTCAGAAATATTATTAAGTGTTTGGTTCTCTGAGGGACCAGGCTAGGTATAGAACAGGGTTTCTTATCCTGAGATCCAAATACCCCCAAAGAGCCAATGGATGAAATATAGAGAGTCTACAAACTTGGATAGGGAAAAAAAAATCTTAATTTTTAGTAACTTCCAACTAAACCTTAGCATTTAAAGAATTATGAATGTAGTCAACAAGCCACAGAAATAAGAGCAGTTTTCTAACCTTATCACCAATAGAAAACAGATATTTTCATATCACATTAGAGTTGTAAATATCTTCAAATGTTATTTACAACCATCACTACTTTGAAATGATGGCAGTTATTAGACTATTATTAAGTCTCATTTAATTTAATAAAGAAGCACACATATTATTCTAAAATTAAATTTAAAAACATTTTGATAACTGTGCCTTAATAAAATTGGTTTCTTACAGAATCCTACATATTTTTTAATACATTTAAAGATTATTATGAGAAGCAGTCTTTGGCTTCATGAAAATGTTACAAAAATGTTCATGGCACACAAAGAAGATTAAGAACCTTAGTGTAGGGAACAATATTCCCCTTACTGAGACATTAGAGAGGTATATTACTTAACTCTATGAAGATAAAAAAGTGCACTAATACACATCAAAAGAGATTCTTGTCCCAGACCCCACTTCTCTTTCCTGACTAATTTTTCACTCTTCTCATGGACTATACATGTCTGATTTGTTTACTGCTCCTCAACGGCTGAATGGCTCTGTTTTCCATCAAGGATAACAGCTTTTAATCACAGATTTCAAGCCCATTATGAACATTAATTAATGCCTGACATCTCTTAATGAGGTAGGTAAAAACGATTATCATTTTATAGATGGGAAAATCAGGTCTAGACAAGTTTGGTTGACTTGGGTGGTTCTTAGGCCACCCAAGAAATTATGCCTCATTTCCAGAATGAATGCTTATTCCCGTCACTGCAAACAAATTTTGTTGGTTCACTATATACCAGTCTGTTGCAAAACAACCTATTTTGCACAATGTTTCATTGATATAGGTATGGAAATAATCATTCTTAGGGTAGAAACATTTGATCAATATTTATACTACTCCTGTGTATATATGTGTGTGTGTGTGTGTGTGTGTGTGTGTGTGTGTGTGTATGTATTATGTATATATGTTACAAGAAGCGGAGTACAGCATTAGGAACAGAGACAGTAGAAATGTAATGGCTGTGTGCGATGTCAGAGGGATAGCGGATTGGGGTAGGGGGTTGACACAGTGTGAGGGATATAAATGATAAATGTCTAACTATTACATTGTTTTGCGCACCAGAAACTAATAAAAAAATAAAAAATATTTATACTACTCCAATCAATACCAGTAATTTATGTAATGGGTTGTTCTCTGAAAAATAATAAATGTCTTGGATGGAGAGGAAAAACGCTGTATGTCCAAAGTTCCCCTTTTATAAGGACACCTAATGACTTCATTTTAACTTGATTCTCTCTGTAAAAATAACACCCTATTTCCAAATAAGGTAACGTTCCAAGGCACTGGGGGTTAGGACTTTGACATACCTTTTTAGGGGGACACAACTGAACTCATGACAGCAGCTTTATGGAACAGTGATTTGGGAGCAACATAGTAAGTTTGGAGAGAGCTGCCAGGGCCTGGATACTACTAGGCTGAGGAACTTAATGTTTTTAAATAGGTGATGAAGAGCCACTGAAAACGTTCAAGAAGTAGGACAGAACTCATACGTCTCTTTCACTTCTCTGTCAAGCTCCCTCTGAAATGTTGGGAAATCTTTATTTGTCTTTTGGTTTTATTTATTTATTTATTTATTTATTTATTTATTTATTTATTTATTATAATGAAACTCTAGCGTCACTCTTAAATAGGTAAGATACATGGGATACGTGGAAGGTAGAAAGTCCATAGTGTCAGATGGACAGAGAAAGAAGAGAGGGAGCAGCAGCCTGGGATGGTGGAGGGAAGCCTAAGAGAGTTCTGGAGAAGCTCTGGGCTGAATCCATGCAAAACAAATGAAGCAAACCAAGTGTGACATGGAGAAATCTGCAATGCTGTATGTGTAAAAGGTGCCAAAATTTCTATGAACTGGAAAGTCTATTCAAAATTTGCACTGTTGACACTGTCCAGTGACTGCAAGTGTGATGATTCATCACATAAAACCTATAATGAGTTTAATTTTCACAGACTACATGTTGGATAATTGTCACTGATATATGGCTTTATTATGACATCATTCTCATTTCAAAACAACTTTGGAAAACTTCATTCACTTGTTAATAATTATCAATAGCCATTTTGCATTAAATTAATGCAAAAATCTCTCATCAAAATATTAAATGCCTTGTTAAAGACTCTATTACTGCAGAGCTAACTTAATTATATTCCCAAAGTTTGAATTCTGGAGGCAAGCTCACACTTGAGAGAGCAAGGTACAGAGTTGAGTTTTTATAGAAGCTTAACTGTTCTCCTGCATGGGATATAACCAATCAAGATTCCAACTTTCTACACTTATCTCTGAAACAATCACAATAAGTTGACTTTTGAAAGTCAACTAGTTTTATAACTAAAACTCATTTCAATGTAATATTACATAAATTTTTAGGCATTAGAAAAATACCTTCTGCCCTTTTGGCCTCAAAACTTTCAGATTATTTATCAGAAAAGTCACAAAATATTGAAGGAAATGGCATGAACAAAATATTCAATTGTAGTCAATTGCCGAGATCTTATGAAAGTAAGAAAACTGCTGTGTATTTGGTTATTCTTTGCCATTATTTCCCTTCAGTAACTTTATTACAAGAAAGGAAGTCTTATTTAGATACATATTTATTTGGCAGTCTGTCAGTAGTGGAAAATCTATGTGAGTGATGATTTATTCTGACTCATATCTACTTTCAAGTTTTAATTGAACGTGAATCTAACTGTCCTTGCCTCCCTTCCCCATCCTTCCCTTCAGAAAGCTTGAGGATAGCAAATGTAACTATTTTTTACTCTAAAGAGAGCATTTCAAATTCACGAAGAGAATAAGTAAATGACAAATCAGCACTGAAGAGGTTAATACATGGTAAAAATCCCAAGATGGTGCGACTCAGGTTCAGGCCAATTGTATTCTCTTAATTATTCAGTAGAAAAAGGGCCCAGTGGACATCAGAGGATTCTTGATAGTCAGGTTCATCTCTGGCAACCTAAACAGTCTCTACATGGGCCTGGTAGATCTAGGACCTAGTCTGTTATATGTTCCAATCTAAAGTAGAACTAGCCTCCTTTTAAACTGGAGAGCTTTCCTCCTTAAGCAGCAGAGTAAGTTATTAAGAAAATCAAAGCCAAAGAGATGTTTTCTTCCACTGTGAATTAAAAAGGGAAGAATGAAGCATCTTCTTTCCCCAGTCAAGAGATAAGTAGCCAGCAATTTGTTTCTAAAGGACTGAGTTAGAATTTCTCTTCCTGCCTCCACTTTGTCAGGAGGAAAGTAAACTGAATCATGACCAAAGTTCTCTGTGCCCATAATCACCAGTGAAGGAAGTGACTGCATCTTTAGATGAACATGGGTTAAATCATGACAGAATGCAGACGAGAGTCCTTCTTCAAGTTATCAGGGCAGCATCAACCCACCCAGGAAGGCCTTCCTCGCCTGCCTCCCCATGCTAACCAATATCTGCTGATTTTATTTCCCTTGTGAGTATGGGAGTGACTCCAGATTTAATTTGATTTAGGAAAATAAAGAAATGTGATGCTTCCTGCACCTGGATATATAGAGACATTTGCCTCCTAGAAGGCCAGGGCCGAGGTTGTTGTAAGATTCGATTCATATCCCGAGCTGTCCCCAAGATTTTCAAAGTTACTCTTAGATGTTTGCGTCAGACGCATAAAGTTATTCAATGCTGAGTTAAGTTTGTGCAGACAACCTGATAATAAATTCTAGGAAGATGGGTGATCATTCAGAAGAGCCTAAAATTTATTGTTAAATGAATTATGTTAATGTACTTTTTTTCTGTATTCACTTATTTTTCTGTCTCTTATCTATTTATTTTCTTGCTCCATTTATTTTCTCTTATTATTATTATTAATCTCTCTCTACACCAGTGAAAACTCAACTATATAAAGCTAGGAAGGTAATAGAAATTAGTAAATGGAGCTCTATACAAGAAGATAAATGGTAACTGGCTCTTGACTTTGGTGTCGGGGAAGAATATGGAGTTGTGGGTGGAGGGGCAGGTGTGGGGGCCACAATACTGAGTACACGTGCTTTATCTAAGAAGAGTAATCACCATCCAGCTGTTAACCATATGGGAATGTGGTCCCTAGTTGCCAGATTTCAGATTTTTTAAAGAGAAATTGAAATCCTGTTTTTTTTTTCCTCATGAAATACCCTGCATTTTAAAACATTGGCTATTCAACTAAAATCAATAGAGACACTGTACTTCGTCTATAGCTTGGCTAAGATCAAATGGTGTTATATGGGGAAATAGGGGCTCTCATATATAGCTGGTGGGAACATGAGTTGAGAGTACCTCTAAGGAGAGCATTTTGGTAATGCCTGTTAAAATTAAATCTATACAAATACACATAGTCTTTAACTCAGCAATTCTACTTCCAGGAATTTACCCTACAAATATACTTACAAACTTGCAAGATAATATGTGCGTCAGGATATTCATTGCAACACATTATCTAATAGTAAAATATTGGAAACATCCTAAATGTACATCAAAAGAGACCTGGTTAGATTACTTATGGTTTATGAATACAATGGAATGCTATGTAGGCGTTAGGATGCACAAGGCAGCCTGTATGTACTGACATGATATAATACATATTGTTAAGAAAAGCAAGATGTAGAATGTACAGTTTATATTGTATGTTGCCATTTGTCTTTTTTAGTTTTTTAAATAACATGTATACATGGTTTCTCTTAAAGAATGTATATATATTATATATAATACATACATCTGGAAAAATATAAAACAGCTGAAAACAAGGCTTGTCTCTGTGGTGGGAAACTGGGTGGTTGGGAGCAGCCTCTTGTTACTTTTTAAAGCTTGCTTCATGTGCATG
This sequence comes from Rhinolophus sinicus, assembly GCF_036562045.2. Classification (NCBI taxonomy): domain Eukaryota; kingdom Metazoa; phylum Chordata; class Mammalia; order Chiroptera; family Rhinolophidae; genus Rhinolophus; species Rhinolophus sinicus. The sequence continues at coordinate 133,812,840 of NC_133753.1, read as the reverse complement.
TATAATTTATTTGAAAAAATAAAAAAAGTATGGGCAACTAATTAAAAATTTGAAAAACTCTGAGTAGACCAATGCTGAATGGGCCACTAAATTGCAGACTGCCCTTGGCCTTGACCTTGCTATCTCTGCTCTCACCACAGCTCTTTGAATCATTTGCTTCTACCCTCCTGTACCAGCAGTTAGCACAAGGCTTTTGTCACACGGGGCGTCAGGCGGGGTCTCAGCTCCCGCTCCCCACTTAAGAACGCAGAATATGGTGAGGCCAAAAAGGAACGCCCACGGAGCCATAGATATGGGAGTCATGCCACTATAGTCTTGCTGGCAGCTGGGTTGGAGATACAGGAAGCAGGAGCCACGTGATCTGCAACCTGCCATCAGCTTCTCTATCAACCAACCAACCCTACTTGCTAGCTGCAATCTGCCGTGCTAACTGCAATCCATGCTTGCTAGCTCAGCCACAGTTTTCTTGCTAGCTTCCACTTACTTCTAGCGTAGCCACAGCAGATATATTAGTGGCCAATGGCTCACTTGTTACAGCTGACGGCCAACTAGCCACAGCTGATGGCCATCCAATCACAGTTGATGGCCATTTACTACCTGAGCCAGCACCTTTCCACATGAGGCTGAGAGCCTGGAAACTGCACTCCTGGCTCTGTCCCCACAGCCTTCCTTCAAGTAGTCACTCAATAAACATTCTTAAGCAACATTCTTCTCCTCATGTTTCATTTCTCTCACCCCATTTTATTTTATTCTTGTTTTCCCTCTATCACCGCTCCAAACCAGTCTTCCCCTAGATCTCTGGTTCTCATCCATCTCAGTGCTCTCTTCCTGCTCACATCTCAGATAAGAACGTGCATGCGCCATTTGAGGTCTAAGCTACATTGTCTCAGCTCTGGCTTCAGAGACAGACAGGAGTTTAGTTTCTGACTACCACTTACAGGTGGTGTAAATCTTGCCTACTTTCTGACCCTCAATTTTCCTTCTGAGAACTAAAGAATGCCTACTTGGCAGAATTATTATGCAACTTTGAAAGGGTAATAATACCAAAAGTGCCTTGAAAAAAGTATCCAGTCTAGAGCTTATAACATAGTATGTGAGCGATAACCATTAATTCATGTCCAGAATGATCAGTAACAGCTAATTCACTCTCAGTCTTAAGCAGTCACCTGTCAAAAAAGTTCAGATTCTCCCATCACAATAGAGTGTAAATAATTAATAATAGTGCAAAAGCATTTTAATTTTAGCAAAATGTAAAACTTTAGGCCAAAGCATAAAGCTCAAAATGAATAGATTAACCCAAAGATAGAATTTGTCCTAGGGGCTGGAGAGCCCTTGGGGAGTCTTAACTAGAAGCTTAGAAACAGGAAGTAGTAGTTCCAGGTGTTCCCTCGGTCCATCTGGCTTACCTGGGAAAGGCACATAAAGCTGTGGCACTGTGGGACTATTTACTTTAAATACTGCTAATTAAGGCCTTGCACCCCTAGGGAGAAAAACCAATATGGGCTACAAATGGCAGTGTGTTAACAAAGCTGCCTCTAGAGAATTTCGTAATTCTCTGAGGATTTCAGAATCCATCCTCAGGATGGAACCGGAGAATTCCAGATTTTGAGACACCTTCCTTGCTGCCTCCCCTGCCTGCCAGCTGTTATCATTTTCATTACAGGTAAAGAACATTTAAATTGCTATCATTTTCATTATAGGTAAAGTCATTTAAAATGCACATCAAAGACGGCCCTGAGAGGGCTTGGATATTTCAGAAAAACCAGAGATGGCCTGAAATGAGTCGAGGGAGATTTTGCTCATATAGGTTGCTTTGGTGAAGAGAGCAGAAGAAAGGGAAGATTTGTTTGTATAAAAAGTGCCTTTTTTTTTTTTTTTTTTTTTTAGCGTAAATTGGCAGCTAAAGGATACAGAGCTAAAACTGTTCTAACAAGTTGCATTTTGGTGACTTTTCAAAACAAAAAGCCCAGAATACCCATCTTAACTCACTGTGCCCTGCAAATGATCCTCGGTCCACATATTGCAGAGTTGGGGCACGTTTCTAACAAAGCCTTCCAAATGTATGATTTTAGAGGACAATTTTCTTCCACAATGATTAGAATATTTTTCAGACTTTGCCTAATATAAACCCTTGTTCCACTTTAAAGAAATTCAGTAGTAGTACGATTTCAGTTTTCCAGATGTGAACTGAGCGATTGGACTGTTGATGTCCAGGGTTTGGATTATTCTAGCTTCCAGGTTCCAATGAGTGTCTTGTAGAGAGGAAGACATCAAAACATAGAGGATGGAAGCAGTTTGCCTAAATTTGCCGAGAAAGTGTTGACAGAGCTAGGATATTTACCAGCATTTCCTGTCTCAAAAACAAGGTTTTACTTTGGTCTTCAATGACAGTAAAACAGGGATCAGAAATTGCAACTGTTTGTTCAAAAGCAGAAGCTAGAATCATTTCAAGGAAAGAGAGAGCAAAATTGAAACTGAAACTCTGCTTCTACCTATCTGTAGCGCCAGTGGAGTATATCCGCCATGAGCTTCCACTACTCTTGTTGCAAGTGAAATGATAAACCACAGAGGTGTCTTTCACTTATGTCCTAAATCAAGACATATCTTACTTACTGTTTTCGGTAATAACTAAGTCATTTTATGAGTACCCAAAATAGTTTTAGTGGCTTTATGAAGAGTCTTGCTTCTTTTCCTTTCCACAGCATGTGTGTTCATTGGTATCACTTCTGAGAGCTTTAGTCTGACTTGGTAATTAGACTAATTTGTACCATTTATCAAAATACTCTATGAAACAACCCAAATTCTAGTGCAAAGAAGAGAATTGCATGGTATGCAGATGTTTGCTTCTTCTTTATTAAAACAAAAAATCCATAAACTTTTTGAAATCCAGGACAAGGAATTAATAGTGCTGCCACCCCCGCCCCCTTAAAAAAACAACAAACAAACTAACAAACGAACTTTTACCAAGAGATTCCACTTATTCTTTGTGACTAAGGTGAACAACCCAGTGTTTTAATACAATTAAAAATTTTAAAGATAGTGATAGAAAGGAAATAAAAGTGGAGGGGATTCTCATGTCATTATGGCTATTAGGAAAGGTAATGTGGGGGAGGTGTCCTAGAGGGGGCAAAGAATTGCCAAGAGACTAAACATATGAGGTACTTTCATACCTTCCTCAGCCATTCTCTTTGCCTGAAATGTCCATTTCTGATTTCTAAGGGATCTCATTCATCAAGGCTCAGTTCAAATACTACTTCCTGTCAGAAACTTTCTTTTACCTGGCCCCAAAATTCAGATTTAGTGGTTTCTTTTTTTTTAAGTGGTTTCTTATTTGTGTTTCTGTGGATGCTTCTTAACACATCACACTATAGATTTTTATTTTTGTACTTTTATTCCACGATGGACTGAGTTCCTTGAGGACATGAAAGGTTTATCTTCGCAATTCTTGCAATATGCACATTGTCTAGTATATAATAGATAATAAAAGCCTGTTGAAGGGAACCAATTTGGGATAGGAAGTTGGTAACTGAAATTGACCTAAAATGCTCCCTTCTTTCAATTTATCCCACATATTCTTCTGTTTCTCCGGATATGTCTGTCACTGCTTAGATGGTGTGTGATCAGATAGTTCATCTATTAAGCCGTCTTTCAAATGTCAGACTCTCTTTTCTAACAAGGCTACAAAATTGTATGTTATTTTAAACTTCCCAAACCCTTTTTGCATATATTACTTTATTTAGTTCTTAGAACAATTTTACAAGGTTCCAGATGAGATAGCTGAAACTTAACAAGCATCGATGACTTGGACTAGAACTCAGGTCTTTTGAAACCTCAGTATAATTGTATCAGATTCAGAGCTTATTTTTTAACTTTTTATTTTGAAGTATTTTCAAACTGATGGAAAAGTTGTAAGGATAGTGCAAAGAACACCTGTGTACTTCACCTAGATTCACCCATTGTTATTATTTTGCCACACATGACTTCCTTCTCTTGTCTGTCTGTCTATCTATCTATCTATCTATCTATCTATCTATCTATCTATCTATCTATCTATCATCTTTCATTTTCTGACCATTTGAAAATAAGTTGGAGACATAGTGCTTCTTTACTCCTAAATAAATCAGAGTATATTTCTTAAGAACAAGGATATTCACTTATATACCATAGTAAAATTATCAAAATCAAGAAATTTAATATTGTTATAATAGTTTAATCAACAGACATTGAAAGATTGCAAATTTTCCTAAGGAAGTCTTTTATGATTTTTTTCCTGTATCAGAGTTAAACAGGATCACACATTGCACTTAATTTTTATATCTTTTTTGTCTCTTTAAATCTGGAAATGTCCCTCACTTTCTTTTCATTTCGTGATGTTAGTATTTTTAAGAGTTCAGGGCTTTATTTCATAGAATATAACTTAATTTATGCTTGTCTGATGTTTCCTCATGATTAGATCCAGGTTATTATACATTTTGACAGAATACTACGTAAGAGTTATGTTTCTTTCTCAGCGTATCACGCCAGTAGGCACATGATGTCAGACATTGGTAATGTCTGCCAGGTTTATTTTCTTTATGAAGTTACTATTTTTCCATCTTTAGTTATACTCAGGGCTTTTTTTTTTTTTTTACAAGTATTTCTTAATCTCTAGTAGGGTTAACTGTAGTATAGGCAACTGGTAAGCCCCAAATCATAGCGTCTTGGGTCTCATTCTCGACACTTGCACTGGGAGTCTCTGGATTTTTGCCCCATTGTTCCTCTACACAGCAGCTGGGATGCTTGAGGCCAGTAACGGACCTGCCTCACACATTGTGTGAGAGAAAATTAATGCCTGTGGAGCAACTTTTGACAAAACGAGGACAGACTGCAGTGGATAAATGCTAACTTTTTCTATCCTTTGGATTCATAATTCTGAGGCTCATTCTACACAGCTCTTTAGAGAGTTCCCTAGTTGCTCGTGCTCACGTCCAATTTGAAAATGTCCCATGTACTGTTTTCCTTTCTTCCATGTCATTCTCCTCAGTCCCTCCATCCCTAATCCCTAGGATCATTTTCCAAAATAATCCCTTCCATGTAAATGTTTGTCTCCTGTTCTCTTTTCTTTCTGAAGGGACCTTGACTACAATGATTATGCCTAAAATGACTGGAGTTAGTGGGTCAGGGAGGTGACAAATTAGAATGCCGCAGGACAAAATAGAGTGATACTTCTTTCTTAGGTGCTGACCTGACTAGACCTTCCTTCTTATCCACAAAACAAAAACACACCTTCTTTTACAGCAGTGCCACTCTATTTAGACTCTGACTATACCGTTGACACTTCTCTCCAGTCTCACATTTCTTCCTTCCACTTCCCTTACCAGTGCAGTGCTTTCTAAACTGTAATCCCTGAGGGCAACGCAAAAGAATGAAAAAGCTTAGTCAACACGGTTGCTCTACTCAACTGAACACACTTTTTCCTCCTCTTTCTCACCATCCTATCCTTCAACATTGCTTTTACATTCCACTAATTATTTTCACTTTGCCCTTGCTCATTTATTTCTGGTAGGCAACTCATTCTCCTTGTGGAAAGAAAATGAAACACAGAAAAGATGAGAATAGAAATAAATGCTCTAATGAATATGTATTCCTGTTTAGTATCCGAACAGCACACAACATTCTGTGTGTGTGTGTGTGTGTGTGTGTGTGTGTGTTTCATAGAAGAAAGCAGCATCATGACTAAGCACCTAGTAAATAATTTTGGATGTGCTGAAATCAAGGAAGGCCCTTTGACAGGAAGTTTTGAGAATTGTAGAATTTCCTGTCTTAGACATTAGGAAGTCTGACAATTGCTTCCAGTTCAACTCTCTGACATAGATCAAATTTTAAAACTTGCACAATCAATTCCCTCTTCTTTAAATTAAAGGAAAACATGGCTATTTTTGTCTATCAAAGAATTGAATAGAAGTCTGAGATAATGAGATAATATGATTTTAACATATTTTCAGGTGATGCGGGAGGAATCCTCAATATAGTGTAATCAATTTCTTCGATAATCGTGCAGATATGTGGCTTCATTTCTTTTCACACTGGCTGTGCTATATTATATGCTGTCACACCTCCCTTGAGATATTAAGGCTGGATTGTAGACCTGGAGCAAACTTTTGTCCTTGGCTTGCTGACAAGCAATTGTAATTTTATTATGTTGATATTTTGAGCATAAACTCTCAGAGCTGGACGAGAACAGAGAGAATCTTTCATCCAACCTTTTGCCCAGTGTGGGAAGTCTCTCCACAGCATACCTAACAAAGTGCCTTTTTCAGTCTAATAATTTCAACCACTAGGCACCAGTTGTGAGGAATACACGTGTATATTGTTGCACAGTTATTAGTTTAACTACATTTTCGTGCTTTTCTTACACTACATTAGAAAGTGTGTGCTCTCAGTCATAAAGCAGCATGAAACTATGAACACCATGTAATGAAACCCTGTGGTTTGAGTTGTTGTGGAGGGGAATATGCAGGGAATATACAGCAATTCAGCCACACTTTCTCCTGCAAGGCCTGTGCTAAGGATAGGAGAATCAGTAATCCGTGGCACATAGTATCCAAGTAAACTAACCAGCTGAGATACTTTCAAAGTGAAACTGAACAGAAAGAAAGTCACTGCAGATAGTACCACTCTATTTTCTGGTAATTACTGGCCTTACAACTTTAATACATGGCTGCTACAGAATAAAAGGTAGGTGGCAATTTTTGCAACAGATCATTGTTTCATAGTCAGAAGTAAAGAAGGGTGGCACTAAGAAATGGAATTTTTTTTAAGCCTGCAAGGTAAAATAGTAAAGATATTAATAGACTAAGACTAAAAGAGCAATGTGTTAATTATGGGTCCCTTTTCTGATCCACTCTTTAAGATAATTTCTACTGCCAGTGAAGGACAAGAAGGAAAGGTTTAGGGTGATATTGGTAATGCAGGGAACTGTAATTGTTGAGGTAGGATCAAAGAAACTTCCAAAATCTTGGCTGCTCAGAGTGCTGGACGCCAGCTCTTTTTCTATTGGAAGCAATAGGGAATGGGGAGCTCATAAAACTTAAAAAAAAAAAAAAAAAAGTACCTCTCAATAAGTCCATTACTTAATGTAGTGAGCTAAAACTAAATTGCATAATAGCATAGAATCTCCTTTTTTCAGAGGATCTTAACATTTAACCAACAGGCTGATATTCTCTCTGCAAGAGCCCCACCAAGTGGTCATCTAGCCTGCACGCAAAAGTCAGGGAAAAACAGATTAGGAATCCTAAAATTGATCGGACAGAAGATGGATGAACACAAATCCTCCACTTGTAGAAAGATATAGATTCAGCCTTTATGTTTAAGTAAGACAGACATCTGTTTCTCTCCACCATTTGTTTCTGGTAACTTTCTTGTCCTTACTTGAACTATGCTTGCTCTCTGACCTAATGACCCTATGTGCTTTGAGTACTCCACTTTCTCTAATCAATCAACCCTCTCTGTCTTCCCATTTTCTCCTGTCCAGTTCTAGACCTGGTGTCCACCACTTGTCATGCTTCCAATATTACTTTCAACTCAAATATAACCATCCTGTTTCTTTAGCCCTCAAACTGAGCATCTGAGAGTTTCTGGAGAAAAATTACACCGCTGTGACAATTGATGTCACTCCATATTACTGCTTTCTGAGGTTGAGTCCTCAGTTATAGTTAATATGTGTCTGAACAACCAACAGTGGTTATTTTAAATCTTCCCTATCCTCTCACATCCCCTGCTTAATACCGACCTGTCTTAGACTCAGCAGATGACAGTTCTACCATTTCCCTGAGAAAAGCTAAGGGCATGAAGAGAGAACTGCATCTTCCTCTCCCTCTTGCTTACAAGCTTATTGGCATCTGTACCTCCCCTTCCCAATGGAAGAGGTGCCCAAGTAAAGGCTCATTTCTCATCCTTTGGCTTGGAGTCCATCCCCTCCTGCCTACTCAATGAGTCCATTGTAGCTATGGGCTTCCCTCTCTTTAACCTCAGAAAACAAAGAGAACACTGCTTTCTCATCTAATATGAAAACAAAAAGAAAGACTACCTTATCAGTTTGGGGGTTTTAACTATAAGCAAAAGAGACCAACTCAGGTAACTTATTGAAAGAATGGAATTCACTGGAAAGGTACTGGTGTAACTCATAGCAGAGAAGAAAATGCTGTCCCTCAGATCGGCTTTTCTATTTTGATAAATGGTACATCTCTTATCAGTTTCCCAATCCACTTCCCTGGGAGTCTTTCCAGGTTACTCTCACACCTAATACTCACTAATCAGTCATCGATCACTAAATCCTGTGGCATTTACTTCCTGAATATTTCTTGTTCTCCTCTTTCCTATACTTATAACCACTCTTTTGATGAAGATCTTCATAATTTCTCACTTAGATTGCCACATTAGCCTCCTCAAGACCCACTTTCCTTCCATATTACCCTCCATTTTTCAGAGTGGTCTTTCTAAAATGCTAATCTAATCTGCAAGTTTGAATTCTGTCCTTTCTGGATAAACTTCAAAGTTTATCTCACACATTCTGTCTTTGGCCCCTTCCTAAGCCTTGCTGATGGCCAGTTTCTTACCTCTTAACTGCAAAACAACCAGGCGTTCATTTGGAAGGACTAGAATTGTTTTGTAACCTCGCCTGAAGGTAAGAATTTCTTGAGGGCATTATGAAATATGTAGATTCTTGACCTAGCCCTAACTGTACTGAATTTGAATCAATAGGAGTGGCTGATTCTTATGATAGAGCTAGTTTGTGAAATATTACCTCAATATCTTTAGGCAGTCCTTTTACTTATGTTGCTTATTCGTTCTGTAATACCCTTCCCTCTTGTCCTTCAGACTTTTAGTTAGTGTCACTTACTAGGCAACACTCATTTTGAGTTGGATGCTCCTTTTCTCTGTTCCTATACTCCCTAGGCTTAGCTCTGTCATAGTACACAGAAACACAATATTTGACTGACTTTTTTATATTACAACTGATCTAAGAACACATTGTTTATCTCTTTTTCCCTAGCACACCAGAGGTAATTAGTAGGCATTGGACAAAACTTGCTTTGATATGTAAAAACGAGTGAAAAGCTCAATATGCGTTTGTTGTTTTAGATTTCTTTTCTGTTGCTTTATCTCTAAAGATAGTCATAAGATGAACCCTGTACAGCTACTTTAAAATACCCTTATTACTATGATTCCATCAGAATCATATTGTAGAAAAATATATTTTGATGTGTGAAATATTATAGTATATTGCTAAGGAAAAATAGACTAAGTAAATATTTGTATAATATGAACTTTTTGTTAAAAGAGAAAAATTAGGTAAAAAATGTTTACATATAAAAAAAACATACTGAAAAGATACACAATGCAATTTTACTGCTATGATTTTTGGATCATGAGATAATGGGCGATTTTTATTTGCTTTCCACCAGAAGTATGTGAATTTTATAATTAAAAATATGATAAAAAAGCAAACAAGCGCTGTCTTCCTTGATCTACTTTGAAGATAGTGTGCACGTGTGTGCGTGAGCACACTGTCTTCACACACACACACACACACACACCAAAAAAAAAAAAAAAGAAAGAACAAATGTTTGGGTCCTTTAAGACTTGGCTTTTCTATAGAGAGCCCAAAACTGTTCAGTGAAAGCAGAGTACTGAACTGAAAAGAAAGGCTCAAGAATACAAAGAATATGTAACTATCATCAAAGATAATTGTCTATTGATTAAAAAAAGGCATAGGTATGTTTGGGAACATATTCATAACAAAATTCTTTGGGATGTGTCAGCAGACAGGACTCAGGAGAGAAACTCTCTCCAGGGAGAATTGTTTCCTCAAGGCAAACACTGGGTGGGCACTTGAGGTTCTTGAGGATTATAAACCAGTTAAATACATGACAGTCTTCCTGAGGGCAATTTAGTCAACAGTTCAATTAACATCATCAGATGCCAAAAGGAAGCAGTTTTCTGAAAGTAGATTAAAATAGAAAGGAGGAAGGGTCTAAAAAAAGATTCAGATTGCACAGTCTTAAAGCTGGTGATCTTAGATTTTTACCCACTTTTCTGTGTTTCTTGAAATTGTGCTCCATCTTTATTAATTTTCCTTAAATATTTCTGCAAATGTTAGTCATTAGAATTTACTCTGTGGGGAATAAAAACTTTTAATAAAATAGGAATAGTTAAACAGCCTGTGAGCCATTTCTGCTCTTTCTTAGCTCTGGAGAGCAAACACCCGGTCATATCCACCTTTCACTGGTGGAAGCAACATGAATAGCACTGATATTGTCTTGGGGGGAGATATGCCAATCTTTCTTCAGCTGGCCTCATTAACCCTAACTTCACAAATGTCTTAAGAAGAAACAAACAATTGTTCACTTGTAAATTTGACTCATAAGCTCTGTAGATATAAGAAATGTCCAAGTCAGGGAGCAAGATCTCAAATGCTCATGAGAATAACAGTTTTCCAGCTTCTTTATGCATTTGAAATAAAGGAGGGAATGTAAGGGAGATTATATGGAGATGGGAGGAAGCAAGGTTGGAATTGGATTACAGCATAGTTAACAAGATTATGTGCTCTCCTGAGGGTGGTTAGGGTTTATTTCAAAGGTGTGTTAACCTAGATACATAGAAACAATGGGGCAGGGCTTGCTTAAGGCAAAGACAAAACTTTTATTAAAGAAGTTATATGCATGGAGCATGACTACACACCATGACCTGCCCTGTTAGGCATTTATGATCAGATCACCCTGTAAAGTTACTTTCCATAGAAGCTTTCTCCCCTGCCCCCCCCCCCCCCCCCATGCACAGCTCATATATAAGAAATATCAATAAATTTAAACTCCCACTTGTTTGGCTGGAATAATGAGCCTTAAAAAATGTCACCTTATTCAGAAATTCCAGGTGTGCTTGAAATATACTAAAACGTAAAGTTAATATCTAAAAGTACACACAAATTTAGTTTAAATGAGTTTTCCTATTACATGAGGATTTTGTTTTTCCAATCTGTGTTTTAGATGCCATTATTTGAAGTAAGGGCTCCAGGTGAAGTTACAGTATGTACTCCACAAATATTTGATGTTTGGACAGTTAATTAGGGGTAGGCTTATTACATAAAAAGGGGCCAAAATGCGTAATTAAGCATCATTTAGTTAGCATCAAATTAAAATGACAAAATATATGTTGTTTAGTTGTATAAACTACTTCATGAACAAAGGGTTAGGAGTAGACAGTGTAGTAAGCCACAATGCTCTAACAAATGATGAGTAGGAAGTCTTAAAACAGTTCATCATTTAACCAGAAAGGTTTGACATCTGACCTTTGATTTTTAAATATGTTGTTTACCCTGCAAGAGTGTCAAATCCAGAATGATCTAATATAACAATAAGCAGCTTCTTTCTCTTTCCATGCTTCCACAAAGCTGGGAGTTATTTTGACAAGATTCTGCACCAGGAATGCTTTTTCGAACCAAAAAAAAAAACCCTGAAAAAATTTTTCTTGGCCTTATTTAGAATTAGCATATAAATAGCAAGCAATAAAGAGTGATTAATTAATTAAATGGAACCTGAAGTCCTATAAAATATCCTTTGTTTTTTTTTCACTTTGGTGGGATTTACAAGTTTAATATGTTTTATGCTTAGCTTCAAAGAACTATCATAAATATAATGGGTGTTAAAAAGATAATCAGGATCTATTTTAGGGACTATGCTGTGCTTTGTAGGTAAACTAAAAAGGCAAAGAATTGGTAATTAAACCGGTTAAGTTAAACTAAGAGCTAAATTTTGGATTGAAAGTAGACAGCCAGATGTTACTTTTACATTAAAAAACTAAATAAAATAATAATCATTTTCGGAAAGTTCCTTTAATTTATACAAAAACAAGTTTTATTGTCTTGGATTTTGTCTTTATGTAATGTAAGCTCCTTGAGAACAATTCCCTGTCCGGTCAACCATTGTTTTTGTTCTCAGCACAGCGCTTACACTTCTGGGTACCTGAAGTTACTTTGTATTGCAGTCCACGAGACTCTGTTTAAAACTGACACAAGCTACATTTCTTCTTCATAATTCAGTTCCTTTGGTAGTGAGGTAGTGAACAACTTTCAATAGTTAGATTTAGGGGAAGACTGTATGTCTCTTTACCCTCAACCTAGGTATGATGTAATACACTGCAATGTGAGAAATAAAGCAAGCTTCAGCATGAATTTTAAATCTCAGCAAGCATTTTTAGCATGAAAATACCAACACAGTCTTACCACCTGACTGTATTCTCAGTGAAGCCCATCTCCCTTTCTTTTTGGGTCCTTTGACAAACAACTTGCGTGAAAGGGTCACTCAAGGCAGATGCAATAATATTATAGCAACAGAATTCAGGACCAGTGTGCCTGCAATTCATGTACATTGAACACTAGTCATTTCACTAATGCAAAATAACTGCTAACATTCATTATGACAATTAATAAATACTTTGGTTATTGGAAATAAAAATAGTTGAAGCTAGGAGAAGCTGCTCTTAAAGGGCTTTTGATCATCTATCTATCTATCTATCTATCTATCTATCTATCTATCTATCTATCTATATCTCACACTGCCTATGGTGATATATTTTAAATTAAATAAATATAACGTTCCATCCGATTAATTCAATGTTTCTTTAAATATAGAAACATCTTGCATAGCTAAAATCACACCTAATAAAATGAATAATTTATTAATATCATGTAATACTCATTCCATATTTGCTCTTATTGTCCCTGTGCAAGTGGTCTACGGATTTAAGATCCAATGTGAACGTGTCTCGTCAGATTCCTTGAGTAGCTTTCGTTATTCCACAATACCTTTTGTGATGACATTCTGACTTGCTGAAGTCCTCCCAGTTGTCCTTTAGAATGTCTTCTATTGTTTGTTTGATCCTTTTCCCATGGTGGTGTTTTGCTTGTTCCTTCATCCCCAGTAATCTCTGTAATCAAGAAGTCAAATCTAAATTTTATAAAATTTAAGTTAAACATTTTGTTAAAGTTAAAATCATAAGTGATGTTTAATACTTTCAATTGCATTACACTGAGCATCACAAATGTCTGGTAGTCCCACCAATGGTGATATTAAATTTGGCCACAGGATTAAAGGGTTTGACAGTTTTTTTCTTCCATTGTAATTTATGTTTCTCAGCTCATGACCAACATTTTTCGGCTGGAACTATGTGAATTTCCAGGTTACCAACAGCCGTTTGCTTAATCCTTTTAACACCAGTTGATAAAACTTGGCTGAATTAATAATCTCATTAGGGTTTGCAAAGTAGTTATATTTGTAATTCTATCATTTATTTCACAGTTATTATCTGTCTCTCATCTGTCAAGTAGACTTTCTTCAACTAGGGATGTTTAATTACTATAGCTGACAGTTCCTTCTAGAAAGGTGGAATAAATGCTAACTCTTTCCTTTGTCTCTAAAATGTGGAGGTAATTTACTGAATAGAAAGATATCTATTTGTCTGTAGAACTCTAATTGATCCTGCACACCATGGCTGCTTTCTAGTGCATATTCTATTTTTAAAAAAATAATTTCCATTGTGCTTATGCCAAAATGGTTGTTTGGGAACAGTTATTATGGTATAGTACATTTGCTATTTGTTTCTTATTGTTACAAAAAGTTCCCTTAGTATCTGAAAATGTAGTAATCATTACTCTTACTCTATTCATTATATTTCCTTGTAAGGTATACTTGATTCATTTACTGTAACCTCTTCCTGCCAGGGTAGTCCCATGGTGTTCCACAATTTCTGTTGTGTTTTGATTATTTCATTTATAATATTTATTTGGTGCTGACTTGATCCTTACAAATTGGTCAGATTTCAATGCTGATGTCCTGTCATTTCCCATTCTACCATTACTAACATTCTCCTTTGGTATTTAAACAGATCATGGAACTCTCTTGTAGGTGGTCTTAGAAACAATTTATATGGCCAATATTTGTTAAAGGATAAATACTAAAGATCCAGCACATCAAGCAGGAAATCATCTTTTGGAAATTTTAGTTGTAAGACTGAAATTTGACAATACTTAGATTTGTCATTATGAGATCCCACTAGTTTGTCTTCTAATGTTGTGCTGAAAACTGACATAATTTGATAGACTAGTTAGACCTGTGTAACACATGAAATAAAGAGTGTGGTTTGAGAGATAAGGGCCCTTGTGAAAGAACATTACCTTGCTCTTCATGTTGAAAAAGTTTAAAATAGGTTATGCACAATATAACGAACCCTCCGTGAGAGCAGGAACCAGTGCTGAAGCTTCACATGTAATAGAAAGCGAACAAATGTTTGCTGCATGAATTGATTTCGACTCACTCATTTCTGGGAAATTAAAAATCCTCTAAAGCAATACAGATGAGAGTTAGAAAAATTATCTTGTTGAGATCTACTCTCTCTGGACTGACATTCTATGTGTTTCTACAGGAACAATTGTCAAAGTTCTTTTGCCTTTCCTAGCGATGTGTGTAACACTAAAAGAAGATCTGTTTATTATCTCCTCCAACATCAATTTCTTGTTGATATTATTACTAAATTTCCAGGTCGCTTCACAGCATTTAACAGTAAAATAAAGGCACTACTTGAAGAAAACATCCTGATATCTATCATGCCTCAGGTTTTTGTTTCCCATGTTGATATATCTAAATACTCAGAAATATAATTTTTCCTAATCACCTAGGCATGTTTAACCATGCATATTTACTAAAGTTAGACGAGACTGATGTGTTAATCAGAACGTCAATAGAAACATCTGCTAAAGAGAGCGAGCGTTATCTGCTGGTCTACAGGTTTCTCCCATCTCTTTCCCCCACCGAAATCTACAGAATGGTTTTCATGAGCAGGGAATTAGATGATTTTAATGACTTGTGCCACCATAGCTGGTACTTGATATTTCCATGATGATGGTTTAACTGCCAGATTAATATGAAGTTCTATGCTTGTCAGACTCCTCTGTCCTCTAGCAAGTGCTAGAAATCCAGCACTAAAATTAGGCTGTTTAAGTTCCTCTTTCATATGTAACAAACAAACTATTACATTCTTGTATTATATATATATATATATATATATATATATATATATATATGTAGTTGATATCCATAAAATTGATTGGGTTTAAGTTTCTGAGTAGTCACTTAATCAAGTAACCTAATCACTTGATTCTATCACCTCTGAGCTTTTACCTAGGTCACTTTGAGTTTTAGTTTACTTTTTTCTTCTTCTCATACAGAGGGGGATGCTGTTTCCTCCAGCATTTTATTTTGAAAAATTTTTAAATTATAGTAAAATTAAGAAGCACAGTACAATGAATTCTTGTGTATCTTTCATGTAAACTTACCAATTAATAGTTTGCCAAACTAGCTTCATTTCCTCTCTCTTTCTCAATTTCTCTCTCTCTCTCTCTTTCTCTCTTTAATAGTCTGGATCTTATATTTTTCTCAATGCATAATAATTCATTAGCACCATTATTATTTTTATGTCAAAATTGTCCCAAATTTGGCCAGAGGGAGCTCCTACAAATCAGGTTCTTTATGTTTTTGACATGATCATATTCATCCATTATATTTTAATTCCTCTTGATTTTATGTCTTCAACCTCAGGTTTACTACTATTTTGCTATCGTCCACATATATCTTCTACAGACATGAATAATACAGCAATTTAAAATAATTGCTTGGTCTGTTCAATATCTTTGGGACAAGATATATATGTATAAAATTTGGTATTCTTCTATTCCATGGTAAATTGTATCTTTTTAAGAAGAATTCTTCCTATTAAGTTCAAAGACTAATACTAGAGATGGGAATAATGGGCTTTAAATTGATATTTGCTTCTTGATATAACTTTATTTGCAACATTCTCCTCAATAGCTCTTTTTCAGTATAAACTGTCTTATTATATTTCTTATGGATTTTAAAATTATTATCCTATGAAATTTAATGTACTTTCAGAATCTGAATCCAGCTAGAGATAAAAAAAAAAAAATCAAAATACCACAGTGACTTACAGATGAAAAATCCAGGATTGTTCAGAAATGTTAAATTATAGGATTTCCTTAAAGATTTTTCCTGGTGAAAGAATACTTGAAAATGCATACAATGTCCAATTCTTGCCATTTTTGATAGAATGGTTTGATAGGTGTCACTCTTTAAGGAAACCATTACTTTTTATAGTTCTTTCAAAATGTTTTCTACATATGTCACTAAGGTTTCACTTTGCAAAGGAGGAAAAATATTTTCCAGAACTGGGTTGTTCTCATGACATAGCGATTTTAAAGTATTTCATCCCATAGAATATTTTTTAATTCAAAAAGCAAGATTTAGCTAAAATGTGCACTGTTACGATAATTCAGCAAATCACTGCTCTAAAATAGCCCTGGGGGGGGGAGGGAAGAAGTTTTATTTATAGTCCCAGCTTTTTTGTTATCCATTTTATTTTGTTATCTTACATAAATAATTTGACCTTATTGGGTTTACTTTCTCTATATGAAAAACAAGAGAGTTTGACTAGATGATTTTAAAATCATCTCTAATTCTAAATTTCTGTTGACTCCTTGGTAACAGATCTAAATTTTTATTATCTGAAGAGAGTACTAAGAGAAGTACTTCCTTTCTTCTGCAAATTCACCTGCAACAGTCTTTTGCTAGAGATGGAAATAAGAGCCTACAGCTGAGATGATAAGATGGATATAATGCACTTCTGCTAGCTCTTTCCTTATTTAGCCTTTCTTACACATATTTTGCAAACACAAAGTATCGCATCTGTACAGCATTGCTATTCTGAGTAGCACATAATCTTGTATGAAAGTAGAGAAGAGGACAGATCGGAGATCAGGCAATAGTTCTTTTTTCCCTTACAAGTTTTTTAAATGCATTAATGCTGGTTCACACTACTCTCCCACAAGACAGTAATAAGTATTGGGACAAATATGTTCATTTGAGAGGCATTGCTTGTTCTGCACCTTGGAGTATCATCTCTGCAATCTAACTGTATATCCTTAAGTTTTACCACATCCAAGTATTTTCCAAGACATTATTTGTAAAGGATTCAATACATTAATGACAGTAGTCTATCTCCTTGGAGCGGAGGCACATCTGCTTTCAAATAAATTACTGGAGAAAATTTATTCAATTCAAAGCAGCAGTATTTCTTACTAACTTTCTGGAAAATATTGCTCAAAATGTTCTAATTTAGCCATCCACTTACTGCTGGCTTAATGATCAAAAGGACTTGGAAAACACAAAGCATTTTGAAGTTGAAGTGATTTAAATGCCTGTCCTGCCATATCCCTTGTTCTTGAATGTGTTCACTCACTTGCTGAATTTATAGAACCAATTTGGGAGAAGAACAATGTTTCTGTCTCCCTGAAGAAATTCCTCAAATTCCTTACAGTGACAATCAAAAGAAAATCTGGGTTGCTCTTTGTAAGACATTTCTCACACACTCAGCAGCAGTAAAAGTTTTGATTGTTTAAGTTTTAGAAAGAAAATCACAAAACTCCCTTATTTCTTCTATCTTTAAAAGCATAGTTTAGAATGCCTCGGTAGATTAAAAACAAAACAAAACAAAACAAACAAACAAACAAACAAAAACACACACACACACCAATTAACTACAGGTAGAGTCCCCATGGCATAAACTTTATAATCAGAGAGCTCTGGATTCAAACACTAGCTCAGACATTTGCTAGCTCTATAATTTGGAATCTGAATCTCAGTTTTTAATCTGTAAAATGAAAACCAATGTTTAGTGGCATGAGTTCTAACTGAGATAATACATGTACTACACTGAGCACACTCCTTGCAACATAAAATGCCCAGTACATACTAGCCATTAATAACTGGTTGCTAACCTTTTAATTTTATCTCTAAAAGTTGGGAAGTATTTTTAAAAATGCGACTAAAATAGTATTGTCACTCCTCAAAGAAATGAATGATTCCTTGCTATCATTAAATTCCCAGTCAGTGTTCACATTCCTCCAGTAGCTTTACTCAAATTAGAATCTAAAAAAGACCCACACATTAAATTTGGCTGACATTTTTCTTAGCAATCTTTAATCTGTTTAATCTGTTGACTTCTCTCTCTGTTGACTTCTCTCCCTCTTTTTTTTTTCTTTTCATGCTTTTCATTTATTTGTTGAAGAAATCGAATCATTAGGTCTTGTAGTATTTCTCACATTCTTGTTTGTCAAGTTTATCCATCATAGTGTTATTAAAAATGTTAACTTTTAAAAAAATCAGAATTTAAAATTTATCACCAACTGAAATTAGATAGCTACTTGACCAGACTGGAAATTCTATGAGGTTATGCTTTATTACTCTTTTGTATCCTTACGGGGCTTGATGATATAGTGCTAGGCAAATAATCAATACTTATTGTTTGATTAATTAATGAGAGTAATAATCATGCATTTGACTCATATATATTAACATTTATATTAGGGAGAAAGTAAGAATAAGGAATTTAAGTATAGTGTTTGCCTTGCCATAAGTTTTGCTGTTTGACACTGAAGAAAAATCATTAAATATTCCTGAGCCTCATCTTATCAGTCTGTAAAAGAGGGATGTTCCACTTCATAGATTTGCTATCAGAAGATAAAAATGCATGAGTGGTAATATAAATGCTGGTGAAAAAATAAGTGTTATTCTTCTTGAATAAAAAATGTCAGCACCGATATTTATTAGGTTGGTGCAAAAGTAACTGCTGCTTAAAAGGTTAAAAATAATTGCAAAAACTGCAGTTACTTTTGCACCATCCTAATAATTTTAACATCAGCAGTTGGAAAAAAAGGCTGAAAGGACTTTATGCTTTTATAAAGGTTGAATGATGTCACAAATTAAATTCAAACATATCTGTGCTCTGACTACCTAGAACCATATTTGTTGTGTTGTTTTATATTAACACAGGTGTAAATGAATGATTTTAATTGGCAAAATATCATTGTTTTTATTATAGAACCTCTGCTGTATGAGCAGAGAGAAATAACAAACTTAAAAAGGGATCCCCATAATCCTATGAACTTTAACTTTACATCATTCCTGTTAAATATAATGTAACAACAGCTAATCTAGCAATACCATACTAGCCTTCTTTCCAAACATCAAATGTTTCATGTTATAATCATTATTCATAGTTTGAATCTAATGTTGTGATCATACCTCAGCCATGGTCAGAATAACCTAATCAAAGTGTGGTCATTTTAAATTTTAGTCATATGAGTTTCAAATAGAATTCTGGAAGAACCTTGACAGGTCATTCATCTGGGCTCAGTGCCCTCTAGTAGAATTTGTTGCAAAGATGGAAATATTTGTTTTGCACTGTCCAGCACATGTGGCTGTTGAGCACTTGAAATGTGACAAGTGTGACTGAAGAACTCAATTTTTAATTATATTTAATTTCACTTAATTAAAAATTTTAAATAGCCATATGTGACTTAGTAGCTACTATATTGGACAACTCAGTTCTATTTTAACACAGACATGGTTAAGTCTAATCTAATAAACAACTTTTTTTTTCTTTTGTAAGACTTATTTTTTCATTGAAAAATAAAAATAGAATGATGGCATAACACAGAAATAAATATAGATTCCTCTGCCTTAGATTGCCTACTTTATTGAGTAGAATAATTTAGAGGAGAAAATCAGTACTGTCACTATGAAAATGATCCTAGGTGGTGACATGTTAGTTTCATTAGTATAGAGGCAGCATTCCTTTAGGGATCTTCCATGGACCTCAGAGCTTATGATTTTGTCAGTGAGTTAAGTCTGTGTGAGATCCCTTTAAGAGGAGCACCTGGGATTCCAGCCACCCACCATCTCACTCAGCCACAATCTCTACTGTTTTTCACAACCAGAAATTATGGTGCTTCTCTCCTTGGCAGTGGAACCCAGAGCTGGGGAAGGGGTAGGACCTCTCGCTCCCCCAGGGGCGACCTCCGCAGCTGAGATATCCCTCCAGAAAGCAGGTGTGGGACCAACCTGTTCCATGTCTCTGCCCCTCTGATCAGTTTCGAGGTGGCTTCCTCTGCATGCCCTTAGTTGTAGGGCTTCAGCTCAGCAAGATTTTAGGTGATTCTCAATGATGGTTGTTTTGCAGTTTTGTAGTTTACTTGTAATTTTGATGTGGTCGTGAGAGAAGGTAAGCACAGCGTTCACCTACTGCACTATCTTGACTGGAACTCTCAGATTTATTCTTAAGTTATGACACATTATAAAAACATACTAAGAAATGAGCATTTGTACTAGTTAAGAGGTCAATATATTATTAACCTCTTATTTAATATTAAATATATTATGTCTCAAAGAGAAGGTAAATATTCTTTAGTATAATAAAGTGCAGGAGATACACTAAAAGGTGTTAATCTCAGTAGTATGAAGAAGCTTAATGGCTTTATGCTGAGAATCTAAGAGTGACCTCACTAAAGATTTTTTTCCCCTTCTTTTCTGCCCTCAGCAATGAAAATCTCTGGAACAATTAGCAATGGGACATAAATGAGCTGAACAAGGAGAGACCCAGGGACGGACGATGGGGTCTGGTTGAAGGGGTGAGAGTTATAGTAAAAAGGGATATAAAGAGAATCACAGAAGCTGTGGAAGGAAGGGATCAAAAAGGGCTCTTGGCAGCGATACTGTTCTACCTACATCTAGTTTGGCCATATGGGAATGCCATGAATATCAAGAGCACTGAAAGTGCCAGGTGTGGGCCCAGTTTTCAGGAGCGTCCTCAATGATTCTAGCCCCCTGGTAGTCACATTCTTATGTATTAATAGTTTCCTCCCACATTGGAAAGGGCTGACTTATGTAACCAACAGGGTATTGTGGAAATGATTATGTCTTTTGAGCCTAGGTCTTAAAACATAAGTGGCTTCTGCCTTGTTCTCACGGATCATTCTCTGGGAGAAGCCAGCTGATGTGAGGATCATCGAGCAGCTGTCTGGAGTGGCCCAAAGGTGGGGAGCTGCAGCCACCTTCCATCAGCCACGTGAGTGGGCGGCCATCTCGGAGGTGGATCCACTAGCCTTCATCAAGCCTTCGGATGACTGAAGCCCGATGGCTCGACTGCTATCTTGTGAGACCCTGAGCAAGGACCACCAGCTGAGTTTCTCCTGAATTCCCGGCCCAAAGAAAGTGTAAGTAATAAGTCTGTGTTGTCTTAAATCATTGTGTTGGGGTAATTATGTGGCAATAGATAACTGAAACACTGAGAGATGAATTAAATAGAATCTATTCCAAGTTTCACTGCCCCGTGGATTCTGAGTTAAACATGTTGCCCTAACCTGAGCAGTTTGTTTGTTCGTTTGAATTCTGTGTATGTGCTTGATTGGCTCAAAAAAAAAAAAAAAAAAAAAAAAGAGAGATAGAGAGAAGACTTTAGGACTAAGTATTATAACGCTCCACCCTTCCATAATAAAGGGCGTCGTATTCAGGTTATAATTTTAAATGCTGAAAGGAGAAATACAGGGTTCAATGAAAAAATATAACTTGTTAATACTGTTACTGTTTGTATGTGAGAGTAATACACGTGGGAGAGACTGAATAATCTGAATTAAACTGTACTTTGTGCACCTAAGAGTCATCTGCTTGAGATTTTCCTGTTGAAAGTATCTGGGATCTTAGTTCCTCAGTACCATTCATTTTTTCTTTTCTCTTTTTAAACACGTTTGTTTAAATCTATTTCTACTATAATTTTGATCATATTTTTGCCTCTCTTCCTTAAAAACAACTTTGTTTTGCTCTCTTTTTTTGATAATAGAATATTCTAAAGCCCTTTCTTTGTATTCCACATTACAGCTTGTATTCTACATTTCAAAACCCAAATCCTTAAAATTGGCATTGCTTAGCAGATTAGCAATGACTTAGATGCCTCATTAGGCTTTTTACTGTTTAATGTAACAATTTTGCCAGTGCATAAAAGAGTACGTAGCAATGATTTTAATAATTGAAATAGCATCCGGAGTTTTCTTTAAGCTGGAGAAAAGCCTACTGAAATTAATTCATTAACAAGAACCCCCCTGTATTCAGCAAGGCAATTTCAAGTGGGATGATACCGCTATCTCTCTTGCTCACACGTTGCTATTTACATATTTAACATCCTGAACCACTATGGAGAGTTCAGTACTCTTTAATCATTATCGTGAAGCAAGCATGTGAACCAGATACATCTGCCTATTGCTTTTATATATTTGACTTCTTTCGGTCTTTGCCATCAAATTCAGAAATCTTCACTAGTTCTCGGGAAGGTTATATTATTAAGGAAAGTCAGCTGGCGCCCTCTTGTGGAGAAATACTTCTGATGTAAGTTTTATTGGCAGCTCAGTTGCTGTTTAAGGAAATCTGAACGGATGAATCATTTTTCACTTGTTTATGCAACATGATTTGAATTTCTGAAACAGCGTGACTCACTTCTTGCTCAGTTATAGGATCGAGGAACTGAGATAAATTTCTGTTAAAGCAAACATGAGACATTAAAAAATACTCTTGATAAAACAATTAAATTCCTGTTAAACTTGATTTGTTTGGATCATTTATTCTTACTTGTATTGATAATAATTAATTGCCACAATACCAATTCTCTTGGCTCCCTTCCTTCCACATATAAGAATTGACTACACGGGAGCCTTCGTTCAGCATGTATCCTTTCAGGTCCAGGGTCAGGATCCACCGTAGTCAGGAAGTATGTCCCTGCAGGATGGGTCTTCAGACACAATCCCTAATTCATCCCAGTGCCCTTTCCTTCCCTGGCATTTCCCACACATTGGTCTCTCTTGGCCACCACTGGCATGTTAATTTTCTTTTCTGAGGTCGGGAAAAGATAATTGCGCACGTACCGTGAGCTGGAGTCTGAGTAGTGGGGTCACACAGCGCTTGTATAACTCATGCCTAGATCACACAAAGCTAGAAATTAAACACGGCTCACAACATGTTGATTGTTTTTCTGATTCTGCTTGTACGTGCCTTTGTGGAACCTCCAGCTGCCACTAGATAGCCCTATCCCAACTATTTCTGGGGGTTCCCATCAATCCCCATGAGAGCGCACACTTAGTTCTCTCAGCCACCATGCAGTCAAACATGTTCCTTCCTTAGCGCCAGACTCTGGAGACACACAGTCTGCCTGGTGTGTCCAGTTTGTGAGTGTGTAAGCTGCTGCTGAACATGTGGCTGTGAGGGTGCTACCCCTGAGATGTTAAGGCCAGCTGAGGTCCCTGGGGCTTTGCTCTGTGGCTGGAAAGGTCCTGGATACTGCTGGTGTGCTGGCGATCTCTAGTTATGCCAAGGCTTCACTCTGTTCTTTAATTCCTCAAATCTGTACCAGCTTCACCTCCAAGTGGGGAAAATTCCTACCCTTTGTTTATCATCTTTCAGAGGTTCCAAAGCAGTGATGATTTGGGTGTCCAATATTTCTCATATCTGTGTGCTAGGTAGCTCTCCTATGTTTCTGTTACTGGCCTCTCCCTTCAGGCTCTGGGCCAGGTCGCTAGCAGGAAGGTGCAGGGGAAGGGAGTGGGGCTGAGGGGAGAGTGGCAGCGTCTGGGGCTGCTGGGAGGGTGCATGGAAGTCATAGAACAAAAATGAGCCACACTCATTTAGCATCTCTCCGCTCTTTCCCTAGGATATTTTTATGAAGAGAAACAGTGAGTTTCACTTCTTTCTTTCTTTGCCCTGTTCCCTCCACCCGCAAACAGGTTCCTTGTGCCTCTGATTCATCTGTTTACCAGAAATGCTCAGACATGTCTGAGTCTACGATGAATGCCACTTAGGCTTGAGTGGGGTTCTCTCCATATTCTTTAGTGGTGATAAGCGTGATAGTGGGTGATGGTGGCCAGGTTAAGGGAAAGGAACATCTTGAAATGGAAAATGCTGGCAGTCCCCATGCTTCTAAAATTTTCTAGCAGTTGTACTTGAGGGGAGACTGTATCTCATGGAAACCAAGTATCATTTCAAAAGTTCTTGAATGTATCATGAGAACATAATACTAAAAACTAAATGCTCTTGCATTATTGTAAGAAGTACTTCTACCTTGCAATGTGTTCATCAAACATTATAGAGAATTATTGTAAAGCTCATTGTTTACAAATATTAAGATTAGAAGAGACCAAGTAGTCAAAGGCCTATGTAAGTAAATGCCTATTCTAATAAGCAAACGCCTATTCTAATCGGAGATAGCTTGACTAACCAGAAATCTGCATAAAGCCTTTTTCGTTTCTTTTAATTTTCTAGGTAATTATATTAAAATGCCCTAGTACCTCCTTTCAATCTGCCTCTGGCATTTTATGGCTTAATAATACAAACCTGGCTCCTCCTGATATTTACAGTTAGGTGGTCTTGAAGACAATATTGTTACGTGGACAGCCTGCCTAGTTTGAATTCAGGTGCCCCCACTTTCCAGCTGAATCATCAAAAAGTAACCTTAGACTTCTACGCCTCAATTTCCTGAGGTATGAAATGGGTTAATAATATTGGTAGTAACCACCTCAGAGATGGCAAAACTTATCTGAGATTATTAATGAAAGCTAGGACAGTGCAGGACATGTAGTAAAAGCACAATAAACTCTTGTTCTTATTGAAACAAAACAATTTTTCTCACTAAAGTAACTTGTTGTATGCCAGTTATTCCTCAGTAAAGCTGTTAGTGGGAGGAGAACAGCTGAAATGAAAATTGTCTTACTAAAAGAAAATGCTAAGCTTGATTCCTGAAAAATGTGAGTTTCTTCTTTTTTTATTTAAAGGAAGATAAAGTTCTGGGAAAGACAAACAGAAAGGCTGTGTTTCCTGCAGCACTTTATGGAAGGAGTGTCTGGGGACAGTATGAACCGAGGTCATAAATGGTCCTCTGCTATGAATTTGAATTTGAATCACCACTTTACTCTGTTTTAGCGAGGCCAGCACAACCCAAAAGAGCGCTCGCCACATGTGGCAGGTAAGCACTTGAACGTGGCTCATTTGTGTTGTCAGTACAAAAAAACATCCCAGAGACTGTAGTTATCAAAACCGTATTGTGTATTTGAAAGTTAAGAGAGTAGATCTTAAAAATACTCATCACAGGAAAACAAAATTGTTTTGTAACCTAATGTGGTGACAGATTTTAACCAAATTTATTATAGCAAACATTTTGCAATATATACAAACATCAAATCATTATGTTGTGTACCTGAAACTAATATAATGTTCTATATCAATCATACCTGAAAAATACACACAGATTTTGAAGGTTAGTATAAAAATGTAACATAGTTTATTTCATATTTAAAAACATTGATTACATGTTGAAATAATAACATGTTGGACTTTTTTTTAAAGGAACTGTATTATGAAAATTAATTTTACCTGTCTATTTTTACTTTTTTAAAATGTATAATAGCTGCTGGTAAATTTAAAATGATAGGTTTAGCTTGAATGACATTTCTATAGGAAGGTACTGTGATCTAGGAACATTTATGCCTTTTCTTGGTGACTCAGGGAAACACAGAAAGGACGTACTCCTGGAAGAAATGAATCTGAGTCAGGCTACCTTTTTAATGTCAGACTATTCCCATTACATTTGTAACATTTTTATATATCTAACACTCAAAAGTGTGAAATCTGGATTCAGATGTTATGGCTTCAAATCTAGCCACCATCACTGAATAGCTGTATGATCTTGGACACGAGTCAATCTGTTTGAATGTCAGTTATTTTTTTCCCCAGGAACCATAGGGTTGATACTATTTAGGTCTACAAACTCAGGCCCGAAATATACATTTATTTTTCCATAACTGAAGTGAATTTCTATTATGAATGCCCAATCCATCTATTGGTGGAAGCAATCTCAGTCCTTTCAGGGTTCACTTCCCCCCCAAATACACAGTGTTCCCTTTCCTCTGAGTAGTGCAAAGGATCCTGGGTATCATCTTCCATTCCTGCTGGCTTTAGCTGGGACATGCTCTCACCTGTCTGGGGTTTAGTTATCAAGGCTGTTCTTTCTTTCTCATCGCAAATGCAAGGTCTGTTCAGGTACCCTAGATCTCTCTTCTGTGTCAGACCCATTATTGGGTTTATGGAAAACAGTTATCCAGTTACAAAACCTACCTCAAAAGTACATTAGGAGGAGTAAAGTGATCCATGTAAAGTGCTTAGCACAATGCCTGCTATAAATTAAGCGTGTAATAAAGGTAATTATTATTAATATCGTTGATGCTATTGTTCTTGTTCTCAGCCAATACACTTTGGGTTTCCAGAGATCTACCGTATTTTGCCATGTATAATTCACTTTGTTGCCCAAATTTGTGAGGGGAAAAATAAGGAAGCACGTTATACATGGGTAGTACTAATTCCGCATCTATATGTTTTTTAATTCTTTTATTTGTGCTTATGAGTTAAAAGTGTAATTCTAGAAATCAAAATGATATCCATATGCAAAATAATACCCTGGAATACCATAATCGGTTTTGTTGAATTTATGATGAACTTGGCCTTCTATGATGCGTAAATATCGTAAATCTGTTACCGGTACATAAAATTTCTTGAACCTTGAATCTGTTCTTGTGTTTTGTAATTATTTATTACATAAAATTCCATGTACCATTCATATGTTAAAAAATAAATGCTAAAATTCCTTTATAATACAAAAAACAAGTATCTAAATGTAAACAAATAAAAATTTGAATTAAAACACTAGAACGAAAGATTTTTTCCCTGGAAGTTTGGGCCAAAAACGTGGGGTCACATTATACACCACAAAAATACGGTCGTTCCCAGAAATGGGGTGGATGAGGTTATCATTTTTTTTCCCCATCTTTTTTTAGTAGTTGAGAGTGAGGAGAGAAGCTGGATATCCTAGAGGGAAACAAAACAAAATAAATTTTGGTCTTTAATTAAAGACCAAGAGATTAGCAGCTAGGATTAGTGCTGGGAAGATGTTTGGGTTTGTGGGGCATAGAGTGAAGACTGCTTGATCTTCTAACACAGGAGGGTACCACTTAGTGATAGAAATAACAATGTCATAAATATTTATTAATCATCTCTGATAAGCCAGTCATGGTGTGGAGGCTACCAAAGTAGTGGAAGTCGTAGTCCACGCATCTGAAGAACTTAAAATTGGAAAAACAAAAAATACGTGTTGCATTTCTAAAATTAGAAGATGGTGGTGGGTTGGCTGACTGTTTCTGCATGGTCTCATGTGGTGGCAATACTTTGTTGGGGATGTCAAAGTTCAGGGTTAATACTAAAACTTCAAATAAACTCAGTTCTTTAAGCTAATAGGGATATCAGAAACGTATTCTTTCTAACCAAGCTCAAAATAAGCTAATGGGAAATCAGAATGTTGTTGTGTTAATGTATGAATCCCTGGGGTATGTTCCTTTCAAGTGGGGAGAATGCTCATGTAAAAATTTAGTGACTACTAATACCTATTAGAAGATAAAATGAATCCATTTTCAATTTTTATTAATAAATACATTCATTTTTGTAGTCTGTTGGGTACTAACTGAAGTTTTACTTTAAATAGAAATTCTTCACTTTAGAAAGAAATTCTTTGGCATCAACTTTTATCTACTAATTATATTTTCTAATGTGCAGATTGGGAAAAGACTTTCACTATTAAGATTTTACTAGTAGTTAAAAATATCTCAGATCGGCATGAAGAAAACCAGTGTTTTGCAAGAGGATGGTTTCAAAACCACTGCTATAATTTTGAATGCTTCATTATCTTGCTGCTTCTCTTCTATGCACTCACATTTATTAAAGGGTTAAGACTTGATCTGATCTTTGAATGAGGTATTAGATTTGGATTAGAATAAAGAAACAGGACATTTAAGCTGGAGAGTGAATAAAAGTGCAGACAGAGATGTGCAGACAGACCTTTCCTAGAATGTAGAGGGGCAGCAAGTTAGAGACCAACAGGAGCAAATGTTGTGTGGAGGCTAGATTTGATAGGCAGTATGACTCTACTGTAGCATATCAAATTGCACAGTGGCATGAGAGCATGGTATCTGTTGGAAACAAACAAACAAACAAACAAACAAACAAACAAACAAATGAAAAACATGAACTAACAGGCTCATAAATCTCTTAACAAGAATATTGAAATTTGGAGTGTTAATTTCCATGTAGCAATTGGATGTTGCTAAGATGCTAGTCATCTAATAAAATTTATTTAAAGTTTTTTTGTACCCCATAGCTGTATTTTCAAAATGTTAAAGTTTTGGATTGGAAAGGGGGTTTATTTTGTGTTTGATTTCTGTCAGCTCTTGTTAAAAGGCACTTCACAAGCAGTTCTTCAAAACGTTAGAATCAGCTATTCTGAGCTATGATGAGAACTATAGAAGTGTCTGATTTTAACCCCCCTTTGCTTTTCAAAGCTGTGTGATAATTTAATAGATAGGCTCTTTAAGGCCAAAGGTAGCATGTGCCATTAATACATTTAATGTAGAGTTATCAAATGTTCTTTTTTCATTATTTCCTCCGTGTCTTCTCTAAATCTCATTTAATAACATTAAATTGAATTATAGAACATTAGAACTGCAAGGGATCTTGGTTCACATGGCTGTGAACTCTATGTTTTTCTGGAGTTCTCTAAGGGATTAGAGGAAATACAATTCAAAGTAGTCTATTTTTTTTTTTTTTTTTAGATGGTTTTAAGGACTGGACCCACCTCATAACTTGGCCCAAATCTCAATATTCTTTCTATATCTACAGACAAGCCTTCTTGTGTTCTTTTGATTTCTGTATCTGGTCCTTCTTTGTTAAATTTGATACTCAGTTTCATAGAATCCATCCTTCCACAAATGAGTAGACTATGGCATATAGCTGGGGTGCTAAAAAAATGTATATGCATGACTTGTATTAATCTTTTGTTTTCTGTATATATTGAGTATTACAATTTTAATAAAGATTTTCTTTTCTTAAAATGTATATACATTTTTTTTGGCACCCCCTTCATATTTTCATGCCACGACTTCGATAAATGTAGCAATACTGGTTTCCACCTTCACTGTGTGTTCGTCAGTGTGATGGTTAATTGGCTATGTCCACTTGGCTAGGTCACTGTACTGAACTATTTGATCAAACACTAGTCTAGATGT
Source organism: Rhinolophus sinicus (assembly GCF_036562045.2). Taxonomy (NCBI): domain Eukaryota; kingdom Metazoa; phylum Chordata; class Mammalia; order Chiroptera; family Rhinolophidae; genus Rhinolophus; species Rhinolophus sinicus. The sequence goes on along the minus strand of NC_133753.1, from coordinate 133,783,751 downwards.
TGCTGTGAAGGTATTTATTTTTTATGAGATTAACATTGATATCATTAGCCTTTGAGTAAAGCAGATTACCCTCCAGAGTGGGTGGGTCTCATCCCATTATAGTTGAAGACCCTAGGAGAAAAGACTGATTTTCCTGAGGAAGAGGAAAATTCCGCTTGCAGGCTGCCTTCAGACTCAAGCCGCAGCATCAACTCTTCCCTGGGTCTCCAGCCTGCAGGCCTAGACTGGCACAAAAGCCAACCCCTGCAGATTTCCTGTTTGCCAGCCTCCACAATTGTGTGAGCCAGTTCCTTAAAATAACCCCCTTGCTCATCCCGTTGGTTCTGTTTCTCTTCGAGAACGCTGATACAATCAGTCAGCCAGGATTAATGGTCTACTTCTGGCCCAAATTCATCTATAATCCTATGTGCTAAAGTTTAAAGTGAAACTAAGAGACCAGAGTCACATTTTATAGATGAATGAATCAGTCTTCATGAGTAAAGAGAAGAAAAATGGAAATTCAGAAACAAGGAGAGAATTTACTCAATGTGATTTTATTATTGTCCAATAGCTAACCCCTCAAATAGAAGATTTTAGTTACCATTGGGAGCAGATCCAACTTTGCTTATACAATTTGAGGAGCTTTTTTAAAGAGAATACAAAAGTATTACTACCAAATTAAGTATGAAAGTGAATATATATTTAAATTGAGGAGAGAAATAACAATAATTTATAGACATTTAAAGCTGACAAATACCATAAACATTACAAAATCCACAAAGAAAACATGTACTTTTTATTAATTGCCTGATATACCTTTACATCACTTCCCCTTCCCAGGTTTTTGTGTATATTTTTGATTACCACCTCAGAATAGAAAGACAATTTAGTCTGACAATAGATTAACTCTACACGGATGTGACTGTAAGCCATGTAAATACGTTCCACAAAACCCAAACTAAATGTATCCCTGACTTAACTTTTTCTTACCAGAGTCTAAAAATGTCACAACCACTCCAATACTACCCAACAATGAGAGGACATGTGTTGGAGGGGAAATCAGAGTGGAAAGGGACAGGGGTCCTAAGGTAAGATAAAATATCCACATTTTGTAAATTTTACAAAAGCATATAATTAGCTGAACATGACCTTGAAAGGGCCCTGGGTAAATGAGAGGGCCCAAAGCTTAAGTTTCTGACTCTTACAGTTGTATGACATTCTTCTCTTTCCTGCTTCTAAATAAGTTTTCAAAGAATCACTTATTAATGTAAATGTATTAATATATTTTCATGCTATTGGGATTAATGTGTGAAATTTTTCATAATTAACTGTAAATATTTATACCATGAGTATGGGAACTGTACATGAATAGGAAATGAAATATCTTTAAATCATAAATTCGCAATGAATATTTTAGAGCAATGTAATTAAATCTTGCTTATAATTCTGGTAGACATAATAGCTTTTTTTGAATATTACTTTTTCTTTTTCATCCCTAGACAGGCAGAGGAAAGGGACAAGATAAAAGTGAAACAAGCCAGCTTTTATGGGAGACTGGCTTCAGAAACAAAATATGTACAGGAGCCATTCATAGAAGTGATTTCAAAATGAAATTACCATTGGCTTTTTGATGGAAATTTCAGGGAGAAAATGTTAATAAAAGTGTGATGGTTATAATAGCATCCCTAATGATGATGATATTGTCTGTGTTGGTAGATGAATGATTATCATAATCTGTGACACTTCTTTTTTTCTTTTAGTCCATACAGGGGTAGACTGAAATTGGTACTTATGGGATCATAATTTATTCCCTTTCCCCAGCTCATTAAAATGACTTTGCCATTGTGTCTAAATTCTCATCATACAAGACAACCATCCTTTCACATATGGCACAGAGAATGAGACTGACAGGAACTTTCAGTCAGTTCCAATTCTGCTTTCCTTATTCACAGGACTGAAGACTTTGTATAAAATCATTTATTTGGCATCTTCTCATTGATTCTGAAAGAGGTTTCTATGTGAATATGCGTAGGAATCTGTGGCAGACTGGTGCATTGGTGGAGCCCCCCAAAAAAACTATGCCTCTTGATACTAATTGTGTAGCCCCCTTCCTCAAGGACCCTGTGCTTGGCCATGTGACTGGTTGTGGTCAAGAAACATTAGGAAATGTGGCCCAAACAAGGCTTTTTGAGGGCTTGCACATTCAAATTGTCCTCTTAGAAAATCCCATCTTGGAAACAGATATCATAGTGTAAGGAAGTCCAGGCTATTTTGCTAGAGAGAGAGAGATGCCAGGTAGAATGGCCCTGGAGGACAAGACACGATGTGGAGACAGAAACCACTAGAAAGAAAACCAAATTTCCTTGACCAACTTTCCAGTTGAATGTAGCCATTTGAGAGACCTCAGCTGACACTACCTATATAGAATAGAGCCACCCAATTAACTCAAAGAAATGTGGGAAATAGTACATCTTTGTGGCTTTAAACCAATAAGTTTTGGTTTGTAAAGCAGCAATAGATTATGGAAACAGGATTATAAACATTTATTTTTAACCATTTCACTTGTACATGAAAATCTGAAAGTGATTTGAATGATAATTATAGAGGCTTATTAAGCTGAATGCCCATAAAATCACATTTATTCAGCACTTTACATGTACAGCATTATAATTTTAATAGCTAACACTTATTAAGTACTTTCTATATGTTAGTCATTTTACTAAACAGTTTGCATTTATTAATTTTAGAAATCTATACAACAACCCTATGGGGTAGACATTATATTTGTCCCAATTTTACAGATGAGGAAACCAAGACTTAAAAATGTGCCTAAAGTTGAACAGCTACAATACAGTGTATGGAAGATATATAAAAGATTTGTAAAGTGCAGTCTGTACAAGCAGCGGAATGCAGTCTATAAAAAAACTATACCCATGAAATTATTATGAGATAATAATGTTGTAGCGTATTAAACACTGTGGTGTGAGTTAAAAGATCATAGTATTTTGAATCAGAATGACAGATTTAAATGGTGGCTCTGCTACCAGTTTTGTGACCTTCCACAATTTAAGTAAACTCTCTAAGCCTCAGCTTCCTTATCTACAAGATGGGGATTAAAAAATGTCTCTTCCATGGTTACTGAGAGTGTAACCTGGGCAGTGACGTGTTGGAGCCAGCTTGTACCTATTTCCGATTGTGCTCATTTCTTCTGAAAGCCATGTTAAAGGACATCACGTTGGTAGCTTAAAATCAGCCTTGGTGGGAATATTAACTCCATGAAAATACCTGCAGTCTGACAAAACCTGATTCACTGACTGACGCACAGCAAGGGAGCGTAATTGGAGAAACTGTGCTGTGTCACCCTGGACAAAGGGGCGGAGAGAATCATGTCTGTAAGTGTTGGGTTATTTCTGGGAGGATCTGAGGAGGAAGGAGGGAAAGGGAAGGTCTATAATGCATTGGTTGCTGTTTCTGAGACAGGTTTAGGAAACGTGGTGATTAACTAGGGATTTTGCTTGCTGCCGTGAGGGTAGGAAGGTTTAGCAACTGGGCGTCCGATTGGGAATAGCAAAGGGTGTGTCATTGGTAAGAAAATAGTGGTCACTCATAAAGGGAGTCATTACTGACATTTTACAGCCACATAATCTTGGGAGAGGCAATTTGCCCTGTGGTTGGCTTTATGTGTTTGTCCTTCCAGCCTGATTAACAGAGTGGCTGCTTTTTGTTTTTCAGTCCAAGTTGATTTCTACTCTGTCTCAAAAAATCTTTTAGAAATCAGCAAACACTACAAATCACGACTTTTTATTTTTGCTGGAAACCTAGCTGTTGAACATTTAGCAGCACATTACTACTTGTTTGTTCTTATATTTCTGTCCTTCAGGAGAGACATGTAAGATTCAATAGACACAGTCAAATCGCATACGTGAAGCTAATAAAGTGCAAGATCTGGCATTGACTGTGGAGTATCAGGGGAGTTACCAGGAGCAGAGACTGGACCCATTGGTAGCACCTCATCCCAGGGCTGATGACCACCAGGTCAGGGTACCCCACACATGGGCATGAGTGAAGGATCTTGCATAAACACCGCATGAGGCTGCTCTTGGGACCATGGGACAGCTCTCGGGGAATAACTGGAAACTGATGGGGTAGGATTGGAGCCGATCTCTGGATCCCAAGCTGGTGACAAAGGGGAGTTATGCCTGTTACATAACTAGTAGCCATTAATGAATGTAGCAAATCATTTATATTAGAAAAGTTATTCTTATGTTAACATTATTCAAATTGTCCTTTTAATATCACTTTTACTTATTTTTATTCTACTATTTGTATGAGACTAAGAGGTGCAGATATGAGTATCTTAGGATGAGTTTGAATATTCATTAATGAGAACTTTTATATTTTGCCATTTTGTTTATAAAACAATCTAAAAATGTAATATAAGCAAAAATAAGTATATTCTGGATCCTCCAATTGAATATTTATAACTGGGGATGACCCCATGATTTCTGTGGAGTATGCATTTATGTTCATGACATACATTTTACCCAGTAAAGGCCAAATGACATCGTGATGTACTGTACAGATTAAATTTTCAGAGTAGTTTAAATTGAGAAAAGTGATAGGAATTGTCTTCTCATGGCATGTAATAGTATCATGCTAACATTACAAAAAGTTGTGTTGTAAAAATCTCTAAATTATTCATCCACCCCACCAATTTGGAGAGTTCTCTTAGCACTAAAAGTAGTAGTAAATACACAAAAGACTTTTTAATTAAACAGAAGGTTTTACTTTTCAGTGTTGAATATTGGCATTAGGTAATTGATTGATTCATTAAAAAATGATTAATAGTTTAAAAGAAATACATTATTAAAAATAATGACAGAGCATAGAGGATTTTTAGTGTAGTGAAAATAATCTGTATGATATGATAATGATGGATATATATTATACATCTTTTTAAACCCATACATAGAATGTACCACACCAACAATGAACCTAAAGGTAAACTTATGGACTTTGGCTGATTATGATGTATCAGTGTCAGATCATCCTTGGTAAAAAATGTACAATTCTGATAAGTGATGTTTACAACGGGAAGGCTGTGTGTGTATGTGTGTGGAGTGGGGTGAGGAGGTATACGAGAAATCTCTGTATCTCTCTCTCAATTTTGTTAATTTTGTTATACCTAAAACTGGTCTAAAAAATAGTCTTAAAAAAAGTTTAAAACATCTCCCCTCCAAAAATGACAATAATAACAACTTAAACGAAGGGTCATTACATTTAAAATCAAAAGAATCAAGTCGAGCATTAGTTATGTATTGCTGCGTCACAAATTAGCAACTTTAAACAACCCACACTTACATCTCACAGCTTCTGTGGTCCAGGAGTCTGAGCATGTCTTTGTTGTGTCCTCTGCTTAGGGCCTCCCCAGGCTTTAGTCAAGGTTTCCATTTACCTGTGCTCTCACCTAGAGGCTTGACAGGGAACTCAGTTGCTCACAGAGTGCCTTTACTTGCAGCTACAAAAGTCATGGCAGCTTGCTTCTTCCAAGCCAGCATTAGAGGACATGGGGGAGAGTCTCTAGCGAGATGGAACCTCCTATGATGCACTGTAATTGTAGGAGTGCCATCCATATTTGCTATATTGTATTGGTTCGAAGGGAGTTACAGATCCTACAACACTCAAGGGAAGGGAGATACCAGAAGGCAGGTATCAGGCTACCTCCCACTCTGTCCACCACACAATCACTGACGTGTAAAACTTGCAGATCATCTGCTATTAACACCAACAGTAGTCATTTATGTTCAGCAAAGCAACGTCATCTGTCACACAAAACTAATATAAGTAGTAATAAAAATAGTTTCACACTGGTAATACATGAGAAGTTTACTTCATTAAAGAGGGCTCTCTATACTACCCAGCCTAAGAAAATACTGGATTCTTCAGAAGAGAAAGTTCTGTTATTGGGATGATGTATGTAGTTATTCTTTAAATTAACCGTATATAAAAGTATTAATTCCCTAGTGTTGCTGTAACAACGTATGACAAACTTGGTGGCTTAAAACAATAGAAATTTGTTCTCAAAGTTTTGGAGGCTAGAAATCTGAAAGACATTTGTCAGCAGGGCTATGCTCTTTCTGAAGGCTCTAGTGTAGAATCCTCCTTTGCCTCTTCCCACTTTCTGGCAGTTGCTGGAAATACTTGCCATCCATTGGCTTGTAGATGCCAATGGATGGCAAGGATTTCCAATCTCTGTCTCTGGTGTCATATAATGTTCTCCCTGTGTATCTTCTTATGAGGACACTGGTCATATTGGATTAAGGGGCCACTCTACTCCAAAGTGACCTAAGTTTACTTCAACGAATTACATCTACAACAGTCTTGTTTCCAAATAAGGTAACATTCTGAGGTGTTGGGAGGGATGTGAACATAGGGGGCAGGGGGTATATACTATTCAACTCAGACAACCCCTATAGCTGAGTAGCACCATATGGTAGACTGTTTCTGAAATAACTCTCAATGATCCCCACCTCCTGCTTTTCATCCTGTGTGTAATCCCCTCATCTTTTGTGAGCTGGATGTAGTGGCTTTCTTCTGATAAATAGGATAGGCAAAATAGGTGGGATGTCACTTTGAGACTAGGTTGTAAAAGTGTATGATCTCTGTCAGACATGCAGATTCTCTCTCTCTCTCTCTCTCTCTCTCTCTCTCTCTCTCTCTCTTCTTACTTACTCTGATGAAGCAACTGTCCTGTTGTGAATTACTACCCTATGGGCACACCTGCACGATGAAGAACTGAGGGTAGCATCTGGCCAATAGTCGGGGAGAAACTACGGCCCTTAATCCAACAGCCAGAGAGGAACTGAATCCTGCCGACAGCCACTGGAGTGAGCTTAGAAATAGTTCCACCATCAGTTATTTTTTTAAATTAGTTTCAGGTGTACAAAACAATGTACTAGTTAGACATTTACACCCTCCCAAAGTGATAACCCTCCACCCCCAAGCTACTGCCTCTCTGACATTGTATATAGCTATTAAAATTTCACTGACTCTATTCCGTATGCTGTACTCCACATCCTGTGACTATATATATATACGTTAAATTATGGTTGACATCCAGTATTATTCAGCTTCAACTTCAGGTGTACCCTGCAGTGGTCATGTTTTAAAATGACTGCAGACCCGGCTGGCAGGTTGTTAGAAGCCTTCCAAGACGATCCTTGTGAGGGATCTGGGGCTGGAACATCCAGTTAAGCTGTGCTGAGATTCCTGACTTGCAGGAACAGTGAGATAATACTGTTGTTTTATGGCACTCAATTTCGGAGTTATTTGTTACAGTTCAATAGATAGCTAATACTCACCATTTAAGTTTTCTTCTGTATCAGTTCTCAACAAATATGGAACTTGATGATAATTTTTACATTTTCTTTTATTTAAAAGAACTGAAGCAAATATAGTCTAGTGTAGCTTTACATAACATAGCACTAAGCTGTAAGATTTAGATTCTATCACTGTAAGAATCTATCACTGTAAGATTTCTACGGATGATTTCATAGTGTCAGGTGAAATTCTTGCCTGTTATGAACTCTGAAGAAAACCCCAGAGATCTGATCATTAAGTTTTCATTAGAGTTGCTGCGATTAATTATTATAGTCATATAAACAACATAATTATGCTGTGAGTATGCTTTTAACTGAAGCGTTGGTGCTTTTGTTCTGGACATTTAAATTAAATGGAAATTATTTGGTTTGGCAGTTTTGATTAGTTGGGTATGGTTTTATTATTGTCTTTGAAACATTGGGTTTATAATAATAAGACAATTAGCCATTTGACATACCACTGTCTGTTCTGTTTTTGTTTATTCTGAAAGAACTAGAAAGCTAATTTTTTCAGCCAAGAAAAATATTTTTTCTGTTTTCAGTTTGAAGGCAACATAAACATGCAACATAAAGCCTTGGGAAAAGGAGAATTGTATATAAATGAGTTCCAATATTATTCCATTGATATCAATACCTTTGAAAGCAAAGACAATGGGTAATGAATCTGGTGGTACATTAGGATGTTGAAAGCAACTTTAAAGAAATTTCATTATAATTTTCTATTAATTGGATCATTAAAATGCTTACTGCGCTATCAAATTTCACTTTAAATAAAGCATTGATAATTTAATTTTGAAAAATTTTAAGCATTTCTTTGGGCAATTAACTGAAATTTTTATAAATATTTTATTCTGAAAAACTCTTTAAATAGGTCTTGGCAGCATTATTAGTTGAAGTACGAGGTATGATCGAACAATACAGTAAATGTTTAAATAAAAAAACTATTACAATAAAAGACACATTGCCATTAATCCCCCTCAAAATACTCCCCCTCACTTCAAACACACTTATCCCACCATTCTTGTCGCTTTCTAAAGCAGTTCTAGAAGTTCTCTTTCATGAGTGTCTTCAGTTGTGCTGTCATGGCTGCCTCGATGTTCTGACTTTGACTTTAGGGAAGAACCAGAAGTGGCACGGTGCCAGATGCAGTGAATAAAAGTGATGAGGACACACCGTAATGTTTTTATTGGACAGAGTTGCCATACCCAAAGCGATGTATGACATGGAGCATTGTCATGATAGAGGATGAAGTAAAGACACTCAGGAAAGAAGATTTCCAGAACTGCTTCAGAAAGTGGCAGGGATGATGAAATAAGTGTGTTCAAAGTGAGAGGGAATATTTTGAGAGGGATTAATATCAATGTGTCTTTTACTGTAACAATTTATTTTTTTTCTTTAAACATTCACTGTATTTTTTTAAATCACACCTCGTATCTGGTTTAATATTGAATAGATTCTCAACACATGGGTTGGAGTCCAGATATAAATGCACTTAGGAGACTTCCTGTAGAATTGGGAGGAGAAAATTGAGAATGATTCCTTGAGTTTATATGGTGAGCTTTTTTTTTTTTTTTTAATACAAAACATTTTTTTTCTATCTAAACTTTTGTGAGACAAGAATTAATATATAACTGGTTTATTGTTACAACTGATGAATATAAGAACTGGAACTAAACTGCTGACATTACCCAGCCCAATGTTGTTTGTGCCCGTAAAGGCAGTTATCACATGTTTTTATCCTATTAGAGCCTCCCTAAGAACTCCCATGACCTTCATTGTTACAGTTCAATTTTGTACCATTACAACAAAATAAATGAAATCTTGTTTTCTTAATATTTATGTCTTCTTTGAAACTGAATATTCTGGATATTTTAATTACAATAAAGTGGAAATTTCAGGGATACTAAAATACATAAATAAGATGATATTACATAACCTTTATTTCTTATGATGTGTAATGCCCAAATAATAGTTATTACCTGTATTGCCTCTGTGTCCAAAGATGGAACACTTCTAATTGTGTAAGAGGTGGCGGGTCCTAAAGCAATTTTTGTGCTTTTGTGTGTATGTGGTGTGTGTGTGCTTTTGTCTGGTGTCCACAGCCTCTAGCTAAACATCCTCAAAGAATTTTTGGGCTACCAATCCAGTGAGGAAAGGAGTGTCTTTTCCATTTATTACTCCCATCTAAGGAAGGCGTTTTAGATACATGCTAAATGTAACTGAAATCTCAGCTCATAGTCTAGTCAGACCTGAATATATGAATCATGGAGCCATGTATTCAATAGGGTGAGCTAGCTGGATCTCTATAAACAAAAGGTATTTTAAGCAAAAGACTGACTGGCATATGTTATTGTGGTCTTTGGCCGCCAAGATAGTCTCTTATGATCATTACCTCTAGAATCTATGTTCTTGTATAGTCTTCCATACAGACCACAGTGACCAATAGAATTCAGTGGAAGTGGTAGTGTGTGACTTCCAAGCCTAGGTCATTAAAGCATTGAAGGTTCTGTTTTGGTCTTCTGGATCTCTCATTCTGGGGAAATACAACCGTAAGGATCCACAGGCAGCCCTATGAGGAGACGCACATAGAGAATAACTGAAGTCATCTACAGCAGCCAGCACCACCTTGCCAGATAAATAAGTGAGCCACCTTGGAAGTAGTATCTGCAGCCCTAGTCAAGCCTAATGACTGCAGCACTCGTCAACATCTGAGTGCACTCCCAGACCCTGAAATAGAACTGCTCAGTCAAACTGCTCTGAAATTCTTGACCCACAGAAACCGTGAAAGATATTTTTTCTTGCTTTGAGTCTCCAAGTTTTGGAATGATTTATTACAAAATATTAAATGCTTACCAGTTATTTATTCTCCCTCAATATGCAGATGAAGATATCTCACATGAAAAGGGGAACTTTTGTGTACCTCACTTAGAGTAGGTACTCAAAAATATTAATTGAATGAATTAATGAATACAAAAATGGAAGCTGTTAAAAAATATAACAGGAATTTAGCTAAGATTTCAGAAATGAAGTAGTATCCTGATGACCATAGAAATATTTTTTTATATTGTTAAAATATATAGCTTCATGGTATGGAAAGAGATGCATGCAATATGTTGAACAGTAGGATATGACTATAATCTCTGACCACATAGCAGAGATGTTTATTTTCACAACAATATTATGAGAAGGAAATAACAAGTAAGGGCACTTGATCTTTGGCAGAGATAGTGATGGTTAATTTTATGTGTCAACTTGGCTAGGCTATAGTATATGATTTTATCAAACATTAATCAAGGTGTTGCTGAGAAAGTATTTTATAGTCATGGTTAACATCAATAATCAGTTGACTTTAAATAATGTGGGTGGGCCTCATCCGATTAATTAAAGGCCTTAAGAGCAAAAACAGGTTTTCTGAAGAAGAATTTCTGCTTCAAGACTGTAGTATCAACTTCTGCCTGGGTTTCCAGCCTGTTGGGCTGTGGATATTACATTTATTAGTCCCCCACAATCATGTGAGCCAATTTCTTAAAAATCTCTCTCTCTCTCTCTCTTTCTACACACACACACACAGACACACACACACACACACACACACTATTTTTTTTTTTTATTTCCTTTGGAGAACCCTGACTGATACAGATAGTTATTGCTCAGTGAGTATGGATGTCCTCTACATTTTCCCAGCCTTCCTTAGTTAATTTGATGCCAAGTGATCAGATTTGATTGGTGGGCTGTGGGCAGTATTGACCTGTGTCATATTTAGTTCAAGCCACTGAGGAGCCAGGCTGCCTTCTCCTTCTTGCTCTCTCTTTCCAGATTGGTAGGACCTTGGAAATCATGTGCCAAAATAAAATACCTATGCTGTAAAAGAAGGCAGCCCAACTAGTACTGGACTGTCATGTGAGCAAAATTAAATCTTTATTGTGTTAAGTAATTGAGATTTCATGTTTTATTATTTCACCACAGTTTATCCTATCTTGAATCATACACTATATAAATGGGAAAAAAAATCAGGTCATGGGCATATTAATTGGAGGTCATCTGGTTGTAAGTGATTGAAAAGCCACTTCAATCCATTTTTTAAAAAGACAGAAATTGAATGGCTTATATAATTGAATGGTTTAAGAGCAGATCTTCAGATTTAGTCATACCTAATTCCAAAGAATCAAAAACTGTCATCAGAATTTGGGTTTCACTCTTAGCCTAATTTACACTTTTTATTTTTTACCAACACAGTCTAGTGGATGATTTTGCTTCACCTGACTGGGTCATATCCCTGACTAAACCATCCACTCTATGGCTGGGTCATGGGCTAAACTCATTGGCCAAGTTGTTCATATTCCTATTCTTAGAGATGGTGTGGTTGAAGGTCTAGTAAGATCAACCCCACTCCTATCACAACGACTGAAAATTGGTGAGGGGAGATTCTCCAAAGCAGACTTGGGCTGCTGTGACCAGAAGTGGAAAGGAAGTCAGGCAGTAAAATAAGAGATTTCTGTTGCAGGAGAATAGAAGTTAATATACCTTGTCTATCAGGAGAAAGGAAGCTGGGTTGCATATATATAGAAACACAAATGTATTTACTGAACGTGCTTTTTAAAACTTGAGTATTATTGTGAATGAGTGGTAAGCTAGCTATGCACCTGACAAATTAGTTCAAGATAAAAGGCAATTTGTCACATCAATACCATTTATATCAATAATACACCTATCAAGGTGATGTCACATCTGATTGAAAGCAATTGAAGTGATATTATTATACATCTCTCAAGAAATAAAAGCCAAGGGCAGGTTATTCCATATTGTAATCACACCCACAATTATTCATTATTTAGATAATAATGACATATTTAGAACTTGTTCAGAGAGCAATTAACAAGCTGATTGTTCAGCCACAGTCTAATCTGTTTTATCCATTGCAAATAAAACTAGTCAAATAGAAAAAAGTAATTCAAATGGAAAGCTCCTTGTTTCTCAATTATATTGTATTATTTATATGTGACAAGTTGCTAAATGAATTATGGCAATTGTTGATTATAAAGCACGTATAATAGGTATGTGTGCATATCCATTATTAATCTGGTTTTGTGATACATATATTTCATAATTGGTAAAAAAATATATATAAAATTAAGTGAGTACAATTATATATGTAAAGCATTTGGGATTAGTTGGGTGCCATGAAGAAGAGAAAAATACTCAAATTACCTTATTCCCCTTCCTTTTCCTTTGTTGTTTTTTTCTTTCTTTTTTTTAAAGCCAAAATATTGACTACAAATATAGAAAACAAGAGTCTAGTAAAAGACTGGGAAAACAGTAAAAGTTGGTACATATTGATTTTCTGCCAAATTTCAGGATTATGTTCGGAATGACAAATCTAGAGTTGGTAGGATCTCATATACATTTGGTAATTAACAGAAATTTGCAATATATACAAAATATAGACATATAAACATAAAAATTATAAATAGAAGTTTAAAAGGCACCTGCTTTCAAAACAAACCACAAGTCAAAGTTGTGAAACACTTGCACCAATAGATACTTCTTTCCCTGAATCACTTTCTTCAAGAAACTTGCTGTGTTGTTTTGATCTGTTGCAGCAGATTCTTTTCTAAATTGTTGAATCAAGCTCACTGCACCTCTATTCAAAGTATGTTGATCTAGTACTGACCATGTCCTGTGCACATTGCTTGCATTTCCTGGGCTCAGACAGCTCAAGGAACTGTTCTCAAAGAAGTGAGAAGAATTCAGATCTGTCTGACTCCAAGTCCCATGTATAGTTTCTCAACCCGCTGCAGTGCCTCAGCTGCAACACACACGTTATGCTTGCTATGGTTGTGCTCCCTGCTCGATGATTCTCTGCTCACCCCTCCTCATGCATAGAGGCTCCTTGGAGCACTTTCAGTCACTGATCTCCAGTGCCCTACAGAGTTTTAAATTCTACAGCATGAATTATGCTTAATAGTGAATCACCTTGGCTTTTTTAGTTTCACATGTATCAGAAAACATGTGTTAGTATTTCAGCTCATACTCGCTACATGATCTTGGACAAATGGCTTAAACTATTAGCGCTTCCATCCTCATTCTTTTTTTTTTTTTAAAGAGAAGAAAATTTATTGCAAAATGAAATGTACTTATAAAATGTCCACAGAAGGCATGTAATTCTTCACTGCTATATAAATTTATTGGGGCTATTTTATTCACCTTCTGTTGTTATGGTGATGCCACCTAAAACATACTATAAACTATGAGTTATACACTATAACAAATGCATCATTTTAATTATTATTAAACCAATGATTTTCAGCAATCATTGGTTTAATAATAATTAGTTTAAGACTATATAATCACATCTATATTCTGGAATGTCCATTTACTTTCATGTAGTGCGGTGGAATTTAGAGTATAATTGCACATGGATGGTACAGAAAAACATGCGTTACTAAGTTATTTTATATCTTCATGACAGGTTAACATTCTTCCTGACTAAAAATAACAACTTCAGCTATGGTCTGCACCATAGCTCCAGGATTCTCAGTGTACTAATTTGTGTATGTGTCTACGTGTGTACCCACGGAACAACTGAAAGTTTGTCTTTACTAAACAAGTGCAAGATCACTGTTGATTATTTTGCATGTTTAAATATTATAATCTGATTATTTGTAAACAAACAAAACTTCATACAAATACTCTTAATTCTAGGAAGAAAAATCCGTCAACCCATAATTATTCTAATATCCTTTTCTTGAACACATATTGCATTTCTGAAAGGTGCATATATTACCTTAGATTATAAGGTGTAAAAATGAGTGTTTCATATTTTAAACTATAGAATGTGCATTTCTGATATTTGTTTTATGCAGCATAAAGTTTAGGTAAAAAAATTTGAAATTCTGGATTTCCACAGTTCATTTAGAAAACGCCTCCAAGTTATGGCTCTTGAAGCAGGTTCAGCAGATTAAACATAATGAAATGTTCTAGCTCCCTTTATTTCAAGCACCAAAGAAAAATGAGGCTCAAAATCTCAGTAGATTGTAGGTGAAAATGCAAATCTTTAGAAAACAGTTAAATGTATTATAAAATAAGATGTAAATTGAAACAAGATTCTTAAGTGTTTATCTGTGTTAGGTTGATAAGTATTAGGACTTTACAACAATTTTATTAAATCTGAATATTTGCTGAAAAGTGAAAAAGAGCACATTTTGCCTATAAACACAGGGTTTTGCAGAGAAATCTTGATGTGTAAAACTTTTTCAATATTTTTAACTTTAGTTTTGTTTGCTTTTGAATGATATTCATTTAATATTCAACTGAAGATAAATATTAGGACTCACTACTTATAATGAAATGACTTACTTTTGAAATAGAAATTTCTTAAAGCACTAGAAAGGCAATTTACTAAATCTGTTTAAATGTGTCTCTCAACGCCATCAGAAATCCTACAGTACAGAAAATCCTGCAGTACAGAAAATGCCCTTAAGGTTTCAGAGTGAGCTGATCTTCTGAAATTTTAATGTCATTTAAAAAACCAAAAAGTCAAGTAGAAGACTGCTGCAATAAAGCACTGTTTCTCCAAGATGTAGACAGGATCCTACAGTCTGAGAGTTAGCAGTGCTTCTCAGAGCAAACAACTTTCTACCTCTTCTTAAGCACATTAAGTTTTCAGCTTAGAAAATATTTTAACCTCATCCTTAACATATTCATTAAGTAGTATGAATATTTTAAGGTCTTTCTCTCTCCCTTACAGAAAAACAAACAAAAAACAAACAAACAAACAAAAAACTTGATGTCTCACTAAAATCTAAGAATTATGTGAACATAATGAAGTCTATGAAAACAGTGTGACAAAATTAAACATCACTAGTTTGAACCCGTTTCTAGCTTTTACTCAAAAATAGGAATCATGAGACTTCTATAACATTAATTTTGAAAACACACAGAAGTGGAAAGTGCCATTTTTCAAAAATTACAATTTTTTCCTACTATAAATTAACATGGAATGATTTCAATTCTCTTATACTAAAATCTGGACTTTTAAAAAGCTTTTAAAATGGAGGATAGATCCAATATGATGGAGTAGATAGAGGCTATGCTTGCCTCCTCCTGTGACCACGTTAAAATTACAACTAAATTATAGAACAGTCAAATAGGGGAACCATCTGAAGTCTGGCTGAAAGGAAGTTTTATAACTAAGAATATAAAGAAGAAGCCACATTGAGACTGGTAGGAGGGAGATGTGGAATGGGCCAGCCCCACACCTCCCTGTGGCAACTAAGAATCAGGAGGGATATCTCAGCTGCAGAGGTTCCTCACCAGAGGAGCAGGGGACCCCAGCCCCACATCAGGCTCTTCAGCCTGGAGTACTGGTGATGGGAAGAGGAGCTCCCACAATATCTGGCTGTAAAACGCAGTGGGGATTCTGACCATCCAGGAGGGATGGAAGGCTGCAGGAAACCCACATGTCCTCTTCACGGGCCCTCACACAAACCCACTCATTCACAGACACTCACCCTGGGCTCCAGCAGAATGACAGTGACTCAGAGGGTTTTGGAGGCATAGTGGGAGGGACTCAGTTGTGTGGCTTTGAAACAAGGACTGGAGAGAGAGTTGTCATTTTCTCTGTGTGGGTTTCTGCCCTTGTGCCGGCAGGCAGATGCCATCTTTCCTGTGTTGAGCCCTCCCCCAGCATGGCCAAATCTGAATCTGATTGGCCTATTGAGCTCCCTTTCGTATATCCATTCATATACCTGAGCATTCTGAGAATTTAATGTGAATTACATACAACATGGTTGTTTATTCTTCAATAGGGGTAAAACAAAGAAATCATAATCCCTATCCCAGGAATCCGAAGGCTGACTACATGATCCAAGCACAAGTCTCTCATTTTCAATGGATATTTTCAAAAGTCTGAATTTTCCATTTCTTGCTCTGGCAAAGATCTTTAACATCTGCTCTTGCTTGGGTGCTGGTCTGGTGGGACATGGCAGCAGCTGTGGGCTCCAGCACAGTGCTGAGTGCACCGAGTGGCTCCAGCCAGCGACTTCAGCTCCATCCTCATTCTTTGTCCCTCTCATTTACCCATGACATTCTCTAACCCTTTCTCCCAGCTTTGTGCCATTTCTAGTGATGCCAATAAATGTGAACATATTTTGTATTTTTCTGTTGTTTTACAATTCTTGTGTATTAGCTATGATTTTGGTCTGTAATTTTTAGGGAAATACATATATATATATATATATATATATATAATGTATATATTATATATGTGCATGTATTATATATATATATATATCATATATGTTACAAATTAAATGTGGATTTGAACCCCATACTTTTAAACTCTAACGTTCTCTCTCTCTCTCTCTCTCTCTCTCTCTCTCTCTCTCCCTGGCTGTCTCTCTCCCTGGCTCTCTCTCTGTTAAGGGGAAGGGTGGTAGACTACTACCTCTCTTTAGGGTGGTGCAAACATTCAACTGTATGAAAAATGGGAGAAGATCCTGGTCCTTAGTCCATCATATTGGTTGTCACTAATATACTTCTTATTAAGTGATACTGCTGGGAAGAGCTGCTTCACTGCCATTATTCAGGCACTGTTGCTCCAGAAGGACTCAGGTGCCTTCACTCCGGTTTCCTGTACTGACAGTCTTTGTTGTAGAAACTCTTTTCTCTGTGAAGTGTCAGGACTCTGAGGCCGGGAGTCCACAGATGCCCAAAAGCCTTCTGTCCTCCCTAGCCTCTGGGAGCCAGAGTTTGTGAATGTGAACCAGCTAAGAAAACCATAAAGTCCTCCTGTGTCTTCACTAGCCTCCCAGAAGCTATTCTTTCTTCTTCAAACTGAGCACAATCTCTATCCCCTCTCGCCACTGTGATTACCCATCTCAGTAGCTGCAGGCGCTTAGAGTCTCCAGCAAAAACCTAAAAAGGGATTGGCTGTTGGTGCCAGACAACTGCTCTTTCTGCCTCGGAAACCCGAAGCTGTTCACAAACCTTTGAAGTAAAGGGAATCAGAGGACAGTGCTGGAAGTTCGTGTTTCCAAGGGTCATCGTAACTGTAATGAGATGACAGCTGCATTTCTTCTGAGAGTCTCATATAGGAGTGGGAATAAGATATTATCTCAATAAATTATCCTGCAACGTTGTTCCTCATGTATATTTCAAAAGGGTGTCAATTTAAAACTCTGGCATAGGAATAGGGAATGCGTGACTTTTGCAGCAACTGCTTTCTCCCTCACCCATAGAAGATACAGTTAAGTAATCATTTCTATCAGTGGTTTACACTTGCTTGTTAATTCTCAGCAGAAGGGATAAGAAAGACACTATTCACAGATTTGAATGGGAAATTGAGATTAGAATATGCCTACCCTAAAGATTGTACACTGTGGAAAGTTCTGAACTTTGGTGATGTTGCCTTTGGTGAGGTGGAGTGGAAAGATGAAAGTTAGGGGGCAAGGAGAGTGGAGATGATTGAAGTTGTGTTTCAGAGAGGTCATATGGAGCACACACTGCAGGCGAGCCCACCAGGAACCTAGGATTTGCTCTGCAGCCTTTGTTCTGAGCACCTGTACTATTGTGAATCCATCCAGGCACAGTCGGTCTTGGGAGTCAGATATTTTCTAAAGAAAATTCCTCTAGTGGGGCAGGAGGAATTCTTTCTTCCTGGGGAGGGTCATCTGTTTTGTTCTTAGGCCTTCAATGGATTGGATGAGCCCTGCCTACCCACACTAGGGAGGGCAATCAGACTACCGATTTATCACCCCAAAACACTCTCACAGGAACACTCAGGATAATGTTTGACCAAAATATCTGGACACCTTGTGGCCCAGTCAATTTGACTCATAAATGTTCCATCACACCTGGAAGCTCTTTTTCCTGAAAGGGCTGAACTGAAGACTATGTTTGTTTATTTGTTTATTTATTGATTTATTTATAGTTTCCCTGAAATAATTTTAGTAGACTATCCAGATCACTAGCATTACAATGACAAATGCTATTTCAGTGTTAACTTATCCAAACAACTAATATCCATTTAATATAAGCATACTGTATTTAATTTTAGCTCAGAAGATAACATTATCTAAATTTGACCTGTAATTCCAAGAGGGCAGCCTATTCGAAGCCTAAAAACACCATTGCATTAATCATATGTTTGCAACTTATTTACTTTAAGTTCCCATGTACATCTAACATATGTTATTTAATGTGTATCAGCCATCAACAGGCACACTTACATACACATGTAAACTAATGAATTTTAAAGTAAAATTCCCCATAGACTTTTCCTTGTATCTATCACTTCCCTTCTCCCCAATCTGAATGGTGTTTGAAAACTAACTTTAGATATTCAGTAAGCATTCTTAAGATTTTTGGCTCCCCCCTCTCCCAACTTTATTTTCTAATGTAAAAGACAAGCAGCTGAGAGAAAGCAGAACTAAATTTGGTTGGCCTTGATACAAATCGCAACTATTTATATTCCACAGCTACCAAATTTACCTTTAAAAAAAATTGTAACAACTTTAGCCGCAATCTAAATTTTATCATATCAGCAAACCTTATAAACTCTGAAATCAAAACTAATTATACTAAGAGTTAGATCTAGTTTAGTGAGCATGCGATTTTATAAAATAACAAAATCACAGGATAATCCTCACTTTTTCCAATTCATTTCTGGAAAATGCATTATAAACACATTGCATTTTCCCACAGGAACCTAAAATTGCAGTTGCATTCCTGTTCAGTTACTCACCATCAAATAAGTCGTGGTTGTGACTAGCAACGTATTATAAAAGCAAAGATAAAATGATAAACCTACAATAAACTTAATAATAAAATTATTTTATAAATTCTATAGGATTAGAAAAATGGCTTCTCTATATTTTTTGAGATTGTGCTCAAAACATTCTACTCAACGTTAACATGTTGACAAGTGATTTAAAATGTTTAAAAAATAAAAACTATAGTGGTCAAAGAAAGCATGGATACTGGACCTATTAAGCGTCAGTTCTTAATGTTCCTTGCAGTTCAAATTTGAGTTTGAAGACACAACCTCATACTGTGAGAAGTTTAACTAGCATTACAATTACAAATGTTATTTCAGAGTGTTACTTACTGGATAACGAATCTTGTCCAAGATTACACAGCAAGCAGAGTAAGACTCTGGACTAAATAAAACCCAGTCCTGTTGAATTTAGTTAATGTGCTTTCTGTGTCAGGGAAGGAACTTTTGGAAATGAACTTTAAAAAAATGGATAGTGGGGCTGCCAGTTAGCTCAGTTGGTTAAAGTGCAGTGATCTTAGCAACAAGGTTGCCGGTTCGATCTCTACATGGGCCATTGTGAGCTGTGCCCTCCACAACTAGATTGAAACAACTACTTGACTTGGAGCTGATGGGTCCTAGAAAAACATAATTACATAAATTAAAAAAAAAAAAAAGGTTAAGACTTGGGAAGAGAGAGGGCATTCTGGGCTAAAGGAATACTATGTGCATTGTCTCAAGTACCCACAACCAGTGAAACCAGGCCTTTCCTAAAATGTGAGGGGGAAAGTGAACTCGGACCTCTGAGCAAGGGAACCAACCACACATTCGCTTTCCACAGGCGCCATCATGAAGGCACATAAGAAGCAGGTTAGGGTGACTAATTATAACCTCTGCTCAGGATTCCTGCCCTGTGGCCTTTTGAATTAATGTTTTCAAACTTTTTTGTTTAATAGCTGTTACATTCTACATACTATGCAGAATATAAATGTAAAGACATGTTTTCAGACATCCAGCAATGGAAAAAAGTTAAAAAGTAAAGTTAATCTACATTTGACTTAGATAGAGTGAAGATGCTAACTACAACAGTTAACAAAGTTGTTTAACAGTAATGTTGATTGCCTTCTTAGAATTTAGCTGGGCTTGGGGACTGATTTGAATGAGCCAAGCAGCTTAAAAACTGCTCAGGGAAGTTTCACTGATGACTTATTTCTGATCAATTTCCATACAGCAAGCAAAAACATTTTAAATTATGCTGTTAACCTTACTATATGCTCAATATTATGTTTGTCCTTTTAAAATTTAGGCACTGCAGTATTTAAATATTTGAAAGCATCATTAAGCACTTCAGTCATGATGGGATGAGAGAGGTCCCTTCTTACTCATTTTCTTTTTGTTCTGTCTACCTTCAAGGAGGATTTATTCAAGGAGAGACAGGCATTCATATTTGAAATGTTGAGCAACACAGGATTTTCTTTAGCGTTAGTTGGAGATCTGCCTCCTTCTTTTCCTTCCCTTCCAAGCCTGGAGAAGAATTACTAAAACAATCTTCTATGGGAACTCTAGACTAAGTACATAAAGGTGATGAGAAATGAAGTTCAGGTGTCAATTAGACAGACTTGAATGAGCAAAGATACTTATTGTATTTGACAAAAAAAAAAAAAAAAAAAAATTCTGTCTGATACTATTTCCCAGTTAACAACTAAAATTATTCAGATTTTCCACTATATACCTCAAATACCCTCTATTTCTAACAAGATTATTTTTTAAAAAAAAATTAACAGGCTTTTCTACTGTAATACACCATACTTCATAATTACTGAATTTGTATTACTGTTTGCTCATGTGTTAGTTATACATAAACATAGATATATAGTAATTAATTATCTTAGATAAATGACCAATTTGTTTTTTCTGATATTTGAGAAACATTTATTGTCTCTGATGCAGATCTTAGGTTTGCATATGAATTAATCACGTCATTTCCTATATTTTATACATAATACAGAAATGTCCTCATTAGCCTATCTTTTCTCCATCTGATACTAATATAACATAGTGATTTGAATCATGGCTTTGCCACTTGCTAGCTCTGTGATATTAGGCCAGTTACTTAACCCCTATGTGCCTCAATTTCTTTAGTTGACAATGGGAATATAATCATAACAGTTCCTCATAAAATTATTATAAGATCAAATACGATCACATTATAAAACATCTAAATAGTACCAGGCACCTAGTAAATGCCATATGCATACTTGTTAAATAAATAAAATGACTCCCCCCACCCAAATGTATGTGCAAATATCTATCTAACTCCAGACTTCTATTCAACTAATAGGCTAATTTGTCATCTTTTCCTTGTCTTCATTTCTCTTCTCCTCCCTGTTCTCCTATTAGGCTTCAGAGGGTGAACAAAATAAGAAATTATCTGAAAAGACTGGCCCGTGTGTCACCTCTACAAACCTGAAATTATAGATCAGTTAGCATACTTTTGGAAGCAAGTAACAGAAAGTTCAATTCAATCCCATTGGTTTAAATTGGCTCACAAAGGAAAGTGTTCAGGACTGGCTTAACTCAGTGAGTATAGCTCCTTTTGTTTGCAGCTTCCTTGGCTTTGTTCCTTTTAGTACGATGGGCCTTTCTTAGGCTGATTTAGTATGATGGGCTGACTTGCCTCATGGTGGCAAAATGCTTTTTAGAGGGTTTAGGGTCCATATTATGGGGCATATAGAAGATGAAAGGGAGTTTATTTTGCTTTTGCTTCATGACTTACTGGCCCATATTAGGTTACAATTGATTTCTGAACCAATTTTTATTTTTTAAAGATTTTATTGGGGAAGAACTTTATTGGGGAACAGTGTGTACTTCCAGGATTTTTCCAAGTCAAGTTGTCCTTTCAGTCTTAGCTGTGGAGGGCACAGCTGAGCTCCAGGTCCAGTTGCCGTTGTTAGTTGCAGGGGGCACAGCCCACGATCCCTTGTGGGAGTGGAACCAGCAATCTTGTGGTTGAGAGCCCGCGCTCCAACCAACTGAGCCATCTGGCCACCCGGGAGCTGAGCAGCAGCTCATTGACTTCATTCTAGTTGCAGAGGGCACAGCTTGCTGACCCATGTGGGAATCGAACCGGCCGCGCCCCGATACCCAGAGCTCGTGCTCTAACCAATGGAGCTACCTGCCCGCCCCTCTGGACCAATTTTTGAGGCTAGGAGACCACCATGAACTAATTAGGTTAACTGAACCAATTTCTCTAATATGGGGGATGGCATTACTCTTAGATAATGAGGCCCAATTCGAGTACTAGCTGTCAATTTCCTTTTAAAAACATTATTGATAATGGTGGGGGGAGTCAATGGCTGAACAAGAGTGGGGTTGTGTTAGAAAAGAGGAAGTAGGAATTGATACTGTACCAACAAGTATTAATGTCTACCACCTAAGTTATGTTCTCTACACGAAGAGATTAGACTGCATCAATGTCAGTAACAGATGTCTGAATAAGGAAACAGTTGTGGCTGCTGTACCTTCAAATTCCGTACAGTGCTCTTTTAATTTATATACGTCATTTTTAGGGTTGGTTTGGTTATTAAGACCAGGCATAATCAAGGCAACATAATCAACCCTGTCTGTCCATGGTACTGACTCTGGCACCAGGGCTGCACAAATCTAACTGTAATTTCTGGGCTCAATTTTTCAAAAAATTTAATCATAGTATTAAATATTTTTCTTTTCATTTTGAAATCATTTTTAACTTGTCGAAAATTTGCAAGGATGGTACAATGAACTTTTTTCCTTTGAGCCATTTGAAAGTAAGTTACTGACATGATGCCTGTTACACTCCAAAACTTAATGTGTAATTCTAAAATCAAGGACATGCTCCAACCTAAACATCATATAATCATAAAAATTGTGAAATTCACATCGTTACGTTGCTTCTAGCTAGTTTCTGACCTTATTCATGTTTTGGTAGTTGTCCTAAAAGTATGCTTTATAGCAAAAAGATCCAAGCCAGGATCACGTGTTGTGTTTCGTTTCTCTTTAATCTCCTTCAGTCTCGAATCATCCTTGACTCATGATTTTTACAAGCCAGTTATTTGGGTATGTCTGATGTTTCCTCACAATTAGATTCAGATTATGTCTATGTGGCAGGAATATCACAGAAACACAGAGGTAACTGTGTGTTCTTTTTATTTCATCTTATCAGGTAGTCTATGATTTTTAAATTGTTCCATTATTGGTGATGTTCACTTTGAATCCTTGATTGAGGTAGTGTCTCTCAGGTTTCTCCACTGTAAAGTTACTCCATGCTCTTTGTGATTAATAAGTGCTTGGGGAAAGTTTCTGTGCAGAGGTAGATTGGACTTCAGGACTAGCTTAATGCAATTCTTTTTGCAATTTCTTTCATTCTTTTAATATGTAAATACATAACTATTTCATTCATGTCAAATTTTCACCCATCACTTTTAGTATCCATTGATGTATTTTGGCTGAGTTGTGTTATTATGATAAAGGTTGACAAGTGCTTGATTTTAAGCATTCCTTCTATATTTACAATTGCCATTCTAGTGTTATTATTTTAATTAATTAATTAATATTGATATGGACTCACAAATTACTATTTTATAAAATAGGCTGTAATTTTGTTATTATTTATTTTGATGTTCACATTGTTCTTGACATGGTCAGTGGAAGTTCCTTCATACTGGCTTCCAAGTCAGTTTGACACATCTTTCATTCATTGAGTACTTTATTATTTTCTCACACAAAAAGATGTTCCAGATTCATCTTGTACTATTCTAACTTCAGCTCCAGAATCTGACATTTCTCTAACAGGCCCTGCTTCTTTTAATGGAAAATGATATCTAGAAACCAAGATTTAGGTGTTAGAAATGCTCCTTGTTTTTGGGGTGTCACTGTTCTCTGGATCTGTCAGTAGTCAGAGATACAAAAAGTTTCTCAGTTCAAACCAGTATTTCAATATTCTGTTTCTCAATTCAGTATAACAAAATCTAACTTTAAATTTCTTAGAGGGGTAATTCTCTTAATCATGTAGAGGATATTGGGTAACACACACAAATGCTTCCATGAAATGTCCATCTGTATTAGTTTCTAATGGCTGATGTAAGACATTCCCAGAAACTTGATGGTTTAAAGTAATACAAATGTATTCTCTTACAGTTATGAAGGCCAGAAGTTTGAAATCAGTTTCATAGGTCTAAAGTCAAGATGTCAGCAGGACTGATTCCTTGTGAAAGTTGTGGGGAAGAATTTTTTCCATTCTCTAGAGGTCACCTGTATTCTTTGGCCTGTGGCCCTTTCCTCCATCTTCAAAGCTCATCCCTCTAATCTCTGTTTTTCTCTTCCAGTCTCTGCAACTATCTTTCTCGCTCTCTCTCTGACTCTGACTCCTGATTCTCTCTTATTAGGACCCTTGTCCTTACTTTGAGACTACCCTGAGAGTCACTTCATCTAAATATTCTTAATCACATCTACAAATTTCCTTTACCATGTGAGGTGACATAGTCACAAGTTACAGGGATTAGAATATGAACTAATATTTGGAGTCACTACCACACCAACACTCAGCTAATCTGTTTCAATTTTCTAACTATTTGTGGAATAAATTTCACTTTTGAATTGTATTAATCAGGACACTTTCATTTGCAAGTGTTAAGAAAAAAACAAGAACTCAATTTGGCTTAGGCAAAAAAAAAAAAAAAAAAAAAGTTTTTCTTTTAAATTAGCTCCCATAAATGAAAGTCACAGGGCTATGTTCTACAGGCCCTGTTGGATTTTAGGGGTCAAAGATAATGACAGGAATTTTTTTCTCCATCCTTCAACCCTGCTTTCTTTTGTGTTTATCCTTAATCTGGCTCTTATCTTCCTATTGGCAAGATAGCCTCTAGTAGCTCTAGGGTTTATTTTTCTATTTTGGAACCCTAAGACATAGACAGATTTTTTTCCCCCCTGTAGTGTCAATAAAATATAGTTAGTGAGTTTCATTGACCCAACTTTAATAGGACTCTGTAAATCAAAATATGTGTTGTTCTTACTGAAACTGCAAATTTTATATATCTTTAATTCATTTATCATTTAATATAGTATTAGTTTAGTTATTCATCGAAGGTTCTCTTCAACTTTCTTTCTCTCTATTCCTTTCCTTCTTTTTTTTTTACTTTTTTTTTAATACTTCTCATTTCAAAAAGAATCAGACAGTATATCTGCGATTTTTACTGCTTTTTGTTTCTCTTTTAGCATTTTTAACTTGTTTTTGGAGACAAAAATAATTTAGCAAGAAAATATAATCTTAAAGCTTATTGTAGTTGATAATTTAACTATTTAATAATTATTCATTAATCATTTTACTAATTTAATTGTTAATTATTAAATTTAGTAGGTTTGTTTTATTAAAGTAATTTTTGTGATGATGAATTTAAGTAAATTGTTTAAAAAAAAGTATTTTTCCTATCATGTGTTAGTGAACCCTAAGGTGAGAGTATAATGCATGGTTGTTAAAGACCTTTAGACATTTAAAAATATATGAAAAATATATTGACATTAAAGAGGTCAATAACTTCATATGCTATTAGTAGTTTCTTTTTTTTAAATTAGGTTTTATGTTGCTACATTCTTTTGTTTCTATCATTGAAATATTTATGAAGTGTAAATAGTTTTGGGCCACCTGCTGATTTGAATAGATAGGTATGGTGGTATCTTTATTGGTAGCTCATTTTCAGAATTTTCTAACATCAAGTATCCTATTTATTTTCAGGAATAAGCACCTGTTATTTTCATACAAAACCAAGCTTACTTGAATAATAAAATACACATTTTTAAATTCAACTGTTTATAAAGCAAGCTTTCTATTTTTTTTTAAATTACAAAACTCATATTGTGCTTTTATTTGGAAGCAGACCTTATAAATATTTTAATGCCTCTTTAATTAAAATTTATACTCCTTTGGGGGAGAGAGAAAAAGAGAGTTTGGAGGAATTTAATCAATACTTTTGGACTCATTGATATTCACATAATAAAGCTGAAGATTGTTACTTAACAATGCCTTTTTAATTAAAGAATCCTAATAAGAACTTGCCTTTTTTCATATTGTGGATATCCAACTGATATGTGCCAAATGCTTGACGCATTGTAGCCTATAGTTGCTATTATATTTTGCATAATAAAAATAATTCTTTTGGTTTAGTGTGGAATCATGTTGAAATAGTGTGACACAAAGGGAGTGCAACACGAAGCAACTTAATTTTCGTCTCCTATTATTCTTTAAAACCTTTGCTATGGTGCCAATTCTCCTCTTGCCTTATGGATAGACTTAGGGCTAGTTTCATGACTTTTTAGGTTACTTTTAGGTCCTTCCAATCTCTCAGATAATCTTAGGTCATTTGAATATTTATTATCATGAAATAGAATTTTCAAGTTTAGTTGAAGTTAAAGACTCTTCCTTTCCTTAGATGCGGCCGCCAGCCGAGGAAGTAGGATCCTTGTGAGCTTCTTTATTTCTCTCGAGTGCTTCTCTTCCTTTCACACTTTGAAGGCTGCCTCTCGTTCCTCCTCTAGAGTTGAAAGAGGTGTGGGGAAGACAGATATAGTTATTGACACTACTTGTCTGGCACTGATTTGGGTTGGTTTCCTCTGGCCATGGCAGATAATGAAGGCCAACATTTACTAGTAAAAGTGATATTGTGTGCTTTTTGGAGAACACCAAACCTCCCCTCTTCCATTGTTGGAGATCTTGCATCTCCATTTCCTCAATGTGGGTGAATATATTTTCTGGCTGACTGTTTATATCACCCCCTTTAGCTCTTAGGAATCTAGAAAGGTTTGCTCCCTGCTCGGTTATCTCCTGTGGGAAAGCAATCTTCTTGATCAGGACAACACCTAGGCCAACTGTCTTTTATGTCAGGAATATACTGAGTTTGATGGAACAATCTTTCTTGACTCTCTGCCTTTAGAGAAATAAGCCAGCCATCGTCAGTTGCCAGTCAGAGATACTAGGTGTGCATCTGATATCAGGCAGCTATGATCCCCAAACATCAGAGGAAATATGTCAAGTGTTCTGATGAGGCCATTAATGACTTTGGGGTGGGGTTAGTGCCTGCATGGTGGTCCAGAGCAGCCTTCCTTCTCCTAATGTCTTCTAATCATCACCTTCCCTGTTTAATCTCTCTCTCATTTCCTGCAGCTGACAGAGTAGCTAAGGGGTCTGTGTGGCCCCACAGAGGCTGAGCAAAACACCTTATTTACAAAGCCTGCTGAGGTGGTCTTGAACTTCCCTTTGGGCCACTTATTTGACAGCTGAGGTATGATGTGGGAAAATCCAAGTTATGATAGATTTTTTTCTGCTAAATTTTCTAACTATTAAATTTTTGTTGCTCCAGTTCTTTCGTTTATAGTATTCTTCCTGTCTCGTGGTGAGATTATGAACATTATAGTAAAGTGCCTGGACCTAGTGTGGTGAATGTGGTAATTATCTGACATACCTTCCTTTATTTTTCTGTGAGGCACCTATTATACAAGTGTTATTAGCTGAAGCTTGTTAATAGAAAAGCAGAAGCTAAAATGAACACTATTTTGGATTACACTTAGAATTTGATTCCCAGAGCATTTACCTTCCAAAGTAACTACAAAAGATCTGTAAGAGGAGAAAGACTAGCTTCACCCTCCTTGAGTAAATGTGTTTTATATCAAGTAGTCTGCTCAAGTTTCAAGGCATTTGCAAAATAAGTGCTTGATCAAGTTCATTCAGCTCAACATTTAGCCATTATTGGTACTGCAGATACATTCTTCAATAGTTCGTAAATAATAACAGTTGGTTTATAAATATTATGCAAATCATAAAATGCACACTTGTTATCAATATTTTGTAATGAACTACTAAGAAGCTGAAAAGAAATACTGTCATTTTAACAACTACTTGAGTAAAAATGGCAGATAATGAATATTATAGACATACAAGTACTAAATACATTTGATTCCAAGATCAAGATAATAGCTTTAAAAAAATACACAGTTTAGTATGCTGTAACCTTTGTACACTATGTTTAGAATTTATTTTGTATCAAGCATTTATGTGTGCATGCCTTTTAAGCCACTAATTCTACCTGTAGAAATTTATCCTTAAAAAATAGTCAGATAAGGGTGATGTATGTGTTTGTGTGTGTGTGAATTATTGCTTTTTTTTTTGTATAAAAAAATTGGAAATACTTAAATGTTCATTGGTAGAGATTAGTTAAATAAATCAGGATAATCTATATAATAAATACTGTACAACCACTAGTAATTGATGTACGAGTGTGCATGTGTATATCTTTATTTATCCATACTTAAACAACTTCCCAAAATATTGTTGATTGGGGAAATCTACAAACTGATGTTTATAGTATTATTCCATTATTGTAAATAAAGAATATAAAATTTTTTATAAGCCTAGAAAATTCTGGAAAGATATACACTTAAATTTTTGTAGTGGTTGTTTCTGAGGCAGGATTCATATGCAGTATATATATTTTATATACAAAATACATGTTATATTTTTTAATTGAGACTGGCATTATGCTAAGAACTGGGGATACAATAGAGAAAAAGATAAAATTGTTGCCCTCATGCAGTTTACATTCTAGGTAGTAAATGAATAAATTAAATAAAATTACAGACTGGGACAAAAAGATATTTTATATAGGCAAAAGCTATATTTCCTAAATTTTGATATGTTATATTTTAATTTTCATTATTTCAAAATACTTTATTACTTTCTTTTTGCTATATTCTTTGACTCATGGGTTATTTAGAACTGTGCTATTTAGTTTCCAAATAATTGGGGATTTTCCAGATATATTTCTGCTGTTGAATTCCATTGTAGTCATGGAACATACTTTGTATAAGTTAATTCTAAGCTTTAGAAAATGACAAGTAGTAGATGGGAATTAATCCTATTGACTCAGCCAACTTTCTCCTTAAAACCTTCCCTAACCATTCTAGCCATCTTGCCAGCCTGTTTTCCTCTCTAAAATTATCAACCAACATTTATTCTTTTTTTAAAAAAGAAAACAAACAAAAAACACTTGTTATTTTATTTTCCAAGTGGGTAAACACTCAACCCATGCTATTTTTTAATACCCTGACTAGTCCATCTTTCCCCCACTGATTTGAATGCTACTTAATAAATAATCTTCCCAGTGTACACTTATCCCAGTAATGACTGTTCTTTTGGGGGAAGGACTGGGAGAACCATCATGGTATATAATGAAGCAACTTTTTCTCAGAGGCTTGGCTATCTTTTCAACCAATGGGTTCCAATTCTGGACCCGAAAAATCAGCTCAGGTCTGGAAGCTGAGCAAAGGATTGTAACTTTTTATTGGAACAATCACCTTCAGTGTAATGTCCTTTTCCTCTATTCTATGCCTCCCAAATTATAGATGTTAAAACAACATCTTGGTTGGCTGACTGTCAATTTTGCTTGTTGGGACACCATTCTCTATTAACTGTCTCAATTCTTTACAGGTTCACTGGCCTTGGTGGCCCCTCTGACCTTGCTGATCCTCATAGTAATTTCAGCCTCCTGGCTCTAGCAGTTGAGCATCACACGACCTTAGTTTAGTTCCTGCAGGATCCCATCATCCCCTGAGATATTAATGAGCCGAGTTCTGTGAGTGCCTTTCCTAGCACCATAGCTGGTCCACCGAGGACAGCTGCACGAAACTTTTTAGTGGTGCTGGCACCTCTCTCAACAACACATCCCTGATGACCTTGGTGAGTGGAGTATACTCTGGGCTCTCCCTTGAAACATAATTCTGTGGTAATTTTTCTAGGCTCACATATTAGTCCACTTCTTTCAGTCTCTCTATTCTTTTCTCTATGTTCTACAAGGACAAATCACGCGTTTCCACTTTGTTGACAGTGGACAAACTTTTTATCCAGGCCTCCTAAGAACCATCACAGAAGTTAGCTGGCTATTTCCTGGAAACATTGCTAAGGTGCTAAATACTGTGTCCCAAGAAAATGTCCCCAAATCAATAAATTCTTGCCTTTTCAATCTGAAATTCTTCCCTTGCTCACTCAAGTACCCTCAAAAGCAACTCTTTAGGTATAATGTCTCTTTCCTTTCTTACTGTATCCATTATGTTCCAGTCAGGCTCTGCTGAACTTTACCCATGGTAGTTATCAGCCTGGTAGATCAAATAGAAAGTTCATAAGGTGAACATGTAATGCTTTGTGAGGGAGAGGCCTTTGCAGCATCTTCTAGCAAAGCGGAAGTGATAGGTCTTCTTAAGGAAGTGTGGGCCATTTGTGTAAATCCATAGGTTTCAGGGGTTGCAGAGTCAATATCCTAAGGGGCATCCATTCTGATGGCCCTATCTCCTGTTTAAGAGAACCCGATTTCTTCACCAGGGGCCTGACTTTTACATAAAACACCTGCCTTGACTGAGTATTCAGATGTCTCTGGGACTCTGAGATTAACCGTTAGGTTGTTACATTACTGCAAAGCCGTGTCTGCCTTTTTTTCTGAGATAAGGACATTTACAGGTTATTAACGAGGACAAAGTACCTTCCCATTTAACCATTACTGGCGTGTTAACAGCCCTCAGTTTTCTCATTATCCTTTTGTAATGTGTCAAAACAATTTAGGAATGACTAGGATTATTTTTCAAATGCCCATCATTGCACACGGCACAGCATTCTCCCCTGGGACATTTTTCCAGGTTGCTACTGTTGGACTTTAACATTTGTGCTGCCACTTTGTGCCAAGGACAATTTGTGTTCTCCTATTAACCAGGAGGGCATCTGTTCAACTACCAGGTAGTAGGTAACCAGGTCAAATCTAGATCTTCCTGCCTTGTTACTCTTGGTACAGCCAGGGTGAGTTTGGATTACCCAAGAATCAGATGCCAAGAGAAGGTTAAATGTAGAAAAAATAATTAGTTAAGGAAATACCTGGCCTCCAGCATGGCCTCAACACACATGTGATGGTTTCAGAGTGCAGCTGCTGGAGCCCTCAGTGAACTAAGGAAGTTACACTCCCTGTAGTCTGAGATCTCACAGGCACATTCTTATGGCTACCACATGTGCCAAATGCTAGAAGAAATGAGTTCTGGCTATGTTTTTATTTAAAAAGCTATACAGGTGATACTAATACATACAGAGGTGTCAAAAAATGTATACACATTTTAAGAAAGGAAAAATCTGTCTTAAAGTTATGCTGATGGTAACCACTTTGAGCACCTCTTGTAATTGCAGAAGTCAAACATGACTTGTATTCATCTTTTGTTATCGGCATATATTGAGTATTACAATTTTAATACAGGTTTTTCTTTTCTTAAACTGTGTATACATTTTTTTGGCACCCTCTATATGTCTAATTTAGAAACAATGGTGAAGGATGAAATGAAAAAAAATGTTCAAATATAGGAAAAAAAATAATCTTAGATGACATCAGTATTTTAGGAGTGGTAAATTAGGAGTCATGTGGAAAAAACAAAAAAGTGGCCAGAAAAGTCAGATTAAAACCAGAATTACAAACAACAGACAAACAAACAAAAACTGGGGAAAACAAGAGTGCAGACAGACAATTCCAAAAACAATTTCAGATCTGTTTTATGGAGAGTGCCTGCACAGGGAAATCTTAAAAAAAAAAAAGAAAAGACAAGAAAAGAAAAGAAAACACCCACATAACCTCCAAAACAACCACCAAACCAAACCAAACAAAACCACAACCCAGAGTAAAATGACATCCAAATATTTCTCTTTCTCTTCTACTCTACACCACCACAGCAATCTACTCTAAACCACCATCGTCTTTTAGTTGATTATTCCAATAGCCTCCTACGTGGCCTGTCCACACAATCTACCCCATCAATGTTTTCTCCTGACTATAGCCAAGTGGTCTTTTAAAAACAAATTAGATCATACCTTTTCTCAGTTTTCATTCTTTCTTCTTCGGATAAAGTATAGAGTCTGAAAAATGGCCTGCATGACCGAGTTTCTACCCATCTTTCCAGCTCATCTTCTTTGCTTCCACTCACTATAGCAATCCTTTAGTTCTGTGAACCACTTCCCTTGTGCCTTGGAGTCTTTACATAAATTGTGGTTTTTGTCTTGAAAGCTTTCTGTTCCTCTTCCATCCCATCCATCCCCAACACAAAAGTCAAGGAAGGGAAGAATGTCAAGAGGATGATAATTAGCTTTGTCAGAAGCATCTCAGAAGTCCAGTAATTCAAAACTGAGAAATTCCCATTGGGATTATTGATAAAAATGTCACTGCTTAAATCAGTGATAATCATTTCAGTGGCATGGAAGAAGTAGAAGGCACGGTGGAATGGGTTGAAGAATAAATAGGAGATCTGAAAGTGGAGACAATTACTACGCATAGACTCTCTTTGAGAAGTCTCAGAAGAGGATAGAACACTGTCTCTCTAAATAGGACACAGGGTAAATTGGTTTATTTTTTTGAGATTTGACCCTATGTCAATTTTTTTTTTTGTAAGTTGGGGAGGATTATGACTGCATCCCCTGTCCCCTGCAGGGGAAAATCATATCTACAAATGCATGATTCTAGTGAAGAACAACGTACAAATAGGCCAAGAAGTCAGATTTTCACTTCAGTCATAGAACAACATTCATGTAAACATACACATACTCATACATACACGTACACATGTGCATACACCATCTTTCCAACACGTTTTTACCACTGCTTGTTCAGAATGAAGAGGGGAATAACTTCAGATTTGATGCATCTCAAGAAGCTTGATTTTAAAGGTTTTTTTATGTGGCCAGGAAACTTGATTAGACATAACTATTTGACTCAGATCATATCGATCCATTGACATCTTGGGAAGTTAACACCTGCATAGGTTATTATTGAGATGGGATTCCTTTAATTAAAAAATACCCACTAGTTCAGTTCAGCAGAACCATTTTGTGCAGTTGATAAACAACAGAAGGGAGAGGAAATGACAGTTTTTAATATTTGACTCTTTTTTTATTTATTTTTTTAATTTGTTTTGCTTTTTGAAGTGAAAACCTGAATGGCCAGCTGACATTCTACAGTCCCACTTTCATGCTGTAACTTGTTGTGTATCCACTTTTATCACTAGGGTCTTCAGAAAACATGTGGCAATCAAAACAGTGCCCCTCTGCTTTGCCTCATTCCCCTTCCTAACTGAATCGTCAGCTTATGTTTACTGGTGGTGGAATGTACTTGTTAATCTCTGCAAATGAAACAATTATATATTCCAAGTTTGTTTTGCAACATCTTTACACTTTTCTCTTTTATACTTTTAAAAACAAGAGTTATTACTAAAGTTACAATTATATTTTGATATACAGTGCCTCACATTATCTCACCTGATTATTGAGAATATGTTCAATGTGGTCTGAGGAAGTGCTGTTGACCTAAGTAATCAGAGGTCATAGAATTGGCAGCAAGAGTGGGCAAAATAAAGAATGATGGGTCAGAACTGAAAAGAAAGTGAGAGGAGGTCAATACATGAGAATTGAAGTCTAGAAATATTGAGGTTCAGGAAGGAAAAGCACAGCACAGAAATCCAGTAACATTGAAAAGAGACAAAAAAATTTATATAAACTGTGAATTGTGAAGAGCAGACTAAGCCAGAATTTTAAAATCTAGGGTCCTGTGGTCCCATAAGATCTATAAATGGGGATTCAAAGATTCCATAAACAACATGAGATTTTATGCAAAATTGTGTGTCTGCTGCTGTGTCATCATGTGTACTTATGCATTTTTCAGAGGACAAATTTTATTCCTTTTAGAAGAATTTCAGATAAGACTATAAACCAAAAAAAAGATTAAGGATCACCAGACCACATACTCTACAAAGCGCTTTCCAGTTCTTAAATTTCCAGATTGTAGATCTAATGAAATTGGGCTGCAGGAGACCACTATCTGATTCAAGGTCAGGCAGAGACTATAAAATTCTGGGGTCGATGAATTAAGTCCAATTTTTGGACTTGTTATGTTTTCTCATAATGTAGGGTTAAGAGCATGAGCTCTGGATCCACCTTGCATGGATTTGAATGACCATGGGGAAGTGACAGTCTCTCAATGCCTCAGTTTCCTCAATTATGCTAGCAATTTTATCCATTACACATGATTGCTATAATTATTACATGAGTTATCCCATGTCACATTCTTAGAACTGTGCCTGCCTGGCACATGTTCAGTGCTCAATAATGTTTGTCATAATAATTATTATTATTGCTTCTGGCCCATAGGTCCAAACTTCCTCCTAACAGCTCAAGTGCCTGGAACCAGGCTTGAATTAGGTCTTCCTACGTCCATAGCGGGACTGGGTCATTGTGGCCCAGAGCGGCAACTCTGCGGTCCTTTTCCCTTCTCTTGTTTGAGGAGATATCTTCCTAGAAGCCGAGGTATCTTTAGTAGTTATTTGTTCATCTCGCCCTGACTTGGTAAGAACAAGAAGAGAGGCTGTTGTTTACCTCTATACGTCTCCAATTTTATCTTTGTAAAATGAAAGGGTTGCACTACATGACTTATAAGGTCTCTTTCAGTCGTAATGTGAATTTATAAATAATAGAAGTAATGCACAGGTAAGTGATGTTAGTGGTGAAGTGGAGTGAAGGGTAACCATTCCAATTGCATTTTCAAGCTTTATACATTTGCTCTAGACATTTAGATAAACTTGGCTTCCAAGGCTTTATAGGTATATATTACATAGGAAAGAAATTTGTTTCTTGAAAAATGAGTAACGTCTTAGTAATTATTTATTAAAACTTTATTAAATGTTTAAGAAAAAGCATTATTCAAGGACAAATTTAATTTGCTTTAAAACTCATAGTAGTTAGTATTTTCATCCTATAGTGTTTTCACGTGTTATTTTTTCCAAAAAGTAAAGCAACTGTTGTGGAAAGGCAGAACTCAAATTGCTGAAAATGTGTTAGGACCAAGGAATAAAGTTTTAGGAAGGCAATGAAAGGATTCTAAGTAAAAAGGAATACTTCAGTTAAGTAGTTAACTTCACCTTCCATCTTGTCCGTAGTATCATGATTAAAAAAAAAAAAAAAAAGCCACAAAACTGCCAGCAGAGGTCCTCAGTTCCATAGTTTATGAATTCTATTTACTGAAAAATCTATCTCCCTGTGGTAGAACGGATTTCAAGGACTCATTGCTTACTTCAGATAATTCATCACAATGAATGGACTATGAGTTTAAACTATTAATGAAAAAGAATATACTTAAATTAAAAATACAATTAATATGTAAAACAGTGTATAATATGTAGGATTGCGTTTAAACTAAGGAGTAAAAAGTGCAAGTTACATGTTTTTAAATTGGTGGTTTTCAGAAAAATTCATCAAATAAAGGTGAAGAATGGTAAGGAAAAAACTAAACAATTATGTGTGCATCTCATTTTAAAAATCTTTTTAGTTTTTGTTTTTTCAGTTTGAACTATTGTTCTACTTCTGAGAGAAAAATAAAACAAAAGGATTCATGTAGGATTTTTTTTAGGTAAAAAATTCTGAATATTCTATGCTTTTTCATTAAAGATGAACTTGAAAGAGGAAATAAAGCAATCACAAATAGAAATAAGTAACAGGAGGTTATTGTTATCGGAAATAATTAGATATTGCCTTTTGAGTTACCATTCCTCCTCATCCCTATTTCTTTTTTGTCTTTGCACTGAGATATCCCTGTACATTGTCTTAAGAAAAAATAGTTCCTGTGTTTCCCCGAAAATAAGACCTTGCCGGACAATCAACTCTAATGCATCTTTTGGAGCAAAAATTAATATAAGGTCCGGTCTTATTTTACTATAAGACCCGGTCTACAATACAATACAATACAATACAATACAATACAATACAATACAATACAATACAATGTAATATAATACCAGGTCTTATATTAGTTTTGCTCCAAAAGATGCATTAGAGCTGATTGTCCAGCTGGATCTTATTTTTGGGGAAACGGCAATAAGGTGACTACTGGAGATATTTGGCCCTCTCTCTTGATAGAGCTTACTAGTTTCCTATAATTGTGTTAGGGTTAGTTGACAATATGTGCAAAATATCAAAATCCCACATTTGATCAGAAGAAGAAAATCAAATTTCAAGACAATGGCCAAGGCTCGGGCTCGCTGGGCTTCAGTGTCCTAACCTGATTTTCCTAATCAACTTCCTAATGCCGGAGGTATTCTGGAGGGCATGTCCTGGAGGGAAATGACCTGACATAGACCTAAATGCTAGGCAAGTTGAGTAGGTATTACCTCATGGCCAAGGAGCAATATAATGGAAGTCAGATAAAGAGGAAGGAAAGATCCTAAGGAATGAAATGATAAATAATCTCAGAGTATAGTCATATACCACATAATGAGGTTTCGGTCAACGTCGGACCACATATATGACAGTGGTCCCATAAGATTATAATGGAGCTGAATTTCCTGTAAGAAATGGAAGGATATGTGGTTCAGGAGGAATTTTTTTTTTTTCCTGATGGGAGCAATATCTGTGGGACTTGACAATCAATAGTCCTCAGTTTTACACACTCTCCATGCTATAAACACCCACTTCTAATGAATACCACAAAGTTCCTTAAGCTGACCACATACAGTAGCCTATACCACATTGCCATGACAACCCCTATGTTCTTTTATCTCTCCATCTTGATTTGTTATTTGTGCTGATCCTCAGGCCACCTTTCACTCGCTCCTTACAGTCTACTAGTATTACTGTGATCTACACCTTACCCAGCCAGTGGGCTGGACGCCATATTTCCAACAAGTCCAGCCCACATCCCTGTTCCCGGAGCAGCATTGACAGCTCTGATGTTCTATTTCTGACTGCATCAGAAGGAAGCAGGAGGAAGGTTTGTGGGACAGTGCTTATAAAGTCTACAGCAGTGTACGATTGTCTTAGGCCGTCACAGTCACTCACCACTCATGCACTGACTCACCCACAGCAACTTCAGTCTTGTAAGCTTTATTCATAGTAACTGCTCTATACAGGTGTACCATTATAAAAAAATCTTTTATACATTATAGCATTTTTATTATACCTTTTCTATGTTTCGATACACAACTACTTACCATTGTGTTACATGTGCCTATGGTATTCAGAACAGTGACTCGATGGACAGGTTTGTAGCCCAGGAGCAATAAGTTACACCATCTAGGTTTATGTAAGCGCACTCTAAGATGTTTGCATAACAACAAAATCACCTAATGATACGTTTCTCAGAACAAATTCTTGTTGTTAAGTGACACATGACTAGAAAAGACAAACACTTCTAAGTAACTGTCTTTTCATTCTTCTAGAGATTTTTTTCCTTACATTTAAAAGCTTTTGCCTGATATTCTCTGCTCCCTACCTTTTTGTTTTTTGTTTTTTGATCCCTGGCTGCCTTGAGAATTAGAGTCTTTAGAAATAAACAGAGACGAGCTAATATAGACATACATACTCGTACCTCATTTTATTGTGCTTTTCTTTATTGCACTTCACTTTATTGTGCTAAGGAGATACTGCGTTTTTTACAAATTGAAGGTTATGGCAATCTAGTGTCAAGCAAGTCTATTGGCGCCATTTTTCCAACAGCATTTGTTCACTTCGTGTCTCCGTGTCACAATTTGGTAATTGTTGCATTATTGCAGATTTCATCATTATTATTATATTTGTTATGGTGATCCGTGATCAGTGATCTTTGAGAAATCGTTCATGAAGGGAAAAGTCAATTGATGCAGCAAACTTCTTGTCTTATTTTGAGAAATTGCCACAGCCTCCCTGATGTTCAGCAACCACCACCCTGGTCAGTCAGCAGCCATGAGCATCTGGGCAAGAACCTCTCCCAGCAAAAAGATTATAACTTGCTGAAGGCTCAGATAATGGTTAGCATTTTTTAACAAGAAAGTATTTTTAAATTAAGCTTCATGTATTGATTTTTAGATATAATGATATTTCATACTTAAGAGACCACAGTATAGTGTAACATAACTTTTATATGCACTGGGAAACTAAAAAATTCATATGTATGTAACACAGCTT
Source organism: Rhinolophus sinicus (assembly GCF_036562045.2). Taxonomy (NCBI): domain Eukaryota; kingdom Metazoa; phylum Chordata; class Mammalia; order Chiroptera; family Rhinolophidae; genus Rhinolophus; species Rhinolophus sinicus. The sequence goes on along the minus strand of NC_133753.1, from coordinate 133,745,614 downwards.
CTTTCCAGTGCATTAAAAATGCTGTTCAGGTGTATATTTCAGGTGTGATACTTGCTTTATTGCAGTGGTCTGGAATTGAACCTGTAATATCTCCAAGATATACTGTAATAGGAATTTAGGAGACATCCTTGGCCTTTCTCAAGGGTTGATGATATAACAGACTCTAAGTATCTGTGAAAGCTAAGTAGCCCTTTAAGAGTTTTTTATTTATTTATTTTTTTCCAGCTTCTGCAAGAAGGGGTGGGTGACTTTTAATTAAATTATGGTAGCTTCAAGAGCAAGTAAACATCTTTGGACAAGGACTTGTTTTTGTTCCTTCCGTCCACATCTTAACTGGCAAGAACACACTGAGTGAGAAAGAATAACCAAAGGGAATGCTGTTGTCATTTTTAATCTGTTTGTTGAGTATGACTGTCACTTTTCTTTCTAAAAAGCAGGCTGTCAGGTTTCTCAGTGCTACACAGAATTATTTGAGTAACTAATTTCCATGTACACAACGATATAATAGCCATAGATATGCATAGAGGTCTTCAGGGCTAGTTACCAAAGGGTTGGTTTTACATAAAGATATTCAGAGTACATGTAGTGTTTTATTAATTCAAATGTTAACTGTACATAGCACAGTCTCTTTCCAGTGCATTAAAAATGCTGTTCAGGTGTATATTTTATATTAATCTTTATGTCTTTTTTCCCCTCATAAAACTCTTTATGTGCTACTATTTATTTGAGGCATTCCATTATACCCAATGTTCCTATGAACACTATTTAGACATCTGAATAGCAAAACTATCTTTAAAATATTTGTTGATCATGTGAAAAAATACCAGGGGTGTCAAAAAAATGCATACACATGACTTGTATTCATTCATCTTTTGTTACTAGTATATGTTGAATATTACCATTTTAATACAGTTTTTCCCTTTCTTAAAGTGTGTATACATTTTTTTGGCACCCTCTGTATAGTGACGTAAAATTATTATATAACATATTGCAAAGAGTTATGAGAAATCCATCATGAAAGGAAACTCATGAACATGTCTGTTTTATACACATATTAGATCTTAGAGTATATATCTAATCATACTATAGAACCCTTAACATTTCATTAGATTCAGATACTCTTATGTATTATTTTGTAATTATATTTATAAGCATTCTTCAACTCTCTCTCTATAGGAAATAAATCTATAAATTTCATGACTCACATTGGGAGTTTACACTTCAATTCTCCAGCTGTTACGCTAGTCTGGTTTGGTGTTTTTATATGGCTTGGTTAAGTTGGGGAGATTGGATTTTATTGTTCTCATTTTTCTCTGTCTAAGCAACAACAATATCTTAAAATATGGGTTAAAATTTTTTTATTTCCTACTTACCAACTAAACTTAAATAATATAAATCAGACTACCTATTTATAGATCAAGTCTGAGACGTTCATTACTCAAGAGTCAGGGATGCTCTTTCTTTTGGATTTCTTAATTATTGGGGCTTCTAATCTTATTGTGGTGTCTACTATTCTTTAAGGGAAAAGAAAAGCCAGAGGAACTGACCAGTATCTCTATGGGACTGACATTGGAAATGCACTAAACATCAGCTATGGTGTGAAGAGTGCTACAACAATTCTTTCCTTACACATGTCAATGTTACATGACACATCCAGAATGGAATATAATGGGAATTCTAAAATAAGTTTTCAGAGGTGAGTTTAGAAGCATTATTTTCTTTCAATGCTTGAAAATATAACCTACACTTCACAGGGAGTACAACCATTTGTTTTCACATATTTCAGAGCCATTTTGCACTCACTAGTTTACTCCTGTTTAGTTCCTAGGTGATGAATTATTCACAATTCCTTAATCTTTCTCAACTCCTTAGTTTTCAGTTTTGCACATCAAATATCTTCAATGATGACTGCTTCTTTTCTATAGAGAAATGCCGATGTGCTCAGGCTAAGTTATGGAGAAGCATTGAAAGGAGGAGTCAGAGGAAAAGCTAGGAGAAATTTCTTCCCCAAAGGCCACTTAACTGGTAAAGAGATAGAATGGTTCCTAAACCTTCTCATTGGGGTTAGACTTTGACATTCTAAAGAGAAAGAGATGGTGTTGGTGTTGGGACAATTTGATCTTCTGGTTATATTAAAAATAGAAATAAATTTTAAAATGTGGTTTGAGTTTAAAATTTTCATGTTAATGTTTATTGCTGGTTTCTATTATATGTGCAGGAAACATTCTGAAACCAAACCAAACCAAACAAAACAGAAACCACAAAAAACTTGCAATGTTTTATGATTATGTTAAGATCTTTTACACTAAAATAGAGACAAATATTCTGGGCCTGTATCTAGTCCAGTTGATGATTATGAATTATTACTTTAAATCATATTTTTATTTCATTCTGTTAGTAACTCAACAAAAGTACCTGTGTGAATAAGAAGACTGTAGAGTTCATTTGATAAAGGGAAATTTTGTTAATATCCTGTTCCTAAAATTATTTCCCCCTTTTGGGTATTTATTATTTCTGTTTTGTGAAAAAACATGTTAATGATATCTCTTTCCAATGTCATGCTAACTTTGCCAGGATGGAAAAAGAATTAAATCAAAGAACGGCTAAATTTAGCATTTGTTAAATGAGATATGGTGGCATAGGGAATGAGATGACTGATAGAGTACCATTGTTTTTGTTTTTATTCAAATCTTGTTCCCAATATATGGCCAATAGTGTCAGTGAGGCTGAATCTTCTTTTTAGCATTTTTTCTTTTCCCCCTTTGGTGGTGGTAAAGGGAGGGAGTTGCTCTGCCTTATGATCTGACTGTTTTGGGCTGTGATATGAGGTAGCTAGATAGTTACAGAGGGAACAAAAACTTCGGAAAAGGAAGCTCATACATTAAAAGATGGGAAGCTCATACATTGTCCAGTCCATACATTTGCCTCTCTTCATAGTTTTGTTCTACCTTTATCAAAAAATATATGAAGAATAGTGATCGATCTATTTTCTAAATTGATTATTTTGCAATGCTAAGGCTTAGAAAATAATTAGAGTTGACAAGGGGCTGGTGGAAAAGTATGTATTTGTTTATAAGCTCTTTTCTTTAAGCTTCCCTATTCTTTTCATTTTAGAAAATATCACAATAAATATTTCACCCACACTTAATTTTTCTTATTTAAATGTCACTATTAATATACAAAATATTTTATTTAGAATTTCATTAATTATGAATTTACATTAATTTGAAGATGGACTTAACTGAAATTTACCTTTATGTTTTCAGTGAAAAAAACTTGCTAAGAAAATTAATAGCAAGTGAAATTTCAATGGCACATCTACTTAATTTAGCAACTCATTACTTACAGTCAGTTTAGAAACACTCTAAACATAGTGTAATTGCTATTTATGAAATAAATATTGTAAATCTAATTTATCTATTTGTATATATTAAAATCATTCTATCTGTTCATTAAAGTAGGATTAATGTTGGATATCTCAGTTAATGTATACAGCTGGAATAATAAAGCCATACACTTAAAATTATGCTATAATTATAATTACATATATAATAATGAACACTTTTCAATAGATAAGGTAGTTTTTTATTTTTACAATTAACGAAATCTGGATAAAGTTCTGTAATATCAGTTTTTCAAAAGCAGTAGAGGACAAGGAAGATTTTAAAATAGTTAAGAGGTCAATTTATTCATTAAACTCCTTTTAGTTATAAAGATTGCATTAGAAGTTACTGCGATGTGCTGAAGTATAATCTTGGCAAAATATGTTTTTAACATTAATTGTGTTTTTTTTCAATTACAGTTGACATCGATAGTATTTTATATTATAAAAGTTTCATGTGTATAGCATAGAGGTTAAACATTTATATAATTTATGTAGTGATCCCCCCGACAAGTCTAGTACCCACCTGGCACTATACATAGTTATTGCCATATTATTAACTATATTTTCTATCCTGTACTTTATATCCTCATGGCTATTCTGTAATTATCAATTTGTATTTATTAGTCTCTTCATTTTTGCCACCCACCCCCCCAAATCCCCTCCCCTCTGGCAACCATCAGTTTGTTCTCTGTATCTATGAGTCTGTTTCTGTTTTGTTTGTTCATTTATTTTGTTCTTGAGATTCACGTATAAGTGAAACACATGGTATTTGTCTTTCTCAGTCTGACTTATTTCATTTAGCATAATATCTTCTAGGTCCATCCATGTTGTAAATGGATATTTTAAAAAATCCCTAGAAATTACAGTATTGATCATCTAAGCATTCTAAACTAAATGCTAGAAATGTTGGTATTTCAATTATTTATTTATTTATTTATTTATTTATATTAGTTTCAGGTGCACAAAACAATGTAATAGTTAGACATTTATCATTTATATCCCTCACACAGTGTCAACCCCCGTCCCCCCATCCACTATCCCTCTGACATCGCACACAGCCATTACATTTCCACTGTCTCTATTCCTAATGCTGTACTCTCAATTATTTACTTATTTATTTATTTTTTGGGGGATCAAACCATTTTATTGAGAACCTTTGGGGGAGGGTCGAAGGGCTGGGAGGATGATGAGATCCTAAGTCTTCGGTCGGCCCGGATCTCTCAAGCTTCACGGCTGCCAAAAGTCAATTATTTTTAATAACAAACACTGTACAGTGTGAAAATAGTATCAATAGTACTGTAGTACAAAAACAGGATAATAGTTCAAAAGTAATGTGGCATTGGTTGGGTTACTCAGCATCTTTGAGTCTCAGTTTTCTAATTTGTAATATGAAGAACTTGGACTGAATGATCTGTAGGATTACTTATAATTTTAAAATAATCTATATAATATTACTATCATGTGGCCTCAGAGAACATCAGTATCACGTAATTTTGAAGAGTGTATTTATTAAAAACAGCCAGACTTTTGAGATACAAGTTTATTTATAAGGTTTATTAGATCAAAACATTTCATTTTGAGGAAATTACCAAGCTTGCTTGATTGTTACTGTTCAAGGCAGAGTTGCTTTATTTCCTGGCAAAGGAAATGATATGCTATTTGAAAGTTTTGTTCTGTTGTTGGCACTCACATTTCAGGGACCCCTGAAGAAACCAAAGTGGTTTTTTACTATAGGTTACAGTTGGCATTGATGGTACCAGAGGATATAATCAGTTATTTGGAGAGAAATGTTCAATACTTTCCTTCCTGCATGCAACATTTTAAAAACCTTGCTTAGAAGAGAAGTTCAGTTTTCATACAGGAGCTGGTGATACTTTTGAAATGGAATTACATTCTTGTTGTCATGGCAACATAGGATTCCACACTTCTGCTTTCCACAATGTATATTTCTCTGAGTCCAGGTGTTTGTGTTTTATTCATTGGTGGCAGTGTGTGGTTACTGGAATCAAAAAAATAGATTAAGCAGATGACACCTAGGGGCCTGTCAACTTTGAATTTCGAAGATACATTAAGCACTCCAAAAAGGGTGATTGCAGTGTCTCTTTTAGGAAGGAGGTGGGGTATTTTTACATTCTATATTAATCAGTGTACTCATATTTAATGCTAGTGGCTGTAACAAGCAACTCCCATTTGTCACTGACTTAGCATAACAAAGGATTTTTTTTTTCTTGTGTCAGATGTGGACAGGGCAAATCTCTACCAGAAGGTGACTTGTCTTTGTTGATCCTTAGAAGCTACTGGGACTCTTCCCCTGTTTCTCTTTCATCTACCTGGCTAAGGAGTACAGAGAAAGCATGCAGAATCGTACCGGTTCTTTTATAGCCAGTTCTGGAAGTGGTGTACCTTAATTCTGCACGCATTCCATTGGCTAGAACCCTCCCATGTAGCCCTAACTGACTGCGAGGGAGGCAGGGGTACGCAGATTGATTGAGACACAGAAAGAGAAGATGAGATTGGCCAACAGCCTGTCTCTAACATAGTGCCTTTCTGTTTACAAATGTTTTATGTTTAATTGGAACAACTTTGGAGAAATTTAGATCTCTCTATTTAAAATTCACTTTGAATGATGAACAGGTGGTAGTTGATATATTAATTAAAGTTTATCCTTGTTGCTATTTCATGGCTTACTCACATTTTCTTTCCTTACAATTTAGAGTATTCTGAATTTAACCATTAACTCCTTATTTTTTATATTTATCACTACCTTAAGATCTCACTTTAATTATCAAGCTCTTTGCTTCTGTTGAAGAGAAGTCCATAACTTACAAGGTAATAATCATAACAGGACTTTTGCAATTCCGTAGAGGCTAGATGAACTTCATTTGAAGTAATTTAAAGTAAATTATTTTGTTCTGAAATATCACTTTGAGTTTAACTGTCTGGTAATACAGAACAAAATGTTCTTAATGATCTCTTTGCTGTTCCTTATATTTGCACTGAGTGTATAGCCATGTGTGGCCAACTAAAAGTGTCCACAAATTATTTGACACTTCTCTATTGAGAGTCCGTGGTGCCTCCTCTTGAATCTTAGTGAGCTCTGTGACTGTTTTGACAATAGAATATGGCAGGATTGATCCTATGCCAGTTTCAGGCCTAGACCTTAAGAGAATGTCAGCTTGCACTTTTGGTCTCTTGAAATAGAAGCTCTGGGAACGACGCGATCGTACTGTAAAGCATAAGCCACATATGGAGTCCCTGTATAGGAGCTCTGGATTGCAGCTGCAGCTGATATCCTATCCTGCAGCCAGTGTCAGTTGTCAACCCTGTGAGGCAGCCATCTTGGACGTCAATAGAGCCTTTAGATGACTTCAGCTTCAGTGCTTTCTGAATACTATCAATGAGAGACTCCAAGGAAAAACTATCTGGCTCTTCCAACCAAGTCACAAATGTGAGGGATCATAATAAATTCTTGTTTTATGTGACAATAAAAACATGGAACATAATATTTTTCTTTACTAACATTTTATTGTTAAAAAGTTTCAAACTCCACCACAAGTTTCCACCAACTTTTGAATATGGTTGAACAGCCTTTGGATTTAGAGAAATAAACACACATCAAATTTCTTTCTATGTATTATCTGTCTGTCTGTCTGTCTGTCTATCTATCATCTATGTATCTTAGTTAAAAATCTGGCTGCCAGCTGGGACAAGTGGGTAGATTATTATTTGAATCGAGTGACGTTGCCAAGGACTGGGTTTAATAAGATACATTTCTCAAGATTGGCAGCAGACAATAGTCTGTCATAAACTAAAATTCTAAAAACATTTAGTGTAAAGAAATACCAAGCTCAGTGGTATGTCCCTGGTGGCAGAGTCCAAGTCCAGTTGATTGGAAAGCTTTGTCTTAGGGGAAACACTACATACTTCAAGCTGTGCAAATAACAGGGGATGTAAACATTACTGGTCAAATGTGAATGCAGGCAGGTCCAGCTGTGTAGATTATAATTAGCAGATTCCTTATATTGCATGTCTTGGAAGAGTTAGTAAGGATCAGATTATCTTAAGTGCTTCCCTTATATAAGAGTCTGTGTTCTCCTTTTCTGTTGGTGGATAACACTCAGTAAACATCATTGAAGTCTCCCTTCCTGCGGTCGTCATGTCTGTCAGTCTCCTAAAGAGCCTGAACAGCTGCAGAAGCCCTTCGCTGGAAGTTTGAGCTTTGAAACAACTGATGAGCCTGAGGAGCCATTCTGAGCAATGGGGAACGCTCCCAGAGTGTGTGGTGATGAGAGACCCAAACACCAGGGGCTCCAGAGGCTTTGGGTTTGTCACCTATGCTGCTGTGGAGGAGGTGGGTGCAGCCATGACGGCAAGGCCACACGAGGTGGGTGGAAGAGTTGTGGGACAAAAGAGGGCTGTCTCGAGAAGATTCTCAAAGACCTGGTGCCCACTTCACTGTGAAAAATATATATTTTTTCCAGTGGTATTAAAGAAGACATTGAAGAACATCGCTTAAGAGATGATTTTGAACTGTATAGGGAAAATTGATGGGATTGAAATCATGACTGACCAAGGCAGTGGCAAGAAGAGAGGCTTTGCTTTTGTAACCTTTGATGACCATGACTCTGTATGCAAGACTGTCATTCAGAAATACCATGCTGTGAATGTCCACAACTGTGACGTAAGGAAAGCCCTATCTAAGCAAGAGATGGCTAGTGCTTCATCCAGCCAAGAGGTTGAAATAGTTCTGGAAACTTCAGTGGTGGTTGAGGTGGCTTTGGTGGCAGTCGTGGTGCAGGATATGGTGGCAGTGGGGAGGGCTATAATGGATTTGGTAACAATGGAAGCAATTTTGGAGGTGGCTGAAGCTACACTGATTTTGACAATTACAACAATCCATCTTCAAAGTTTGGCTCCATGAAAGGAGGAAACTTTGGATCAGAAGCTCCAGACCCGATGGTGGTGGAGGTCAATACTTTGCCAAACCACAAAGCCAAGGTGGCTGTGGCTGTTCCAGCAGCAGCAGTAGCTATGGCGGTGGCAGAAGGTTTTAATTACTGTCAGGAAACAAAGCTTACTTAGCAGGAGAGGAGAGCCAGAGATGTGACAGGGAAGCTACAGGTTACAACAGATTTGTGAGCTCAGCCAAGCACAGTGGTGGCAGGGCCCAGCTGCTACAAAGAAGACATGTTTTAGACAATGCTTATGTGAATGGGCCAAAACCTCGAGAACTGTTATTTGTGACTAATTGTATAACAAGTTATTTTAGTTTCTGTTCTGTGGAAAGTGTAAAGCATTCCAACAAATTTAATGTACATTTTTTTTCTTTTTTTACACCTATGTTGTTGATAGCTAAATGTCATAGACTGATCATGACCCTGAATAAATGTGCCATTTAAAAAAAATGTGCTGTGTAAAGTTAGTCTACTTTGAAGCCATTTTAGTAAATTACCCCAATAGTGTGAAGTTAAAATTCCTTCAGGGTGATGCTAAGTTCCATTTGAAATTTATTTGCAACCTGCTTGGGCTCAGAAGCCATTGTCTTCAGAAATCTACGTTGGTGTAGTTGAATTGACAGTTACTGTGTTGGTGAACTGGAGCTCACCATTAAAAGGGTCACCTAAGCAGAGTCATGGTTATTAATGATTGTTGGCACATCCTATGCAATATATCTAAATTGAATTACAGTACCAGAGAAAATTGTAGATGGAAATGAAGCTTGCATATCATCCATTATCATGTGTAATCAATAAACAATTTAATGTCCTCTTGAAAAAAAATCTATGTCCTGACATACGGCCATTACAGATTCAGTCATTTGTGTTCTTTTCCCAAAAAAAGCTCCATTAAAATGTGAATATATTCTTTGGAGAATATAACATCAACAAACTCATCAGGTATTAAGGATTTTCAGATATCATCTTTCTCCTAGGGGGAGAAGAGTCTTCAAAACATCTATGTTTGTATTGTTTGAAGAGCCTTAAAAAATTGGTGTTCGTGAGAAGGTGCTAAGTGTTGAAATAGAAAAAAAGGAGAGATGACATGTATTGCATATTTCATAATTTTATCTGAGCTTATGCTAAATGCACTGTGTACTTCCAATTCCATATATGCTACATTCTGCTGGTCTCCTTTGAGCATAAGCTCTTTGAGGCAGGTTCACATATTGTACATATTTTGTAAAAGAGTAGCATAGTAATTCAGTAACATTTATTAAAACCTACCATAACTGATGAGCATTCCTCTTATCAGCCTTATTCCTGGACATATGTAAATCTTTGGGAAATGATAATGTGAATTCTGAACATAACACGATAGTGCTTTCTTCAAGAGGCACATGCTTAGAATTGTACATTTTATGTATAAATGGAATAATAACCTAAGACAACAGTTTCTTTAGATACTCTAGCTAAAATAGACTGGCAGACTCTCCTTCCTTCTAACATTTCATTCTGTCTTTGGGAGCATATAACCATCTAGCTAGAGATTATGTTTCCCAGAATTCTTTTGGTCAAGAGTGCTCACATGTCTAAGTTATCACCAGTGGAATGGTGATATTGACAAATGGAAGTGATTTTGACAATTTGTGCCTTGTTTGCTTAAAAAAAAAAAAAAATTCTGGATTTTCTCTCTTGTTCTCCTTCTTATGAGTAGAAATATTATATGTTTATGACCCAACTTCAACCACACAGACAAAAATAATACCTTAGGGGTGTGGTGGAGCAACAAGATGAAAGGGTTCTATAATCCTGAAGGACCTTGTGGATCAGAGCTAGTTCTAACCTTGAATGTTCCCCTTGGGATTGTTATATGAAAGAAAAATAAATTATATTTTATATAAGCCACTGCTTTTTTTCCTTTGTTAAAGTACCTTAGCCTTTACTGTAACTAATATACCTCATCTTTTATGATTAAAATAAATATTATATGCTATGAAAGAGCTCAATGTTTAGCCTAGACTGTATGGTTAGTAATGCCCTCAGGAACTCAAAGATGTTTTTAAAAAGTTTTGACAGTGATGGACTGGTTTGAATGCTTTCATAAATGCAATCATACAATAGCATGCAAGTGACCTGATGAATCATATCTAATTCAGGATGTAGACCCAGTGGGAAGGCATCAAATTTCTTCCTGTCAAAATATTCCTTGTTTTTGTTGTTTATTTATTTCTTTAAATGTTAGATTTCTGTACCTGCCTAATAAGTATCTCTTTCATTCACTTATGTCACTTGTGTCCTTACTTTGTTCTAAGTACTAGAGAATGAATGAAATGTTGGTTCTGATTTGAAGGATCTTATGCCCTTGTCTGTTTTGATGAACATCATCTCCCAGCACTCAGAACAGTGCCTAACACGTAGGGTATTTTTTGAATATTTTAAGACTGAATGAATATAATTGATGAGAAAAGATATATACAGAAAAGCTTAGTAATACAAGGCAGTATTGGAGTGGCCTTGAAATAAAAACTATGGGGTTTAGAATAGTGAGACTCAACAGTAGAGTAGACGCTTTGGAGGATGTATGAGCTTTAGGTGGAGCGAATTTATGTTGGTTCCTGGGGACAGGGACAGGTGGTATGCACAAAGTTAAATGCAGTATAGTCTCTGTCTAGTACGTAGAACTTTCTGTGATGATGGAAGAGTTCTATGTCTGCACTATCTGACATGATACCAACTACTTAGTACTTGAAATAAAGCAATAGTGACTGAGGAGCTAAAATTTTAATTTTATGTAATTTCAGTGAATTAAAATGAACATTTAAACAACCACATGTGGCTAATGGCTACCATGTTGAGAGCACAGGTATAGATTTTTCAAGTATAGGGTGAATAAACAAAGATTTAGGTATAAGAATGAATCAGGCAAGTTTTTGGCTTACCAAGTACCTGAACTAACTAAAGTGCCTAAAGTGGGAATACTGAAGTATAAAATTTAAAGTAAGACTATGAAAAGGTATATGTATTCAAGTTCCACCTGGAAACTGCTAAATTCACATTGGATTTGCCATAGTAATGCTTTAATTGTATACACACACACACACTCACACACTCACACACACACAGCCTTGAAATGAAAGCTGTTTATTGAAGGATATTGAGAAAAACTGAAGGAGGTGGTCAAGATTTTTTAACTGCAGTCTGTGTTGTCTCCCTTTTAAATCCAAGTTACTAGCTTTGTAAAAAAAATATAATTCTGAGATTGTGTGCATCAAGACATTTAAATTCCAGTTGCAGGAGTTTTCCTAAAATTATTTCTTCCATGAAAAGCCATGACATACTAGCTTTCAGCATTTTTCTTTTACTCTAAATATTTTTCAGGAAATTATGACATGTGAAAATAGGACCTAGAATGTTTTCCCTAAATCCAATTTATTTGAAAGTTATACGTTATTTGTGCCAACTTGCTTAAAGAAATGGTTTTATCCACAATAAGTGCATGCAGTTAAAATTTAATGAGTACAATTTTTGAAATATAGTATGTTCAGTTTTGTACATTTATGTGAGAAAGAACTGGATAAGAAGGGGAGTTGGAGATGAAAGGAAAGATGAGGAAAAAAACAGGACAGAGGATATATTTACTGATTCTATGATGGAATATTTACTTATATTGAATGTTTCAGTTTAATTTCTCTATTCTCTAGATATATTCAAATGAAATGGAACAGCAGCAAGACCTCTTTCTAAACTGAGGCATATCAGAATGTGATAAATCTCTCTCCTATTCAAGTGAAAGGGAACAACAGCAAGACCGCTCTGTAAACTGAGAAGTATCAGAATGTGATAAATCTCTCTCCTCGCTGTCATGGTGTACTGCATAGCATAAGCAACATAGCCTCTGTGATGTGGGAAAATAGAAGTGGATGGAAAATAGAGAGAATATTTTTTCTTACAGATATCGAGGTCGTTTTTGGAGCTATAAAGACAGAAATGTTTCTGGGAGATATTCTGCTCACTCCCAGAGAGCTTTTATCAATCTACTGTAAAAAGCCAATTTCTACTTTCATATGTGTAGAACTCCTATTGAGGTCACAGGTAAAGGACACACCTGGCTCAAAAAGGGATGTCTTAACTTGAATTTTCTAAAATAAATTCCAGCAGGAAAAAAACCTCAATATGAAATATTAAGCCCTGAAGATTCATTCCACACACAATGATATCTCCGTAAAGTTTCTTTCCTTTGCAGGAAACTTGATCCACTCTATTTGTTTTGGATTGCTGTGTCCATCTACCTCACTTCCAAAGATTACCTTTATCCGCCTACTCAGCAGGTTAAGAGAAAATATAGACAAGAAAAGCTCTGACAGAAAAAGCAGAGAACCATACAATTTCACTGATATGTGGTATATAAACCCAAAACAACAAAAGAACAAGACAAACAAATGAGAAACAAAAACTCATAGACACAGACAATAGTTTAGTGGTTACCAGAGGGTAAGGGGGCTGGAGGGTGGGAGATGAGGGTAAGGGGGTCAAATATATGGTGATGGAAGGAGAACTGACTCTGGGTGGTGAACACACAATGGGATTTACAGATGATGTAAAACAGAATTGTACACCTGAAATCTATGTAATTTTACTAACAATTGTCACCCCAATAAATTAAAAAAAAGAAAAAAAAAGAAAAGCTCTAACACAAAAGCTGATAGAAACTTGAATTTTTAATTTACTTTACTATTTGTTTTACTATTAAATAGTAACAGTTGAGTAGTTTGGGGCAAGCTACATTAAACTCTTTGATATTCAGATTTAACAGCTCTAGATTGGGCATAATGATCCCTGTCAATTGTTTGTGAAAGAATTCAATAGAGATTTTTGTGTTGCTGTTTTTAAATTGAAAACATATGTAGTTTAGACACAGTCTCTAGACTAGCTTCTATGTCCTTCTGTTTGCAATTTTGCTTTCACTTATATTAGAGCAGCTACTGGGTGCTTACTGGGTTAGGGTATTCTACACGTCTCAATGTAAAGAGTTTTGTGATTGAAGAAAAGTCAGTTTCCTTAGAATATTGGAAAAAATATTTTTGATTTTTTGAGTAATTTTATGTCATTGAAACACATTTCTCAATATTTAATTGATTTCTTATGTAGAAATGTATGCCTCTTCCCCACCATGCTGGAATATTTATATTTCTTTAGAATATAAATAATTTAATCCTATGGCTCCAGAAGTCTTAGTAACCTTTTCCTTAGCAGGTAGTCCATATCTGACCTGTGGGGCCATCTGTTCCAAAATCTAGACCTGTAGAAGGGCTGTGGATATCATCACGACAATTTTATGTTGCGGTAATTGAATTATTCTCTCCTGGGGAGAGTAATGACTCCTTACTCTAAGCTTTCTGAAAAGTCTGCTGGGACTATATATCAAGGCTGGAAGCAGAGGGGCTTCTGTGTATTTCTTATGAAGTCTGGGACTACAGCATTATGTGCAGAATCAAGAGTCTACCTGAAAGACGGACTAGGCATGTGATTTGTGGCTGTGATGATTTATCTTTCATTTTCTAAGCACAAGTTGGACTTAATTGGGTCTAAAGTACATCTCGCCATAATCTCACTCCACTAGTCATCTTCCACTAACAAGGTACCACAGACAATGGCTCTTTTCCTCTGTTAGCTAAGGGGTCCTTTTGTCAGTGAGGGTAAGTGTGTGTATATGTGAGTTTGCACCTTCTCTCTTCATTTAACTAGCTGTCTTTCTCTCCATTGATCTATCTATCTCATATAACCTTCCAAAGCCCAGATTACTCAAAATTTTGAACAATTTGAAACAAGCTGAAACTTCTTATCTTTTCTTCTCCCCAAGTTTCTTGGCTAACATTTGATTTCTTACCTGTATTGTTAAAAGGGAATAAAACTATTCAAAGTCACTTTAAGAACTAGGACAGGCTATTGTTTTTCATATATATTTAATTTTTTCAAAATGGAACATCAAAGAGAAAATAGTATAATGAACCTATATCTAGCTTTAAAAATTATCAAAACTTTTGTTAAATGTTTTATCCTTTTTTTTATCTTGTTGGTCTATTTTAAAGCAAATCTGAAATATCATATCATTCTACATATAAATACATTGACAGACATATCTTTTTTTGAATTTATTTTTTTTAATTAAAAAAATTTCAATTACAGTTGACATTCAATATTAGTTTCAGGTGTACAACATAGTAGTTAGACACTTAGATAACTTATGAAGTGATCTCCCTGTAAGTCGACTACCCACCTAACACCATACATAGTTATTACCATATTATTGACTATATTCTCTATGCTGTACTTTATATCCCCATATTGACATACATTTATAATCTGTGAAGAGAAATTTAAAATGTAACTATTATTCAGTAATGATTTCTAATAAATTTGACAATTATTCCTTTATATCATCTATACCTAGTCCTTATTTAAGGTTTTCTGATTATCTCAGTGACGTCATTTTGCTGTTGGTTTATTCAAATCAGGATCAAACAAGATCTGTAGTTATGTTTAGTAATTATGTCTCTAAAATCTCTTATTCTACTAAAGCACTCTCTCGTGCACCACTTGTTTCACACGACCGGGAAGGGGGAGGGCTCAACAAGAAACAATGGCCTCCACTAGCTCCCCTGGCCAGGAGAAAGCCGCCTCACCAGCCCCCATCCCAAGCCAGACAACTCAATTCCCCATCATATGTCCCTGCTGCCTTTTCAGCTACTGCCCAGTGCTGGAGCTCAGAGTGAGTGATTCCACTGGTGGGTAAGTCCGGCGCAGTCCTTTGAGAGGAGCACCTGGGAGGGCAGCTGTACTCAGTGTCACTCAGTCACAATTTCCGCTGTTTTTCACAACCAGAAATGATGGGGATTTCTCTCCCCAGCTCTGGAAACCTGGGCTGAGGTGGGGCTGGGATCTCCCACCTTTCTAGGGGATGAGGAGGGACCCCCACAGATGAGATAGCCCTCCTGATCTTTGATGGTCACATGCGGGTGTAGGACCAGCCTGTTCTGTGTCTCTGACCTTCCTACCACTCTGGAGGTTGGCTTCTTCTGCACGTCCTTAGTTGAAAGTCTTTAGTTCAGCTTGCTTTTAAGCGATTCTCAATCATGGTTGTTTTGTAGATTCATTGTAATTTTGACGTGGTTGTGAGAGAAGGTCAGTACGGCATTTACCCACTGTGCCATGTTGGTTCCTCAGGACACATCACTTTTAAAAGAGATTTAATTAACTAATACTCTAACACATTTTATTTTTATTTTTGGTTAACAAGGACTTTGGACATATTTCAGAATTATCTTACCTTCCAAGTATCTTTTCATTGTGTTTATTCGCTGTTCTGTTTATATGTATTGAATTATGAGAGGGGCCAAAATTACCTGCATTCTTAACAGAGATTGAAATACATTTTATTTACTGAAAAAAGAGATATTGTATTTATCTATAGTGAAGGAAAACACCTTTAAAATGGCTAGACTACAAATGAAGCTACTCAAAGAGGAAAAATCTGGAGAAAATAGAAAAATGATAAATGTTATGGAAATATAAATATTTTATTGTTTTTAATTGTTATCTCTTTATTTTGCTAGAAGATGAAAAACTATTCTGAATGAAAGTACTTTATTTTATTTATCAGTATTTTGTGTCTACTGATAAGAGTTTTGTTCTCGTTTGTACCCAGAGCACAAAATTTAATAATAAAGCATAACAACACTAATTATTTGTACATAGCTTGACGTACTTCTTAAGGGTTTGCAAGTGTGTGGGGATAGATATTGGTAGGGAGGAGAATGACTAAGGAAACATTTTATGTTGCTTGGACTGTGCATCTGTTTGAATTAATTTATGAACAGGAATTTCAGTTACTATGCAAGTTCTTGCTTTTGACCTTTCAAATCCACTGTCTACCCTTCTCTACAAAGCACTGTGCCCTGAGAGGTTCAATTAGATGGATTTCATTGATGGGGTTTCTTGTTTTCTGGCTTCTGTTTGGGTTAGGAAAGTGAGAGCACTTGCGTAGGAAAGAGGGAGAGAGGGAAATTTTATCCCTCCAGTTTCTACCCTGTGACATTATACCACAGACTGGGTATATCCTTTGCCCTAAAGTCACAGCTACTTTCAAGTAACCCTCCTTCTCCCTCAGTCTCTCTTTCCTTTTGTCTCTTTGTGTCTGTCTGTCTGTCTGTCTGTCTGTCTGTCTGTCCCCCTCTCGCTCTGGATTCTGGCAGGCACTCCTCCTATCCCTTGTTGCTTCAAGCTTGGAGATGATAACATGTCTCACTGTTACTGGCTCCAGGATACTGTCCTACCCTTTGTGGCTTCCTTACACCCTGTCCACACCTTTGTGGACAAATCTACTTATGAAATTCTCCTCACATAACACATTTGAGGCTTCATTATTTTGAGGCCAGAATCTGTCTACAGTATTTGGAACGAGGGGTAGGAGAGTTACTGGGAGCGAATTGCTCACACAGTTCAAGAGAACTTTCTTGCTAGGGGGCAGGGGGCATGGATAATTACTGGCATGCAGTGGCAACATGATCATTTCAATATCACTAGTAGGGGCACAGGATTAGGTGCCTGTGGAAGGCAAAACATTGAGAGATCAATTGTAACATTGCTGCTTTGGTGACAATAGTAATTACAAAAGTTGTAGTCCTTGAGCATGTATATACAGGGGAATGGAGAACTCTAAAGCTCAGGATATGCATAGAAAAAGCAAAGCCTCAAAGGCTATTAGAAGTGCTTGTTGTGTCTCAGGGCAGATACAACTGAGGTCAAAGAAAAGTGTACAGAAATTTAGCCCTAATTAAACATTCAATATTGTCAGGTCTGTTATGCTAAATGAAGTAAGAACAATAAAGGGAAAACCTTGGGACACTGAAATATGGGAAAGACTCATTTAGGCAGACATAGACAAGGTGGAAAATTTTGAGCACCCAAATCCCCTTGAACTTCTTGCATTCGTAGAGGCAGAATCTCTTCTTTATCTGAAAGAACCGGCCTTACCTCGTCGAAAAGATTTTTGATGACACTATCTGTTGCCTCATGAGGAGATGCTCAATAACATAGGACTTCCTCTCACCAAGGTTGACCTACCCAACAAATACTACTGCTGTGTAGCCATTCTGGACCACCCTCTAGGGTACAAGCCAGATACCTACTGGGAAGATTGATTATACTGGATCACTTTCACCACAGAGGGGAGGGGATACTTTGTCCATAATATGGGTATGGATTTGCATTTCTTCCCCAATGTGCTTCTGCTAGCATCACTATTAGTGCATTTTCAGGATGCCTTAGCCATTACCTTGGTGTCTTTCATGACATTGCTGCCAATCAGAGGACTCATTTGACAAGAGAGGAAGTGTAGCAATGGGCTACTTCCCACAGAATTAACTGGTTTTATCATGTGTCCCATCACACAGAAGCAGCTGGCTTATACAGTGGTGGAATGACTTGCTGAAGTTCAGTTACAATTCCAGTTGGTAAGTAATAAAGCCCAGAAACAAGGAGTCCTGCAATACAGCTGTATTCCTTATGATTATCCTATACCTCATCTTTATCAAACTCTCTTTCACTAATCCAAACTGAGCATGGCGTCTGTTTCTTGCCAGGTCCCGACTGATAATATTACATATCAAATTGGTCCCTTTTTACTCTTATTTTCTGCTCTTGTGCACAGCCTGATTTGTAACTGGTCAGTTCAAGTCAGGGTGCATTTCTTGGGACTGATGGAGCTAAACAGAGAAAAGCATAATTGTGGAAGTTTGGGCTCTTTAGCTGTAGAACAATGCTGGTAATCAGGAAGACTTTTTTAGGAGAGCCCAAAATTTCATCTAAGAAGTTGAGCTTAATTGAAAAAAGGAGCAAATTGTTCCAAAGTGTTGTATCTTTATTATTTTGGTATCAGGCATATTTTTTTTTTTTCAACTAAATTGAGATGGATTAGAACTATGGGTGTGTGGATCAGTGGGTTAGAGAAAATAAAAGAAATTTGCGACTCTACAACTCTTGATCCTTATCGCAGAGACAGGGTGAAGTAGCCTCCCTGAGCTCAGTTTTGTATGGTTCCTCGCTAAATCCCTGTTTTGTTTGTCCAAGCTGAAGTTATATTGGATGGGGTTACAAATGCCTGGGTCCCAAATAGCAACTGTCATGTGGGAATCATGCAACTTTTCTTCTGCTGGTGGTGGTGGTGGGGAGTTGAGTTGTGTTGGTGGTACAAATTTGTGAGGCTAAATAACTTAGGCTTGAAGTTTTATTGAAGATTCACTTAAAATAAAAAATAACAACTTTCTGAAGTCATTGCTGGATCATACTTTCTAGCCCAATAGTCTACAACCCGACAATTTTGTTGAATTTTATTTCCTTTTCTTAATGGGTGCACTTATTTTTCTGGTTCTGTCCCTTTTGTTAGAGCTCAGAACACTTAATAGTATTTCATAATCCTGAAAATTATAATTTTGAAAATCTATGTGATCATTTCTGATGGTCCTACAAACTTTATACTTTTCTGACATATAGGTAGAATTGGGCCGGCTCTCTTAATAGCTGCCCTTTTACATTTATAAACTTCAAATGCCTGACCACTAATGGTGAAAGCCTGGAGGTAGGTATTAAAGGATAAACTGTACTTATAGCTCTGGACAGAGACCAACACATTCATTGTGCATTCCAACAGAAATTTGCAGCTTAGAAACCATACACTTTCCTGCTCATATTTTACCAGAGGCTGTTCTCCTTGTAGCTCATATGTTAGGGATTTGTGTAAGTCATTGACCTCTAACTTTAATGTATTATTTTGGGCTCTGACAGTGGGTGAACAATCTATGTCCTAGCAAGCTCCTGTGGCCACCCATGAGACTCCATATGTACTGCGTTTCCCCGAAAATAAGACCTAGCTGCACAATCAGCTCTAATGAGTCTTTTGGAGCAAAAATTAATACAAGACCCGGTCTTATTTTATGATAATATAGGACTGGGTCTTTAATATAATATAATATAATATAATATAATATAATATAATATAATATAATATAATATAATATAATATAATATAATATAATATAATATACCGGGTCTTATATTAATTTTTGTTCCAAAAGACACATTACAGCTGATTGTCCGGCTAGGTCTTATTTTCGGGGAAACACGGTAGTCCCGTGGGGCCAGTTGTGTCTTTTCACAGAGACACTGTGCTCTTATCCCTTTCTCCCTTTAGCCTGAAATATCCTTCTCTGTTTCTGCCTTCATTTTGCACGTCCCATCCCATGGAAAGCATTCTGCAGTGGCTCAAGTCTGTTCGTCCAGTATACCATCTCCTGTCTATTTTGCAGTTGACTATTTACTCCACTAAACTATACACCCCTTGAGAAAAGAAACTGTAATTACTTATTTTGTGTTCCTAGCATAGTTTAATGGTTATGAATATGGCCTTTGCTGTCTGTGAGAATGGGTTCAAAAAGTTCCAATTTACCATTCATAACATACATGACCCTGGATGAGCTATTTATTCTTTTTGAGCCTTAGTTTCTTCATTTAAAAAAAAAACAATAGGAAAAATAGTGTTACCTAATATAAATATTTTGAGGATGAGGTTATATGTAGACAAAGTATTTAAGTCAGAGCCTGGAGTCTATTACGTGCGCTATAATTATTGTAGCATATACCCAACAGATGTAGAATAAATATTTCATTTCCATTACATACCTATTGCATTCAGATACTTAACTAAACTGGAACTATGTAATTGTCTTGAATCATTGACCCACAGGAAAAAGTGTTAATCCTGAAGCAAGTAAAAACTAAGGGCAATGAGTAAGATCTGACACTTAGTTTTGGTTGCCATGCCATTGCAAACATTACTACTCACTCGCATATCATCATATTTGAATTTGTTACAATATTGATATAAAATTGCTTTCAAAATATTGAAATTGAGAGTTGTTGCAACATTTAACCTGCCCTGATTAATGATATTGCTGAGAGAATAAAGTCCAAGCTCATTTGTGTGGCACAAAGGGTTTTTCATGGTCTTTTCTGTCTTCCTGTCTTACCCTAGCTCTCTGTAAATTCCATACCACATTTTTGAGCTCCTGTCATATGCAATTTATTGCAAACACCCTCATCCAATAGTTTCCAGTCCTCCCAGTTTACATATAAAACACTTAATCTTCTTTCAAGATCCAGATCAAAAGTTATTTCTGCTGATAAGAAATTTCTAATAATCTAGTATATCATTTACCACTTTATTTTTTGTGTTCCCACCATACCCTGTATATTTCATGGTACATTTCTTCACATGGATGTGTCTCCCTGCTAGACTGTAAACCACACGAAGGCAGACACTGTAGATAGTAGGTGCTTACTATATCTAAGCAAAGGAACAAGTGACATAGTATTCTAATCATATTTAAGGGACATTTGTAATTGTAATGCTTACATTTCAACTCCACTTGTTCATGCACATTAATAAACAATGATCTATTTCTCATATTGTCAGAAGAATCCCTAGGTTCTTAAATGTGTCTTTTGATATATAGGCCATTGTATTTGATTTAAATAATCTGGGAATATAATCTCTACAGGAATCAGGAGAATGAATGTACTTATAACCTTTAGGGATCTTTTATTTTAATGGAGATCTTCTTCCCTCTTAAACCATCAACACATTACCCAGATGACTAAGGTCGTAAAATATGAGAACAATGAAGATGAACACAGAATTTTCACACAAGGCATACTGGACTGTATCCAATTTGTGTATAAAATGAGTTTATATAATTTGGTTCATAGAAACACACTGAATTAAGAATTAGGATCATGGTTCAAGTCAAATCAGTAAATAATCCAAATAATATGATTGAATTATTTTGAGGTCAAATTCAGATGACTGCTACTTGAGTGAGACCAATTTCAGGATTAGAATATAGTTATCCATTTTGCTCAGAATGAGAAGGCGCAAAATGGAAACTTGTCTTAGCTGTTTTGGTCACTTCCTATATTTTAGCTGTGTTTGAGACGCAAACACCTTCTCATTCTCCTGATTCGTCTTATTAGTCCTCTCTGCCCTGACAGTATGCAGGAAGCTGAGTTACAGTTGCCCTTCCTAAAACACTCATATAGTCGCTGCCTGCTCCTACCTGCTTCTTTCCAAAGCGTCGTTAAGATGCGAAGGCTGAGACCTACACTGAAGTCCAGCCTGTGAGCATTAGCAATATGATCTTGGACACAATTCTGAAATTCCCTGAAACACAGTTTCTGCCTGCACATCTCTTCACAGGGTATGTGTGAGAACCAAATGGCAGAATTCACATGAAAGCAAGCAGTAAATAGACTATGAAACACAATGTAAAGGAGAGTTTAATGTTATAAACGTGTGCTCTTCATTGTCTGTAACTTTGTCTGTAACTCCCATATTTTTCTAGGAAGGGTGGTGTTAGTAGAAGGGAACTGTTCTGTTACCATGTTTTGCGGGATAGAATGTAAACATGTCACGTTCCAGTCCACTCACTGGACAACCTTAGGGGTAATTGTCTGTGGAGTCAAATAGTCTGTGTAGCCAGGGTTTAGTCTTTTAAGCCTCAACACTTTAAAAATATTCCTTGATGAAATTTTTTTCCAAAATATATTTAACAGGGAAGGAGCTAGTGAAGAAGGAGAGTTGGATTATTTATTGTGAACAGGAGGAAATATAAAACGTAAAATATATTCTGGCTCTACCTCATTGACTTGTTCAGAGCATACTCACCATAATTTTCCATTTTATTAGTGTTTCAAGGACATCATTATGAATATTAGTTAGACTCTCCTATCACACTGTGACGACTTCAGGGAATATGCTATATATTGGTTTATTTGCCTTTATATCAAATAATCCCAAATTGTGCATTGTGAAATTTGATTGTTTTTATAGTTTTTATTTCCTGCTGCCACTTCTCTTCACTATGAGGCAGTACCTATACTAGCTGTTTTCCCACATTTATTTGCTGCTTTCTCATGGACGTCAAGAGAAAGCCAATGTATTCCACATAAATCCACCTCTGCACAGGCCTCTACAGCAGAGGCTGGGAGGCATATTAGGAGTCTGAGGACTCCCAGAGATCCTGCCAACACCCCCACTTCCATCTGTTGCTCAGAACCTTTTCCCCACAATGTGCATCAGGACATCAGGACAAATAATCAGGGCAAGAAGCCAGTGCTTTCAGGTCATCATTCATTTTCTAAACTTTAATCCTCTTTGCTCAGAATATGTTTTTGGTCCTGTCTCTTACTCCTGCCCCATCTTCTGAATCGCCTCTGAAAAATTGTGCCCACTGGAAGTCATGTTCAATGAAGGCCTCAGGATCTATCTGGGGCTGAAAGACTGAATATCAGCTCAGACTGAAAAAAGAAAAAAAAGAAAAACATCCTTGCTATTCATTGGGCTGGGAAGACAGACAAGGATACAGCCAGCCACAAACTTAACCGGAAGTAGTATTTCTGTGGAGGTTATGAGGCAACTGTAAAATGCCACACGTATCCCCTCTTGAAATGATTATTGCTTTCGTACATGACACCCTAGACCCACTTTGCTATACTTAGCTATTATTGGGGATACCCAATGCTAAGCCACCCTAATCCCCAGTTATTTCTTGCTTCTCCTCTGTCTCAGAAACAGTAACCCATCCGGGCTGATCGTCACTTTCCTTAGTCCCTCCGAACCCTTCAGCAGGAACCCAACCGTCAGCAGCATGCATTCCCCCTACCCCCCTTGTTGAAAGAGGCATTCCATGACCCCTCGGGAGTGGTAGTGTCTTTCCTCACCGCATCAAGTCCGTGAATCCGATTTTGTCAGGCTCCTGGTTTGTTCCTCATGGTCTTTGGCTGATTAGACTTTTAACACTCTTTACTGGCAAACTCCCCTGTATCACGGACCTCTTGTCTGAACATAACATTCCGGTCAGGTTCAAAGCGGACCTGGACCCTTCTTCCCCTGCAATCCTCCCAAGTGGTAGCTGTAGTTTCTTCCATGCACCTTATACCATTGGACCTGTACATGAAGTTTATGTCCTCTTTGCTGATTCCAGATTATTCTTTCTTCCTTTCTTTACAAACACTCAGCTTTCTATCTCCTTTCATCAGAATTTATTAATCCCCTCTACTCTTCCTTGTTCCCATCATCTGTTGCCACGTTCTGTGTTACACCCACCCGACCACCTTTTATTCCCTGAAAATTTTAGCTCTTGGTTTATTGATACTCTCTACAACAATACTGTTATAATTCTTGGTAATTTAAATATCTGTGTAGATGACATTTCTGATACCTGGGCCCTCAGTTCTTTGACCTAATTAGAGCCATGTGTATAAGAGCAAATAGTCCCTTGGTTCTTATCTCCATGGTTCTCCTGTGAGTAAAATTTTAGTTCTATGAACGAGCAGCTTAATAACAATAATGACAACTGAGTAGTTTGTTCAGAAGCCATCCTACAAGCTTTATTCACCACTGTACAAGCATAAGAAATAGTTATCATTAACTCTGTTTTACAGATGAGACTAAGCGACTTGTTCAAAATTACCTTGCTAGCAAGTGATTATGCTGGGATTCAAAATCTGTTTCATCTGACTCCAAAGTTCAGTTTTTTTTCACTGTAAAACATGGCTTACTTTTTGGCTCTTGTTGGTGTTTTGGTTAATGGGGGTATTAATATAGGCGATAAACTAGGTAGAAAAACTGAATAATATGCCATTAAGCCTATTGAGTTCATTTTCTTTTTTACAAAACTTCAATATAATGCAATTTTAATATTTTTGTTATTTGTGGGGAGATCTGAATAGTCAAAACATAAGGCAAGCATTGTTTGCATTTTTAATTAAAATTTAAAGGTTGCCCTGTATCAAAATTTGTATGCATATAATACTAGAAACAGGTATATTTGATCTTGTGTGTGTGTGTGTGTGTGTGTTACGTTTGATTGTTAAAAAAGGAATTTCATTTGATTTGAATATTTCTCTTGCGTTTAGGAGGCAATTAAAAAAGCCCTCCTGCAGCTAATTTAATAACAGCAAATTCTCTTGGATGTAATGTAAATACCTGCTGTGAGGCAAAGCCTGCTTCATTTTATTATTTATTTCTGCATTCATTACACTGATTACACTGTAATAGGCTTCAGGGACCCTAACAATGGAAGAGAAAATTGGATAGGTTCATGTAAGAGAAAATTAGTGGTCCATTTGTCCTGCATTCAGATCAGACATTGTGATTTTTGTTTTGTGCTTTGTAACTCATTCATTTTGGGACTGTGATAAGCAACATAGATCTCACTCAATTGTCCAAATGTAATTTGGAATGATTTTTTTTTCTTTTCACAATTTTTTCAATTTTTAGTTATATGATAAAATGTGTTGATGAATTAATCTACTTTCATATATAAAACTTCATTTTCTAGATCAAAGAAAATGTTCATTGTAAATCACACATACTTGGGTAATTCAATGGTTTAGAAGACCAGGTTCCTAGCTCCAGCTTTTACATTTTCTTAATATCTCTGCTTTAATTTCTTCCTTTGAAAACTGAACATAATCCTCATTCTGTTTATTTTATGGACATATTGAAACTTTCCTCAGGTAATTTATGAAAAATCACTTTGTAAATTGGAGTCCCTATATTAATGTAAAATCCTAGTGGTTTTATTACTATTGAATGGCTTAAAGGGATTATTAAATGTTTTATTGGCTTTATACTTTCTCCAAAAATTGATGGTTTTGGATTATAACATTCACCTTTTTTGATTATTTTTTGGTTAATGCAGAATTTCCTGGAGTATAAGGTAAGCCATTGATGGATTTAAATTATAATACTGATAATGATTAACATCCTAACATTTATTCATATTGTATTTTCTTGTTCACCTTCATTTTTCTCTTGTTACTAAAATCATGTTGATATTAACATTGTTTCTATTTTTGTGGTTATAAACAAGGCAATAAGATACACTTGAGTGCATATATCTTCACATATTTATATACTTTAACCCCAAGTTTTCTGGTTAACATAGTATGTACTTTACAAAGGCTTTTGCCTAAATCCTGTCTGGGTTAACATGGAAGACACTTTCAGTGGCCTTTCCCAAATTCTTCATTTTTAATCTGTGATAGTAAATCTAAAAGAGAATCTTTGGAACATCACATTCTATCATATATTTAAGTACTGAAATATAAGCAATTTATGTGTCAAAAAAGGAAAAAGTGAGGCCCACTGGAAAAATAAAAGAAAAAAGTAATAAGACTTTATTGATTTTTAATTTCATTCTGTTGTGGTCAGAGAACATACTTTGTATGCCCTGTTGCTTGCTTGTATGGACCAAAATATGGTTTATCATTAAAAGTGTTCTGTTTGCATTAAAAACAAATGCATATTTTCTGTTGTTGGGTAGAATGTTCTATAAATGTCAATCAGATCAAGTTGATTGATAGTATTGTTCCAGTTGTCTATATCTGTATTAGTTTGCTAGGGCTTCCGAAACAAAATACAGCAAACTGAGTATCCAAAGTCTCAGATTAAGGTGTTGGCAGAACCACGATTCCTCTGAAGATATAGGGAAGAATTCCTTCTGATAGTTTCTTGGCTTGTGGCTGCATGACTCCAAACTTCATATAGCATTATCCCTGTGTGCTGGTCTCTGTGTCCAAATTTCCCCTTTTAAATAATCTGATCCAATCATATTGGATTAGGAACCTGTCCTACTTTGGTATGACTGCATCTTAATTTACCTAACTACATCTGCAATAACTATTTCCAAATAAAATCACATTTTGAGACTCTGGGGGTTAGGACTTCTATATGTGAATTTTGGTTGGAACTCAGTTTAACCCATAACAATATCCTTACTGAATTTCTGCCTACTTTTACATATATTATTGATGGGTTATAGATGTTCAATTTGTGGTAAGTTCCGGAGGAGAACTCAAAAAGACTACTGCGCTTCTGCCATTCCTATGACGTCGCCTACGTATATTATTGAGAAACAGGTATTGAAGTCTCCAAATGTAATTGTGGATTTGTCTATTTTTGTATTTCCTTATAGGTCTATCAGATTTTGCTTTATGTATTTTTAAGCTGTGCTATATTATTAGGTGCATAAACTCTTAGAATTGTTATGTTCTATTGATGAATTAAATCCTTTGTCATTATAAAATAGCCTTCTTTATCCTTGGTGAATGTGAAATATTGTTTTGTTCTGAAATCGAGCTTGTCAGATACTAATATGGACACTCAAGCTTTCTTTTGTGTTTATCCATATCTATTAATATATCTATATTTATATATCTTCCTATTAATAATCTTTGCTTTTTTTTTCTCATTTCTCTGTTTGGATTTATGAGGTAAGGATTCTTGGAAATATCTAGTTATACAGGCCCTGTAAAATTTTGTTACAAAACGTTTCATAATTTAAAGATTCCTCACTGTGTGAAGAGACCTACAAACGTCTCACTTAGAGGCCTCCCCTGTTACTCTGAGTCAGATAGCACGCAGGCGATTATCGTCATGATAGGACCTAGGAAGTCACATGAGTTTTCTGAGGTATCTCCCTGCTTCGATTGTGCTTCTTGATTGTGTGCGTCCTTGAAGCTGCTAGTAAAGTTTGATAGTAAGATCTCTGATGTGTGGGGATCCGATCCCTTTGACAATCGGATCCTTTGTGTTGGCTCATATGCTTAAATATTTAGATGCACATCTGTAAAACAGAGACTTCCACATTTTTAAAAACATTTTGATGTCGAGGTCCCATTTTGCTTGGTAGTAGCTGAGGTAGAAGGCTTGGGGTGGCAGGGGGGCATTATCTGAGTTCTCTCTTGTCTTGCCTGGTCAGTATGCATTTGCAGGCATAGGCTACTGCATTTTGAGCTGGTGACAATCATCTTCTGTTGTCTCTGAGAGGCCAGTGAGTGGGGGAATGGCTGT
Organism: Rhinolophus sinicus; assembly: GCF_036562045.2. Taxonomy (NCBI): domain Eukaryota; kingdom Metazoa; phylum Chordata; class Mammalia; order Chiroptera; family Rhinolophidae; genus Rhinolophus; species Rhinolophus sinicus. Next base: position 133,718,319 of record NC_133753.1, on the reverse strand, counting down.
CTCTGTCTCTGACTGGCCTCATCTTGGAACTGGCTCTCCCTGCAGGTTCTCTGCGACTCAGCCGTGTCGTCCCTCAAGCCCCCAACCTTGAATCACCTCACGCCTCACATAATGGACATGTCAGGCCCACTGGCTTCAGAGCATATGTGAATACTTGATGTTTTTCATGACCCATGAAGCCAAAGGAGTGTCTGGGGAGGGTTGTTTCCTCTAATTCTCTTCTGCCCAAATGTTCTCCATATAATTTCTATTTTACTGCAGCTGTTCAATATTGCAGCAGATGATTTTCTTTTAAAATCTCTAGTGGTAGGTGGGCCAAAAGCCTAATTTCAATTTTACCCTCTCTCATGCTTTGATATCATTGCCTCTTACTAAGAAATTAAGGAAGTGACAAGGAGCCTGGCATCCTACCTTTTTGCTCTACTTTGGACATCTCCTTCCCCTTTCATCTTATCTCTGGCAATTTCCTTTCTTGCATTGTTGAATGAGAGTTTTCTTATGACATAAACATTTACTTTTTAATTCCATGAATTCTTTGAAGCCACCATCCCCATCTTCCTGGTGCAGTCAACCTCTAAGCTAATACTAATGACTGAGCAGTGTTGGGGGACGATTTGTGGGTCATGAACCACATATTGGTTTAATATTTCCAAAACTATTGTCCTCATTGTGCAAACCATACCAACAACAAATGAAATAAACTGGAGGTCAGATAGTATTCAGATTTTACTAAAATAATCCCAAGGGTATTAGAACTGGATGAAGTTATAGGGCAAGTCACCATTTATTGGGGGGGGGGGGGAGTTCCTAAAAGGTTAGCCAGAGAATGGTGTAAAGGATAGGGCAATTAAATGAGATGCCAGGGTCCTGCTACGCTATACCCTCTATGCTCAGGATACTCATCATAGTTGATTTCATATAATCCTTTCATTAACCTTGTAAATTAGATTATTTTAAACCCTTTTCTATATGAAGAACCAGAGAAGAAACTTACAGCTAAATATGACAGGGACAAAATGTGAGCCCAGAAATGCATATTTTGTGAATCCAAACCCTGCGTTTGTTTTATCAAATCCTTCTATAGGTACTAGAAAAGTACTAGAAAAGGCTCATGCCCACAGAAGCTACAGACAGTCTGTAATCGCACTGGCAACAATGCACAGGAGTAGACAGGCTGTCGTGCCCTTTGTGCCTGTCTACTTTTTTAAGTTATGCCTGTTCACGCCCATTTTTCTGATTAACATCTAGTCAACAGACAGATAAGGAGACGATTCCTGAGTGTTTTACCTTTAGAAAAAAATCTAAACCTATAAAAGAGATAAAGTTTAGGATTTGTGATGGAGATAGCTATAAATGTACATTGATGTTTTGGGATAAATGAAGTGAAAACATTTTAACAAAGGGTATCTGGATGCTTGAAAATATGGTGCTACAAAAACTTAAATTGGGCTCAACAATTCTTGAGACTTAGATCTAAATCAAAAGGGTTTTGGTCAGCTTATAGATTTTTTCTTTCCTGAAACTGTTGGAAGCCATAGATTTGAAAAGGAATTTCACACAGATATGATTATCACAGCACCAATAAGCTGTTATCTCTACAGAACAGAAGTAGGCAAGTCAGTGTTTTGTGTGACCGGGTTGCTCAGCCATGGAGAGATCAGAAGCTGATGTGAAAAAGCCAAACTGAAAACATGGGATATTGTGCTTGTTAAAGGGTTCACTAGAAGTCATCAACATAAACATCACCAAGTCACTTAAATGTAAATAAAATGGTTTCATATTGAATGGCTTGGGAAAAGGAATTTTTGCCTTTTCTCTACTGACTTTAATTTCACAAGAAAATATAGCTATACTAACTAAAATGTTACCACCTGAAGCAATAGTTTCCACATTTTCCAAGTTGCACCTCTTATCACTAATGTTACCAGAGGTAAGGAGGGGTGGTGGAATTGGAGAAAGTTGGTCAATAGGCAAAATCTTCCAGTTTTAAGATAAATAAGTACTAGAAATCATTTCCACTTTGTTGATGGTTTCTTTTGCTGCACAGAAGCTTTTTAGTTTAATGTAGTCAAAATGAAAAGACAACCTACAAGAAGGGAAAAATTAATTCCAAACTATATGCCTTATAAGGTGTTAATATCCAAAAGTGAGACTGTCCAAAACATATAAAAAAACTCATTAAACTTTATAGCGAAACAAACAAAAAAACAAGTAATCTAATTAAAAAATGGGCAAAGGACCTGAAAAGACATTTTTCTTTATTTTTAATTATTTATTTATTTTTTCCAGTTATAGTTGACATTCAATATTTTCTTATATTAATTTCAGGTGTACAGCATAGTGGTTAGACGTTTATATAATTTATGCAGTGATCCCCCGATTAGTCTAGTACCCACCTGGCACTAAACATAGTTGTTGCAACATTATTGGCTATATTCTCTATGCTGTACTTTACTATTGACTACTGTACTTTACTCTTGATTGTTTTGTAACTACTAATTTGTATTTCTTAATTCCTTCATCGTTTTCACCCAGACCCCCAACCTCCGTCCCCTCTGGCCACCATCTATTTGTTCTCTGTCTCTATGAATCTGTTTATGTTTTGTTTGTTCATTTATTTTGTTCTTTAGGTTCCACATATAAGTGAGACCTTATGGTATTTGTCTTTCTCTGTCTGACTTATTTCACATAATAACCTTTAGGTCCATCCATGTTGTCACAAATGGTAAGATTGTATTCTTTTTTATGGCAGAGTAGTATTCCATTGTATATATGTATCATGTCTTCTTTATCCAATTATCTATTGATGGGCACTTTGGTTGCTTTCCAAGTCTTGGCTATTATAGATAATGCTGCAATGAACATAGGGGTTTGTATATCTTTTTCAATTTGTGTTTTAAATTTCTTTGGATAAATACCCAGAAGTGGAATTGCTGTGTCATATGGTGAATAGACAATAAGACATTTTTCCAAAGAAGGTATATGAATGGACAACAGGTACATGCTCAACATCGCTAATGATTGGGGAAATGTAAGTTAAAACCACAATGAGATACCACCTCACACCTGTCAGATGGCTATTATCAAAAAGACAAGTGATAACAAATGCTGATGTGGATGTGGAGAAAAGGGGACCCTCATACACTGCTGGTGGGAATGTAAATTGGTGCAGCCATTATGGAAAACAGTGTGGAGGTTCTTCAAAAATTAAAAAATAAAACTACTACATGATCTAGCAATTCCACTTCTGGAAATATATCCAAAGAAAATTAAACACTAAAAAGATATCTGCACCCCATATTCATAGCAATATTATTTATAATAACCAAGACATGGAAACAAACTAAGTGTCCAACAGTGGATGAATGGATAAAGAAATTGTGGAATATATATACAATGAAATATTATTCAGCCATAAAAAATGAGGGAATCCTACCATTTGCAACAACATAAGATGTACCTTGAAAGCATTACAGTAAGTGAAATAAATTCAGACCGAAAAAGACAAGCATGATATGATCTCACTTGTGAGTAGAATCTTAAAAAAAAAGAAAAAAGAAAATCTCATATAAAAGGAGATTAGGTTTGTGTACTAGAAATGTAATGTACAACATGATGATTGTAGTTGACAATGCAAATTTGGTACTTTTTAATTAAAAAACTTGCAAAATTGGTAGATACATTTTTTTCCATGAATTCCATGATTAATAAACTCAGCCAGTGATACATTTATGTCTTCTATTTCAATTTTCCTTTGTGAGGTAAGTACTGAAATAAACAAGTACTGAAATAAACAAACCACAGAATTCGACCTTCAAATAACTGGATTACAAAGTATTAAACTAAATTTTTCAAAAAGAATGTGACACATTCAATGACATTTCTATTAATAATGATACTAACATTTTAAGAAAACCCAAAGTTTGTTATACATTTCATTTTTTAAAAAAATTTCAAATATTTATTTTTATTTTTGCTTTAAATTTCCATCTGTGTGTACTTTTTATAATATGTACTAACACACTGTAAAATTTAAAAATAAATAAAAGTAATATAATTTGGAGAAGTGTGCTTTAAATTTTTTACTGACTCATTTTTGTTCTCTGAATGATGCCACTGACTTCAGAAAGCAGTAATGGCTGCAACCAGTTTTTTTCTTTTCTTTTTAAATTGAGGTGAAATTCACATAATTTAAACTTATCCTTTTTAAAGTGGACAATTCAGTGACATTTAGCACATTTATAATATTGTGCAACTACCTCCTCTATCTAGTTCAAAGTTGTTTCCATCGCCCCAGGTGAAACTCTATTCCCATTTAAGCCATCATTCTCTATTTCCCTTTCCTCCCAGACCCTGGCACCAATCTGTTTTCTGTTTTGATGGAATTACCTATTCTGGGTATTTTATATAAATGAAATCATGTGATATATGACTTTTTGTGCCTGGTTTGTTTTACTTAGCACAGTGTTTTCGAGATTCATTCACGTTGTAGTGTGTATTAGTACTTCCTTTTTTATGGCTAAATTATAATCCATTGCATGCATGTATATACTCAATTTGTTTATTCATTATCTGTTGATGGACATTTGGGTTGTTTCTACCTTTTGGCTATAATGAACAGTACTATTATGGATATTCATGTATAAGTATTTGAGTATGATTTGAGTTTTAAATAATATTTTTTCACTCCTTAACACTAGTTTCCCTGTTGCACATTTAATAAATTATTGCAGTGATCTGACATATATTGGAGTACTTGAATTTTTTACTGGTCATGATTTGGGCTTCTCATTAAGGTTGTTGATTTCTGTTTTAGCCTCTGGTAATGTTTTCCTGAGGAGGGAGTTGGTACTAGGTTTGGCCAATGATTTGATCATTGGTCCTCGGTTTGCACGTCACTGGGTAAGTAGGAGTGAATGTTGGGCCACCAACTGAAGACACATAGTGTGAAGCTGATGCCAAAAGTGGTAATTTAAAGTAAAGAGCCAAGGAGTACTGGGCCTTGACAGGTGAAGAAAAAGTGGGCATTAGATGAAAGCCAGGTTCTGGGTTTCAATGAATATGATTTAAGACAAAGACACATTTCTGCCTCATTCCTTCCTATATTCTTTTCCTGCATATGTCCCATCTTTTTGTGGTTTGCCTCGTCTGTTTTAGGTTAACTGTATTTATCAGCTAGAAGCTAAATGTTACATCTTCTCATCCCATAAATCAGAATCCAACAACTGTGATTGTTATGTTTTTTTTCTTTTTAAGCAATCAGTCACATTGATAAAAAAAAAAAAAGCTTACGTAAACTGTATCAGTTTTGACATTAGGCTTCTTCAGCCCTACATCGGATGCACACAGGGGTAAAAGTAAGAAACAGTTGAAGGAAGAAGAGAGCATTCACTATTAACACTCAGTTACAACTTTCGAGTCATGAGTTAACTGCTTATCTACAAATCTATGTTTATGTGTTTTTCTTTCCCCAGCTAATCAATTCCTCCTAAATCTTCAAGCAATTGTATAATCGATGTGGCTGCTTAAACACTTAAGGCAGATAAAGTCAATGAAATCTAAAGAAATTGGAATATTGGAATTAACTCTGTGTTGCCTTTTACTATTTGGGATAAAAAAAATGTTTTTTGGTCCATTTGACAGGTTTTTATTTACAGGTTTATTTGAGGGAGTTAAAATGAAAGCGAATCAACGTTGTTAAAGGAAGAATGTTGCTTATAATTAAGATTAAGAATATTAAATAGATGTTTTTTGTTGATTGCCAATGTTTTGTTTTTTCCCAGCTTTATTAAAGCATGACTGACATAAAATTGTATAATATACAAGATGTACATAATAGTTTGATATGCATATACATTGTGAAATGATTAATTCACACATCTATGACCTAACATAGTTACTTTTTGTGTTCTTTGGGTATGTCAAGAATACTGAAGATCTACTCTCTTAAAAAATTTCACATGTACAATTTTATATATGTATATATGTGTGTATATATATATATATATATATATATATATATATATATTTTTTTTTTTTTTTAAGGCAGGTGCAGCTCACAGTGGCCCATGTGGGAATTGAACCGGGAACTTTAGTGTTATTAGCACCATGCTGTGTCCAACTGAGCTAACCGACCACCCCTACAATGCTGTATTATTAACTATTGTCACCATACTGTACATTGGATCCCTAGAATTTATTCGTCTTATGGTAGAAAGTTTATACCCTTTGACCAACATCTGCTTGTTATCCCCAACCTCCTACCCCTGCTTATCACCATTCTACTCTTTGGTTCTGAGTTCAACTTTTTAGATTCCACGTATAAGTGAGATCATACAGATTTATCATTCTCGGTGTTGTTTATTTCGCTTAGTGTCATATCCAATCCATATCATTACAATTATCCTTCTTTTTCACTGCTGAATAATATCTCACCTTGTGTGTATATATCTCATGTCATCTTCATCCATTTGTCTGTCAGTGGACACTTAGGTTGTTTTCATGTCTTAGCTATTGTGAATAATGCTGCAATGAACATGGAAGTGTGTATATGTCTTTGAGATACTGATTTTATTTTCTTTGGATATATATGCAGAAGTGGGATTGCTGGATTATATGATCATAGAACCTCAGCTAGAGGTTGTATGGACTACAAAATATCCTTTAATACATTTATTTCCTTCTTGGAGTAGTCTTCTGTTGTTTCTTACTCAGAACTCTGTTTAATACAACAAAACTTAACCTATTTACTTTTATTAATTCATCAAATATTTATTCAGTGCCTACTATGAGATGATTTAAGTTATAGAGACTATTTTATGCTATAAAATATAAGAAAGGATAATGGGATAAAGAATATTGGGGAAGGGGAGAACTATTTTTGCTAGGATTAGGAGCTGAGAAAGAAGTGACATTTGGGCTGAGACCTAAATGATGAGAAAGATGTGTGTGGTAGGCAGGTTCTAGTATGTTCCCCAAGATTTCTGGCCCCTAGTGTACATACACCTTCTCCCAGTTATTAAATCAAACATGAAGCTAGACACTGCTGTGAAGGGATTTTGCAGATGTAATTAAGATCTCACATCAGTTTAATATATGACAATAATATGAATTCTTAAAATTCAGCAATAACAAAATGAAAAATCCAATTAAAAAATGGGCCAAAGATATAACAAACAGCTCGCCAAAGAAAACATGCAGATTAGAGAAATGCAAATTAAAACAACAATGAGAAACCACTACAGACCTACTAGAATGGCCAAACTGGAACACTGACAACATCAAATGTTCACGAGGATGTGAAGAAACAGGAACATTCACTTATTGCATGTTGGTACAATGCAAAATGGTACAGCCGCTTTGGAAGATGTTTGGCAGCTTCTTAAAATACTAAATAAGTGCTCGCTTCGGCAGCACATATACTAAAATACTAAACATGCTCTTGCCATATGGTCCAGTGATCATACTCGTTGGTATTTATTCAAAAGAGTTGGAAATTAATATAGTACACACAAAATTCTGCACACAGATGTTTATAGGAATTTTATTCATAATTACTAAAACTTGAAGCAACCAATGTGTCCTTCAGCAGGAATATGTATACATAAACTGTGGTGCATCCAGATAATGAAATCTTTCCAGTGCTAAAAAGAAACAAGTTACCAAGACATGAAAAAACATGGAGGACACTTAAGTGTATATTGCTAAGTGAAAGAAGCCAATCTGAAAAATCTACATACTTTATGATGCAAAGTATATGACATTTTGGAAAAGGTAAAACTGTAGAGATACTGAAAATATCAGTGGTTGCCAGGGGTTGGGGGCAGGGAAGGATGAACAGGTGGAGCACAGAGAATTTTTAGGGCAGTGAAACTACTCTGATATTATAATGATGGATAGATATCACTATAAATTTCTTGAAACCTATGGAATGTACACATCAAGAGTAAACCCTAATGTGAACTATGGACTTTGGGTGATAATGATGTGTCAATGTTGATTTATCAATTTTTACAAAGTTACCACTCTGGTGGGGGATGCTAATAATGAGGGAGGGGTATTTGTGTGGCGGGGATAGGGGTAAATGGGAAATCCCTGTCCTCAATTTTGCTGTGAACCTTAAACTGCTCTAAAAAATAAAATTTCTTTAAAAATACGTATAGGCAAGAGCCTCTGATGGAAGTAGATCTGGTTTTACATCTTCTTGTTAATCTGTGGAGCTGGCGCCTAATCCTAATTGTCAGGCTTCTTTAGAATGTGAGGTACCAGTTTGTCCTCAACTTTGGACTCGAGTCATTTATTCTTGAGCAAAACAAAAATTTTACTCAACACTTTATTACATTAGCATTCTAGGAATCAATTTTAAATCCGGTTGTCCCCCTTTAATGAATTATTTAGTTTAAGTAGATAGTATATTCCATTGAACCATTAACTACACATGGATAAACTGCAGTGCATTTAGCTGAGCTATAAGCGGTGTTCACTACAAACCTTCTGAAGGTGGAACCCCCACTCTTTCCTTCAGGTATTTGGTGTGCACTCTATGGCTATGATCATATATCTGTGGGCCAAATGGGAGCACTGGTGCCTACTGATTTATTAAATATGAAGTGAAGTTTAATGTGTTTCTCATTTTAAAATAAAAATAAATGGAAATGAGAAACTGGTATTTTCTTCCTGCACTCCTATGGATCACCTTGTTCATTTTTAATGAGGACAAATATGGAGAAGACAGGAGGCAAATGTGGCTGAGAGATCAAATAAAATGAGAATGGAGAATTATTCATAGAATTCAGCAAAGGTGGAGGTGTTGATGACCCTTTAGGAGCCATTCAATGGAGTGGAGGGGATAAAACACTGAATGGAGAGAACAGAGGAAAGAGTGGGAAGAGAGAGTGAGATAAGTAGTATCACTTTGGAGAGGGAAATTTTCTGTGAATAGAAAGGAAATCAATGTGCCAATAAGCTAGGCAGGGTGAGAGAGTGTCAAGGATTTTATTTTTTTAATTATGTGTGATATATGTGTATATATGTGTACATGCATACATATCTCCTCTATCTTCTGTGTATATGGCCTATCTGACAAGCAGTTTTAGGTTCAAAGCGATCCTCTGTAGTTTATGTCACAACATTATTGAGAGGATCCTAACAGACCGGCACAACCCTCTAACAAATCATTTTCAATTTCAGAATATGTTGAACCAGGCTTTATCCTATGTTTTCATTTTTCTTCACATACTTATAAGTTGCATGCAAATTATTGTTTTACTATAGACTTCACGGTGGTTTGATCCGTTCTCAGAGGCAAAAACAACCTGGAAAACAACTGTCTTCACCCATGCCAATAGCATGGCTCTGGGGCCTGATCTCAGGAGCATGCAAATACTGTTGCTCAACGACTGCTAAAAACAGTAGTTTAGGCTGGCAAACCTTCTTAATGGTAAAGTTGTAATACAGTGCAGCCCTGTCTGCAGTCAGGGGGCTTAGGGGTATTTTGCAGCCAATGGCAGTGAAACTGACAGGAGGTGGTGCTATTCCAAAGCAGAGAGAAGTTTCCCGAGCCTTCTTCTCTTTGGAGGTGGATGTCTATAATAGCTGCTGCTTTTTTTCTAGGTTAAAATCATTTCTCCTGTGTTCTAGCTACAGAGTTTGGGTCTGTACTTCATTTATTCACTTTAGACACTCTGGCAATCTCCGTTTAGTCATTTGGAGTCACCAGGGAATGCTTGTATGATATGTAGGTCATACAATAGAAAATTGACAGGTTATACAAATATGACACTAACTGGTATGCTAACAGAAATTAAACCTGCAATTGTTGTCATTGTAAGATCTAGAAATTGCTTCCCAGATATTTCAAAAAGCTATACAGTACTGTGGAAAATACAATTGCTATACTGTAGAGACAATTGTTAGATAGAAAGAGAACTCCATTTATTGCTTTAAGTTAGCAAGAAACATGTTCAAAAATCAACATGATAATAGGATTAATGTATAATTTGGGAGTAAGCTTCTGAAACCAATGAATTATAGCTTGATAGACTCTTTTTTCTTATTTGTCTATTGTCTGGCTTTACTGGCAAATGAACATCACTTAACGAAAGCAAAGGGGAGAGAAAGAAATAGAACAGGGGTTCAATAAGTTGCAAATGGAAAACTATCGGTTAGATAAGCTTACTTTCATATATAGAATATATTAAACATGCCTTTATGTGTTCATGTCAAAAATATTAAACTTTTCCGAATTCCAGGACCTCTCTCATCATGATTTTATGATACATATCTGAATATAATAAAATATATCAAAATGAATGTGTCTGTGTACAACTAAATGTTTTACAAACCCTACCTGCTGGCCTAGTCAATTTATACAGCATTCAGAACAACCCAAATCCTAGGGCAAACTAAGGACAGACACTTCCTTGAGGTTTCTTTTAATGTAGTATAACCAGAAGCTGATACTAAATCTCACCTCATTTCCTTGCTATTGCCTATTCAAAACTGTTGCCTTAACAGAACATCACATATAGTAGTGACTGAATATAAAGACAGGGTGAACTGCTCCCAGAACTCAAAGTGTAAGACTATTAAGAATTGATGCATAATGGATGAGATTAGCCAACTGAGGATGCTCTCCAAAAAAGGATTTCTATATGTGTCGCTGGGAGACTTGAGGTTACTGGAGTGTAGAATCAAGAAGATACGAGTAAGTGGGAGTGTAACTTAAGAAAGTTGAAGCCTCAATCAGCTGCACTCTATTCCAGTCAAAGGAAAATGATATTAACACATAGGGAGAAAGTTTGCCAAGAGCCTAGAAAAGAGGCGCTCAAACTTGCTGTTATCCTGGCCCCTCATGGGAACATCCCTTATTATAAGCCCAGGCATTCTGTCTCCTTGCACATTCACCTCCATATCAGGTGAGCTGTCGCAGCGCAGAGGCTCACCACACAGCGAACCCTCTTCTGATTTTAAAAATGTCCAACAAAAGTTTGTAGATTTAATTATAGCATTTTTATCAGGAGACCAGTGACAGATGCTCCCTATCCCAACATCAAATAAATTTGTTGAATAATTCAACAAATATTTATTGAGCATCTGTTTTATGTCTGGGTTATTAGATCTATAATTACTCAAAAAAATAAGCATAATCTCTACCTTCATGAAGCTTAGAAAATATTCTTTCTCATTAGTAATTATTTATCATTGTTTAAAAAAAAACCTTTTAACACAATGCTTAATTTATTTTGATTGTTTAAAATTAATTAATTAATTTCTATTTGGGCTCACAATTTGCTTAGCATATATATTAGTCCTTTTCACTTGGGTTACTCTGCAAGCATTGTCAAAAGACAAGTTTTTGGAGAGGCAGGTGAGAATAGGATCTTGACTGTAATGTCCTCCAAATGGTTGTACAGAACACAGATATTACCTGCATGGCCAGCTTGTTTTCTTCAATGACATTGCTACCTTCTTTCTTTCTACCTGAAACAAATCACATTTTCAGAAGTGGTCATGAGACAAGATTTCAAATGAATTATGTCAAAAAGTGAAAACTATCTTCCTGACACTATTCCTGAGTAAAAATAAGGTAAGGAAGAGGTAGTGATACTCAGATTTCTTACACAAATTAGAATGAATACAAATAAGTCAAATTTTAAGCCATCCAATTTAGTTTTTAAAAGATATATTATTTTTGTCGTTCATGACATCAAAGCACAAATGTTTCTCTAAAACAACTTTATTTATAATGTCAGATATTTTGTTTGAAATACATTCTTTTTCTTAGCTAAATATTTCAAATTAATTTTCATTTTTAAGTAGGTACAAAAATTAAATACTATTTAAATATTGAAGAAAGCATATTGAATTAAGTTAGATAAATAATAATGAAAACTTCTAAGAAATGTAAGTATATATTAGAATATAATAGATTTCTGAGTTCTTGATATCAACTTAAAATATCAAAATCCATGAGGTATTAAATAATGATTCTATATACCCTTTTCCAGAACTATTTTTGCAGCCTCTCAACCTTGAGAATAGTGCATATTTAGTAATTGAAAAATTTCATTCTTCATACATAAAATGGGCATGAAAAATAAGACAGAAATAGCCTAATTGGGAATATTTAATTTGATTACACATGTGTGTGTTAAAATTTGTTTTTAAGTTTGAGTTCAAATATTTAAAATTTAAAGCTCCAATTTTATATTGAGGCTTACTCTAAATATAAAATAAATCTGTATTGTATAAATATAAATCTGTAGAAATAAAATTCTGATTCTGTAGGTAATTTGAAAGGGCTGGGAACAAATATGAAAAGACTTCAAAATTATTGAGTTATCTATCCATAGTTCTCTGAAAGATATACTTTATTTTTTAAAAATTGAAATTTATTGGTGTGACAATGGTCAACAAAACTACACAGGTTTCAAGTGTACAATTCTGTAATACATCATCTATATATATTTCATTATGTGCACACCACCCAGAGTTAGTTCTCCTTCCATCACCATATATCTGATCCCCTTTACCCTCTTTTACCATCCCTTTTCTCCCTTACCCTCTGGTAACCACTAAACTGTTGTATCTATGAGTTTTTGTTTCTTTGTCTTGTTCCTTTGTTGCCTTCAATTTTATATCCCACATATGAGGGAAATCGTATGGTTCTTGACTTTTTCTGTCTGACTTCATTGCAGTATTATTTACAGTGTTCAAGACATGGAAACAACCAAAGTTTCCTTTGATAGATGATTGGATAAGGAAAATGTGGTATGTAAGATTGGACAATTAAGTACACAAACTCATCCTAGAAAAAATGCTATATACCTCATAGCTGAATATCACTATGGTCACCTTCAAAATACTCCCCTTGGGAAGCTATGCACCAGCACCAATGCCTAATCCACCCTTCAAAGCAATTTTGGAACTCATTTTCTGGAATGGTCATCAGAGCTGTTGTCGTATTACCCTTGACGTCCTGAATGTCATCAAAATGTCTTCCTTTCAATATTTCCTTTATCTTTGGGTAAAGAAAGAAGTCATTGGGGGCCAGATCAGGTGAGTAGGGAGGGTGTTCCAATACAGTTATTGGTTTACTGGCTAAAAGCTCCCTCATAGACAGTGTCACGTGAGCTGGTGTATTGTCGCGATGCAAAAGCCATGAATTATTGGCGAAAACTTCAGGTCATCTAACTTTTTCATGCAGCCTTTTCAGCACTTCCAATAGTAAACTTGGTTAACTGTTTGTCTGGTTGGTACAAATTCATAATGAATAATCCCTCTGCGAGTTCATGAGGTTATTTGTCAGACCTCGTATATACAAAATGGAATACTACTCTGCCATAAGAAAAGATGAAATAGTGCCATTTGCAACAAAGTGGATGGATCTTGAGATTATTATGCTCAGTAAAAGACACACTTTCTAATCTTAAACTGCTGTTTGTATTAGGGCCTCTGCATTCAAATTTGTAACTTTCGTTTTAAAAACAGATCTCAATTCAAATTACTTTTAGGACAGTCATGCCAATGATTTTGATGTTCTGGTGCCATGCACCACTGCATGCCTTTCTGTGTTTTTCCTCATGTCATTCTCCTCTAGACAGGGGGGCCCTGCCTTTCCCTCAGCCCAGACTGGATGGCTCTCCTCTCTTTGCTGTTTGTTTCACGTCCTAGTCCAGATCAAGTCACATTTCCTTTGAGGAGATTTGCTTGACCCTATAACCTCAAATGAGTTTACTCTTTTTGAGGACTTTCTGTAGAACTTCCAGTTATTACTATCGATTTAGAATTTGGTATAAGTTAAGTAGGTGTATTATATCTTCTGACATTAAATAAAATATTTACCAAGAAGAGTTCTAATAAATTGCTCGGAGAAGAGAGAGCATCTAGTATTGCTAGCATGAGGAATCTGACCCTGATGAATTAGCTGACTCAAGGTTCCAGGACATTTATCTGCTTTCTTCAGAGATTTCTAGATTCCAGATTAAGCTGTCCTTTGCAATCTCCACTGTATCCACTGAATGCTTTGAATTGCAAAGGAATATTCTTGTTTAAATTTCCATATATTTCTTATGTTATAATAGAGCAATATCATGATACAGGAATATTGATTTTATTTTGGTGATATAACAAAATACTACTTGTCCATCAATGAAAGTTTCTATGCTTATGATCCATCTGCAGTTTTTCACTTGGGCAGTTGTATAATTAGCAAGGCAGGTGAGAAGAAGAGTGGAAGGAGGTTAAGAATGATGCTGGAGCATCAGAAAAGCTCCTGGTCCTACTGCTCTCCCTGATAGTCCTCCTATCGTGCTGATTCCTTTGGTTTTAAGGATGCCCCTTAGACTTCCACACCTCCTGACTCAGTCTGAGTCCCTTGAGCAGTGCCCTGGAGGCAAGGACTCAAGTGAGGTAGTTTATTTGTGAGGTGACACCAGGATACAAGAGTGAGGGAGTAGAGTAGGGAGGGGAGAGAAAAAGAGAAGTCAGTGTAGGGTATATTATGGAGATTACTGCCTCAGGCCTTGGGGCCTTGAATTATGAGAAGTCCATCTGGGAAAGAGGAGGATGAAGCATTTGTCCAACCAATCCTGTCCGCTACTGCTTGAAAGCTGCCTTGGTGCATTTCCTGGGCCTCCTGGGTTTGCTTGCAGGTGGATTTGCTGTGCTCCCACAATGGTGGGAAAGATTCTGGGCCTTGGTAGGAACATGGAAATGTCAGGTGTCTGAACTCTGTCCCGTAACTCTAAGGCAAAGGGGGAAGTGACACAGGCCCAAGAGGCATTTGCTGCACATCTCACTGAAGAAATCAAAGTTTCAGATGGATGCCTCTGAGAGAAAACTGGCCCAACCAGGTGTATTTTGAGTGAAGGATAAATTGAGAGCAGTGGTTTTTGAGCTCATTGTTTTCTTTTTGTTTTTTTTTTTAAGGTATTGACCAGAGGAATAAATTTAGATCTTCAACCCTTCACCTTCCACCAAACGGTTTTGGTTCAAGTTTATCAATTGTACATATTAAGCTTCTGAATGAGATTTTGTTCTGAAGCTACAAAAAAATTGGAATACCATAGAGAGTGATGATGCAGAGTGTGGACTTAGGCTACAAGCTTGGGCTCCACCATCTTGCAACTGTATGAATACTGTGGAAGTTACTTAAACTCAGTTGTTACATCCCATGACATTTGACTGCCTCATAGGTTTGTGGTGAAGGTGATTTAGGATAATGCATGGAAATGGCTTAGCACAGTGTTAATCCTGCAATAATCTGGATAAGACATTTTGAACAAGGGAGACAACTGGAAGGTCTGAGAACTGAGGGGTACGGCATCCAGGCAGGTAAAAAGGGCAATAGAAATTTTACTATTAGCAGCTGCACACTTTGTCTAGGAATGACACTGGTCATAGTTATGGGTGTCCAAGCATTAGAGATACTGAAGAATTTTAAACTTGACAGAGTCAAAGTCCATAATGTATGTGTACTTTATAAACTTGGAAAAATGTACACCTTTTAAATAATATTATTGGATTCAATTACTTTCTTTAAATGTTATCATCATTTTTAAGATAAACTCTCTGCATGTTTCCTAGCATAGCTGTACGTTTATAGCTGGTGGAGAGAATTCCCTTCAGTGTATGTTGGTTATTCCATAATATTGATTAAATCTTTCTGACTCTGAACATGTATTTGACATACTAGTTTTCATTTCATACCAATTGTAATTCCATCTGAACAAAATTGGAGGATAAATTAATATTCTACATATGCAAACTCATTTGGACAAAATGGCTAAAAAAGACATTTTTTGAATACTGAAAGCAAAACTGAATATTTAATGTTGCTTTAAAATTTTTATTCTTCTAATTTGATCTTTGAATGTTCCTATTATTTTTCTTAGACTTTGGGATAGTAGACATACTTTCTATTTCTTAGTTTTCATGTGTTAATTGTAAATGTATTTTATAAGGAAGTAATGCAGTATTAAATTTAAAGAAAATTATTAAATGTATTTTCCTTAAACGGAGAATACATATAAAATAAATTGAATTATAAAATGTGTTTTCATTAAATAGATCAATAAGCATATAGTTAACCATTTATTCCTATAATTAGGGATGGCTTTATAAATATTGAAGACTTGGGTTGCTAGTTGATACAGAGTTTCTCACTCTTCTATAACTATCACAAAATTTCATATAGTACCTTTTGCTACTACATATACACATCTAATCTTTGCATTTTTTAAAAAACATATGTTATCTGATTAATACAACATTTTTTTGTAATAGGTATTATTTTACCCATATTTAAAAGATGAAGTTAACACACAAAATAATAACTCAATGTCACATTGATAGTCTCTGTGACAAAGAAGAAATCAGAACATAAATCTGTTTGACTTTTGAGCAAAATTATGGTATACATCTCTAAAAGAGAAAAGATTCAATTTATGAACAAACTTCAGTATTTTTTGAGGTCATTTTGTTATAGCCGTTCAGACTAAATGAATATCCTTTTACTTTATTCCCAAGCTGATTTATTCTTTGTATGAAAATAAATCTCAAACCACTCAGTATACCAGTTTTAGGACAATTTTTAGATCAGAACATCCTAAGCATATCCTTTATTTCACTTATTCATTATGTGGCCATCTGTTAAGTACCTCCTGCCTTAGGACCTGTGTGATTGCTAGGAATATAGAGATGACAGACGTATCCCCCTGCCATTACAGGATTTCACAGTATGATGAAGGATACTGATAAGAAAGGAACCAGACCCTTGTACAATAGGTGGCAACTCTTATGACAGAGAATTAAACAAAGTGTGATTGTCAGATGTATACAAGGATGAGACAGGCTATGAAAACTAATTTTCCAAGGGTGGCGATAGTGTAATGGGGGTGATTCAGCTCTGTCTGGCTGAGAGGACATAGTGTCAGGGGGGGGTGTGTCACCATGAGGCAGTTCATGAAGTTCAGAAAAATAATGGGGCAGTAATTCATTTCACTTCTCCTGGCTCATCCAAGGGCATTAATGGAAGGCACTCCCTGGACTGTGGCTAGAACAGCAGTCGCTTTATCACAGGATATGTTATGGAAGGTTTGTAGGCTTTGCTTCTATTTGCACAGATTTCCCTGGCATGGACTCTGGATAAGGCTGGAAATCTCTTACTGCTGATTTCTTCTTTCCACTTACCTTCTGCCCCACCCCACCAGATTTAGTGTCTTGGAGCTGACAAGGAACCTAACTCTCCTTTCCCCTCCTAACCAGATGACTCTCACCTGGCCTGCTGGAGGAAGGCCTCACCTGCCTTCTCCTCACACTCTTTCTAGACTATTTTTATGCCAAAAACATGACAGCACTGAGCTTCCTTCGGTGCCTCTCCTTTAGACTCAAGGAACTTTTTTTCTGGTCCACAAAAATATGTATCGTGTAAATCAAAGACTTTACATTAGAAATTCTTGCTTGTGATAACGGCTTCAGAAGCCTATTTTCTGAAAGCCTCTGATGGGTACTAAAAATAAAAGGAAAGAGAAACAGAACTATAAATATTTCCCTGTTTTTCATTTTTTTATTTTGTGAAAGTAATTCCTGTACGTAATTTATCAAATCAAATAGTTTCACAAGTCTTATGAAATCCCTTGCTCCTTCCTTCAGCACTACCAAGTTTTTCTCTGTAGATGCAACCATTTTCAACATTTTCAGTTATTTCAAAATAACATGCCTGATTTTCAGTTTTATATATTGTAACAGGCAGGATAATGGCCCCCAAATATGTTTATATCCTAATCCCCAGAAACTGTGAATATGTTGTTAGTGGAAGGGTCAATTAAGGTAAGAGATGGAATTACAGGTCCTAATTAGTTGGCTTTTAAGGTAAATAGAGCAACGTGGGTAATCCAGGTGGGCCCAATGCAATCAGAGTTCCTTTAAGTGTGGAACCGGGGTGGGGTGCAGATGCTTCAGTGTAACAGTGCTGTGCTGTTGGAAGGACTCCCTGGTCTTTGCTCCCTTTGAAGCTGGTGGAATGGGGCAGCATCTAGGAGCTGACAAAGGTAAGAAAACAGATTTTCCCCTAGAACCTCTAGGGAAGAATACAGACCTGTTGCACACTGGAAAAGGTAAGAAAACATTTTTGTTTTTGTTTGTTTTTTCCCCTAGAGCTTCCAAGAAAGATTGAAGACCTACCGCACACTGGAAAAGGTAAGAAAATGGAGTTTTTCCTAGAACCTCCAGGAAAGCACACAGACCTGCTGCACACCTTGGTTTTCGCCCGGTGGACTTCTGACCTTCAAAACTGTAAGATACTAAATTTATATTTATTTAAACTGTTAAATTTGTGGTAATTGGTTTTACCAGCAATAGAAAATTAAAACATGTTATGAGTGCATTTCAACCTTTCCATGAGGGATATTTCACAATATTGGTTATATATAAAATCAGTGTTTAGATTTTTAGGGTCATTTGTACTTTACACAGGTGAACCGTATAATGTCTTGAACAAATGCAAATTTTCCCTGTAGTAATTGTCATTTTTGTTTGCTTTGTTTTTGAAATACTAATGGCTTTCTGAAAAACATTAAATGGGGAATACTTTTTTGAGAACTGGGGTGTTGAAATGTCTCTATGCTATACTTATATTTGATAGATATTTGGCTGGATATAAATTCTGTGTTGGAAAAAGTATATATTTTTTTCATAATTTTGAACCCATTGCTTCAGCTTGCTCTGTCTGTTGGGTTTGTCGTCACTTGTCTGTCTCCTTTACCTTTAGCCTTTAAATAATGATACTCAACACCCCGACAGAAGAGTATAAGGTATTCGTGTGTCGTATAACCAGTGATTTTAAAGTGATTCTGGTTTAACCACCAGCTGGGTCAATAAATAGTACATCACTGGCTCCAAAGAAGTCCCTCTATATCTTTTTGTGATTGTACTACCTTCTCCTTTAATGGCAGCCACTCTCCTAGTGTTTTTGTTAATCACGTTCTTGCTTTTATTTGTGGTTTTACTACCTAT
The DNA here is from genome assembly GCF_036562045.2 of Rhinolophus sinicus. Classification (NCBI taxonomy): domain Eukaryota; kingdom Metazoa; phylum Chordata; class Mammalia; order Chiroptera; family Rhinolophidae; genus Rhinolophus; species Rhinolophus sinicus. The sequence goes on along the minus strand of NC_133753.1, from coordinate 133,699,302 downwards.
GAATGCTTCTCTAAGCAATATGTTTCAGTTTTGCCCCCTTTTTGAGCTTGATATCAACATAAGTCATTCATGTCTTATTTTGCTGAGTATTAATGATTATTAGATTTATCCATATATGAATAGTTGCAGTCCATCTCATCCATTTCATTCCTTTGAGAGTGTGCCATAGCGTGATTGGATCACTACTTATGTCATTATTATTGATGGTCACTTTGGATTTTGCCATGTTTTTCTGACTTTTAGCTTCCAAATTCTGTTTATTTCACTTTCTGCTCTTGACCTTCTTAATTCTCTTTAGTTTTCTATCTTAAATAAAATCTCTTAAGACTTTTAAAAATGCTTTTTACTTTCATTTTAATGCATGGGGAGTGGGGAAAAGGTTGGGAGGTAAACCCTATGTTTAAACAAGCCAGAATTGTTATATTAAGATATTATCTGGTACAGTACCTATGGAGACTATTTGAAACACATTTTTATGCACTTTGGTTCATTTTGCTATCATAAAACCAGAGAACTCATCTGACAACCTTGGGATTATGTTGAAGGTAAGTTTTAGACTATTTGAAACACATTTTTATGCACTTTGGTTCATTTTGCTATCATAAAACCAGAGAACTCATCTGACAACCTTGGGATTATGTTGAAGGTAAGTTTTGTAAAACCTAAATTTATGATTTGGTTTAGAAAGATATCTCAGTGTGTTTGATGTGGAGATTCTGCTGTACAAAGAGAATGGAAGTAGCTGCATCTGTAAGAGGCAGGATAACCACAAAGGATTAAATTTGTAATTTGAATTTGTAATGAGTTCTATCTAATCCTCCAGTAACTTTTTTCCTTAATGTTCCTTTAAGAAATATTACCTGGAATGATCTTTGTCTATGAAGAAATACACATGCTGCAATGATAAATATAAAAAAATAAAAATTGAATATGTGATTTTTTTTTGCACTTCTCTGACCAGCAGTGCATTTCAGTATCTTCTGTTTTCAATGAACAGGCAGTTCTTTATTATTTGGATCACTGTACCTCAAAAGAGCTGAGCATACACATGGCCAGTGGCTATTCTGGCCATGGATAGTAGTGATATATAAGTATAGACCCAATATAACAATATTTTTTAAAAAATTGTAAAACATGGTGTATTGTTTCTAAGTAGTAGACCTCAATGTAAAGAAGATTAAGTATGAATTATATGAACACATACTTTACTCTCTTGTTACTAAATATAATTATGTCACATGTATCATAAAATTGAATGTTTTATTTTTGAGAAAGAACAACCTGTTATTTCTAAAGCTTTTTAACCCCATTGTGACCTTGATGATCACACAATTTAAGAGAGTTTTATTTGAGAGGGTTTTTTCCATGTAAAGAGGGTTTTTCTTTTAAAATCCCTGGAAAACATTTTTTCCTCTTAAGTTATATGGGTTAATGGTAAATATACCTGTGTTATCTTAGCCCTCAGTGGTTTAAATAATGAGTTTAGACTCCAGAAAACGTGACACATACCTATTGTAGGAATGGATGTTATTTGATTAAAAAAATATTCTGTACAACGAAAAAAGTAGGACCTTGAGGAAGAAAAAATCTTGTTCACTAGGAACTTTACCTGGGATGTAGTGGTGTTGCAAAGACCATTTTTATGGTGTCTTATGTTGTTGATCTGGAAAGAAAAGTATTGTCCTATTGCCTTCTATTTACAGAAAAATAGGGTTCCATGAAAGCATGTTACTTCTATAAAAAAAACAATCTTTCAATCCAATGAAGATTTTTTTTTCAGAATTTTGAGATGAGTTTTCTAAAGCAGAAATCTTTTTTCTTGTAGTGTTTTAACTCCAATAGGATTCCTGCTGTAGCTCAAGACTTGATTATTTTTCTTTTCTTTCTTTTCTTTCTTGTATTTGTTGATCAATGGGTTCAGCATTCTTGTGGAGAACAGAAGGTGGCACTCTTCCTTCTATCTTGTGATATTTTCCACTTGAGTGTTTATTTTAATTCTTCTCTCTTCAGATTCAGAGCAGCACTCAATTGGCCAGTTGATTGTTTCTTTGTGGGTAATGACCACTCTTTCCCTTATCAAAAGGCAGGGACACATTCTGTAAAGTATAATATCAAAGGTGATGCACCGACTGTCATTGGTAATTCAGTAGTAAACAATGGTTGAAGTTTGACAAGGTCCCTTACAGTTTATTTGCCCATGTGAACAACTTGTCTCCTGGATGATTTTCTCTTCATTCTTTTTTATAGACATGGGTAATAAAACAAAAATTAGGTGTTTAAGAGCACTTGGAAAGATTTTCTATTACCAGTTTCACATGTACTGAAATTGATGGTTGATTAAATGAACATACAGTGATGTAATTCTGTGACCTTTCAACCGTTTCTCAAATTAAACTTCTTTTTGAAACTTAAATCTTATTTTCTTGGTATCTAATCTCAGCTAGTTTATGTGGGAAAATTTGAGGTTACCTTATAGATGGCAATAAAAATCAACTTGATTGTTTTACTTTGTATGTATGTTAAATTCTTTTCCAAAGGCATGAAAACAGTTGCAGATTACCAAGTATTGTCTAAATGGTGTTACTTTTTTAGTGAGAATATATTTTATTGTTTGAAGTCATCTCTTTCATTAGGCATATAAAAATAGACTTGGCCGATTTTCCTAGTGATACCTATATTTTATTAACTTTTTAAAAAACAATTTTCTAATTATCTTTTTAAAAACAATTTTCTTCACCTTTTATATTAGTCCCAAACTAGCATATTTGAATCACAAACATCACTCTGCCCTGTTACTAATGTAAATTATTAGGACATATGTGTTAGAAAATTGTTGGTTATGTAAAATGGGACTCATATGATTTGGCTTTAATCTTTAACATTCTGCCTGGCATTAGTTTGGAGCCTTAAACTTGGCTCTGCTCAACTCTATATGATATGGCCTTTGGAAAATTGCCCCTAGCTAAAGATCATTGAGAAGCTGTGTGGTTTTTGTACTGTAGGAGAGTCTGCTGGAATTCTACCTTTCACATGTCCCGGGTAGTTGTGCTACTTCAATCATAGCACTTTTATTAGCTAAATTAAGACTTACACCTTGCACCCTGCTAAAAGCGTATCTATTAAGGAAGCAAACCAAAGTTCACAATCAAAAAGTGTTTCTTTACAGGAACTAGATAAAACCAATGAAATTTGTTCTGGATGGGGAGATTCTGCCCTTGATTGAAACCTGAGATAACCTCTGAGTATATGCCTGAAAGCTCATGACTAGTGAGATCTAGAAAAGTTGCGACAAACTGGTTCCAATAACCATGCTCAGAGAGTTGCTTGGATGTCATGATACTCATCTTTTTCCTATCTCTACTTTGATAAACTATCAAAAGAAAGGTTCACAGAGTTAGCTGTCATAAGATGACTGGCCTATACAGCCCCCTTGCAGAATCTAGTCCTGCAGAATAATAGAGCTGTATAACCGAATCTTTGATTTATGAATTTCAGAGCTACCACTGGAATTTGAGAGTCCAGCTACCACTGTATAACTTTTGATTATATTGAGATCTGGGGCACCTCTGCAGTGTAAGTACAGATTTTCCCCAATTAGAAAGCCAGTGATTTGTTTTGCAAGGACTTTAGAAACAGTAGATCTAGGCTGCGTAGCTGGGAGTCACAGTGTGATTGACATTGGTCCAGCAGCAGCAGCAGCAGCTTCCAGGAATCGGGTCCTGAGTCCTAGGAGAGCTTCCTAATACAAATGTTGATGTTCTATAGCAGGGCCAGCAAAGTTTTTGTCAAGGGCCAGTTAACATTTTAGTTCTGGGTCAAGAGGCAAATCAAGGATATTATATAGGTGCTTACATAACCATTTACAACATAACCACTTCAACATGTAAAAACCATTCTTAGTAGCCTGTACAAAAATAAGCAGTAGGCCTGATTTGATCTACCAGCCATAGTTTGCTCATTCCTATAGAATTCAAGTCTTTTGTGCCCTGTCTATGCTATTTCTAGTAATTAAGCTAGCATGTGAAATATATGGTTGGTCAGATATATAGGAACACCAGTATTCTCAGAGCTCTGCTGTTTGAATTTACAGAACTGTAGCTGATCAGAGAGATTCAATTTTTGATTCAGTTAATTTGCCTGCACTAATAAAGACAAAATTACATCTGGTAAACATGAAGTCAGGTTCTCAACAATCGACTGGCATTTATTTAAACTATTATGGAAATGTCAGAAGTCCCACTAGAGACAAGGAATCAGTATAGCAGATAGTATCTGACGTTTTACAATTCTATGCTTGGGAAAGAACCTGATTTAGTTTCATAACTTAAATCATTCAGGAAAATATAAAATACTATTCATTGAAAAGGAAAACTATAAAAGCATAATTCAGGAGTAAATTTTGTCCTGCAGTTACAGAAGCTCTTTAATGATTCCCTGGTCAATATTAAGCTTTTGAGAATTTGCCTCTCCTGTAATTTGTGGGAAAACTTCCAACAGATGGGCTAAAGGCCTTGTCTAGCAATTGAAAGTTGATAGCCCAAAAAGAAATCGGGACATCCAATCAGACAAACCCATTCTCTTGAGGCCCTGCACAATTCCTTCCCTGGACGGCAGATGATAATCAGGCCAAATGGGTGCTTTTAACGTCTGGCTGATAACTAGGAAGGCAGCTACAGTTGGACGAAATTTTCTACTGTTTATCATTTGTCTTACAGAGTTCCCACGGCTATCAGCTATTGTCCACCTTCCATTTGTCACTTATAGTTGGTGATGTTGCTCTCTTAATATCATGAACAATGATTCGTGATATCAAGATACTTCTCCATTAGTTTTGTCCTCAGTTTGTGCTTCTATGGGTACAGTACTTGTCTAGCATTTTTGTTGTAGGCGATATATAACTAGTGTTTTTAATTTTTAGATTTTATTTGTATGACAGGGAATATATAAAATAAAGCTATGGACAAATGATGCAGAAGTTTAGCAAGTGTCTTCAACAAAGAAACTCAGAATTTCTCTAGATCATAGATCAGAATTCTAATTTTTAAAAGTAATGGAGAAGTATGTTCTAATTATAATTATTAACATTTATTGAATTGCTCAGTAAACATGTATCGGCCATATTAATTTGGTTTAAATATATTTTTTAGCATTTCTCTACAGTTTATATTGGTATAACTTTAGGATGTTGATATAATGTTAAAATCCTTTGAAATAATTGCCTCCAAAAATACTCATTTAGGGAAGAACCCTATAAAACCTTTCCCAAGAATTGACAACTAATATATTTTCAGTGTCTTATAACAAAATGTTCCTAGATTAACTATCATATTGTATCTATTCTAAGAGGCACATTTTCTTTTTTCATTTTTTAACATCTTTGAAATTGGGATGCATCCTATCAGTGATAGCATGTTATGATATAATTGGCAGTGTAGAACTGCATATAATAGCAGTGCATCTTAAAATTGACGGTATCTTAGATTCAGTGAAATAAACAATTTCTGAATTACCCTGGAAAGAAGAAGCAAACAGGAAAAACAAAATCACATAAAGGAACAGGAACAATCATCATTTGGGGATGCAGAGCTCCACTAAACAATAATCTGAAGTTAAATTCATTCTTAAAATGTGTATTCATTGGTGGGCTATATTATGCCTTAAGCTATATTAAGCTAGAAATTTTAGGAGTATAAAAAAGTACATGACACCATCACTGATCTCTAAGAAATTAGAATATGTTTTGGTAGAGTCAGGACAAACTATGCAATGATGAAACATTGTCTAGTCATTTTGTAAACATTAAAAATGTGTGTATGTGTGTGCGCGTGCATGTGTGTGTGTGTGTGTGTCTGTGTGTGTACAGGCGCAGGCTGTGGGATAAATTAGTTGAGCCATTGGAATCTTCTTCATGTTCATGTCTAACATTGACTAAGTGCTAATTATAGACTGTTCCAGAAACACTGTAATGCAACATACAAATTACAGAGGACCTTGAAGAAATGCTAGAATTTATCCAAATTCTAGAAGTTAGCATGAAAAGGCATTTTAAATGGGAAAAATGGCATCAAAAAATAGCTGGAGTCAATTAATGGGAATAAAGAGTTACAGTCACAGTAAGAGGATTTTATGAAGTTCAAGACTAAGGCTGGATGCAGTGGTGATGAGGTTGGCTAACAGACTGGTCAAACGGTAGAGAAAACTGTGCCAGGATGGAGAAAGCCCTGAAAAGCCAACAAGGACATTTGAGTAAGGGAAGGACATATCCTTCATCTTCAAAAAGCCTTCTGCTGTTTCTTGTCATTATTACTCCATTTTTTCCATTTACTACCAGTCCTCGAAAAAGTTGTATTCATTCTGTGATTCCATGTCTTATGATACATTTATCACTTAACTCCTTACAGCATGCTCTTTTTCTCCCATTCTCTGGAAATGGTTCTCTTAAGTATCTGTATATGAAATCCATGTTACCTCAGAAGTACCATTTTATGTACTATACAAAACTCCCATTTTAAGGATGGGAAAACTGAGGCCCACAAAATGTATTTGACCTCTCTAAGGTTATTCAGCTGTGTGTGTAAAATCTGGTCCTAAAACCAGACCTACCGGTACTGACTCTCTTCTGGCTTTTTCACCTGTGCCAGATCTCTTGTTTGTGTCCACGTTGTTGCCTGCCCAGGACTGTCAAGATCCCTTGGACGTAATCAGAGCAGTTATTCAGTCATTCTGCCCTTTCCTCTATCTCCTCATAGCTATAACCTAACATCAAAATCCAAATATTAATAAAAGAATTGGGTTATCATATTAATTCTTATTGACTTTCCTAAAGCCTGAAGTACTTGAAAAAAAAATTGTATCCATTCTTACAATAATCCCAATAGGTAGACGTTATGTAACATTTTATAGGGGGAAAACAAGGGATAGACCTTTAAGTAGCTTATTGAATGACCTAATCAGACCAGTGGAAATAGTTGCTAATGTTATATAGGTGAGTCATACTTTGGCTCACTGATGTTCCCACTAGGAGCTCTGTTTCAGTTGATAGGTCTCACCTTTATTGATCCTATCTCAATGATTTTGATCCATGTGTTACCTTTGTCTTTACTGTCTTAACATAGAGGACACAGATTAAGAATTTTATTACTAACTTGATTGACTTGGTAAATACCACCCTAGGAAAATTTGTTTTATTAAAATTTGTAATGATTACATGTCATGCATATATTTTCTAAGCATAAAAAGCATGTTACATTAATTTATTTATCAGAAACCCCCAAATTGATGTTAGCACAGGATGTCTGTGAATCTAATGGTTTCCTTGTCTTGTTCAATTGCCAAGCCATGTGGGCACTATGGCTTCACTTGAGATGACTCTGGATGACAGAATTTGTTTTTGTTTTTTTCTTTTACATAGCTTCTCTCGGTAATTCACCTAAATTTTAGGGGAGAAAAACCCTATTCTAATTGGATTTAACACAATTAGAAATTTGTTGGTTCCATATCTAAAAGCATCAGTCCAGATGCTCAATTTATACTGTAAAGATTCTGTCTATCTCCATTTTTGGTCAGTTGACTGTACTGTGTTTCCCTGAAAATAAAATCTAGCTGGACCATCAGCTCTAATGTGTCTTTTGGAGCAAAAATTAATATAAGACCCAGATTTATTTAAATATAATACCAGGTATAATATAATATAATATGTAATATTTTACTATAAGACCCGGTCTTATATAAGATAATATAAGACCGGGGCTTATATTTCTTGCTCCAAAAGGCGCATTAGAGCTGATTGTCTGGCTAGGTCTTATTTTTGGGAAAACACGGTAGTAATTCCTACTACTAGGTTGGCGCAAAAATAATTGCGATTTTTGCAATTATTTTTAACCCCCTTTAAACCACAATTATTTTTCCACCAGACTAACATTACTTCTTTATCTTAGGACTTCAATTCTTATATACTACTGCAATCATATTCTTCTTGGAATTTCTGCTTTCAATTTTGTTTCCTTCAAACCCATCTTCCATATGATTGTTAAAGTAATTTAAGACATAAATCTATATATCCAATGCTCTTACTTTGAACCCTTCAAGAGCTCCTCGTTGCCTGCCATGAAGAGTCTGAAGTCTTTAAGAAGGTTGTGTTTTATCTGGCCTGAATACACACCACTCTTACCTTCTTCACATGCTTATCCTTTTATATATAGTACATGAAAAATAAAATGGAAAAGATACAAGCATTACCTGGGTGGGATGGGAAATGGGGGAAAATTCCTGGTCAATTATTTGTGATTATTGAAAGATAAATTATAGGCAAGGTCTTCCATGATTTTTTTGATCCAAGAAAAAACCCCACAAAAGTTTGAGGTATAGACACCATCTAAGGATTTAAAGAGAAGCTGAGAGAGCATTTAGAAATGAAGTGCCATTGAAGTCTAAGCTCAGGGAAGAGAGTATCATCCCTAACTAAATGAACTATTGAGTATATCACCCTGAAAGAATATAAGGAAGTAATATGGTTCATCGGCCAAATTAGTGGGATTTTAAAAAGTTGAATGTAGGATTTTATAGTATGTCAGACCAGGGGTAATCCTTAGCTAGTGTTCATTTCAACTTAATAATTTTAAATATAATAAATATAGGTACAAATATCTGTGCAGATACCTTAGCTTATACTTGTATTGCTAAGAGGACTTGAAACAAGGCAGATAATTCAATAGTTTTTATACTGCTATATTGTCCTCCTCTTCTCTGTTCTAGGGTTTTTTCTCAGCTAATGGCACTCCTAAGTTGTTCACATGTTGATGAATTGATTCACAGTAATCAGACTCAGAAGAAACAGATTCGTAAACCAGAGTCCAGGTTATTTATAAAGGAAGATCCATATAGTGCAATGTATAACTGGTACCAGTTGTCTTCTCAGCACACTGCTCTTTTGACATCAATATATGTGGGAAACCCAATTTGTTAGTAATAGATGGGTTTTGCAAACACAGGTTCAGCCAGAGTAAAGGGAAGTGGGTGGATGTAAGGGACATCTCCTTTAAGTTGAGAGAGAGCCTGAAGGAATTATACCACCACACAATAAGGATAGATGTAACTGGTAATCACTGCCTGTCACTCAGAGGCAGTGTCTCTACTCTCCCGGTCAATTCCTGGTACACACTGGTAAAGTTCTGGTTCACTCTCTTCCCAGAATTCCTGTTGACCTTCATGGATTCTTATTTTCTCATTTTTTACCCCCAGGACTGAGCCTAAGCAATATTGGGGAGTAGATAAGTCGTCTTCGTGTGTTTTGCATACTTTTTTCCTAATCCCTTTATTTTTTATTTTTAACTTTTTATTAAAACATACACAAAGGAAATCACATATAAATGTGTAATTTGTTGAATTACCCCAAACTGAACCCATCTATAAACAGTACTGAACTCTTATTCCTTTTTAAAGTCCCTATCACATGTGATTTGCTATCATTTGACCTTCCTCCACCCCCTCCCCCCATTTTTGTATTTTAAAACTAGACTGTAAAACAAGATAAATGCTTAACACAAGGTAATGAATTGTTGAGGATGGAATATCATGCACATCAGAGAAGATAACTGTGCAGAATTGTCCAATTATTACTTTGGACTAAGTGCTTGGAGACTTGGAGGAAACAAAATGAAATAAGAGGGAAAACTTTATGAAAAAATTGGGAATGACTCTTGAATTAAGAGTAGAATCTATGTATGAGAAAGCAGGGAGGAAGCAGAAGTGAGAGGAATAACACAGTGTGGCACAATGTAGAAATTGATGAAGGGGAGAGAGAAGAAAGCTATCTGGGGGCACTGGGGTAGGGTATTCAAGTCATGACATAGTAAGCAAAAATACAGAGGAACAGAGTTCAGCAAAAGGAAAACATGAAACACAAAGCAGAGAACATGGACTGTGAATCATGCCTTTCAGTGAGAATGACAGTGACAGACATGCTTTAGGAATCATGGTTTGACAGGGACACGTTGAAGGGCTTTGAGGGGTAAGGGAGACAGTTGAGAAGAACAATTAGATTGTTGTTCTACCTAAGGTATGGTCTGATTTGAATCTGAACTATAGAAATGGAGAGAAATGAACAACTCATATTTTGAAATAGAATTAGGTTACATATTGTATACAGTGTGTAGATATCAAGAAAATGAAAATTAAGTAAATGATTTCAAGTCTGTAGGCTTGTTTGCTGAAGGGCCACTTTGGGAGCTAAGAGGAATTTAGTTAGGGAGCTGATGTGTTTCCATAGCTGCTAAGACATACAGTGAAGCTCAGGTGGGCAACGGGGAATATGAGGTTGGGGTAGGAGAGGTTAAGATTGGAGATGCACTTGGGAATTATATGCATGGAGAATTATGAGAATGAATAAACTGTCATTTGAATGGTCAGATGGGCAGGGAGACAACATCCTAGACTTTGGGTCTAGACATTGAAGACAAGATGCTTTAGAACTAAAGAAATAAAAATTTACTGAGCAGTTTTTATATGCATGTACTGCTCTAAATATTTTGAGTGTATTAGTTCATTTAATCCACATTCTAGGAGAGGAAACTGAAACTCTAAGAAAAACCAAAGTGCAGAGTCTTGGAAATAAAGAAATTTTAAGTTTTACATTTCTGCTAAATGCTACAGAAAAGTTATATAGACTAAAAAGGATCATTGTTGTTTCACTTGCGGTAATAGTTTTATGAGCATTAGTATAGAAAATACATTTTAGAGAATCAGTAGGAAATAATTTAGATGCCGTATGAAAGGAACCAATGTGGAATGAGTCTGGCATTGAATGGAAGAATAAAAATGGGATGGGGCAAAACTAGAGAGTTTTTGAAAAGGAGAAGTTTAAATGTAATTAAAGGGAGGGAAAAAGTATATTATAAAAGATTGCAGATCCATGAAGGAGGGAGCCATTGTGAAAGCACACCTTGGGAAATATGAAAATAAATGGAATCTACTATACTCGTATGCATGGAGACATTAACTGCTAGAATATATGTGCTGTTGGTTATTTATTTTTTTATTTTTTTTGCAAGACAGTATGAGGGGACCTGATAGTAAAATAATCCTGTGACGACTCATTACGTAAAGAGCTCACAAAGGGCTTACATTGTCTTCATCAAGTAGAAAACCAAAGCAGGCAGTGCTGGGAGTCAAGCAAACAAAAAGTGTGAAGGAATGAAAGGAAAGGGTGTGGTAGGAGGAGGAAGTTAATGTTCACAGAGAATCTACTTTGTATTAGGTGCTGTGATTAAAAACTGACATATTGATTAATGTGAGTCTTTAATACATCAGTTTTGTAAAATTCAATGTCTTCCTTCAGGTTATCTATGATGTTTCAATCCTTATTATTTTTCAGTTTTTATTATTTTACTTGGGACAATTTGTCCTCTCTTCCTATATTTTATCTTATCTTCCATTGACTCCAGGTTGACTTATTTTGTAAAAAGAATTCTGTTGAGGGGTAATCCCAATTTGGATTTGTGTGTATAATATAATCTCATGTACCAGCAATTTCCTTGATTTCGAAGCTTGCATAAATACTCACACTTTTGGGTTCTCCCTCATCTATTGAGTAGAAGTCGTCAATCTCCTTAATGCAATATTTAAATTACTTTGTCTGTTGAAATGTTTGTTTTATGGAGAAGTAGATGAGTTCTTATTCCCTGGCAGACTAAAAGAATTGTGCTGTCAGGTATCAGAAAGAAATAATAGGTTGATTATGTACTTGACAAAATTTTACCTGGTGTCTTTATCAACTTGAATATGATAAACTATTCAAGGGTTTATTTTTCTCTTTGATAAAACTACACCAGGCTATAAATATACAAAAGACTGCATTGCAGTATAGTTAAATTCATATTTATTTTCTGTCTTTTACCCTTTTTACCTGGCCATTGTGCACTGGTGTCTTTTATGTATTTGGCGCATTAAAAATGATACAATCTACATTGGGAAGATGCAGGTCACTGGTAGGGAGGCTGGTCTTCAAATATCAATGAAAGGATTTTTGATGCTCAATGTCAGCTACGTTTGCTTATTTTCTGTCCTCTAAGCCTTGGAAAGCAAGTTTTGGGAATAAATTTCCCCTCTTGTTTCTACATAGGTTTTCCGCCGGTATTGCTCTGTGTTGGAGGTAGCACTCAAAGTCCTCAAGAGCAATTTAAAGTAATTTGTTTTTTGGCCATAGGATTATCAGAAGAGTGTTTGTAAGGATGAACAACTATCTTAAGTGCCCTCTTCTGCTATTAGATTAGTAGGAACATTTTTGTTAGGCAAGGTACAGGATTTTTAGGAAGTTACTCTTGTATATATCAGAATCACAAATCTAAGCCCCTGTTAAAGACTCCTGTTGAATATATATGTATTAAACTTTCCTTGCTAATTTTAAGGTATTACAGTTATTCAAGTGAAATTTTGTATTTCACAATTGAGAATTATGGGAGTTTAAAAAAATAAATTTTAAATATTGGGTAGTTTTTTCAGTTTTCACATTGTCATGATACATTCCTTAGGCAGTTCTTAATTGATATAAAACACTTTATAATTGTATCAACATTTTTGCATGTGTTACTTTTGGGAATTTACTGGGACTATTGCTTTAAATTCTTAGAATGTTAAAAAATGCATTGTAAGAAGGTAAAATAATTGCAATAGGATATGAGCTCAGTTTCTGTAACAAAGAAAGGGAAAAAAGAGTGACTCAAACAAGTTTTATAAACTTATTTTTCATATGACACACAAGAAACCATCCAAGGCACGTAGATAGATTTGATCCAATAGGGTGTTCATGAACCAGACTCCTTTTGGTTGATTGTTCCATCATTTTTTCAAGATGTTCCCCTTGTCTGCATGGACAAAGCTATCTGACCAGCACCTAGTATATACAGGAGTGGGAAAGAGAGTGGTGGGAATCCCTAACAAGAATGTAATCTTGAATTTGCAATCACCATTTCTGCCCACTTCCCAATGGTCGAAACTTTTTAATAAAATAAAAAAGTTAGTCACATAACCACGCCTGTTGCAAGGCAGGTTGAGAAATACAATCCTTTGCTAATATGGGACATTAGCCCATTCAAAATTCATAAAGGTATAGTTCTAAGAAAAAAGGGGGAAATTAGAGATACTAGGGAGCATCCAGGAGTCTTTCTAAAATGCTCAGGCAAATGAATAACCCAGGGACTAGAAATTTTGAAGAAATGGGGGAAATAGGAAATTTTATAGTGTGAAGCTTCAACTCAGCATTAGCATTGTAATGCAATTTATTAGACCTCTCTTGCTGGGCTATTTGTAAATTAGAGAAATTCAAAAGGTAATGTTAACAGGTAGTGTTTTTTTTTTTTTTTTAAACAATATTTAAAAGTCATTAATTTTACAATCCCTGCCTGAACTCTTAGAGACTTCTCAGAGCTTAACATTCATAACCTCATTTTTCTTTCTTCTGACAAAGTGCTGGACTACTTTCATTGTTTTTCTAGTTCATCCAACTTCTAATGACTAGAAAGCATTTGTGGTCTTGCTCAATTCCATATAAAGGCAGAGTGACAACTCTGACAGTTTAAATTTAAAAACCCAGTAAAAATTTCCCATAAAGTAATACCTATGGTTAAAAGAGTTTATTTACGTAAAGAAGCCAAGCTCAAGCCTGTAATGAATTTTGAAAGTATTTTCCTTAAAGCTAAGGAACAAAAGAGAGACTATAGATAAAAACACAAGTATAATTCAGTAACAAGAGTCTACTCATTTCCTTTCACAGTAGTGCTGTCCTCAATTTGCTTTTGCTGGGTAGTTATTGGAAATGTCTAAGGCTTATCTTGCTTAGAGTACATACCATATTTCCCTGAAAATAAGACCAGGTCTTATATTAAGTTTTCCTTCAAAAGACACATTAGGGTGTATTTTCAGGGGATGTCTTATTTTTTCATGTACAGCAATCTACATTTATTCAAATAAAATTATGTCATCTTCTTCTGGAACATTGTCATAATGTACTAAATGTGTCCATTTGGCTGACGATCTTAACTGGGGCTTATTTTCAGGGTAGGTCTTATTTTCAGGGAAATACGGTATGTAACCTTGATAGACTACAGTGTGCTTTCATACCGTGTTTCCCCGAAAATAAGACCTAGCCGAACAATCAGCTCTAATGTGCCTTTCGGAGCAAAAATTAATATAAGACCCGGTTTATTTTCAGGTAAACATGGTATTCATTCTTGTGGTCTATCAGCTTTAATGGTTGCAGTAATTCCTTCGTTCATTTATTCCCACCCTATGGACATATACATGCCCCCATACTTCTATTTTTGGTGTCTGTATATTAATGGCCATATGATAAGACACTTTTTAGTTTGTCTTAAAAGTACTGATTCTTGGCATTCTTTTGCTTCTCTCTCTTGGAGCTGAAGACTGGAGAAAAGACTATAGCCAGTCTGATATTCATGTCTCATACAGAGGGTGCCAAAAAAATGTATACACATTTTAAGAAAGGAAAAAAAAAAGGTATTAAAATTGTAATACTCAATAGTTACCGATAACAAAAGATGAATACAAGTCATGTGTAAATTTTTTTTTTTTTGGCACCCCCGGTATTTCCTGCTCCATGTTTAGCATTCCTGCTATAGCCCCTATTGTTTCTCTCATCATAATCAATTTACTCCTTATAGTGAAGATGGAAAAGGGCAAATGTTCATGTGCGGAGACATAAGCAGATAATTCAAGCAGGCTTGAGCATGAGGCTCACTGCTATCTAGCTGATCTCCTTTATTTCAGTATGTACATCCCATTTAATTACAGTAGGAGATAGACACCGCACAGCTCACAGACAAAGATGGATAACTTGATTACATTTTATAATTTTCTTGACTTGACAAGTGTTGGCAAAGGCAGTACATTAGTCTCACTGTCGAGGGCATCAAATGTCATAGTGATAATGGGGTTTGGGAACCACGTGTTTCCTTTCGTGACAGGCTGCCACATGCTGTTCTATGGTTTTAGACTGGTGCTTGGAAGAGATGAGAGAAGGTTGCAAGGAGGTGAGAAGTATATGAATCAGTTCCTGGGGTATCCTGGGGCTCAGAAGAAAATGACTTGAAACGATTCCAGCTCTCACTTTTTTCCTTCAATCAATTCCCAGCTGGGTTGTGACAGAAGGCAGATGATAAGAACAGAGAGGAGAGCAGTAAAGTGCAGCCACTTTATAAAAGAAGAAAAAGCTTCCCAGAGGGAAGGAGAGTGAAAAGAAGCAAAGGAATTGGGGGTGGGAGTGGGAGGAACAGACCTTGCTTGGAGGAGGGGGGAGAAGAATAAAATCTTTGAATGTTCTGAACATCAGCGGTAACAGCTTTTAAGAAGTTGAAACAGGTGTAACAGGGTTCAGTGGAAAAGGGCTTTCACCATAACCATACACTCGCTCTCTATTATTCGATATTCATGTCTTTGACAATGAAACTGCCTTGGTGAGTTGAAAGTAAAGATTGCCACCCAACTGCCACCTGAACTTGATGGAGACGTTGAAAAGGCAGGATAATTTTTACATAAAGCAAGCAAGAAACCACCAGGGACTCCTCAGTCTTAAGAAAAGCTGAGAACACATGACTTTATTTCATTTAATTCTTATATGTATTTTATTTTTTTGTAATGGCTTCATAGATTACAGAGCATGTTACAGAGCACTGGCTTGATTTTACTTGTTTTGAGGGGAGAGGCTGGAGTGTTTCCCTGTGCCCCATAAGCTAAAGCATTGCTAGATACATGGAAGCGCATATATGCTTGTAACTGATAAAGCCAAAGCATAGAAATTCAGGAAATCCTGCTATTACACAGGAATCAGTTGCGTTTCTGTCATTCTCTGTGGTTACAAAGCAAAATCGGGCTGAGGGGAGATAAAATACTTGCCACAGAACTTTGGAATAGCGGGATATATGTTAAAGCTTAAAGAATAATAAATAACTTGCTTAGTTTAAAGGAAGTTAGTTAAAGCGTCTTTAAAAGGAGTTAAAGCATTATTTGGAGAATATCCTTACAGTGGGCCACAGCAAAACAGGAATATTTTCATTTTTTTAAAAAATGATTTTCTAGTATGTTCTTGTGTAAGTCAGAATGTTAGGGACATATCTGCAATTTCTGGGTTTCTTAGGGGAAGCAACTGGTAAGTGGTGGTTTTCTGACTTTCGGTTAACGAAAATGAATGACCCCCAGCTTATAGAAGGTAGAAAAGGGAATAGAGAGACTCAGATTCATGTAATCAGGATTTTGCGCTCACGTGACTAGAAGTATTTCATGTTTGTAATAATTTTAGTGATGGCAGAGTCTAGGTAACCTTACAGGATTTAAGAAAGCTATACTTCTGTTTACTTTGAATCTAAATATTAAATACATTTCTTCAGGGTACTCAAGGTCTTTGGAAACACAGGAAAGGTTTTGCTTCCAATCCATGGTATTGTATAGTGATGACTTGATTGTCTTTGATCCCCTTTCATCCCAAGCCTTGGGTAATGCACAATCCTGGATACAAGCTTGTATGTTCAGTAACTACCCCTTTTGCTTTGGTTGATTAGGTGGAAATCAGTCACCTACATGCAAACACTTACTTTGCACCATGAACATAGATTTATTTGTGTGGACTCCAAGACTGTTGGCATTCTATCTCTCTTTACCCCTGTGATCTTTCATAGCAGTATCACACTGGATGAAAAGCATTTTCCACAATTATGGCCCTGCCTCCAAAGAACCATACAATATGGATTAAAGTTGAGGCAAATCTTACTAATGTGTATTATCCTCTGTTTAACTCTTATTTATAAAACTATTTCTATGTTTTAAGTTATGGTTCTGTGATTATTTTCTTAGTGATTTTGAAAGTATTATATTGCTAGGAGAAAGAGACATGTAGGGGCTAAGTCAGTTTTATCACTGAAGAATTAGAAGTGCAAATAATTGAGAAATTAAACGTATGTTTTAAAAGCAGAAAGTTTCTCCCACCAAAGTTACCTTGTCAGGTAATTCTTTCAGCTTTAAGAAAAACATTTGCTAATGAAACAATTGCCTGATGATTTTCAGATTCCTAGATTTTATCTTCGCATGTTTTTCATTTTTATTAATCTCCAGAGAGATTTACTGATGGGCTAGGCTTAAGATCTGCAAATGATAAAGTGGTAAAGCTAATATAATGCAAATCTCACAAGATCCAATAATGACAGGTAAATGTCAAGTTTGTGCTAGATACAAGAAAAAAAAAATCTGAGGAGACTATTATTGGGAAGAAATTACATTTTTCAAAGGTAAAAGACTGATTTTAAAAAAAATCATTGTTTACTCCGGCTATAATTGTACATTGATACTCAAATGCATTTCTTAGTTCAACACAGAATTTTTTCTTAACCTTGAATGAAACCTTTTATCTTTATTCGAAAACCCATTTACTTATTCCATTACACAAATAAGCTCATGTTTTCTTTCTACTACGATTGAATTCCAACCGTATAAAAACTGTTCTGATAAATACCTATAAAAGGACAAAGCATAGGGAAGTTTAAACTCGACACGAACCGACAGGACAAGCTGATGAGAGTGTGTGCCTCAATGTATTTCGGGGAAGAAATAAATTGCATTGCTCATAATGGAGCAGTAACACATACTGTGCAGAGCAGCTGGGGTCAGGAAGATGCAGTGGTCAGAATGAAAAAAAATTATTATGCATGAGTCAATTACCTTATGTTGTGTCTGGAAGGTGTTGCGTTTGGCATAGGGGACTAGTGGGAATACGAGTTTTAAGTTCTTTTTCTTAAAATAAATCAGAAGTTGAACATGATAGCCTCACATAGCAATGTTCCTCTTACTCTTATAACACATCAATTGGGGCCTGGTTCTTTTTAATTAATGGACACACATGCCAAACTGACAGAAAAGCTTCCCCAGAATTATTATGACTCCTTTATGGCCTGATTTATTCAAGGATCCCTAGAAGGCTGTTTTCACCAGTGGCATAGAAAAAAAGGTTTTCAGTCTGCTAGAACTTGGGGATAATTGGTTATCTCTGTTTGAGATATTCATATGGTTACGGTGCTTTATTATTTGAAGTTGAAGCATCTTGCAGGAGAGGATGGTGATTCACATTTTCAAACTAAATTGTTTACCTTCATAAAAACATATTGTATTTTCTTGGCTTTGAGTGTTTGCCCAAAACTTATTGGGAAGTTCTACCCATTTCTGTCTGTCAAATCCCTCATAGAAGCCTAAATGCTGTATCTGTCAGAGCACTTTCTGAAATATTGTTCACTCAATTCAGGGGGATCGCTCCCCTTAAAAACATGACAGTTTCTTTTGCATTCTTTCTTTACAGCACTTAGAACATGTTGCCTGGAATTATGGTTATTTGTGCATGTATCTGCTTCTCCATAGCATTTTGAACAACTAACCCACTCATTTCCTCTCTTCCTATTGGCTTTCTTCTCTCTACTCCTGTTCACACAGCAAGGTTGTCAGCTGAGCCTTCCTCCAGGGAAGGATGTGACAGAAGGGAAAGCGCACACAAAAAGCTCTTGCTTACTTTTGTTTCTTGAATATTAAGCTCTTAATGGAAGAAAGTGAATTTCAGAGTTTAATCAAAATATTAAAGGGTTTAGAGAGGGAGAGATTCATCCTCTGCATCACTAGAAAAATTCCCCTGGGTATTTAGGGGAGAAAAAGGGAGAAGCGACTGGAGAACAGAAAGAAATTGGTGGGCCACAGGGGCCCCTGCTTCTGGGATTGGGTCCCTGAGGTCAGAGAGGGAAGGGTGGGTGGAGATTTCAGGGTGTGGAGTGACTCAGAAGGAGAGCCATTCTTTTGTTCTCAAGTAGGCATAAGTAGTTGGCAGTAGGGAATAAGACTTTTAGGTTTTTTTTTCTGTAACCTTAAAATAAAAAAGTTGGGAGACTACCCACACCTGAGGAGACAAGAGGCTGGAGGCAGGGGCATCTCCATTTGCTACCTGCTTAGATTAAGGAGAAGAAGGGATGATGAATGATTTAGGAGAAAGAAGTCAGAAGGTGGTGAAAACCAGATATTTTTCCTGTCCTCTTTTTGATGGCTTTGCATTTTGTAAGCCTTTAAAAACGTAGATACACATTCAGATAAAAGACTGGATGTGGCCAGATAATTGAAGTAAATTTGCACCGTTCTATTTGGACTTGACAAAGAGTAATTTCTTTTATTTTTAGCAAAATAAAGAACTATTTGTGGGGATTTTTGGTGTACTTGAGTTTACGGGACAAACTTCTTGTTTTATCTACATTTAAAAAAAAATATCAAAGTTATGATAAACCAGATTCTCTTGTAGGTATTTCCTGAATGCTAACTAATTAATTCTCATCATTCCACCATGAAAATATACTATCTTTGCTTCAGCTCTTTATTTTTAAATAGATGGGAAAATGAGGCATAGGGTGACTGTGGAAACTGCCCAGATAGTTTAAGTGACAGATTACGGAATCTGAACCCAGGAGTATCCCTGGAAGCTACTCTTGAGCACCAACCACTCTGGGCTTCCTCTTATACATTGAGATTTTCTGAAAGGCAGGGCTATATGTCATCTGTCTTTGCTTCACCCAGAGTCCCTGCTACCCTATTTTGCTAAACAGCTATTGAAATAAATCTATTGAAATCTATAGTCCAAGTAGACAAGGCATACTAAATTAAATACATAAAAAATTGGAAAATCCCAAAAAACTTGGAAGAATGTCCAAATCCACTGAGGAAGTGTTATCCTGCTTTGTTTGTTTGTTTTTAAATCATAAACCACTTGCAAGCTGGCATGGAGATCTGTAGTGAAGGCCTCCAGAATTGAAGTGTACTAACCATGTAACACACAACGTTTTTATTGCAGTTTTTCCCCCCTTTTTTTGGTGGTAAGGCTATAATGCATTGAAACAAAGTGGAAAGTGGTTCCATTAGATTTGATCTAGAGCTATAAGTGAAAGTTAACAAAGCAATAAATACCACTGCAGTCACATTTGATGAATGTAATGAATGTCATGCAGCCTCTCCTATGTCTCAAAACTCTAAGTTGTTTGGTTTAATATTTTCGTTGTCTTGGATTTTTGAGGAAACAGTGATTAAACCATTAAAAAACTTCACTAAGTGGTTTCAGGATGCTTGTGTTAAGATATTAAGCTAAGTTGTCAGTTATTCTTTCAGGCAATCAAATCAAATAATTCATTTAGCCTGTCAAGGGGAAAGGTGTGAACTCAGTGTGACTCCAGCTAATTTTGATGGAACTTGTTCAAACAGATTGTTGAACCAGCTCTCTAGTTTCTGATTCAGCAGGCCAGGAATAGGTATGGGAACTTGCATTACTGGAATGTTTTCAAGTGATGCTGTTGCTGTTGATGCTACTGGCTCAGAACCACTGCTCTGAAATTGGTTTACTTTGGCTGTAACTAATCCTTATTGCAAAACCAAGTAAAGGAAACGCTGTAGAGCAAAGGGAGTAACCCTGCTACTGTTGGACTATGTGGCCTTGGGGAAGTTGTTTAATCTTACTGAGCTTTCATCTTTTTATCTGTCCAATGGGGATGAATTGAGGTAACACAGATTTAGAAGATAGCCCGTGTTTAACAAAATTTACACAGTGCCTGGGAAGAAGTAAATTCTCAGTCTGTATTATTCACCCTACTCTCCTCCCGTTGGATTTAATTGCATAAAAAACCATAGAGCACTACCTGTTTTCACTTTCATCTCCCTCTAGTCTTCATCCAATTAAACTCCTTGCATTAAATTTTAAACTCCAGTAGTCACAACCTTTTTGAGGATTTTCAGATATACCATATTTCTTGTGTTATTTTTATATACTCATATCTTTGTTCTCCTCGATTTTCTTTGTTGCTACTCATAATCAAATCATTCCACAATATTCAGTCATACAATCTCTGCTAACTCACCACCCCGTTCATGTAGATTTTGTTATTCCCTCATCTATGCTAATAGTGGATCTTGTTCATGTCTGTATTGCTTAACTTATAACATTGCATTTAACTAGTAAATTTATTTAATTACCATTAATTCATTTATCTCTGCTACCCTCCCAGGATGCTGTTTTTATATCAGGGTCACAACTGACTCTGTATCTTGGTCCATATTAAATGCTCCATGGATTGGCTGGGATTGAGCAGCCTATATGATATCTTCTAATTTCTTGTTTGGGGTTCTCTATTGGGCACTCAAAGGCAAGGAGATCCCCAGCTGAAGTTTTAATGAATTGGCATAGACAAAGCTTTCAAGGGAGCTAGGGTAAGATTACAGTCTTTCAAGTAGAGAATCCTGCCGATGAATGTGGTATTGAACATCATATTTAAAGATTATGTAACAGTTGAATTAAAATCCATAGGAAATTAAATATAAAACTTATAAATCTACCCATGCAAAAAATTTTAGATATAAGTTTAATAGAATTTTTTTACATGCCTATAATTCATTTACCATGTGCTTATCCACTATTGTCTTTTATTTGAATTTCATGCATGAGACTTATATTACTGAAATGCAAAAAAAGATGCATTTGCAGGTATTGAAGAAATTATAAAAAGGTAAGGATGCCTAGTTGCACCATTTTTATTCCATGTAGTATTGGAAGTCCTAGCCACAGCAATTAGGCAAAAAACAAAATAAAACAAAAACTAAATATAAATAAATAAATAAACAAATAAGTAAATAAATCATAAAATTGATCCAAATTGGAAAGGAAGAAGTAAAACTGTCACTATTTGCAGATGGTATGATACTGTATGTAGAAAACTCTGAAGACTCCACAAAAAATTTGTTAGCACTCCTAAGTAGATTCAGTAAAGTCACAGCCTACAAAATTAATATAGAAATATCTGTTTCTATACACTAACAATGAACTATCAGAAGGAGAAATTAATAAAACAGTCCCATTTACAATTGCAGCAAAAATAATAAAATACCTTGGAATAATTTTAATAAATATTTATCCAACTGATAATGACCTTGATTTCCTCTCATTAAGTAGTACTATGAAATTTGATGTTTCTTCATGGGTATTTCTTACTGAAAAAAGTTACTTACCAATAAAACTTACATAGCAATAAAACTGTCTATAACTTATACTAGTTTCTCTTTTTTTCTTTTTTTCTTTTCCCTTTTGTGGAAGAGCTGAAAAGGAAGTTGTACTCTGATTCATTTTTAAATACAGAATTGGAGATGAGTCTCATAGAATAAATGTCTACCAGTAAGCAGAAATGAAAACTTTGGCTAAGAAAGGCAGTAAGTGCAGCCCTATAGCCATAAATTACTGAATATTGTAGCCCTTTACTGCTCTTGAATGTCTTTGAGGTACTTTCTTCCCTACTCTGCCATTGCCTAGCACTCTAAATTCATCAAAACAAATCTATAGAAGACAGCCAAAGGGATAGCTCCATTTGTATAACCTTGCTTGTACAGGAAATGCAATGAGAAATACCCTATTTTATCAGAACAGTGGTTCATCCATTTTAGTAATCACTTATTCACTCTGTCCAAAGCAAGTCTATTTGGTTGCTGAACTTGCTTAAGAATACTTGAAGGTATATTGGGTTAGGCTTTTTTGTTTGTTTTTAGAAAAAGCCACCTAGTCACTCATAGGCACAATATTCTTCCCTACTTTCATTTATGTAAACATGGCCCCAAAGACTGTTTCTAACATGTACCGAGATATGCCTTCTAAGTGTGTTTACCCATCCTATAATATTCCCAGAGGCAGGTAGAAAAGAAAGAGGTAAGGTATTAGAAGTCTGAGCTTGACAGTATATGTATTAATACCATTGCTCTGACCTTTGTACCTAATGAGGAAGGGTCAGCCTTTTCTAAATCCCTTGGATGATTTATGGACTGTTTCTAGTATCATCAGTCACTTCTTTGGATTTTTATTTATATCCCTCTTAGGAACTAACTACAATTACTTCAATGCAGAGTCACAGTTTTTCCTTTTACTTAGTGCAAATTAATACCGTAAATCAGTTTTCAGCACATTAGTGTACTTGAACACGCAGTATATGTCTGCCACGTGTTAGGCACGTATTCAGAATTGAGGATTCTAGGATGACTAGCCCCACCTCCCTGTTGGTGAGCTGAAGGTCTAACGAGGAGAAAGAAAAGCAAAGAACCTATAGCTTATTGATAAAAGGATGCCTAGAGAGCTTTTGGAGCATATAGGTGGAGCACTCCACCACACTGCTAGGACAGAGAAATATTTCCAAAGAAGATGCTAAACCAGGTCCTACAAAGAAGTAGGACTCAGTGCAGCAGAGGAATGGGGCAGGGTGAATAGGAGTATATCTTGGCAGAAGGAAAATCATTCAGAAGTGTTTGGGGGGGGGAGAGGGAGAAAAGAAGAGACAAACATCACACTTGAGGAGTTAGAAGCAGCTGTGTCTTGCTGATGCAGATAGAGTATAAGAATAATGGCAAGAGATCAGAGTGGAAAGGGTAGAATCTGCTGATGAAGGACTTTGTGTGCCATGTAATGAATTTGGACTTGATCGTGAAGGATTTTAAAGATGACAGACATGATGAGATTTTTTTTTCTTCTTTTTTGGTTACAGATTTGAAGTATACTTTACATACAGTACCCTGCACACATTTAAAATACACACCCTTGATAAGTTTTGACATGAGCACACACATGCACACACCTGTGAAACCAACACAACAATCAAGATAGTTCTTTGCATTTTAGATAGATTGATCTAGCAGCAATATGAACTACGGATGGGGCAAAGAGATTCCTGGAGACTGGGGTGACAATTGTAAGCTGTCATCAGATGGTTAAGATTTCACAAGTGGCATTGAGGCTGAAGAGATGTTTGAAAGACACTAAAGTGGAGTCAACTGGTGTCGCATCCAGCACAACACGGGCAGTGAGAAAACGAGAAGGGGCAGCGAAGGGTTGAGAAAGAAACAGAAATCAAGAAAATTGTTAACACAGAGGGCTGAGGGTCTCGCAGCCTCAAAGGACTGAGATCCCCGAATTGGGTCGTCTTGTGGCTTTTATTGATAAACATACAAGAGAGTAGCATTGATTTTTCTATGGTCTGTGAGCTCATACATCATACCAGAAAACTGACTCAAACCAATCACCCTTGCCTGCAAACAGCCGGAACAAAGTCCCATGATGTCTTAACAATTATGGTGTGTGCCTTCCCAGGGGCAAATCCTTTATGCTGAAACTTATTGTTAGTTACACGGAAGGAGAACTGATGTTATCACATCACTGAATCACTTCCCAAGCAGGTTGTGGGAAGGAGTATAGCCAGATAGGCAGAAGCTCTCTTCAGCCGGGGAAAGGTGGGAGCCTGTGTCCACCACTGTTGACCCCGTGAGTTCTCCTAGTGGTCCCCACATGGTTCCGCCTGGCTTAGGTTATTTCTCCTATGAGAAATCTTACCCGTCATTGGCTGACCAACCTCTTTTGTGGCCCAACAGAGACATACTGTGTAAGCACAAAGGTAAAGCAAAGTCCCTGAAAGGAACAGTCTCACAGACTCTTCTTTCTTTAGGGATAGGCACGAGGGGACTGATGCCTAGGCTGCTGTGTGACAACAAACTGGGTAATTTATTGGCCTATCTGGATAGGAAGGGGAAAGAATCAAGGTTGAACTCTTAAGTTTACGTCTTTGTCCACTGAGCAAATGGTATCATTTTTCTGGAATGGAGAACACAGAAGGACAAAGAGATGATGAGTTCAGCTTTGAACATGTGTTTTGGAAGGCTGAGCTAGAGTCATGGAATAACAGCATAGTACGAAGAGGATGACATGGTGCAGCAAATGTATAGTGTGAAAAGAGAAGAGAATAGGTACCGAAAAGGAGTAGGAGAGAAGTTGGGAGAGATCCAGGAAAATGTGAATGTATGGATTTAACAGACAGAAATGTCATAGTATTGCACACTTATGCCCATATTTCCTTGATCTTCAATGCATTATCATTTTATTTCCTCCCCTACTTCGTATGTTTGCCAGTGATCGTCATTCATTGCACAAGTTACCCTTCTGATAGGTAGGTTCCCTAAGGATGCCAGTAAAAGCAAAATCCTAATTTATTATTAAGCATTTAAATTATCTGACTTTACTTTTTAGATATGACATATATATGTACAAGAATTGAATTTTCAATCTTGCATTTTCTTTAATTTCTCTCTATAGATGACCATTTGCTTTTGGCTTCTAGATGTCCCATTTATTTCAGATAACTCATTTATGTTAGATAACCCATTAAATAAAAAAAGTCACTTTAAGGAAGAGCTGTTAAAATTTTAGTTCCTTGCATAAGAAATATATTCAATATGGTGATAGCTTTGTACAGTGTCAGATGGTTGATAAACTTATGGTGATCCCTTCGTTAGGTATATCAATGTTGAATAACTATGGTGTACACCTGAAACTAATATAATATTGCACGTTAGCTATATTTTAATAAAAATCTTTAAAAAAATTTAGTTCCTTTGTTGCAGGTAAATTTTATTCTTTCATGAAACATTTCCCAAAAAATCAGTCTATTCCTGGTACACTTTTACTCGTTCAGATTTGCTGGCAAAGTCTCTATTTTCTTGTCAACTTGTTGTCTTGGTGGTTGGAGAAATGGTGGTGTCTGAGTAGTTCATTACCCTCAGAAGTTGATGGTAACTGGACTCTGACAAGGAAGGAACATAATTATGTGCCATTGCCATCCTAATGAATCTGGATTTTTATCTTGAAGGAGTTTAAGTGTGATGGGGATATGAGTAGATTTACTTTTAAGATTGATCTAGTAACAACATATACCCTGATTTATTTTCATTTTACAGGGATTTGGTTATGGAACACCTTTGGTTTCTTGGGTTTCTCTAGGGGACTATATGCCTCAACATAGGTTTTTCTCCAAGGGACTGTTTGAGGGAATTTTTTCCCCTCTCTGTGAAAAATTTCCTCAATGTGTTTCTCTCACCAGCCTGTCTTAATTTTCTCCCTTTCTGGGTCATAATTTTTGCCTTTCACTAGTATAAGGTGATACAGCATGCTATGTGATATTTATAGTAAGCATTAGACAAAAGCTTACCAAATGAATGAATAAATGAGTGATTTTCCTGCTGTCTTTGTATACTCTAAGACGCCAGAGTGACATAGATGGTTCTCCTAAAGAATTCTTTTCATTTTGTACTATAAAGTGTCTTAAAATTTAGACTGGATTTGAAATAGATAAAAATTCTATAAATGAGCATAATTATTGACTTTTTATAAGTAAAATTATAGTAATAGTGCTCAGAGGTGAAAATATAGGTTATTTTCTTGAAAAATGTGTTACAGCCCAAACTATTTTACCTGCATGTGTTTACATTAGTATATTTTCCACTCTTGTTTTTAATAGGCTTTGCACTTTCTAGGTTACTGCCTCTAACCTGAGTGAGCTACTTTGGAAAATGACATTTCCACCTTTTGCCCTCACCAAATTGATGGTACAGATTTTTAAACTAGGTATTATACATCTCCTATAAGAAGAGTTGTGCCAAATATTCTTAAATTGAAAGAACTCTTTCAAGAAGGAATGGTTTTCATATGGTAATCAGTCCAGTTCTAAACAATCAAAATGCAATGGTTATGCTTATAATTGCCTGATTTCATGAATATTTATGACTAGTTATTATACTAATTTACTGTTTTGTTCTCTAGGTGATCTAGAATAACATTTAGCATGTTCCTCTGGCAAAATAAGTTACCTTATTAAACAAGCACACGATACACACTATTCAGGATAGAAAGTCAGTGAGTGACATCTGCTTCACATTTTCCAAGTTCACTGCAATCCTCTTTTTTTCTAAATGAAGATCATATAACAACTTTTGCTGTTACATAAATGCTTAGCCCTGCTCTTTTATCTCTTGGAAATGCTCTTATTACAATCTCATATAAAGTTAGACATACTTTAACCTAATTTTCCTCCCCTCCATCTAGTGAGAGGCAGACAGAGAGAAAAATGTAGTTGAAAATGAGAATGGCTTGATATTTGGGGAATCTGCCTTCACATTTCTGTAATTTCATTTCTTGAAGTGATTTTAAGCATATTGGGAGGGGACCCAAGATTTGAGCAGAAATTAAAATGATTTTCTTTACCCAATTTCAAGGCAAAAGGAAAGAATATTTTTGAAGTTGCAGAAGCAAAAGGCTCAAACATAAATCTTATGAATTATGATTAATTAAGTTCGCCTTAATAGTATAACTTTAGTTGAATTTCAAAGTAAAGGAAATTGTTTATATCACGGATAGCCCAAGGCTTATTGTATATAGCAAAAGATCAGTGAAAAACCAAGGCTGGGTAAGAAAACATAATAAGTACAAACGTGTGTGTGTGTGTGTGTGTGTATGTACGTACACTGTTTGTACATGTATAACAATTTTAATAAATTGTGTGTATGTCTGAAGTTTCCCCTCTCTCAAGTAGTAGATTACAGCTCTTATGAACAAAGAATTAATATTATGAAAAAATCAGAATCTCATTTCATAGTAGTAGTAGTACTTTTAATATCCATTAACTGAGAAGGTGCATAATAATGGTGAAAAAAATTGGTTGAATTCATGTAGTGTGTGTGAACAATCTTAAAACACTTATTCCTCAGTTCAACTCCAATATACTCATTTTTAATATGCAAATACTGAGGTACAGAGAGATTTGTAACTTGTCCAAGGGCCCACAGTTAGTAAGTGATGAAACTGCAATTCCAACCCAGGTTGATTCTGAACTATTTCTGACCTCTATAAACTATACTGCCCCTATAAGTTCAGTAGCATTTTAATATTAATTTGTATTTTATTAATTGCTAAGCTATTTAAATAAATTTTAAATGTAGTACATATATGTGAGAAATGATGTATTTGGTCCATTTAGTGATGACACTTAATGTGCATATGTCTTATTATGTCCTTCTCTCATATCCTTCTCAGTATCAACTCATGCTGGCTGACCACTGGGTCAAATATGCTTCCAACCCTGTATTCAATATCTATTTCATATCCTCTAGTACACACTGCCGTTTGCCTGGGAAACTGTATATCTAGACAGAATTCGCTTTCTGATCCTAGCACAACTGTGAAATGCCTGAATTTTCAACTTTACCATTATATCCAAATCGCTACCTTTCTTTCTCAGCACTTCTCCCATGGGTACCCATAAGCTTTTTGTTATCAAAATCTTAAAGTTATTACTCTGTAATTTGAAAGGTCAGTAAATATTACTACTATTCACCATTGAGATTTTCATTGTAATAGGAAAAGTTAAAAAAAAAAAAAAAAAAAAAAGTAGTTTTAGATAGGATATCAATCCTGAGAGAACACTTGTCTTCAAACCAAACTTTCTCCCTCCTTCCCTGCTTTCCTCCTCCTCTCTCTCTTCTTTCTATTCTTCCATTTGCTTCTTTCTCTACAAACAAGTGGAATTTGCTGTTTCCTTGACATCACACCACATAGACTTCAGGGAAATTCATGATCCACCTTGACTTCAGGGTAGTTCAAATCTAACAAGGACTCACTCATTCCATAGTGTGACCTGCTCGACCAATCTGTAATGAAGTCTTCTAAGACACTGAAAGGAGGAAAGCTACCTTCTTACTCCATTTTCTGTTCAACTGGACACCCAAAATATGTTCCTCAACTGTGGCAGGCAGGCATCTTCCAGAATTGGATAGTGTGTCAAGTGATAAGTGATAAGGCTACAGGCAGGTGAGCTTCTGGCTTGAAAGGTGATATATAAGATATCCTGACTGTCTTCTGTGTCAAGAACGATACTTTTTAGGCTCTGGGAACAATATGAATGATAGCAGCAGAGCTGACCTCTCACAAGGTGCTGAGGAAAAGCATCAAGCACTTAGAGATGATTAATGATGACGTTAAAGGAAGTCTGCTGTTAAGTGTAAAGATAAAAGGAAATGTGAACGCTAACTAGTAATTGGGGCTATGATAACATTTTAAATATCTAGAAAAATGGATCTCAAGTTAAGTCACTGGAAAAATGTCCACCAAGCAAGTTCTAATATTCTGTTGCATACTTTAGAAAGATGAAGGACCTTATTGATCTTGACAAAATGTCATCTTGCAGTTGCAGGGATTCTAAATATTTCATGTAGATCAGTCAATTATCACTCCTGGCAAAGTCATACTATTTTAGAAGTGATAACCTCAAGAAAAAAAAAAGAACAGAATATATTTTTAAGTTAATATTTAATCTTAAATAATTTTCCAATGTAAATGAAGAAGCAACTCGATCCAAGTCTTGATTTTCAGTACATAGGTTCTAGTAACCTTTCTAACCTATTTCACACAAATACCACTTGTTTTTAAATGTGATATTATATGTACATACACACACACACACACACACACACCATACATACTATTAAAAACAAGTGTCTGATGGTTAATTTTATATGTCAACTTGGCTGACTCTTGGTGCCCAGATACTTGGTCAAACACTATTCTGGATGTTTCTGAGAGGGTGGGGTTTTTTTGTGTGGATGAAATTAACATTGAAATCAGTGGACTTTAAGTGAAGCAAATAGCCTTCCACAATGTACGTCAGCCTCATCCAATCACCTGAAAGCCTTACTAGAACAAAGACTGACCTCTTGTAAGCAAGAAAAAAAAAAAAGAATTCTGTTACTGGCTTTGGACTTGAATTGAAACATAAGCTCTTCCTGAGTCTCCAGCCTACTGGCTCACCCTGCAGATTTTGGACTTACTAGGCTTCATAATTGCATGAGTCAATTCCTTAAAATAAATCTCTCTCTATATACACATCCTTAGTTCTTTTGTCTAGAGGACCCCAAGTAAAACAAAGTGATATTTCCACATTTCCCTCACTTAAAGTAACTTTCTTATCAAAATACCTCTCAATTCCAAAGTGACTATTGGTATGAGATTATGATTTATGGTTTTAGCATATTATTTTTGGTGCTTATTTTAATAACATAAATGCTAACTTTAACAATTTAGTTTTATGGTATGTAGGTAGCTTAAATTGTTAGTAATAGTTAACATATGCCTTTTCCCTATGCTTATTTTTACTTTAGTGTATATTTTCATCTATTTTTGTTTTTGCAACTGGGAAAAAAAGTCTGACTATAATATATAATACACAGTCACTTGTTATGGTAAACATTTTGTGAGTAGAAAGCATATAAAAGCCTACATGGCTAAGGCTGTTGCAGTATTTTTTATAATCTTACATGAAAATGACAATGCCTTTCCACGACACTCTTCTGCTTTCTCCGTGTGAGCCCCTGGAACTTTGCTATCCGTTTCCTTTGTAGCTCATATTGTTACATGGAACCCTGTGTGCCCCAGTAAGACCTCAGAGCAGTGAGACTCACTGTAGCCCTTTATCTGAGTGTATACTTACAATGGGGACACAGTCACCCCTAAAACAGGCTATAATGATGCAGAATATGACAGCATAGTCTTCAAATGGTCTCTTTTGCCCACTCTACAGCATTTTCCTTTCATCTCTAATTTTCTTTTTCACCTCAACCTAAATCTTTCTAAGAACAAACTTCTATGCTAAACAACAAATCATTTACCGGGGGATCAACTCTATGAATGGTATTTAGTAGTGATACACAATACATGAAGATTCGAAACAGTTGTTTACTTTTCTCTGAAAATAAAATCTCTACTTGACTGTGATATCTACTTGAAAAACACATCTACTGAATTGAAAGTGTTTCGTTTCTTCATAGATGTAACAGTTTATGCTAAGATGGTCAGTTCTTAGAAATGCCAAGACTCCTTGGACCTTAAGATATGTTGGCCTTAAAAATAAGTAGTGCACTTAAAAATACAGGTACCCTTTTCATTCTATAAAATGATAAAACTTCTCAAAAACTAAAGCTTTCCACCCTTCTTTATAATTAAATTAACATTGAATAAGTTTCTGTTTTTCATTTATTTTTAAGGTAAATTTTAAGAACTCCTAGAAATGTGTGTTTTCTGGTTCCTTAATAACTAAAACTCTGTTCTAGGACAGAGCCAGGGGTTTTAAATTGAACCTGACCTGCAAACTGACCCTGGTGGTGACCTTTGCAGTATCAGCAGTGACCAGACTGCTTGGACAAAGGAATGGGTGAAGCCATACTGGGATTTTAGGAACCCTGAAGCCTATGTTATAGACTGAGTTAAACTAAACGGACCTGAGTAACAAGAACAGTTCTAATTGCCTATGTTTTGTACCTCATTTAACTCTTCATATTCTATAGGATAGTGGTGGTTTCAACTCTTAAGGAGCTGACTATATGCACAGTACTCAAAACAGGATATGAGCTTGTCCACATGTGTCCATATCCTGACTTTTTGCCTTGGGTTGTTGTGGGTGAGACATGTGGAGAACTTTGTGTGCTTCCCTGAGTCTTGTTTCATCAACCGCAATCTACTGCAACTGGTTCTAAAATAGGCAGACAGGTTTTATGGAAATTTAAGGTTGTTGTTATGAGAGTTTTGTAATTTAGTCACCTTGAAAGCTAACAAAATTTATATCTAGGATTTGACTTACATAAAAGTTCTTGTTTGGAGCTTATCAAGAGGAATTCATGACAGTTTCTAATTGTGAATATTTGAATTCAGGGCCCTTCAGGAGGAGTGCTGGTAACATAAAGCTTTGTTGTGCTGGGAACTGTCAGGAATATGAAGAAAACAGAGTGAGATCTTCTTTGGGACCTCCAAGGAGGTGGCATCTCCTGTAGAGGTGTTTTAAAAATGAAATGTTGGGTGGACTCCTGGCTCTGTTACTCATTAGCTCTGCGAACTGGGGCAAACATTTTTCTTTACTCACCTCAGGATTTCTACTCAATCTTTTCCAAATTCCCCTCCCTGGGCTATCTGCTCCTTTCAAATGTTCTCTTCCTCCCAAAGATGGCCTCTGGATGCAGAAGTAATTGTGAGGATAGTAAGGTAGTGAGGAGAGATGTCTGATCTTTAGTGGCCTTCACTGAGGCTGATGGAAATCCTTTTCCCTTCATATATCAACCCCTGTTCCCACAGCTCTTTTCATTCCCTGGAAGGCAGCCTGTGACTTGTTCTCTCAGAACTGGTTGCATGTAGTGGTGGCTCCTAGGGAACATCTTCCCTGTTGATGAGACTTTACCTCTCACAGAAACTGCTTTTCATCTATCTGATGTTCACATCTGTTCCCTACCCATGCCCAGGTTTGGCCTTTGCACCCCAAGTTGTCTGCTATGGAATCCTTTCATTTGCATCCCAGCAGCTCCCTGGCAGGCTCACAAGGAGCATTTGTTGCTCCTGCCATGTGTGCTCCACTGTAGCCACATTATTTGGGGCCTACAGTGTATAGCACCACTCCCCTTAGACTTTCAAGAGAGATACCGTCTGTATCTCTGGACCCTCTTAGTTTTTTCAGGGAGCAAACACTCCTTTAAGGACACTCACTTGTTAATTTTGTAATAATATTTTTTTCTCCTTTTCTCTCTAGGCGTTTCCATAGTCCAGGAAGGGATTATTTTTGTAGTCTTTGAAGTGGAAATCTTTCCCTATGTTATGTCTTACCTCTTTATTCTATAGTTAACAGTTACAAACACTGGCTCTAGACCAGGGGTTCAGCTAATTAGAGTGTATGGGCCAAATATGGCCCACTGCCTGTTTTTGGAAAGATTCATGGGAACACAGCCATACTCATTAAGTTACGTATTATTTGTGACTGATTTTGTGCCACAATGGCAGAATTGAATGGTTTTGATAGAAATCCTATGGACCACAGAGCCTAAAATATTTCTGTCCCTTTATAGAAAAAGTTTGTGGACTCCTGCTCTAGACCTCCAGGGTATGATCTTGCAAACCAAGAGATGTTGAAATTCATAACAAATCCATTCACATCTCAAGTATTTTATTCTTTCAAATAATGGATATCTTGTTTTCATGCACTTGCTATGAGTTTTAAAAATTCTTTAGCGTTTTGGTTGGCTTCTTTGTTTCGGACTGTTTAGGCTTCCCCTTGAGGCCATAAGTGCCACAAATCCAATAAAGAGAACACAGAACATCAATAATATTTTTTAGAAAAAAACAACTACTCAGTTTAGAATCTCAAAATAGTGTCTGGCCATCACTCACTCTTTTGCTCACTCCTTGAGGTTGATTTAGTTATCAATCAGTCATTAATTTATTTAGCACGACAAGCCAGGCACTGTGCTCAGCGCTAAGAATACAACACTAACAAAACATACAAATATTATCCTGATCCCAAGGTCAAAGACTGTTATATCAGGATTAAAAAAATAATTGGGTAAACCATTTGTTGATTTTTTTCCTTCCCTTCATGTTGTAGGCAAACAATTAGGCTCTTAGTAATTGCATCAGGCACATTTTCAGGGCAGAGAGCCATCTAGTGTAAGGGCAATCATGCTGTTGGTCTTCTGTAAAAGTGCAAGTCCATTGACAAGATAATATTAGGGGTCCCAGAGGGAAGGCTGCTGAGGGTGGTGGAGGGGTTGCAGCATCTTTGAAGGGAGGAAGCAGAGGGTTCAAGATGGGAGTGACTAGATCTGCAGCCATGGGTTCTGGAGTCAAGGGGGACCTGAGCACCACCCATGGTTGTGCTTTGGGATGGTGGAAGACTTGTAAAACAGTACATGTATGGCTCTCCTGGAGAGAAAACTGGGCGTCATTTTCCCAAACTCAACAGATTCCTGAATTCGCTACACATGGAAGCAAACAGAACTGCTTACTTCAAGGAACTATGAAAAGCTTAGAAAATAAATGTCAATGAGGACCATGTTATGATGATGATTAAAGATCTTTCCCCCATTTTTTTTCCAGTGCTGCATAATTTTGGTGTAGCCCTAAAGGGATTTTGGTTTGATCCTGAAGGAGTATAGGGCAATAACAGGTTGAATTTCCTGCTGTTCTAGTTGGTGAGGGGCTGGAGTTGAAGTTTAATTTAGTCGTATGAGAAGCTAGAAATGAACATGTTTGAAACATCTGAGCATATGGTCTAAGATTTATACCCAGTGAGAGAACAAATTCAACCCCCTAATGATAATCCTTTTATTAAACACCTGCCATGTGTCAGACATTTAGTGAATTGCAGTTGGTTAAGTGTAAGACGTTACTGATTCATGCCACACAGAAAATAAGTGACTGAGTTGAAATGTTTAATCTAGGTCTGAGTGAAGGAAAAAAAAAAAAAAAAGGTGGGGCATCTAAAAAAGGGAAGCTTCTTCCATCAGGGTGTGTCACTAATAGTCCCAACCAGGGATAACATAAGATTGAGCATTAAATTAGGCAATTGTTTCTCCCTGGAGGGATTCATTCCTTTCTTCTATCTTTACATAGATATATTATTGAACTTCTTAATATCTTTTGAGGAAAGTAATGAAGACACTGAGGAAAGAAAGCTCATCAAGATACCTGATGAGTTTGGGTTAAAGCCCCCAAATCTTTGGGTAGAACAAATTATAGAAAACAGTAATGTATGATTCCATTGCTGGCTGAATGACAGGGCCTGGGGAAGTGGGTTATAATTAGATCTAAATCATGGCCATATTTGTATAACTCTACCCTATATCAAAGACTTTTCTGGATCTTGGTTTAGATAAAGTGTTATGAATGCTCATAGTGAAAGTGAGTGCTTTTAAAATAGCTCATTTAGCCCGCACCAGCATAGTTAATGAAAGCACAGCTTGTTTGAGGGCACTATTTCCAAGAGCCATCCAAAGATGTCATTTGGCAATTTACCACTTTTTTAATAAAATGAGTGTTTTTCTAGAAAAAAATAATTGAAGAGTCTGTATTTCGTTAGACAACATGAGAGTTCAGTTTCTTTCATAAGTGAGACAGTTGTCAAGCCAAAATACTGACTAGATTTTTTGAGTCCTCACGTAATCAATTCTTACATCAAGTATGAGATTGTTATTTTATACTTTGTCATCTATTCTGGTATTGAACATATGTTTTTGTCTTCCAAGAGTCAGAGGGTAGGGATGGTTAAAAGAGTCAGACTTTTAATCTTTCTTTCAACTTTTAGTATTTCCTTTCAATTGATTATTTCAGAATAAAATTATATTTATGGAGATACAGATTTTTATATTCAGATTCAAATTAGAATTTGAACTCTTGTATACTAGGCATTGTTTTAGGTAACAATAAATATTATTTCCAGAAGTCTTAGATATAGCTAGACACCTTCAAATTTAGAATATTTCCAGGGAGCTGGAGAGATTTTCTTCAATATCCTTGTTTTACGGATGGAAAAACTCAGGTCTACAGAGGTTAAAATACCTCCACTCCTGGCTAGCTAGTTGTGCAGCCATATGCAAGCCAAATTACCTGATTCTCGTCACATGCAACATTCTGTCATATCTCACTTTCCATATAAGTATTTTCATAGTCATTTTCAAATTATCAAAGATCTGCATATACAGGGAACACATTATTTTCAAATCCCATTTCTGTTGATCAGGAAAAAATAGTCATATATATGCATATGTTATAATCAGGAGTAAATAGTTTTATATTTTTTCTGGGAAATAATTAAAAGTTGATAAGCTAAAAAAGTTTGTTTTCAAAACGTGATTTAATTTTGCAAGATTAATTGGTTGAAACAGGCCAAGGAAAGTTTTATGTCCCGTTATATAATGGACTGATCACGCACTTGCAGTCATGCACTTGCAGTCTGGTCACATACATCTGTATAAGTGACAGAAGCAAGTAGATGAACATGCAAAGACAAGGAAGTGAAGGCAGGTATTGAATGAATAGGATAAATTTAAGCAGACTTTGACTGTAAAATATAATCCATACTGGTGTCCAGCTATGTGTTTTTTTTTTTTAAATATTAGATTGGTGCAAAAGTAATTGCAGTTCAAAAGATTAAAAATAATTGCAAAAACCACAGTTACTTTCGCACCCACCTAACAGAAGTAGGCACATGGATAGTGTATTAAAATAATTGTAAAGTAATATGAAGAACAACAGTCTGATAGAGAGCAGGTGACATGTGAGTAAAGTCTCTAATGTAAAACCTTTTTTTCTCCTGTATTTCTAGTAGCTCATCAACAAAAGAGGAATGTTTGGTATTTCTTAAAGTTATGTTGATTTTTAGCCCCAAACTAATGCTAACCTAAGTGTGAGCAAAATCGTTATTGTTCTGGTATCCTCTCAGTTAATGAAGTAAACATGACTGATATCTGATATACACATGGCTGAATCACACAAACTTGGTCATTTCTGTGCCTAGCTCAATAGATACCACATGTACCCTTTAGTTAATATAAAACACTTCTATTGATATCCTAATATAATTCATGTTTGTCTCTGTCTAGCCTATCTAAATAAACTACTTATGGAAAAAAAAAGATTGCTTTATTCAGAAATCCCCCCAAATTTTATACCATTTGGTTTGATTAATTAGCAGATATCAATGTAAGCAATGTATCAGATTTCTACAGATTTAAAAATCTATATTATTGTTATAAATTGGACCCCCCAAAATAAGGCAAGGCAAAGTCATTCCAAATATCGATTAGGATCCTGACTATTAAACATTATTAATTTTTTAAAATTCAATACTCTTCTATAATATACCAGCAGCTCGGGTGAGATCTAAGTGAAAATTTTGAAGAGAAAATGGATTTGGGGATGCAATATATTTAGGTTTGCATAGCTTGACACTTTTGTAAGGGACTGGTTGGTCCCTAAATTCCTACCTAAAATTCCAATTTCTGCAGTACAAAAATATATATATTTGTGTGAATGTCTTATTGTTTAGGGTATGTGTTGGCATACTGTCTGTGGGATAAACGCCACCCAGGTGGTCTGTGGCAATGTAGCAGAAAGGCAGCGGGACTGTGCTTGCTTTATATATATGGTTTAGCAGCCATGCCAAAGGCATTTTTTTCTCTTCACTTTGAAAACTGAAGACAAATATATCTAAGGTATATAGTTCATATACAGCAAATGGACACCCTGGATTTTAAACTCAAATAATCTTAATTATGTTTGTATGTTTGCTCATGTTGTGTTTTAGCTGGGTTACCTTCACAGGAAACAAACAAAAAGAACCCCTAAAGTGCAATTATGTCACATATTTTTCATTCAAAAATATATTTCAAAATGGATGATTGAATTCCAGAAGAAAATATTCTTTCTAATTTCATTTGAAGCAGGTATTTGCATAGGCGTATGTGTATTTCACATATTTAATAGTCATTAACTATAGCATAATAGCTAATAAGAAAGCAAAAGAATAGGAAACGTGCTACTTTAGGAAATAGGCTCCTGAGTTCCGGTGCACAGACAACTTTGTTTATAATTCATTATTTATGCTAGTACTTCCATTAAATTTCAAATTTTATAAAGACACAAATTTAAATGGTAATAGTGAAAATTTTCTGTGGATGTCTAGATTTATGAGGTTGAACCAGGCACATACTCTTAAGACAAGGGTGTGCAATTTAGGTCTTAAGAGTTTTGGTTCTCATACTGTGGTATATATCAGAATAACCTGTGATGTGGATTTAAAAACACAAACAGAGCACAGATTCTGAAGCAGTGGGTTTAGGACAATTCTCAGGAGTCTGTTTTTAAGAAGCATCCCCAGTAATTCTGATATAAGTCATCCATATTTGAAAATTAAATGCAAGTAAGTGATTAATGTGTTTCATTGCTCATGTTTTTTTCTTTTCCACATTCTCTCTTTATTTCTATTTTTTTATATTAATGAAATACTGTAATTTTAAAAGTCGGCAACTAGTTTAAAATAAACAGAAAATAACATTACCTGTCAGACCAAAGAAACAACTCTAGGGGACAGCTGCCAATCAGTAACCTCTGTTGGGGACCAAGGTCCTCATTTTATGGATAACAGAACGGAAAATCAGAAATCATGACTTGGGTAAGGATGGCATATGTTCTTTGACTTCAGGTTCCAAATGTACTTTTTAAAAAATTGATTGTGACATTAGTTAGTAAAAATCATATAGGTTTCAATTGTACAATTCCATGATACATAACTTACATTAATATATTGCATTGTGTGTTGACCACCCAAAGTCAGTTTTCTTTTCATCATCATATATTTGACCCCCTTTACCCTCTTCTACCATCCCCCCTCCCCCCTTACCTTCTGGTAACCACTGAACTGTTGTCTGTGTTTGTTTCATTCGTTTGTTGCTTTAAGTTTTATATCCCACATATAAGTGAAATTATATGGGTCTCAACTTTTTCTGTCTGACTTATTTTGCTTAGCATGATAATCTCAAGATCCATCCATGCTGTTGTAAATGGCAGTATTTCATCTTTTCTTTTTCTTTTTTTAAATTAAATGTATTGGAGGTGACAATGGTTAGTAAAATTATATACGTTTCAAGTGTGAATTTCTATAATACATCATCTATCTATCACATTGCATCTTTTCTTATGGCTGACTAGTATTCCGTTGTATATATGTACCACATCTTTTTTATCCAATCATCTGTTGAAGGACACTTGGGTTGTTTCCATGTCTTGGCTATTATAAATAATGCTGCAATGAACATAAAGGTACATATATCTTTATGGATAAATGTTTTCAGATTTTTTTTGGGTAGATACTCAGAAGAGGGATTTTTGGGTCATATGGTAAATCTGTCCCTAATTTTTTGAGGAACCTCCATACTCTTTTCCATAGTGGCTGTAACAGTTTATTTTCTACTAGCACTGTTTGAGGGTTCTTTTTTCTCTACAGCATCTCTGGCACTTATTGTCTTGTTGATGACAGCCATTTGAACATGTGTGAGGGGATATCTGATTGTGGTTTAGATTTGCATTTCCCTAATAGCTATTGAAGTTGAGAATATTTTCATATATATTTTGGCCGCTTGTATATCTTTTTGGAAGAAGTGTCTGTTCATGTCCTATGCCCATTTTATAATTGGATTGTTTGTTTTTTTGTTAAGTTGTACGAGTTCTTTATATGTTTTAGATATTAGCCCTTTATTGGAGCTGTTGTTTGCAAATCTCTTCTCCCATTCGGTTGGTTGCCTCTTTGTTTTGTTGATAGTTTCTTTTGCTCTGCAGAAATGTCTTAATTTGATATAGTTTCCATTCATCTAATTTTGCTTTTACTTCCCTTGCCTTTGAGTCAAATTCATAAAATCCTCTCCAAACCCAAGGTCCATAAATTTATTACTTATGTTTTCTTTTATGCAATTTACTGTTTCAGGTCTCATGTTTAGGTCTTTGAACGATTTTGAGTTAATTTTGGTGTATGGTGACAGCAGTCTGGTTTCATTCTTTTGCATGTGGCTTTCCAATTTTCCCAGCACCATTTATTAAAGAAACTTTCTTTTCTCCATTGTACGTTTTTGGCTCCTTTGTTGAAAATTATTTGCCCATATATGTGTGGGTTTCTTTCTGGGTTTTCAATTCTATTCATCTGTGTGTCGGTTTTTCTGTCAATACCATGCTGTTGTGATTATTATTGCTTTGTAGTATAAATTGAAGTCAGGGAGTGTGATACCTCCAGCATTGTTTTTATTTTCTTCTTAGGATTGCTTTGGCTATTTAGGGTCTTTTGTGATTCCATACAAATTTGATGATTTTTTTGTACTATGTCTTAAAAAATGCCATTGGTATTTTGATGGGGATTGCATCAAATCTGTATATTGCTTTGGGTTATGTGTCCATTTGAACTATGTTGATTCTTCCAATCCATGAGCACGGAATATTTTTCCATTTCTTTGGGTCTTCTTCAATTCCTTTTAATAATGTCTTGTAGTTTTCAGTGTATAGGTCCTTCACATCCTTTAAGTTTATTTCTAGGTATTCTTTTTGTTGAAATTGCAAAAGGAATTTTTTTAAGATTTCTTTTTCTATATTTTCATTGTTAGTATATAGGAACACAATGGATATTTGTACATTGATTTTGTATCCTACAACTTTACTCTGTTTGTTTATTGTTTCTAATAGCTTTTTGGTGGAATCTTTAGGGATTTCTATATAAAGAGTCATGTCGTCTGCAGAAAGTGATAATTTGACTTCTTGATTTCCAATTTGTATGTCTTGTGTTTCTTTGTCTTGCCTGATTGCTGTGGCTAGGACTTCCAACACTACATTGAATAGCAGTGGTGAGATGGGGCATCCTTTTCTTGTTCCTGATCTTAGAGGAAAATCTTTCAGTTTTTAAAGATCAATTATTTTAATTGTATTACCCATTTTGTTTGGTTGTTTGCTTTTAATGGTGCTAGGATATTAGAAAACAGAAGGAGAGCTACTGTGTTTTCCTGATTAAATGAGATTCATATCCTTCGATAAAAAATATGTAAGTGGCAACGTAAATTGACAAGTCAGATGAGCCATAGCTGAGTGGAAAGAAAATGGATTTTGGAATCAGTGGGACCTGTTTACAAATTCAAATTCTGATATAACTAACTGTAATCTTGTAAGTTATTTCATTGTGCTAAGCATTATTTTTCTATTATTTGTTAGGGTAACACTAATTATGTGATAGATAAATCCTGAATTTTCATGGGTTTAACACAAGAAAAGTATGTAAGGGACAGTCCCCACACAGTTATTTATGGACCTAACCTGGCAGAATCTCTGCTGTCTAAAAGTGCAATCATCAGCAAGTAGCTCCTAAAGTCATCCTGGACATTGACTTCTAGCTGGCAATTGAAGAAAGAGAAAATAGAAGATCTTACAAATTCTCACTGGTTGTGGAGGTATAGAAATAGAAAAGCAGAATATAGTTCTCTGAATGACTTGCAGTAAGCTGACCTTAGTGACTCACTCTAGTCTCTGTTTGCCTTGCACACTACCCTTCGTGTGACATCCATGAGATGGTCCTTCCCAATTAACTGAGTGGGAATGAAGAAAGAGAGGGGAGAAGCAATTCTAAAAACAGAAAGGTATGTTCAGTTTCGAGCATGCAAGTTTTGACAAGGAAGAAGGGTATTAAGTTGGACATATCATCTTGGCAGTAATGTGTGTGATTTGATGCTGAGAGGTAATAGGAAGATTTTATGTGTTCACATACATAAACATAATGAACACTTAAGGTCAGGGATCCTACAGATTAGCAACCATTAAGGGGCAGGGAGAGGAAGAGGAGTAAAATGATAGTTATGGGGAGAAGTTCCAGAAAGACCAGGACAAGAGGGATTCAGTGTTACAGAGAATGTGTTAGGAGACTTGGGAAAGAGCCAGTGGTTTTGGCAAGTAGGAGATTAGTGGTGACCATCATAAATACCTTTTATGTTATGGCATTGAGGTAGAAACCTGTTTGTAAGGGAGATAAGAAATGTTGGGGCATGTGGACAGGGAGGCAGTGAGGCTCTCCTTTTATCCATCCCACCTGCCTGGGGGAGTTGTGGGAAGTTGATCTCAGTCATCATGTGACTTCTTCCCAAACTTCCCAGGGTTGCACCAAGATCCCCAAATGGGGACAAGATGTTTTACCGATGCTGGGAATTCTCATTTCTGGTGTCCAGAACCTGTGAATGATGCAACCCTTCTCCTGTGAGTTCTTGCTGCTCTTTCCTAAGGCTTCTTTTAGAGAATGGAGTGTGAGTCTCTGGATCCTTGAGAACTGCTGACTGCAGTCCTGCTTGCAGCCTTGAAGAATTCTGATCACGTGTGCTACTTCAATACATTCTTCCCTTTCTTTCCCTATTTGGGGAACATAAAGATTTCAAGACAGGCGATTCCTTTAATTTCAAAGAATTGCTGCCTTCTGCCTTGCAAGGATAGGGAAAATGTAAGGCAAAAGAATACAAACGAAATGAGGACTCCTACAAGGACACACACAAGTCAATGTATTATCTCATCACCTATATAGTGAATTTAACACTGGGTACTATAAGAAAAGCAATCAAAAGAGTTTCAAGGGGACGTGAAATTCCCCTGGACATGAGTGGTAAATCATAATACCCAAAATGTGTCATGGGGATGTGCTGCTGAGTTGTCTTCCTTCTCAGCTTCTTTATCCAGGATAGGCAGATACGGGAATAAACCTTTGGTGAGGGGCAGAGTACCACTACCCTGTGCTTTGGGTTCTCTGTCTTAGGTGGCTGAGAGGCAGGGAGGTTACTTTATGAAAATAATAACCAGAGCAATGCATTATAATGATGCATTAGATGTGAAAATACTTCTAATTTTCTCTTAGAGGCTAATTCCTTTACATCATCATTAATTGTAGTAAATGTCCAACAAAAGACATATGTCGCTTTGAGAAGTTTTTGCAGTGTTTTTCTAAAATAAAATAAAAAAGTATTCTTAGTTGTGATGCTATTTTCTAATATAATATATTTTCTAATATAAAAATATGTATACTTATATAAAATTGTCTTATCTGTGACTGTATCCAAGGTGGTTAAGAAAAGCAAGCTTTTTAGTTGCCTCCACATTGGCAATATTCTTGCTGCATATCTATTTTATGTAGTTCAAGATGAAAATTAAAGCACATTTGATCAGTTCAGAAAATTGTAGAATTCATAAAAACACCATCTCATATTATCTGCAAAGACACTGCATTACATAGGTGTGATAGTAATACAAAAAAAGTGGATGTAAAATATAGTATACTGTCATATTTTATTAGAATCATTACTTTGTAATTGCTTTATGTGTTGTAGTCATTTACCTTTTCTATATATTCTATTTTGATAGCATTGATAAAGATTTACTTCTATTGCATAGTCAACCTGGATAAGAAATAATGTTTCAGTCTAGGTTATGGAGGATGAACAAACTGAGGCTGAATGACAGTAGGTGACTCACCCAAGGACACACAGCTAGGAAGTAGCAGGGTTAAGATAAAGAAGGATTTTTCCACATATACTTCCAATATCCCTATTTCAAAACAAAAACAGGGAGTAAAATTGTGTAAAATGCTCATACTTTTAGCCTCTTCAGTTTCAGGATATATTTTCAGCATTTCACAATTATAGTTAATGATGCTATCAAGGAGAGGTTATCACAGAACAACAAGGAAATACATTTGATAAATGAGAAACAACAAAATAGGTCTTCTAATGAATGGGAAATGAGGTAGTATAAGAACCAGACTCACAACCTCATTATGATAATGACTCAATTAAATGAGAGGTAAAATATGTTTATGGCTTTGGTTCTTTAATACTCTCTGCACACCCTAAACTATAAGATGTTTAGAAGGGAGAAAGATTTAGAGATCTAGCCTTATAATATTATTAATGACAGATGAAAAGTAGATGATAAAAACCTCGGTTTTTAATGAGTTTTAGTCACTTGAGAATGTCTACAAGTATTTTATGAAACAAATAACATAAAGCTGATTGGAAACGTCTCTTTCAGCTTTTTTTTTCTTTATTTTTACTTCTCGTAATAGAAAATAATAAGCCTGAAAGAGAAAACTTCTGTTATTTTTCATCAAAGAAATAACCCTGA
The DNA here is from genome assembly GCF_036562045.2 of Rhinolophus sinicus. Lineage (NCBI taxonomy): Eukaryota > Metazoa > Chordata > Mammalia > Chiroptera > Rhinolophidae > Rhinolophus > Rhinolophus sinicus. The sequence goes on along the minus strand of NC_133753.1, from coordinate 133,655,885 downwards.
GACATTCTCCACACTTATTTTTTCATTTTATTTTCTCTCTGCCTCTGATCTTTTGCAGAGTTTGTGAAAGCTAACTAAATCTTCTTTCAGATCTACTGCTAATTGGTGCCCTTGTTAGTCGCCTTAGTAGTAAGGCCAAAGATTAAGTGGTTGTGGAGTGTAGACTTTTGTACCTTCTGAACGTTGATCTGCAGGTCAAGGTTGAAGTCGATTGACAGGATCAAGATGTCCAGACAATTACAGTTTTTTTTAAACTGTCAGCAGAATCCCAACTGGTTTCCGAAGCATTATAGTATGTGAACTACCATGAACCAAATTCAAAGAATGGAAATTGGAAAAATATGTCCTCAGAGAAATGCCAAGAGTTATTTTGATCCCGATAAGTAAAAGAAGAGTTACTGATAATGGGTAAGAATGAGGCTGGCAGGCAGGGAATGGGTTGCTCTGGGTGTCCCTTTGTTGGGAGAGGTCCTGAAAGAATGAAAGACACAAATTACTTGGTGACATTTCACAAATATATGTAAGACTTCCCAGAGCAGGAAACAGATCTTAAAAACATGGGTAAACCAGGACTAAAAAAAGTACAAAAGAAAATGAAATATAAACAGCTGTTAAAAACATGTATGTACTTACAATCCCCTCTCTCCATTATTAACTGGCAATATCTTAAGAATCAAATAGATGTAAATATCAGTCTTCTGAGTCTGTGTATAGATAATACAGTTGGTGACTGATGACATTTGGTTATTTTCAATGTTTGCTGGTACAACTCACAGCGATGGATATATCTTTCTACATATAAATTTGTATGATTTGTGTGCTTTTTTAACATTAATTTCTAGATGTTTAATAACTGGTTTAATGGGTTTGGGCATGTTAAGTTTTGAGGGACATTACAAAATTGCCCAATGATCCATTATCTTCTTGATAATAGACCTAAAGTTTTTGTATCTTTCTCCCAAATACTGAATTGCTTACCTGATGTTTTGGGTACACCTGGTTTCAATTTTTACTTGAATCACAACCTTTCCAATTTAAACGCTGATTTATTCTCTTATTCAGTATTTCCTATTAAAGGATTCATTTTCTTTCTTACTCCCTACTGTCAGAGATTACATAGTTAGAACTTAGCCTCTTCTCCTTTAAAATTATTCTATTAAATATTAACAAGGAACTAACTCTTGGTAGATTAAATTGTTCTGGGTACTGATAATTAGGAACAGAGTTTTTTTCACTCTACTGAAACTAAATAGTTTAAAATTTAGTATGGATTTGGTTGTAGCCTTTCTAAAAAAAAAATTAGTTTCAGGTGTACAAAACATGTAATAGTTAGACATTTATCACTTATACCCCTCACAAAGTGATAACCCCTCCTCCCCCAATCTACTACCCGTCTGACATCACACACAGCCATTACATTTCCACTGTCTCTATTCCTAATGCTATACTCCACTTTTTGTAACTATACATACATATATAAAATTATAGTTGACATTATTATTCAGCTTCAGCTTCAGGTGATCTGCACCATTCCTGAAGTGGTTTCCCTAATAAGACAAGCGCCCATCGGATACCCTACAAAATCTTTACAGCATTATTGATTATATTCCTCAAACTGACTTTCGTATCCCCATGTCAATCTTGTGGTTACCGATTGTGCTTTCTAATCCCTTCACCTTCTCCCTCTTATGAAATAAACTGGTTTCATCAGTATTTATAAAAACACACTTTTAATCAATGAAAAGTCTACGACTATGTAAAGAAATTACACTAGATTTCAACTTCTTTAAGATCAAGCTTAATATTAAGTGGCTAGACTAAATTTAGAATTTTTTTTGGAAAAATTTGTAAAGAATATTTGGTATAACTGAGATCTTTTTTTTTTCTAAGTCCTTGTGTGTGTAAAGAGGACTTCAAACACAATGATAAGCTTATCTTTGCCAGCACCTGCGTAGTGTATAGATATATTTAGCATTAAATTCATGTTAGCTTTTCCCCTCTTCATTCATGTCTCTTAAAGCAGTGATTTCTTTAGGGTAATAATTGTGGACCAGGCTTCTGTTTTCAGTAATCCCCTGTACTTGAAAGGTAGGTTTGGGTAGTCATAAAGAAATACCAGGACTTACGTTTTACAACTTATTTTCTTGCTCTATTATTCTGACAGTTTTCTCTTGTTTTTTATCATAACTGAGGAATTTATTGGTCACCTCTATTGGATAGGCCCTTAAATTTGATAGTTCAATTTTTTTAAACTATAAATATTTGTTTTTCACAGTTTTTATGGGTCAGGAATTCATGTGTAGCTTAGTTGGATGCCTAGAGTCTGTCACAAAGCTGAAATCAAGGTGTCCATTGAGGCTGTGGTCATCTCAAGGCTCAACTGGATGAGAATTCACTTCCAAGTTCATTTATGTAACTGTTGACAGTCCTTAGGTCCTTGCTTGCTGTTGACTCGAGATACCACTTTCTCGAAACATAGGCCTTTCCATAAGGCTATTCACAACACAGCAGCTTGCCTTCCCAGGGTGGGGGCTATAGGGGTGAGCAAGAGAGAAGCCACATTGTTTTTGTAATCTAACCTTAGAAGTGGCATCTCAATATTTTGTTTTATTTTATTTTTACATAACCTTTTTAATTTGGAATATTTTTAGATTTTAGAAAAGTTTATAAAAAAAATTCTGAGTTCTCCTCTACCCCTTGCCTAGTTTTCCCTAATGTTAGCATTTTACATTTTCCATGTTACGTTTTTCAAAACTAAGAAAGCATTATCGGTACAACATTATTAACTAAACTCAAGACTTTACTCAGCTATCACCAGTTTTTCTACTAATACCCTTTTTTGGTTCCAGGGTCCCATCTAGGACACTAGAGTGCATTTAATTTTCAAGTCTACCCAACCTCTTCTGGTCTGTGACAGTTTCTCAGTCTTTCTTTTTCATGACCTTGAGAGTGTCTTGGGGTACTCCTCAATTTGAGTTTATCTGCTGTTTTTCTTATGATTAGACTGGAATGATAGGTTGTAGGCAAGTATACAGCAGAGCTGAACTGCCCTTTGCATCCTCCTATAGCAGGGTATATAGGGTATACATGACAGGCCACTGGTGTGGTGAACCTTGATAACTTTTCAAACAAAGGAAACAAAAAAGTTCATCTACTTTTCTTTTCCAAGTATACAACTTTTACATTATTTCACTGAGGATCTTTTATTAGAATTTGCTACAAAAAAAACCCCAAGAATATTACTAAGACAATACTTAGTTTCTGACATATTAAATACAATTTTAGAAAAAAATGTTTTTTCTAAACTTATATATCCCAAATTAAAACATTAATTACCAAATTGAGATAACTCATAAGATTCCCATACTTTTAAGAATGAATTCCTGTGTCCCTTTAAAGCTTGCCTGTAGTTAGAACAAGGAAAAGTATTATGCAAGGGAAGTCAACAAAACTATGCCCTTTTTATCCTTGGAGAATGTCAGGGGAAAAAAGAAAAGGAAACAGAGTGAAGCAAAAAAATGTGCGGTTTTTCTCTTCCTATTTCTTGAGAATTCTGAACTATTATTATTCTTTCTAATTCCACATTGTCCTCTGAAATACAAGTCCCTAGATAGTCTCCTGGCCTGAGTGGGTTGGGGAGGAGGGTGAAAGAGGGAAGATAGCTTCATGGTCAACATCTATACATTCCTTTAAAAAACACAGCCCCCATGTTTCCAGAATTGAGACTATGATTTTTCAGGGACATAGGAAAATATGGCAGGCCAAAAAATGGTCCTGCAAAGGTGTATTCTAACCCCTGGAACATATGTATCTGTTACCTTTGGGACTTTGCAGTTGTGATTAAGGATATTGAAATGGAATTATCCTAGATTGTCTGGATGGGCCCAAGGTAATTGCAATGGTCCTTCTAAGTGGGAGTCAGGAGAATCAGATTGAGAGAGACAAGATATTAGGATAGAAGCAGAGGTCAGAGAATATAGAATATGCTACATTGCTGGCTTTGAAGATGGAGGAAGAAGCCATGAGCCAAGAGTTGCAGACAGATTGTAGACATGGGAAAAGACAAGAAAACAGGTCTTCCCCTAGAGACTCCAGAAGGAACTGCTGACCCCTTTACTTTAAACCGAGTGAAACTGATTTGGGACTACTCTCTGCAGAACTGTAAGATAATAAATCTTTGTTGCTTTAAGCCACTATGTTTGTGAAATTAATGGGAAACTAACAGAGAAGATATGTGGGGTCTATTTATTTTTTAAAGGAGATACAGCATCCATAAGAAATAGTTGTTAGAGCCCTACTCTGCACCCCTCATAGCCAAATGTAAAATAAAGGAGAAGAAACTGAGTTTTTCATTTAAGGCTTTGGCCTTGAGGTATAAAAGTGGTAATCCTTTCCAGGCCTTTCTGGAACCTGCGATCCTAAGGATCTTGGACATGGGAAGGGAGAGGTCTGAAAATTCCTACAGCTTACTTAAGAATTAAGAGTTTTGCTGTCTTTCCAAGGTAATGAATGCGTGTGTGTGTATGTGTGCGTGTACACGTATGTGTGTACACATGTTTTTTAAAATCTAGATACCTTGATAATTATCTTGGAGTTATCTGAAGATAATTCCAAACGAAATTAGTCAATAGATGAGCTATATTTTATGAATTTCTTAATTGTCTCCATTAAAGGTAAATAGAGCCCAGAAATAAAGGTTGGAAATTAAATGCTAGCCATGTTTGTGCTAATAAAAATGACTTAATAGTTTCAATAAAAAATTATCCAACTTAGGCAAGGAAGATGAATTTAGAAAGAACTTTGCAATGGAAGGTTCTGTGTGAGGTCAATAATTCACCTTGTCTCTTTGATCTTCCTTAGTTTCATTTTATATTCTATAAGGAGTAGAATAAAATAACCTCTAAGGTTCTTTAGAGCTCTGAAAATTGTTGATTTATGCTGATAGTCATTGCTCAATCTGTTAGAGGAAAATGCTATCAAGAAAGAAAGAAAAAATGGCATGCAAAAGCCCTTCTGCTCTAATGAAGTCAGGTGGCACTATTAAGATATTGATAGAAGCTTGGAAGAGACATTTAATGATTCAAAATATCCTCTCCACCCTTGCATAGTTTAATTTCAATTATTTGCATATTCATGTAGTGACAGTTCCTCCTAACCATCCACAAGGCTCAGTGCCAAGGTAGTCAACAGTCTGGTTGACTGTTTTTGTCTTCTTAAAATTGATCCAACAAATTTATTCTGAGTCATTTTCACCATCTGCTACATAATTGTGGGTTGGAGGAAGGACAATAGACAGTTCATAGTTTTAGTATGGAAATTCCACTTAGACGTGTGTCTGTGGTCATATTGGCAAAAGCCATAGAAATAAATGCCACAGTTGTCAAAGAGCTAAGGTACTCAACGAGTAAAATGATAGCATTCTAGAATACTGATCACTCATTCATCTTTCATCTCTTTTCTCCATACTTGATAGTAGGATTCTTAAACCTAACTGAAATGACAATAATGTAGTAACATTTGCGTAGTCCTTTTATAGTTCTCTAAGTACTATCATATATAATATTTCATTTGATCTAATGAAAACTGCTGTATGATAAATTAAAACAGCAACAAATATAACTTCAGAAACTATTTTCTTTCACACAGAGAAACCTAAGTGGTTTTAGTAAAAACCAAAGGAAGTGATGTTGTAGCAATCGGTGGCCATAAAAATCAAGTGTTAATGGACCCCTGGGGATCTACATGGGTTAGCAAGGGAAAGTAGTCAGAGGCTGAAGATTAATGTCTGTTTAGAATGTTTTACAGCTTCTGTAAAACTGACAGCCACATTGAAGGGATTCTCTGATCAGAGCATTTTACTAAAGAAAGAAAAGTTAAGACTCTAAGGCAGAGGGATTACTATGCAGAGAACAATTCATGATCAGCGTAAAGCATTGGAGATTTACTTGGATGTAGGTATATACGGGTATGAGGGAAACAACCCATGGAGACTCTTTCTCAGGCCAAAGTTAAGGGTGGGGCTTATAAAGGCAAGAGGTACCAATTTTTACAAGGAAAAGTGATTGGCTTGTCAGTTCAGAATTATCTTATTGAAGTAGTGAGTGCATGGTGACTGTTGAGCCCCCAGTCCTTTTATTGGGTCTAAATAGTTCTCTACAAATCCACCATCAGGCTGTTTTTTAATGTGGATTCTAACGAATCTTATGAGAAGCCATCACTCTGGTTCCCTGACTGCTTCTTCTACCCTCCAGGCTTGAGGGTGTGTGGTAGGTGAGTTCACATGCCTAGGCTCAGGCTTAGAGAAAATTTCCCTCATCATTCCACTGTTCCATCCATCTAACTGTTTAGTACTGTCTTTGTGTGTTCACTCACTCCATATTGGGTATTTCCTACTTAGTTGTTCTCTGACACACAGGACAGTGGGCTGGCAGTCACCAGTCAACAATGTCCAGAGCTATCCTTTTCTCTGATGTGCTTGACAATGTTTTCAAGGGAGTATTACTGTAAAGAGAGGATCGGTTTCAAATTTGCACTCCAAAAGAAAGACTTTTTTTTTTAAGGGTTCTTTAAAACCTGCCAGGTAATGATTAGAAATGAATGCAGACAACAGACCAAAAGACTTCCTGTACCTGAGGAGATTGTGTGGACCAAACACAGAGCATATAGTACCCAATGTGTACATTGGAAGCACAGATACAGTATTAAAAAAATTGCACTTGGAGTGACCACTAAGCAAACTAAGGCTTAATAATATTAGTCCTCGAGCAGGAGTGGATATTTCTATGTAGAACCAGATGGGTTTGGAACATGAGCCGTACAAGACACATGGAAGAGATTTCAAACAAAGTAGTACCGGCCTATCTTAGTCATACTGGCTAAAGGTTACCCTTTGTTCCTAACTGAGGAGGAAATACTGAGTGATATCAGAGCTCAGTGTGTATCTTTTCTTTGTGAAGTCTATAAACAACATGTTTTCATGCATGTTATTGTGTAAATATATATATATATATATATATATATATATATATATATATATATATGTTATTGTGTAAATATATATATGTATATGTCTGTCTATATATATAGTCTATATATATATATATATACATATATATGTATATTCAACATATAATTATCATTTCAGAATATGGGTTTAGTTATTCTCCACAAATATTTTTGACATTGAAAAAATCCAGAATTAAAGACTTTCTTTCACTCATACTTTGGTGTTTAAGAGATGTATAGAATTGCATTTGGAGGTTTCTCAATGATTACCAACATAAAAAGTCTCGCTCTCAGTTTTGACAAAACGAGTGAGAGGTACATTTAGGTGTTTGTTTCATTAAAGTATGTTTCTCTCTAGATGTGCTTCAGTTTTCAGTTTATTACCTTACATTTTACATAGCCTGAAGTTATATATATAAACTGCCTCATCACTTGCCCTTGCCTCTTGCAGCTACTACTCTATTTCCGCCATTGTACTATCATTTTCTCAATCAGCCTTTAAAGTCTTTTTAGTTTCTATTTAGAAATTCCTTTTCCCGTCTCCCCCTCTATATGATAACTCTTTTGAAATAAGACACTCAGATTTAGTTTAGGCTGGTTTTCAGAAATGGTGCCTTGACTTTCAATGTGGAGGTGGATGTGGGTTGGCCTGTAGAAACAGGTGTAATGCAAACGGAGATTTATGCCTGAATCCCAGGCAAGACCAGCCGGGGCCAAAAATGAAAGTTATCAAATTTCAGGTTCACTGAAGGAGTTTTGTGTGATGAAGCCAGATAAGGATGTACCTTTACACAAAACCTCTGGCTTCTTTGTGGCTGACTCTTTCCTTTGGAAACTCCTTCCATGAACTTGAAATTTAATGGGGAGTATTGTTCTTTCATCTACATTATTCTAATTTGACTATGATACCTATCCATGCATTACTTATGGATTAAAAATAAATATAAAGGAATAAATGCAAAATTAAAAAATGAAGAACTAGGAAATGGACTGTTGTGAAACGAGTCTGGAGACAACTTTAATCTTTTTGTGAGTTAGCGTTGACATAAACTTGAGTCATGAGAATGAAAAGGTAAAGATAGGAACATATATAGAGAGAATTATGAAGTGGTAATTGGTGAAATGTGATAACTGAGGGATAGAGAGGTGGCAAGAATGACACAAAAGGTACTTACTGTAGCTCGTACTGATCAGGACCACAGGAGGAGAGGCAAGTCTTTGGAGGAAAGATGATGAGTTTGTGTTTTGAATATATTGAATTGGACATGTCTGGGGGCCCTCCAAGTGAAGATGTCTAACAGGAAACTGGATATACAGGTATGGCATTCACAAGAGTCTTCAGCAATGACATAATGACTAACAGCAATAACAGTATATCATTCACTGACTTGCTTACTCTATTCTGAGCTCTATACCACGTACTTTCCGTTCTACAGCCTGTTTCTGATGTGTTAGACAGTGCTTTCTTGGACTCTTAATTCCTACTAGTGAGCCATTTCTGGCCTGCAGCGGCAAATTTTTTGGTTTTTCAATGCTGTTCTGCTTTTCTCCGCCATGAGTTTTGAGTCATTTTAGTGGAATGTTACGAGGGAGGAGAGATAGATGAATGTCATCAGTTTGCCATCTTGGACTTGAAGCCAGAAACTGAATTGAGGTATTATTCTGCTTTCCAGAAAGTTTAATCAGATTTTGAAATGCATTAAACTTTTTCAGGCAAGACATCATCATTTCATTCTACCAAATTATACTCTATTGTAGCCTGAAAGAGATAAAGCATGACTTTCATAAAATGTTGATTTCTCAGTTGTAGTGAAAAAAAAAAAAGATTCTAAACAAAGTTTAAGATCGAGCTTTTCTCCTTATTTTCTCTTCCTTATTTTGACACCAAAAGAACTGACAACAAAATATTCTTTTAAAAAGTTTTTTAGGCATATAAAAATAAATATTTACAGAAAACTTAGAAAATATGGAAAAGTACAAAGAATAAAATGAAAAGGCATCCTCAATTCTATCACTCAGATGGAATCACTGTGCATATATTTTAATCTTTTTTTCTATACATAAGTATTCATGTATGTGCTTGTGTATGTGTATACATAGCACACATATAAATATGTTTATAAAATTATATAATGTATCCCTCTTTTTCTATGTAGTACTATATCATAAGCATTTCTCCCATATATTTAATTATATTTAAGGATGTTTTTGTGTGGCATATATTCCATTATATTGGTGTTTTATAGTTTATTTCAGCTACCATTGTTGGACAAATTGGTTGTTTTTAATTTTTTTACCTTCATAAATAATTCTGCAACAGACACACTTATAAGTAAACTCTCCATGCACATTTCAGTAAATAAAACATACCACACATTCTCTGATGGGTGTAAGGCCAACCTGTTTCGGTCATGTAAGCTCCATTGATCACCAGGGTATTGCAGTTGCTCTTACTGGCTGGATGGAAGTCCCACCTGAACGCACCTGCTTCATAGGACATTCAGAGATAAAGATTGTGCCTTAGCTATGGCCTTACGCATAGTTGCATGATGTTGATCACTAGCCTCCAAAGATGACTTCCTAACAGACAACACTTCCAGATATTCATGGTCTTGGCTAGTGCCCCATCCACACTGAATTTAGGTTGTCTCTGTGCAACCAACAGAAAGTAGCAGAAGGGGTGCTGCATAACTTCCAAGGTTAGGCCAAACTTCTTGGACTCTTGGAATGTGCATTCTGGGGAAGTTGGCCAAAAAAACACACCAGATATTGAGATTGGAATATTGTAAGGAAGGTCATAGGGAGCATAAGAAGGATGCGATTGATTCTGCTTTATTTTCCTTTGTATAAGAGACTACATGTAAACTGGACCTCTGAATGTTTTCGTTTTGGTTTTGGTGGATGGTACACATAAAAATACTATCAATAGCTATGGACAGATGCATTAGGAGAGAGTGGCCTGGACAGCCTCCAGCAGTTCCAGCCATCCCAGCTAAAGTATCAGATATATGAGGAAAGAAGTCTTGTTAGACAGCCAGCCTAAATGAATCTACAAATGACTCCAGCTCCAGCCATCATTTGATTGTAACTATATAGAGCATGACAGACCCTAAGAGAGAAGCACCCTGCAAGATCCAATAAGCCCTCAGAATTATGAAAAATACTGAATTTTTGTTAAGCCACTAAATGTTGGGACTGTTATATAGCACTAGATAACTGGAAAAATGGGCATATGTTTGATAGAGTTTGAAACAGTTTCATGTCTGCCTGTTCCAGACTGGCCCTCTTTTGTTTATATTAATCGTGGGTCAGGTTGAAACATTTGAATTCATGGAAAACATCACTAAGAGTAGCACACAGAGGCAAGTGGGAGTAGAGCCATAACATTTAAAGAAGTCTTTGGAAATTGTGTTCAGTTTGTTTCAAAAGGAAGATGCTATTCACATTGCTTTGTTTTCTTCCATATTTAGAAGAAATAACTGAACTTTCGAATTTTTTCATTTTGGCTTTTGGTGAAAAAAGACATAAAAATTCTGTCAATGGAGGACAGACTGGGATTATATTTAGCTCCAGCCTGAAACAAACAAACAAATGAACAGTTTTTCTTTTTCCTTGAAAACTGTATGCCAGAATATTTGTCAGGCTCATGATAGTAACTGATATTCATTTATTAACATTTATTTGAATGATGTAGCAAAAGTTTACTTCAGGCATTGGGCACTAGTATTGATGGGTAAGTTCTTAATCAAGTAAGGTCTGAAACTAGCTGTCTTTTCTGTAGTAACAGTGAGTGGGATCTTTTTCTCTGTACATTCAATCATCATAATTATGCTGAAGTTATGAGCTGGGTACTATCTCAGCTCTTAGAACAATGGGAGCATTTTGTAAGGAGAAAATGTGATTATTGTCTTTGAACAGATTAGAGCAAGTAAGATAAAACACGAAATAAGACCTTTAACAAGACTGAACTTCTTTCAAGTCTTAAGCAATGATAGGAGTTGGTCAGGCCTTGAAAAGCACAATGGCAGAAGAAGGATAATTAAAAGAGACTCTGAAGGGAAAGGACAGGAGAACCAGATATCTAATTAAAAAAAAAAAAAAGAAAGAAACACATGTGTTCTAGAAGTGAATGTGATGGGGAGATCCAGGAAGGTGATCCTAAAGAAGGAGCATTTAGATTTGACAAGAGAAAGTTACCAATTTTTAGACTCTGTAGGGGTATTGAGGTTGAAAAACGAATAAAGATTCTGTTGTCCAAAAGCATGTCGAAATACATTTCATAGTGTATAACTTAAGATGCACATAATCATTTTTCCTTTCTTTTTGCCCACAAAGGGAACACACTATGTTTTGCTTTGGCTTCTGCAATGGCTGTGGCTCTGGCATAGTCCCATCACTTGCTGCCCCTCTTTCCTCTTCATAGATCTTTTTCCTGGAGCCACTCTACCGGATAGCTGAAAATAAGTTTCTTCATGGAATTATAACAGAAACACACTCTTTAATAACATATTTTCAGTCTTCTTAAAAAAAACCAAAAACCAAAACAACAACAACAAAACAAAACAAAACAAAAAAACTAGGTTCAAAGAAGCAGACTCATAGTTATGAAAATCAGTCATAATATGTTAAAAACAGATTTTGCAATTATAATAATTTTTTAGTGCCAGATGTGGAGCACAGACTCTCAGAGGTGGCAGAGAAAGGGGAAGGCTATAAGAACTCCATGCAAAGAGACACTGAGCTGGGAAACACCTACAGTTGGTTCACTTAATAGATATTTCTTATATAGCCTTATTTTTAGTTACCTTTATTGCTTTTCACAGGTTCTAATACCTGCATATTATTCTTGGTTATAAATCTGCCATATTTTCAACTTTGATCATTGACATAGGTTAAAGACACAGGCTTTATTCTGCCTTCTCCATGACTGAACTTTTTAGATTACTGACTCATTTCTGCTCATTGATGCTCAGTTCAGGTTTTACAAGCATAGAAGCACAAGCCCTTGGTTTTGATTTGACCAAGCTCTGACTTATGCTGGGCATGGATGTGATGTGGCACGTAAGCTATTCTGCATAACGTAGGCCAAGGCTGATAAATTCATGGCACAAGTGCTACCCCTCACCCCTCCTTTCTTGTGCTGCAGACATTTCTAATAATTACAGACATTTTTCTCAGTGATTTAAGATGCAGTTTCAGAATTCTTCTCAATACAGCTTTTCTTGGAACCACTGCCAATCAAAAGAAATTGATAAATACATCAAAACCTAGCTTCTATTCATGGCTCGAAGTGATGTGAGAACTGAAAAATTTTCTTGTAATTTATCAAAGTCACTTAAGGTAATTTAGGCTTCCACTTTCCTTACCTAAATAATAGAGTTTGACCTAAACTGTGTATGTGATTACTTTGCTTTTCTTGTGCCCATATGTAGGGACTGACTGGTCAGCCATAGGTAAATGTTTAGCTATAACCTTCCAACTTCAGGAAAAAGCTTAAATCAGGACTTAAAAAAAAAAAAAATCAATAAATTTAATTCACACTATTGTTGAGTGGTTAGTAATTGTTTTTAACTTTCCATTTTTCAAAATAATAAAAACAGATTAGTAATTCATTATCCTGAAAGCTTTAAAACAAATTTAATTTATACCCAAGTAGTTAACACCTGTCAGTTTTCAGATGAGCTATTATCTACAGATAGAACTTAATGCAAGTGTAGCTTTAGACATCTATCAAGGATATCTTTAAATTCCTATCACAACACTGAAAGTCAGAGATCATATAGAAAAATATTAAGGACATTCAAAAGTGGTTTTGCTTTCAGTCTTCGCTTGCATGTCATCTTCTAAATGAGGCCTCTCTTGACATTCTTTTTAAATTTTAATACCCCCTTCACACACCTAATTCCCTTATGTGCTCCAATGCAGACCTCAGTGCCATCGTCTCTTTTCTACTTCACTGTCTTTTTTCTAATATATTCATTTATTATGTTTATTTACTGATGAATCCCTGGCACCTAGACTATACCTAACACATAATAGGTGCTCAATAAATATTCAATGAACTGATATATTATTATTACTCTTATTTTGAAGAGGGCGTAGCTTGCAGTGGTTATTGAACTGGCAACCTTGGTGCTACTAGCATCATGTTCTAACCAACTGAGCTAACCAGCCACCCCCGATGTATCATTTTTAAAAAGGCAGTTACCTATTTCTGAAAAAGAGAGGGAAGCAAGATACATCCAGATATGTGTAAATTGCATATTTATAACTGTAAGGGTGCCTGCAAATGTATGCAAGGTGCATTTGTTCATTCATCCCACAAACATTTAATGAGTTCCTCCTGGGTATCTGCCCCCAGTAAAACATGGTTCTCCATCTTAAGGATTTTGAAGGTTAGTAGAAGAAGCTATAATGTTGTTTGATATATATTATGATAGAGACACACTCAAGGTAATAGAATACATTTAAATATCTTCAGATAGAACTTTTAATAGAGGGTTCGGTGAAAGACTTTGGTTACGTTTTTAATTCTTGTGTCATGTAGTACTTTACGTGAATTAAATATATGTACATGTATTTTTATATAAATATTATTTATATAGACCTTTACATGAGCTAAATATGTGTGTATTTATATATATGCACACACATATGTATGTATATGTGTGTACATGTATAATTTGTTTTCAAAGGGATTGGAAAGAGAATCATAAGAGTTATTAAAAGACAATTTAGAGAATGACTTACATACTTTGATGAACAGTTTGGAATTTGTCACGAGCAGGACACAACTCTCAAAGTAGCATCCTCACATGCGTTTGTGTCTTTCTACAATGTCAGACTTTATTAGAATTAACTCATGGATCTAGTCCTACTGACTCGGTTTACCACGGGTATTAACCAAGGCTCTGGTCAGAGGATAGCCTCCAGTAGTCCAGGGCAAGTGGTTTCACACAAGAGGATCACACAGGTTTGTAAGCAATAGGGTTAGGCGAGGTGAACAGTCTTACAAAAAGAAGGATGAGAGGAGTGTCCGGTGTTCAGCGAGTCCCTTGGGCACTGGAGTGTGTAGCATCAGGCATCAGGCCAGGCTGGGGAAATGGTCAGTAGCAGAGTTTCAACTTACCCGGCTGGGACGAGTGCAGATGAGGCTGTCAGCACCTCAGGTCAGAGAGCTCTGATTTTATACTCCAGACAGGGTGCAGTGCACCCATCTGTAATCCGATGAAGCTGTCCAGGTGGATTCCACCCTGCATCTGGAGTTATCTGCTTAGGGCGTTCACTGGGTACACCTTTCATGTGATGCTCTGGCATGACTGTCACTTTGTGACCGATGTAGCTATCAGAATTATTAGGGTCCATTTTGTCTTCATAATGAATGTTCTATACAGAATTATGTTTTAATAAGGCACTATTTTAAAATTATTTCTTCAGTTAAAATTTTTATTTTCATTCCTTGTTAATGTGAGTGTATGTGATATTTAAAAAGTGCAAAACTCAAGATAGTTACAGGAAATGCATAAAGAAATGATGATATTTGGCACAAAGATAGAGCTAAAAGTAGCTTTAATAATTGTGGGATTGGAAGTAACTTTTCATTCTTTTTAATATAGCTTCTGAGCTGCAAAGTCTACCTAGTTTAAAAGTGTGGAATTCAGAGTTGGGAGAAACCTTGGAAATTCTGTTTTATGCATATTTTACAGATAAGAAAACTGAGGTCCAGAGATTGTAACTAACTTGATGGAAGGGGGGCGGGGACTAAGAAAAAAAGCAACCCCAAAACTCAGCATTTTGATTAATAGTCAGGGGCTTTCAAGTACACTTTTCTGTAGTTGATTTAATTTGCTACTCCCTCTACTTTCTCTGAACCTCTGTAAGGGATTTCCATGTTAGGTGTCTTATTTTCATGGGTTACATACAAACAGAGAATAGCATTATTTGAACATGCTGTTGAGGATACAATTATCTTGGATAACTTTTCCTTGGAAAACATTTTTCTGATGTGACTCAATTTTCTTCCTTTTTTTTTTTTTTTTTGCATTGTATTCTAAATCCTTTAGTAAATTTTAGACAGCAAATTACATATTCTTGGGTGAATTTGTTTCTAGGAAGAGCTGAAATTCATGAAAATACTGATTTCATCATAAATTCATTTGAGATTCTCATCTCAGGGGGGAAAAAGCTTATTGAAAAAGTTTGTAGAGGGACTCAAAAAGGCTGCAGAAGAATCTGAGTCTGAAGCTACAGAAGGTGACTCAGTTTTGAAACTGCACCCTCAGTAAAGTAAACAGGAGTTGTCAAACAAAAACAAAACTATTTGAGTCACTAGTTAGTGACTCAGTCTTTTGCAGGCTTATGAGATGTGCCTCTTATACAGATTATAAAAAGGAAGCTCCGGAATACCTAGTGGATTCACAAATGATTAGGGTGGAAAGGCAGAAGCCTGGGGTGGGGACCGTTGACCACTTTTATTATACTATAATTAACATAACACCCAGAATTGAAGTAAATCAGAAAATGCTTAATTCATTTTATCTGGTGATTATGATAGTGATGAATACGATTCCTATTATCTTTTGAAAGGGTATTTGATCATGCCCCAAACCATGATGAGGGAAGAGAGAAATGTTCCTATTACCTGGTGTTTAGAATTGCTAAAATGCAGCCGAGACCCAGTCTGACCTTCAAGGTAGTTTGAAATGTGCTTGCTGCTGCTTTTACTTCCCATGTATCAAGTGCCATTGAGTATAAGGAAATGTGGTGCAATTACTCATTTGTTGTCACTGGTTTATTTTTAGCACTTAAACTTGGATGCATCCCTGCCTTCACACACTCCCCCTGTTTGTTTCTTTTCCATATTGTCAAGTGTCTGACAATTGCTTGCCTGTGCATTAATAGCATTGTGCTTTTCATTCTGGAAGGTAATAAAGGTCAGATATCCCCCTAGACTAGGGAAGTAGTTTGAAATAAAGATGGATTCAAATAGTTCTGAAGGTAGAATTTATAAGAGAAAGCTCAGATTTCCTTTGCCAAATGATTGTGAACACCAGGTGTTTTTTTTTCTTCTTCTTTTTATTAAACACCATTAGCTCACACAAACAAGGCAGTTTATTTGCCTTTTGAAGTTCTCTAATAAAAATAATAGAAAAAATAATACAATAATTGATATCTTTGAGGTATGATGCTTCGATTATATCGACAATCCATAGATCAATGAAAGAAAGCTCTGATTTTAGTTTCTTACACTTCATTTTAGTTACAGAAAATGTGAACCTTACAGGTAAGCACTGGTTGGGTAGGAGTTTGTGAAATAAGTCAGAATCAGGAACCCCTGAAGGGACTGGTTGAGGACTCAGATATAAGTTGCAGTGAAGCCCTGACCATCAAGCTCCTGCCCTTCAGACCTGAGCACCAGAGGGGGATGATGCACTCTGGGCCATTGCTTTCTACAGAAAGCACAGCTGGCCACACTCCAGTCTCCCACCCATGTTTAAAAGGGAGCTGGAAGCTGTGATGCTTCAGGCTCCAGCCACGCTACACACCTGGGTCCCGCACTTCTGGACCCAGAATCTTCAAACACTGAGCCAGTGACACCACCAAGCCAGTGAAGGGCATGCCATGGGTTTCTGAGGAGGATCTTGAGGCAAATTAAGTTTTTCTCAAAGTGATAGGGAGCTAAGAGAATTTTTCAGAGCCTTTGGTATGCATATTGTGACTCAAAAGAGATTCCCAGGAATCAGCATGTTGGGACTGATGGACCTGTAAAGAAAGGTACTTGAACACCAAGCCTATCCTTTATGCACATCCTCAGGGAAGTTGGATTAATATCGTAGTTGGATTTTTAAGCTTTTAGAGTTGAGGCAAGTTATGGAAATTTCACCTTTCTCATTTGTCGCTAAATGCTTGCAAAGAAACTGCATAGATACTTATAAAAAGAGTTCATGAAAGGAGTTTACTGATAGTTGACACTCATAAATAGAATATGGAAAATGTTTATATTCACCATTTAAAAACATCAAGTTTCACTTAAGATATGAAATACAACACTTTTAGTTGTGTATGTGTGGTTTGTATATTTTTTGTAAACAATAGACTGTTTAAAAACAAACAAACCAGTATTTCTTTTATAAGTCTCCAGCCATTTTTTAATCGGCTTTTAATTGTAAAAAGGAGAGACAATTATTGGGTTCTACTGTTTTTTTTTTGTTTCGTTTTTTTGTTCTTTTTTTGCTTAATATTTGCTACTAGAAGTTTTACCAATGGAATTTTCCACTGAAATTAGTGTGAGTACTCATGCAAGTCTCTACCTTGCTATAGTATAGACAGGTATTTTAAACCTTTTCGTGGAAAACAGAATGTATCTGTGGATTTTACTGGAGAAGCGTAGAAGCTGAAACATCTGGACAACCATTTGCTTCATGTGAAAAAAACAATTAGCTGAGAATTGAAAGATGTGGTTTTAGAGGACATAAATTATGTAAAATTCTAAATTGGAACAAACTTCATTAAATCCCATGTCTTTTACATGATATAAGAGTAATATATGCTTTTGGTACCTTACAAGTCTTACATAGAAATATACAATAACTTAAACGAAACATTTTAAGCATATAATTGCCACTTAATTTAAAATTATATACCCTGAAAGTGTATAATTAAGATAAATCGACTTGGTATGTTGCTACTGTCAATTGGAACTCGCATAAACTCTGTTCATTAACATTCAAAATTTAATAGTTTAAAAACTACTTTAACAAATTATTTCACCTATTTAAAAGACAGTTGTTTATTATTGAGCTTTAAAAAATTTTTGTGGTAGTAAAATAAACATAAAATGTTACAATTTTAATCATTTTTAAACTATACAGTTCAGTGGTGGTTCTACGAATGTGTACGTTGGATATGGTGTGATCAATTTGATGTGGCCACAGGAGGAGACGAGAACAAGGCTTGGAAGGGAGAAGTTTTTTATCCTCACAGGTTGCAGAGAAGGGGTCACTATGTGCCCTGCAGGGTCACAGGAAACAGTCCCAGTGTGGTCAGGAGACGCAAGGCAGGAGTGAGGAGAGAGCTTAGGGCGTGGCTTTTACCGGGCTTTCTGCAGGAAAGGCAAGGCAGGTGACATAGAGTCTTTGCTTGACCAAACTTTAGTCAGACTCCAGTACCTTCTCCTAGGATCCTCTGTGCACTTTCTTACAAAATCCAGGTTCAGTAAGAATCTTACTAAGTCAAGTTAGCAAGGATTTGTGTTCTTCATTCTCCACTACCTCCCAAGTGATGTCTGACCACCCTGGCCTGTCTTCAGCAAGAATCTTGTTAGGTGGGTTAGCCAAAACCCTCTTGACTGTGGAGGTTTCCTCTTAGTAATTTTCAATTCACTGACCGCCCCCCCCCTCCCCCCCACCTTGCTCCTTGGCTATAAATTTCCACTTGCCCATACTGGATTGAGAGTTTAGCCCAATATCTCTCCCCCACTGTAAAATTCTATTGCAGTGGACCCTGCATCTATTGCCATGGTCTTGACTAAAGTCTGCCTTATGGCTCTTTAACAAGTGTCATTGAATACTTTTTTCTTTAACATAGAACAGGATAAACAGTTTAGGACTGGTTAGTTGGAATAACTTTGAAAGGTTTTGGGCTATAGGGACTGTCTCTGGTTATCTGGTTCCTGACCCTGGGATGAGGCAGAGGAATATTGACTTCTGAGGTGTCTGGGCCAGACAGAAGAGGGCTGACGCTGGATTGGTTAGTTTACATCTAGAAGAGATGCTCCCAGCTGCGCCCTTTATCTCTAAGAAATGACTAGCCCTGGGAAGGGCTGGCTTTCCCCAGTTAGAGAGGCCCCCAACGCCAGAGCATTTGATACAGAAAATAAGAAAACATACTGAATATAACTGGCCTTGTAGTAAATGGATACCTGATAGACAAATACAGAGTCTAACAAAACAAAACAGTGGTATTAGTTGCATTCACAATGTTGTGCAGCCATCAACACTATCCATCTCCAGAACTTTTTCATCTTCCTACACTGGAACTCTATACCCACTGAACAGTAACTCCTTATTCTCCACTACCCTCAGCTCCTGGCAACTATCATTCCACTTTCTGTCTCTACTAATTTGACTACTCTAGGTACCACATATAAGAGGAAATCATACATTTGTCCTTTAGTGACTGGTTTATTTAATTTAGCGTAATATCTTCAAGGTTTACCCATGGTGGCAGGTATCACAATTTTCTTCCTTCTTAAGGATTGTATATATGCATCACATTTTGTTTATCCACAAATGCACACTTGGGTTGCTTCCACCTTTTTTTGTTTGCCTATTGTGAATAATGCTGTTGTTGAACATGGTGTACCAATATCTTTTTGAGACTATGCTTCCAGTTATTTTGGGTATATTCCCAGAAGTGGAATTGCTAGATCCTATGATAATTCCATGCTTAATTATTTTGAGGAACTCCCATACTGTTTTTCACCATGGCTGTACCATTTTACATCCTATCAGCAGTGCACAAAGACAATTGTTCCAGTTTTTCCATACCCTTACCCAACACTTAATTTTCTCTTCTTTTTTTCTTTTTATACTAGCCAATAATAAAGTTGTTCTCATTGAGATTTTGATTTGCATTTCCCTAGAGATTAGTGATGTTGAACATCTTTTTATGTCCTTACAAGTTATTTGTATATCCTCTTTTGAGAAATGTCTATTCAAGCCCTTTGTCCATTTTTTAAATTGAATTTTGTTGTTGTTGTTGGGTTGTTGGGTGTTCTTTACGTATTCTGGATATTAATCCCTTATCAGATATATGATTTGCAAATATTTTCTCCCATTTTGTGGGTTGCCTTTATACTTTGTGTCCTTTGCACAAAATATTTAAATTTTAATGAAGTTCAGTTTCTCTTTGTTGTTGTTGTCATATCCAAGAAGAAATCAATGCCAAATCTAATGTCCTGAAGCTTCCCCTCATGTTTTCTTCTAAGAGTGTTATACTTTTAGCTCTTATGTACAGGTCTTTGATTCATTTGAGTTATTTTTTGTGTATGGTCTAAGGTAAGGTATTGGAAAAAATAAAACAAAACTTAAACTCTGAAATAATGTGCCCTAAACTGGTAACATTTCCCTTTTTACCATGACATCTGAGTAAAGTTTCTTTCTATTTCCCCTCTCTCCCTCCCTCCTTTTTTTCCTTTCTTCCCAGTGTTTTCCCCACAAAAACAAATCTGTTAAAATTTAGAGACTTTGAATATATAAACTCTTACTTTCTTTCCATTCATAGCATTCAAATCTTTATTTTTCTTTCTTAATAACTCTCCTTGAGCTACATTGTAATAATTCTCTTTTGGAATTTTACTATAAGAAAATATATTACTATAAAAATATAAATCTATTTCCCATCCACTAATACTCCTTGATAGTTTTCTTCTTTATGCTCTGATAATATTCACGGCAACAATTCCTTTCTAGCTACTAATTATCTGAAAAGTCTTCCTGAGTCTAGTAAATGCAACTTATACTGTAAGGTTGTTTGAGCAGGAGATTAAAAAAAAAACTGCCTTAATAAGAAAGGCAGAGATGCATCTCCTTGCAACAAAGGAAAACTTATGAAAGTAATAAGTGGAAAAAGGCCCTATATATAAAAGGATCCCCTCACTAAACCACTGGGATTTCTAAGTGGGATAATTCTGAGAGAGAATGAGAAATTAGGTCACAGAATTTTGGCTTCTAACCTGAGGGAATTGGGAAACTACAACAGGGCTTGACATATCTGACTTCAGTTTGTAAAGATTCCTCTTGCTGGAATGTTGACAAGAGCAGGGAAAACATGGAAGTAGTAAAAATTTTTAGAAGTTATGAATCTATGGATAAGATGATGGTAGCATGGACCTGGGAGATATTGAAAAGGTGGTGAAAATTGATCAGATTGTATATATATTTCAAAGATAAAGCCAGTAATAAGATTTTTTGATTGTTTGGAAAGCAAAAAGAGAGAGGTTAAAGCTGACTTTAAGGTTTTGCACAACTGGAAGGAAAGAGTTGACATCAGTTGAGATGGGAAAGACTGTGGCTAGAGCAGGAGAAAGAATAGGAGTCCAGTTTGGGCTACGTTAAGCTTGAGATATAGAGTCATCTGAGTACAGATGTTAAGCAAGAAGTTGGAAATATGAATTAGGATTTCAGAAGAAAGGCCAGCATTAGCTATATAAAAGTTGGAGACTCATTCACACAAAAAATGGAAGAGAAAGTGAAGGAAAAATGTAATTGGATAAAAGAACCAAAGATGGAGCCCTGAGGTATTCCAACATTAAAGATTCTAGATAAATAGAAGAAATCAGCTAAGGATACTGAAAAGAGGCAATTGTTAGAGTAGGAGAAAAACTAAGAGAATATTTTATTCTAAAAATTAAGTGAAAAAAGTATATCTGGGAGGTAGAAGTGATTGACAATTTCAAATATTGAAAGGTCAGATAAAATGTGGATTAAGAATTGATCACTGGATTTAACAATGAGGAGATAATTGATAACTTTTTTAAGAGCAGTTTTTCTTTGGTGGTGGAGTTTAAATCCAGAAAGCAGGGAGAAGAAAAATTTGAAAACAGTAAGTACAGGCAGTTCTTTTAAGATCTTTTGCTGCAAAGGGGAGCAAAAACATAGATAGGAAGCTAGTCGAGGAAATGGTGCCAAGAGAATAAATTAAAGAAATTATGGTATATTTGTATGTTGATGGGAAAGATTTAATAGAGAAGGAGAAATTAATGCGGGGAATAGAGGGACAATAATTCAATCAGTGTTGTTAAGTAGGCAAGAAGGTCCTTGAGAAGTCAAGGGATTGGTTTTATACGTGAACAGAGTGCACATCTATTAACAGGAAGGAAGGAAAAAGTGAAGGAGGAAGGAAGGCCAGAGTATGGAGATGCAGATGCTGGTATGTAGGTAGATGTGACAGTGGAGTTCTATTGCTGTTCTTTGTTGATCAATTGCCAAATTTCTCAAAGAATTAGGAAGCAAGGTCATAAGCTTACACTGAGAGCAGGGTAGGAGGTGTTGAATACTTGAGAAGATAGTAGAGGGGGTACAATGATCATCTAAGAGAGTGAATAGGGAAATATAGCATAATAGCAAGGTGTTTTGGGGTCTGCAAAACCCTTAGGTTCCATGATTTGCTAGGAAGACTGACAGGACTCAGCATAAAGTTATACTCACTGCTATGATTTATTACAACAAAAGAACACAAAACAAAATCAGCAAAGGGAAAAGGCACATGAGGCAAAGTCCTTAGAAAACCAGGTACAAACTTCCAAGAGTACTTTCCCCATGGAGTCACATAGGACATCCTCAGTTTTTTCAGCAACCAGTTGTGACAACACATGTGAAATGCTGTCTACCAAGGAGGCTCATTAGAGACCCACTGGCCAATATTTTATTGGGGTCTGGTCATGTAGGCATCCTCTGCCTAGAACATATTACAATCTCAGACTTCCAGAAGGAAAACAGGTGTTCAGAATAAACCATGTTGTTTGCACAAACACTTTAGGCACAGTTAAGCCATTCTTATCAGGGAATGGTTGGAACCCTCCTGAAATTCCAGGTTCCCAGATGCCAGCCAAGGGCCAACTTTGCAAGGAGGCCTTTCTAAGGAGAGCAACCTCAAGCCGGCTATTCACTTTTCCAGAATATATTAAAGGCCCACTTGAGGGGAATAGTCACCATTTTAAAGTGAGATGACAACTGAAACATCAAAACAGTGATGGTTTTCTCCAGCTGCTGTCCAGTATAGAAAATGGAATGTTGGTTTTAACCTCAGTAGTAGTGTTGCAAGTGAGTACAGTGAATCAACAGAAATTCAAGGAAGTTGAAACGGTGTGAGAAGGAGTGGTTATAGATCTGCTATAAAATTTAAGCTTAGGAGGGAGGAGAAAGAGAGGATGTTGGCAGAAAGTGAATGAATGCTAAGCGAAGATGTTGAGTATAGAGGTGTGTGTGTGTGTGTGTGTGGGGAACAATTAGAAGGGAGAAGGTAGGAAGAGGAATTGTGTCAGAGCCCTATGGGGATTAAAACATGGGAAAGGAGGAGTGACCTGAGAGTCTGAGCGTTCTTTTGCTGACTAATGTCAACAGGGATACATGGCATAATGAAACTGGCCCTGGTAGATTCAAGGAAGTTAGTGGCTGTGAGGCTGTGTTAGAGGTTAGTGAAAGGTAGTGAAAGTTAGTATTTGGGCTTTTCTTGATGCTTTTCACGAGAGCTGAGGGAATCGGGGAGAGCTGCCTCTTATTCTTGACCGATGATGATGAATCTTGGCCTCTTTTGGGAGAAAGGTGATCTTATATGAGTGAGCTGATTCCTGATGAGTCTCTCAGTGTCGGTAGGCTAAGGTGTTACTTGGATCTTTATCCATTGTTTCTTAAATTAAAAAAAAAATAAATAGTAGTATAGATAAGGGTAAACTATGGCTCATTGGGCTAAATCTGGCCCACTGCCCATTTTTATAAATAAAGTTTTATTGGAACACACACACACACAAATGATAGTATCTGATTTATACAATAGTGACAATGCAGGTCTGTGTCACAAATAGTTTTAGAACTGATTTTGAAAGCCCGAAATAGAGAAAGAGAACAGAAATTAAAAAGGAGAACAGTGTCCATTTTCCTGTTTTCACTTCCTTGATTTTAATGGAGAGACAGGTCATGAAAGAGATGCAAAAACTTGCAAGGAAAAAGACAGAAAAAAAGCTAGTTTCTTTAGAGTAACTTGGTAGTGAGATTTTATGTTCAAATGTAAGTTGTTCATGTATAATTGAAAGAGACAATATGATGCTGTAACCAGACCAGGCCAAAAAAAAAAATATATATATATATATATATATATATATGTGTGTGTGTGTGTGTGTGTGTGTTCTAAACAACGTGATATAAATATATTTTTGAATTTTTCTTTGTTCATTCTGTCCTTTACATTCTCCTCAGAGAAAAAGGAAGGTTGCACTTTTTTTTTTTTTTTTTAGAGATTTGAGATATTTTTTCTTGTTTGTAGATGTAAGAACATCCAAATCTATAGAGAATTTTTATAAAAATGTGATTCCAAAAGAGGATACATCTGGAAGCAAGATGTCAACAGCGATCTCAATAGACTGATATAAAATGCCTGAGAGAATAAGTTTGCAATTTCTTCTCATGCAGTTGAGATTTAGGAGGGAAGATAAGGAAGATTACATGAAGATGGGATAGGGTGACAGGATAATTAAGATTACTACTCTCTTGAGGGGTCTGAAAGAGGGCATTTCAAAGGTGTGTTTACATAGATGCACAGAAACAATGGACAGGGCTTGCTTAAGGCAAAGATAAACCTTTCACTGTTTTGAAAAATAGTCGGTAACCACAAGATGGTCATGGGGGTTTGAAAATTAATTTGGGGAACGTACAGAGGGATAGTGGATGGGGGGAGGGGGGTTCACACAGTGTGAGGGATATAAATGATAAACGTCTAAGTTTTGCTTTGTCTTGTGCACCTGAAACTAATAAAATAAATAAATAAATAAATAAATAAATAAATAAATAAATAAATAAATAAATAAATAAAGATTAAAAAAAAAAAGTAATTTGCCTGGGGACTGACTACCTACCATGACCTGCCCAGTTAGGAATTTATGATCAGGATACGGAGGGAAGTTACTTTCCAGGGAACCCCTTTTTTTTGTCCACAAGTTTTAAATTAATCTCAGCCATATATAGATAATATCCTCCTAATGAAAAGGATTATTTACATACCATATCTACACATACTGTCATAAAGATTAGTGTAACTGCAGCATCCCCCATACTATTTTCCATCACGTGAGGGAACGGAATTTGGATCTAAAAGCAACTTCCAAATTGGATAAAGCAAAGTTTTTATTTCACATAACTCAAGCTATTCATATTACCCCTCTATTTTACAACAGTTTTACAATATACCCAATCACAGAAGCACTACATGAATACTTTCTAGGAACCAAAAATATTGTTTACTTTGCTCATATGGTCTGTCTTCAAATGTTACATTTTATTTCTACTGGAAAACTTGTCCTTGTGTAACTTTTAGTATTTTCTAGTGGAGAGTTGCATTGCTTTGCCGTTGGTCAGTACTTTCTGAGGATATCGTTTAGCTTCCTAATAAAAATGGAAGCTAGTAGGGCATTTGGGGCTGTGGTTAACCAATTATCTCATGGTAAGTTTTAAGCATTTTTCTGACCTGGTTCTACAGAAGAGGATACTATACTTGGGTCTCAGATTCACAGATATGGATGAGACCTAAACCTTTACTAACAAAATATTGGTGGGTTGTGAGGAGGGGAATTCTAGGCTGAGAGGGTGAACCGTGGGACTGGACATGACATTAGATGGTCTTGGATTTAAATCCTGGCTCTGCCACTTTGCTAGCTGTGTGACACGTTACATAACTATTCTGAGCCACAATTTATCTGAAAAATATACTATATGCTGTAGTATTGTTGTGAGATACATTTTGTGAAGTTCTAGCTGTATGGGAACTAGTTAGTATTTTATTACAAAGATTTATATTAGCATATGACAATGTATTGACTTCTCAAATTGAAAATTTTCTGCTCTGTTTTCCTTTTGTTCTTTAAGGAAAAACAATTTTTTTTTTTTCTTTGTTTCTCTCCTCTGTTTAAACCTTGAGCATAGACAGTTATATTGTTAGGCACAGCTGGAGGAATGAGTTGCGGTAGACCAAAATTGGTCTGTTAGAATTTCTTTGGCATGTTTGAGCTGCGGGAGATCAGGCTAGAGTGTAGGGAAAAGACTGTAACCTCCTCAAGCAGAGAGGGGTATGGAGTTTTGTAGGAGGGGTAAAGGAGGCTGTTCTGTTCCCCTTTCAATGCTTCAGGGGGGTTTCATTGACAAAGGGTTTCCAGGCATGACTAAGCCCCTCCAGCTCCACACACTGGCCCCAGGTCGCCATTCGGCCCAGGACCCCCAGAAACACTGATCACAGGCCCCTAAAAGATAAAGCAAGACAGGATCAAAGCAAGATGGCTTTTAAGATAAGGTTTTTGCTCCTGGCCTAAATATGGCTTAACACACATTGTCCAGAGTCTCTCGTTAGTGGCTTGTCTGACTTTGGATTAAAGCAGCTGTTTTTTGATGCCTCTGAGCTTCTTTCTTGTGTGTGGGTATCAGCTGGAGAGTTAGTCAGTGTGGCTGACTTAATGTGATGTAACAACCTGTTTTCTTTAAAGCCAACCCTGTCATTCGATGGCAGTGCCACATGTATGAACATTTCCATTTGCCTCTCTGCTAAAGACATTGTTTTCAGTTTGTAACACTGACCTTTATGCTCTGTTGAAAGTGAAAACTGGACGCTGTTAGTTTTGAGATTTGTTCTGTTTGAAGTTTCATAGGTAAAAAGATCAGCAATATAATGATATTTTTAAACTATAAAAGTACACTAATTTCGTTGTCCTTTTGTGAAAAATGAAGACAATGATTGCCAGAGACTAAAATGAATCTTAGGATACTAGATGGGGGGAAAACAAACAAACAAAACAACAACAACAACAAACTCCCACTAGCTACAAAAACAAAACCTGCAAAGAGAAAATATTCACAGCAGCATTCCCCAATGGCTGGAGCTTTTCACTTGGTTGAACATACCAATAAAACCTGTCAAGAAAATAAAGCCAGATATTTTATGCCTATGTATATTCTGGGGATAAAAGACAGTGAGTTTCCCTCTTTTAAACTCATTCTAAATCCACAAAAGGAAAACCTTCAAATTATTTCAGCCCCTAACTTCACTATATTGGTTGTTCAGCATTAGGAGGTTTTTATTTTGCCCCTGCCTATCGTTATTTTTTATTGTTTGTGTTTTCTTCATTTTCTTTGTGACCACTGATGCTTTTCAATGACAGGTTTGGGGGCTGACTTACATGGTTCTGTCCACAGCTTGCAGCCGTCATTCTGCTACAACCGATTATTTCTTGTTATTCTTAGCTTCCCTTGGTCTATAGCTAGATTCTAGTGTAGTAACTGCCCTCTTCATCAGTCTTGTCTTTTTTCTTCTTTTTCCCAGAACTTATTAAGTTCTGAGGAATGCTGCAGGGCTCTCTCTGTGTA
This sequence comes from Rhinolophus sinicus, assembly GCF_036562045.2. NCBI lineage: Eukaryota > Metazoa > Chordata > Mammalia > Chiroptera > Rhinolophidae > Rhinolophus > Rhinolophus sinicus. The sequence continues at coordinate 133,628,754 of NC_133753.1, read as the reverse complement.
TGAAAACAAATTGATTCTTTGCAAAACATTGGTTTTCAAAAACTTCTACGTCCGTATTTACTATAGGAACTAATATATATATTAGTTCCTGAGAAATATTATATGTGGTCCCTGAGAAATATTATATATATATATATAATATTTATATATATTATATATATATATATATATATAATATTATATATAATATATATATAATATTTCTCAGGGACCACACTCAAATGCCTTTATGGATTAGGCAGGTAACAAATATGTGAAGTGGGAAGGCAGGAACATAGAGAAAAATACGGAAGAGTGAAGTCTGCGCTGACAGAACAGCACATGACTGCTGTAAATAAATGCAAGTTAATTTTTCTTTAAACACCGTTCCCAACCAAACTAAGCACTGCTATCTATCTCATTTGATCAAATTGTTGATGACATATATTGTCTCAATTTAATTCTTATAGTACCTGACTGGGAAATATTTTTATTATTTCCATTTTACAGGTTAGAAAATCGAGGCTCAGAGAATGTAGATAATTTGTTCAAGGCCATAGTGAAGTTTAAGAGGTAGAGATTTAAAATCATGTCCTCTGGATCCAAATCTCATGTTAAGTCCCTCTATGTGGTGCTGCTTCCACAGCCTTGACTATACCCTGAGTTGATAAAACAACTCATTTACCCCAAAATTAGTTATTATCTGCTAGGGAATATTCTAAGCACTGGGGAGGAATTAGAGAATCAAACAGATAAAATCCTTCTGCGTTCATGGAATTTATGTACTAGCAAGAGGGAGAGTCAACAAACAAAATGTCTGCATGCAATATATTTTTTTATTAAGTGATATAGAGAAAAACAAACAAACAACAGCAGCAACAGGGAAAAAGAATAGTGTTGGGGAAATCAATTTTAGAAAGGTTGGATGGGGAAGCCCTCATTGAGTATGTGACGTTGAGTAAAGAGGCCTGAAGAAGACAAGGGAGTACGTCCTGTGAATGTCTGTCTGTAGTTGGTGTTTTCTAGGCTGAGGGAACACGTGCAAAGGCCTTGAGGTGAAAATATGCTCAGATACTGGAAGGGGGAGCAAAATTAGATAATAAATGCCCTGTTGAGTTTGAGGAACATTGAAGAGGCCAGTGGGACTGGAGTGGAGCAGTGAGGGCAAGAGCAGTAAGAGATAGGGGCTGAGAGGTAATGAGCCACGTAAATCTCTCTAAAGACTGGTTTTTCACACAGAAGGAGGTGAGAAGCCACTGGAAGACTTTGAGCAGAGGACTGACGTAATCTGACTGATGTTTTATAAGGATTTTGCTGGTTGTCATGTTAAGAGGGGATTATAGGAGGCAATTAGGAAATAAGAGTTTAGAATTAATGGTGGTTTGGATTCTGGTGATAATAATGGCGTGAGAAGTGATGGGAATCTGTACGTGATTTGAAGGTAGAATTGGAAATGTGTTGATAGATTGAATATGGGGTGTGAGAGACAGGAGAGTCAATGGCAACTCAAAGGTTTTGGCTTGAGCAACTGAAAGAATGGCCTCACCATGGACAGTGGTATGGAAAACTGATGGGGAACAAGTTTGGAGTGACAATCAGAAGTTCAGTTTCAGGCATGGTAGCGTGGGGAGGTCAATTAAATATTTGAGCAGAGATGGCAGTTGGGTATACATACCTGGAGTTTAGGGGAGCAATCTGACTGGAAATATACAACTGGGAGATGTCAGCATAGATAAATGGTATTTAAAGCCATGGGACTGGATGAGATCACCAAGAAAGTAGGTATAGATAGTGAAGAGCAGATTATTTATGAATTTCAAATTGGAGGAAAATTAACATTTTATAAAACTTTGAAAACATGTGCTTTTATAAATTTTTGCAACCAAATATCTCATTTGTTATAATGCATATTTAAAGTAAAACTTATATTTAATGAAAACTTCCCTTTACTTTTAAGTTTCATGGTTAAAATTTTATATAACATGTACTTTAAAAGATGATATTAAAATTATATTTACTTGATCATTTCTCTCCTTTATGTATTTCTACTACTATGGAAATTTTTACAAATATATTTACCCATTTTTCTTTTTTTTGTTTTTTGTTAAACATAAATTGAAAGAGAAGTGTTAACTGTATGAGTTTACTTTTTTGTTAAATTCATGTATGTTTTTATTTTTCATCAGATGACTTTACTGAAGATATTTACTAATATTTTAACTTGGAACATTACTCTTAAGATTTAAATTAAATGGGCATATACCATATAAGTGAATTTAGTAAATATTTCTGGGGCAATGTTAATTTTGTTAAAAAAGGAAGTCAAAAAATTTCTCCTTGATACAGAAATACTTGTTATAGTGAATAATTGCTGATTTTAAAATGTATCTGAAGAAACACTCCTTCCTGTAAGACATACTGAATTTTGGTTGTGGTGTTTCTCATTGCAACTGTTGGAAGCCATCCAAATCCTCTATTTGAGTATTACAATTCAAAGTTAATGAATAGATCCAAATATATCTTTATTCAGAACTACTCATAGGCCTTCTGATATTCCAAGCACAGCTTGTGTGCTGATTTTTTGCCTCTTCAGAGCAAAGGTAATATTTGTCACAAAGTGAGTATCTTTAAACTGCCTCAAAATAAATAAAAGCCTCATGATATGGAATTTACTTTCTGTGATCCTTGAAATGCTACTGGATTCATGGCATTTGCTTCTGTTTTAAATTTCTAGGATTTTATCTTTCTCCCTGCCCCCTTTAAAACTGCATGATTATCAGATTGTCCTTCGATTTCTATTTGGCTACTATCTCCCCCTTTACCTTGAAGCAGTCTGTGTGACATGTCATCCTTTTTCTCTGGTTGAGGTCCCCTTGTGAATTCTTAAAACTTAACATCCAGCTAAAGAGCAGGCTGCCAATATATGCCTCATCACCTAGTTAACTTACTAGATTTTCCTCTTCTCTTTTTAGATGCATAATTAATTCTGTTTATTTACTTCTCTGTGTACCCAACATAGATTTGAGTCAATCTTTTTACTTATTGGCTTGCCTATTAATTTATGCCCTAATCAAAGAAAAACATCAACATGTTATAAACTAATCACCCCAAGGAATTCCCTCTTACTATATTTCTCCCTCTGCCTTGGCTGTCAGGAAGCTTAAAAATAATTTATTGTTCATTTGCCATATTTTCCTATCAGACCTACTGGTTTTATTACCCACATCTTTTATTACCCGACACACATTTTTCATTTAGATTATATAATTGATTTAAAAATAACAACATTGTTTTAAAAATCATAAGGACCCTATGTACCTTTAGGACATAGGTTATAATAATAATCACTCCCGACTTGGCACTTTATCTGGAATTGACCACAGAAGACATAGTCCTGGAACTCAGGCCCTAGAAATGTCCCCCACATAAGGCTCCACCTGTGGCTTGGACAGCGATGAGTCCGGAGTGCAAAGAGTCCAGTTCTAGAACATTCTGACTTCCTTCCCTTTCAGCTCTTTTGGGACTTAAAAGAAATCTTGTCTCAAATTAGCAAGAGTCCAGATCGAAGGGCAGATAGAACAGACCCCGATTTGCCCCTGCTTAAAAGGCAGTGAAAATTCAGTGGCAGTTTTAGAAGAATCTATTATGTGTAACCCTCCTGTTTTTTTTTGTTTTTGTTTTTTTGTTTTGGTCTTTTCCCCCTAATATAGAATTTAGGCATCACTTGCTGGGCTAATCTTGAACTACAGCTTTTGTGACTCTGTGGGAGCTTTCCCCATCTCTCTCCCCGTTTGTTTCTTGCTCGGATCCCCAACCACAAACATACTTTATCTCCCGTACTTAGGACCTGAGACAGGAACTCTTAACTAACATCGTAGGTTATCTAGACCTGAAAAGCAACATGTCCTGCTGGCTGCTTCAGGCCAGGGATAGAGCAGCATCCTGTCCTTCTCTTGCTCTACATAATTTTTTTGTCTCATTTCTGTCCGATTTCCTGGCATGTTGACTTACTTGCTGAGTTCTGTGCCTCAGTTAGTTCGCTTTGATGAAAACTCCCAGCTCGAAACTGTGGCTTGCACCCTGGCCACTACTTTACCTTCGTCAATTTTCTGGCAGAAGTGAGATGTGAAACTTCAGTTAGCCGGTTTTGCTAATTATCAGACTCTCCAGTGAAAAGTTAGATTATAAGAACAACATTGAAAGTATTGGATAAAAGAAGGTTTGGGACTTACATGCAGATTGCAATTTCCATGCATTCTGTATTCTCCATTATTGGGGATAGATACAAGCTGCTAGTAACTCTAATGAAGTATATGAAAATGTGAGATGCAGTATAATGAAATTAAGCCATGTCTCTTTGCCAAATAATGTGCCCAAATAATGCTTTTTCAAGGAAAGTATAACCTTACTACAGTAAAAGATATTGGGGAGGGGGGAAAGCAGAGACTAGAAATTTTCAGGGAAAGACATGATAAATGAAAAGCCTGTATTTTTCCTATTAGTGGTTTAAGTGTATGAATTAATTTTAAAATGGTCGAACTGTTGCCTATGATTTTAAAGGGCTCAACAAATTGTTCATCACTGGGGAGAAATAAAAGCACAACTTAGTCCATTTCTGGGCAGATCTGACTGGCTTTATGTAGCAGGAGCCAAGATTTTAAACAGTTTTTAAAATCTGTGCAAAGGGAAATATTTCTTTCAATACTCTAAGGTGTAGAGAGTTGGAGCAGAAAATGTTTTCATAGTGTGTATTATTTCTCATTGGTTCAGGTAGTAAAATATGACTGTATGAGCTATTTTCTTCCTTTATGTTATATTTAAGAAAATGTTCATTTAAAAGACTAGTTTTAGAGGCGTGGTGCATTAGTGGACAACTGTCAATTCTAAACTGCTGGTTTAACCTTTCATTACAAGTTTCCTAAGTGGTATGTATTTCTACAAAGCTGTATGTTTTATGTAGATGAGCCTTTGAAATAAATGAAGCAAACTTTTCACGACTCATCAGTTATTTGACCTATGCTTTGCTTGATGTGCAGACCTCTCATTTTGCTGCTAGTAGCTAGGTAGTGGAGAAAACATGCGTGTCTGAGAAGTTTGGAAAAATACAGAATTCAGTATGTCAAAGCACACTTGAGAATGCTGATTTGTTCATGGATGTGAAGAGAAACAAATCCTAATGTATTGAAGTAAATTATTATAAGGTCAGCAGAAGACTAATTTAAGTTTGTTTCTTCCCATCATGGTGATGCATATATACAATCCAATAGTGAATGATGAGATCATAGGCACTTTTAATGTTTTTCTTTTTTTGTTTTTGGAAGGAAGACAATAGGTTTCTTAAATTTACCTTTTATTTTTTCAAGAAATATCACATTCTCTCTCCGAATGATGGTGTTGACAAATGCAGTCCCGTGGCTTTAGAACAGATACTCAAGCTGATAGAAGAGAAGAAAATGGAAATGGCAAAATATGATTTAGTAGGTAGTATTCCCAGAAGCACAGATATTTCTGGAAGCAGGACTCTGATCAACAGTGTCTGGAGGCACAAAAATGCGTGAGGTGAGTTAGACTTGGTGGCTTGATTTTGTCCTCTGCTATGGGCATGTCCTTGATTTGATCAGGCTTTCTCTGCTGGATTTCTCCAGGAACAAAGTCTCCAGGCTTTCACTTGTTTCCTTTCAAGTGAGAGCTGCAGGTGTGACACATTTTGAAAGCTGTATTAGTAAACAGACTTCTGCTTAGAGGATGAGAGAAGACACAAAACTAAACTTTGAGGTGATTTTCTGTCAAACTGCAGTATTTAGTCACAGCAGCAGCACAGAAGACCATCTTTAAAATGCTTTCATGTATTTCTAACATGGGGAAATTCTTTTCTAGTGTGGGGGATATCAGTTATGATATTGATGAGAATGTCACTAGAGCAAAAGGCTCATGGAAGCAGGAATTTATCTGTCCTGTTGTACTCAATGTCTGACTTAAAATAGGGAATCCTATAAATTTTGCTGAATGACTAAATAAATTAAATAAAATCGGTGATATATCAATTGAATTTTTATAATTTTTTTTAAGATCTTGCTATTTGGCTTTCTCTAAGTCTCCTTAACTCTTATATAGGTGATATTTCATATGAATTAGAAGTAAATGAATAGATCTTTTAAAAAATTAATTGTATTGGGCGATGGTGGTTAATAAAATTACATAGATTTCAAGTGTACATTTCTATAATACATTGTCTGTATATAACATTGTGTGTTCACCATCGAGAGTCAGTTCTCCTTCCATCACCATACATTTGACCCCCTTTACCTTCTTGTATCATCTCCCCTTCCCCTTACCCTCTGGTAATCACTAAATGGTTGTCTGTGTCTATGAGTTTTTATTTCTTTCTGTCTTATTCCTTTGATTTTTTTCAGTTTTAAATCCCACATATGAGTGAAATCATATGGTTCTCAACTTTTTTCTGTCTACTTTATTTCGCTTAGCATAATAATCTCAAGATCTATCCATGTTGTCGCAAATGGCACTGTTTCATCTTATGGCAGAGTAGTATGAATAGATCTTTTAAAATACAAATGTATATATATGTACACACACACACACACACACACACTGTGGCGTAGAACCCTTATTTTATATTTGATTTATAGATATCCTCAGAACAGTTAGTAATCAGGACTATCATACACCCATACATGTAAAGCATATCAATTTTATAAAAGAATGTAATCTTTAGGGCAATAATATAGTATAATACAACAGTTTTGTAGACACCGAAAAATGTGCAGTGAGGCAGAGGGGAAAAAAACACCCACAACTGTCACAATTAGGTAATTTAGGTGCCTGAAAGCAGCTTTACATAAAACTGCTATATAATTCAATCAAAAACAATGTGCTGATGTGGTCTATCCATGTAATTATTCTATTTTTTTCTTACTGTGCTGTTAGTCATAAATAGAATGGTTTTGATGATCATGAAGACTATTATAAAACATACATAGAACAAGGAGGTCATCATGTGTTCCAAAGTTTTGCATTATACTCAGCAAGTTTTATCTAAGGTTGGATATCTGTTTAGGGAAATTCAAGTGATTGAGGAATTTTACTGATACTGTATTTCCTTTGAATGCTCTGTGTAGTGTTTGGCTTAGCTATTCAATCTTCCTCACTTGTAGAACTCTATAGGTGGCTGTGATGAGTCACACCACTGGTATTTGCTCATATGAGTAGTGGTGAATAGCAATTGTCTTTCATTTCTGCCCCACCATAGAACCAGGTAGCCATATGCTACCTCCACAACCTGGGGTGGATTATTTATTAAGCTTTAGTTTTATCATATGAAAATATATACCCGATACTAACTTGAGAGTACATTCTCGATAGGGGAAATTTGATAATTAATTAAGGGAATACACATGACTGCCTTAGGCTAAGTCTGGAACACAGTCTTCTTTTTTTCCATTTTTTGCTTTATTTTTTAGAAATATTAATATACATATTTGTATTATAAATAAAAAATTAAACTATTGGTCATGGGCATCTGTTTTAAGGTATAGATGTAATTTCTTTGATTAAAGTGACTTTGTGCAATTTTTCTAGCACCTGTAAGTGAGAATCAGATATCTCATTCTATCTTCCTTCTCAAATATCATGTGAACAAACATCCCGATGTATCAGAAAGAGTGCTCAATTTGTAGGCACATACCGTACCTCACTTCACAACCTACATTGCTGAGTGACAGAGTGCAAATCATTACACATCACATAGGTCCAGCTTTCTTATGTGTGAAATAAGGATAAAAATACCTGCTCCACATCATGCAGGGGTAGTTTTGAGGATTAACAAATATGTGTGAAACTGCATGTTAATCTTAAGGCCATAGAATAAAATGAAAATGAAATAAAAATCAGATAATCCCTCCCTACAACCAAAAAATATATTCAACATCTTTCTTAGAATATATCATATTCAACATCATTTTCAGAATATATCTTCTTGTGTTATTCAAGTGGTATTTGGTAACAAAGGATCTTTTACCAATTAACAAATGTTACTGCTGAGAAAATAAATTAGAAAGCTGGTAACCAGTAAGAAGAAAATAATCACTGACAGTACTGTCTCTTGGATACAAATATTATTAAAACATACATATATGAGAATTATTTTTTTCAGAATGATGTTATATTTAAAATTTTCCACTAGACCATGAATTATGAACATCTCTTGTGATAATATATTCTTCTATAACCTCATTTAATGGTTGCATAATATTTTGTTAAACAGATATATACCATGATTTATCTTTCTAAATTTTTATTATAATGATTGCAGTTTTTACATTGATAATCAATACTGTGATGGATATTCTTACAGTTAAATTGTGTAAATTTTTACATTATTTTTTATAATAAAAGTTTAGAAATTGAATCAGCAGGGGGAAGCATATACATATATGAGGAAAGCTTTTGTTAAAAAAAGGTAAAACTCCAGAACAAATGTATAGTTAAGATAATATTTTTATATTAACTGAAGATTTTCCTTAAATTTCTTTGCATTTTAGTCCTTTATCCCATTTTTTTCAATAACATATCTTTCCTTATGAAAAATAGTGCTAAGAAGATAGAAAAATAATTTGTGCTAGTGTTTGGGAGTATTAAAAACCCAGACTCTGATATAGTTAAACAATGTGTAAGAATGAATGATTTGTAAATGATTTATACTGACTCCTATGAAGGGTATAGATTCCTGGTCTGGTGAGACAATAAATGGGGGGAAAACCATTGATGGCTATTTGGGTGTTTCTGAAAGAAGAACCTTCTTTCTTGCGCTTCTTGCATCTATGCTGAATGAACCCTGTTTTGATGAAGGGGTGACAGAAACATCAGGTAGATTAGGGGTCTGAGGTGCAAGGGCCTTCGTGCCTCACTTCCCTCATGGAATCTGAGGTCAGGGCTGATCCTCAGATTTCCTTGCAGCACTATGTGCCACAGGGGCAAAAGAATAGAAATGGCTGCCAGGTGTGTCTAGATGAATGCGTCAGTAACAGGTGCCAAGAGTTTCCTTTATTTGAGGAGTTATGGGTGTAAATACAAATTACACCCATAAGGGACTACTGTTAGCTGAGGGACAGACTTGGAGAACAAGTGAAGAGAGAAGGGTCCTTTGTGGATTAATAATAGAGAGTCAAGCAAGATGACATCTATCTCAGTATGTACAGGCATGGGTAGTAGCATTCTTGCCCACAAGTTCTGGTGACAGATACTTTGACACAACTTACAGAAAGGAAGCAGTAGCGTGTCCTGGAGCTGCTTTGTACTAGACTATTAGCATCTGTTCCCAACTCCCTGTTGAGTGAATGTCAAGTGAGCAACTTGAAACAGACAGGGTGGTTGTATTTACACTATGGAAATTGGTAAACACTAGAAATCAGGTCTTGCTTTTTTTTTCTTTTCTTTTTCTAGGGAGACAGTTGTCAAAAACTTACTAGCACACTAGTGAAAGAAGAGGTAACTGTGTTTACCGACATAGCATTTATGATACTCAGTGGAATTGGGGTTTATAAGATAAAAATTAAAGTATGTTACGTTTCTCACACACTTGCATTCTTTTTTTTTTTTTTTTTTTTGGCCTCAAATTCACATTTGCTATATTCAGTTAATATGCAATGAATTACCTACTTGGTTCTTGAATGATAGTCATGCATCAGTGGGCCGTAAGTCATACCCTTACTACTATTTGGAAAATGTAATAAATAAAATGTTCGTTCTGAAAACTCACTATGTAAGTATCAAATTTGATGTGTAACACTTAGGAGAAGGAACATACACATTTATGTACAATTATTAGATTATAAAATGAACTATTTTAAAAATTCCTAAGGAAACATTCTCTTGTCTGAGAATTTTTCTTAGTGGATTTGACTAGTTGAGACTCTTGTAAAATGGGTTCACTAAAGATTGAAGAAAAAAAGAATTTACCTGGAAAATTACCCTGTAAGAATAATAGACAACCTTTTTTTACATAGGTTTTTGAACTTCATTGAAATTAATATGATATGTGTCAAAATAGTCTGGTTATGAGCTAGTGTGCATGAAGTCTCAGAATACTAACAAATGGTGAGATGGAGCACTTTTCCCAGTGAATTTTTCAGTGATCCTTGGCTTATTGCATCATTAAGATAAAGCTCATTTCTCTTCTAAAATTTCAGTTGTCTTTTCTGAAAATTCTGATACTTCTTTAACCATAATTCCCTCAAATTTCAATTTTATGCCAATCAGTTTTTTCTTAAAATTATCATAGACTCTTTTTTTTTTTTCCTCCTGGTGAAAAGATCTCTTTGAGTGCTTAGTTATTATGAAATGGGACAGAATGGTTCTGAAATGATTTCTTGCTTCAATGTTGTATTTGCTTATACATTTGTGCAATACAGTGATTTTCTGATTCATGAGTTAGCTTATCATATATCCTTTCTAAAACAATTTTTGTCCTGATTTCAGCTGGACACAAAAGTTGAAAGTATAGCACAAAGAATTACCAGAAATCTTTCACCCAGTTTCCCTAAATGTTAATTTTTACTATATTTGCTTTCTCTCTCTTTGTCTCTTTCTTCCTTTGTTAAATGGTCAGAAATAAAATGTGGAAATAAAGGAATTAAATAATATAATTAAAATGTAATAAAAATATATAAATGTTTATCCTCAAAATAGAGTTTATGTAATGTCTATGGGATATTTATGCAAATTGATTATATATTAAATCACATGGAAACCCTAAAAATAGCCCAAATTGAAAATCTTTGATTGAAATTATGTAAAACTAGAAATTAGCAGTAAAAGAATAAAATAAAAATGATTATTTTGCTGTTTTCATTAACTTGTCAGAGAAAACCAAAACTACAATTACATACTACTTACAAAGAATGACTGTGAAAAATCTTTATATTAACACAAATAAGCTTAATAAAGCAAGAAGAATAAAACAGAAAACTGGAAATTAATGAAGTAGAAAATAGAACTCTAGAATCTATAAATAAACTGAAGCACAGTTTTAGGGGAAAAACACAAAACAGATAAATTATTATCTGGCAAAACCAATTAAAATAGAAGGCATACCTGTACAATATTAATGAAATTTAGATAATCACAACTGAAGAGTAGATAAAGATATAGGGCAACCATGTCAGCTAATTATTTTGAGAATCTTATTGATGAATTCATTTTTCAGGAATAAGTGACTATTAAAATTGAAAAAATAATAGGACTTAAATAATGAAAGACAATAAAAAGAATTAATAAATCCAAGTGATTAGTGTGTTTAATACTTGGTATTTTCAGACGCCGATAGTGGGAGTTTACATTTTTAGGATCAATTTAGAAATATATATCAAAACCCTTGCATAAATGCATACACTTTAACCTAGTAATTTCACTTTAGCAATTCTCAGGAAATCTAGTAAATTTGTAAAAAAGATTGCACATAGATAGTTTTATGTAGTTATTTTTATGTACTTTCATGAGTTTTTATTCTCCATGAGAACAGTTTATCCAATGATAGGGGATTAAAGAATTCACCATACATCTGTAATTGAATTCCATGCAGTTATTTAAAATGATAAGTATGAGCTTAAATTCATAGACAGAAAATGTGTACATGATGCACTCCGGTGCTCCAATAATCCCCTCCCTCTGATGTGCCCTCTACATCTTCCACTCTGTTTTGGCAAACGCTCCTGTATGTTTACTTGTCCCTTTTCTAAATAGACAGCTCAGAAAATCCTTGCTCTGTCGGAAACCTGGCCTCTCTTGCTTTCTCTCACACAGAAGCCTTTACCACATAGTCACATTACCTTTGGTGGTTTGTGTCCATTCACTCATTTTAAAGGTTTAAGGGAATGTATTTTTAAAGATTTTAATTAAAATATAGCTCACATACATTACGTTAGTTTCAGATGAACACCATAGTTATTCAACATTTGTATAAAGAAGCGGTCACCATAAGTCCAGCAATCACCTAACACAATACTACACTATCACAATATTATTGATTATATTCCCTATGCTGTACATTACGTCCCCATGACTTACTTGTTTTATACCTAGAAATTTGAATCTCTGATTCCCCTTCACCTTTCCTCCTCTTTTAAAATTCTCAAATACAGTTGACATTCAATATTATTTTATATTTCAGGTGTACAGCATAGTGGTTAGACATTTATATAATTTAAGAAGTGATTCCCCTATCTAGTCTACTACCCGTCTGGCATTATGCAGTTACTATTAGGGTGGTGCAAAAGTAATTGCGGTTTTTGCAATTATTTTTAACCTTTTAAACTGCAATTACTTTTGCATCAACCTAATATCGTATCATTGACTATATTCCCTATGCTTTACATTACATTCTCATGAGTATTTTGTAACTATGTATTTGTACTTCTTAACCCCTTCACCTTTTTCACTCTACCCCCCCAAGCTCCCTCCCATCTATTACCTGGATAAATCTACTGCCTATCTGACACCGTATATAGTTATTACAATATTATTGACTATATTCCTTATGCTATACCCTATATCTCCATGATTACTGTGTAACAACCAATTTTTACTTCTTAATCCCTTCACTTTTTTTCACCCACACGCCCAACCTCCGTACCATCTGGGAACCATCAAAATGTTCTGTTTTGTTTATTTATTTTGTTCTTTAGATTTCACACATAAATTCAATCACATTACATCTGTGTTTCTCTGTCTGACATACTCCACTCAGCACAATACCCTCCAGGTCCATCCATGCCACCGCAGATGGCAAGAACCCATTCCCATCCATGGCTGAGCAATATTCCATTGAATATATGTACCACCTCCTCTTTATCTATTCATCCATCAGTGGACACCCAGGCTGCCTCCACATCTTGGCCATTGTAAACAATGCTGCAGTGAACATTTGGATGCACACATTCCTTCAAAGTAGCATTTTGAGTTTATAAATACCCAGAAGTAGTATTACTGGGTTCTTCTTTGTCACTTGTTAACAGCCTTTGTTTTAAAGTCTATTTTGTCTGGTATAAGTATTGCTACCCCAGATTGTTGTTATTGTAATTGTTTCCATTTTCATGAAATACCTCTTTGCATCCCTTTACTTTCAATCTGTGTGTGTCTTTTGATTGATCTGAAGTGAGTCTCTTGTAAGCAGCATATAGCATATATGAGTCTTGTTTTCTTATCCATTTTGCCACCCTATCTTTTGATTGGAGTATTTAATCCGTTTACATTGAAGTAATTGTTGATAGTTATGTAGTTGTTGTCATTTCATTATTCATTTTTTTTTTTTTTTTTACCTATTTGTCTTCTTTTTCTTAAATAAGTGTGTTCAACATTTTTGGTAATACTAGTTTGGTGGTGATGAACTCCTTCTCCTTTAGCTTTTTCTTGTCTGGGAAGCTCCTTACTTGTCCTTTGATCTAAATGATAACTTTGCTGGGTAGATTAATCTTGGCTGTTGGTCCTTGCTTTTCATCACTTAATATTTCATGCCGGTCCCCTCTTGCCTGCAAAGTTTCTATTGAAAAATTATCAGATAGTCTTATGGGAGCTTCCTTGTAGGTAACTAAGTGCTTTTCTCTTGCTGCTTTTAAGATTCTACTGTGGTCTTTAACCTTTGTCATTTTAATTGTGGTGTATCTTGGTGTGGGCTTCTTTGGATTCATCTTGTTTGGGATTTTCTGTGCTTCCTGTGCTTATATGTCTAGTTCCTTCACCAGGTTAGGGGAAGTTTTTCATTATTATTTCTTTAAGTGTGTTTTCAGTTTCTTACTCTCTTTCTCCTCTTTCTGGTTAACCTATGATGCAAGTGTTGGTGTGCTTGATGTTAACCCAGAGACCCCTTAAACTATAGTCATTTTATTGGATTCTTTTTTTTTCTTTTTGCTGTTCTGATTGGGTGTTATATACTACCTTATCTCCTAAATGGCTGATTCGATCCTTTGCTTTATCTGATCTGTTGATTCCTTTTAATGTATTCTTCATTTCTGTTATTGTATTCCTAATTTCTGACTGGTTATTTTTTTATGTTTTCTATCTCCATTTTTATGTTTTTTATCTCTTTGTTGAAGTTCTCCCTGAGATCATTGAGTATCCTTACAACCAGTGTTTTGAACTCTCTGTCTGGCAAATTACTTGTCTCCATTTCACTTAGTTCTTTTTCTGGAACTTTGTTCTTTTATTTGGGACATGTTTCTCTGCCTCTGTATTTTGGCTGCCTCCCTATGTTTGTTTCTGTATATTAGGTATGGCTGCTATGCCTCCTATTCTTAGTAGAGTGGCCTTGTAGGTGTCCTGTGGGATCCAGTGGCACAGTCTTCCTGATCACCTGAGCTGGGTACTCCAGGATGTCCCTTGTGTGGATTGTGTGTGCCATACTGTTATAGTTGAGCCTTGGATACTGTTTGCACATCAGTGGAGGGATTGACCCTTAGCCTGATTTGTTGTGAGAACTAGCCATGACTACAATGGAAGAGCTGTTGTGCAGTGGCTGACCTTACAGAGCAAGTTTCGCTTTAGCAAGGCTGTGGTACTTGCCTAGTCTGTTCTTTGGTTGGTCGTCCTCAGAGGTGGCTGGGTGATGGTCTGGCTGTGTCTGAAGCTGGCCACTGGTATGCCAGCCCTGGGGCCTCCTGGGGGGGACCCTGCCACAGGCCAAGTTCAGCTGCACACTGTGTCCTCCACAGGGCCACCTGTGGAGGACACAAATTTTAGAGTCCCTCATGATTTAGACATTGCCTCATTCTCCTCCTCTTTCTGTGCTTGCTTTTTAAATCTCATTCCTTACACAGATTTAGCTATCAACTATATGGTCATAAATACCAAATTCCAAATTTGTATTTCCAATCCAAACCTCTGAGCTCTAGACTTGGATATATCAACTTGGACATCCCAGAGACATCTCAAATTTAATATGTCAAAGGCTGAACATATTTCCCATCAGAAAACAGTACCATCATCTACCCAGTTCTTCAAACCAGATGCTTAGGAACAATCTTCAAGGCTGTCTTTTCCTTGCCCACTGTATCTAAGGTCTGTCAACTCTACCTCAAAGCTAAATCTCAAATCTGTTGACTCATCTGCACATCCACCTTTCCCGACTTAACTGCCATGATCTTTCCCCTTGACTGGCACAACAGCCTTCTACTGTGTTTCCCCGAAAATAAGACCAGGTCTTATATTAATTTTTGCTCCAAAAGATGCATTAGGGATGTTCAGGGGATGTCATCCTGAAAAATAATGCTAGGGCTTATTTTCCGGTTAGGTCTCATTTTCGGGGAAACACGATAACTGGTCTCCTTCTTTGTATACTTGCCATTTTCTACTCCATTCTCTCTTCAGCAACTAGTGTAACTTTAAAACTTAAATCAGATAATGTCCCTTGGTGATAAAAATAAATTAATGCTTTTTTTTTTTAACTCATTTAATAATTTCTGTCCTTTTGCTGTAGCATACTAGGTCTTGCACAATTAGGTCCCAGACTACCTTTTAAGTCATCTTGCCATTTCCCTGCTGCTTGTGGGGCTCCAGCATATTTTTTCTGCTCAGCAACTATACCAAGGATGCTTAGACTTAGCCATAGCTGCAATAATGAGTAGCTGTGTGACCTTGGGCGTCACCTGTCTGTGTCTTGGTTTCCTTATTATTAAAGTGAAAATAATAATGGTACATGGATGGTGCTCTGAGCAGTACTTGGTGCACATTAATGTTGAGGAAGTAACTATTCGCCTGTTGTTGTGTTTGATATTGTTATTATTTCCTCTCAGGGACTTTATCAGTAGAATTGGCTTATGTGATTATGGGGCTGTCCAGGAAAATATGAAATCTGTGAAGCAGGTTGTCATGAAGGGCAGGCTGGAACTTTCAGGCAGTTAAATCTATAGTCCACAGGTAGAATTTCTTCATCCAAAAAACTTCAGTTCTACTCTTAAGACCTTTCACATAACTGAATCAGGCCCATCAAGATTATAAAGGATAATATTCTTTATTTAAAGTCCACTGATCATGAACATTAATCATGTCAACAAAACACCTTCACAGAAATATCTAGGATAGTGTTTGATTAACTGGTCACTATAGCCTAGCCCAGTTGACACATCACACTGACCATTACAGGGGCTTTGAGCTTGCTAGTTCCTCCATCTGGAAACTTTCAATAAATCAGTTTTTCCAAGATTAATTTCTCCCTATCCATGAATCTCAGCTTAAATGCTGCTCTTTCATGAGAATTTCCAAATTACAAAAAAAAATATAAGTAAATAAATAAAAAATTGGTAATGTAACTCTGTATCTTAGCCTTTTGATTATTTCCTTTATAACACTTTTGTAATGCATTGTTATATTTTTTCTGTTTTGATATTGCTTTGCTTTGTCTTCCACCAGAAAAGACTATCAAGGCCAGGCCATATCATTCTTGTTTATTCCAAGTGCCCAGCATGAAACCTAAAACATAGTATTCACTGAATGCATTTTTACTGAATAAATGTAACACAAAGTGGAAAAATTTAGAGATATTAGGGATACACACACACATACACATATCTATTTAGAAGGATACTACATATGAAAAAATAAAAAATAATGGTTACTTTTTATGTACGGTAAGAGTATCAGTAATTTTTATTTACTTTTATTTTTACTTTTTCATATTTTAAAAAAGTAAGCATAGATGACTTATGTTCTTTTTCAAAATGCAGTACTTATAAAAATGTCTGTACTAAAGGAAAGGAGCCAGTGGAGCATTGACTCCTATTCGAGAGAGAGACCATTTGTTTCTACTCATGCCAAAAGCATAAAATGACTCTGAAGGAGGGCCTTGGTTGTGATCTTCACTAGCTAAAAGTCTTTATGGGTAAAGAAACTCTGAAGAAATATATGACAGATGGAAGTTTATGAAATTTCAGACCTATTTATATGTAACATATGTTACAGAGGAATGATGGAATGATAGCCTAGGCACAACTGTTTTTATATTTTCATGGTAAAACTTACAGTAGGGAAATGCCTATCAGGAGTCTATTTATAAAAATAACAGAGAAAACTCAGCAAGAATGGTGATGTGTTTGAATGTCAGCCAATCTTTGAGTTCTTCCTGCTTTTGTGTAGACATAAGAATTGAATGTGTTCAACTGAGAAGAACACACTTGAGTACCAATGGTCATAATAGTAAAGTAATTGTAGAAAGAAAAAAAAAGAGGAGGAGGAAACATAGAATGAGCACACGTTCAGGATAACACTTGAATGCAAGGTCTTTCTTGGAGAATGAGGGTCCCCGATTCTTCTGTCCCTCAATAGCACTCTAACCTGAAATTCTATTTATTGTGCTTACAAGAGACACTTCTTAAAGTACATATTTCTCTTAAAGATAAGAGAAAAATGATGTTGTGTAAACATGTTTGTTAAATAATTGGAAACTCAGGCTCTTCAGAGACGAAAAGCCTTCATTGAAATGTTTTTATAAGGTATACATGATGGCAAAAGACCTTGCTGGAGTCTGGGCTACTGAGGTAGGTTTGGATGGGTCTTTCAGGGAACATAAGGAACCTGCAAGAGGAAGAGAGAGGTTAGGAAGCTCCAGCAGGAGACCTGACAGTGCCTTAGTTAAACTTGGATGGATTAATTTTTTAACGGCTTTATTGGGATACAATTTTCTTACCCTAAAGTTAACCTATTTTAAGTGTACAATTCAATGGTTTTTAGTATATTTAGAGAATTTTACAGCCATCACCATAGCCTTTTTTTTTTTAAAGAGCCTTTCATAACTAAAGGCATTTAATTCCATTTTTGTTACGTTTTCCAGTAGTTGAAGTATGCTACTTTTGGACCTGGTATAAAAATGAGGTTATAGCCCTATGCTTTGTGAGATGTTAGCAGTTAGGTAAAGCAATTTAGATGATAGTTGGCTCTATTAGTAGGTTTACATGATGACAAATGATGCAAAACAACACATATAACTTTCCAAGAAATACGACCCTGAAATTTATGTGAAATATATAAAATAAATAACCCACAGATAATCATGTCAGTGAGAGACCTATATGATTTTGAATGATGTACAATATAGAGCCGTGAGCCAAAGAAACATTTATTATCCCCTTGAATCTGTTCATTTAATAAGGCCATCTAGAGTCATAGCACTTGACTTTAGAAGTGTACAAGTAGCAAGCTCCATATTTTATTTGTTCCTTTATTTTTCTGTACAAATTGACCCCATATGTGTCTGTACTCTCTCTACCCCCAAGAGAGATGTTAAATCATTATAGGTCAATGGCAGCACTTGAACTTCAAACAAGCCCACAGATGGCAGAGTCCTAGTCTAATTTCCCAGCACTGCCAGTGCTGCAAGTAAAGACCAAATAGAGTTTTTTGTTTTGCTTACATTCTTTCTGATTTAATATTTGATGAGTCTCTGGGCATAGTACTAACAACTTCCCATGGTCTCTTTAAGGAAACCAGCATTGTAGATTATACTTGTTTTGCACGTTACTATGCACACAGCTGGCAACCACAAGAAGGCAAAGCTTAGTGAATATTCAGTCTTTAATTCCTTCGGCAGGTGTCATTTCTGTGTTTTAGCCATCTGGTGTTCTGCAGAGTAGAATCACACTAGCAAAGACTTACTGAGATATATAAGCTGAGTAAAAATCTCCTCGAAATAAAAGTATTAAAAATGGCCAACATAACAAATACAAAATTTTGCGTGATGATAGAGATCTGGAACAACAGTAGTAATACTTTGAGCAAACATTGGCTGCAAAGGGTACATATGACATAATGCTTATGTTACGATATCTTCCCTATTATTAACCTTTATGAAAAATTTTCCATTCCCAAGGCATATCCGGCCTGAGAATCAGAGATATTGCTATTCTTCCTCTGAAAAAGGACTTGTGGGTGTGAATAAGAAATAAAAATGCCATTTCAACATTTTGATATGATAAGGTATTAGGGCATTTGTTGAAGCAAGTGAAGTACTCCCCCCCTCCTTTTATGAATTGAAAAAAAAAATAGTGTGAAATAGGTCTATAAGGAAGCATGGTAAAGGGAGTAACAAAGGTTTTATTCAATCTTCATTTAGAAAATAATATACTTTCTATAAATGGCAGCACTGGGCTAGAATACAGGACTCAGCCCATCATTGCCTTTACTTCACTGAGTAAGAGGTTAGGTTAGAAAACATAATTTATAGAGAAAAAAGGATGCCTTTTTTTTTTTCCCATTCTTTTATCACCAAGGGTTCGATATGGTAGAGACAAGATATGCAGTGAGAGAGATCTTAAACTCTCTGGCTTCAATTTCCTCGTCTGTAAATTAGTCTAGCTCCTACTATAGAATTGAATGAGATAGTACATGTGAAATGCTTATCTTAATCCCTGAAACACAGTTAATGTCCAATAAATGTTTATTATTTTTATTCAATTAATGTTAGGATTCTGTATGAAATTTGAGAGAAAGCAAGTCTTACAGATTTTTTTTTCTTTGTTGGCATTTAGTGAAAGCTGGAAGTTGTGCTCTGTAATGCAGCTATACACCTTTCTTCTTAAAATCCCTATACCTCTCTTTTCTAAAACCTAGGATGTTTTAATGATATATTTCCTCTAAATGCAAAGGTAAATTGTAGCTTAGCCTAGTTTTATGATTTTTCTATTAGGGAAACTGAGATACAAAGAGATGCCTCGTATAGTTATTTTACCAAATTATAACAAAGCATGTAATGTCTCCTTACCAAAAAGGACACAAATGGTAGTAATCAGCTAAGGAATCTTCTGCCAAAACCATTTCTTTTCTTGCATGTTTCCTATTTAAAAGAAAGACTAAAATAAAATCATGTGTGATTGATACCATTACAAATTATAGTTTCTCATAGGCGATTACTGGGTTTGTGGGATTAGAAAGTGCACATGAGATAAATGTCCATGGAGTTCAAATCCCTTCCATTCTAATATACTATAATATGCAGTAGATAATTAGAAAGTGATAATTCAATAAGCTCTTTCCCTTGGAGGCTGTATTATGAATTTACTGGATGTAAATACTTTGGGGATAAAAGATTCTTTGGATATAATCTATAATCTAATATTGATTAGTTATTTAGGCACTCTCACTGATAATTTGAAAGTATAAAATACCCCCCAAACAAACAAACACTGCAATAATTCCCCTCCTGTGTCATGCCATTGAGTAGTCTCTTCCCACACTGATTCTGCGTTTGATCGTGTAACTTGCTTTGGCCAATGAGACATTAGCAAATATAAGATGAACAGAATCTTGAAAAGCACTTATATATTGAGATTTGTTTTTTTTTGCTGCTCGTTCGAACCCTGTGAATAAGCCCAGGCTGCCCTGCTTAATAGAGAGAGACAGTTGGCCAAATCATCCTATTAGCCTCAGACACTGAGGCAGCTGCCAGTTATGTGACTGAGACTGTACACTACACTGTCCAGCCCCTGCCACACTAATCTAAAAGAGCCACTCAGATGATCACAATATTGTGAGAAATAATCTGTGTTTTCTGTTTTAACTCACTCCGTTTTGAGGTAGGTTGTTCTGCAACAAAAATTAAGACTAGGAAATTTATCTATTGATAAGCCTCAATTTCCTCATCTATAATCATATATACCCTATCATGGGTTAAATAGGATCCCACCCCCACATTCATGTCTACCCAGAACCTCAGCTGTGACCTCATTTGGAAAGAGTCTTTGCAGATATAATTAATGTGAGGATTGAAATGAAATTGTGCTGCATCAGGGTGGGCCCTAAATCTGATAAGAGTTTCTCCTATGAGACAAAAAAACAAAAACAAAAAAAACAACAACCCACATAGAGACACAGAGGAGAAGAGAAGGTAAAGATGGAGGCAGAGATTGGAATGATGCACCTACAAGCCAAGGAATGGCAAGGATTACTGGATAACCACCAGAAGCAAAGAGAGAAGTGTGTGGAACTGCTTCTTCCTCAGAGAATCCAGAAGGAACCAAACATGTCCTTGATTTCCAATTCTGGCCTCTAGAACTGTGAGAGAATGCATTTCTGCTGTAAGCCACCAAGTTTGTGGTAATTTGTTATGGCAGCCCTAGGAAACTAATGCATACACCATTGAATTTATACGAGTATTATATAGTATATGACTAGCAGATAAGGTAGTTCCTGGCATGTCAAAATCCCCAATAAATTTTATTACTATTATTATAGTTAACATTTTATTGTGAACTTTAAAAACTCCTAATCCTCTTCATAACACTAGTAGGCATGGTATGGTGCCTGAAACAGATGTTTAATGCATATTTCTTAAATGACTTGGAAACATTTATTTCTGGAGTACAGCTGAAGGCTTCACAGGTTTCTGGAGTAGGAAGGCATGGTGGTCTTTTAAGAATGCCATGGTGCTATGGAACCTCTATCTAGAAGCAGTTCATTTGGTGCTGGGAGCCTCTCCCAGAAGTCCTGCCTGCTGAAGTGTGGGTATCTGGCTTTTCTACAGCTCCCCATCCCTGATCTTCACCAACGAAAGCCAGGGAGGAAGCAGCAAGAAAGAGAAATGGAGAAACATATATCAAGAACAACATCTGGGAAAGTTACCTTTCCAAATAGCTCATCACCCACTATGCTTTGGCTTTGAGAACACAGTTATTCAGGACTGAGTACATAGGTATTTCCAAGATGGATTGACTCCCTGTTTTCCCAGAAGCTCCCTGGTTTCTGTCTCTGAGCGTGTGCTGTCAAGAAATTCCACTAACAGCTTAGCTCAATGAACAGCTCAGGTAAATTACTGAAAATGCCGGCTAATGAGCCTGGTTCCCATAGGCAGTAAGAGTCAGAGTGTCTGAAGCAGGATTGTAGTTTTCTGCAGGATAGGGGCTGATGATTTCACTATTCAATCATGGTATGAATTTCTCTGTTGAATAGAGAAATGATTTTAGCTCAGAGAAATTCATAGGAATTATTTTAGCCACTGGTCAAAAGTACCAGATAATATACAGATAACGTATTAAAGGATGTTGTGTGTACATGTTATCTCATTTTTTCTTTCACATTGCAACCAATTGTGAGGTAGTACTTTGTGCCTGTCACCTCTTTCCTTTCTAAGCTATTATCAGCACAGTGAGAAAATGGAGAATATATTTGGATTAGCATTTATATAAGATTTTCTATTTACTAAGCACTTTAGTAAAGTTTATATTAGTTTTCTTTCCCTTAGCTCCACATTTTACATTGTATTACAGTATTTGTGTTTTGCAGCTAGGGGCACTAAAACACAGGGAAGTTAAATAAGCACCCTAAGGTCACATTGAAAGTTAATGGCAGAGCTGTGATTAACTCTAATTTTGTTTGAGGATTGGTTTACTGAGCACAGTATCTTCAAATCAACTAGACCAAGCCTGTCATCACTGAGAGGAAGGTGATCTTGTGAAATTCCTGGAAAATTCAGAAGCATGTTTTTAAAGAAGCAGACAGTGAACCTAAGATGAAAAAAAGCATAACCACATTTCAGAAACATCAGGTCAAGGACATCTAGGTGTGTATTTAAAGTGTTAGACCATTCCTCTGAGCTTCAGACTTGTATTCAACTGTCTACTAGATAATCACCAGTTGAGTATCTGATAGATTACCTGAAATGAACCTATCCAAAACTGTAACTTTCTCTTTAAACCTAACCATCTACATTGTCTAGAGAAATAAACTACTGAAATATCCCATCCTAAACTAGAAGCCTGGAGACATCCTCAGCCTTTTCTCTCAATCCTAAAATATGCTTGGTGATCAGTATCTGGCAATTCGACCTTATTAATGTCGAGTATCGATCCTTTTTAACTCTACTGGTACTGGCTTAGTTTTGGCTCTCTTTCTTTGTTTCTGGACCATTGAAATACTTTTAACTAGTCTCTCTGTCTTCAAGAATCCATCATATCCATTCTTCGCATTGCCACAGAATGATGAATGATCATCATTAGTTTATGACCAAACTAATGATGATCAAAATTAGTTTAAAACTCAAATCAAATTTGCTCCTTTGCTTAAAAAGCTTCAAAGACCACTCTAGAGAGGTCCAATTATTGAACATGGTATACACAACCTTTCATGACCTGATCCCTACTCACTTTAAAAACCAACCTACCACATATACAAAATCTACTAAACAATTATGATTCCTTAATGCACCATGATCTATAATTCTCTCATATCCTTGAACCTGCCATTGCTTTCATTTTATCTACCAACTCATATTTTTGAGACTCAACACTAACATCATTTCTTCTGAGGTCTGTTCTCACAATAAGAATTGATGTTTATCCTCTCTATAATTCTATCTTAGCAAGTAAACATTTTTACAGGCATGCATACCCACTCCTCTCTTTGTACTAGACTCTAAGCTCTGCAATGGCATCAACTATGCATTATTAATTTTTCTATTTTCAGAGCCCAGTACAGAAATTGGTTTCAGGTGTATTCAATAAATTACTATCTGAATAAATAAAGGAATAAACATCGAACCAAGGAAAATTCCACAAATCTATAGTGGAAATTCTTCCAGAAATTAATCTTAAAGTGAACCTAAAGATGAAACCAAGTCTATAAGTCAAACTATATATGGAACGTGGAAACTTCGTTCCACTGTGAACTTGCCAAATAAACCAAGACAAGTTACATAAACTTTGTGAGCTTTAGTTTACTCATGTATCAATTAAAAGTAATAATTATCTTGAAGGACTGTTGCAAGGTATGGTAGCGTTTTATGCATTTAATAATGCATATAAAATATTAGCACAAAAGAGGCATTCAGAAATTAACATGTTTTGGATCTTTTTTGGGGGAGGGAAGATAAAATTAAAAAATATATCAGCTCTTTTTGAAACCAACCAGTGTCAAATAGATCAGCGACACTTGTTATGGCTTTCACTGTTGTGATAAACACTATTACACTAGAATGTATAATTCTATAATAAGTAATGAAGACAAGGGCTTGGGTCCACTTTGTTTACTGTTGGACCTTCAGCAACCATCAACATAAAAAACATGGAGATATATAGATTTATCCCATATTCAGGAATTAAAGAGAACTCGTTCTGTTAAAGGTTTATTCAGACTATCTTACTAAATAGATCACATGTGGTTTGCAGTGTTAATTTATTTTGCAAATATTTATCATATGCACTAGGTAGTCCTCATCTAATGTTATCACAGATCTAAAGTTAGTGGACTCCCAATCAAACAACTTTGCCTTTTATTTAAAGAAAAATATTTTAAAAGATGATATTGTCTATAGAAATTCCTGGCCATGGTCACAAATCGATATTGGATATTAAACTCTAGAAACAAAACATGGAAACATTAAAAAATTAAATCTTAAGCCCTTAATAAAGGAAAAAATGTATTTAAGTATACCAAGTTATGACATTTTAACTGTTAGAACGCCTTAGGAATATTCTCACTATGATAAAAGAGAAGATTTTTATAATATCAAAATTATTGGCTTAATTTCTACTGTAAAAATAATATTGGAAATTCACTTTTAGTCTCATATTTGTGACTTGGCTTAAAAAAGTTATGTCAATTATACCTCAATTAAATAACAAAACAAAACAAGAAACCCATAAAAATTGTCAGTATAAAATGAATAGTCTAGTAGGCACAATTAGGGTTTCTGTTCTAGATCAAAGAAATAGCTAACCATGTTACTGATATTAACTTTTTTGTATAAATGATTATTGTAAAGGCATTTATACCACTGCAAGTTCTTCAGAAAAAAGGCCAAATTAGGAAGAAAATCCAAGCTATTAATTTTGTCATTCCCCACTAATTACTTTCTACTTATATTTCATACATCAAACATGCATTGCTCTACTTACTTAGCTTCTGTTATATCTTCACTTTGTATATATGTTAAGTAAAATGAATGATTGTGGTCATAAGAAGCCTAAGTTTCATAAGCTGGTATAACTTAGGCATAGATAGACATCATTAATAATATTAAATGCTGAGGAACCTAAATGAAAAGCCAACAACAAACAAATTTTAAAAGTGTGAAACTTTGGATATTTATCGTGAAATTGTGACACATGGTGTAAAATCATTTTATAATATTTAGCCTTTTTTGGCGTAGAAACTTTCATATTAAAAAATCTGTAGACAGAAAACTACATATTTGATTTTTGACATATTTTGGGGAACACAGAATGTACTGTGTGAGGTACACCCTTTTATTTACATAAGATATTTTATAGTTATGAATTCTTGCTACTGAATTTGGGGGATTTTCTTATGTTACATAAATTGATATAAGTATACATGAAATACAGAATATTGAATATTTACATAAACAGTGCATACTATTTCTGTTATATGCAAGTTAAAAAGTGTCTAAGACTGCCTTGAAGTTAATTTTTGGGGAGTCCTATGCTATGTTCTCCAAGATATATGAGTAAATACAATCCCTTATTCTACATTGAAGATGTTCCATAAAGGGGACAGAATTTCAGAAGACAAACAAAAGAAATAAAATACTGCTAAACTAAGTCGAGAAAAGAGGAGGGGTTCTTGGCATGTTAGCCTGAAAAGGCAGTATTTATTGGTCCATTCACTGGACACATATTTATTGAACATCTGTGTTAGGAATCCTTTAAGGTACTGAAGATAAAGCAGTAAACAAGAACAGATCAGAGAGATAATAATAATAATAGTAAATTAAGCAATAAGGGGGTCACTGGTGAATCAATGTTAAATATTTATCATAGGATTATTAAACATACAAATAATATTTAAACATGTACATATTTAAGACTGCAGAACTCAGAAAAATATCTTAATAATTTTTACAGATTATATTATACCACTCATACTGTCTTCAAACAAACAATATTTTTTTAATGTAAGTAAAATCTTAGAAATTATCTGGATTTATGGTCAGTTTGAGATGGTACAAAGACAGTCCTGGCATTGATTCTTGTGGGGAAAATATTTCTTCCATAAAAGCTCTTGTGGGTTAGCTCTACTGAATTTTGCTTATATGAGGAGGGCTGCTTAAAACCCAGCACCATGTTTGCTACCGGGAGATTCTGTCGTTTTGTTTATGGTAGACATCCTATATCTGGACATTTTTTCTGATATTCTTATACTTTGACCATGACCCGTGACTTGTAAATAACAAGTTTTAGAAGCTGGAATCTTTGCTTTCCAAAAACTATTAAAGTCCCATTTTCTCCCTCCTTTTTGTAAAATTTTATTTAACTCTTATGATGTGCCAGGAATTTATGATAGATGTTTTCACAAACATTTCATTTAACCTTCATAGTAACATTATGAACTAAGTGCCATTATATTTAATTTATAAATGAAAAGAGTGAGTTTTTAAGTAATTTGTACAAGTTCATGAAGATAACAAAAGTAGAATTCATAATTTACTTGGAGTCCCAGACTCTAACGGCTGTGGCTGTTCCTGGATACATTAGTACCACATTCTCTAACATTAATTAACAGTTTTATTATCAACTCCAATAGTGTTCAAATGAATAATTTATATCACATAAAATTCACTTTACTTTTTGTGTATTTTTTTGTAAACTCACTCATTCTAGCCCTAGAGATTATACTCCAAAAATATATATTTACTGGGAGATTATTGTTCTTTCTCTATGAACTAGATATATAAAAACTTTGTGTATATACTTAGAGGTCAGAATTCAATTACTTTGCTACATGTTTGTAAATATACATTATATTTTCCTGAAGTTCTGCCAGAATCTCTGGATTTCATTTCACTACTCTGAGCAAGTCTAATGAACAAAAGGAGAACAAAATTATTTGGATTCAATCGGCAACCTTGGTGTTATTAGCACCATGCTTTACCCAACTGAACTAACCGGCCACCCCAAAAGTATTGCTTGATAAGAAAGAAATCAGCTTAATAAATAAAATAACTTTTGTTGAATAAATCAAATTTCTGTTTTTCAGGTGGATTAGGGAAAAAAGTCTGGGATAGATAATATGTGTAAAATTTATATTTCTGCCTTCTCTTAAGATCAGGTCTTGCTATATTTGGCATGAATTTCTTCAAGGTAACAGTTGACTTCAAGTGAGAATAAGATAATCCCTTAAGACAGGACCTGTGCTCTACGTTTTGACACATCCTTTTCAGTCATCTTCCTGACTCTGAGTTGGGGTAGAAATTACAAGCATAAATGCTCAATTCTTTTATGGAATAATTTTTTTTTTTTTTTTTTTTTGGTAACAGAGTAAATGTTTCTTGTGCAGGAGTGAAATTTTCCTCAGATTTACATCTCTATCAAAGTTAGGGGAATAAACTAAGAAGGCAGTGTGTTCCAAGAAAAATGAGAAAAAAAGTCTGTTTCCCTACCCATTCCTCAATTTGATTATTGTTTACCACACCACTGTTAGCTTTTGGTCAGCCAGGCTTGATCCTGAAGTTTCCTTTCTTCTTGTTTAATGCCCAAGACCAATTAATTTCCGTGTTCTGCCAGTACTTTTTGCATATTATTTGCATTTGTCTCTTTTTTCCTAATCTCAGCCTCACCACTCTTTTTATTATTACCTAAATGGGTTGAGTAGTCTCTCTGCCTTTGATCTTTTCTCACATAATTCATCCTATGTAGTTTAGTCAGATTAACCTTAAAAATTGCCACTTTAATCAATAACTCCCAGGTATTATATTTGAAATCCTTCACTTGTTGGCTTTACTATGCCTTTCTAGCCTGATCACACAGATCACCACTACTCTCACTGCCCTGCATATACCTATCACCTTATTTGAAGCTTCCTTCCTCTCTGTTCCTACCCGGTTGTGAACTATTCTGATAGATTCAAGTAAAATATGACTTCTGTAAAACTATCCTTAAGTAGTCCGGTTATTAATGCTCTTTCCACTTTAATGTCTTAAGTTAACTTTTCTCTAAAAGTTATTTGCTGTGGGTCATTTAATTCATGGTATTGTTGGTTAACTTCTCTAAGTCCTATCTTCACAAAAGATACCATAAACATATTCAAGCCAGAAATTATATCTTACAGTTCATATTTTCCTCAGTGCTACCATAAGTGAATTAAAGATATTGATGACCGGTAGGTGTTTATTACTTGTGTGAGATAATTGACTGAAATATAGGTAGTATGGTAAAAATTTAGAACATCTTCTCATGGGAGTTTAAACCTCCTATAGTTTTTCAATGTAACAGTTTTTATTTTTAAAGAAAGTGAGAACATTAATAATTGTATGATCAATTGTTAAGATAGTCAGAAGTTACTCTGCCCCTTGTATGATATTGTATGATAGCTGCCTGTTCGTACTGAGGGAGCATTAATTACATATGCAAATCCCATGCTCTTTTATGGGGATCCTGCTGAGTTTTGGAATGTATCCCTCATCTGTTATGGGAGCCATCTGTACTTTTAAGATCTATCAGAATTTACTGGGGTGAGGACCTAATTAAGCTCTAAGATCTAGGGTGATTATATAAGTTATTGTCTAAACTGGAACCCTTTTAGTATGAAAGGTGGTACTAATTAGCTGGAAATACTGGAATAGCCTGTGTAAACCGGACTTTCTCTGGATAAACATAGATACATGGCCACCATAGATAAAGCTTGACAGAATAAAAAGGATTTCATATTTAGCTATAAGCCCACCACTGTGCGTGCCCCAGGAAAAATGAAGAAAGTCAAAGGACTGCCTTCTTCCTCTATACCACTGTAGTTGGCTGCTTCTGAGATGACTTTCAGTGGTTTCTGCCTCCTTGTATTCATAACCTTGTGCACAATGCTTCCTTGAGTGTAAGGACTGGACCTAGGGACTTGCTTCTAAGAAATGGAGTATGGATGCCATCTCCAAGACTAGGTTATGAAAGACTTTGGCACTATTTAAAAAATGATGCTGGGTATTGTTTTTAAAGAGTTTTTTCTCATGTTAATGAAGTTTCTTTCCAGATTTATCAAGGGAGTTTCAAAACCAAAGACTAAATGTTGGTTTTCATCTGAAAAAAGAAAGGAAAAGGAAGGAAGGAAGGAAGGAAGGAAGGAAGGAAGGAAGGAAGAAAGAAAGGAAGGTGTGAGTTTGTCTTGTCTTTGCTTGTACCCCCTTCTCTGGCTCTCTTGTGTCATCATTCTGATGAAGTCCATGTAGCAAGGAACCAAGAGGGGACCTCTAGGCAACAGTCTGCCGGCACCTGAGTTTTGAATCTATGACCTTGATGAAATCTCTCATGAGTTTTAATAATTTTCTGTAAGTTCCCGTAAGTATTCTATCTAGACTTAAAATTATTAATCATAACTATAAAATATATATTTTTTTCTTAATTCCTAGATGGAGTCTATTAGAGTATCACATGAAAAAGAGGTAGAGGCAAAAATAAGGGCGTCATTAACTGTCCCCACCAATGCACAGTGATATTTGTCAGCCTGGCCATCTCCCACATGCAGATATGCACACACACTGGGTCACACTCCTCCTGCCCAAGGCCACAGTTGATTGGATTAGGGTAGGAAATTGACCCAAGTTGGGCCAGGGTCCCTCCTCTGGGAATTTAGAATTGAGGGAGCCCAAGAGTGAGAGAGACAGAGACATGCTTTGAGGCTAGATCAGCCCTTGGGAGTTTCAGTGGTCTCTGGTTCTGCTCTCCTTGTAGACAGAGGAGCAGGGAAATCCAGACTGTCAAGAAAAAGGAATAAAGAACAAACAACAGAGAGAAACAAAGACCAAGAGATGGGTAGAACATTCCCTGGGTTTTGGCTGAATTGCCGGTTGTTGTAAAGATTGTTTCTGAATCCCAGTCCCATCCTTACCCTTAAGTTCTATGAAGCATACCTACCTGTTGTTGAAAGAGAAACTGAGGCATATTACAAATTTCCAGAGTGTATTTGGGCAAAAATCTATTCAAATCAGGTAGTGCCAAACCAGAAGTGGTTAGGTACACTGCATCCACAGAGCTGGGAAGAGTATTTTATAGAGAGAAGGTGGGAGCAAAGCAAGAAATTATTGATGGGCTAGAGCTTAAAGGCCAGTTGGCTGTTTGTGATTGGCTTGCCTTAGGTTTCAGTTTTGTAATCTTGAGCCATTTCAAGCTGAGATTTTTTTTTTTTTTTTAAATAGCTACTAAGACACTAGAGAGCCACCTCAGTCTAATGGCCTCCTTGTGTAATTAAACTGTGTTCTTAAAAGAAATCTCCCCCCCCTCCGCCTTTTTTCCTTTGTTTTAAATTTAATGGGTCATTCATAATGTTGAAAGAGACAATAATGCTTAATATTTGTCTCATCCACGACTTAAAAGAAAATGTTATATTTCATATTTAAGGATGGATTCCTGCAAATTATTTTGTACGTAAAGTTTTACTATGTTAAGGAAATAGATTTTAGTTTCTTGTGTTCTGTGAATAATGTTTATCATACTGAAGTTGATAGGATACCTCTCCTAAACCTAAGATGACTTTTTTTTAACAATGGATTTTTTTTTTAATCTATTAAGTTTTAAAATGTAAAGTACTTGTTAATTTTCCTCCTTTAAAATCATACTATGACAATTCAGAGGCTATATTATATCATATGCACAGATTTATCAATGGTTATCCTCAGAGAGAACTATATATCTTGTTTGTTTTTCCTGCAAATCAGTGGATTGTGGAAACTCACCCTTCAGATTGATGCTTGCGTCATCAGCAGTTTCCTTCCCTGCCAATATATTAGGCTCTTAAAAAAAAAATAAAAAAAATCTCAAACCAAGATAATCAGTATTCTACTCACTAGGGATTTTGTAGAAAAGCATTTGCTTCCTAGCTCTGCAATGTGAGATGAATAAATGTTTTTCTTTTTAAATATATTTTAAAACTTACTGCTATGGCAGATGAAAGTTGACCTGGACGGAGTCATGTTTTCATTTGTTAAAACTGGCTTGGTTTCAATATGGGAGATTAAAGCAGCTAAAAGCATTAATGTAGTTAATCCACTTATTAAAAGACAGTTCTCCTAGTTTATAAAGTAGCTTAGTTTCACCTTCTTAATTTCATTAGCAGAAAACAAGGCCATTTTCTCCTCCCTTTAGCATTTATTATTTATTCACCCATCATTGCTCTAAGTAGATGGCTTAAGATCTTCCTGGGAGATGGCACTGTTGTCACTTAGTATCATGCTGGGCCACACTCTTTCCAGTTGCTCCTTAGACTTGGTGTTTGCCTAAATATTTTGCATAATCTTGATTTTTCTCCTCATAAGAGAGTGGTTATATCTAGGTGGGTATGGCAATAACTATAAAGATTCCTACTCTCTGCTCATTATATAACCTGAAAAATTACCCGGAGAACTTTTAGCAAAGAAATCTAATAACAGATAGAAAAGCAATTACAGAGTAAAACCATTTGTTAACTTTCTTAGTTTTATAAACTCTTTGCAGTGCTTAGAAGGTTATGGATAATTGACAACTGATTTTAATTCTAGCATTAAGAAAGAAGTGAGTTGCCCTTCTTTTGAGAATATAGTTAACTATAAATTATCCTTTAAAAAATGGATTCATAGAGATACTAAAATGCATGCACATATATTGTATCAGTTTGTTTATTTTGTGTACAGTCATGCGCTAATAATTCTGATACCATACAGGAAATCACCTGGAAATTTAAGTGATAAATTCTCAGATAAGACATCTGATGGATAACTAATTTGTAGAGAAAAAAAGACACAAAATCTAGTGTCTATGTTCGAGTCTTTTTCTTTGTGAAGTTTTGTAAGAAAAATGAGGATGATAATATAAGGTCCTCTAACATCTTGCTGTTAAATTTAACAAATAAGTAAGTACCTACTAAGTGCTAAGCACCTCACTCTCTTTTCTTCCTATGTCATGCTTAAAAATATTTTCTGTACAATTCTTTGTCAGAATTCATCAGGATGCTATGAACATGAAATTTTGGAAGAAAGTGTGCTACAAAGATTATACAATACATTCAGAAGAACAATACATTCTTTTCCTCCCCCAGCATTATTGAAGTATGATTAACAAAACTTTTATATGTTGAGATTGTATAATGTGATTTTTCTTTTTTAAAGTATACAATATGATGATTTAAAATATGTATACATTTCTGGGAATCTAACACATGGCATGGTGATTATAGTTGATAACACTGTATTACATACTTGAAGTTTGCTAAGAGTATATCTTAAGTGTTGTCATCACACACACAAAGGAACAATACATTACTTATATAGGGGTATATAAAGCCATGCTGTTTCAAATATTGTAACTACTGCATTTTGTCTTGTATGAGTTCTCGTATAATGTGCACCCGCGTTTTTGGCGCAAACTTTCAGGGAAAAAAAATCTTTCATTTTAATTTTTTAATTTAAATTTTTATTTGTCCACATGTATGTACTTGTTTTTAGTATTATAAAGGAATTTTAGCATTTATTTTTAACATATTATGGCGCAATAAATTTCATGTAATAAATAATTACAAAACACAAGAACAGATACGAAGTACAAGAAATTTTATGTACTGGTAACACATTTATGATATTTACGTTTCATAGAAGGCCAAGAACTCCTCGTCGTTGCATGTTTGTCACAAGTTAAACAAAACCGATTATCGTATTCCAGGGCATTATTTTGCATATGGACATCATTATTGATTTCTGGAGTTACACTTTTAACCCATAAGCATAAATAAAACCATTGAAAACATTTATATAGATACGGAATTAGTATTACCCATGTATAATGCACATCCTTATTTTTCCCTCACAAATTTGGGCCCAAAAGTGCTCATTATACATGACAAATTACAGTATATTTTTCTATCTCAGCCTAATCTTTATTTCAAGTCCTCATGCTGCCTTATTGCAAAAATGTAATGTCACCCAATTCTGGGTTCTCTAACTTAGATCCATTTTAAATTTAGTAAACAGAGTTTTTCCTTCTCCCATGGACCAGCCTAAAAACCCCAGGGGCCAGGGGACAATTATAGCATTGGCTTTAGGGAGACAGCTCGTCCCTGGCTGAGGCCTCTCTGGTTGCTTTTGCCCAAGTTTCTGGATTCTTCCCTGGGGGCCACAGTTTATGTCATGTTGTAGTGTGGAGTCTTCTCGTGATTTTGATACTCTTCCAAGTCCTCTGCTTCTCAACATTATGCATGATTCTTGGCAATACGAGTGTGTGCCTGCTTCTCAACCTGAGGGTGGACCTCTGTGGGCTGGCTGAGTCTCAGGTAGTCCCACCTGCTTCTGCACTTGTCCAACCTCGGCTCGATTGCTTGTCCTGCCATAGGAGGCAGGGTATTTTCTGCAAGGCAACTAAGAGGCGCACAGGCAAGCATTCTATATAGTTTTGGATCTTCCTATTTATCTGGGTTTAATGAATTGTTTTGTTCTCTTTTGACATCCAGAATTTAACACTTTTGTTCTCTGGTAGCAGTTGTCACAATGGTGATGTTATATCAAGTGGCCAGAATAGGGTAGAATTACAGGATGGAAAACAGTATGATAGAAACAAACAAAAGAACAGATGGACTAATAGTTTGCAGTATTATCTGGCAGCACTGAGGACACTGAGTGTAATGGCTAAGCATATGGGCTTAGAGACACAGTGTTGGGTTGAGGTTTTACAGCTTTATGTGATTTTGAGAAAGTAGCTTAGCCTCACTAAACCTTTATCTGCAAGATGTAAATAATGACAATAGTGTCTGTGTCATAGAATGGTAAACAAGAGATACATTTCATTAAAGCACTCAGTACACAAAGGGGTTGTTCATGACGTGGCATAGCAGAGGGTTCACCAAATTAACACATTATAAGTCAATGGGATCCTCACGATGTCATATTTTTTTCCATTACAATTCATTTTTCATTTTTATGTTTTCTATTTCTCACACCACTGAGATTAGTATTATTTTAGCAAATTTCTTTATCGTCTTCATTGTTAATACATTATAGAAATCCACTTGATGATATTGTGTATTTAAACAGTGGGACAGCTATAGAGGTGGCAACATAGTTGCCCACTGAGACCCTTGTGCCTGATAATAGTATAGTCTGATAGGCCAAGAATTGGGTGCCACAATTCAGCCTGGACTATAACTACATGATATTTTTGCATTAATAGAATTTTGACATGCCAGGGTGAGATAAATGTCACATCTTTGAAATCCTTGAAAGAGATAAACTAGTACATCAAAAATAGCCACACACCCCGCACCCACCCCTGACTTTTTAAAGTGCTTCATCAGAAGCATATGGCTAGAAAATCAAAAGCAACTTATAGGTGTGAACAATGAAAAACTTTACAAACGTCTACAGTCACATGAAAGTTCAAATTTTTTCAAACTTGAAATTTAAAGTAATGAATGTTTCTGTCAGGCCCAGAGTTGAGGAAGATAGCCTTTTCTGTCGCAGAATGGATTAAGGTCACACTCACTGCTATAGCAAACAAATTCAAAATGCGTAACAGGTCAAATGTGCTTATTTTTCATGCAGGTAACGTACAAAAAAGATGTTACTGAGGGTGGCTGTATTCAAAACAGAGATTTAGTCCCTGAGACTCTTCCATTTCACAGTGCCACATCTTCAGAGTGTGGTTTCCAGGATTGGTGACGCATCTTGCAGAGTATGGCATTGTCAATACAACTGTTTGTGTACTTGAAGGAAAAGACTGATGGCTACAAATTCAAGAAGGGTTTTTACAAACTTTCATATAATGATAAAATGTACTTTGGCATTATGTGTCTGTGTTTCGTATTTATCTGGAGGACTGTCACTAATTCTTCTGTCCTTTGTCCTTAGCAAGGTAATGGTGTATTTTGTGCCTCCAAAAATTTTTAGTAAAGTCTGCAAACATAGGGTTATATAATTCCTCAACTCATGATGACATCCAGTTTCAGGCTATGTTCTTATCACATGACCTAGTGAAATAATGCATCTCTGAATTGCTCATTTGACGAAAATTATTTGCTAGGAGTGTCCAACGTGACTAGCTGGTTGAAAGGGTTTGTGCTATTCTTTAGATTATCTACAGATTCTATCTAGAAAACTATTTTCTCATCTATTGCTACTAGATCTTGAAGAAATGGTAAGATTACATTGAAAATTTATTAGGCTTAGACATCTTTAACTGGAAGGGAAACAGACCAGAGGCTGAGAAGCATTCTCTGTCACAAAATGAAACAGAGATTTGCTTAGAATGCTGTGGCTAAATAATTTGTCTTTGTCATGAATGTGATTCAAGTAAATCTTAGCAATAAGATAACATGTTGAGAGTAATGGAGGAGTCCCTGAGAAATATGGATGAAATAAGGGTGTAGAAATAATTTTAAGGCACAGAGCAGAAACTTTATGCACTCTGTTAGGTGAGCAGTGAGATAGATTTAAATTAAAATGCTAACTATGTAATATAATCATGTTACATATTTATCAGAAATAAATTTCTAATAAAAGCTAATCTTATGTTTACATATTGCATTACCTTGGGGCCATAGCAATATATACAAATAAATTTTACTTGCTTTGTCTTAGTTGTATTGGTAGAAAGGTTGTTATTCCTTTCTTCTTGGTTTTTATTTTTATCTTTGTCTTAAAAATGAGAGTTGATGTATAAATTGATATTTTTATCTATATCCCTAGAAGAAAATGTTTACTATGATAGAAGTTGACTTACAGAAATTTGATTACTCTTGGGATATTCAGTTTGCATTCTGACAAATTAGGTAAGACGTAGTCTCATGAATAGCCATCGAATACCTGAAAGACATCTGATATGAGAAAAAATGAACTCTAGTATATGCATTAGGGAACTGCTCCTATCACCTTTAAATAAGACACTCATCCAGTGCTATACCTAATTCCACAGTTTTATTTTTTGATTGTAATTGTTTTCACAAAATTTCCAATTTTTGATGTATAGCAAGATAAGAAACTTTATTGCTACCATGTGATATCTCAAAAATTCTGCCTTTTTTTTCTGAGATGAGTATAGATTATGATGAACATCTGGTGTTATAGCATTTCCCAAGCTGTTAGATAAACAAGAATCACCAACTCAGTTAACAGTTATTTCCCAAATACTTTTCTAGGTGCTGGGGATACACATAGCAATGAAAAAAACTTCTTGGAGATAAGGCAGCGAGAGCCTAAACACCAGGGAAGAAATTCACTTTATATATGGTGAATCCAATGAGGCTAGACTTCTAATTGCAAATCTTAAACCTCCAAATGACTTACTTTGTATTGTTCCAAATATAGCCCTTATAATTCTTCAAGTTTGCCCACATCCAAGATTCATTATTATCCTTCACCACTTTCTCTTAATTATAATAGCATCAACATATTCTCAAACAGCAATTGTCATATAAAGCTGACTTAATTGAATTCTGGGCCTAAAAATCTATGCTTTACAAAATTATTTTCTGTAATAATAGTTTTGGACTTCTTGGATATCAGATTCTATCTCTGTGATTTTGTTTTGGAGAAAAATTCTTCCTAAAGTGAAATGGTACATTGAAAAATGTCAAGGAATAAAAATTTTGTTTCCTAGTATAAAAAAAGAAAAACTCTTTGAGGTATAGGGAAATTCTGACAAAATGTTGTAGTTGGGAAACATTTATGTTGTCAGCCAAAATAATGTTTCTATGTCTTATGAACAGGCATTCGTTTCTTAGCCTGGTTGGGGAGGTCCAGAGGTCAGTGTCATTATGACTAGTTTTAGAAAAGGAGAAACAGGCACAAAATCTAAATAATATGCTCTAAAACTGTAGGTATGCCACTGGGTCACAGTAGCCATAAGTAATAATTTCTTAAGCTATCCTTTGAGTGTTTCTCTTTTAGCAAGACACAGAGGGAAAATTGAATAGGAAGCAATTAAGGAAATCAAGGGAGTGGCATTAGATGTATTAAGACAGAATTGAGGATTTAAGAGTAAGAGATGAGAGAGAAATGAGAAATGATTAGCAACAGAATATTTATGGATCTGAAAGTGAGGGTAAGAAACTTAAAGCATGAAAACCTTACTGATGGATACCATATTGTGCTTTCATTTAAATACAGTACTGGAAAATGGGTGATCGTATTTATATGCAGCTACATATAGGGCTGAACTCTGTTGTCAGCATTTTGTCTTCTGCTTTGAATGGATTTACTTTGACTTTTCTCTTCAGTTAAGAATTCGTATGTATCAATTCAGGTAGATAATTTTTTTTTGGCTTTTTTTTTAATATCCATGTTCCCACAGAGAAGAAAACATAAACAAGTAAAAATTTCGGTAAAACAAAGGAAGCACTTCTTGAGGGACGTGGTGATTAAACATTGAAACTGTCAGTCACCTAAGAAAGGTTGTGAAATCACTGAGTCTTTGGTAGCTTTTAAAATCAGGCCAGATTATCACTTATTGTAGGTCCAGGTGGGAAGTTGATTCAGGTGTCCTTTCAAATTCCCTCCAGGATATGTGATTAGTCATAAATACTTTATTGAATGTACTGCAGCAGGAGGAATTTTATAAATTTTTGTTATAGCTTATGAATTGCACTGATATTTTTGAGGGCACAGATACTTCTTTTTTAATTTGACTTTTTTCAGATTAGCAATTTTCCAAAATCATATGTATAATATACACTTCAGCAAATTCTAAATGCAAGTTAATATAACATGTACTAGTATATCTAAGACACTGGCCTCTTTTTAGATACAACTTAAACAACAGGGCTACACACTCAATATTTTCAATAGAAAATAACATTTCAAGAAATCAGGGTAAGCAGCACATATACATTTATAATTATACATTATTTTTTTTGTTATCGGTTCCATGTTATTTTATACTCTTGCATATTATATGTCCATAGTTATACAGTTGATGATTACTATTAAAATAAAAAAACGTAATTGAAACTGCAGTTTTTGAAAAGTAAATAAAATAGGTGGGTTTATTAATTTTGTGTTGAATATCTTTTCATATTGGCATGTACATATGTATATCTTCCTTTTTACTAGTGGCATAGTAGATATAGCGTAATTTAGTTAAAAAAATGTTTTCGTTAGTGGATATATTGTTTCCAGTTTTTTCCTGTAACAGAAATGATTCTCAATGATCATCATTTCACATATATCCCAGAAATCTTCCTGCAGTATAGCCATAAAATATACTCAATGAGGTTGTGGTTTAAAATATGTGTATAAAGACAGAGTATAGATAAGGCCTTATTACATATGGAACTTGAGCTTATGATAAATACTGAATGAGAAATCAGTACAAAAAAAAAGAGCAATTATTGAGTTATTGCTTGGAAGTTATAATAATTGGTGGGAAAAATGTCAAACTGTATATTTTAGTTTTCACTAGATTTCACCAAATGTTCTTCCTACAAAGACCATGCCAATTTACCCTTCCACAGGTAGTTGCTTGAGAGTACATTTTTGTCCATATGAGGATCAATACTGGTTATCACCAGTTTTACTTATCTAAGAATTAAAACATTTTTGACCATATTTTCATGTTTTAAGCCATTAGTATGTCCTTCTAAACCTTTGGTGATTTAGAAGAAAAAAGGCTCAATTTTATAGTTCATACTCTCATAATTTGTCTAGAAATGGTCATTTAATCAATATATCAAATCTCTAAGCCAGACAATATTTAGAAAACTAAGAACATTTAGAGAATGATTATGTTTCAGACTTTCCTGGTTTTATTTTTAGGAAAACAAAAGGAATAACTATTGGTTAAGTAAATAAATGTGCAAATGAAAAGCCTTGCATTAGCACACAGTTTAGGGATAGATAATGTCCATTTCACACATTTAGAGTGGCAATTAGACATGGTATGTGCAAGCATGATGGTGGGGCCTGGGCAGTTGCTTTTCTATATATGTCAGGGTTTCTTAATAGCAGTTGAGATGTTTCAAACCACACAGAAAAGAGAAAATCTGTTGAGATGAAGAAAGATGGATTTGGACAATTTGGATTTGAGTTACAGAACAAAAAGTGTATCTTTCTTATGACCTTATTTTGATCAGCCATATTGTAATTCTAAAGATCCATGTGTAACAATTAAGATAGATTCCTTTCTGTGCTAGCAATCTGCAGAAGTTTCAGTTAATTGAAACGTGCTTCCCTTACCACTCCAGTGTTTAGAGTACTAATTAGTTATTTGTGTTCTCTTCAGAGCCTCAATGTCCTGGAGTTTCCTGAAAGACTTGAGGTGTTGCTTAAACTTTGTTATGTAGTATCAGAAATTAACACGACACCAGGCAAAACAAGGGCTGAAAATGAATTCAGGTCCAACAGATACGTTTTCTTTGACTCTCAACTAAGATGTTATGATGTTATTTTTGAGATTTGTCCTTATCTAATTTTCAAAAATGTAATTATTTGATTAAATAGATAATGTGAGATTATGTATCAACTGTTTTGCTTGTTATCTTATTTACCTTAACAACAGTCCTGTAAAGTAGGTAGATGATCATCCTCATTTCACAGATGACAAAACTGAGTCTCAGAAGATTAATTTGCCTAAGGATTCCTGCTAAGTAAACATTAGAACTGTAATTGAATCAAAGGTCTCCTTACACTGAAGTGTATGATCTTAACCACTATAATTTTTGGTCTCCTCATTATTCTACTTCATATGCAGAAGTCAATTTTCTACAAAAAGCAGTTAATTATTCATAAGCATACTTTTTTTCTCTTTTGGTTAATGGAGCATTTGTGCTGTTAAAGGTAAATTGTAGATCACAACAGGAGTCTCAGCTGATCCGTAATTGTTCCTAAAGATGGAGAGGTGGGAGCTGTTACAGTTTACAGTGCAAAAGAACCAGTCAGCTTTTTCCTGGGATCCTGAGTGTAGCATGGTCACATTTGGAGGAGCTGGGAGAAAGGGACTCAACAGATAAGTCTTTCAATCTCTGTCTGTCCTCACCACCTCTCTTCCTTTGCAAGGCTGATCCTTAGCTTCAGTTTTTAAGTGTATTTTAGTTTTATCAGAACAGTAATGCTAATTATACATGTTTTATTTGTGGAATATTTTGACAAATTTTAATCGCAAAATATTGGTCAGGGAGGGAAAGCTATAATATAGGGAGAAGAAAATTCATCCCAAAATTAGGTTATTAAATTGAGGAAAAACTTTGCAGGTCAACAAAACTCTGCAGGTCAGCCAGGATGTGAGGAGAGACCTTATGGAGAGAAAGATGGAGTTTTTTTTTTTTTTTTTTTTAAGGCAAGAGGTGCAGAAAGAATTAAAGAATTAAGGCAAGAGAAATCAGGGAAAAGAGGAGGACTTTTTTTTTTTTTTTTTTTTTTTTTTTTTTGAGCAAAGATTGAAGGCAATGGGGAAACCAGACCCAACATAATAAACTCAGTTTTTGTTTAAAGCTGGGATCCCCATGGTTTACTGGTTAACTGTATGGTTATAAAGGAAACCTACTTTATAGCAATGGTATTATAATTAATAAAACCATCTGCAAATGAAGGAAAATGAAGTAAAAGGAAGGCCGTCAATCATCTCATTAATTCTACTTTTGTGAAGGGGTGGGGAGATCTCAGATGAAATTTGAGAAATTTGGTGTCACAGAAAAGAATACATCAGAGGGGAGGCATGTGAATAAAAGGGGGAAACTTAAATTCGCACACTTGCAAGTTTACTTCGCCACTTGTTTCTTCCGCTGACTTTCAGTCCAGCCAATGTCATTGACATGGTTGTATTTAGTAAATATGTATGTGAAATAAGGTATATAATTGCCTTTCCATTGTCTTATTGGGCCTTTTGCTCACCATCACTGCTTAGAAAGAAACTCAGAATTCCCTGCACTGGAAAAGGCTCATCTTCCTCATATCTGGATAGACGTTGCAAATAATGTAAGCAGGCTGCTGTTCACTGACCATGGGAGGTTGGCCTATTGTTAGACATCTATCTTTTGTGATTTCTGCCTTTCTGCCAAACACAGAGCACACCCTTTGTATTCTTTTAGTAGTCTAATTTATATTGTGGAAAAGATAAAGTTGGATATTCTTTAAGGGGAATAAGACTGTGACCACATATGTGATAAAATTAGAAAGTAAATTAAATCCTCATTCAGAGACTTAAACTGTAAATGTATGCAGTCCTACGCAGGGACCCTGCACAGTTTGTCACCACTAAATGAGCTTTTCTCGACATGCTCGTCTTTAACTCTTTCTCCTTCCCTGCACTGGCAGGGGATGCATGTTAGTTTCCAAGTCATGATTGTGGGTGCTGGCTGCCTCCCTGTTCTTACACGGTTAACAATGCACACCAGTTCTCAGGGCACATTAATTCTCTCCCTCATTATGGAACAGCACTGTCTAAAAGCAAGGTTATTTTATTTATAAAATAAATTGCAATATTTGTTGAGGCTTGGGAATGAAACGCAACCCCTGGCAAGATTAATACTGTGGCTGATTAGAGTTTGTGAGCACTTGACCTCAGTACTCTTGGAGAAACCCATATATCCACCAAAACCTGAACAAATAAATGTGCTTAATTTGATTTCTTCTCTAAGTAAAGAAATTGTGGTGCTTGTTGAGAGGAAGTTGGTCTTCTGTTGCTCTTTTAACTGGTAGAAAAAAATATAAGGCTCCTCACTCATCTCTATTTCTGCAACAGTTTTGTCTCCTCTGCTACTATCAGCAGGATGATTTTTAGGTATGTAAGTGCTGTGGATCAAAGTGAAACAATTCTATTGGTAACAGAGGAGAGGAGAGAGAGAAGGAGGAGGAAAGAGAGAAGGAGGAGGAGGAGAGAGAGACTGAAACAGACTGAGAGAAAATGTCAGCCAAGTGAACAAGAAATACCTAGTTGGGCATAAAGTTGACATAGAAGTAAATAAATATAGGGGAAACAACAGAAACACTACTATTTCTACTAGTAATTATGCTAGTCCACAGCTTCCAGAGAAGTTTAGGTTCTTTGGATTGAGGATGAAGAACAGCCTTGGGGGAGTACACAAAGGTCTTCAAAGGCTGTTCTGTTCTGGATACCAAGCAGGCATACAGGACAGATTCTCCTTAGAAGTGCTCAGAAAAGGTGATGTCAGCAGCTTCCAACATCCGTCTGGGAAGACAGCACTTACTAATGAGTGATTCATCTCAACTAATGCCGCCCATGATATTTTTCTTCCTTGAGTTGGGGTTGAGAAAGGTGAAGATAGTCAAATTTCAAATACATTTCAAAAATTTAATTTTTGCCTTGCGTTCATGCAGGCCTGTGTTCGGAACCAAGGCCTGTTCGTTAACCCTTCCTGACCTGTACTTGGGGATTGCTACCTTCTGCATTTTACAATGCCTCCCTAACGTCAAAGAGTTTTGTTATCGCCATATATGGATTGAATTCTCTAGGGCATAAACTGCTTTAAATGAAGTCATTTGGGGTTCAAAAATAAACTACTTATTATTAGGACTCCTTTTCCCTGATTTTATTTTCTAAGATGGTCTCATTTTACTTAATACTTACGTAATATTTCACTTGTAGCAATTATACAGTGTGTGTGTGCCTATTGTCTGAGGATACACTAATTTCCCATTTAAATACATCTCTGTCAATTAACGTTATTTTCAATCCATAAGCCACAGAAGACACAGCCCAGATATTTAATTTGTTTAAGGGATTCATGGGAAATGATGACAATGAAGTTTATACTATTCTCTGCTTCTTCACTCATTACAGTTAGTACTTTGGTTATTTGAAATACTAAGCAGTAGCACTTGCCATCACTTGAGTGATACTACAGAAATGGCTAATGCTTTTTGGTGCTTTTGTGTTTGTTTTGTAAGTTTAAAATAAGTTCTGAAAGTAAAAATTAATTAGATGAGAAGGCATTGTATCCTTATTTCTTAGTAAATGGTGAAGCATTAAGGCTGTGGTTTAAGGCTAGAAATAAATAAATCTTTGTAGGTAGGTGCCAGGTCACTGGGGGGGGGGGGGGGGTATAGATAAATGTCGTCAGTTGCTGAGGAACCAGATTCTCTTTTCCTTGAATGTGCATTAATTTGGTGGGACCTCACAGGTACTTAAATCTGGAAAATGGATGGAGAGTCTGATTATACAGTCATAATACTGGTTTATAAAAAGTGAACATGCTAGTATTTACATACTTAGAATAATCGATCTTTGGAGGCAGTACACTTCTTTCAGCCTTGCTGTTAGTGCTGATGAACTATTCTCACTCTTTCATCATCATTGTCATTATGTATATTAAATGTTGTTTAAAAATTGTTTTTTGAGCCAGAATACGTGCTACTCAGGAAAATTACTCTTAAGATAAGGTAGGCATATCTCGGTTTTTACCCTAGATAATTAATACCATACTTCTTCTTGAAGTTTGTTTCCAAATGGTTTGGCTATTTGAAAATATTGCGTTTGCTTTCAGAATGAGTGAAGCCACTGGAAAATTAAAAGAGAAATTTCTCACGTAGTTTGATCATGCTCTCATGGATAGCATACCAAGTTCCATTAGGAAGGATGCAGGGCTGACGTAGGATGCCGGGTTTTTAGAAGTCTCATTACTCAAGATTCACAATGCAAATTTATTTTTCTGGTGCTAAAGAGAGGCCAGTTTCCAGGGCTTTTCATCTGACTATTGCAATGACAAATTTGAGTGAAGTAATATGTATAAGTAAGCACACAAACAGCCTCTTCTTATAAAATAGATTAAAATGCCTTTTTATCTGCTATTTTATTTCCTTTGTATCTTCCCTTTAGAATCTCACAAGAGAGTGTCTGGGCTGTAATGACGCTGAGGAGGGTATAGGGCTTAATGGAGACCTCAAGGCCCTCAGTACTTGAAGAAGACGGGGTAATGTCTCACTCACATGTAATTTCATGCAATAAAAGTACTGAACTGTAACACATGAAAGAAACTGAGTTCTGACTTCTTCAAGATGACAATTTCAATAAAAAAGTCAAATTATTTTAAATGTTTTCTCATATAGTTGATGCTTCTGTCTTGCTGTTATTCTGATTTTTATTCTGCTTGTTTGAGTAGCCAGCTCTTTAGGGAAGGAGTTTTGGAATGGTCACAGGAGCTTCACGGTGAATGCTTACAGATTGTGCACCATCCAGAAACAAGTAAACATTATGGACCTAGGAGGAAATGAATTATTTTTTTAAAATTAAAAAGTGCAAAATTTATTAATATGCATTCATTTTTGAAGAATCTTTTGAGGTTTTTAGGTAATACTGAAAGGTTGCCAGGATATAACTGAATCATCAAAAAACATTGCAAAATGGTTTGTCTTTGTTCAAATACTAAAATACTCCTTGGGTATTGTCTTTAAAAGAACTTGGATTTTGGTTTACTGTTTTACATTTAGAATATGAAATACATAAAAAGTGTTTCAAACACTTGGATTAAACCTAACTAGTAATCCCAGAGTAACCAATTACAAACACTTCTGTAAAT
Organism: Rhinolophus sinicus; assembly: GCF_036562045.2. Taxonomy (NCBI): domain Eukaryota; kingdom Metazoa; phylum Chordata; class Mammalia; order Chiroptera; family Rhinolophidae; genus Rhinolophus; species Rhinolophus sinicus. Next base: position 133,584,357 of record NC_133753.1, on the reverse strand, counting down.
TTTACATTGACTGTCAGAGAAGAGATTATCACTGTGTACATTGCATGATGTTTATAAACTATCAAAAGAGATATTGAGGCTGATCTGGGACTCTATACAAATATTTTAAACAAACAAACAAAAGAGCTGTAAAATAAAAAGATGCAATTGCTTATTTCCCAGTTAACTCTGGGGAAAAAGATGACCATCAAAAGGATGCAATTTCAGCATGGTAAATGGCCAAAAGTGCTTTGAGCACGCATCAGAGTTGTGCTTCTTGAAGTGTTCTGGACACTTACTGTCCTTGAAAGTATTTGAGAAGTCCTTTGTCAATATGCTGGTTCCAGAAGAAAAGATAATTCAACATTTTAAACCTGCATTTCAAATTTAAAATATAACTTTAATTATGGTTTTCACCATAATTTTCACCAAAATTTTTTGAACATTTAAAATTATTTTTAAATAGTGACAATGAATTAATCTTTTCATGAGATAATATTAAGGTTGTAGTTGGTTAATGTAATTTTATGTCTTTTATGTATTGGTGTTTTTGTTTGCTAATTTAAAAAAAAAAGACTGTCCTTTAATCTTTCTGAATACTATCTCCTTCCTAAAATGTGACTTCAGGCTTCAGTGAAATCATTTATAAATCTTACATATAATTTTTAAAGGATGAGTTTATATTCTAGAACACACAGAATCTTTTTTTAAAGTCCACTTTATGGACTAAAGTTTTTATGTAATATGTACAACTTTATTTGTACAATTTTTTTTCTTTTTTTGTGGTTAGAATATTTTTTAATTTTAATTTTTTTGTTAAAATGTATTGGAGTGACAATGGTGAAAAAAAAATACATAGGTTTTAGATGTATAATTCTGTAATACGTCATCTATATATCACATTGTGTGTTCACCACCCAGAGTCAGTTCTCCTTCTATCACTGTATATTTGATCCATTTTACCATCCCCCTCCCCCTTACCCTCTGGTAACCACTACACTGTTGTCTGTGTCTATGAGTTATTTCTTTATTTGTGGTTAGAATATTTAACCTGAGATCTACCCTCTTAACAAAATTTTAAGTACACAATGCAGTATTGTTAACTGTAGGCACAATGTCTAGAACTTATTTATCTTGTATACCTGACACTTTATAGTCTTAGGACAACAACTCCCTGTTTCCCCCTTGCCCTAAGCCCCTGGAAACAGCTATCTACTCTCTACTTCTATGAGTTGAACTATGTAAGTGGAAGCATGCAGTATTTGTCCTTTTGTGTCTGGCTTATTTCATTAGCATAATGCCATCAAGGTTCATCCATGGGGTTGCATTATTTAGCATTTCCTTTATTAAGGCTGAAAATTCTGCATCGTGTGTGTGTGTGTGTGTGTGTGTGTGTGTGTGTGTGTGTGTGTGTGTATCACATTTTCTTTATCCATTCATACACTGATGGACATTTAGGTTTTTTCCATATCTTGGCTATGGTGAGTAATGCTGCATTGAACATGGGGGGCAGATATCTCTTAGAGATCACAATTTTAGTTAGTTTGTATATATACTCAGAAGTGGGATTGCTGGATCATATGGTAGTTCTATTTTTAATTTTTAGAGAAATTGCCATACTGTTTTTCATAGTGGCTGTACCAATTTATATTCCCAGCAATAGTACACAAGGATTTCAATTTCTCCACATCCTTGCCAACATTTATCATTTTTTTAATAGCCATATTAACAGGTTTGAGCTAACATCTCATTGTGTTTTTTTCAGCATCTTTTTATAATACAAGTTCTGATCAAAAGATATGGTGAATGTTTATACAAAAAATCTTACAGTAAAAGACACATTGCCATTAATCCCCCTCAAAATACTCCCCTTTGCTTTGAACACACTTATCCCATCATTCTTGCCACTTTCTGAAGCAGTTCTGGAAGTCGTCTTTCGTGAGTGTCTTTGGTTATATTGTTGTGGCTGCCTCGATGTCCTGAATCGATTGAAAACATTTACCTTTCATGTCATTTTGACTTTGGGGAAGAGCCAGAAGTCATGCAGTGCCATTTCCGGTGAATAAGGTGGATGAGGACACACTGTAATGTTTTTATTTGACAGAAATTATTGTAGAAGCGATGTGTGACATGGAATGTTATCATGATGGAGGATGAAGTAAAGACATTCATGGAAGAGGACTTCCAGAACCATTTCAAAAAGTGGCAAGAATGATAGGATAAGTGTGTTCGAAATGAGGGGGAGTACTCTGAGGGGGATTAATAGCAGTGTGTCTTTTACTGTAATCAACTTTTAGTTTAAACATTCACTGTATTTTTTGATCATACCTCGTATCTGTTAGTTGTGTTGTGTGTCGTTTTTGAAGAAGTGTCTGTGTCTTTGCCCATTTTTAATGGGGCTATTTGGTTTTTGCTGTTGAGTTGTAGGAGTTTCTTATATATTTTGGATAGTAACATAAGATGTATGGTTTGGAAATATTTTCTTCTATTCTGTAGGTTGCCCTTTTACTCTGTTGATAGTTTTCTTTGCAATGCAGAACCTTTTTAGTTTGATACAACCCCACTTGCCTATTATTTGCTTTTGTTGTCTGTGCTTTTGGTGTCATATCCAAAAAAATCATTTCCAAGCCCAATGTCATGAAGCTTTTCCTGTTTTTTTCCTAAGATTGTTATAAGTTCAGGTCTTATGCTTAAATCTTTAATTTTCAGTTGATTTTTGTGTATGGTATAAGGTAGGTGTCTAATTTTATTATTTTGCATGTGGATATTTACTTTTCCCAATAGCAGTTGTTGGAAAGACTGTCCTTTCCTCATTGTGTATCCTTGGTACCCTTGTCAAGGATCATTTCACAGTTGATATGCACGTTGTTTTCTGGACACTCTATTCTATTCCATTGGTCTATATGCCTCCCTCTATGTCCATCCCATACTGTTATAATTCCTGTAGCTTTATTGTTTTATTTTACTATTGTATTAGCACTGTAGCTGTCAGTCACAAAGATATCAAAATTGTTCAAAAGTAATAATTGAACCACAAAATAACTGATGACAGTGGTACACTAAAGACTATAATTCAGAATAACTGTTGTAGTGAAAATAATGAACATAGTCCATTGCAGATACAGTTGTGAGTCTTTTTGTTGGGGATTTATATACAGTGTGAGATTTTTGGTACATTATTTTTGCAGCTACAACCAAAAAGGAGGAACATATCAAGTAATTAATAAAATGATGCATTCTTAGATTTGGATTTTGATAGCTTGCAGTCTCCTTGTCCCAAGTCCTGAAGACACTTGACTATATAAAATATTGTTAAAAAACAGTCTTATGAGCCATTAAAACTTGGCATCAGAGAAAGCACAGTGAATTTTCTGGTAAACCCATTAACTTGCCTTCTAGAACAAATACAAAATATTGCTTCCCTATTTTAGATCTAAGCTGTTCTTCAAGTTTTACTCTGTGTAAATAAATACAGTTATAAGTTAAACTATTTTCAAGAAGATTGTGAATATAGTAGTCACTGCTAAATAAAATGACAAACATTTTGTTCAGAGAGAAAGCAGAATAAGCTTCTGTTTAATAAGATAGTATATGTTTATATAATTACCACATGTCTCCTAGTTACATGTTTCACAGTTTAGTTGCACAAAATTGGTAATGTGCAGAATGCGATTTTGTTCTTGGCATATGAAGAAAAAGAGCTTGTGAGCTTCCTAAGTGCTCTTTTCATGTTAGAGGAAAAGAGTGTAATGAGACTTGAAAAAGTTACTTTAGGGATTTGAATTGATGAAGTCCAACTACATAATAGTAGGAAAACATATTGCTACAAAAATTAGGTTGCCAAACAATACTGTTTTTTCCTTTTCTTCATGAATGTAGTCACCAGGCATGAGGGCTATAGCTTATTTTTGGGAATGTATTTCTAGTCCACCCACATGAAAAACCATCATGATCAGCCTTGGTAATTCAAATGCCTGAATGCCCTTTCCTCACAAACTTCCATTATTTCTCCACTGTTACAAAGTAGAGAAAATGATATGGCAAACACAGTGCATGAACACTATTTGAAGGCCAGTGTGGATTCACCCAGAGATAAAAGAGTACTGAGTCTTTTCTTTCCCCGTAATGTGTACTTTAGAGTCTGCATGACAGATCGGGTAAGAACACCATTGTTAAGGTATCCAGCCAGGTGTAAAATGGGGCTATATGCCATATAGGACAAAACAGGTGTCATTTACAATATGTCTCTTGGCTGATGATTCAGTTTGGATACAAATAGTGAAATTTGGGTATATGATTAAATTGCAATTCCCATGAGGAGAGCTGTTCAATTATGTATGTGGAGGAATGAGAAGAGAAAACATAGCTACTTTCCCATCTAGAGGAACATGGCCAAGGGCGAGGTGTTCACATGAGTTTATGAAATGGCAGATGATGTCTGATTTGTCCGACCTCAGTCTTATTAGCCTTAACCACTGTGCAATGGGGTAACAGCAATAAAACACATACACACAAAGGAACAATAGAATAATTGTCATCTGGCCAAAGACGCCAGAATTTAATTTTGGAGGAAAAAAGATGTTAACAGTGTTTTAAAATTTGGGGAAAGTTGTAGAATAAGGTATGCTTCCTGCCTGTTAGTGGTGAGAAAAATAAATACGAAACCAAGAAAAGCCTGCTTTCAAATCATACTACAGGAAGAAAAACTGATTATATTAAGATTTCCATTAGTATTCATCACTTATATTCCTTTAATAGACCTTGTATAACTATGGAGATATTGTATGTTACCTTGACGTTTTCTGAGTTGTTGGTGAGTTTTTTTTTCAATTGAGTAGGAAAATAATATGCAGCATTATGGTGATCTGATGGGATAGTAATATTTAAATTACAACATTTTTTCAGGCAATGATGAAAATATTTATTTTTTTACTTTATTACTAAATAAAAACTTTTTCACAATGCTTAGGAATTAGAATTCACTTTCTCAGGTATAAAATGAAGAAGCTGCATTCTGTGAGAGACTCTTAAACAAAACTGTACAGCTTAACCTTCCCTGCGTCCTGCCCTGGAAATCCTGATTTGGTAGGTTTAAGGTGTTGTACACAGAAAACTTTTCACTAAGGTCTGTTTTTAGTTATGAATCACCAGAGATAATTAGTCTCAAATTTTGTTGTATTTTGTATTAATTTTAATACTAAATAAATTTAGTATTATACTATTTTATTATACTCTCATTTTTCAGAAGAGGTATAATTATATAACTTCTCGTGTTTTTCTGTTGGTATTATTATCTTCAAACCTATTCTTACTTTCTGTATTTATCCTAAAATTTTCATTTATTTACCTAAACCTTATACTTTTATTTAAGTTTCATATTTATAGCCATATACATATATTAATAGAGCTTTTATAACAAGTATGCATATATATACATATATACATATTCATATATGCATAATTCACACATATAAACACATGCATGAACTATACAAGAAACCTTGCTTCTGTCATCCATATTATTATATCATTTATCCTTTGTTCTCTCAGAAGAAAATGACAAAAGGAAATGCTTATGTTATGCTAAGGCTTCTGAGGGATATACCAAAATATTTCAAGAGACTAATTGGAAAAAAACACAATCTTTCAAGCACACATTCAAAACTGAAAATGTTATCTATATCTAGGCTTAAATAGTTGTACTTGAATTGAAATATGCCATCTTTACTATTGAAATACTTCTCAACTACCACACGTGATAGTTATTTCTTATTTTAGGAATGTATTGTAAAAGTCTTCTTTCATTATTACTTTTTTAGCATTTGTTCTATTATTGATATGCTCTTTGAGTAAGGCACCATACTATATATCCCCAAATAATCTAGAGTGCTAATCATATTTCATAAGTATACTACTTGACTTCTCTAATTTACTGCTGGTAGCTTGGTTATTTACCCATAAATTTAAAGGCATAAGTCACTCATTTTAGTGCTGTAATAAAACAGCTTATTAATGGCATAATCAGGTATTTTCCATACAAAGCACTCATGATCCTAAAGAATAGTCTACATTTTTCAACTTCTTCCTGTGTATGCTCACATGCCTCCAATAATGTTAAGCAATTTCAAACAACTCTCTCTTACATACCTTTTCTCCAATAATCTCAACTGTAGGTCTTGTAGAGCAGTAGGCCTCAGTGCAATTTTATCAGACATCTTAACAACACCACAGTCACTAATAATGTCTCTCATAGTCCTCTTGGAATTCCGGAAGAGGGAGAGAAGTTTGAATAATCCAAACCATCTCATTTTTATATCTTAAACAACTCCAGTCTCCATAAAATCTTGGATGATAATGTGAGGATAAGAGAGAAAGACAATTATGTGCTATTTACCAGATATAAAAATAACTGAATTTATATTACATCTTTGTGATGAGATATAGATTTTCTATTTAAAGGTATATCTGGCAGTTTCAAAGGATGAATGAAATGATACATTTTAAAATATTGAAAAGCTTAATTCATTTTGCTGAAATAATCTAATACTTTAGGTTGATAACCTTTTATTTGATCATGAATGGAACTAGTTTTTATCTCATCATAACCTCATCTCCCTCAGAATTCTGTTTAAACACAGTCAAATATCATTAGGCATGTTCAGCTTGTTTATACTCTCTTCTTTGTTTAAATGATCAATTTTAGAAATATTGTCAGTTAAAGAATTCTTCAAGCCTGCTGACTCATTTTTCAGTGATTGATAGTGCTAGAAATGTTGATATTTTTATTCACTGTTTCACCTCTTCATGCATCACTGAGGTTCTTTGAATTATATAAATCCTCATCATTGGTAATTGAAACACTTTGAAATCAATGAAGTGTTTCCATGATCTCTTTTCCATTCTCTAGCTATTAATAACAACTTTGTTTTCCAATGGGCTCAAAATGGTATGTGTTGGACCATGTTTAAAAAGGCTTTTTTGCCATCCTGTGTTTTTACTTGAGTAAGTGGTTGGGTGAAATAATTCCATTCTGACTGTGTGGGTTTGAACCCTGGCTCTCCCAGGTCCTTACTCTGTGTGTTGTTGGACATGAATTTCCACCGTATTGTTTCTTAATTTGGAATAAGGGAACAGTAGTGATACTAATATTAAAGGAGGGGTGTGAAGATTAAATGAATTATTTTGTGCAGAGTTATTAGAATAGTGCCTGGCATAGCTCTCAGTGGCATTTGCCATTAGAATGGTTTGCCAAAAAAAAACCCCCAAACAAACAAAATAACCCAAGCTTTTTCTTATTCAGTTATTATGAAGTATTAATACTTAATATGTTATAATTAATTGGCTAGTACTTGGCAATACAATAGAAATGCAATACAGGCCTTTGCAGTATTAATATTTATTTAAAGTCTATTGGGAGGACACACAACAGACAATAACCTACCAGTGTGGTAAGTAAGGGGGGAAGGGGAAGGGGAAGGTGCCAGTTGAGAGCCATTATCCCCAATTTGAGCATGAAGTGAGGGCTTCTTGGAGGAAATGGGGCAGATTGGCAACTCCTTGATACTTTTGTTCCAAATGATCCAGTGATAATATTTTGGAATAATTTTAATATAAATTAACTCAGTAAAATCCTTTATGACACTTTTTGGGTGGTGACCATCATCCATATTCCTGGAAAATGTGTGTTTTATTCTTATGCTATCAGACCAAATCACCCCTTAGCCATTATTGTTAGTTATCTACCAACACCTGGACACTCTCCAATTTCTTGAAGATAATGATTCTTAATATACTCTTTCTGTATATAACTCTGTTTCTGTTACATCTTATTGATTTTAATATTCACCTATTCTATCCAGGCCTCTCAGTCCCTATGTGTCCTCTGCTTCAATGATCTTGTCCTTTACCATACCCCAGCCACTAACTTCCTTGGTCAAAATATAGGCTTTGTTGCCATTACCAGTGCAACCCCTGAATTATCTCATTCTAAAACTGCTTAAAGCAACAAACATTAATGATGTAAATGGCGCTGAGGGTAAGAGATGTGGGTGCCCTTTGGGTAGATGATTCTGACTAGAAGTCTCTTACAAAGCTGCAAACAAGGCATTGGCCAGGCAGGGCTTAAGTCTTCTGAGGCTTCAACGAGGAAAGGTCTAGTTCTAAACTCACTCAAACAATTTTTAGCAGGATGTTGGTGAGAGACACCACCCGTTCTTTGCCATGTGGACCCTCCAAGTGCAGCTCATAGCATGGCAGCTTGTTTCTCCCAGAATGAAGGCTGAGAGAGAGAGATTAAAACCACAGTTTTCTTGTAACTGAATTTTAGAGTGATACCTTGGTTCTTTTGCCTTCTCTTTGTTAAACGCGAGTCACTAGATCCAGCTCACATTTAAAGGAATGCGTATCAGGAAGCATATTTAGTGAATACCTTAGAGGCTGTCCCCCACACCTTTCCTTCTCTCCTCCAATTTCTAGAACTTCTTTTTTTTCAGTCCTCACTCTTATCTGATGATCTTCATTTCTATTTTATGAAAAATTAGAGACAACCGTAGAAGACCTCCAGTGGTTGCCACCACATTATCTATGTCGTGCCAATATTTTCTTCCTGTTATTATGGATGTTTTCTTTTGAAACCTAATCTAAGACTAAACTCTTCACTTGTTCCCCAGAGTTCAAGCCATCTTGCATACTTTAGGATCTTGCTCCAAAAATTCTCCCTTCTTTTTTATGTGGAATCAAATTTTCTTTCTCAATTGGATCATTCACGTCATCATGTAATTTCTCACATCTTCAAAACTCTCTCTTGATTTCCCGTCTCTTTATAGCCACTGCCCCAATTCTGTGCTTGAGTATTTGAACATTATTTGATAAAATGGTTCTATCATCCCAATTCCTTCCTTCCTGTACCTTCTACAAAAATTGTATTGCACTAGGAATTTTCCTTTCTTTTTCAGTGGTATTCTTAACAGCAGAAATTATGTTGCTATAATTGTTATACAGGATAGAGAAAGTAGATGGATATGGTCAGATTAAAGAATTTCAAAATAAGGAACCAAGAGACCAGAGGTGCATATTCTTTCTTCAGTATGTATGGCTTCTGTACAATAATAAGTTCAGTTCCTAAATTGGAACATTTTCGGTTTACCAGTGACAGATTATTCTTGAGTATTAATTAACTGTTCCCACTGGTAAATACAATTTTTGTGTTTCATGATGCAATGACAATTTTCTTTTTGAATATTTTCTTATTCTCTTCTAAAAGAGATTTTAAATTTCCAGCTGAAATTAGTTGTGAAAAAGTTAGACCCCTTTTCACCCTGGAGTGATGAATGTGTTCATTCTTAATCAAACTTTCTTATCCAGTGTGCTACTGAATAATATATACATAAAACACCCACATCATGTCCTTTTTCATGTTGTGTTTACCGGGGTTTGCCTTGAAAGTTATTTTAGGCTGGGGATTGGTCCGCTATGTTTTAAAGATGTTCAGATGGTTTCAGTTCTCAATGGACCAAAGCAGTTTTCTGTGGATCAGACTGATGCTATTTAGTCACTATGCATGACCTCCTGAAATTTATATGCCCCAAATGACCTTATAAATTGTCATTTAAATAGGGTTCCAAGGTAACAAAGGCAGTTCCCAATCCTGTCCTAGCTGCTAAATCTGGATATTAACAGCAGAGTTTCAATTTATTACCCACTGTCAAATCACAGTGTTCTTATTGTTTAACTTGCCAAAGCATTCTTTATTTCTAAAAGAAACTATACACTTCTGAGAAAGTGAAATGGACAACTGAAAAGGTATGTTACTAATGCACTATTTTCAATGATCCTCATTTTATAGCATTCTTCCATGCCAAGTAACATCTCTAGAAGTCTGATTCCTCACTGCAGTATCTTCATTCTTGACCCATAAGCTATGGTTTGTGTTGCAGAACTGTTCAGTACTGTTCAACTTTTGGTACTAAGAATTAAACCATTTTTTAAAAGCCCAGGAGGATCTCTTCTCCATTGTGAGAAATACACATTTAAAGCAAAATCAGAATGCACAACAAAATGGCAAATAGATGTAAAAAACTAAAACAAGCAGTAAAAAAACAAAACAAGAAATAAAAACATCTGGACCTCTGAGGACTAGTAACATTGTCTGCATCTTGAAGGAATACTCTTTATTTTTGGTGGAGTTCCCCCAAATATAAGAATAATTTTTTTGCTGTACAATGACTCTAGATACGTGCACTTGTCTTGTTGCTTTTTGTGAATATTCATTTGTTCAGACACACCTTCTAAATTCAACTGCTGTGTCGTAGCCATGACTTATTTAACAAGTCACTTTCAGTATTTGCCCATGGAAATAATAACACAATGGCAACAGATAAGGGCTAAGATAGAGCTAGGTTAAAAATCTTGTTGTAGTTAATAGTTTGATTAATATTCTAACTTAGCATTCAAGTGAATTGAAAAACTTAGCAGGGTTAATTGTAGTCTTTTTAAGAAAAGGTAGTTCATAATTTTTTTCCTTTTGGTGTTCATGCTATATATTATTAAAGCAATAATTCATTCCATAATTGTGATGGCCAAAAATGAATTACCTGTACTATCTGTATCAGACTGCTTTAATCTGTGGCTTGTTTCTTGATAGAGCTGGGTTGAAAAATATTATTAAGCTTTTATTAAAATTTTTTGTGAAGCTCTACGTGAAGTACCATGGGCATATGAAAATAATTTAGTTATAATTATGAAATCTTTCCTCAAAATGCTACAGACTTGAAAGGGGGACAAGAAATATAATTAGATTTATTTTTTTATTATATAAGGCAGGGAATGATGTGCCATAGAGAATAAAGGAGATATTATTTCCTAAAGTGGTTCTCAGTGCATGTTCTATAGAGAAGAGTAGGAAATTTTGAGTGGGCCTTCGGAGATAATATTTGTTTTGAACACATGGCTAAGAGGATGGGGAGATGTGGGAGGACAATTAAGATGTAGAAAAATATCAGAAAACACAGAAGATACCAAGATGCAAAGAAGGTATGCCACACAATTTTTTTGGTTAGATTATAAAGTGAGAAAAAGTGATTAGTACAAGATATTTTTGAAAAGATGAGGTGAAGCCACAGTTGGTCAAGCCCTGAATGCTGAACAGGAGAGCTCAGACTTGACTCTTTAAGCAATGGGCCTTTACAATTTCTTCAACTCCTGCACCCTTGCCTTTCCCGGTTTCCCAACCAGTGTCACTTAGTGCATCGAACCCTGACCCAGACTCAACCCTGCTCAGAGCAGGAGGTGTATCATCGCTCTTTGTATTCTCTTCTATAGGACTTGAAATCATATGGTGTTGCCAAAATAGAGCTAATGTCTGACTTGGTGTAGGATGTGACAACTAAGTTTGTGAACTTTGTTGCAACGATGTTGCTAACCTTTTTTCATATAAGAGGGATTATTCATTATGAATTTATATCAACTGGACAACCAAGTGCTGAAAAGGGTATGTGAAAAAGTTAGGTGACCTGAACTTTTTGCCAACAGTTCATGGCTCTTGCATCACGACAATGCACCAGCTCACACGGCACTGTCTGTGAGGGAGTTTTAGCCAGTAAACAAATAACTGTACTGGAACACCCTCCCTATTCACCTGATCTGGCCTCCAATGACTTCTTTCTTTACCCAAGATAAAGGAAATATTGAAAAGAAGAATTTTGATGACATTCAGGACACCAACAGTAATACAATGACAACTCTGATGGACATTCCAGAAAAAGAGTTCCAAAATTGCTTTGAAGAGTGGACTAGGTGCTGGCGTTGGTGCATAGCTTCCCAAGGGGAGTACTTCGAAGGTGACCCTAGTGATATTCAGCAATGAAGTATGTAGCACTTTTTCTAGGATGAGTTCACGAACTTCATTGTTCGACCTTATATGTGTTCTGAGTCCCATGAGTCTTGTGGTTGTAGCAATCCCTCTCATTCCATGTTGGTCTTGTCAAGCTGAAAAGTTAGAGGTGGAACAAAGCCTTAAACCTCATATGAAGTATTTTCAGTTATCTGGATAAATACCTCACTTTCCAATCAAGACTGACCCTTTTCTGGGTTGCAGCGTAATTTTCTAATATCCTTAAACTCTCCTGAATGCTGGTAAGTCCCCTCCTTTGGAAGGGTGGGCTCCTGCATCCTGAACCTCAAGTAAAAGCAAAGATGACTAGAGATCTAACTGCCTGTTCACATAATTCTGTTCTTCAGTCAAATTATTGTCCCCCTTCCCACCCCAGCCTCTTACAACACCACATAAACCTTATGTGAAATTGCCACACTCTGGCATTTTGCCTGGTACTTCCCAAGTACCTACCCTATGGGCCGTTGCTGGAACTGCCTTTCCCAGGTCTAGATTTTGCTTTTTCTTAGGATTCTGTGGCCACAGCGTGCATCATGCCAAAAGGGGTGGGCAAAGCTAATCCATAGATCTGATTGTACTGTGGTATCTAAAGATTTCAAGTAAGATTTTTTTTTTTTCTAAGACCTGGTCTTATTTTTTAAAAAGATTTTATTGGGGAAGGGGACCAGGAGTTTATTGGGGAACATTGTGTATTTTTCCAGGATTTTTTCCAAGTTGTTGTCCTTTCAGTCTTAGTTGTGGAGGGCGCAGCTCAGCTCCAGGTCCAGTTGCTGTTGCTAGTTGTAGGGGGCGCAGCCCACCATCCCTTGTGGGAAATCGAACTGGCAACCTTGTGCTTGAGAGCCCACGCTCCAACCAACTGAGCGATCTGGGAGCTCAGTGGCTGCTCAGCTCAAAGTACCATGTTCAATCATTAGTTGCAGGGGGTGCAGCCCACCATCCCTTGAGGGAAATCGAACTGGCAACCTTGTGGTTGAGAGCCCACTGGCCCATGTGGGAATCGAACTGGCAGCCTTTGGAGTTAGGAGCACGGAGCTCCAACCGCTTGAGCCACCAGGCCGGCCCAAGTAAGATTTTTTAAAAAGATTACTATTGAGAAATTTCAAATATAGGAGCTGTAAAGATATATATGTATAAATAAGCAAAGGAAACATACTTACAAATCTGAGAAAAGGAGATGGTTCTGGGCAAGGAGTAGCACCTGAAAATTGTCAGCTATAGCAAGTCATACATAGTCTACTAGGATTTATCAAGCCCATTAAGGAATCATTTTTTTTTATATTATATGCAAGTGTGAAAGAATTATGTGGAAGGAAGTTCAGCAGTTTTTACATCAAGCATAATTTACTTGTGTGACAGGTTTCCTGACATATGTGAGTCTATTGTTTGTATCTCTCTTGAGTTTTAATTATTTAGAATTTTTTACAGGGAATTCACATACCGCTATTGTTTTTTGACAAGTAGAAATGTTTCAGTTCATGGCAGTGATCATTCTTCATGTGCTTCTTGAGAAATTTTTGTAGAAATGATCAGGCTGGGTAAAAATTTCATATGAAAAAAATACCTTTAAATGAGACTCATTCATAACATGTTAAAAATCCTGTACATATTCTTTATCTTTTTTTAATCTAAGATTCTTTATAGGAATCTTCATATTATCAGATTATTTTCTGTCTTTAGTGTTCCTCCAAATATAAGTAATTGCTTCTCACGAAGTCTTCTGAATAAATAAGGAGAATGCACACAGAATTTACATTGCTTTATCAGAAATAGGTTAGGCTCTAGGGGAAAAATACTCGGTTTCATCAAATAGCCTCTTTTTTTTTTTTTCCTGTCAGATAGCCTCTATTACCACCTCCAGTAAAATAAGCTATTACAGTGCCACCTCACTGGAGGAGAAGAGTGTCAGTTCTATCCGATTCCAAGTGACTGAAATGCCTCATTATTAATCAGCTTGTAGTACAGCACTGGAAAAAATAATTCATTTTGTGTAGACAATTTTAGAGCATTTGTTCCCTGTGTCCATGCACATTACAATATATAGTCAACCATTGTCATTTTAGGGAAATTGCTTTCTTATTACCAGTAGCTACATATGGGAGTCAGAATTGGTAATAGCTGTGTGAATATAGCCTTATGATGAGAATCTGCCAAACAGACCCATAAAATTTGGGGCACATGAGAATCATAGTAGCTCCCGATTAAGTCATAAGTCAATAACAATCTCTAAAAAAGTATTATATAATAGACTCATAAACAAAAATTACATAAGTTGTTTTCCAGACATGGAACCATGTTGTTATAAATCAGTGTCATATAACAGTCCTAAAGCTATTGTACAATTTAAAGATGATACTGTTTTGTTTGTTTTATAGATTGAATGTGATTCTCCCCTTCTCCCCTCCTCCCAAAACCCTAATGCCCCAAAATGTGATGATATTTAGAGGTGGGATCTTTGAGAGATGATTAGGTTATGACAGTGGACCCCTCATGAATGGGATAAATGCCCTTATAAGAGTTATCCCCAAGAGCTACCTTGGCCCTTCTGCCATGTGAGGACACAGCTAGAAAATGGTCATCTATGATCAAAGAAGCAAACACGTACCAGACACTGAATCTGCTGGTGCCTTGATCTGTACTTCCCAGTCTCTAGACCTGGGAGAAATAAAGTGCTTTTGTTTATAAGCCACCCAGTCTATGGTAGTTTGTTAAAGCAGTGCCAATGGACTAAGGCAGTTGTGATACAGTCTGTCAGTCATCATCTTTTTTTTTTAAATCGCAGTTTGAGATGGAAATTTGCTAATTATGCTTTTAATATGATTACTATAGTTATCCAGGCACTATAATTTAGAACCCATAGAGGATTTTTTTGGCATAATTTATTTGTACTGGCTATCCTCATAAGACAAATTCAATATTTATTTTGATCACTAATCTAACGCAATATTGTCATGCGGCATTTCAGCTTTTTGCATAAAATAAACAATATTTGCCTGAATGCTTAACATTTTGTTATTTCTATGAAAATAACAATACGCATAGTAAAATTTTTTAGCAGAACAAAGAAAAATGAGTCAGTCTCATTCTCAAGACATCCATCCTACTCCTTAGAAGTAATTTTGTGTATTCTTCCAGAATTTTTTCAGGCATATACACAAGCACATGCATAACTCTTGTTTTATATCAATGGGATAATACATACAAACTGTTGTCATTTGCTTTATATCTTGGAGAGTTTTCCAGGTTATCATAATAAATCTACTTTGTTCTTTTACCAGATGTATATAGTCATCTTTTCTATGGATGTTCATGTTTTATTTAATCAATTGACTGCTGAGAAATATTAAAGTTATTTGCAGGTCTTCCCCTCCCCCCTATACAGCACTGTAAAAACAATCCTGTATGCATATATCTGAGTTATGCCCAAATATATTTGTAGGGTAAATACCTCAAAGTGGAATTACTGAGTCAAAAAGTTTGCACATTTTATATTTGGGTAAATTCCTCTTCAAAGACATTGTACCAATGAATAGTCTTACCAATAATATATGGAAATACACTTTTCTTCATATCCTTGATAATACCGTGTAATCTCAGTCTCCCTCATTTATTCAAAATTTTTTTATTACTATTTTTTTCCTGCTTAATTTCTTTCATACCACTTATCACCATCTGACATATGTTCACTTATTAATTTATCTGTACTCCTTGAGAAACAACATGGAGCAGAAGATTTTTGTCTAATTTGTTCTCTGCTATATCCCCTATGTTTAGAAATGTACCTGGAACATATTGCGTGCTCCATACATATTTATTCAATGAATGATTAAATGAATGAATAAATAAATGATGAGCTCTCTCTAGGACTTAAACCACATATAAGGTGAAATTTGCTGAAATAAACGTATTAGAGTTTTCCTGTGATTGAAATTTGTGCCTTCTTAGAAGGTAACTTTTGACTCCAGAATAACTGTTTACAACTACATTTTTTTTCTTCTAGTACTTTCACAATACTTTTATTTTAATCTTTGATTTTTTAAAATAAGAATTGCAGTAGAGATCCAGCTTTGTTTTCCCTCAGAGTTCTCTATAGCAATTTTTTAAATTTATTTTTTTCTTTATCATATACTAAACTCTGTATGTCCTGGGTCTATTAGGACTTTCTATTTTGTTCCATAATCTGCCTATCAATTCTGGTGCCATGCTACATAATTCCACTTTAACTCAATGACATATTTTATTACAAATTAAGGCTGGTTCATCCTAAATGGTATACTTTCTTTAGATCCTCATTGAGTAATTTGTTGATTTCTTTTTAGATTGTCAAGTTGCTTTGCTTGTGATGTTTTGATAAAAATATTTTGACCAGGCTTATAATTTGTGGGAAAATTTTTGGGAAATGCAGTTATGATATACACCATTGAGTCTTTCTATTCAAGAAAACTTTCCATTTATTCAAGTATTTTTAAAATTCTATTTTAAAATTTTCACACTTTTAAAAAAATTTTACTGTAGGTATTTAATGTTGCTTTTGTATATAAAATTTGTTGTAACAGTATTTTCTAATAGCTGCTTTTTGTGTATAGTCATCCTACCTAACTCCCAGTTTCTCAGTTGATTCTTTTAGACCATGTAGAAAATCATCTCATCTGAACAATAGTGATAATTTTACCACCTCTGCAGTTTTTTAAAATATTTCATTGTAGTGTATAGAAATACTTGAAAAAACTGGACTAGAAATTATATGAAAATCAAATTATCAGTTATATCTGGACTCTAAGGCAGATTCCATTTTATCAATATTTGTGAAAAATCGGGCTTCATATCATTTCAAACTAAATCTATTCAAATATTTTCTAAGTCAGAGGTAAAATTTCCAAATTTGGAGTTCAAAAAAAAAAAAAGAGATAATTAAAATTCTTTGAAAGAAAATATTTGGAATTATTAGAAAACAATATCAGAACTCATCTCTGATAGAGACAGGATTTCTAGTAGAAATGTATCTTAATTTTAATAGCCAGAAAATTAAAGTTAAAAAAAAAAAAGAAAGACAAACCCCCCCCCCAAAAAAAAACACACACCATAAAAGTGGCTTAATACCAAATTATCTAAAAACCAAACGCTAGTTCCTATGTTTGTCTGCCACTAGTCTTTTCCACATACGTGGTGTGACAGTTAAGTTCATGAACTCATCCTAGAAAAAGTGCTACATACCTCATTGCTGAATATCACTCCGGTCACCTTCGAAGTACTCCCCTTGGGAAGCTATGCACTGACACCAGCACCTTGTCCACCCTTCAAAGCAATTTTGGAACTCTCTTACTGTAATGGTCATCAGAGCTGTCATTGTATTACCCTTGATGTCCTGAATGTCATCAAAACATCTTTTTTTCAATATTTCCTTCATTTTGGGTAAAGAAAAAAGTCATTGGGGGCCAGATCAGGTGAGTATGGAGGGTGTTCCAATACAGTTCTTCAATTTTCTGAAGAGACAGCAAATCCTAAATCTGGAGTCCAAAGTGGTTTTTCACATCTAAAGTCTGTGTGGCTTTAGATAAATTATTCAGCTCCTTGAAGCATCGGTTTTATCTTATATAAGTTGCATAATAAAGCCAGTAAGTACTCCCCTTCTAGGGTTATCAAGATTATGAGGGGTGATACTTGCAAAATTTTGAGCATTGTGTGTAAAATCTAGTATATTATTCTTAGTAATAGTAGCAGTAATTATAATTTTCAATTTGCATACAGGTGGCTTGTTAGTACAACACAGAAGGGAATAGGAATATTGGCAAGTGAAATCCAGTTTCAGTTGTCTGAAATGGCAATTCTCATGGACACTTGTTTGTTCTCTCACACAGACACAACACACCCACTTTAAATCTACAACAGCGTGGTTAGCAGCAGAATAGGGCTTTCTTAACAGTAGAAATGACTTTCTATTGTAGTTGTCAATTGTAATTCTTCTTTTTGCCAATGTAGTAAGAAAGAAAGCTATTACTAATCTCAGTTTTCTGATATGGCTCAGTAACTTCTCAGTTTGTAGCCGACACTGCACTCAAGTCTGTTAGCTTCTCATCCTTCTAACATGCGCCTTGCAGTGATGTTCAGATTCATATGTTGGAAATGGAAAAGAATAGGGCTAGTAAATGAGGGTCAGACAAGAAATGGACAGAAGCCTATGATTGGAGAATTAATGTGAAATATTAGTGTTCATAGAAAAAAGAATAAAGGGGGAGGCGATGTTTAAAGGGGAAAAAAACTTAAGTGCAGAAATAAATGGGTAGAAATTAGGTAACATGCAAAAAGAAGCACTGATAGTGACTTTAAAAGTTTCAAGAAAAGAAAAAATTTAAATAGAAGGAAAGAGGTAAAACTAGAAGGTCATAACAGTGAGCCAAGGGAGTAGACTCCAGAGCACAGCAAAGGAACAAATCCTGGCAGAAGGACATTACATATTAACCATTATGGGCCTTCACTTCATTGGTTATGTTATAGGTTTGAGGGATTTTTTTTTTTTTTTTACTATTTTCATACTATAAACCATGCTTTGATTTCATTTCTTCACATCTCAGTTCAGGCCAGGTGCATCCAGCAGTGACCACAGAGATGATACAGTGCAATTAAAGCATTGCTAAATGGAATGTGGAAATTGTAGATGGTTGGGATTAGATTGAAAAGTTATTTTGTTATAGTCAATTACCTTTATTTTAGAGCATTTCTTCTGTTCTCATGTAAACAAAGACTACTGTGCGTAGGATATAGAATTCCAAATGTATTTTAGTTAGCTAAAATCAATGTGTAATGCAGACATAGGATTTATTAAAATGATGTTTCGTGCTAGAAGTCAAGTGAGCATTCAGTCACTTACCTCAGCACACATAATGGCAGATACTTAAATGTTCAGTACCAATGAACATTGTACTATGTTTACTCTGCCCCCTGAGCACTGACTTTGGGATATATGCTGAGTATGTTTGATCCTGAGGTCACTTAATTTTTCTGTTAAGAAACAGTCTTTTAGGCAATGCCACACTTACATCTCTTCTATAAACAAGTGTCTCTAAAGAATTTATAACCGAAATCTTTACCTTCTCATTTCCTGAAAATCTTAGCTTTTCGGTTCAAACTGGAACCTTCTTGCCTTTGCTTTATTGGTGCTTAATAATTCTATTGGGTGTAATAGCTTCATCATAATAGCTCATGTTCCAACTCATCAGAAGTGTTATCTATAAGTAAAATGATATCAAGAATAACTAATGCTTCAAGAATTATAATTTCTCCAAGTTTAGGAATATATAATTAAGAATAGTATTTTGATCTTTTTATCTATTCATATAAAATAAACTCCCTATTTTGGATGATTTCCTAGTCCTTGAGTAATTTAGAAGTACTTATTTTTTTCTAATAGGCTTGGAATAAATATGTGGCATTTCACATTGCTCCCCCAAAAGTTCTTAAATGTAAATACTAGCTTATAGTAGAAAAGTATTCCCAATTCTTTATCATTTATATCGATGTTTCTTCTGTGTAATTATTTTTAAAGCTTAAATTTTTTTAGACACTTCCTATGTAGTAGAAAACACTGTGTTTTTCTTCATGGAGCTGTGTGGGTTTTAAAGAAATGAAGGATGGAAAACTTTAGAAACAAGTCATCATAATTTGATGTGTCCCATAGTTTAATCAAATTTGCTTAATGCACTTTTTAATCAGAATAATTGTTTTAAATGACTATATTCTTCTGAGGGACTAACCAGACAACAGATATTAATAAAAAATTTAGTAATTAGAAATGAAATCCTCTGTCAGGACCAGTTTTGGTCTCTGTTTCTGTGCATACCTGTCTGATGTGGAATGAGTGCTGCTTTGGTGACAGGTGTTAGTGTCAGCTGTCTGCAGTACCATCTTTCAAATACTGAGTGTCTACAGGCTAATTAGAACAAAACTGAATTGCCCAACCTCCTCAAGAATGTTTGAGATAGTACCATATTTTTTGTATGCAATTTTCACAAAAATTTATACTGAAAATTTTAAGACAGGCTATTATGTACAGTTTGAGTTACTCAGAAAGAGAAATTTCCAAAAAGCTACCAGAAGTTATTGAAGATGGGGATGGGAAGATTCAGGGAAAACTAAAATCTCTGCTTCTTTGTTGTCTTGGATTTTACCTGTATACTTTAGAAAATTCTTAAAGCACTCTTGCAAATTCAATTTAATTCCAATCATTCATAGTCTCAAAAATTACTGATAAAATATCTTTAAGTTTATTAACACCTACTATTAGGTTGGTACAAAAGTAATTGCGGTTTTTGCAATTAATTTTAACCTTTTACACTGCAATTACTTTTGCACCAACCTAATATATGCCAGGCTCTGAACCGTTCTGCATATACTCATTCGATCTCTATGAAAATACAACAATATTGACCCTTTTTGTACATTAGGAAACTAGTACAGAGAGGTGAATATTTTGGGCAAGATCATCCAGCTAGTAAATAATGAGACAGATGTTGTATCTAACCCACTCATACATAGTTGTTTAAATTTACTATGCATTTGATAGTTACATTAAGTCTAATCTTCCAAAATAGTTCTTTGATTCTGTCCCACAGCTGTTACAGGTATTGCTATTCATATGATGGCGTTATATGCTTTCTAAAAGTTTAATTTTTGGTAATCATGGAAAACATTGTTTCCAAATATATAATTCAAACCACTCATTGAGGATCCCACATAATTCTTTTTATCATTTTTCATAAATAAGTCAAAGTAGAATGTCACATGCTGGAACCCATAATGTCTTTACCCAGCAATGTAAAAACACATAACCAGCTACCTTCCCCCCACTCCCATGCGACTATAGCTTCTTCTCCTGAACTTTAGCCTGCTAGTAATTGTATTATTTTATGCTGTTAAAAGCCTCCATGCTGTCTTTTCTAATGTGCAAAGGTCACTTTCACAATTATTTTTCTTTCTCAGTGGGTCATGATTTAGCAAGTACTGCTCATATCATATGCAACTAAAGTAATAGAAGACCCAAATCCCCACATGATCTAATTATGTAAAACTTTGGCTAGCTATTATGCTAAATGTGCCCTTTGACCTGATGAAAATATTTCTAAGATTTTTTTTCATTGAGAACACTAAATGAGATGCATCCAAAATTTCTTAACTAATTGAGAAATGCTTGAATGATCTTGTCTATTTGACCGCTACTTACTGGGATGCATTTTACTGGTGGTGTAAAAGAACTTTGGACTCTAATCAGTAAGGTGTGAGCCTTTTTAAGCAAGGGTTTTTAAGATTAAAGAATGGTGTCATATAAATAAGCTTCAAAAAAGGAGGACCACACAAAACATGATCAAAGATTTAAGTGCAAAGATATTTTTAGAGAAGAGAGATAAAATTCACTTAATTAGACCAAGTTATTGAGGGAAATAAAATCTCTAGTCTGAAGTAGATGAAGATAGGCTATTATATGACTTTCTTTGTTTAAGCATTGAAGCCTGCATACTACAGATAATGGATGTACTTCTGCCTAGTGGTTGGGAGGTAGAAGACTTTGATTTCATGAAGTATATAATTTCATAAAAAACCACTGTACCGAAGATTCATAGGATCCCTTTCTTCTGGGGCTCAATGAGATACAGAAGATCTAGATTTTACAGGATGAATAATTAGCTTAAATGGTTGCACTGTGTTCTAAATAATGACAGGGACCATTTAGCTTTAGAGAATCCTGGTCCATGGAAAAAATGCACCCCTGACCTTGACTAGCCAACTTACAATGTCTGGTCATGATTACAACTGGGCCCTTGAGTAAAACAACTCTAACAACAGAAACTGCTAGCAGTTCTCATTAGCGTTACTAAATGTGGTAGAACTATGTGTTGATTTATTTTTGTATTCAAAAGAGAGCAAACAATTAGAGGCAGAGAGATAGACAATACCATAAATCTGTCAGGCATATTGATATTAATAATAATGAAATAAAGAACGTTTATGTACATAAAATAAGGATGTAACAGATAACAAAAATTAACAAACTTTGAATCATTTTATGCTCAAATCTTCTTTCAGTGAGTCCTTGTAAAAAAGGGACGTGATGTGGGAGGGGGAGAGGTTATTCCATCCCACTAAGCCAAGTGAGGGAGGGCTCAAAGAGAAACATTCTTGGAGACACAAGATACCTAGTAGAATCTTGTTGCCCTGTTAGATTTTTGAGCTGTACATCTATGAAGTGTAGCAAAGTGAGAAATCCCTTTGGAGAGCCTGAATTCTGTACCTGTGATTTTGGAAAGACCATGAGCATGAAAATTGCATTTGCAGAGGACTGATGGAGCACCTGAGAAGGCTGGGAGAAAGGGGAGTTTTCGCACCACTCTGTCAAGCTATATATAAGGAGAGCTTCAAGAAAATCACCCACAGAAATTAGGGGTACATTCAGGAAGGGAAGATTGGCAACCCATTTCCAGGTTTGGTTTTGATTTAGGAAGCACATTGCTGGTATACTCTGCACTGACTTGAGCAGGGAGAAAGAGAATGCAAAGTGATATCAGAGCAGAGAGAGAACGACTGTTACAGGTTGAATGTTTTTAGCAGAGGAATCTAAGAGGCAGATTAGTGTGCAGGCCATTTATAGGGAAGTGTTCTTGAATAACACCTCTGGAAGACTGAGGAAGGAAGCTGGATTTGGCAGAGGGGTAAGATGAACTGCACTGCAAACCAAACAAAAGCCTCATCACTGGAGCTGGGACAGATTATCAGAGTTGTCCTGAATTGAGTTGAAGGGAAGGAGCCTGTGTACCTCTGCGCTGATCAGTCATTGAGCAGCTGCTCCTGGAAGGAGGGGAGACCTCGGACAATAAAGAATACATTGTCGATTTCAGACCTGAGGTCTGGAGGGCTTAATATGGTGTCCTCCACAAAAACTTTTCTTCTTTTGGTTTGGTAGTCCTCAAAGCTACAGAGGCGTGTATTAGTTAGGGTCCTCCAGAAAAACAACAAACATATATATAATATATATATATATATATATATATATATATATATATATCCACCCTGTTTGTATATGTGTGTGTGTATACATACACACACACACACATACACATAACAGAATGCATATATAAAATGTATAATGTTATATGGATTGATATAATTAATATATTAATATATTTTATATAATGTACTATATGTATACGTATATAATTATATAGCATTTATATATTACAGGTATATATTATGTATGTATATCTTGTATATCATATATGTAATATACCATATATACCATGTTTTATATACCTATTGATAGAAAGAGGAAGAGATAGATTGAGGTTTATTTTAAAGAATTGGCTTATACAGCTGTTTAGGATCCATGAGACCATCACCTGATGGGGCTGGAAACACGGGAAGAGTTTCAGTTTGAGTCCAAAGGCAGCCTGCTGGCAGAATTCGTCTTGCTCGAGGGTGGTCAGTCTTCATTCTCGTAAGGCCTTCCACTGATTAGATGAGGCCCACCCACATGACAGAGGATAATCTGCTTTACTGAGAATCTGTAAATTTAAATGTTAATACCACTCAAAAAAATACCTTCACAGAAGTATACAGACTAATGTTTGAGTAAATCATCTGGTCACCATTGCCCAGCCAAGTTGACACATAAAATTAATCATCACAAGGGGCGTCTAAGTGAATCATGATATAGTTAGTCACAGTTAATCTAATTGTGATATTTGACCTTAATAATGTGGAGCCAGCAATAAACTTTTAAAATTATATTTAATATAAAATTGTCCAACATAGCAAGAGTAGTTAATATAAAGCCATATTCTTGTCTAAAGTTAGCCTTCCTATTAACACATGCACCACATCTACTTATATTCCTCTAGAATATAGAAACAGGCTTTCCTTTTGGTTCTGCCACAGCCATGAACATACTCAGGCTTCAGAAGAGACTTGTTTCCAGTGTCCTGTGCTCTGGCACAAAGGTCTGGTTCGATCTCAGTGAGAGCAATGAAATCACCAATTGCAGCTTCTGTTGGCAGGTCGGGATGCTGCTCCAGCACGGGCTGATCATGTGCAAGTCTGTGACTGTCCACTCCCAGGCTCAATGCAGGAAAACTACCTTGGTCTGCTGGGAGGGGAGGCATATGGGTATGTAAGCAAATGCTTCTGCCAGTGCTAGGGTGCCTGAGAAGGTACCCTGGACGAAGAGGGTGATAATCCTGCTGATTGGAACATACTTTGAATCGAAGAAGATTGACCACCACCTTATCACAGTCTGTACCTGAAGATGAAGGGGAATGTGTTTAAAAACAAGTAGATGCCCTTGAATACATCCATGAGCTGAAGGCAGAAAATATCCTCAAGAGACTTCTGGCTGACCAGGCTGAGGCCTACACGTCTCAGACCAAGGAAACGTGAAAGTGCCAAGGAGGAGGCCATCATTAAAATCCTGTCCAAGATAGAAGAGACCGGTAAATAAAAGTACCCTGTTGTGTCTGTACATAATGACCTCAGCAATTACATAAATCAGTCAATAAAAAATAAGTGATCATCTGCCGGCCCCATTCCGCGCCCCCCAGCCCCCCTACACACAAAAAAAACGAGAATATGGCGTGCTTTAACCTCTAGGGGATGTCTGTGATGGTTCATTAGTTGCTTTACAGGTACTAATTCTCTCCTTGACAGATGCTTAGGTTGTCACTGTGGATTGAATCCAATATGAGAGCAATCAAAAGAGCAAGGGCCAGGGCGTCGAGCCAGAGACTCATAGATTCTATTAGTGCACATGCTGTCTCTGCTATCCACGCCCTTTTGGCTAAGCTTTTATGTGTATACAAATCGCAGGCCTACTAATATGTTGATACTGATTTAATGTAGTGATGATCATTAGGAACTCGGAAGCTTTCACATGTAGATGCTAATAAGGTGCTGTTGCCAGAAGTGGGATTTAGAGTCCTAATTTACACACATGTGCACAGACACACAGTAACATATGAGTTTTCCATTCAAGAAGAACACAGGATAGAAGGGAACCAATTTTGAGCCATCTTGAGCCTTATTCAAAAAAACTGTCAGCAAGATATTCTCATAGAAAAAGTCAGAAGCTATGGTGGGGGTTAGATCACGGAAATTACCTCCCACAGGGGAAAATATGCCTCCTTCGGAACTTGGCCTATATTTCATGAGAAAACACCTTATTTGGTAAATACCATTGAAAACATTCAGAAATACAGTAGGAAATAGACATGTAATTGCAAGATCTAGTTGAAACCAAATTAGAGAGATTAAATAAGGACATTTCAAGGAATAAAAAAGATTCTAGATAATGGTATGATCAAGAGGCTACACAATCTTAGCATTCTGAAGTCATTAGCCAATAAGAAGAAAAAAAGAAAAACCTGTCTTTACAAGAAAATCATGATCAAAATATGAAGCAAACAAAAGTAGAGCATGGTTATTTAAATAAAAATAGTCTCTAAAAGGTAATTCCTTTGACATGATTTTGAAGTAACATCTTTTGATTCAGCCTTCCATTTCTCTATGGATTCAATTGCATGAAATAGTTATGTAAAGAAAAAGTTATATAACTAAAATCATTGTTTATAACTTTTTAAATTTTCTAAGTCAAACTACAGAAAAAACATAGAAGTTTTAATGTGTGTAATGAAACAATGTAAATAATAATCTTTTTCAATGACAAATCTTGTAAGTGATAAAATTTTATGATGGATATAGAGGGGAAAAATGGAGGAAAATCTAGGGGAGTTTATTTCTTAAACTGAATGTGTAGAAAGTCAAGATATTCTAACTTGATAAAACAAGAAATGGATTTAAGTATTACAATGAATCATAATCCTGGAAAGATGTAGCGGAGACACCAAAAGCATGGAATTCTAGTGTGTCTGGGTGGCTGTGACATAATATTGCCTCAGTAGCTGTCTGGTATGAGATATGCTATTCTTCTGCTTGTCCTGTCATACTGCTTTTTTTTTTTTTTTTTTTTTTACCTGCTCTTTTCCCTTTCAGAGAGGATAGGGAGTTTAGCTTTCTCATTTCTTGATTGCCCTTTTAGCCATTTGTCTGCACCACTGAATCTGATATCCTTATGACCCAGATATTTGCAAGTAGGGGTATTAAATGAATCCTAAATTACATATCCTGCAGAAAAAATTTCCCCTCCGATTCTAATATTTATTATTGGTCAGAAAAGTAACTTTTCAAAGTTATTAAGGACAAATTTTTGTTTCCTGATTATCTTGAAAGAGTAAGAGAAAGGTATTTAAGAACTTATATCTTTTTATTTTGATACTGATAGAAGCCCAGAGGAATAACCACAGTGTTTCCTTACTTTTGGTGAAATAGTTGAAACTGTAACAGGTCAAATCTTCAATCTTCACATATTCATCGAATGGAATGCATGTTTTAAAGGTATCCACTTAGGTGTCTGATTCCTTCTCGATTTAGGCGACAAAGGCCAGAGGCCTCAATTCCCTGATCACTTGCCAAGAGATTCTAGAATAATATCCAGGTCCCAATCTTTGAAGAGAAAGATAGTTATCAGTATGTTCCTTGGGTCAAAGAATACTAAGTGGGGATTTTAGGTTTTAATAGGTGGGGAGATAGTATAATAACATAAGTAAGCAGGGATACAAGGGATTTATCTTGGGCTCATTCTTTTGCAAAACTTATGGCACAATGGTTGCAAAAATTTTTGACATGATTAGGCATTTGTATAAGTATTTCATTTATTTTGGGAAATGCTAACCATGTATTCTTTTTGGCTGACTACTAGCCAGTAAAATTGATTCCTTCCCAAATTACAGATTGCATAAACCTTGCCACCCTCTCCACAGTAAAACAAAGGAATGATGTTACAAGGTCTTCGTTTTTCAATCAAATAATGTATGATAACTTGAATCAACATTGCATTCAAAGTATAAAGAATTCCAGATCTGTCAAATAGCATTGAGAGCAAGAAAATTTACCAGTGACATTTTAAATCACTACCAGGGCAGATTGCCAGTCTCTGTTATAGAAGAAAATTAACAGGGATATTTTGGCTGAAACAGTGAGGAGGGATGTTGAATTCTGTTGTATAGTGCAACAATATCCCACTTAGTTCCAGTTGGATGTATTTGGCAACTTCTCCCACGTGTGTTGGTTTAATACACTCTACCTCACACAGCCATCTGGTCTCTAGCATGAGAAAGGAGATAATTACCTACAATTTAAATATGTTCATTCTTTGTTGTCAGGCAGAGATCTTTGTGGACTCTTATGACTTGAAATCCCTTTGCCCTTCTTTTTACCCTGAATCTCACATGTCCTTTTATAATTCAAGCTGAGTAAGTGTGTGGGTGTATATGCGTGCATATTTTTGTGTGTCTGTAAAGGAAACTTGGGCTCATCTTTCCCAAGAAACGGAAATTTTATTTTGCATCGTTTAAGATTGTCCCATATGATATTGTCACAAATCTGTATGTGCAAAATGCACATACAGATAAATGCACATAATTGAATGATTTGAGACATTTTTCAATTTCTTCTTAAATTCCACCCTGATTCAAAAAGAGGAAACATTTCTGTAAAGCTTTTAAAGTTACCAGTAGACTTCTTCTCATATGTCTAACACACATAATGACAAATAAAAAGTTAAATATAAAAAAATCCATGGAAAAATTTTTGATGGGGTAATATAAGTTTATGTATTTTTGGTTTTACATATCCGAAGTAATCTCTTCAATTTAAAGGAAATTAAGAGGAAAAGTCTTTCATATTTACCCACATATTTACCTCTTCTGGAACTCTTTATTTCTTTGTGTGGATCCAAGTACCCACCATGTGCAGTTTGACTTCTACCTGAAAAACTTCCTTTAACATTTCTTATAGTGCAGGTCTGCTGATACATCCTCTCAGCTTATCTGAATACATCATTATTTAGCCTTAATGTTTTTAGTAGCACAGAAATATATTTATTGTTTAATAAAGTCACACACAGTATATGTTCCCATTTTTAAATTAGTTTATTGGGGTGACAATTGTTAGTAAAGTTACATAGGTTTCAGGTGTACAATTCTGTGATACATCATCTGTATATCACATTGTGTGTTCACCACCCAGAGGTGAATTCTCCTTCCATCACCATATATTATATTTGATCCCATTTGCCCTCATCTACCTACCACCGCCTATCCTCTTACCCTCTGGTAACCACTAAACTATTGTCTGTGTCTATGAGTTTTTGTTTCTTTATTTGTTTATCTTGTTCCTTTGTTTTCAGTTTTATATCCCACATATCATGATATCATATGGTAATATACTTTTTCTGTCTGACTTATTTTGTTTAACTTAATAATCTCAAGTTCCATCCATGTTGTCACAAATGGCACTATTTCATCTTTTCTCATGGCAGAATAGTATTCCATTGTGTATATATACTACATCTTTATCCAATCATCTATCGAAGGACACCCTGGTTTTCATGTCTTGGCCACCGTAAATAAAGCTACAGTGAACAGCGGAGCATGTATATCTTTACGGATAAATGCTTTTAGATTTTTTTGGTAAATACTCAGGAGAGAGGTTGCTGGGTCATATGATAATTCTATTCTTGGTTTTTTGAGGAACCTGCACACTACTTTCCATAGTGGCTCACCAATCTGCATTCCCACTAACAGTGTATGAGGTTTCCTTTTTTACTAAACCTATAAAGGTGCAGGAAAAGAAAATATAAAAATGTAATTGGAGTTATCTTTAGCTGAGGGGATTATAACTGACATTTTTGCTTTTCATCTAAATTGTTTCATTTTGCTATATTCTTTCATTATTGCGATAAATTATACATAACATAATATTGTCGTTTTTACTATGCATAAGTGTATAATTCAGTGGCATTAAATACAATCACAATGCTGTGTAACCTTCACCACTATTTATATCCAAATCATTTTCATCATCCCCAACAAAAACTCTGTACTTATTATATATTAACTTCCCTTCTCACTTTTCCCCAGCCCTGGGTAACTTCTATTTTATGTTCTATCTGTATGAATTTGCCTATTCTTGGCACTTCATATAAGTGGAATCATACAATATTTGTTCTTCTGTGTCAGGCCTATTTCATTAAGAATAATGTTCTCAAGGTCCATCCATGTTGTACCATCCATCAAAATTACATTCTTTTATACTAAGAAAAATATTTTCATGTTTTAATTTTTGAAACTTACATGTTCGTGGATATTCCAGTAATAACTAAAGAATAAAGTAACTGAAGATATTTTGTTAGGGTTCACAGGCAAAGTCTTTACTATCAGTCAAGCACATGTACGTATTTTTATGATTTAGTAAACACTGTTGTATTTATGTGGCTATGTAAAAAACAAACTCTGTCTTTGCATTCTTATCCACCTCTAATGCATACAATCTGAGATAGCCCCAGATTGGGAAATAACTTAAAAATGCTTCAGTTTTCTTACCAAATTTAGTAAATATTGGATGATTTTTTTTCTTATACACAAGGTTATTGTATAGCTACTATGTACTAGGTATTAACAGGTAAAAGTGTTATGAGCCACAAGGCATGCTCTCCAAATGCTTACTGTCTAGTAGAGGAAAGAGACAAATATGCAATTCTAACACAATGGAAAATCAGTGCTACAGTGGAGTCAGAAATGGCTGTGTGGTAGACAGCAGGGTATGACCAACTGGCAAAGGAAGAGGAAATACTTCCCAGAGAATTAACCCTTAAGCTGCATCAAGAAGGATAAATAGCATTTCTATAGTTGAATGAGAGAGAGGGCAGTTCTAGGCAGAGACTCACACATGCAAAACTATTAGCATAGTATGAAGAAAGGATGGTTACAAATTTAGCATAATAGGAGATAGAAATGTCTAGAAGCAAGGAATAGTACAGATTAGAGATCAATTTTCATTATCTTTCAAATGTTGAAGATAACTATAAACAATTACAAAACTTTTCTTAAAACTATCAAACAATATTAAATGATTTGAATTTAAAGAGTGATGCTTTATTTTAAGAATGCTTTACTCTAATACAAGTTGATAACTTTTGCTTTTAGTTTTTTGGTTCTCTTTGAAGGCAATGTGGTCTAATTTAAAACTATTAAGCTTTAGTGTTTTCACCTTTAATTCTATCACTAATTAGCTTGATGTCTTGGATAAGTAGCTGCAAACTTAGCAAGATGAACATAAACGTGACTCTGAAGATTACCCACTGTCACAAAGACAGTGTTTTCTTCTGCAAGTTTTACAGTTTTTATCTCTTCGATTTAGGTCTATGAACCATTTTAAGTTAACGTTTATATGATGTGAGGTAGGGAATCCAGCTTCATTTTATTATATGTGACTATCCCCTTGTCCAAAAGCCATTTGTAAAAAAGACTCTTCTGCTATTTAATTGACTTGACAACCTTGTTGAGAATCAATTGACCATAATATAAGGATTCTGGACTCTCCATTCTATCCTATTGGTCTAGATATCTATCCACACATCAATACTATACTGTCTTGATTTCTATAGCTCTGTAGTTAGTTATTTTTTATTTTTTATTTAAATTTATTGAGGTGACAATTGTTAGTAAAATTACATAGATTTCAGGTGTACAATTCTGTATTACATCATTTATAAATCCCATTGTGTGTTCACCACCCAGAGTCAGTTCTCCTTCCATCACCATATATTTGATCCCCCTTACCCTCATCTCCCACCCCCCACCCCCCTTACCCTCTAGTAACCACTGAACTATTGTTTGTGTCTATGAGTTTCTGTTTCTCATTGTAGTTAGTTTTGACATCCTATAGGATGATTAATTTTTGGTTTCAGTGATTGTCTCCATTGGTTTTTCTGGTTTTTATTCTATTTCTGCTCTAATCTTTTTTACTTCTTTCTACTTTGGTTTTCATTTTTCTTTTCTATTTTTAGTTTCCTAACATGAAAGGTTAGGTCAATAATTTGAGACTTTTTTTTAATAAAGGCATTTGCATCTATAAATATAAGCATTGATATGGCTACATCCAATAGGTATTGGTATGTTGTATTTTCATTTTAATTCATCTCAGACTACTTCCTAATTTCTCTTGTGATTATTCTTTGACCCATTGGTTATTTAGGAATGCAGTATTTAATTTCCATACATTCATAGAATATCCCAAATTCCTTCTATTTTATTTTAATTGTGGTTTGAAGAATATACTATTTATGATTTAAATATTTTTCAATTTAGGTTTGTTTTATGACTTATTCTGGAGGTCATGTGCACTGGAAAATAATGTGTAGTTTTAATTTTTTTTTGGTTGAGTGTTCTGTAGATGTCTGTTAGGTCTAATTGGTTCTTAAGGTTCAATTGTTCTATTTCTGTATCATTCTTCTGCCTAGTTCTTTGTACTATTGAAAGTGGGATTTTTGAAGTCATGTACTTTTGTTGTTGAAAACTGGATATTTAAAATGGAAGAACTCCAGATTTATTTCATTGCTTGCTTCTTGTGTTATTGTTGTTATTTGTTTAGTGAGTTTCTTGGACTAATTTCCAAAGTTTATGTTCTTTGTAATATGTGGACACCACTGTCTCTGCTAAATTAACTTTGTGTTCCCTAATGATTTCACAGAGGTTTCCTTGAGTTGATGGAACCAATAAGTCTCTCAACCTTTGCTGAAAGACTGTGTGTGTGCTGGTGCGTGCTTTAATGCCACTGAGAACGACTCATGGTAGGCTTTCTCAGCTGAGACAGTGGATGAGGAGGTCACTAGGTGAAAGAGAATGTGAGGGTTGGGCCCCAGATTGGTCTGAAATTCCATGAGGTCCACACTGAGGACACCATCCAAATGCAGGGAGGCAGTGATGGAGGACACAATCTGGCCAATGAGCCAGTTCTGGTTGGTATAGCTAGGGTGCTCAATTGTCCATGTAGTAATAGCTGAAATCATAAATGTCCTCATTAACTCCCATGAAGGCACCATCAAGTGCTTCAGAGTGGTGTGGTTGGTGAAGGTGGAGTCATAGGATTTTGCAACTACTGTGGACACTTGGGGGGCTGGGTAGATAGAAAACTCCAACTTTCATTTCTTGCCTTGTCAATAGAAAGCTGCTCTGTTGGTTGGGAAGCACGCACCATTTCTCAAAGGTATGGGAGATCAGGAAACACTGA
Organism: Rhinolophus sinicus; assembly: GCF_036562045.2. Lineage (NCBI taxonomy): Eukaryota > Metazoa > Chordata > Mammalia > Chiroptera > Rhinolophidae > Rhinolophus > Rhinolophus sinicus. Next base: position 133,552,322 of record NC_133753.1, on the reverse strand, counting down.
AGCCAGGAGCACTGGTCAACTCTGCCTTACCTTTCAATTCCCGTTTGTGCAGAGCGTCACTGTCAACCAGTGGTCAGAAACTACAGCATTTTTAGGTCCTTCCTGGGCGTGTGCACTGCCCTGCACATGTACATAGCCTTCCACATGCCCACAAGAAGACGAAACTTTTCCAAGCTCATTTCTCAGATATTCCTTTTAAGGTTATTTTTTGTTGTTTTTTTGTTTTTGCCAGTGTCTTATTTGTCCTAACTGGTTTTGCTGCCTCAAGCAGCTGTGATATGAAACAATTGCTATTGATTATTTTCCCAAATGGCTTTAGGACTGGATTTTGCTCACTAAGTAAACCCTGAGTCAGGTCAAATAAGGACAAACCATGTGAAGGGGGATTTTCCAAGCTATTTCACACAGCTGAAATAATGGCAATTCACTGTGGATGGGATTTTTGGGGGGAGAATCTTATGTCCATTCTTCCTGATCCACTTGCTGCTAAAATACAGTTTTCGCACATGCTATGATCCCTAGGTTGCTGCATTTTGAAGTTCTGTAGAGCTGGGGAGAAAGGAATAGAAACAGTGCAATTTAAAACTCTACAAAATGTGTTCTCACTGAGATTGAGGTATTTCTCTTGAGTGGGCACTTTTGGGATTCTTGTAAGCCTTTGGATGATTTCCATAGATCTGAAAAAGTCCATTTTGACAATTTATTTTGCCCATTTTCTCATTGCTTTTATAAAGATGATTTTTGTATGTCCTTACTCCATTATTCTGGAAGTATTTCTTTTAACATAGATTTGTGAACATCTACTGTATACCAAGTGCTGTGCTATACACTGGGGATGCAGTGGGAAACACAAAGTCCCCGTATTTACCTTCCAATTGAATCAAATTACTTTGTGCTATGGAAACTGATATTGAACTCTGTTATTCCTCTTGATCCTGTAGGAGAGTAAGACACTATCTGAAAAATAACAAATACAACACTGGTTTGGTTGCATCTTGCTTTTTCTAGATTTATTCCCTTTCAAAAATACATTGATTTTTCTCACCATGGGCAAATGAATCTGTGCATTGTTCATTTCATTTCTACTTAATATCAGGAGCATATCTGCTTTGTTTATGACCTATCCCTGATGTCTAGTGATATCTAGCACAGTGCCGAGCACATAGAAGTAAATAAGTTCATTGAATGAATGCAAACACTATGTACGTTCAACAGAAAGAGATGGAGAAGAGAAGAGCTGAGGAACTAATAGTCTGATTCCTAGTGAAGCAACGCAAAGATGTTGAGATAGCAATATGCTTAATTATGGTTATTCTTGAGTTTTGAAGTGCATGCTATCCTGCTAGCAAAGGCCAGCCTTTTCTCTTTGAGATTCTTTGAGTGGTGGTAGCAGGTGTAGCGCAATTGAAGGGATACCATGTTCTCTGTTCCTGGTCATCGTTTAATTGAGAAGTTCATTCTAGGCTACAAATTAATTAGAAATTCCTCTCTGGCATGAATGAAGAAACCACTGAACAAGACCAAAAATAGTTCTGTTTCCTTTTATGCCACACAGATTAGAAATGCATTCTATCATGTCATTTTCCTAAGTATGTCAAATTAGTCCTCTAACTTCTTTCTCACTTTATTTAGCTCAATAAGAAGTCTCACATCCCTTTTCATTTACATGTGAATTTCTGTGGAATGAGACGTACACTTTTAAAATGCCAGGTTTAATAACATTCCATGCCTGTTATGCACATAATTATCAGTTTTGTAGCTTTGCCTCAATTGGTTGGGACTGAGTGAGCAAAGCACTCAGACTAACAGCTTATTATACTATCATTACCAAGTTATTTTCCTCTACCTCTGAGAGATCATAAACATACCAATTTTCTTTCCTTCTTTGTACTTTGTCTTTTAAAGGTAGCATATCTTTATAACTGCTATCCTGAGAGAACCATTTGCCTCCTGGGACGCTTATATCTATCATTCATGAAGGTACTGCTAAGTGATGAATACCCTTATGATATTCAAAGAGGAGGCATATATTTAGGTCATACATTTCCACAGAAGATGAATCAAAGTGCATTTTTTTACTTAAATGCCATTTTCCTTTGATTTTCTTTGAATAATCAACTAAGATTAAGATGTTTTTGCCAGCTAAAATTAGTCATACTTAAATGAGGCATAACTTCAAGTATGTTGAAATATCTGATTTTTACTCTGCTATGTGTAATGCATGATCGATCTTGTATGCTAGGTCAAAGACAAGGGCAGGAAACGGTGTAGAAGACAATTATAGAGGCGGCAACTTGAAGATTGGAAAGAACCACAATTGGGAATTGAGAAATTCTGGTATTGGAGTATGCAACTAAATTGGTATGATTTATAAATCATACCTGGTCATTTAATTGCTTTTACTTTTAACAACTTATTTGTAAAACATCAGGATTTGACTGAGGGATCACTAAACACGATTTTGTGCTATTATCTATAAGTCTGTTTTTATTTGGAGCCTTGGTTTACAGATTTTATATTTGTATATAAAAGATATAAAAGTCCGTTTGAATTTATATTTTTATTAGTATTCTGGAGATCAGAATACAAAGGGTTTATAACCATTTGTTTTTTGAATAACAGTTATCTACATGAATATCAATAAAATTTAAAATGATAATGATGAGCAAAAATCGTGAGGTTGAACAAAAAGCAGAACGACCAACTTGTAGAAGTATGAGTTCATGTGTGTAACACTGAAAAGTATATGAAAACATGAGAAACATCATATTTAGATTGTGCTAATCTGTGGTATGTAAAGAAAAGGAATGATGAATAAAACAAATCATGACAGTGATTACCTTTGTGGGAAAGAGGAGTGAGGAAGAAGGTTAGCTTCAGAAATGAACACATGAGCTTCTAAGGTATTGTGATGTTCTGATTCTTAAACCAGGTTGAGAATACAACCTGATGTTAATTTATTGTTATTGGTACTGACATATTACCTTTCCATTATATCTATTTTGTATTTTAGAAATATTTCATAATAGAACTCTAGAATTGGAATCTCTGCTGGTTGCAAAGGAAATTGCTACAACTAGTTTTAGAGCAATTTGGTAATATTTAGTAAAGTTGAAGATATATATAGTATGAAACAACAATTAGACTACAATGTGTATACTTTAGAACAGTGGTTTTCATCTAGGGTCAGTTTTTGTCCCCCAGGGGACATTTGGCAATGGGTGGAGACATTTTTTGCTTATCATAAAATGGGGCTACTATTGGCTTCTCATGATAGAGACCAGGAATGCTACTGTACATCCTACAATGCACAGGACAGTTTCCTCACCCCAAACTCCAACAACAAAGAATTATTTAGCCCAAAATGTCCACAGTGCCGAGGTTGAGAAACCTTGCCCTGGAGAATTTCACATTCGTGTAACAAGTAATTTAAACTTTTTTTGTTATTAATACTTATTTGCTTATCTAAATGATGAAGTCCAGGGAGCTCACTTTCTTATCCACAAAACCTAGCACAGTGTTTGGCCTACAGAAGGGTAAGTGTTCAATACATGCAAATAATCAGTCAAATCAGACCATTCCAAGGCATTTCCGTTACCAAAATGACTTCCATTTGATACATGCACCAAATTTTAATGAGAGTTTAACAACTCTAAAACGGTCATATTCTACTACCCAGAGTGGGGAATATTAAGTTACAAATACAGAAAATCTTTTTTACTAACAACGAAGGCCAGAAAATCATATGGCCTATTAGACTCTGTATTTGTACCATGTATTTCCACTTTAGTAACTGCTGTGTGTTTTCCTTGAACAGAAAGACTGAAACTGAGCCCACCAATATGAATACCATTACCTCAACTGACATCTTTTAACAGATCATGAGTGGGATTTTAACTGATCCATGTGTCTCTGGCTTGTGTCATAACAAACAAAAATGAATTTTCTATAAAAAGGCTTTATTACTTATATATATAAAAAAATGAATGTCTTACGCAATGAGACTTCAGACAGCTTTTTACCTCACTGGTATTTTAGGAGAAACTCAGAGGACAGGATGGAATTGTGTAATATGGCAGCAGTTAAAACACATTTTTGTTGTTATTAAGACATATACATAGGAAAATGTGAAAGGAAAAAAAGCGGCTTTTCCTTAACATCTCCTCCATCTTACCCACTCACCCTATTACCACTTCAGGGATACGTCTTGTATACTCAGGCCAGTTTAAATTAAACACATCAATCATCCATCCTAAGGCTCAAGAATGACCTAATGCTGTGATAAATGACTCCTGTGACTTAGCCTCTTAGGCTTTGCTTCTTATAAGATTTGTCACCCATGTGAATTTGTTTCCTAGACTGAGGCAGTCAGTCTGATGCAAAGTTGGAACAGACAGTCGCCTTTTGTTGCTCAGAATATCTCCAGAGTGGCTTGCTATCGTGCCTGGCATTCCCACAGTCAGGATTATTTCTTGGAACTAAGACATTCTCAACAGAAGGTCCCTGTTTTGATTTAAATGCATTTTCGTGGAGGGGTGCTAAGATAAATAGCCAATCATAAAAAATAAATGAACGCTAAGGTGCCTTTCAGTGAGCGAAGTCCTGAAGAACTAAAGCCAAGGCAGGTGCATTTTGATGGCAGGGTTGATAAAGCCATCTGAAGCATGAGGTCACAATTCTGATCTGTTAACACCCTAAAACAAAAGAGGAAATTGGAGGTCGCTGAGAACCTAATGGTGGGTGTATACAGAAAAGAGAAGGTTGGTTTTGAGATTGGGCGGGGCGGAGGGGTGGTCCCAGGCAAAAAAGTTCTTCTTAAGACTGGTTTTATTTTAATATGCTAAATTACTGCAAAGATATTAACCGTGTTTTTTCCCCCAATCAAGATGCAGATAATATGTATATGTTTTAAAGTGAGATGACCTGAGACTAGATAAAAACAGAATGTTGCTTTTTAAAATAATTTACTTGTAAAAAGGATTTAAAGGGATTTTTAGAAATAGGATAGACATGGTAATTATAAGTCTTGTACAATCTGACTGGTTCAACTTGCATACATAGCTGAACAAAGGATGAAGTGAACTCACTTAGATGAATGGCTTGGGACTCATACCCAATCCCAGTGGAAGCATGGAGTATCTGAACATGTCTTTTTTTTTTTTTAATCTATTTGTTTTGGGTAAGGGAAAATTAATATATAATTTTCTTTACTAGTGTCAATCGTGCTTTGTCTGAAATAAAAAACAAAACTGTGCTGAAATGCTACCTAAGAAAATGGTGAGCTGCTTTAATGCAGCTAAAAAAGAGAGAAAGCCCAGGAAGGAAGCTTGGGATGTGCCTGTAGGTGTTGAATACAGTTATTTTGCAAACATTTGGAATCTTTCCCAGCTTAGTTAATGAGGTAGCCATTTGCTTGACTGAATGGTCTTTGAAAAACCTTCTGTTTAGTGAAAGACATTTCTTGCTGCTGCCAGGTAATTCTTATCACCAAGTGTGTTTGGAGACAACAAATCCAGTTTGGGTGGCTGGAAGGAGAGAGTTTCTTTAATCATCTAAATTGACTTTCTTTTTTTCCCCCTCATCAATCTATATAAAAGATGGGCACAAAAGAGGACCACAGACCAGTCTTCAGAAGTATCCATTTTTTATTCTACTGTAAGCATTTTCCAAGCAGCTTTTTTAGCAACATGTCGAGTTTTATCAATCATTCTCTTAACCAAGCTTGTCAACTGCCAAGCCTCAGAGCCAGTATCTTCCACCTGGCCTGATTTTAATATCTTTTCACTTGCAGACTTCAGTCCTGCCTGACTGCAGTTATTTCTCAAAACTGCTGTTAAATCAGTTTGACCTCTGCTTTAACCTTGCCACCTGCCTCCTCTGCACTAAATAGTGACTTTCCAAATGTCCTATAAATTTGTCCAGGATTCTACTTTAAATCTATTTATCCAAGTGTCCAAGCTTCTTCCAATCTCCTTGCTGTTTGCTTTCAATTAGCTCAGTCAAATTTCTAGCTTTCCTCCTAGAACACTGCTTCTCAAGCTTGCCAAACCCTCTGCCTTCTACAACTTAAATAGCTAATCTCCCAGCCTCAAGAATGTTTTCTCCAACCAATTAAAAGTATAATAATCATTTCCTAAGGCAACTTCCAAAAGTTTTAAATTAGCAATTATTGTACCTGTGTACACATAGAAAACATTCTAATTATATTTGCGTGCATCAGGTTCAGATTTCTGTTTATAACATTTAACCAAGTATTATAATTTTATATTTCTATAGTTTTATTTAATCGCTATTTTGCTTTTTCATACTATAATATCCATCCAAGTCCACGGTCCTCAGGACCACCCTGGAATCTGCCACCCTAAGAAGGAAGAGTAGAGGAAAATCTTCTGGTTGATTTTAAATGCAAAAGTTAGAGTACAGAGAGAAAAGGTGAATTATATTAAATTGAGAAATGTAAAATGGTGTAGCCATTGTAGAAAACATTTTGGCAGTTCCTCAAAATGTTATATATAGAGTTACCTTATGATCTAGCATCTGCATTCCTATGTATAACGAAGAAAAATAAAAACATATCCACATAAAAACTTATACACAAATGTTCATAACAACATTACTCATAGTAGACCAAAAAGTGGCAACAGCTCAAACATCCATCAACAGATGAATGGATAAACACAATGTTGCATTGATACAATAAAATATTATTCAGCTATAAAAGGAATGAAGAATTGATACATATGAAGTGTGGATGAACCTGAAAGCATAATATTAAGGGAAAGAAGCCAGATACAAAGGCACCATATTGTATGATTCCATTTATATAAAATGTCCAGAATAGGCAAATTCATAGACACGGAAAGTAGATTAGTGATTACCTAGGGCTGGGGAGTGACTGCTAGTGGGTTGGGAAACTTCTATAATTGGATTGTGATGATGTTTGCACAAAACTATGTGAATATACTAGAAACAATTGTATTGTACATATGTAAATTGTATCTTTAATTTTTTTTATTTTTATAATGTCTTTATCTGGTTTTCGTATCAGGGTAATGCTGGCTTCATGAAATGAGTTTGGAAATGTTCCTTTCTCTTTTTTAAAATTTTTTGAAATACTTTAGGAAGGGTGAGTATTAATTCTTTGAATGTTTGGTAGAATTCACCAGTGAAGCCATCTGGTTCTGAATTTCTATTTGCTGAGAGTTGTTAAATTACTGCTTCAATTTTATTGCTAGCAATTGGTCTGCTTAAATTTTCTATTTCTTGTTCAGTCTTGGAAAGTTATATACTTCTAGAAATTTATCCATTTCTTTTAGATTGTTGAATTTATTGATGTATAATTGTTCATATTATTCTTTAATAATTCTTTGTATTTCTGTGGTGTCAGTTTAATGCTTCCTCTTTCATTTATGGTTTTATTTATTCAGGTTCTTTCTCTTTTTTTCTTGATGATTTTGGCTAAAGTTTGTCTATGTTATCTTTTCAAACAACCAGCTCTTAGTTTTATTGATCTTTTCCATTTTTAAAATTTCTATTTCTGCTGTGATCTTAACTATTTTTTTACACTTCTGTTTATTTTGGATTTTGTTTGTTCTTTCTTTTTCCCCCAAGGTTTTTGTTTGTTTGTTCTTTCTCTATTTCCTTTAGGTATAGGATTCAATTGTTTACTTAGGATTTTTCTTGTTTCTTGAGATAGGCTTCTGTAGCTATGAACCTCTCTTTTAGAAATGCATTTGCTGTATCCCATACATTTTGAAAAGTTGTGTTTCCATTTTTATTTGTTTTAAGATTTTGATGTCTTATTTGATTTCCTCTTTGATCCATTGGTTGTTTGGTATCATGTTGTTTAGTTGCCACATATTTTGTGTTTTTTTCCGTTGTTTTCTATTTTCTGATTTCTAGTTTCATGTCATTGTGATTGGAAAGGATGCTTGATATGGTTTGTATTTTTGAATTCATTAAGGCTTGTTTCATGGCCTAATATGTGATTTATCCTGGAGAATGTTACATGTGCACTTGGAAAAAAATGTGTCTTCTCCAGTTTTTGGACAAAATGTTGTATAAATGTCTGTGGTGTATGAATTATAACTCAGTAAAACTGTTAAAAAATGAGAGAAGGGGAGGTTGAAGATACAGAGAATTAGGAAATGATTCTTGAGAAAGTAAGGGGGATGGAGCCAAAGCACACACAGGGGTGCTGTGTGACATTTTTTTTTTTTCCTGAAGTGAAGTCCACATAACATAAAATTAATCATTTCATAGTGGACACTTCAGGGGCATTTAGTACTTTCACTGTGTTGTGCAACTACCAACTCTATCTAGTTTCAAAACATTTCATCTCCCCAAAAGGAAACCGTGTACATATCATGTAATTGTTCCCAATTCCTCTCTCCCCATATGCCCTGACAACCATTAATCTGCTTTCTGTCTCTATGGGTTTACTTATTCTGGAACTTACATATATTCATACAATATGTGACCTTTTGTGTCTACTTTTTGTTTATGGATTCATCCATTGATGGACAAACATTTGGGTTTCCAACTTTTCACTATTGTGAATGTTGCATCTATGAACATTCATATGTATACAGTTGAGTACCTGTTTCAACCTGTTTTTAATTATGTTGGGTAAATACCTAGGGGAAGAATGGTGAGGTCACACATTCTATATTTAAGCTTTTGAGGAACTGCCACATTTCCCACAGTGGCTGAATCATTTTACATTCCCAGCAACAAAGTTTGAGATTCAAATTTCTCCACATCTTCACCAATATGTGTTACTTTTCGGTTAAACTGTATCCACCTTAGTGGATACAACTGTTCATAGTTGTTTTGATTTTCATTTCTCTAATTACTAATGATGTTAAGCACCTTTTCTTGTTTCCTTGGCCATTTATGTATGTATCTTCTTTGGAGAAATGTTTATTCAAGTCTATCTTGATATTTTTAATTGGTTTCTCTTTGCTGATGAGTTTTAAGAGTTCTTTATGTATTCTGGATACTAGAGCCTTATTTGATGTATGATTTACGAATACCATGGTACCTCAGTTTTTGAACATAATCTGTTCCGGAAAACCGTTTGAGTTCCAAAATGTTAGAAACTGAGACACAGTTTCCCCGTAGAAAGTAATGCAAAATGGATTAATCAGTTCCAGACCTTTAAAATCAATCCCCAAAACTGCAAATTTAGCATGAATTTTACTATCTAATGATACCATAGATCCATAAAATTTACAGCGTTCGGCATTTGTAAACCAAAATGTTCACCAACGGAGACATTCGAAAATCGAGGTACCACTGTATTTTCTCTGCTGTTTGTGTTTTATAGAGAAGACATGCTTAATCTAGTTTAGTGAGAAAATGTACGATGGATGGGTTAGAAAAAATTTGTAATTGAAAACTACATGATTCTTTATTTTCCAGAGATAGACGTAGATTGAATAGATATAACTACATTTATTCAGAACGTCATGTGTCCTGTGGGATTAGGGATTTGTTTCATAAACATTAAAAGACTCTAAGTGTCCCATATTAAGATGGAAATTGTGGTTCATTGGTCCTTCATGCAAAGTAATGGAATTATTTACAAAACCATGTTCCACTTCAGTTGGTCATTTTCTTTAGAAGTACTTGAGCCCTTCTGGATCACCTTACACTTAACAACTATCATTGGATTATAGCTTTGACATGCATTCTTTCCCAAGAAAAAAATGAATTGTTTCCCAAGGCAAGTCAACTCTTCTCCACTGCCCCTGGATATCCATTAGTTTTCTAAGTATGGATTCCTGATGTCATTATACTATGATAATTCTGAGATATTGTATGAAGAAAATATTAAAAAATAATCAGATTGCAGACATTGTACAAAGTGCCACTTTTTCCATTTTTAAACAGGCAGAGAATCAATAATTTATGACTGCCTGTCTCTGTTTCACCTTGAGGAATTTATGAGAGCAAGGCAACTTTTTTGTTTTAGAAAAAGAAGTTTAGATCAATGAAGGTTAAAAGTTCAACAGGATAAGGAGTTCATTGAATCCCTGAAGCACCACACTGACATTCCAAGACAGAGCTAGTAAAGGTCTCCCTTTCTTGATGTCACTTTCAAAAGAATGGATTATCAAAATGTCACTTATTTGGCATATGCAGCTCTACTCTGTATCCATCTATAAGTCTCATAGGACTCTGTGGAGATTTATAACTGGATTCCCATGTATTCCAGTGGCTGTTTACCTCAGAGGAGGTCAGCCAAATACATTACAAACTGTCACTGACTGACTGCAATAACAGACCAGCTGTTCAAATTTTTTCTTTCAGTGGTATTTGCCATAATGTGCACACATACTCACTAAACACACATACAGTAGACCTAAGTTGATTTTCCAAGTTCAGTTGATCCTGATCAAGCAGGTGGTCTAAGAAGCTTTGGTTCTTACTTTGGAAGCCTTGGGTCAAATGAATATTGCTGTATTTTTTTTCTCTCTCTCCAATATGAAGATTATAAAAATCTCAAAATCCCAGAATTTCAATGAATTCTAGCAAACATACAGTTTGATGATTTTGTTTTCTAGCTGATTCTTGAATATTCAGTAGAGAAACTTACTATTTCCTGGGAGAAATAAGTTTTTAGCCTCTCCAAATGCATTTATGCGTACACACACACACACACACACACACACACACACACACACACTTGTGCTCACATGTGCTCTAAGAAATTTGCTTAATAAAAGGAATTCATTTCTAAGCAGTCTAGTGTCAGAATCTACTCTCTTAACTATGATGCTTCTCAATGTACCTTAATTCAGCCATTTGCCTGATGTTGTTTTTTTTTTGAAAACCACATAATAGGTTTCCTCAAAAAAGGGGAAAAATCCCCACCCTTATAGAGATCAATGAGATAGAAACTCTTTCTTTAAAAAAAATAATTTTTTTTTATGAGAGACTTCGGTAGAGTTTTTCCCTTCACAAATGAAATGACATTTCATAACCATTCTACCAATTATGGTATTGTAGGGGAATGACTTACATACTAATTCTTAAAACATGGTCACTATTAAAAGAGCATTCCAGAGAAGTAACTCTTCCATATAAAATATTGCCTTAGATACTGAAAGCTATTCTTTAAAATGTGCAAGAGGATTTCAGTTGTTATACAATTTATTGAAAGAGAGGTATACTCTTATTATAATCTCACACTAACCTCTGTAAACCCCAAGAAGAAACATGTCTGTCAAAATGGACTTCTCATGGTTAACTGGGTCCAAATTTATAACCAGAGTCTAGTGGCCAAAGCTAACAGAGGCCTCTCAAACACTCTGCATTTGGGGAAAAGCCACAGACTGAGCTTTCAATCTCCTGTACTGTGCCCCTGCCTGTTGACCTAATCTGAGCCAACAACTGCGTGGTAGTTCCTGGTTTCATCTTTCAACCAATGGTCTGAGACCTGCCCCCTACAGTCAGGACTGTACAAATTGTATCCTCGTTTGTATCCATACCAACCATTCAGAACTCTATGATTTGAAAACCTCATTTGCATGAAATTAACCAAAACGAAAACCATGGGCAGGAACTTTGTCTATAAAAACCGTCCTCCCCTTTGTCTCAGCAGAGCACAATTTATGTTGCTTCCTGAATCTGTGTCTCCTGGGCTGTAGCTCTTGTTTTTTTTTTGTTTTGTTTTGTTTTGTTTTGTGTGTGTGTGTGTGTGTGTGTGTGTGTGTGTGTGTGTGTTGCAAATGAGTGTGTTTTTTTTTTTTCCCCTTATATTTTACAATTAATTTTGGTCGACACCTCTCATTTATTTTAGTGCTCTGGATTTTCTAGCTCTGAAACAGGAGATAAAAAGTCAAAGATTGCAGTATTGGAAGAAGATTACCTTTTTCTGCTCAACGTTATTTCCTTAACTGTTCGGATTGCTCTCACTCCTTATCTCTTCTGAGACCTTCTATCATCATGAATTTTTCCCCACCCCCTTTTCTTTACCGCCCTTCCACATTCATAGCTTCCCCCATCATATAAATATGTTTAGTTCTATCACATCTTAGAAGAAATGTCTTCCTTTACCCAGTAATTTTTTCAGCAGTTGCCTGACATCATTTCTTCTTTTAACATCCATTTGGCAAAAGTGTGGTCTAAATTTGCTATTTCATTGTCCTTTCCACTCTTTCTTTTCTCAACTAACTACTAATAGGCTTATGCCATTACTATTTCACTAAGAATCCACATTACTTACCAATGGCTTTCTTATTGCCAAATACCATTGGTTCTTTTCAGTCCTGTCTTACTTAACTTACCCTGACCATACACACTTTCAAAACCTTTCTTTACTTAGTTTCTTCAAAAATTCATTTCTCTACTTCTTAGTTTTCCAATTCTTAATTTTCCTTACAGTGCCTTTCTCTGTTCCATAGATGTTAGTGTTCTACAGAATTTTGTCCTGCATTCTCCTAATTCTACAAACTCTTAGTCATTGAACCATCTAGAATAATGAAATGATCTCTTACCCAAAGACTCTTAAACCTATAAATTCCATAGCTTTTAAAAATACTATATTTGTATGTTACCTTAGGTTGCCTGAAGTTTTCCAGGTTTTCTTTCATCCTATTTAAAATCTTTTTAACTATAGGCTGCTCTTTCATTCTGTTTGACTTCAGGAAGCCCATAAAACCACAGGTATTCCTCAGAAGAAACTTAAATTGATACTCATTATTTCTTGTTTGGAACTTCTGCTTCGTTACCTTTTGCCACCAAATCATCACATTTGTGTATTTCTCAGCTGTGTTCAGGCCCCTTTATACTTGTCATTTACCCTGCTTTTCACTAACGCTGACCTACTGGCTATTCCTATCCTCAGGCCTGGGTAGGCAGCCACCATCTTGCTGAGACCCACTTATCCTTTTAAGTTCTTGCTTCATTGACTGTTAAAAAAAAGCTAAAAGTTTCCTAGCATCAAAATCTTTGTTTAGGGCAATATATGAGAAAGTCTTCTGGTTTAGTATTCGAAGCATTTCATGTCTTTTTCTCAACGTCTGTCTTCCAGACTAGGCCCTAAGCCTGAGACTTAAACTTTGCACATATAAAATACCCAAGTGAAATACTCCTATTCAAAAGAAAATTCTTCACCAGTGTTATATTCTGGCTCTATACCTTAAAATGTGAAAAAAAAAAAAAAAAGTATAGATTTTCATCTAGTGCCATCTATTTCCTCACTTCACTCAGGGATGACATTCGGGTTGTATGTACCTTAACAACATACTAGTTGCAAAAAATTTTAAATACTTCCATACCAGTTAGTGAATAGTTACTGCCTAAGCCCTACCACATGCTTTCCCCACATTGTGTCACCCAAATCTTCCTACAACTGAGCAATGAAAGACCTGACACGACACAATAGGGTGGCTCCAGGACTTTGCACTTACATCTCTTCCTCAGTTGGCCTCAGCTAATGTTCCTGTTGAACTGGTTGTTAAATATTTTGAAAATCATCACCAAATATGCACATTTCTGATTGTGATGTTGAGATTTATAAGATTTAGTTGGTGTCAGTCATGTGGGATTTGCTAGAATGGACCTGGCTCATAGAAACGTGTTTTAAGAAGAGAAAGAATGAAAGGGTGAAGGACAAGAAAGCTTTGATTCCTGGGTGACCACCTGGTCACCACCTGGTCACCCATGGTATGGGAGTAGCAGCTGTGCCACCCTCAGTTACTAAAGGTAAAAACTACCAGTGGAGTTTAGAGATGGGTCCAACTCCTGGGCAGTTGTTTCACTTAATGCATAAAGAAATGCAAACCAGTAAGAAAAATGTGAAATACACAATCCCTTGGTACTGTTGTCTGTAAAAACCTAATGAAAATAAAAGAGACTGCTAGGTTGGACCTTGATGTTAGACCACGTTCAGATTTCAGTCAGTCTAACCTTCTGCCATTAGCTTCAAAGCCTCCTAGAAAGGGAAACATTATGCAGGGCCAGCAGAAAGTACCTCTAAGACCTCTGTTTGCCAAGAAGGTAGTTAACGTAGGGGGTATGGCAAAACCAAGAAACCATTGAATCAAGAGGATATAGCATGAAGGAACTGGCTCATTTTGCAGACCAGTATCAATAAGTCCCTAAAGAATCTTTATTAAAATGGATTATGAGAATGTTATCAAACGAGACTCTGATACTGAGTTGACTTTCAGGAGACATGAGGCACTGCTCAAATCTGTCTCCATGATCTGGGGTTTAAGGTAGGTTTTTAAAGGGCTAGGGGGGACAGGTATATGGAAATGCTGGAGAGACAGGTTTTAATTGGAGGACCTTGGAACTTGACCATTATGGTAAGGGGCTTCAGCACCAGATCTTTCTGGACAGCGGACACTTTTCTTCTAGAAGGGTTCCCGTGTTCGATTTCTGGTTATGTCCCGGTCTTTGGTTCCATGGTGGGGGGAGACTTTGGGTTTGGGTTCAGCTGGATGTCAAAATTCTCTCCTCTGTGCCTGCTTTGGCTGCATAATTTTTGGTTTTTGTCTGTTGTCTCTGAAAAGCAACTCAGTGTCCGTGTCTTTTTAAAAACAAGACAGGAATATTTTAGGCTGATTCTGCAGTTACAAGAGTAACCAGTTTGGGGGCTATCTTTGGTTTTGAATGCTACAGACTGAAAGAGCACGTTTGTTCACTATTGAACACTCACAGATGGCAATATGTGATCCAGACACACAGGAGATTATTCCAGAGGGTATAGACAACCTGGTGAACTGGATAAAATCCACTGTAAGATCTGCTTACCTTGAGAAGTGGGGCTGTCCTTCTCCCTGTGTGAATACCAAATGGAACACCTCAGATGAAGCAGCTGATATGCTTCACATGCTAGCCATGTGGGACTGGCTTTATGATGACCAGGATATTCACCTGCTGAATATGCTCATTTCTCAGGTTATGGTAAATGTTGTGATTAAGGGGGTCTCTGTTGCATGGGTGCCAAACTCCAACAACAGTTGCAGAGACTTAACAGATTTGCTGTCTCAGTTTCCCTTCAGGGGGCTAATAAAAACATTAGGTTAATAAGAGAATGGGGAGAGGCCCAGGGGAGAGTCAAGGAACTCTTCCCAACAAGGTGGACATTTTTAAAGGTTACTGAGAAATAAGGTGAATAAAGCAAATATTGAAAGGAGCAGAGCAAAGAGAAAACATAAAGGGAAGAGTCACGGGACTGGTCCCAGCAATGTGGAAATCTTTAGGTGGTTATCAAGAAATGAACCATCCTTTTCTTGGGGTTGCGCTACTGTCCAATGAACGAGAAGTGAGGACAGTACTGCTAACGCCTAAACAACACGCTCGCATCAGTTAGAGCTCTGCTTTATCTTGGTGCAATTTTTGGAAAAAACAAAAACCCCTTTTTCCACGATTTAAAAAAAAAAAAAAAAAAAAAAAAGAAATGGAATGAATAAACTGAACATTGGTGGGGTTAAAACGAGTTGAGCAGGCTAAAGGGACCTTGTGCTGGTCCCCCAACATTAAAATGTTTCAAAGAAGTCTGCTATATTTACTAAACTTCTGTTTGGTAAAAATTTAAAAGCTTGGAGGCAAAAACTGCAATGAGAAACCCAACCAGCAATCACTTAGAGCAGCAGTTAGGCCAGTTAATAAAGTTAAAGATCCAGCAAAGGGCCAGAGTTCCTTGACTCAACCCCTCATGGGCACCCAAAGCCTTTTGCACACAGAGGGTAGAATGGTCAGGGGGTGGAAAAGGGGAGGACTCCTTGGCATGGGATTTCTGTTCACTGTAAAACCAAGTCTTAATGGAGGCTATAGTTAGGAACATAAGAGTTAATGGAATTAAGGTCAAAGCTGGAAGAAGAATCAGTGTTTTTGTAACAGGCATTCTGTGAAGAGGTTGTATCTGTTTTACCTGATTGTATTAAGGGGAGGGAAATTGCGTCTGAGTGGGAACATTTCCCCCATCCACTATTGTAAAACAGAGGCATGTAAATCTGTTCCTCAAGCGATATTAACTGGACAGGCTAAATGGGAACCAGTAAAATTGCCTGAGCTCACACAATGTGGTACAGAAGCTGGAATGCTGGTAGGGAGACAGTCTCTGTGTGATGGCCCTTTGTGGGACATAGACTGGGGCTTATGGCAAAAGCCTGTGAGCACCTCTCAGTGATGACTACTGGGCTTTTGGACTAGAGGACTGAAATGTCTAATGGGGGTGATAGTGCCCAGAAAAGTTCCACTGTAAAATGAAAATGGCTTATACAGGATCGTCGTTCCTGGGGAATACAAGGAGGAGATACGAGCAGGGAGCTTCTTTTCCTCAAGGACTGAGAACTGTGTGAAGAGCTGCCCTGTAAAGAACCCTCAACTGACTAACAAAGAGCTGCTGGACTTGTGAACAGCAGTTCCAAGGTGAATGGGTAACAGCCTACTTGGAAGGCCACCACTCTGATTCAAGAAGGTGAAAAACACATCAGCTCGTTTGGGCTGAATTGCATCCTTTTTCCTGGTGGTGATGGAAGGGTTGAGTAATGGTAAAAAAACACCTATGTTTAGGTTTTTACTGGCTCATGGGCAGTGGCCTGGCTGTATAGTCAGACAGGAGCACAATGGAAACTTGCCCTGCTAAAGGGATACCCGAATAGAACTGCCCTACTGAAATTTGAAGAGTGAACATATTGATGCTCATCAGAAGAATGCCCTTCCAGATTTCAAAGGTGATTAAAATTGACAAGCAAATATCCCCGTTCACTCCTTTGAGATGTCCACCAGGTCCATGAAATGAATGGACACGGTGGTTATGGGGACAGAGCAAGGAGTGTAGTTTCCAGGCTGTCGGTCTCCCGTGGAAAGGTGCTGGCTCAGGTAGTAAATGGCCATGAACTGTGATTGGATGGCTGTCAGCTGTAACCAGTGAGCCATTGGCCACTAGTATAACTGCTGTGGCTATGTCAGCAGCAAATGGGGGCTAGCAAGAAGATGGTGGCTGAGCTAGCAAGAGTGGATTGCAGTTGGCACAGTGGATTGCAGCTAGCAAGTGAGGTTGGTTGGCAGAGAAATGGACGGCATGTTGCGGATAGTGTGGCTCCTGCTTCCTGTGTCTCCAACCCAGCTGCCAGCGAGAATGTAGTAGTATGACTCCCCTACCTATGGCTCCATGGGTGTTTCTTTTAGGCCTCACCATGTCCTGTGTTCTTATGTGGGGAGCGGGACCAGAGACCCCGCATGTCACCCTGCATAACAGTGGTCTACAGCAATGCAAAGTGGACTAAATCTAAAAATTCTTCTTGCACCCTCTGAGGAACAAAAAGCCAACAAGAGCTGTTCTATCTGCCAATGAAAGACTGGCCATGTGGCAGATTCCCTGGTGGGAAGGCCCTGAGTGTAGCTTGCAAGTGAGACTGATGCTGGTAGACCTGGGAGGCTACAAATGGGTTCTGACCGGAATAGACATTGACTCTGAACTGTGCTTTGCTGACCTGGTGGCAGATGAAAATGTTCAAAGTGTTATGAAATAACTGGAACAGAGAATATTGTACCAGTTTGGATGGCTGACTATCATTTCTTCAAATGAAGGGAAACAATTTGTAGCTGATAATGTCCTGCAGTGGTCAGAGAACTGTTCTCCTCAGAGTAATTGTTTAATAGAGAATTGGAGCGAGCAATTAAAACATTGGTCGTCTAACATGGGGAAATAAAAGAATGGAGAGCTGGCTTACATGCCTTTCACAGTGTGTGCTCACGCTCACGCTCAATGTGGCTATGAGTGGGGCTAAAGGAGTGTCCCTACTAAGACAGATTTCTGTTTTGTTAGTGGAGCTGGGGAAGAGCAGCTGCAGAAGATGCTGGAACCCTTTTTCCTGACATCACCCCCCAAAAAAACTTTTTCTCCCTACTCAATACAGTGGTTTTGGACCAGGACTGCAATGAAAAGGGCTAGAAGCAGGAAAGATTTCTAAGCAAGAAATTATTACTGTGTTTTTAACCTTTATGTCAGAATTCTCTAAGGGCCTGATGGAGCAGGAAAAGGCCTGCACCCCATTTGGCAAAATTGGAGCTGACAGTGAATGCAGCTACATAACCTGGTGGTAAAGATAACCCACTATTCTGTACCTGTGTAACCTAAACTTTGTAAACAGTAATGGACTGACGGGGAGGCACTGGCTAGACTAGTACTGCTGCCTGCAATCTAGACGAGCACAGTGGCCAAACCGAATGTCCCTTCCAGAGGTGGAAGAGTTTGGGTATAAATGGAAAGAAGGAAACATAGTAGCTAAGGGTGGGTTAGAAGGAGCAAGTGGGTTATGTTATGTAATCAGAAAAATCCAATATTAACATCTTGAAAGGCTCAGAGCAAGAGATGACATTGTTGTTTTAGCTCAGTTATACCAGATGCCCGAAAGGACGAAGTCGTATGTTGCTGAAACTATCCCTGCTTTTGGATCCAGATAAGGTTGAGCAGAAGCCTGCAAACCTGAGTGGCCTTGCCCTGGAAGATATTTTTGTAAGATATGTTGGTGGACTGAATACTTATTCATGACTGACTGAGACTCTAGTAACTTACCAGTATCTTTTGACTTATATGATTGTTTTGTTGTGAGAATCCATGTTCACAGAACAGAGGATGGATTTCCGTATTGTGTTGTATAAAATATTTTATCTTTACCCACAGTCCCTTCATCCAGAGTTCCTGTCTCACAGCTCCCAAAACCTTTGACATTTCCTAAGTGTTGAGAGTGATAAAGGCATATTTTGTTATGTTAATGAGATGACTTTTGGAAAGCATCTAAGAATGGGAGCTGGTTGCCAACAAATCCAACCATGTGATTAGAAGAGTTGAACTTTCAGTCCCATTTCCCCAACCTCCCGGGAGGGAAGTAGAGCTGGAGGTTGAATCAGTCATCAGTGTCCAATGATTTAATCAATCATGCCTACGCAATGAAATCTCCATTAAATCCCCAAGAGGACTGGGTCCAGAGAGATGCTGGGAGAGTGGTGTGCCTAGAGAGGGCATGGAAGCTCCGTGCCCTTTCCTCACACCTTGTCCTATGCATTTCCTACATCTTGTTCCTAAGTTATATTCTCTTATATAAACCAGTGATCTGATAAGTAACACGTTTCTCTGAGTTCTGTGAGCCATTCTAGCAAATTAATTGACTACAAGGAGGGGAGGTGGAAGACACTGATTTATAATCAGTTGGTCAGAAGTACAGGTAACAAACTGTAACTGAGATTGGCATTCTGAGTTGGAGGGGATTGTTAATTTCTAATCTGTAGCCAGTCAGTCAGAAGCACAGGTTAAAGCCTGGCTTGTGGCTGGCATCTGAAGTTGAAGTGTGTGTGTGTGTGTGTGTGTGTGTGTGTATGTGTAAGGACAGTCTTTTAGGACTGAATCCTTAACCAGTGGAATCTAATGCTCTCCCTGGGTAGGTAGTGTCAGAATTGAATTGAATTCTTGGGCACCCTGCTGGTGTTCTGAGAATTGTTTGGTGGTGTAGGGGAAACCCCCCACCCCATGTGGGAAATTGGGTCTCCAGACACCAATTTACTGACTGCCCACTGGACATCACTTAACTTATCATTTTTCCTCTTCTATCACTCTCATAACAAACAAAATATCAACCAAAATAAGAACAACAAAATAATACTCCTTGGTCTTCCTTCCATAGTTCTATAAATAGAAACCAACCATATTGGCCCCAAACTTCTACCTTGTCTTGAAGACTCAAATCCAAACCATCTCTAAATTCTGTTTATTACACCTCTTTTATTAGCTTCTTCAGATCTGCTCCCTTCTCTCTGTCCTGTCAGTCTTCTTTAGATTAGACACTGACTCATCCATGTGCTGCAATAAATCGTAACGCAAGTCCCTGTCTCCAGTCTTGTCCTTTTAAAATTTATCTTCCATAGAGCTACCAAAGGGTCCCATCAAAAACCCAAATATATCCCTTGCTTGTTTAAATCCTGCAATGATGCCCATCTCCTACAAACTTGTTTCACTTGATATTGAAAGCCCTTCATTATCTGGCCAACAATATCAGACTCTTCTTTTGCCATTCTTTCCTACTTGTATTCTATCTTTCCTAAGCGGCTTGTGATTGCAGTCTCTTGGCCTAGAAATTTCTTCTTTGTCTCTCTTCTCTACCCACTGCTATTTATCCCTCAAGGATCAGCATAAGCGTCTGTTTTCTGTGCAGCCTTCCCCTATTTTTCTTTTCCCCCTACGTACTTCTTTGGTCTTTTATAGAAATTTTTCTGCATCACAGTTATCAATTGTAACATGCAGTTTGTACTTCTTTATTCACTTGTCCCTCTTCTACTTAGAATTCTTTCAGGGCAATGATTTTTGTCTTAGTCTTTATTTCAGTGGTACCTAGCATATTGCTTGGCACTTAGTAAATTACTGACTGAATGAATAAAAATAAATAGTTTCTTTTATCTTGGGATTTGTACATAAAAACCAGTATTTGTGAATTGGGTTTTTAGAGACAAAGCAAATTGACTTTATTTTCTCCCCTAAGTATTTTGAATAATCACCTCAACCTTGTTTCTTATGCATATTTTAAAGTATAGATAATAGTATTCGGAAAGTGAAGTTGCAAAATGGCAAAGTGGGTGATCATGAATAAGCACATAAATAACTATCTTTTGTGTTCTGAATTAGCTAACTTAATTTTCTAGTTAATTTTTGCTACATAGGTATAGTCTCATACTAATGAAATAAAAAGAAATACAATTTGTGTATTTTTGAAATGTAAGCTAGTAAAACAAGGACATACATTTAAATAAGTGAAAGAACTTTCCTTGTCCATGTTGGAGTTACAGTAAAAACTAATAGCACAGTAATGCCTGGTCACATTCAAAATTGTTTTTTACATTAGTGTCCACCAAATAAAAACCTATTCCCCCACTCTAAGAGCTCAGATTCTAAAGATTGGAGCAAAAATTATTTTGCCAGTCATGATTGTATTGTTTATATATACTCTCGACTAGTCTTTGCAGTGATGTCTTATTTTTATCACATGTATGTATTTCAATATTCAATTAGTCCTTGGCTTCTGTATTATAACTTGCCGCAAAGACAAATGTGAAACAGGGAAAAAAGCAAACTAAAGGAAATAGTATACAATATATTATTATCCAATATGAGGCAAAAGATGACATAGAACGTGGATTTTCAATAATAATTAGAAATATATTTGCCAATTTAAAATAATTTTTACTTTTTCCTGTCATAGATGAATGATGAACATTTTCTTATGATAATTACAATCCTTAATATTTTGGAGATGATGCTCTTTGTTAAAAATGCTATATTTTCAATATTAGTCTCCCAAATATTATATTATGAATATTAAATTTTAGATCAAACTTACTAGTGAAATAATAGAAGAAAAAGTTTATGGCATGATATATCAAAATGATTCTTTCAAAGTGGAATTCAATTTTATTTTGCCTATTCATAATCTTCCTTTCAAATTTTACAAACCATGCTATTGCTGAGTTTCACAATGCTAAAATGTTTTTTACTTTATGAAATAAAAAGGAGAGTCTGGAAATAGGACGACTGTGTAAAATACATTTTTCAACACTGTCAAGTATCACCAAAATCACCCTGCATGATTTTGTTTGCGTATTGTAAGTGACAAAGATTTTTGCCTTCTGGACATTCATGTTTCTTCCTTCCTAATATAACTTTAGTTTTATCCATGTCCATCCTCCTCTGAATGTATGTTTCAGGGAAGTTGGTCCCAGCTTAAGCCCCAGATGTGGGCTTTGATTATTCTAATCCAAATCATGGTATCTCTATTTTTTGCCAGTGATTGAGCTGAGGTTTATGAGGATTTGATGGAATTCTGTCCAAAGAGACATGAGAAAGCCTGCTGGAAGATTCCATCTGTATGTGATGATTGCAACTGCTGTAGCCATATGCTACCAGCATGAGAATGACACCAACATACAAAGAAAGAGGGGAACTAAGAGGAATAAAAGGAAGATGAACCAGAGCACTGACTTAAAACTCGAGGAGCTTGCCCTTACCTATGGACCGTTTGGCCTTTGAGATTATAAATTCCTTTAGTGTTTAAACTATTTTAAGTCCGAGTTTACTATTACAATAGGTCCCTGACTTACAATAGTTTGTCTTAAGGTTTTTTGACCTTAGGGTGGTGCAAAAGCAATACACATTCAGTAGAAACCCTACTTGGAATTTTGAATTTTGATCTTTTCCCAGACTAGCGATATGCACTATGATACTCTCTTGTGATTCTGGGCAGCAGCAGAAGTGTAGTCAGCCAGAATCACAAGGTAAATAACTGATACTCTGTAGTGTACAGTAGTCCCCCCCTTATTCCATGGGTGCAGTTACCCATGGTCAACAGCGGTCCAAAAATATTAAATGTAAAATTTCAGAAATAAACAATTCATATGTTTTAAATTTCGAGGAGTTCTGAGTAGTGTGGTGAAGTCACATGCATCCAGTTCCAACCCGCCCAGGATGTGAATCATCCCTTTGCCCAGTGTATATGCTCTCCACCCATTAGTTACGTAGTAGCTGACTAGGTTATGAGATCGACTGTCATGGTATTTTACTTAATAATGGCCCCAAAAAACAAGAGTAGTGATACTGGCAATTCAGATACATCAAAAATAAGTTTTTTAAGACTTCCTTTAAGTGAAAAGTTATATATGTGTAGGGGGAAAAAAACCAAACATAGTATTTATAGTGTTCAGTGCTATCCACAGTTTCAGGCATCCACTGAGGGTCTGGGAACGTATCCCCCCATGGATAAAGAATGACTAATGTACTATGTTGCAAGCATATTTTGGATATTGTGTTTTGTGTTTTTGCATCACATCATGTCTACAAAATGACCACTGTGTCTCCTACTTCAAGTGAGAAGTAGAAGAAGGCAATTACTTTTGAGGTGAAACTCAAGATAATTGCATAGTGTGAAGGCAGCAAACCATAATTACATAAATTACAAGAGATACTCATACTCTATTATGAAATAGGCTTTGTGTTAGGTGATTTTGCCCAACTGTAGGCTAATGTACATGTTTAGAGCTTATTTAAAGAAGGCTAAGCTAAACTGTCATGTTCGGTATGTGAGGCCTATTAAATGCATTTTTGACTTACAGTATTTCTAACTTATGGTTTATTGGGAAGTAACCCCATCATAAGTCAAGGAGCATCTGTATGTGAAGCTGAACACATCCCAGTTGATACAATGTCCTGTAATAATGGCTTCTTGAACTTATACTACAACAGGTTCAGTTAAGTTCAAAGTAGGGTCACGTACTTGAATGCCAATTTTATTTCTTGCACACACAGTATTCACATTCTAGTTATTTAAAGATAATATGAAAATTATGATACACTTAACAAATAAGTAAATGAAGTATATTTAAAGAACAGAAGTTATTGTGAGTAGGGAGATGGTCACCTCGTTAATGAGAAAAAAAGAATAGTAGGATCCAAGTAAGCTTCATAGAAAAGAGGCTGCGAGGCTACTTCAATAAGGTTTTGAAGGTGAAGGAGTTAAGATTTAGTTTGATGGTAAGAACCAAAGGACCCAATTAAAAGTGGAATTATTTTTCTCTTCACAAAATTTTAAGGTAAACAGTTCAGAATAACTTGGTTCACAGGATCAATGATAACATTGACAACTCCAGTTTTTCTATCTTCTCTGCCATTCTTAGCATGTTTGCTTGTCACTTCATAATGACAAGACAACTGGTTTTTCTCCTTTTGAAATTATTTCTTCTTATGTTTGATGAAGTAACCTTTCTATGATACACTATCCTGTGTCATTAGTTAGAATTATACCATATGTCTAACCTTAAGCCAAAGAGGAGATGACTTAAGCCACTGACCGTGGGGAATGAGAGAACCATGACTTATTTAGAGCAGTCGTATATCATCCTCCAGAGTAGCTAAACATCCTTGAGGTCAAGATATCTCCACTTATAACCTGTACAATTTGCGCTGTTTGAAGCAGAAGGTGGCACTTGTTGAGAAGGTAAGGGATAGGGTATCTTGGAGGTGAGAATAGCATATGCAAGAGGCACTGAAGCATCAAAGCAAGTTTGGGAAATGACAAAATAGTTTGGTATTTCTGGTGGGTGAACTCTGAGACCGTGTGACTAAAAGTGCTGCTGTGCAGGATCAAAAGATGCATGTATTCGTATCTTTAAGTTAAACAAAGGTGCTTGGGTTTGATAAATCTGAAAGGATTTTGAATAGGCAAAGAAATTGATGTGAATTTAGAAAATCACTCTTAGAGCTGTATTGCTAAGAATGGATTTGGGTGGGGTGAGAATAGAGCAGTAAATCCAATTTGGATGCTACCTAAGTAGTTGAGTTGATGAAGGACCAGGGCTGGAAATAAATCAGTAGCTGAGGTTATGACTATTGACGGATAGCATCTGGAGATTGATAAGGCAAAAACGTGTTTGAAGCTTGATTGGGTGTGGCACGTGAGGGAGGAAAAATGATAAGAATGACACCTAGGTTTTGAATTAGACAAATAGAAAAGTCCAATAAAATTAACGCTAGAAAAGGAAGAATAAGTTTGGTGACTTTGATTGGTGAATAAGTTTGGGTTCCTTTGAGATATGCTGAGTTTGAAATAATTCCATAATTGTGAAAGCATATAAGACAAAATGGGACGAATAGGACAAAGGTTTTATGAACTGAATACAGTTTTGAGTTAAAATTTTAATATTTTTGACAACTTTAATTCAAATTATAATATCTTTCCTAGTTATCTTTGTTTCTTTCTAGGACCAGGATTAGCAGTTGCAAAATAGGCCCTGCAGTGTTTCTGAGGGCTGATGGCATGATCTGAGCAACACATGGGTTACTGACCCTAGTTTTAGCTCCAGAGATCTCAGTTCAGTAGAACACCTTGACCAGGATGTATTATCCTGGGACTGTTGTGATAGTGAGGGCTGGGTTTATCCTTTTACATGTTTATGTGTTTTGTAATCAGAGACTACATATTTTATACGTAACTCCAAGATTGATTGATAATTTAAATCTAGCTCAGATGAGGTAGTCTTAGTATGTATCCAGACCAGATTACGTGTAGAACTGTTCTATCCTACATAAAACTGGTTTGGAGGGGGATAGCTAAGCTTCCATATGGTTTAAGTTGACACTCACTCAAGCAGGCTAATTATCTACAACTGTGTGTGACTATACAAATGGCCGCTTTTAGGAAGACCCGTAAGATTATACCTTGTCCTGATATTAGATAAAGTTATTGATTTCTTTGTTGTATATCATCACTGTGCTTACTTATTTCCATATCCTTTAAGTGTTGTTTGATCTCCCTGGTGGGATCTATGTCTCATCCGACTATGGCATTTTTTTTAATATGGTGGTCCTGCTGCTATCAGCCAATTGCCAGCAGAACAGTGAGAGATAAAGACTAGTTTCTTTGCTCTGTTTTGATATTGCCAAGGAGTGTTTTCACTGTTTCCTAGGGTTCTCCAAGTAGTACTGAATTCTAATGACCCACAGTCAGTAGATTTGATAATATACTTTATTGATTTGCTTCTTGTCATTGTCTCACCTCCCCATTCCTTCGCTGCTATTTTCTGAAGTCACCTTACAAAGAAAATATTCGCACTTAAATCATTGCCTCAAAATTTGCTTCTAAAATATGTCAAAATGTGACCACCAAAACTACATTGTTTTCCCTCCTTCTTCCGCCTCCTCCCCCGCCCCTCTCCAGTTCAAGCCATTGTTTTTCAGTCTAGTTGTGTAGGACACAGCTCCCTGGACCATGCTGGTATCCTGAGCCTTGTGCTCCCCACCAGCTGAGGCATTCAGTTGCTAGTCATCGATCGGCCATTCACAGCAGCTCACGGCAGCTCTCGTCAGCTGCTTATGCTGGCTGCCGGCCACTCATGCTGGCTGCCGGCCACACACGCTGGCCACCAGCCGCTCATGGCAGCACATGGTAGCCTGTGGCAGCACACAGCCCATACTGACCTCCAGGGAGAGCCATTGTTCACAGTTTTAGCTGTAAAGGGCACAGCTCACTGGCCCATGTAGGACTTGAACCGGCGACCTCAACGTTAGGAGCGTGGCACTCCAACCACCTGAGCCACCGGGCCAACCTGTTTTCCTATTTTAATGCTGTAATTATCATATGTTAAATTATTTAATGGGAAAAAAAAATTGGGAAATTCCATTGTCCCAATAATATAAAAGAATGAGAGTATATCCATTCGGAAAGTTTTTGTAGTTATAATTCCGAAGATCCCAGCAATGGTGTACATAATCAATTTAGGCTTTGATTATGAAGTGAAATCTTACTAAGTGATTCTTAGTATTGGAATATTCTAAGATAACTTTAAATTCAAGGAATTTATAAGTTTAGCTTATTGCATTTACCAGAATTTCTATTCAGGAAGGTTGTATGTGTTAAATCATGCAATATAAATACTTAAAAAATACTTGAGGTGATCCAGCTAAATTCACTTCATACACAGACCATTAACCACTAACATTGGTATCTGTGTTCTATTTTCTGGCCACTAACAGCTTGACTTACAAAAGGCCAACATCAACAAGGAACAATCTGCTTTCAACATAAACAAGGTCACTGTACTCACATTCTCTAACCACATCCAGAAGCGCTCCATGTGTCTCCTAAATCCCATTTTCTTGGCCTAAGCCAGGAACCACCCAGTTTCACATGTAGGCAGAAGGAAGATAATAGACAAATGAAAACTTCCTACTTTCCATTCCATTTTATACTAGAGCAGTTTGTCATTGGGTATGCTGTACTCTTTGTGATGCTTATACTGCAGACAATGCCCAAGTCTTATATAGGATGACATCAGGAGTTTAGGGTCCTTCACTCACCTGCAAAATGACATTCCACAAATTAATTTGATACGGCAATATCTTAATGGGAATATGCCTATTCTCTAGATGATGTAGGATTTTCTCCCTCAGGATGGCAGATGCCATTTCAGCATGTCTTTGAAGGTACACCTAATGTATGTGTGAAGTATTAAACGGCTTCAACCATATATTTCATACTACAGCTAAAAAATATTGACTAGAGTATTAACCTAGGCCCATCAGGAAGTCCTCTCTTCCCTGTCTATTCTGTCAAGGGTCTCTCTTAATCACTGGGAAGGCGTGTCTGTAGCATAATGGATATAGAGGGATAAATGTGCGATGAAATCGGCCACTCTGTAACCCACTGTAATTCATGTCACACATTCTAAAAGTTGAACATTTAACTTACAATACGATTGTTAAAGTTTTTCTATTCTGGACAAACATAGGGATTGCCTTATATATCTTCATTGTAACCTCTCTGTTGGATACTAAATATTTTCCTGGACAAATGTAATGATCTTTTTAAAATGTATGTTATCCCTCTTTTCAGCTAGCTTTTCGAATGTTTTCTAACTTACATTTACCTTTCCCTCCCGAGCTGAATGTTGTGAGGCTCTTTCTCTCCTGACAAGCACAGGACAGTTCTTAGAGGAATAGAAATCTGAATTATCAACTTTGAGAACAGTTACCCAGTGATGGAAAGGTGTGCATGTCCTCACAATCCTGCAACTCCACTTTTAGGCATGTGACCTAGAAGAAGTAGTGCATGTGTACCAGGCTGCGTGTGCAAGAGGCTCAGGTTAGAGCTGTTAATGTTAACTACAGCCTGGAATAACCCAAGGCCCATTGAAAGGAGATGGGAATATTATATGTCAATGAAAAATAATCTGTTGCAGTTTACGTAAAAACAGAAATGACTTTAAGGAACGCAATATTGAATCAAAAATGCTGGTAGCATGGAATGATCACAATTCTGTATACTAGCAGCATGCAAGACTAAATGGTACATTGTTTATCAACATAGTTACCTTTGTACAATTAAAAGGAAAAGCAACAAAATGATAAGTTTTAAAATGTGGTTTCCTAAGGAGGAGCTCACAGGGACTTCTTTCTTTTAAAATGAGTGATAAAGATACTTAGGTTTCTTTCCTTTTTTTTTTTTTTTTCTGGAAGTTTGTACCTTTTGACCACCTTCATCCAATTCTCACCCCACCTCCCTGCCCCACTTCTGGTAATCACAAATCTGATTTCTTTTCCTACAAGATTTTTCTGTTTGTTTTTCGATTCTGCATATAAGTGAGATCAAACGGTATTTGTCTTTCTCTGACTTATTTCACTTAGCATAATGCCCTCTAGATCCATTCATGTTATTGAAAATGGCAGGATTTCCTTCTTTTTATAGCTGAATAATATTCCATTACACACACACGCACAAGCACACGCACACGCACACCTGGGGTGCCAAAAAAATGTTTACAAATGGTAAACATTGGTCAACGTTGCTCAAGTTGTAGTTCACCGTAATCAGAAGTGTCTGGACGCTGATGGTAACCACTTTGAGCACCTCTTGTAATTGCAGAAGTCAAGCATGACTTGTATTCATCTTTTGTTACTGGTATATATTGAATGTTACAATTTTAATACAGTTTCCCTTTCTTAAAATGTGTATACAATTTTTGGGCATCTGAATATTTATATTTGTGTTTATATTTATATTCATATTTATGTTTCACAACTTCTTTATTCATCCATTGATGGACACAGGTTGTTTCCATGTTTTGGCTATTGGAGATAATCCTGCTATGAGCATGGGGGTGCAGATATTTTTTCAATATAGTATTTTTATTTCCTTCAGATTCCCAGAAGTGGAATTGCTGGATTATATGGTAGTTCTAGTTTTCATTATTTGAGGAAACTCCATACTGTTTTTCATAGTAGCTGCACCAATTTATAATCTTACCAGCAATGCACAAGGATTCCCTTTTCTCACATCCTTGTCAATATTTGTTACCACTTGTCTTTTTGATGGTAACCATTCTAATAGGCATATGGTGATATCTTACTGTTTTTGATTTGCATTTCCCTGATGAACAGTGATTTTGAGCATCTTTTCATTTATCTTTTGGTCATTTGTATATCTTCTTTGGAAAAAAAAAAAAAGTCTGTTCAGGTCCTTTGCCCACTTTTTATTTGGATTATTTGTGTCATTTGCTATTGAGTTGTGTGAGTTACTTATGTATTTTGGATATTACCCCCTTAACCAATATGTGATTTGCAATTTTTTTTCCCCATTCCATAGGTTGTCTTTTCATTTTGTTGCTTCTTTGCTGTGTGGAAGCTTTTTGATTTGAAGTAGTCCCACTTGTTTATGTTTGATTTTGTTGCTTATGCTTTAGGTGTCATATCAATAAAATCATTGCCTAGACCCATGTTAAGGAATTTTTTTCCTTTGTTTTCTTCTAGGAGTTTTATGGTTTCTGGTCTTATATTTAAGTCTTTAGTCCATTTCAACTTAATATTGTAAGTAGTGTAAGACTGGGGACTAGTTTTATTCTTTTACATTCTTTTACATGTGAATATTCAGTTTTCACAGCAGTTTATTGAAGAGACTGTCTTTTCTCCATTGAGTGTTCTTGGTGCTCTTGTTAAATACTAGTTGACTATATATGCATGAGGTTATTTCTGGGCTCTCTATTCTGCTTATGTTTCTATTGTTGTTATTTTTAAGCTCTTCACATTTGTTGTGAATTTTTAGCATGTGCAGTTTTGTTATACAATAGAAACAAAACCCAAAAAGGATAGAAAGGAAATCTTGTTTTAAACCTTAAGTGTATGCAAAAAAACACTTTAAAGCTTGACAGAACTTTGGCAAAATTAATCCTCTCAAAGACGAGAAAACTCAATGTAGAAGAATAATAAAAGCAGAAGAATGTGGTTGAAAGGGAAATGGGGATTTGTAAGGTGGTCATTGGTGAGGTTTGGATCAGATCATAAAAGAGAAACTTGATCTATTTCACAGTTTTTCTAAATTTTTTTTCCAATCAATATTTTATATATATATATATATATATATATATATATATTTTATTTTTTTTTTTTTTTTTTTTTTTTTTTTTTTTTGTATACCTAGCAGGTTCCAGTGGTGCCCATGCTGCTTGTCCATGTGTCACACTTTAAGTAGCAAGAGTTCAAAGTTTTTTCCATATATATTTAAAATTTATAGTAATCTACACTGTGGAATTTTCCAGAATTGAGAAGCTTAAATAAGAGTACTTATATCACAATATGAAAAGTAGAACTATAGGCCATGAGGATAAACTTTCAACAACTGTAGATACTGAACTTAAAATTCCAGAGGTGTCTGTTCCATTTCCTGATATAAAGATTGTCTCCTTGACTAACATTTTACTTGTAATGCTAGAAAACAGTGCTTTTTTAGAAAAGAAATTGCAAGGTGATTCTCAATTAATATTTGCATTTTAATATTTCTTTGGATAATACCATGTTTCTCCAAAAATAAGACCTAGCCAGACAACCAGCTGTAATGTGTCTTTTGGAGCAAAAATTAATCTAAGGTCTTATAGTAAAATTTTACTATAAGACTGGGTCTAGTATAATATAATATAATACCCAGTCTTATATTAATTTTTGCTCCAAAAGACACATTAGAGCTGATTGTCTGCCTAGGTATTATTTTCAGGGAAACAGGGTATCCAGTGTCTCTTTCCTTTAAAAAATATAAAAGATGTGTTAAATTATTTTCAGAATCTAATCAAGAACATATGGTTTGGGTTTACTAATTTCCATTTAATGCACTGGATAATCAACTTGAATAAAAAATCCTATTCTGCATGTTACTTTTTATTACAAGAGCTGCTTTAAGATATGAATGATGGTCCTTGTCTCATCTTGTTTGATAGGATATAGATAATTCTGTTTAATCTAAGTTTTTTTTTTTTTTTAATCTTTTGTCCTTGGGTAAGGTAGACAAATTGAGTTTTATTTTCAGTTTATTTATTCTGTCAGGGATTCTGAATCAGGATTTTAAAGCCACTGTCTGACAAGAAAAAGTCAACATCTGTTGAGTTGATTTATTATTTATGTATTAGATTTTATGGTAGTTTTCCTCTGAAGAACTGAAAGTGTTCTAAACATAATTCTTACACTTTTCAAATACCTTTCACAAGAAACACCTATAAACATCTCAACATGGAAAGAGACAGAGAAGGAACTGAATGAGGAAAACAAAGAATAAAAGGACCCCGGGGCAAATGATCACAG
Organism: Rhinolophus sinicus; assembly: GCF_036562045.2. Lineage (NCBI taxonomy): Eukaryota > Metazoa > Chordata > Mammalia > Chiroptera > Rhinolophidae > Rhinolophus > Rhinolophus sinicus. The sequence goes on along the minus strand of NC_133753.1, from coordinate 133,521,199 downwards.
CCTCAAATAGAAGGTGTGACTGATAATCCAAGAATTCACTTTGAAGGTCACTGGGGATATGCATGTCTCTGCCAAAGCTTGCCCCATGAACATCAGTCAGCAGTGCATTTTACCTGGCTCCCAGAAGCTCTTCTGCATTGTCACCTTCCAACATTCTGTTGATTAGGGCAACCAGGAATTTAATGTGGTAATGAGACCTCAGGCCCACCAAATAGTTCTGCTGTCTACTCCTACAGATACTGGAATGTCTTAGAAGGTGGATTTATGGTGGGGAAAAAAGTAAAGGTTCTTAAAACCTGTTGTTTATTTCATCAGACTTAGATATGCCCAATTTTAACTGAATAACAGTTGGTTTGAATTATTCTAAATAGATAAGATTGAAAAACTTATTGAAGGATGTTATGAAGACTTTTTAGAGATATGAAAGCTTACTTTGCATATTTGACATTTCATTTACAGTTAGTCATTGCTCAAAAATTGCACATTAAAACATATTCAAATTATGTTAGCACACATATGTCTGTGATTTTATGTAATGTCTAAACACTTTGTCAATTTTTTAATATAAAAATTACAATGTTATCAATGAAATGTCACTCTCTGAAATCCTCTATTGGGAAGTATGTATATTTGGTTTGATAGTGGAGGCAAACGAATATAACTTTTTTTTTTTTTTTTAAGTTTATTGGGGTGAAAATGGTTAGTAAAGTTACACAGATTTCAGGTGTACAATTCTGTAATACATCATCTATATATCACATTGTGTGTTCACAACCCAGAATCAGTTTTCCTTCCATCACCATATATTTGATCCCCTTTACCCTCATCTACCACCTCTCACTCCCCTTACCTTCTGGTAACCACAAAACTATTGTCTGTGTCTATGAGTTTTTGTTTCTTTATTTGTTTGTCTTATTCCTTTGTTGTTTTCAGTTTTATATGCCACATATCAGTGAAATCATATGTTTCTCAACTTTTTCTGTCTGACTTATTTTGCTTAGCATAATAATCTCAAGATTCATCCACGGCACTCTTCTGCCATAAGAAAATATAGCTTCTGTTTAATTCAGGAATTCATAGTCTGAAATAGTGTATGTTATAAAAAGGACTAAATATATCCTTGGAAATAAAGTGGAACCTTGCTGATACAATAAGTATATAATTTTGAGTTTCATAATATTTCATAATTCTGTATTGAACTTGACTTTATTCTTGAATCATTTTAATTCTCTCTACATTCATTTTCCTAGTGTAAAACAGAACCAAAAAACATAGCAAGGTATTAGGCCAAAAGCAGGAAAATATGGAATGATGCTACAAAATTTACCATACTAACTCAATATTTATTACTTTCTAAAATATATCTGATGAATTAAGAGTTCCTAGAGTCCTAACCAACCACTTAAAATTGAATTCATTGCTGGACTTAATGAAGCAGAAAATAGCAAAGAACTTGACTGCAACGTTTTCCCATGGATGATGAAAGATAAGGGTTGAGCTTTGTTATTTTATTAAGAAGAGTGAAAATAAAAATATATCTACTCTGACTATGATCATGACAACAGAGAGAAGCAGAGACAAAAGATATTTGTGCTGTTTTGTCTTTACCTCTGATGCAAGCTTTGTTTTCTTCCACAAAGCCACCATATGAATTATTTGTCCCCAACATATTACATCTTTGTTGTAGTCTTTGCACTGAGGTGTATATCAAAGCAGTAACTGAAATGAACAGGTGTTAGAGATAAGTGTATTTCTGAAATAGAGTGTACATCTTTTTTTCATGGTCTCTTTAAATTAAACATGTGGAGAAAGAAACTTGGTATAATGCTTACTGTTTTCATTCATCCTTGATGAAATATTTGGGTTTCAACAATTTCCTTGCTGAGAACATATTTATTTGAAACAGATGTCTTGATAAAACATTTCATAAGATGGATCTGATTTCTCAATTACAAAAAGGCCACCCATACCAATTTGGTACTTTTCAATATATTTCTTTATTACTATGTAGACCTTGGCTTTTTATGTAGCTTACATAAATCATTTAGTGTATTTCAGTCTCTCCATATGTTAAAAGGGAATAACAAGATCTTCTTTCTGCATCTTGATACTGTTAGACTTCTTCAGAAGATACTTATTTTCTGTAGTGTCTAAGGTTTCATGCTAATCAGACCACAGACAAGCTGAAGTTTGAATTAGTCTGTGAGAAATACACAGCACTTAATTGACCTATTGAATGGGGTGAAAACTCTCTTCAAGGGGTGTAACATTCAGAGGAGTGTAAAGTAAATGGAGACTAGAGTTCAGCCAGAGTGAAGGAAAAAAGTAGTGGGATTTGAGGCAAAAAAAAAAAAAAAAAAAAGTTGGTCACAATGGGTTGGGACAGGAGGTGGGGCTTAAATACTTAGATAAAGAGTTGACAGACACTTGGCAGTATTTGACCATTTGTGAGCATGGGAATGACGTAATGAAGGCAGTGCTTTAACACAGTTTTGAGAACTGTGGATGACGTATGTCTAGAGCATATTTTAGGCCAACATGGTAAGGACATAAAACAGGCATCATTTAGAATGAAAATAAAGGGACACATGTGGCAGATATTTCAAAGGAAACTTCCATAAGAATTAGAGACTGATAGAATAGGAAAGATAAAGTCCTTTTATAGTTGTCGCAAGCATTTTGCCTAAATGTTTCCTATTTTTCATTAGGAAAATGAACAATAGTGAAATCTAGACAAATGATAACTTTGGTTTTAAAAAATGTTAATTTAAGTTTTAGACATTTTCAGTTTTAGACACAGAAATTTCCAGAAGAGAATAAAAAATTCATTGAGGAGAAAGAGAGACAATATAATTTTGGGAATTTACTTTAATAATATTTAAATCAAAAGCATTAGGAAGAGAGAAACTGACTGGACTTTGGGTAAAATGAGTAGTGAACTTTAACAAATAAAATTAAGTTTTTGAGACATAGCATAGCATCAACTGAAATTGGTCTAAGTGAATATAATTTGGTGGCATTGGAGCAATTATTATATATGTTTTTTCTTTGATTGTTGAAGTAAAGTATGTCATTGTAGAAAAATTTTAAAATTAGAAAAGAATATAAACAAGGAAGAAAAAGGCAGCCTTAAAATCACCACCTAAAGCAATAGCTATTAACATTTAAAAAAATTTATGTTCTCTTTTTATATATAATTTCATAGTTGATTCTAGATTTTTTGTTAAATTTAGTGTCTTCCTTGGGTTTATATAAACTTTTGTCAATACCATTAAATATCTTAAATATCATATATTAATGACTGCTTTCATTGAATTTCATCGAGGAGAGTGGTTTAAGTGGTTAGTTTTTGAATCAGACAGCTTTGTTTTAAATTCTGAGTCACTATGAATGTGTTGCATGATCCTAGGTAAATCACTTGACTTCACTAGGTGTAAGTAATTTCGCCCAAAAATGGAATAAAAATGGGCTTAGTTCAGAAACTTACTGAGAAGATTAAAGATATATATTAAACGTTAAAGATTAAAGATATTTATAGTGAGCATTTAGCACAGCGTCTTTTAACAGTATAAGCACAATGTGTATCAGTTTTACAGGTCTATCTGGGATTATGTATTTCTGTTTTGCCCTTGTTTTCGTATTTCTGCCTTAAAGACTCTGTCCATATTTATTCATCCATATTTGTTCACATTTTTTTTTCTTCTTTCCCTCCGTTCCTTCTTTCTTTCAGTAAGAACTAAAATTTTCACCTTGAGACTGGGAAAGAGGAGAAAATCAAAGAGTTCTCAAATTCAGGTTCTTCCAGAAGTAGCAAACGAAAATGCTATCACTTCTACATGGCCCATTTCCAAAGTGGTTTCAGCACTACAAATTGAGTAAGCACCATTTTTTAGCTATTATTTCTATTTTAAGTTTATTTTTAATATAGTTAATATGTAGTATTATATTAGTTTCAGGTACACAGTAGAGTTCAACATTTATATACTAAATGAAGTGATCACCATGGTAAGTCTAGTAACTGACACTGTGCAAGGTTATTATGATATTGATTATATTCCCTATGCTGTACATTACATCCCCATGACTTACTGATTATAACTGGAAATATGCACCTCTTATTCTCCTTCACCTTTTCACCGTATCTGCCACCCTTTTCCCCTCTGGCAACCATTAGTTGTTTTCTATATCTATAAGTCTGTTTCTGTTTTGTTTGTTCATTTGTTTTTTTTGTTTTTTTTAGATTCCACGTATAAGTGAAATCATACAGTATTGTTCTTCTCTGGCTGACTTATTTCACTTAGCATAATACCTCTAGGTCCATCCATGTTGTAACAAATGTCAACATTTTGTGTGTGTTTTTTAATTTTTATGGCTGAGTAATATTCCATTGTATGTGTGTGTCTGTGTATATGTGTGTATACCATATTTGCTTTACTCATTCATCTATTGATGGGCACTTAGGTTGCTTTCATATGTTGGCTATTGTAAATAATATTGTAATGAATGTAGAGGTTTATATATCTTTTTTGAAATCATGTTTTCATTTTCTTTTGATGAATACTGAGGAGTAGAATTGCTGGATCATATGGTAGTTCTATTCTATGTTTTGGGGTAACCTTCATACTATTTTCCATAGTGGCTATACCTGTTTTGCAATCCTACCAACTGTGCACAGAGCTGTTTTTTCACATCTTCACCCAAACTTATTATTGTCTTTTTGATAATAGTTGATCTGACAGGTGTGAGGTGATATCTCATTGTAGTTTTGATTTGCATTTATCTGATGATTAGGGATGCTGAGCATCTTTTCATGTGTCTGTTGGCCATCTATGTGTCCTCTTTGGAAAAATGGCTGTGAACAGTTTTTCAATCAGACTTTTCTTTGATGTTGAGTTACGAGTTCTTAATATGTTTTTGGTATTAACTTCTTATTGTATGTATCATTTGCAAATATCTTCCCCCATTCAGTAGGTTTCCTTTTGGCTTGTTGCTGGTTTCCGTTACTGTGAAAAAGCTTTTTGGTTTGTTGTAGTCTCATTTGTTTGTTTTTTCTTTTGTTGCTCTAGCCTAGGGCGACATAGCCAAAAAAATGTTGCTATAGCTGATGTCAAAGAGTTTATTGCCTATGTTTTCTTCTACTTTTATGGTTTCTAGTCTTACATTTAAGTCTTTAATACATTTTGAGTTTATTTGTGTATACAAACTAATACAAAAGTGTAAGAAAATGTTTTAGTTTTATTGTATTTTTTTCATGTAGTTGTCCAGTTTTACCAACACAATTTATTGAAGAGTCTGTCTTTTCCCCAGTGTATATTCTTGCCTCTTGTCTTAGATTAATTGACCATATAAGCGTAAATTTATTTCTGGGTTTGCTATTCTGTTCCATTGATTAATGTGTCTGTTTTTGTGCCAGTAACATACTGTTTTGCTATAGCTTTGTAGAATAACTTTAAATCAGAGAGCATGGTGCCTCTCAATTTGTTCTTTCTATTGTTTCTATTATGTTAAAAAATAATCTTGGAAGGGTTTTAGAGAGTAGTGTTGTGTGTGTGTGTGTGTGGTTTGAGGTCACAGGAAGTTAGAAATATTTTGATTTAAAACAAAATTTGTGGCTGTCTATGAAAGATAGATGGAAAACATAGACAATCATGTGTCTTCGGATTACTTGAAGGAGGGACAGGAGAAAATTTTTTGTCATTTCTGCCAACATATGTAATATGCTGTACATTATTTGTAATTATATGTAATATGCTTGTACATTTATTGTTTTGATGAGCTGCTGTGAAAATGTCACAAAGTAAACTATATCTTGTCTTGCTCTTGTTCTAGTGCTCATAAAAATTTTTTTCTGATAATTCCAGTGCCTCTTAACAAGCCCCAAAGTTATATTTCTCCAGGGTTGGTATAATGAGTTAACTTTAAATGCATGTTGCATTTAGTCCCCTTTTTCTTACAGGAGCAAAGCTTTAAATAAACTTTTAAATAAACTTTTGTGCCGCATCTACAGTTTTGGTATTTATAGTAATTCTCAGGTAAATTTCAGAGATATAAGTATGTACTTTGTAAAATAAATAGCTTAAATGCATCAAGTAAATCTGTGGCTACCCATGGTGCTCATTTCTTATCTTTATTCAAGTAATTTTATGTCATACAAGTAGAGAGAAGCACAAAACTTTGGGTAATTTTAAAGTAAATTTGTGATACTTAAAATTTTTATTATAAAGCGATACTTTAATTTGAGATTTAATTTTGACTATCATCATAAGTGATCATGAGAAATGTGCTTAAGTTTTCATGGTTCTGTTCATCTATTAATATAGTAGGTAGTGTTTACATTTTACTTAACCTGCAGGGTTATATTAAGTTTTGGTCAGTTGCCAAAGATCTGTATTTAGTGGACTTTTGTTAAGGTATAAAGGGAAGCAGCATTAACTGATTGCCTACCAAATAACTCCCTTGTGAAAATGGTATCTCCTTGTACAGATACTGTTCAGGAAAGGTAGGTAATTTGTCCAGATCACAAAGTTAATTATCTACACCAATATTAATTTTTCTTTTAATAAAATTTTCAAACATATACAAAACTACAAATAATAGTATAATAAACTCTTATGTATCCATCACTCAGTTTGAACAATTATAAAATCTTATTTCATCTGCCCTCCTTCCCACTTTTCTCTGCCTGATTTATTTTGAAACAAGTACTCATATTATTTATACTAAAAGTAAAAAAAAACCATAAAGTAATTACCAATAATACTATCAAAGCATTATAAAAATTATAAAAAATATAATTTCTTAATATTATTAAATATAAGGGGCTCAAACTCCTCTGACTCATTTTTTTCCAATTGTTTGAATTATGATTGAAATAAGGTCAATGCATTGAAATTGGTTTATGCAATTGTTCTATTTTAACCCGACACCCTTATTTATTTGTTTGTTTATTTATTTTTTTGCAATTCAGTTGTTGAAATAACAGGATTGTTTGTTAAAATATTCTGTAGTCTGATTGCCCTCTTATGTTAAGATGTTATGTTGTCCCTGTATGTTCTATAAATTGGTTCTTGACTAGGTAGGGGATCTATATTTTAAAAGATTCATTCATCAGTGATATCGAACACTTATATCAAGGACCCATTGTGTGATTTTTCTCTCTTTTTGTAGTCATTAATTATTATTTGATCAGGGGTTATACAATCATGATATTCTAATTCTAATTTTTATTTATTAATTTCAACAGTTTTATGAAGAGAAAATTTCCCTCATCACTTATTTTGTTACCATGAGGTACAGTTCATATAGAGGGTCTAGATTGATGTTTGATATTTTTCCTTTGTCCAGTTTAAAAAAAATTGAATTATATATAGCATCTTACATAAGTAATCAAGCGGTACTTTCTAAAAATCACTAGAAACTTACCAATTTCAAAGTATTTGAGTTAGTCTTCCATTTTCAAAATATAGTAGTATTAATAAAGTATTATTATTATTAGTAGTAGTAGTAATATGAGATGAATGGTAGAATAGTATACAAACTTTCTGTACATTGATAATTCACTTAGGTACATGTATCAGGGATCACTCCATAGAAACATTATTAGTTACTACTTTTATAAATATCTATATTTTGTTGTATGGCTATGAAATAATTTATTCAACTTCCTATTTATGGTTACTCTCAACCATTTGTTATTGTAAATTATCATGGTTTAATTACAGACATTTGTGTATATCTTTCCAATATTTTCCATGACAGCTTTAGGATAATTTTCTAGGACATTGATATGTCAAAGGTTAGAGTATTAATGATTCTGCTAGATACTGCCAAATTCTCTTCTGTAAGGGTTGTACCATTTCGTATTCCATCCAGCAATGTTGAGTGCCCCTTTGTCCTCGGTCTCATCAAGAAAAGCTGTCTAACTTTGAGATTTTTGACAATTGTAGCACTGTCATACTCAAGTTAGTCCAAACGAAAAGCCAATACTTTCTCCTACTAATCTATATTGTCTACTCTTAAAACTAATTTATAGTGTTTGTAACATAAAAGTAATTATACTTTTTCATGCTGTGAAAACAAGTGTGTGCTTCTCCGTTTATTCCCAGATATTATTTCAATCTGTGCTGAAAGTAAACGTGATTCTCCTGACTTACTTTTATATATTTTAAAACCATACCTGAATACATTAATTAAATTATTCCAGAGACCATTTCTAGGATATCTCTAATCAGTTCAGTCTGTCTCTGTGGTGTGTAACTGATGTAGTTAAATCCTGCCTATTGGGTTCCCATGTAGACGGTCTATTCTGATCATTGTGACAGGGTTTTGACTAAATTGCTTTTGGGTATTTCATATTTCTGCTAAGTTTACAACACTGCTTCCAACAAAGAAAGCTTAGATGACTTTATAAAAAAAACATATAGAACATTAAAAAAAATACAGGCAAGACTAAGCAGTATCGAATATCTCAGCTCTTTGAGTCATTAATGTAATTTCTGATCATGATATACACTGCTTTCATTTATTGTCCTGAATTTTAATTTTTTGCCTAAAGCTAGTTATTTTTCCTTAAAGTGAATCATTGATTTGCTCTCCCTCAAGCTGAATTTCAGACTCAGAACCACCTGCAGTGATATCCTTGTTGTGACTACAAAATCAGTCAGGGAAAGAAGGTTGTTTTGAACTGTACATGCAACAAAGACTTTCCTTTTTCCAATCAGAGAAACATCCCAGACTCCCTTCTACACAAAGCAAACAAAAGCAGTAGTTCACGAAAATATTTATGAAATGGGGTGTAGAAACCAAACATAGTGACAGCCACTTAGACCTTTCAGATTTAAGTGCATTCCTTTTTAGTAGAAATAAAAATAAGCTCAACATTCCGAAACTCAGGTTCTGCCTGAGAGTTCATGAGTAGTTTCTGCCGAAGAACATGCTTTTATATTGTCAGGGATAAGTAAATTACTTTAATTTCTACTTGGTACGAAACCAAGTATGACATATCAATCCCATTAAACCTAGTTTGATAAAACTTTGCTAGAAAGCAAGAGGAACTATGTGAGGTTATGAAGTTAACTCCCAAGTTAACTTAGTATCTCCTTTTGATCTTTCCAAGTCCTTTTAGAACATATCCTTTTGCAATTTGGATAGAATTATTCTGGTGAATTGTGTTGGAATCACTAAGCACCACTTTATTTGTATATCTCTAAAACGGGGCTACAATATTTTTAACTATTTGAAATAAATTTACTTTAGATTTTTTTGTCCAAGCTATTCTCTGCCTAGACTAGAAGTCCAGACAGAGAAATGAAGGTTGTGCTGCTAGCAGAACATGGAGTGGGGAACACAGGTTGTTAAATCAATTTCTGCCTCAAAAAGTCATGTGAAATGTTCTTATGATGGGGATGGGGAAAGGGTGGTATCATGAGTTTGTGACAGGTGTTGGAATGTGGTCCAGTGAGGTGGCCATCAGGAAGGAGAGGATTTGGATACAACTTATGACATCTCCTCATCTAAAGAGCTTGTTCTCTCTCTAAAGAGCATCAATAATTTTTATAATTTTTAGGGAATATTGTGAAGGGAATTGTACAATATAATTAAACTCTCTTGAAAAATGAAAAAGGTGTAATAGGTAAAACTGTTTTTGATGTCTTTATTAGTAAGCCAATTCCTCCGTCTGCAATTTTTCCGTGGGAAATGAGCTGATAAAGAAAAAATACACTGTAGATGAACTGTCTGTTAGAGGAGAACAGGAAGTAAAATAAAAATCTGCTTCTGGCCCTCAGGAATTATGGGAACAAAAGGGAGTAGAGGTAAGAGAGACACCGGGCTGAGATGTGTGAGTCCCAATGTCATCCCTCTAAACTGAAATGCTGGAACAGAAACTACATCAGATGTCAGAGGAGGCTATTGAAGCCAGAGAGACTTCGGCTCCTCTTCCCATTTGGGCCTCTGCAGGGACAACTGATAGTACACTGTGGTCTGGAATTGACCCAGGGTTGTTCTGGTGAGAGCAGAGTGCTGTAGTCAGGTAGAGAGGACCTACTTAGTGAGTTACGCTTGGCTGTCTTTGGTTATGAGGCACCAAGGTTTCCTCTTTGTCTCCTCCTGGGAGAGAGGGTAAATACTGAAGGTACCTGACAGTCTATGGGCATGCCACGAATCAGAGCCAAAGTGACTCCACAGCATGGGCTGTCCGATAGTCTGTCTAGGAGCCTGTGGTGAACAAAGGGAAGAGAATCAGAATATTTTTGCAATTCCAGCGAGAGTACTAAGGTGGGGCCCAGTCAGACCTAATGTGTCACTGAGGCCCAACCATGTTGATAGAGACAGAAGCCACAAAATATTTCAGGCAGAAGTTGAGCAGCAGGAACCAACATATTGCCCAAGGATGGGAACTTTTGCAATAATACCTCAGAAACCCCAATCAGCACAGACACAAGAACCAGCACAAAGCAAGGATGTTTCCTTTACATTAATACTGTGAAGTCAAATAAACTACCTTAAACAAACCTAGGTTCCTTCCTGGAGTGGAGCAACTGTAGGGTAGAGTAATATCTAGATATACAAGAGGCTGATATTAAAAGAGACTGTTATAAAAAGATTTGACTATATCGGGCGAGTTTAATATTTATGTTTACTCCACTACTTAGAAAGAGCAGTAATAGATAAAAGAAGATACATTTTCTGTGCACATTTAAGTGCAGTGTAAATAAATTTGTAACCCCATTAGAATTACATTATAGCTCTTTGTCATCAATTCTTTATATACCAGTGGGATGGAAGTGACTGGAGGGCAGAAAGCTATCTTACTCTTCTTTGGTAGCTGTTGTGAAGGACATCATGTTTGGCATCTTGAAAATGCTAAAACAGTGTTTGTTACACTGAAATGAATATATTGCCAGCCAAGAGCATTTGCTTTGTAATCAAAGTTCCCTTGTGCTTGGGTTGAAACACCATAGGCTAGACATCGAGTAATTTTCCAGCGATTCTGAATCGTAAAGAGTTCGTTCAAAGGCAATCTAAGCAGAGGTATGAGCAAAGCATAGAGATAAAACCGGACAAGTGTGTTTGTAAAATGGTGAATTCTCCAATTTGGCTTATTAGGGGGCTTGTCATTGTCAGGATTAAATTCCATTAATAAAATTAACAGTCACAATTTACTAAGCACTTTTGCCATTAGCAGGTTCCCGTGCTTTGCAATTTACACCCTTCATTTCAGTTAATCCTGTGGCAATGGGTAATACTGTTCTGTTAGTCAGGTTCCAATTAGGAGAAGGAAATCATGCAGTAATTTAAACAGGGAAAGTTAAATATAAGGAATTACTAACTATGATATGAGATTGGCTAGTAAGGGGAAAAGAAAACGAAAAAATTTCAGAATAGCAAATATATAGGGTGAAGCCTCCACTCTCAGCTAGAGCTAACACCCAGCACCCAAGAAAGGCAAATCTGGACAATTTCCTTCTGTGGGGCTGAGATTCAGGTGTTGTTGGAAAGGGCGCAGCCATAGCTCACTAAATGATGGAGGTTGGCTGAGATGTTGCCAGCTGGTCTCACTGGGACTCTTACTGTGGGGTGATGGGCAAGCTGTTCACAGGGAAGTGCAGAGCCTCAGATTCTGAGCAAAGCCAAGGGAAACTGTTCACAGGGGTGTGTGGGGATGGTGGCACCCTCTGCAAAGCTGCTCATGGAGCCGTGGCATGTTGCTTGCTAAAAGGTGCCATTGGCTGCTAGGCAATTCAGGAACTGGGCACCGCCAAAGCTCTGGGTAGTGCAGGCAACCTGCGAGCAAGGCACACCCAAACCGGGAAGAGAAACACCTACCTCTTCTAGTGTCCCTGTAGCACCCTCTACTGATAAAATTTATAAAACTTAACATCATGCCAGCTGGCAGAGGAGAAACAATTGTAGGGCACAGTAGCACGCAATGAAAGGTAAATTTGGAGGTGAAAGACGTTCAATTGATAACTGGAAGCCATCTTGTTTGCATTTTATAGGTTAGGAAATGAGTGTCAGAGATTTTTGCCACTTTCCCAGTAACACAAGTGATCAGAAAATCATGAAAACCAAACACTTGTTTTTTGTTGTCATTATATGTTTCTGCTCAAGAAGATTCATCTGGCAATGGTGTACAGGATAGATTGTAATGGGAGTGAGGCTGGGTAGGAATATGTGGTAAACTGTTACAGTGAGCCAGATAAAAGAAACTGGAGGCTTCCAAAATATCTACATACACGGACATTTCTTGTGTAATCTCTGGATTTTCTTATTTATACGTAAGTGAAGCTGGTAAATATAAGACTTTACAGTTTGAGTGTCACATGGTGAAAGTAATTGATAGGAAAATGCCAATAGACTTATTTAAATACTATATTTTTATATGTATAGGAATAATATAACTTACCATATTTAGATTATTGTGAAATGCGAGACTCGAGAACAATCTTCCTGTTAGAGGAACAAGTGCCTGCTGGCTTTCAAAGACCGTCTGATACACCTGCTATCATCTGATGGGAAGAAAATCCCAACAGGTCCATCAACATACATTTGCCATTCCCTTCAAGGAAATGCTATGGAGTCTCTGGCTATGTGCCCGACTTCTTTGGGGTGCAGGTAACTGTGGGCATCCGCAGCACAGTCCTGAAGGTCTGGGCAGGTTCCCAGGATGGGTTTCTCAGGTGTGTCAAACCTTCGTAAGCCCAGCTTTCAGATCTATCAGATAATTCCAAGCAACTGTATATTTCGCCCATTAATTATGTGGACTTGTAAAGACAAGTCGTCTAGAATCCCAATTCTCCCTTGGAAAAATGTGCAAGGATTTGCAGAATCCATATTACCCTGGATTTACTGCTGCACTATGTCCTCTTTACCAAACTTAGTCTTAGAATTTAGCTACAGCACTGCTCTTTCTGTTTTCTTGTACTTCCCCCACCACGCCCCCCGCTTTAGACTAATGGACAGTAGACTGTAGTGTTTAAGAATATGTTGGTGGTCCTGAGAATGTGCCATGCAGACCTGCAGCTACAGGGAGCATGGCTGACTGCAGGCCCCAGATGCTGGGTTCTGAAACTCACAGCTGCATTTTCACTGAGGCACACTTCCCACTGGCTGCTTCCTGTCAGTGACTCAGCATAGTTGGGAGATGAAGGGAGGCCCAGTCTTGGGAGACAGGGGTCTCCTCTGATGACACCTTTGGCCTGAGGACTCTGACAGCCTCGCCAAACCTTCCTTAGACTGTCCTGCCTCTGAGTCACTTCTGTCCACCCATTTCCTCTTTTTGACTTCTGTAGTGACGTATAGTGAGAGCACTCCCATCCTTCCTGGTTTTCTTCTCCATTACTCAATAGACATTTTCTTAAATAAATGTTGATGTCTGCTTCTTGGAGCTCAGGCTGGTTCAAACCTGGGTTGACCATTTACTGGCTACATGGTCTGTGTCAGTTACTTAACCTTTGTGTTCTACAATCTAGGCACACATAATATGGGAATAATAACAGTTACCTATAATATGAGGTTATATGAGGATACACACACACACACACAGACATATTAAAAATACATGCCAATTGTCATGCTCTCATATTCATAGCACAGTTTATTATATGGAAATCTAGGTGAGAAAATCCTACAAGAGCTGTCAATGCTGTTTTTCAACATATTAGGTATCTTTTAAATCCATACTTAGGCCAAAAAAAAAAAAAAAAAGAAAAAAGAAAAGAAAGAAAGGGGAAGTCACTATGTTTAAGGAAGTTGAAGAATAAAAGCAGAATATGAAAACAATATTCATGCTTTCCATATATTGTTAGCACAGTAATTAACAACAAAAATTTCCATGTGCACATTTTAGAAGACCCCATTTTACTGTATTTAACCACCTTATATGAATGACAAGAGACAATGAATTACAGGAGTTAGTGGGACGTCACTGAAGCCTGGGGATATCCAAATGTAAAGGAGATAATGTAAAGGATAAGAGGAAACAATAAGCAGTTATGGAATGGACAGTAACCAGCTTCTTGTGCATAATCACTTTTGTGATATTTACCAAACATATTCATAAGATATAATTGTTAACATTTTCTCAATGGGATTTTAATATAAACACAATATCTTGGAATAACTATCCTGGCATGCTATCACATGATCCCACCCTATATTATACTTTAAAAAAACACAAAACATTTCATATAAGTTATCTTAAATAAATTCTCACAACTACATGCGAGTGAATAGAACAAATATTGACAATCTTATTTTATATCAGGGTAAACAGGTGATCCTATAATGACCCTGTCCAGGTCACTTTGCTCCTCCCTCATTTATAGTTTAGTAGGATGCTAGATCTGAGTAGGAATTGGATAAATTCAGTTGCGTTCAGAGTATCTAGGTCCATTCATATCTCTTCAGCACTACATCAGCTGGGTCTTCCATAGAACCTCTGAGACTTTCCAAGGTTTTGTGGAACAGAAATCACCCTGGACTTTGTCTAACAAAGTAGACTCTGCAAGTTTTCTGGGGCATTTGTTCAAAGATGTTTGATGCAGTGACAAATATGGTTTCCAAACAGTCAGATTTTATTTAACAAGCTTCCCTAAAATCTATAGCTATTTGTTCCGTCACATGATCCTCATCAAGAGTCTGTCCAAGAGCAAGCAGTACATGAGCCATTTGGATTTTAGCTTCCCCCAGTGAGTGAACATGTGTTTGATTACACAGTTCACAGTTTCTAGAGAGGAAGGTATGTAACAGATGAAAGTCCATGCTGGATCTTGCTATATGTCTGCCTTGAAAATGGGTTGCAGTGGAGTTTTATTCCCATAAGCTACCATGCTGCCCTGGTCTTTATGACTGTAAAGCAAAATTTCTCCAAGGTTTTTCAAATAAACCCATGCTCCTATGTTAGTCTTCCTAGTCTCTCCTTTTTTGGTGAAATCAAGAAATAAGATAAAGAATGAATACCTGAGAAAGATAGAAATGCCACATAATTACAAGTCATTTGTCTGCTTTTTAATTTTATTGTTTACATTTTTAATTAAACTTAAAGATAGGCATATTTTACTTTGGTCAACTAGCTTCAGAAAGAAGTTGAAGAAGGCTGAGAGATTCAGAACAGAATGGGGTTTCCTTGAACTCGCCCTACAGATGATCAGGAATAGCAGATAACTTGTTTTATTCCTTCTCCCAGAAGATACTGATCCAGAAGCTGATAAGAGTAAGCACTTTAGATGATTAACCTGGCCTGCCTCTTGACTGTTTCTCCTGACAGAAGGAAGTTTAGTGTATATAAGAAAGACCTAAGATTCTTGTTAAAAATGCAGTTTCCTGGGTCCTACCTTTAGAAATTCTGATTCAGTGTATCCTGGCAGCACCTAAGAGTCTGCATTTACTGAGGGTCCTAGGTAACTCTGATGCTGTAGAGCTGGGATCCACTTTGAGAAAAACTGCTTTGATAGGTGGTTTTGTCTGCTCACAATTTTGCTGTGAGATTATCTCTCCCAAAGGATTGCTTTGGCTATATACATTATAGCCACTTGAAGGGTTGATAAGAGCAGTTGAGATATCCTGAATAGTGTTTAATTGTAGGCAAGCTAATTAGCCTCTCAAAGCACAGAGATAAATGATGAAATGTAACTTATTTTAAAAGCCACAGATCAAACGGACAGCACAATGAGATGCAAGTGGTTTAACTTGATTAACATCAGAGCTCATTGAATCTGTCATTTTCCTTTTCCATCTGTCATTTCTTCCTCCTTGATCTTCATTCCCTTTTACATGTTTTTTCAATAGATTACCTCTGTATGTCTCTTCCTCATCGTTTCTCTCATTTTATGTTGAACCTCCCCAACTTTATTTTTTTTTTCACTTCCATCAAGTTATTTTTCTATACCAGTCAAATCTATTTTTCTATTTTTCTTTTTCCTTTTTGCTCTCTCCAAAAAGGTGTCTTTCTACCCTCTAGCCACACTGTCCACTGAAACAACCTCTTCCTGATAACATTCTAAGTGAGTGTTATTGTTCAGAATAACGATATTGATCAAATGAGAATTTTTATGGAAGTACTTTGAAAATTAGTGAAGCTTGATTAAGCTAAAACAAACATTTGTTTTGGGTTGAAAAATTAGTGACAGTGATGTTTGGGACTGAATTCAAGCTTACCTTCACAAAGAGAGGGAAGAATACACCTGTGATAAGGATACAACAAAATAGGGCTGTCCATGTTGCTCTTGGAGGAATCTCAAAGTTATATAGCCGGTGCGCTCACATGGAGGCAGGAAGCAGTAGGCCAGAGGAGCTCAGAGATGAGGTCTGTGCTCTTACACCAGTGGGAGGAACATAGGGAAGAACACATTAGCGCTCAAGGGAAATTGAGAAAATTTAAGAAAATTCTTGATTTTAATAGAATTTAAGAAAATTCTGCATGAGAGATTAAAAAAAAAAAATCCTGCTCTTTATAACAGAATTATTTCTGTTCTATTTATTGCAACAATAATGGTTTACAGAAGCTCTGACCTACCTTCATGGAGAAGGTCATGGAGAAGGTTGCCCTAGCTTATGCTGTTTGTTTACCACTAAATATAATTCATGAAATAGACGCAGGATAAATGCTTAATTATTCCCTCTACCAATTTTCAGAACAATGAGTGGGTATTCTAGTAACCTCCAAAGATAATCCATACGTTTTAAAATATCGTGTGAACTTATGCAAATTCATTTATTTGACATAATTCTGTATATTGCAATTATGATTTTGATGCTGAAACAATTTCATCTTTGACAGTGAGACCCTATCTTCAGGTTGATTCCTGTGTCCTTTTGACACAGTCGTCTTTGTTTTGTCAAAATAGGATATCCCAGATATCTCTTACATATTACCTGATCCAGGTGAAATCAGTTAATTGTCTAAGAGACTTTCGTTCACTTTCAGTAAGTATAATTATAAATTCTATAATCTGAAAGTTTCCTGTTATCTTAACCATTTGATTACACCTCACTGAGAAAAAAGAAGAATGTGATTAAAGGACAATAGTTTGTGTAAACACTTTACAAAAACAAGAAAGTTTGAGACTAAGAATTTTTAAAAATTCATTTGTGAGGTAACTTCAATATTTTGTTCTAACTTTACCTTTTCCCTTGTATTTTGATTCAACATCTGTCTCTATTTTGCAGACACCTATGCATTTATTATCTATTTTTCTTAATGAGTCTCCTAGGTATTAACTTTATTAACTGTGAAAAATAAAATTGCCACCATAAGTGAATTGGACAAAAAGTTTCAACCTGTTTTTTTCTTAGTTGGTTTATCAGTTTGCTCCGTGAGAGCAATGTGGGAACATATATTTAGACTGAAGATCTGGCTCATTAATCATCTACCATACTCTCCTTTCTAAGTAGTAAAGCTCTTGTTAATGAAACTGATGGATAGTGAAAAATACCTAATGGGTCCTTCAGTGTTGCATTGGTGTGTTAGACAGCAAAGAGGCATATAGAGAACTAGATGTTGTAGAGCCGTAAGACCTGAAAGAAATTCCAATTTTCTATCTTAAATGACGAAATAGAGACCCAAAGGGATAAGGTAATTTCCTCAGTGCCACATAGTCAGTATAAGGAAAAGTTGTTAAAAATATGACTTTCAATGAAATGCATTTTTCCCCTTTGTGTATCAAAGTTTACTTGGGAGACATAAGTGAGTGGTGAGCTTTATTTTTAAATATGCTTAAGTGGAAATAAAATAAGTATTTACTTGAAATAAGTAATTATATCTACAGGGGAAATTATTAGTTATTATTAGTTATATAGTATTCTCATCATGGAAATTCTTTTAAGGAATATTTAGGAAAGGGCTATATGGCTGAGAAAATGTTTGTGATAATAGAAAATGTATCCGTGCTCAAATGAGAGTGTATAGGTCAATTTCTCATTTTTTTGAAGGTTTATTCTAAATTATATACACTGTCAGAAGGTGATTTATAAGTTTTCTTACAGTGCAATTCTGTTTGGTGTACAATATCTAAATTAGAAAAGAAAAATTAAATCTAAATCATAGATTGTTTTAAAAGAAATCTAGCTGTACTTCCCCCCCCCCCCCCCCCCCAAGGATACATAGTTCCCATTTCTATCAGCAGAAAGCAGACAGACTGAGCATGTTAGAATGGCTTGCAATTTTCATGGGTGCTTAATCACCAGTAGATGTTTCTCCAATTTTTAAAACCGTTGCTGTCGTAAACATTTGCATGGACATATCTTTATTACCCTTTTATTTAGAGATAGTAACATGGTGACCCTTACATTTTGTGGGATAAGTATTAAGTAAAAGCTATATAACAAACACTTTGCCAAGCAGTGCATGAGATACATGGTAATAGAATCCCTGACCTAGAGGACTGGTAAGAATAAAACTATAACAATAATATGAGATGTGTGGTAGAAATGTGGCCTCACATTCTTGGCATCAAAGTGAAGTCTGTTTTTTTTCAGTCTTTGAATGGAAACTGGCCCTGTGACTTTCTTTGACCAATAGAATGAAATGGAAGTGACACTGTGCAGCTTCTGCCTTTGTGCTCTTGGAAAAGTGCCCTGAGACTATCATGTAAGGAAGCTGGGATTACCTATTGGAGGGCAAGATGCCACCTGGCAAAGAACCAAGGTGCCCCAGCTGATGACCAGGACAAACTGCCAGACATGAACTGAACACAGTGCTGCTGTAGCAAAACTATACATGGGTTTAATGTCTGGGACCAGGTGACAGATGGATGCCAGGAGATTGTAGATGGAGGCTAGGAAAGTGGATAGAGAATTGTGGGAAGCTGAGGAAAGAGTAACCTATGTCACATGTGGCTAAACAATTGTCAAAAGTATCACTTGCTGTAACTCGAAAGACAAATATTGTACCAAATGACCTATGGGTCTAAGGAGATCTTTAGACAGATACTGAAAGTACCCGTTAGCTTTTCCTGGCTGTGTATGATTTACTATCGGAAACTAGAGATGAACTAAAGAACTGTTTAGTTTGAAATAAAACTTTAGAAAAATAGAAGGTCCTAGGACTGCTAAATTAAAGAATAAAACTGTCTTTCGTTTCTAGTCTCCACAGCTGGTAAAAACAAAACAAAACAAAAAAATCACAAAGACAAAGGAGGTGTAGAGCCAAAGATCAAGCTGAATATATTGGTGACCTTTAAAAGGTTTACAGCCGTGCCTCGTTGATCATTTCAGATAGTAGGTAAATGAGCTTCTAGGAATCTTAAGGGCACTGTCCACCAGTAGCCTCATACACAATGCAAGGTAGAGAAAGGTCCATCCCCCAAATAATTATGAATATGTCTTCAGTTTTGAAGGTAATTTTATTGGTAAAAAGATTACCAACTTGGACTGAAGGGGTAGTGGTATTTAAAAAGGAAAAGAGGCATCTGGACAACAGCAGGCCGCAGGAACAACTTAATTACAAATATGGGCGATAGGAAAGAAGAGCATCTTTGAGAGGAGAACAAAAAGTCCAGAGAAGAAACTGAGGATTTAAGAGAACAGTGGATTAGGGAAGCATTTCCAGGGAGCACATATAGGCCATGGTCAAGAACATCCTCTGCCTTCAGACAGGGCAACTGGCAAGAAATGATGGGATGGATTTTAGAATTAGGTCCTCTGAATCAGTAAATTCTGTGTGTTCCTATTTTCTATTGAGGTTATATGTTCCCATTATTTCTATTGAAGCTATTCTGTCCCCATCATACAAATGTATGTTGGATGGATGGATGTGTGGTGGTGGTACATCACTTTTTATTTAGCTTACAGATCTCGGGACATGATGCAGATAATTAGATATTGAACTTTGTGCCCACTGCCATTTATGGGTAAGACTTGAAGGAGTCTTATGAAAAAGGAAATGTATTCTGCATGTGGGAGGAAGGGGTATAAATAATTATGACCAGAGGATACATTGTGATAGATTTAATATGGCCACAAATTCTTCATAGTTTCCCATCAAGAACTGAGTGGTATCCTTGCCACTCCTCGAATCACAGCTGGCTTTGTGAGGTAGCTGAAGTGAACTGTGATCTGCAAAGTCTAGACCTGAAGAGGTCTTGCAGCTCCCTTCTTGGCCCTCTTGGAATGCTATTCTGAGACCATGATAGCCCTAAGTTAGTCTAGCCTACAGGAGGATGGACAGTCATGTAAAAAAACACAGTTGAACAAACAAACAAAAACAACAACAAAGGCACACCCGCTGGCAGCCAGCACTAGCTGCCAGACATGAGTGAGACCATTTGGGATCTTCCCGCTGAGCTGACCTTATAGCTGAGTGCAGACACATAAGTGAGAACAGGCAAAGTTAGCAGAGGAGCCTCCCAGCCAATCCTCAGAAACATGAAAAACAATAAACTGTTGTTATTCACCAAGGTTGGAAGGGAGCTTGTCACAAAGTGGTGTTTAATTGGAAACAAGACAGAGAGCTCCATAAGAGAGAAGAAAAGATACTTTATGTAAGGAAAGGGCACACTCAGCTTAGGAGCAATAAGGCAACACTCATAAAGAATGTGGTATTTGAGATTTGTGCTAAAAGATGCGTTGGGAAGATGGATTGAGGACATGTTGTGGAAGAACTCTAAAGCCAGGCTGTGGTATTTATACTCGGAAAGCAGTGGGAAGCTGGCATTGTTTATTTAGGGGAGTAGCATAAACCCACTGCATTGCCAGGAATCAAGAACTAGGAGATTGAATGCACCTCCTGAATGACTGTTGAATAAATGACCAGAATTTTTGGTCCTAATCAGAGGTTTTAATCCAGTGAAATCCGACTTAATGTCAGTGCACTCTCCTGGGAGAATATGTCAGAATTTGTCAGAATAAAACACTTGAATGTTTATCAAAGGGCCTGAGAACAGAGTGACTAAAATATCTTACTGTTGACTGCAGTGTTGAACACCTTGGCGTGCTGCGAACCTCCATGGATATGTTTTGAACAGATAAGGCTTAGGAAAAAGCCTGCAGGAAGAGTAAACAAGATAACCCTTCTGACAAAGTGTGCCACTATTTTATGCATGGTCACAGGGTACTTTATGACGCAGAGTACACGTGTGGGCAACATTTGCCCTCTCTGGTCATTTGGATTAATTTGTACCATAAATGCATCTTTTACCACCCTGCTCCCAGATTCAGGGGTTTATATATGGCACTGTTTAGGTCTTGATGTGTCCTTTTAACGTCCCCTGAGGGAGTCTTCCAGTGTGATCATACTGATTGATGCCACGCTCACAGGGAGTGTGTGGGGACAGCTTTATGGCTCAGAGAACTCTGGGAACATTTCCAACCATTTCATTTTGTTTCCCCTTGTTTTTTGCTCTCTCAAAGAGAGAAGTTTGAACTCACTCACTTTATTTGACTGTCTGACAGAAAACTACCGTCGAGTCTTGATTTCAGATACTGCCTCCTTGTTGGGAATGTTTCACTCTGCCAGTCAGTAGGCACTTTGCATGAGCTAATCTGTGCTGTTATCCACCATTGGCTGGGCCTCCCGCCTCTGATCATCGTTTTAACCTCTTCACAGAGTTTGCATGTTAGAGAAAGAAGCTCCATACAGTCTCGTTTCTGTTGGTGGTATTCTGTTATATTGATGTGTCAATGCTTTATATTTTCTCTGCATTTTAATTTGCGGCAGAGAATTTGCTCAATTGCCAGTAATGGTTTTTACCAGATTATTCATTTTTTTGTTCTTGATTTCTGTTCTCTAAGCTACTGATAGCTAAAACTGTCCCTCTCATTGCCAGGTCCCCTACTAGTTACTATTACAATAAGCACTTTTTCAGTCATTAGGCTGAGAAACAGAGCAAGCACATCAATTATGAGTAACCTAGAAGAAGGTGCAGAAAAGCTTTTGGCTTGAACTAAGTCCCAGCAGCATAATTATTAAAATCCCAGTTTCTTTCTGTCTTCCTTCCCCTTCCCTTCCGTTCTCTTCCCCTTCTTTTCACTCCCCCTCTTTTCCCTTTTCCTTTCCTTTCCATTTTCCTTCCTTCATTCCTCCTTCCCTCCCCCTCTCCTTCCTTTCCTTTGGCTCTTTCCTTTTAGCCCCTAACGTAATGCTTAATTTCTGTTTGTTTAAGTTATTTTGGTTCACCAAAAAATATGTGGAGAAATAACAAGTACGGGAAAAATTTCTCAAGTCATTTTTCTTCTCTGAGACTCCACCGAAGTCTGCTTTTTGTGGAGTCCCTCTGTGCCTAGAACCAAATCCTGAGACATATTCTCTCTTGTACAGTCAGTATTGCTCAAACAGTTGTTTCTGCCCAGTAAAGACCATGATGATGATGTTGAAAATGATAATGGTACCAGTAGTTACAGTATTTTTACCATGGATAATCAAATTTAACCCTATTTCAATCTGTGCTGGATAGTTCCATCATCGCCTCCTCTTTCTAAGGTCTGCTCTGCAATGCAGAACACCCAAGGCCTTCATTTCTCAGAATCCCACTTCCTGTAGGTTCCAGGTTGGCCTGTGCCAACAAGAAGCATTTCCATTAAATAGGAAGGCAGACGGAAGGAGAGGTCATTAGTCTCTAAAAGCTGTTTCAGCCAGATGCTATGGGATGAGAGATTCACACTGGCTTCCTTGCCAGATCTTGAGAACCACCCTTTCACTGCCATAGACAGAGAAAATCAGTAGGAGCTCCCATGTACTTGCAGCTCACGGAAACTCATGAGCTCAGGAAACCCCACACCAGTGCCTCAGGCTGAGATCATGGTCACTCCCCAGCTCTTCCAATGGTTGGGTAATTCTCTCCTTTGTATTAAAACCTTCATGCTTACAACACATGACCTGGCTGCTGTTTTCCTGACTGAGAAAAAGTTCTTTACATACGGTGTTGATATTCTTACACTTCAGTTAAGGAAACAGGTTTAGTGAGTCATGTAACTTGAACAAGTGAGCACCTGGGGCTGATAAGTGAAGGAGGGGAATTAGTAAGGGGTCTGTCTTCAGGTTTCACTTGTGCTGCTGCAGCTTCTGCCCCCTTCTAGGGGCTTCCTATGCTCACCTCCCGCAATGCTGTTCCTCTATCCCCAAGTGTTGTGGCTGCTGCCTCTCTAGTACCCAAGTCAGCCATCGCTGCTCTGCAATGAGCCTCCTTTCATTCTTCTCATGGTCATGCCCTGGGTCTTGAATTTGGAGAGTGAGAGGTTGTTCTTTTTAAAGATACTGAGAATTTGGGGAGTGAGAAGTAGTTGCATTCTAAAGATAAAGAAAATTCTTTCCCCTGTTCCGCCCCTAAAAGTTTTATAGGGTTGTGAAGAGTCCACCTGTCTGTTTTTGTTCTGAGGGAGCTGTTTTTCATCTCCAAGGTCATGATTGATGGTGGGGAGCTGGGTGAGTCGTTACATTTCTACCATCAGCAGATTTTCCCTGTCTGAGGGATTCCGTGCTGTCGTGTTCAGTATGTAGATCTTATCCTCCTGTTTTTGTGGTTCTTTCTCTTTAAATAAAGGATCAAAATCTGAGATCAATTGTGTTTATTTTACAGTGTCTCTTATGGGTTTTTCATTCCCTTCTGTATCTCTTTACTGGAGCTCATTGATCTTCTGAACTGATGAGATATTTACAGAGATTTGTCACATTTACTTTGGGGACAATAACCTCACAATCTAAAGAGGCTGCTTTGGAATTTCATCTTGTGACTTTCTGTGCTACTAATTATTCATGATAAAGAGTCTGTATATTTACAGTGAACATTTTAACTATGGCATAAATAAGACATCATTTGTTAATTTTAGAAGTAAAACATCAAAGTTATCCAATTTTTCTTGTCAAAGATTTAAGTTATATGACAGCTAAAAATTAATTGCTAAGTATATCAGTAACTTCATTTTTCTTTCAAGATAAGTGATACATGAAAAAAATGTGGAATAGTGTTTCAGTATGTCTTGCTATATTTCACGGAGATTTCCAATTAAATGGATGTTTTTGCTATCAATTATTATGGGAAGGTAAGTTAAATCTGCTCAATTAAACAGTCACTTTTGAAGTGTCTGGGTCTAACTTTGACCCATCTTAAGTTAATTTAGCCTCCTTTCAAAGGGAAGTCAGTGGTTTACCTAAGGATTTCTTTTATGAGTGTGAATTGGTGAATCCATTTGACTGTGTCAAGGCGAGTCACCTCAATAAACCAATTTAAAAAAATAAAGATGAGATAAGATATTTTGAAATGGAAAAGCACTACCTTTTGATGGATTACGATAATCATTACCTTTATTCACTTTCTATTGCCATGGAAAGATACGCATACTTTTGCCTATTAGCCTCTTTTGAATTCTGTTTTTCACCTGCCACCACAGCAAATTATATATGGACTATAAGGATACTACACTCAATTTCATCATATGGACTTACTGACTTTGCTGTCATATTTCAAATACCTTCTGTTGTGTTACCTCGTTTATAAATAATATACACATTGTTATTGACTTATCTCAGACACTTACTGAATCTCTGTTTTAGGTGCAGGGTGTACCCTAGTCTCTAAAACACACACACACTCCTCATCAGGAACTCAGAGAATAAAAACTAAGACAGACGTGTAAAGTAATAAGTTATAATACAAACTAGGGAATGTTAAAAAAGAAATATGATTAAATCAGGTTATCATAGAAGAAGAGTTTTTAAAAATCTGTTTAAATTGTCTAGGAAAGCCACACCTAATGGCTGATATATTAGCTGGGATCTCAGCATTATTAGCTGAAGTTTTTCTGGCCAAAAAGTGGGTTAGAGGATGGGTTGAGAATGGAGTAAAGAGTCCTGAGGGAAGAAACAGTATAGATATTTTCTCTGGGTTAAGAATAACTAAAATAAAAGTAATTATTTTAACATTTAATATTTGTAGCCAGATTTAATTGAAAACTCTTTTATATCTTCTTTCTTATTTAGACTTACAGTAATAGCTTGTATCATGCACTTAACGACACATTAAGTATAGCTTTGAAGTTTGCTAAGTTATTATATAATTCCAAATTTTGTTATTTAAGCTAAAGGAAATAAGGAATATGATAAAAACTTAGTATTTATATAGTTACTAAGGGTTCAATTTGGAGATAATGGCCTCTCCACAGAGCTTATCCATACTGCTTTCCCAGAGTTAGCAAGAATACAAAAAATATTAGCTCCGGGTGATTCTACAAGTTGTTACTCCTAAAAAATAACAATATCCTCAAAAATTGGGTTAGAAATTTACTGAATTTGGGGAGGGGGAATGTATTTTGACTTAAGAGTACTTACAACATGGAAGGCAGCTTTCCAGGACAGATGAAGGGACCATGGGATGCGTGGAGTTGTTTAGACACTGCCCGGGCAGGACCAATAATCCTGTCCAATGTCTCTTCAAGATTCTTTGTGCTAGAGCATGTTGAGTTTCTGTGCGGATTCGTGTTGGGGAAATGGTCTTAGAATATTGCTGTGCTAGTAGTTTTGCCACTAAAAATGACCACTTAGGTAAAGCATATTTGTGGCCCATCTGCTTTCATTGTGGGAGCTGTAAATGTAAAAAAGAGATACATTACTTTCCATTAATCTGTGCCTAAGAGTGCATTTCTTGTAAAATTCTTAGAAATATCTGTCATTTCATACTTAGTACTATACTAATTCACACTAATGGCTTAAGAATTCCCAAGAGATAACTAAATTGTGCAAATGAGTAGCAGTGAACATTAAAAGGCAACATTATAAAATCAGGAATATGG
This sequence comes from Rhinolophus sinicus, assembly GCF_036562045.2. NCBI lineage: Eukaryota > Metazoa > Chordata > Mammalia > Chiroptera > Rhinolophidae > Rhinolophus > Rhinolophus sinicus. The sequence continues at coordinate 133,495,477 of NC_133753.1, read as the reverse complement.
AATCCCGAGATGTACTTGCTTTATTTATTTTGACAAGGGCAGTTTACTTTCGGTAACTCATAATAAAGTACTACTGTAGAATAGCAAATGTAGTAAAGTTGTTTTATTAAAGTAATAAAGCCTGAATGGGAGTACTCACTAAAAGCCCACCACTGTTAAATCATTACTAAATATTGAGTTAAAGATGCCAGATTAGTGTGTTTTTTATTTTCTGTATAAAATTCTGTTTAAAATTGTGGAGCTTCCAGAAGATATAAGGGAATGGGTGAATGCTCTTGTTTCCTCTACTTGTCTTTGGAATTAAAACATTTTCTGATTACCTGAATAATTCCAAGCACTCCTGTTTCAATTTCTTAGCTCACTTGACTAATAAGACTAAGATCATGACCAATGTTCACAGAAAAGCCTATGCTGAAAATACATGCTGAACCCTCACCGACAGCACTTTTGCAAACACAAAGCAGAGGCACAGGAAACAGTGGGGTCAATGATTGGATTCAAGGAGGCAAATCTATGTGTACACACCCTAGCCACTGAGCGTTTCCTGGTTGGTTTTGCCTACTCGTGGAGTTCATGCCCATTCATTCAGCTTTAGTATGGTCATAAGTTTCTCAAAGTCAGACACCATAACTTTTGTCTCTTTTGGGTTCTCTCAGGGCCCACGATACATATGGATACTTAAAGTGTGTTGTTAATCATAAGAAGTTTGATCAATTTTATTTCTTATGGCCAAGAAGAATGGGAACCACACATTTTACTTTGTAAATTTCCTTCTTCCTGTAAAGTTTGGTATGAAATAAAGCTAATGGTTCATAGTGAGGAAGGGATGAAAAATCAGTAGTAGTAGTACCTGGGAAAAATACATAGAATCAATATTCTTGCTTATATTTTAACAAAGCGCCCCCTGAACAAGTTTAAGAGGCTTAGTAAAACCTATTGCCACATCTGGAAAAGTAACTTAAAGTGATACTGACTGGCTATTGTGTCCTTTTCTCTCGATAATCAATAACTTTTTGTTAATACGGAACTTGGAGCTATATGTACATGATTTCTGTACTCTATGAATACACTTGAGTCTTGCTTAAATCCACATTAAGCTGAATTCAGTTCTACCATTTTCCACTGAGTGAAAATCCAGTTTGTTATCAATAGGATTATTGTTAGTTATTCAAAGCTTCTAATAGGCTATGACCCATACAAAACAATTAGACAAAAATATCAAGCCCATGGTATAGTTTCTTCTTTTATTCACTTTTCTTTGTTGGCATGGTATGTAAAGAAATAGTGGGAATAGTAACATATGGTTTATATGGGGTATTTGTTTTAACAGTAAACAAATTTTGTGTAATCTCATGAAATGAAATGTGTTTATTATTGGCTAGTTGTAATTCCCCAGGTTACAAATTAAGAAATTTCTAACATAAAAGTATAACAAGAAAACATGAAGCAACGTGAAATTATGTTGTTACTGTATTTTTCCTGTCTCCTGCTTTCCCTTGGCTCTTTTACTCTCTTATCTCAACTGCCTTGACTCACTGTATATTACGAACTCATAAATGGAAGTGAATTTTGGTGGCTTGTGAATTTTGAAGAACCCAGAGAACAAACTTAAACCTCTTTTATGGAATATGAAGTAATAAAGAGTAGCCAACGTTAGAAATGCCCAAATCCATGTGAGAGCGAAGTCCCAAGGTCAGCTCAGGGTTAAAATGTATATGATAAGAGTGATGGGGTCTGGAGCATTCTTGTGGATAGTGCGCTTTTGGTATCTCACAGGCTCAGATTTGTCTGAAATGTCCCAATCTGAGTCAGAATTTTCCCTCTGAAAATGTCCTATTCCAAGTTTTCCGCCTCTTACTCTTATAGGATATGCATTACAAAAGGCCTGAATTCAAATTTTGGCTTCATCGTTTACTAGTTATATGACCTTGGATATATAAATTAACCTATTTGAGCCTCAGTTTCCACATTACTTTTGTGGAATTAATAATTGTTCCTATCTCTTGGGTGTGGATTCTATGGCATAATAAAAGTGATGTTTTAAACTTAAATGCTGCCATATATGGAAGACAAAATGTACTGTTTATTTATCTAGTCCCTGACCCAATTTATCAGCCATCTGGGAAGAGTCTATGTTGTAGTCAGGTCATATACGAGGGAGCAGAGATAGAAATCTGGGATGGGCCATAGTCCCTGCCTTATGGATGCTTGGTGTTAATTAGGTTATAATTAAGCACAATGCTAAAAATAATCATTATAAAACAATTATTATAATGCAGTGATATAGAGATAATGAAACATATGTGAAATGCCACTGTTACCACAGGAGGAACACAATGTCAGCTAAGTATAAATAAACAAATAATATATAAAACTTTTTTGAAAAGAAGACTCTTGACTTGAGTCTCAAACATTGATAAAGAATAAATCAGATAAACAAGGCTTTGGAGTTTCTTGAACATTCTTGGCAAACAACAAAATGTTAAATGCCACTGGAACCTAAAATTTCATGGAGCTTGAATAATCCTAAGCACTTTCACTTGGCTAAAAGAAATCTCTGTTGAACAGGTTTAGCTTTAAAAATGGACAATTTGTGTTTTTCCCCCCATTATTTAATAAGACTTAAGTAAACAAAGAAATCAACTTCTCTCAAACAATAGAACCTGAGCTAACTCTTAGCTGATACGAAACTTTTATTCCTTCTGCCTATAAGGAATTGCACTGAGATAGAAGCAAACTGCTACAATTATTTTATCTTGTTTTTTTGTAAATAAAAACATATAATCCTTGTTACTCTGGGTGGGAACTGTGTTCCATTAAGCAAATATCTAATGAATACAGTCTCTTTGGTCACAGCAATTAAAGATATTAACAGAAGGCATGTTTTATATCTCATAAATTTTACAAAATAAACCATTTGCTTTTATTAAGTTATTAAAGAGTTGTCACAAAGGAATTCATATAAACCTTGTTTTTAATTAAAAAAAAAATGTCCCTTATTCCTCACTGAGGTGATACGTCCAGTAAACATATTAATTACTACTATGTAAAGTAGTAAGGACTTTCCCATGTTTGTTATGTCAAATGCTACAGTGTGGCTCCTAGTTCTAATTTTACTAATACTCTGGTTCCATAAACAAGAATATGTTATTCATATTGTTATTGCTGTCAGTCTATGAGCTCTGTGGATTTTATACTTTCACATTTGTTCCCTTTTTACTTGGTGGACTTTCTCTAGCTTCTTTGTGTGGTATTTAAGATAAGCAATTTGGAACAGTTTTCTGCAAAGAGTGTACTATGGTTTGGGACATTGGAAAAAATCATATTTCCTATTTAATTCCAGCAGCTTTCTAGTGATACATAGTTTTTGATAGTAAATAATTGTTCAAGCAATATTTAATTTTAAAATATTTTCCGTGCAGGGTAGGGCATATCTTCCCAGCACACTTGCTTTGGGTCCTTGTGGGAATACTTCTGTATTTCCAGGGGTCATATAAGAAGGAGGAGATAAAAAGGATTGAAATGGTTTATGAAACTGAGTAAATAAAACTACTTAGGATAAAAAATTGATTAAAATACTTTTCTTTAAAAGAAGGTGTGTATTCTCTGAAGTTTCTCTAGGTTTTTTTTTATGTGTTTATATAACGCAATCACATATTTTCATAACGTTTCTTTTTTTACAGATTATTTAAATATTTCTTTGATAACTTTGTCAATATGTAGAAATGTTTGTTTTCAAAACATTTATACACTTAAAAAGATCTATTTCTGTTTTTCAGTTTTCACACCCTATCTCACTAACTTCTGACTTGACAAAATTAAAATATTCCAGATGATTTCAAGGTACTTAAAGACGATCTTTATTTAATTAATAAGTGTGTATGTGTGTCTATGTATGTGTATGTGGGAGAGGAAGTATTTTCTCTCACTAATCTATTTTTACGTGAGAAAAGATGAAAACACTTTCTCTTAAAAATATCTAACTGAAAATTTCTCTTAAAAATATACAACCAAAATTCTACATGTTTTGAAGAATTTAGAATTGAAGAACCTAGTGTGCAATTTTGAGCAGCACTATCAAAAATTGTAGATAAGTGTTGTACTGCCACTGATTCCTAGAATAAACCTAATGTAAATTGTTCAATTTTTAATTCTCTAATCTTTGAAACAAATTTTAACATGCGTACATCAACATAGCATAGATAGGACAATTACATAACCTCTGTTAAGAAAGACATACTGGAAACCAAATGTGAATGACGGTCCCTGGACCAGCAGCATCAGCATCTTCTGAGTATATTAGAAATGCAGAACCACAGGCACCTCCCCCGAACTACTTAATCAAATTTTGCTTTTTAACAAGATCCCCAGGTGATTCCCTGCATGTTAAAAGTTTGAGAAGCACTGCTCTAACTGAGCTGTTATTAATAAGAAATAATGTGTAGCAGATAGTTGAAGTTCCTGATGAAATGCAACGACCTTTTACAGATCTTTTGCTGACACACAAAAATTTCAATGAACTTTTAGGAAAATCCTTTGGTACTTGAAACAATTTATAAAATCTATGATAAGAAAGAGTAATATTTTGAGATATTAAACCCTTTCTATTTTTTCCCCCTATTTTCCTCTTGTATTTTCTCCTTTGCCATCAGTCCCCTTCAAAGAGTAAGTAAACACTGTGGTCATTGCCTTAAGGGACTGGTGTGATGTGATACCAAGCAGAAATTGTATGACTGGTCATGGTTTTCCTTTATTTGTTAATAAAGGACTTGTTATTTTAGTTTTTAATTTGGAAGTATGTGGGCAATGGGACTCCCCTATTTTTGCCTCCAGTGCTGATAGAACAGGGTTCAGGACTCCTTAAAAGGCTAAGGTTAAATTTCCCCATTAATCTATATAGCTGGATGGAAACCAAAATCAAAATTAAAATTAAGTTATAAAAAAAATCAATAACAAATACTTACATGGAATTTATTATATGCTAGGCATTGTTCAAAGTAGGCCTCATTGAGGGAGTTAGCCAGCTGAATGGGGAAGAATGTTCCAGACAGACACAACAGCCACTGCAAAGTCAATCTGCAGTCTCCACCATGGTGGTGTGCCCTCCCTGTGCCAGCCAAGTAGGCCTGTTTGTCTAGAACAGACTGAGTCAAGAGGAAAGCAACAGAAGATAAGGTCCTAGAGGTGACAAGGACCTCCCTTGCTTTAGGGCTTTGAAGGCCATTGTGAGGGCGCGGAGGGGCGGTGGCTTTCACTCTGAGTGAAGAGGGAGCCATGACAGGGCTAACTCTTTCCCTGGATCTTCACTGGGTTTGCTCCTTACATCATTCAATTGTTAGTCCTGATTTCATCTCTTCAGAAAGACTTGCCCTGACCACCTAGTCTAATTGTCTTCCCATCCTAATCTCTATCCATTGGCCTTGATTTAACATTTTTTATGTGTTTATTGTTAATTGAAATTGTTTTGTGTATGGGTTCAACATTTATCTGACTCTTTTGTCTATAGATTTCATTCACCAGAATGAAAAAGGCAGCGGGACATGACTTTTGTCTTGTTCATCTCTCTATTCCCCAGGTGTAGAACAGTGTCCAGCATATAGTGTTACTCAATAAATATTTACTAAATGGATGATTGTATTTAAATGGCAAATAGTCAATGTATAGGCTTTTTTTTTTTTTTTTTTTTTTTTAAATTGTTCAAGAATATTAATTGCTCAGTACCAGCCATGGAAGAGTAAGAAAATTGGCCTCATGCAAGTCTAGAGTTTGTGTATGGAGGAAGAGGAGTGCATAAGAGAGGAGGATGTTTTAAAGAGAATGATTTTAAGAGTCAATGGCATTGCAATTTTGAGGAGGTCAAAACATTGACTGTAGAAACACTACTAGAGGAGGAAATCAGGGAGCCCAATGGTGGTGTTTAGGGAGTGAGACATTAAGAAATCAGAAGCAACCCGGTTACAGATAAATGCAGTGCTTAGAGACGAAGTGTTCAAAAGTCCAAAAGCTCAGTGTTATATTAGTCATTCTCCTGATGCTGAGGATGGTTCACAAGGAGCAGTGATGGAAAGGAAGACAGTGAATCAGTGCCTAAATTCTGTATGAGTTGGGGGTGGTGATCACATCCTATGTTGTTGGTGCACAGCCTTAGTTTATACCTTCAGCATTATTCTCTGGTTACCTGTAATGACTCGCTAGGTGGTCTCCCTGCCTTTAGTCTTTTTCTGCCTCCAATCTGTGCATCCTACCCCACAGCTTACCATTCTGAAATGCAGCTACAACATATATCAACCCCCTTTTGAATTCCTTTAATAAGTCTTTACATCTCTGAAACAGTTTTTATTCCTTTGTTTTGCAAAGACCTTCTTGACATGGCCTATACTTCTTTCTTCAGTATTATCTTCTACAGATTCCCAAGCCATCTTAGGGGCAGATATTAAGGACTTCCTATTACATGCTTTATTGTCTGTACAGTTTATTTCTCTGTTCTCTGCTCCACCTTTGTAGCACATTTATTTTTCATTTATTGTATTCATCATGCCTATTGTCATACTTTGTTTTCAGTAATATCGTGGGAATTTTATTCTAGTGTTGACACATCAAATGCCTTCAATAAATACTTCTTTGCTAAATGATTGAGTGAATAAATGGATGACTAAATTAACAAACTTGTTAGATCACTTGACAGTGATTGTTAAAGAGGAAGTATGTATTTCAGTGTAACCCAGAGATAGTAGTTATCCAACTGTAAGTTTGCTGTTAATAGAAACTTTGTTGCTTCTTGCTGTCTAGAACTATAGAACTTTTGACATTCCTTGGAACATACTGTAATGGCATATAAATATATGCCATTGCCATAAAATGTCTTTAACTTCCTGTCTTTGCTCATTTCTTTCAACCAGAGTTATCCCCAAACTATGACATTAAAAAATTATTTTATTAGGACATAATAGTTTCATAGATTGGAAGTAAAATATTTGATAAAGGACAAGGCATGGTATTACTAACAAACTATTTGAATTGTTTAGTAGCTAGCAAAATAGTTGTTTAAGAAACTAGGCATACTAGGAAAAAGACATTCCATAAAGATACATCTTTTTTTAATTTAAAATAATATACAAGTTATAGGGTGGAAGTTAATTATTATGATTATTAATGAAAAGATTGTTTTATGAAGGAATGGCATTAAAAGTATTTAGTTCATATATCAAGAGTATCTTTCTTGGTGTCGAATAGAATTAACAGGTTGAAAAATAGTACTTCCAGAATGTCTGCTAAATTATGATGACGTGTTTTAGAAATATGTCAAAAGATAAAAAAAGACTGCTGGCAGATGTGCATAAAAGCAAAGAAAACCTTTATATTACAAGAAAAAAAAAATCCATATCTTTTAAGCTATGTCAGAATACTCCGGCAAGGAGGGCATGTTTTGAATATGATAGCTGGGGGCATTGTCAATAAAATCACCTTGCTCAGCATACTTAAGCCATATTTCCCGTGCTGGAAATCCCATACTTTTGTAAATATGTGTGAAAGCAATGGCATATAGAACAATTAAAATGGAATTTCTCAGAAGATCTGTCTTCTGCTGAATCAAATGTGGCCACATTCTCTATGTCTCCTTGTTTTACTGAGCTGGCTTTCAGGCTTTCTGTTAGGCTTCATGGCCTGAGCTGTCTACGAAGAAACACTTACTTTGTTGTTAGGTGTATCTAATTAAAAATAAAACAGGTTTACTCTTTCCCCCCGCCTAGCTACAACTATTAGATTTTACTTTTCTTCTTAAGAAAAAAAGAGTTGCTCAGCTTTCTTGAGAAAAATTGTTTTTGAATTGGGATACTGAAAGACTTGGTGCAAAAATAGTGTACTGCTTTATTCAAGCTGAAGTGTCTGATTCAAAAACCAGAGAAGCACAGGTATTTATAATTTGCTAAAAACAATTTATTTACATAATTTTAAAATTGAGAATGATGAAAAACAATGAATAAAAGATTCATTTACAAATATAACCCACTTCTTATTCATCAAAATTGAGCATTTAGGTGCCCAAATTACTTTATAAGAGTAAATACAAATTAAAAGGAGAGTAAAGGAGTACGATATAAGAGAAATAAAACTTTAAGGCGAAGGGTAAGATTCCCCCCATCCCCAAATTTAATGTCCTTAGTAGATGAAATGGATGCATTTCATTTTGTTGAATATTATGCTATTTGAATACATATTAAGGAATTAATATGCTTATTTATAAGTTTTACTATAGTGTCATCAGAATACTAGAATTAACATTTTTAAATGACAGTGCTGCATTTGGTAGGGGGTAATATCGGCAATTAGTTTGAGTTACTTGGAAATCAACTGTTGAGCAGGGAGTTTGCTTTTACGGAATGGAGTTATAGTATTAAATGGAGCATGTGTGGGTAGATGTTGGCCTGTTTTAATCTTGTTAAATTCTGCTTGCGTTATATAGAGCAGAGTACTAGATGTTAGTGTTTGCCACACCAGCCCCTCTTCCATTCGGAGAACCCCATTCTTTCCTACTTAAGTGTGGTTTTTCAGTCCATTACCCACAATTCTCTCCTCTCCCAAGATGAGAGGATGGCTTGTAGCCTCAGCTAAGCCATCCAAAGGCAGCAATTTAAAAGAAAAGATCTGGATTTCTGCTACTGTTTTCGCTCTGGTTCCTCTTTCTTGTGGCCTCATGTTGCAGCTCTTTTGTGGTTCCATGAATTAGTCTGTGTTTTTAAACAAATATTCCTTCAATTCCTCTAGTTTCTAAATGTTCCCATCCCTGGAAAATTATTGAGGGCCTGGATACCCAAAGAGGGCTGCTACTGATGGAGAGGGAGGCCAGGACTGGGGGAAGGAAGAGAAGTTGCCTGTGATACAGAGGCTCACGTGTAGCTTTGCTGAACACTCTTCCAGCCACTATGGGACTTGTCATCTGGGTTGCTGGTGTTTAATTTATAGAACCATTATGACATTTTACCTTACACACTTCTGAGAGGGTACAGAGGTATATATTTTATGTATATATACAGGTGGGTTGTCACACTGTGGGAACATATTTACCCAAATATCTGCAATTAGTGTCGTGAGTTTTATAAATAATAAAACTGCCCTGAGATATAACTTTACAGTTTGTCAGATACCATCCAAAACGCATACTGGCTTTGCCTGCAGTATATTGTAAGTGAGGATTTAGAAATCAAACAAGTTTAATATGTTGCAGAAGAAAAGCAGGTTTCATGTCTCCCAACTCTATCCTGGTTCAACTGTGCTGTGGACACTTTATTTCTTCTGGTGTAAAAGTCAGTTAAGTATAAACTCTATCTGCGGCTTTTACCATCAGCTTTTGATTGTAAAAGACTGTAAAAGGGCCAGGCTTTATAATCTCAATATTGATTCCTACCTTTTAGGATTTCTTCAGAGCTTTTGTCAAAACACTTGCACAAGATTCAGAGTGGTTGGAAATTACTTTCTGAGAGCAGAGCTTTATTTTGACTACATTTTTTTTTTTTTTTTTTTTTTTAAAACTGTGACCTAACCACTTTCCTTTTTCACTTTTACTAGCACAATTTTTCATAGTTTTAGATGTGTTCCTGTCTTGGTAAATGATAAGGCAAACATCTTTTTATATGTTGACCCTGTGGGCACTGGGGGTAAGGTGCAGGGAGAAGGGAAGTTATGTGTAACCTGCTGTGAGGACTATGATTTCAGCCTTGACTGGTGTATACATGACCTGATTGCTATCAGTTGGAGTGCTGACACAGGCAACTGCAATAAAGCACTGACACAACATGGTTCTGAGGTTTGGCATCCGTCCCTTGGCCCGAATAAGTAAACGCTTATGGGTCCTACTGCTTTCTCTCGCCTCTAACCTGTACTGGGCCAAGAGAATTATAAACCTGTCCATTATATATTTTTTCCAACCCCCTTTCCAAAAAAGGGAGGCTTAGGATTGTGGACCCACAAGGCAGACATCTGAGAGCTACCCAAAGCGTGGGGGCTGTGAGGCTGGCAGGTAAAATACAGCAGGAAGCCTGAGGTAATGCAGAAGGCAGCATAGAGGCTCCACTCAGATGAAAGCCCAGTGGGAAGTGCAACTGAAGTATCTTTCTGCATGTCACAGGCACTGAAATCTATCCCAAGATAAAGGAATGCAATCCAGAGACACAATAACTGAGCAAATTGGTCTAGAATGGGATGTAGGAAGCAGAGACTGGCCAGACCCCCTGAAGCACTGGAGCCTAGGTATAGGTGACTTTCACAGGGAGCTGTGTATTTATTTGCCTTTGGTTGGCAATGGAGCTGATAAGGACTGGTTTTCACAGTCTTCTCCTATAAGTCTTCATTTCCTAAAGGGCTTCATCATTTTATCTATCAGATAATAAAACAGCATCATTGTAGAGCTAGCAGTTAGATTCCCATTACCATTGATTCCTTCAAGCAAACCCTTCCTAGTGTATCAGATACTGGATCTGATCCTGACATGTTACGTGGCAGGGCTACTATATGTTAGGAACCTCCCTTAGAACATAATCCAGTTCCAATGCAGAGCATTAGGGCAGGTCTCTCAGATACAGAGCCGAAGGTAGTTCCCAGTGACCTGAGAATAGTAGAGAGGAGTAAAGTATGAATGCTAGGGGGATTCACATGAATAGTGGTAATTAGAAACACAGATTCACCACACTGATAACTTCCACCACTCTAAGGGGCTTTATGTACTTAACCTCTAGTTTCTAGCTTAAGTAAGTGATGATGCATATACCGGGGGTGCCCCCCAAAAATGTATACACATGACTTGTATTCATCTTTTATTATCGGTATATATTGAGATACGATTTTAAAACATTTTTTTTCCTTTCTCAGAATGTTTATACACTTTTTTGGCACCCTCTGTATATTGGAAGGGGGATTATATATAATCTCTGACTGGACTTGATATATCCATGGATCTCAACTCTTCCCAGCGGTAGTCCTTGAAGTCATTCTGTGTGATCTGTGTTTGATTTTTTGAATATTGGTCGTAGCACTGGATAAGATTAGTAGAGCAAGGTGGTGAAAATGGGAACCATAGTTTCTGTAAAAAAGACAACAAAAAACACTGTGAGTGGAGATACACAAAACTAATTTGATCATAGTATTGCATTAAAAATAGCCATACTGTTCAATCAAATCCGGATGTAGCCCATCTATAAAGCAGTGGGGCTTGATAAAGCAACATTCTTTAAGGGATATTATTTACCTCATTTTTCTATTTTTGGGAAACAGAAACTTGACAATAATATTTTGTTAAGGATCCAGATTCTAAAAATTCCAGCTATTTTTATGGAAACACTTGGATGGATTGGATATAGCAAAATAATTTTTTATTCTTTCTGTCAAATATTGTATTTGAAAGAAATTTGATTATTCCTCTACGTCCAAAATGGCAGGGTAAACTTAACTCTAACCAGTAGAGGACACAATTAGAGGAAATTATTGGAAAAAACTGGACTGAGGCTGACACTTGAGCAACTAAAGGTTTTTAGACTAATATAACCTTTATATTAGAAAGAGAATTGAAATACACATATATATTTCAAAAAGAGAATTGAAGTATAAATATATAGCCATGCATGTCTTTATTAAACTAATTATAAATATATTCAGCTATCAACTCGAAAGGTTATATCATGGATTTATGATATTTATTTTTTCCTCAATAAGGAAATGGTGAGAAACTTTAGCCTTTATGACTTAGGGTTTGATTTACTCTTTCCTCGGCTTTTAATAACTTTTGATGTGACTTGTGGCTTCACCTCAGCTAATTTGGTAGGAAAGGGTCACTTTCAACAGATTATTAGTATTTATTGTGTATCTTGTAGGTATTTGTACTGTGGAAGGGAGCGTAAGTGTAGGAAAAAAATAGCCACAGTCCCTGTCATTATGGAGCTAAATTTTAATTTGGAAAAGTAAGATATTCAAATTATCTTTTAAACAAAAGTAAAGTCAACACTGTGAAAAATGTTGTGGGAAGATTCATGAGAGCCTAAAAAAGGGTAATTTGGCCTAAGTAAAGAAGTTAGTGGGAGGGTTCCCTGAAGAAATGATCTAGTCCGCTCAGGTATGAAAGAGAATAATTAGGGGAGTCGAATATTCCAGGCAGTGGGAACAAATTATCTGGGGTAGGTAGGGGATTGATTTACACAGAAGCTTGACAAGGTTGAAGTGGAATCAGCAAGGAGAACATGGTATGAATCGAGGATGGGGTGATGATGATGCGTTGGGGCAAAATCATTCTGGACATTTTGCCCATGTTAAAGACGATCTTTTTTCTAAGAATATTGGGTATCCATGAAATAATTCAAAAGTAGGAAAATGAATGATCAGATGATTCTTTTGAAAAGGTGACTCTTGCTTCAGTGTGGAGAACTGATTGGACGTGGAAGCCAAACTTGTCTTTTTCTATTTAAAGAAATATTTTAGGTGTTGGATGTGAAACTGTTAAAAGTTCATCTTTAGTACCTTTTTTTAAAATTGTAGATTGTCTCTCCCTCAGTATTCTGTGAAATGTGCAATCCTAACTGCTTATTAGAGGAAAATGCTCTGTCTTTGTGATGCTGTGGCTTCTGACTTGGGCACTCTTACCTACATCTGTGATGTCTGTTGTAAGTATTGTGCTGCCTATTGTGGTCAAAACAAAATACAACAGACATTTCTGCTGCTGCTTCTTGAGCAATTATCAAATAAAACATAAAATAAGAGGTATGGGGGAAAATGTCCTGGAACCCCACCCCTGACATTTGGACAATTCTCCTACATAGTTTTTTAAACCATATCCTGTCAATTCCCTCTCTGTAATCAGATTGTGGTTTTAAAGTTAATTTGTAAACCTATCCATTAAAACTTGGAATTGAGTTTTCTATAGAAGCTTTTCAAACTGAAATAACAGTTTGCATACCACAGAATATAAGAAAAAGAGGAAAAAAGAGGGAAAAAAATGTTCTTGAATGTTATTACGTGGCATTGCCAGTAGGTGTTGACAGGTCATATTACCTCATTTACCCCTTAACATCAGTTGAAGAGGTATTATTAAATTCCTTATGCTGTAGCTAAGAAAATGGACTTAACTACTTTATAAATTTATATATGTCATGATTTTTATAGACTAATATCTTCAGGTTCCATATAAAAATCTAGGAGTGCATTTTTCCTTCTTTAGCTCTAACAATGACATTAGACAGTAAATGTTTATCTTTTAAAGAGAGAGGTTAGAGAGTCTCCTTACTCCTACTAATTCTTGGATCCATGGCTTGATTTCCTTGGTCAGTTTTGAAAAATTTTTTGCCCTTATTGCTTTCAATATCACATTGCCTCATACTCTCTTTTCTCTCATTCTGGGATGCCAATTTCACATATATTGAAATTTTTTAGTATGTCTCTTACATTCTTTTATATATTTCCCATCCCTGTCCTGTTTACCTCGATACTCCAATCTGAATATTTTTCTTTTGAATTACTTTCAACAGCAATAATTCATTCTTCAAATATGTCTTATCTGCTCTTAAACACGTCTACTGACTTCTTAAGTATATCTCCATTTCCACTTGATTTTTTAAAATACAGTTTTTAGTTATTTTTCTAAATTTTACATCTTATTTGTATTCCTGAATATATTCATTATAGTTAAAGTGTATATCTGATAACTTTAATAACCAGTTCTCCTGAGAATCTGTTTTTATTATCTTTATTCTCTTGCTTTTTGAGTAATTCTTGTCTTTTTTCATAACTGGTTATTTCATTTATTGAATAAGGCCATTGTAGATGAAACTTTACATAGTTATTTTGAGGCTCAGGATGATGCTATTCATTGGAGCTAATTTACTTTTCTTTGTCAGGTGGTTAAGCTAGAAATAGATCACCTTTAATTCAATCAGGTATTGAACTGATGCAAGCTAAACTTCAGTTCTTGTGACAGCTGAACTGTTTCTGGTTCACCATTATCTTTAGGGTTTAGCCCTTCAGGATCCTTACTACTTGAAAAAAGAAAACAAATAGACAGCCACCTGTCATGGTCCTCTCCTCCCTACTGGGCTCCAGACTGTAATTTTTGGTCTTCCAGCCCTATGAGATTTTCAAAAATTCTGCTCAGTTTTTTAGCCTCCCAGTCATCATTAGATTTGTAAACCTTGCTAAATTCATGCAAGTGGTATCAGTGTCTGGTGCTTCCAACTATTTTTTTTTTTAATTTATTGGGGCAACAATTGTTAGTAAAATTACATAGATTTCAGGTGTACAATTCTGTATTACATCATCTATAAATCCCATTGTGTGTTCACCACCCAGAGTTAGTTCTCCTTCCATCACCATATATTTGATTCCCCTTACCCTCATCTCCCACCCCCACACCCCTTACCCTCTGGTAACCACTAAACTATTGTCTGTGTTTGTGAGTTTCTGTTTCTCATTTGTTTCCAACTATTTTTAACCTGTAATACAGGCAATGTTTTTCACTTCTCCTTAAGATCTAAAATTCTCTTATTTTCTTGGAGTTATGAAATTTCAACAGGAAGATTTAGGTGTGTGTCTTTGAAAAAAAGAAGTCCTAATTGGTCCGTGAAGGGCTCATTCCATGAGAAATTTTATGATTTTCTGTAACAATCACAAATTTTGTTATATTTGATTATTTCATTCCTTCTATTCTTCCTGGAACTTATAATAAATTGATTTTAGATGTTCATGAATCTATCCTTTAATTATTTCTTTCATAAAAGGCAGAATGATGAAATAGTTAAGAGGCTAACATTATCAAATTTCAAATCCTCATTTTAAGATTTAGTTAACTAGGTGATCTTTGGCAAGTTTAGAAAACTATCTGGGTCTAAGCTTTTTATTTAGGAAAGAGTATTAATTATACATTTCATAAATAATTATGAGAAAATTTCAGGCAAAACATGTAATTATTAGCCCTCACTTGTCCAATACTTTGTGTTTTTGCTTTAACTTCCAGATCATTAATTTACTTTTCACTTGAGCCCATTTATTGGATTGTTTTTTCCTTTAGCATTAAAACTTTATCCAGTACTGTCTCATTTAGTTATACAATTATTCCTTTTTTGGAAATTTTCTTGCTGAGAATGCAGATTTGAATATTCAAATTCTCTTTTATTATTTGCATTATCTCTGTTTCTTTTCAATTCATCTTACTCCCTTTTGTGTAATTAGAGCTATTCTCCAAATATTAGATAATTCTTATTTGTTTACATGTAAATAAGAACTAGAGTGATGAGTGTGGGTTCCTGGTGGGTCCTTAGCAATTTGCCAGTTAGTTTCCACAATTAACCTCTCTTGACTAGAAGAGCTGACTATGGGCTCTGAGTCAATGGAAAGTATGTCACCCAGCTTCCCAAACCCCCTCCCCTCTGGCAACCATCAATTTGTTCTCTGTATTGTTTGTTCATTTATTTTGTTTTTTAGATGGGTAGTTACAAAATAGCCTTGGGGATGTAAAGTACAGCACAGAGACTATATAGTCAATAATGTTTAAACAGCTATTCATAGTGCCAAGTGGGCACCAGACTGATGGGGAGATCACTGCATAAATTATATAAATGCATAACCACTATGCTGTACGCCTGAAACTAATGTAAAATAATATTGAATGTCAACTGTAATTGAAAAAAAAATAATAAAAAAGTATGTGTCAAGGTAGTGTTGCCTTCTAAATGCAGTAGTAGAAAGGTGGCCCTCAAGTTGGGGATCACCCACTGCCAAATGGACTTTGGGAGGCAAGGGAATTAAGATTATTTTCAAAGTCTGCCATTTTGAACTGAAAGTCTTTTAACTTTTAAATATAATTAATAAAAACACTGGCAGTGGCTTTTAAAAAGACTACTGTTCTTTCTACCCATATCACATTATTGGGTTTTTATTATTTATTTATTTTTCTTTCTTTCTTTCTTTCTGTCTGTCTGTCTGTCTGTCTTTCTGTCTTTCTGTCTTTCTGTCTTTCTGTCTTTCTGTCTTTTATTTGTTTCAGGTGTACAAAACAATGTAATAGTTAGATATTTATACCCTTCACAAAGTGATAACCCCCTTCCCCAATCTACTACCCCTCTGACATAGTATATAGCTGTTACAATTCTGTTAAGTCTATTCCCTGTGCTATATTCCGCATCCTATGAGTGTATACACACACACACACACACACACACACACACACACACAAAACATTATATTTGACATTCAGTATTATTCAGCTTCAGCTTTAGCTTCAGGTGTACAGTGCAGTGGCCAGGCATCTACACTGTCCACTAAGTTGTCTCCCTAATAAGACAAGTGCCCATCTGATACCCTACAAAATCTTTACAGCATTACTGATTGGACTCGCCAAACTGTCTTTCATATCCCGTGGCAATATTGTGGTTATCAATTTGTGCTTTCTAATCTCCTCACCCTCTACCTCATCCCCATCCCCTCCCATCTAGCAACCATCAGTTTTTTCTCTATTATCTCTGAGACTGTTTCTGAATAGTTTGCTCATTTATTCTGTTCTTTAGATTCCACATATAAGTGAGATCATATAGTATTTGTGTTTCTGGGTTTTTATTTTTGTCGTTAGAGATCTATCTATCTATCTATCTATCTATGAATTAAGAATCATCTACATTTTCAGGGATATACTTTTTTATCCTTTATGGGAACTATGGTAAGATTTTATTATACATTGTATTTTCTTTTCCATCAAAAAAAGAATATTTTGTTATAGTTCTCATTCAGATCTGGTGTCAAGCTCACTACATGTCTCAAGTGCATGCTTTTTCCTTCCATTGTTACAATTTATTCTTCAACCAAATCTTTCTAACAGTTTCTGTCAATTTATACATCTATAAAAGAGGATATGTCAGAATCCATTTAGCAAATTTCAGCTTCGTTTTGAGAAGCTTTGAGAAAAGAAAAATATGCATGGTCTAGAATATCAATATAACATCTACTACTTTCTGAAATTTGAATGGGTTTTAATGAAATTTTACTGGTGGATACAAAAAGACAATAAAAAGAGGAACTTACATTTTCCATATTTCTTGAAAATTTCCTAGGCCTATAGAACCTTCATACATTTTCTTAAAATAGTTCTTAAAAAAAATTAACATGATTTCCAAATAGTGCTGACTGAAACATTCAGCATAGAGAATAAAGTTGATTATATCACAAATACCATTTTTTTTCTTTCCTGTTTGTGATAACAGGTCTATCATCTTCCTAAGAAAAGGATTTGTGAAAATATTCACAGCTTAATCATTTCATGTTGAAGTAAAAGGTTATAGTCCCAATAGAGTAATAACAATACTGATGATGACAGCAAGATTCTCTTATAAATTATTAAGTATGTTGGTTTCTAGCATATTGATTCTTGGACAAATTTCAATGTTTTGTCATTTTAATACATTTATAATAATTGTATATGCATGATTACTTACAGAAACATAATTCCAGTGCTGATAACATTCAACCTGATGAAAGGCTACTTGCACAGATTATATCCAATTTCATTCCCTACATTTTTAAAAGATACTTTTACCATTCTCTTCTTTTGAAAATGAGTGAGCCAAATAAGGAATGTAAGTGTATGGAAAACCTGCTTTTCGTTGAGGTAAAATCTACCCAAATTTTAATTGAAAGGGATCTATTTATACACACACACACACACACACACACACACACACACGGTGCTCAAAAAAATGTACACACATTTTAAAAAAGGAAAAACTGTACTAATTGTAACACTCAATATATACCGATAACAAAAGATGAATACAAGTCATGTTTGACTTCTGCAATTACAAGAGGTGCTCAAAGTGGTTACCATCACATCAAGACACTTCTGATTATGGCGAACTACTGCTTGAGCATAGATAACATCTCTTAAAATGTGTGTACATTTTTTTGGCACCCCCAGTATGTGTGTGTGTGTGTAATATAATATAATATAATATAATATAATATATTATATATAATGTAACATATATTTTATATATATTCCCCCCCAGTGGAGATGTTTGTCAAATATGTATGTCAGGGCTGCAGAAAAACAATTAAACCTTAAGGAAGGACGGAAGGAAGAAAGGAAGGAAGGAAGGAAAACTTGTCTTCAGCAAAATCATTTTGTCATTTCAAAGACTATTTCTATTTTACTTGCTGATGAGTATATTAATGTAACAGATAATTTTTAATTTTTATTTGAATATCATAAATGTGTACAAAATATTAAGGAAAAGTTTAGTATTTTTTTGTAATTATTAAAAAACAATCCTTTTTTTTTCAATTCAAGCGGTAAAGACTCAGCTCCTCAAAAGCAGGGTAGAATTAAAGAAATGGAGAAAGCTACTATATTTCAGTTCTTTATACACATCCAAATAAATAACCACCACTATCTTTGACAAATCAGTAGATTTTTCCCATATTAACATGCTCATCAGTGATTGGTATTAAATCCCATAAACAAAAAACACATTTGCTCTCTATCTAAGGCAAATATTAATAAATTCCGCAGCCAAGATTTTAAGTATCTGGATGAAAACTGAAAAAATATAACCATCTTTGTGACAAAACCCAGAATTTTGGGAATAAATACATAAGAACAACTGTGTTTTTAGTAGTTTGTTACTTTTAATAGTATTCTATTTAATATTTTAATTTATACGAACCATTGAATTATACTATATTTTTAAAAATATTAATATGTATACACAGACACACAAATCTATCTAAATAAATATATGTATATATATACACATAAATTTTCTAGTTTCATTTACTACTGGATAACATATGTATGGATGATTTTAATAGTCTTTTTATGCTTTTCTCCCTAAATTTCAAACATTCTATAATTGCTTTAAATTCAGGTAAGAATCAACTAAATATTACAAAATACTGAATTTTAAACACGGGAGTTTAAATAGTAATCAAATAATAATTTTTAAAAATTGAAAAGGACATGTTTAATAGATATATAGCAAACATAGAAATGGTTTGATGTGCTCTGTCACTCGGCAACTATATATTAAACACAATTCTGAGTCAATATGGTAGATACGAAAATAGAATGTGCAGAGTTCATAGAAATCAATAAAGAAAAAAATGAATAGCCCAGGATGCCAGGGATTTGGTCTGCTTGCGCTTTGTCCATCCCTGACAACGAGTAGCTGTTTAACAAGAAAACCCAAGTGACTAGTGATAGACAAGTGTTCAGTATCACGTGTGATAAAAAGTGCAAACTAAAGCAACATTTTTTTTAAATCTAGCAAGTGTTTGAAGATTATACTCATAGCACTGTGAGAAGAATCTGCTCACGTACTTTTGGGGAGATAGTTTGTACTTTTGTTACAAACTGGATGGAACACAGTTCTTTCTTAAAAAAATCTTTAAAAACTTGCATAAACTTTGAACCACAGCCCCTGTTCTGATAGTGTATCTTTAAGAATAATTAAAAAGAAAATAAATTGTTTATTCAAGAATATTTTTATTCCAGTGCTCTTCATAATAATTAAAGCATAGAAACAATCTAATTTTCCACTTATACCAATATAACGTAATATTGTGTGGTCACTTAAACACTCACAAAAAAGTTTTAATATTGTGGTAAAAGGAATATGTTTTAATATTTAATTAGTAGCTAGCATATATTGAACACTTACTATGTGTAAAACACTGTTCCAAACGTTTTTTATGTATATAATTTTCTAATTCTCTTATTAACAAAATATGGTACGATTATTCCTGTTTTATGTGGATAACACCAAGACAGAAAGATGTTAGATAAATTGCTGGAGCTTACATCATGAGAATGTGACAGAATTAGAATTTGAACATCAACACTTTGACTGCTCTTTTGAAAAAAGCAGTATAAACGCGTGCATAGAAAATTGCAAGTATTTTACATACAAGCACATGCATATGTGGATGAAATAATAAACTAATACGTTTAAAATGGCCATCTTTGGGTGGTAGACACATGGGAAACTTTCCTTGTTTCTATTTCTCTGTATTGGACATATTTTTCTATGGTAAATTTTTACCAACTTCATAATGCTATAAAAGTATATATTTTTAGAGAAAATGTCAAACCTTGTCATGAGCCTTCACAATGACTTAAAGTTTGGTTTTCCTATTTGAGTGCAAGTGTCACAAGATCAAGAGTCTGGAATGCAGAAATAGGGCTTGGCATATGGTGGACTCTCAAAAAATGGTTGCTGAATGATTGAATGAGTGGAATGGCTAAGGCATATTAATTGGATTAAAGTTGTTTCCTATTTGTGTCAAATTATAAGTTTATAGAGAGATTTATTAAAGTTCACATGCATGTACATATACTACAGGGATTCCAGGAGTAATTTTTAATTACATTTCTCCAATAACATTTTCAATAATGTATCCTATGGAATATCAGCAGTGCAAGATGATTATTTAAAAATAGGCCCTATTGTTATACAAATTTTGGGAATGCTATGTATTAACTCTCACTCTCACAAATGTAAAATGCTCATTACTGTATTAATATCTTAAGAAAAGAGTGGTACAGAAAAAATAAAGTCTCATTATTTGACCATAGATTCCTTTTATGAAAAATTGCTAACATCCTATGCTACTGGGGTACTCTGCTACCCTTGGGATAGTTTTTTGGTTAATGTTGCATAGATAATTTTTGCTCCATTTGAGATGCTTACCATGACATAATTTTATTATAATTTTGTATCATAGACTGATTGATTACACAGTAATGGCTTTTCAGATACAAGTGTCTGGTAATTCAGGAATTTACTCTGACCATAGTTTCGTATTTGAATTTTAGGTGTATATACTATTTGCTAACAGTATATAATTATATAATTTATGTCCCTAGTTAATGAACTTATATTTAAACAGCATGTGGGCCAAGAAATAGAGGAATTTAAGAGTTTAGTCTTGTTTAGGAACAAATGGCTTCCTAAATATTCTTTCAAAATAAATTCACTGAATTTTTCTCATAGTTGTGATACTGCTTACATTGTCATCTTTTTTTTGACTGGAGATTTTTCTAGGAATATCAGTTCAGACCAATGACTCTGTTTCTGCTTCAATAGTATTGTTATAAAAAAAATCTATATTTGTTATTAAACAATCAACTAGTTCAGGAGATGTTAGAAACTATCTAAAAACTTTTGGTGAACAATCTTCAAAGTATATCTCTATGTATATAAATCAGTATAGATACTGGTATGCTACTTTATATAAATGGGGTTTTATTCCACATATTATTTTAGAACCTATCAACCTTAGCCACTTCCACTCATTTTTCCCCTCTCCCTTGGCCCTCTGGTATAGCCACAGTGGCTTTCTAATGTTACCTTGAATGCCCATATTCTCTTATGAGAACTTCTCCACCTGGGATGTTTTCTCTTGTATTCTCCCCCAAGTTAACACATACGAAACCTTCGTATCTCGGCTAAATTGTCGTTTTCTTGGAGAAACCTTCCTATCCTCCCTCCCTAGACAAATCTATAATACTATATGGTCCATGTACCTCTCTTTCATGGTAGCTGAAACAAATGTACTGTTACATTTTTCTCAGGTAAATTGATCATTGTCTTTTCTTCCAGAAGAGTAAGCTTTCCAAAGGGCATAGCTCAAAACCTTTCCTTGCCATTTGTGAAATATTTCTTAGTACTCACCCCTATTCCCATGTTTTTGTGTTGCCTTTATCATAAGGGCCTGGAAGCCTGAAAATCAGCTTTTCTGAACTCGCTTGCAGTTGAGTTTTGCATTGGCTCTGCCAATAAGTATGTCTGGACAGAGATGGAAGGGAGAAGCCATTCTATCATTGGCTCTACCATTAGCTTTGGTATTAATGACAGATGATCATGGGCCCCAGGGAGCAGCATCAGTGGTTTCAGTAAGGGAAGCATAGATGCTACTTCTTAGTACCGTGTTTCCCCAAAATAAGTCCTAGCCGGACGATCAGCTCTAATGCGTCTTTTGGAGCAAAAATTAATATAAGACCCGGTCTTATTTTACTACAATATGAGACCCGGTCTTATATAATATAGTATTTTCAGGGAAACATGATTGATACTTCTAGAAGCATCAACAGTGAATTTGGGCTCATGGGATCCAAGCTGGGTAGTGGCAGTTCCTGATTTCTTGGTAACATCACCTCTCCTTTGTGTTCCTTCAGCTATTTCATAACTTTTATTACAAATTTCTTGCATTGGATTAGTTTCTGATTTCGTAACTGGATCCTGACCAATAAACCGGGCTTATATTGTGTATGTTCAATGAATGAATGTACCTGCTTTTCTGCTCAATAATATGCCATAAATATATTTTATGTAAATAAATACAGAGCTACATCAACATTGATTTTACGTAGCTATCTAAATTACTTCCTTTTAGCTAAGCTATAAAATAGAAATAAAATGTATTAAAATCTTTTCTTAGTTGAGGTTACATTTAATTTTTAATGTTCTATTATTCTATCAGATTTCAGCCTCAAGTTATGCAGAGCTGCATTTAGGACTTTAGAATTACATGAATTTTTCAGAGCATGCACATGGTTGTATTTAAGTTCAATTTTCACTAATAATTTAGCTATAGGAAAGCTAGTTTTCATCAATATGTTTATATTGATGACAGTATCTTTCAAAAAATTTTTAACATATTCTATTACATGAAAAGATTATTAAGAAATAAATTGGTCATGAATAATAGCTGTGTTTGGAATTCTATTTGATTGAAATATTCTTGAATTGTGATGTTAGGAAAAAAAATTCTTCCTGAGTTCAATACAGTCCTAAGGACATCCTAAAGCCTCAAGAGAGTAGGAGAAACATTTCAGGTTTGAAAATCAATCACCGTAGAATTGAATACATTCTGGTTCACCCTAACTTTAAATGATTTTGGAAGCAGAATAATACATCCTTTGAGAGGAGAAAATAATAAATTAAAAATGTCACTCTCCCTTTAAATTTGAAAATTGTTCTAATTAAAGGGAAACCATGAAATAATCTCTTTGTACTAAACAAATCATTTGCTGTATTATAAAAATGTCTCAGCCCATACAGAAAAGACAACAAAAATGACAGGTATTTGAACTGAACACAAATTGATTAATTTTCAATTGATTAATCAAAATGAAGTGAAGTATCCCAAGATGATTAATTTTAACTTGTTTTCTGTTCTTTAGTAAAAATGACAGATTTTTCTGTTATGTATTCTTAACACACAATATAAAGAATTAAGACTCCCCATCAAATATTTTTTTATGATGGAGTCTCTTTTTACACATCTACGTTTTAAACCTTTATATTTGTAGGGAAGTCCTTGTAGCTTCTTTCAAATAATTGTGAAAAATTGAAAGTTGGCTTTGGAAGGTAATAAACTTATTTTTAAACTAATTATTTTATAAACTTTCTGAATTTTTAGAAATTTTCCCCCCATTACTTTGGGTCTTCAATTTCTAAGAATTATAAAAGAATAGATTAACTCATAGTTTGTGGAATATATTCAATTTTGATATATCTAATCTGAAGTTTACAACATGCTTTCATTAAAAAAAAATCTTCAGACAATGTCTAAACCTAGACAAAATGAAGTTCTTAGTTTATGTATTATTTCCATATCGGGCCCACGATTTAAGAGAAGAAGCAGACGTTTTCTTTGTAGTTGTGAAATCTTATTCTGAATTCTTTTTAATGTTGAAATTTTTGAAAGGTAAGAATAAGAGTACCCAACCTCCTTCTCCTCACCAAGATTATATGCCATGTAGAGGAAACAGGGAAAAGGATTAAAATATGTCAACTACAGAGCAATCCTTCTAATCGAAAATCCAGGAAAAAAAAAAAAAAAAAAAGAATAGGGAGGAGAAAGTAATACAACAAAAATTAAATTGAAATTTCCCTAAGGTTTCCCTAAAATTTCCTTAATCGCTGAGTAGGAACCACACACACACACACACACACACACACACACACACACACACAGTACAACAATAATAATAAAACAAAATAATGTGCCTCTTCTTTCACAACGTAGTTTGTCATTTTCATACCCAAAGCAACTGCAGTTTTCAAGGAAATCCATTTATCCTTTGTGGTCATTATTTTCTGTGCCTATTGATTTAATTTCATTCAAATATTGACTGGGAAGTTCACTTCTTATGGTGGATATATTGGACTCATCTTTAAATAACACTTCTCTGAAGCATGATTAAATTAATGGGCTAGGCACTGTGGGAGATACTAAAATGTGGAGTTTATCCATCACTGATATGCAATTAAGAGTCCAGTTATTAAAATGCTTTATATATCACATTTTGGTTGAGATGTGGGTAGATTTGGCATTTTAAGCATTTGAGAATAAACCATGTTTTAAAAATCACCTGTACTTTAGACTATTTACTTATATTTTTGTATGTATAAATAAATCAATCGATATATTATGCCCACAGGAGAGACAGAGGCCTAAAAGAGTCATCAGAATGAGAGAGAAAGCAAAAACAGAGATATGATCCAGATCATAATCTAAATCCTGCTTTATATCTCACTATGTACTTAAATTTATATTTAAGCATTTGCCTATGAATTTAATAGGCTTAAAAAACTTGATTTTTAGTGATTGCCATGAACCCAAATTAATTTTAGACTGCAATAAAGAAACATAAGCATTTATTGAGCAGAAGGAACTGCAGGATTTCCCTGCAGTTGTTAACTCAGATGGGCACAGGCTAAGGTTCTTCCTGGCATACAACGCACATGAGGAGCCCCTGGCAGCAAATGGCAGCTAGGCTCTTATTATTTACAAAATTTGGGCCCTTGGTTGACCATGGGGAGTCCATCTCAGAAGATAAATTCCTGATTGGGGTTTATATCAAATGCATCTTTCTTCTGGGAGTCCACACTATATAGCATTTTGTGGATACAATATAAAATATTTAATTATTCATCTACCATTATATATATACCCCTGTATTTCATTACGTATCTAATGTTCGAATATACTGAAATGCTTTCCATCTCTTTAATAAAAAATGCATTTTAAAAAAAATTTCTTAAAAATAATTCTAGGCCATTACGCATGCTGTTTTAAAATTTTAATACTCCCCCTCCATATACCACCCCCTCATTACTGAATTAACTCTTAATCAAATTCTGCCCAATATCTAACATCTGTGTGAACAAGAGTATTGGTAGTATTGGAGGCCACACATAATATGTATAAATATTTTAAAGGTTTAAATCAAGCTAATAGGTGTTATATAAAACATGTTCTGTTTACTTACTACAATATTGTGATTTATAAGAAATATACATTTGGTCATTCAGGTGACCAAAATATATGTCTCATATATTTGGTCTTAGCCCACAATCCCTGGCTCACGGCTCCAGGAACCCTTAGAATTTCCTAAGTGTTGAGAGTGAAAAAAGGTGTCTTTAGTTCTATTAATGAGGTGACTTTTGGAAAGCACCTAAGGATGGAGTCTGGTTGCCAGGAGACCCAACCATGGGATTAGAGGGGTGGAAATTTCAGTCCTGTAGTGTAGTAAACAGCTAAACTTAATTTGTTTCGTTTTTAAAGGATTTGTTAAGGTTATTGATAGCAGACAAATGTTCTTATCAAAAAGCTATACCATGTTTCCCCCAAAATAAGACCTAACTGGGAAATAAGCCCTAGCATGATTTTTCAGGATGACATCCCCGGAACATAAGCCCTAATGCGTTTTTGGAGCAAAAATTAATATAAGACCCTGTCTTATTTTCAGGGAAACATGGTAGATATACTCAAAAATTAATTTTTATTTTTGTTAAACCATACTTTACTCTATCTGAGGATATTTTGTTAACTCTTTTGGTACACTGTATCTTGGCTGAATGAAACCTGATTGCTTTAACAGCATGTTAAATTTCCATCATTTGTTTGAGAGAGGTTGTTGGGTCAAATATGTTTGATACGTTTTTAATAAAAATATGCTATCTTGGACAGATTCAGAAAATGTCATGTATAATATCTAATTGTTCCAAATAATGTTATCAATTTTAGTGCATTGAGACAATTTTTCCCAGTAACAACACCATCACTGGCAAAGAAATTCTTATAGATTATTTAGCTAAAACGCTGATTCATAAAATGTTTCTTTATCATCTATGTTAACAACATTATCATAGACTTGCTTACATTATTTTAAATTAGGTTCTACAATTGATAAAGTATTTGTTAGTTTTTCACTTAAATCAAAACTGTACTTTTTACAACATGTCTAAAACTGATAAAACTTTCAACTTTGTGTGTTTTTTTTCCCTAGTAGCTCTATAATACTAATAATAAATATTAGTTATCTGGTATGAGTTTTATCTTTAATCATTTTTTTTAAGTTCTTAAATATAATATGGGTTTTCTTCTCTTTGCGTCTTTCTATTCTATGGCTCTCATTTTGAAGCTACCATCTTAGTTGTCAATTATTTCGCTATTTTACAAATGTGTTCCCATGTTCAGTCATCAGATTTCAAAATAATTTTTTCCTAAATATAGAAAATGGCCATTGTCTTCTGTAATATCCAGATGGTATCATACAAAACATGCTCATCTAAATGTTGGGCACACAATGATAACCCTTAATGTTACAAAATATTTTATATTAGTGATCACTTGTTTTTGTTGAAAATTATTGATTAACTTTCTATTAGCTTATTTTTTTTGATTCTAATCAATAAACGTGTGCTTTTTGGGTGCAGTTGTTATTTTTTTTTTGAGGTGGACAGTTAGATCTTCATTTAGAAAATCATATGAAATTGCAAGAACATCACATCTGTTTAAGTGGCAGAGTTATAATGTGCTCATGAATTATGTGTAGGTTGTGTTTGAAAACTGCTCACTTGTTTTCAGATTTTAAAAGTTAAATTTTCTTTGAAATTTTTCAAACTTTTTTCTTTATAACTTTATATGTTTTTTTCTGAGATCCCCTTATTTATTTCTGTTTCAATTTCTACTCTTTTCAAAAAGACTAAAAAGTAAAATGTAATTATATTCAAAGTGTCCAAGTTCAACTATACCCTATTTCCCATGTATAATGTGCCCCCATGTATAATGTGCACCCATGTTTTTGGCCTAAACTTTCAGGGAAAAAAATCTTTTGTTTTCATTTCTTAATTCAAATTTTTATTTATTTACATTTAGGTACTTGAGTTTTTTTGCATTATAAAGGAATTTTAGCATTTATTTTTTAACATTTTATGGTACAAGAAATTTTATGTAACAAATAATTACAAAACACAAGAACAGTTTCAAGGTACAAAAAATTTTATGTACCGGTAATAAATGTACGATATTTACACATTATAGAAAGCCAATAATGTTTTCTTTGTTGCATGTTCATAGTAAGTTCAAAAAAAAAACAACGATGGTATACCCGGGTGTTATTTTGCATATGGATATTGTTATTGATTTCTAGAGTTACACTTTTAGCTCATAAGCATAAGTAAAAGAATTAAAAACATTTATATAGATATGGAATTAGTACTACTCATGTATAATCTGCACCCTTATTTTTCCCTCACAAATTTGGGCACAAAAGTATATATTATACATGGCAAAATATGGTATTTTCATAAAATGGAAATTAATGTAAATTTAAATCATGAATAATTATAGGTACATTTTGTTTTGAAAAAAATATTTTTCTTATAAAATATTTAAAACCCTCTAAAATGAAATGGCAAGATAAAATTTTAGGATAAAATATGTGAATTAATCATATCTGAATCAATTATGATCAAATCAAAATTATTTTAAAATATGGCAAACTTTGTATTTAATATTTGATCATTTAATAAAATCTTATTAAAAATTTTAATATAGTTAAACTATTTTGCAATTCTGCCTTCTGATTTGCATCTAGTTGTCAATGTAATGAATTTGTTTCATGTTTCATGAATACGAAATACAGGACTACATATATACAAATCTAAGTGTAATATGCATCGCTTTTATTTTAAAATATTCTTTAGTTGTCAAGTGCAACTCTTGCAAATACTGTACCTTTTCCTGAGTACCCCAAGGACCATGAATTGGAACCCCAAAATAAGTAGAAAAACAGACGCTTGGCAGGATTAGGTAATGCTACTTTGTTATGCATGAATTGATTGCATTCAAGTAATCTGATAGGAAATTTCAAGTAAGTTGATTTTTCAAGTAAATTAATTTGTCTTTTCTTATACTTAAGCATTTCTGTCAATCAGTTCCTCCTCACACTGTGAAGGTGCCCATCTCTGACACTGACAAGGGTACAAGACACAAATATTCAAAGCATTTGGAGGCAGATACCCTGTGCTTCAAAGACACAGAAATATGTCCCTAGGGCCTGGATGATGTTTGTCATGAGAGCAGATGTCTAGGGTTGCAGATCTCTCTGTGCCAGACTTTGAGTGACAGAGGAGTTCATGTATTTTCTAATAGAACACATGTCAAATCATCTAAGAACAGCACCCAGGCATGGACCCTTCATGCCCCAGTCTAAGGGCAGTCATATTCTCTCAATCATCAGGTTTCATTTTAAATATT
Source organism: Rhinolophus sinicus (assembly GCF_036562045.2). Classification (NCBI taxonomy): domain Eukaryota; kingdom Metazoa; phylum Chordata; class Mammalia; order Chiroptera; family Rhinolophidae; genus Rhinolophus; species Rhinolophus sinicus. Next base: position 133,466,905 of record NC_133753.1, on the reverse strand, counting down.
TTCCCAGTGTCTTTCATAAGCCCTCAAATAGCTCAGATATCTTACTCACTTTCATAGCACACTAATCTTGCCTGTTTACAGTAATAGTTGTGCTAATAATTATGTGTTTAAAGTTATATTGGCTGTTAGTATACAAACTTCACATCCAGTTCTCTGCCGTACTTTTAATACTACATTGCTGAGAACATAGTAGGTCCTTAGTAAGTACCTGTTCAATTGCACTAAGAGAGAATGTTGTGTATTTCTAGTACATAACTACTAATGTATATTCCTGATTACTGTTTTACTTTTTGAATGAATTCTTCAGACTGGAATTATTGAGTCAAAAAGCGCAAGCATTTAAAAGTTTTTGCTCCATTGCTAGATTCCATTCAAGAACGTTTGAACCAATTTACATACATTTAAGTATATGTAATAGTATCTATTTTGTTGTACTTTTTACTCATCTACCTATTATATTTTTACTTAATATGATAAAAACAGTGTTTTTAATTGTGTTTTTTATTTGCATGCATTTGACTTAAGAATTTAAACATTTTTTAAAATATGGCTACACTATGTTTTACTTTTACATTGCCTGTATCCTCTCTCTATTTTACCTGCTGCTTTCCTTTGAGACAGATAGATGGGCTTATAAGCATTTTTTATGTACAACAGATAATAACCTTTTCCTGTCAAAGACTGTGAAAAATGTCTTTCCTAGCTAATTGTTTGCTTTTCAAATTCTACTTCTGAGTTTTTGATGATGAAATATTTTAAAATATGAAAGAAAATGCTTCAATATTTTCATGGTCTCAGATTTATTTAACTGAGTAATAGGAAAATAATCTTCCATATTTTTTCTAGTAATTTTTTGGTGTCTTTACTACACTTTTACTTCCACCTCAAATTTATTTTCTAGTGTACTGCTAGAAAATGATCTAATATTTTCTTTTTCTCTCCAAAATGTGGTGCAGTTTTCTCAGCACCAATTACTGACTAATTCTCCCTTAGAACTTTGTATTTTGGAAGGAAGTAATACTTATAAACTTAGCCTGAGGCTCAGGGATGGAGGAAAAGTTAGAATCAAGCTCAGCATTACAAATTATGTGTTTTCTAGGATTGTTATAGCCTTTTAATAAAAAAAAAACAAAAAAAAAACAACTTCATTTTTACCTCCTAGAACATTACTTTTTAAAGTTGAAGCATAAGTTATAAATGCACACATCTTACTTATAATGAATGTTTATAAATGCATGTCAGCGTATACCCAACACCCAAATCAATGCAGAATATTTCCAGCACTCTAAGAGAGCCCAATGCCTCCTTCAGGTAATACTGCCCTCGCAAAAGAAACCACTTTTACTCAACACTATCACCAGAGTTCAGTTTTCTCTGTTTTTTAACTTTATGGAACGATGCAGTATACTATTTTGTGTCAGGATTCTGTAGCTCAATTTTATTTCTATGACATACATAGTAGTTATTTTTTCATCGTTAGGTCCCTCCTTGTATGAATATAACCACAATCTCTGCAATCCATTTTATACTTTATGGACTTTTTGGCTGCTTTCAGTTTTAGGCTATTATAAATAAAGCTGGTATGAACATTCATATGCACATCTTTTAATAGACATATGCACTTATTTCTTTTGAGTACATAGCTATATCCAGCAGAAATGCTGGTCACAGAATACAAATAGGTGAGCTTTAGTAAAACTGCCAAATAGTTTCCCATAGTGTTTATACCAAATTACACCCACACCAGCAATGAATGAGAATAACTGCTTTTTCTTCCTTTTGGGCATATTTCTTTTAAAGGATAAAAAAAAGACAATTTCTTAAAGCTTTTAAGTGGAGTGATCCATTGAATCTGTTTTCATTTTAATAGAGTTTCAGGAAAATGAAGGTAGGGCTTCTAGTAGAAATAGAGCAAAATGGCTATCACCATTAGCTTGAAGTCATAAAAGACCCAATTTCTAATTTGAGCTCTTCACTTCATGTGTGATATTGATTAAGACACTAAAATGATGTAAATGTTGGTTTCCTCACTTGTAATTAGCAAATACTCTAGAACATATTCATTAATAATATTTTTTAAGGTTCAGTGAAAAATCAGGCACTGCACTAGATTTTGTGCTAAAAAGATGATTTATGTACTGAAAAGATGATGATAATCTTATTATTGTCTTTCCTTTTCTAATTCTATAATTAGAGTATTCAAGGGAAGTATGGTCTCCAAAACCATTGGCATTTAAAATAAGTTTTGATTAGCTCTAAATTAAACTTTTCACATGAGCATTGAAATACTGTTTAGTTTGGGTTGACTCGTGAAGAATTCATTACATTTAAAATAGTAACCCAAGAGATCTTGAAAACACTATTTGGAAATATAAAATTAAGCATCTTATCTAAAATAAGTTGTAGCCAAATGTTTAAAATTTGTCTAATTATTGTGTTAAATTCTATAATAGAAAGTGTCTACAAATGGAGGGGCTCTGAGTGGAAATAGATCTCAGAAACAGAAGCAGAATATAAAACCAGGATAGATGAAGCAAACCAAAATATTAGGTAGGAATCTGGTAAGGAACTGCAAATCCAAGGACACAGATATCAGCGTTCACTTCAAATCAAGGTGCAGTCGTCAGGTCCCAGCAAGTATATAGAAGTCAGTGGCGATGCCATCAATTCAAAAGCCAAGCAAGAAGTTAGAGTCAAGAATTATACCAGAGCCACTCATGGGTGATGAAAAGGGTTAGACAGACACTTCTTATTTGCTTCCTAAAGGAGCACAAGCCAGACTCTTGGTTAGGACCAGAGATTTAAGAGAGAGAGAGAGACAGACAGACAGAGACAGTCTGTGGTGGGATATATACTTGCCAATAACAGTAGACATATTTCACAAGAAAAACTGTCTTATTTTCATTTTCTTCCCCCACTCAGTTTTGAAGTATGCCTAACCAAACCAAGCTTTTGTTGAAAATGGCCTCTATGGTATGAGTGATTTTGATAGATATCATTAATGAACTTTATAAAACTAGTCAAAGTCAAGTCCCCTTTATGTTGGCAAACGTTTCTAGTTGAAGTAAGAGGAGTCATAGCTGAGGAAGTTTCCTTAGGTACTCAGTACTAAATGCAAAGACAATTTAATAAATCAGTGATTCTGTAGTACTTTCCTTTCATGTCTTCAGTATTTAATCTACTTCGTCAGAGGTATGTTTGATTAATGGGGTGGGGGATGAGTTTATCCTCACAAATTACTGGAAAGTAATTTTAGAACTTTTGGAAATTATTTCTCCTGTAACTCCCTCACCCTGCCATGCCTTGTATTGTTTTCTTTCCATTAATGGATAGATTTAACAGGTGAATAATGAAACTAGATCTCTCTAAAGAACAGGTTATACCAATGTTTTTACTTTGTTGTTAGACAACCAGCCAAGCCCTCTCTTTCTGGTAAGCCCTTGACAAATTTGTCACTGTCACTGTTGGGCATAAAAATGTAACAAAATTGATTTCTTTACTTTCAACACCAAGGTTATTCATTTGGAGGGTACATAAAGATTAAGTGACAGCAAGGGTAAGGCTCTTTTCTTTTGCATGTTGGTCTATTTCTCTGCTGGCTTTTTTGTTTGTTTGTTTTACAGAATCTTATTACTTTGCAACATTAATTGATTCTTTTGAAATTGATGCATTATAAACAAGGGTTCTGGATGAATTTTACTTCTAACGTTATTGCAGTTAGAACAATATGCAGCCACTTTATTATGTGGAAAAAGAATAACATGGCAAAGTAAAATTATGGGCAGGGTGTATTGGGAAGAGCTGGAATCCAGGAAACCAGCAATCAATCAACTTCCATAACTAGTAGGAGAACCTTGGGTAAATCACTTAACCTCCCTGGGTTTCAGTTTTCGTATTTATCAGAGAAGGAAATTTGTGTTAGGTGACCTCTGGACCCTTCCAAGTGGAAATTAGTTCTTTTATTTATCATTATTCATTTCCAAGTCTCTTTAATCAATACTTTCCTTGAGAATGGAAACAAAAAAATGACATTTAGTTTTAGATGTTTGTTTTCACCACTTACTCTTTTATAGTGGCATAAATAAGTAAATTCCCAACTGGTGAATTTAGCAGGGGGAACAGAGAAGTATGAAATTGAATAATTCTTAAATTGGAAAATATGAATTTATTATAAGAAAATTGTTCTATTTTTGGCTTCAGCTGATTATTTCATTCCAAAATAAACTATGTGAAATTTGTTTACAATACCTGGAAGATCACCTGTAAGATTTTGAAAAAGAATAGTCACACAAAAAATGCATTTATTTTTGTCTCTGCATTATGCAATATATTGTTTCCCTCTTCCAAATTAAAGTTATTTATTCAAACTGCATTTGGTGGTAAATGCTAATTTTTAGCCTTTTGTCATTGTTTTTGGAGAAGAATAGATTGTCTTTGCCTTTATCTGCAAATTACTTAATATACTGAAAAGAATTAGAATATAGCAGAAGGGCTATTTACATTTATTATTTACAATTAATATCATTATTATTTACAATTAATTACTATATTCAGATTTAATGTATCTCATTTCAAAGTAGTTTAAAACTTTTTACATAAGGTTTAAAAAGACGTATACAATACCATCTGTAATGTAGATGGATAATAATATTGACAGAAATAAAAGAGGAATAAAGAAATCACAACTATATGTATTTCATCCAAATAATAATCATAGCAATAATTTTGGAAGAGTGATTTTATTGGATGAATCTTGGATGGAAGGATGTGTCCATACAGTTCTGCCTGCTCTGGTCTCTGCCAGGGTCACCACACAGGTTCTCCATATCCCTCACCCCCACCAGGAGCATGAACCATTTAATTCTCTTGAATACACATGCTCCTTCCTTCTTCACTCTATCCCTTTAGTGCTCCAATAACATCTGGCCTGTCAACCTAAGGCGAACGTAACATTTTATTAGCAGGATTGGGCTGTATGGATTCAGATAAACAATCCTCCAAATCAGTGTAAGGACACAGGTGCACTTAAAAATCAAAGATAAAATGAATGAATGGTGGATGGTGGGAACTGTGTTCCTCACTGTTGGAGTGGATGGTTACAAATAAGCAAGTTAGAAGGATAGAATGACCCCTGTGGTATTGGATTAGCATCGAAGTCATCAATATGAAATAATATTTAACTTACTAGCAATACTTATAGATAGATATATAATTAGAGACACGCGTATTTACAGAGGTTAGTATATATGCATATATCTCTTAGCTCTGTCTGCACAGGATACCTAGAAGCAACGACACTGGTGGCAATGAGCACACTCAGTGATGACATCTTAGTTTCTGGTGTCATTGTCTAACAAAAGGGACCAAAATTCCTTAGAGAAATGGCTGGTTCTGGGACTGGGACAGGAAATATACATGATGAGCCTGGAACATCTTTTAGAGCTAGTAAATAAGAAAGGGCTTGAAAACCCAAACAATAGGTATGTAGAGATGCAGGAGCCAACTGAAAGAACTGCCAGTGGCCAAAGATGGAACAATTTGAGAAAAACAAAATTAAATAATGTAGTAAGGGATTATAACTCAAAGTGTTTAATAAATATGCATGAGTCCATAGTGATATAAATATCTGACTATATTAAATAAATGAAAAAGTAGAGAAAGATTTCCCATACAGAATAATTCCAAATAATTTACATAGATATATCCCCCTTGCAAAGGTTGTGGAGCATAACTCTCAACTCCTTAAGTGTGGGTATACTTAGTAACTAGTTTTCAAAGAGTACAGCATGGAAACAGTGGATGGGAAGTAGTATTATAGCAGAGAAACAGAAAACATGACTCTAGCCATGAAATCAAGGTTAACGTTATTAGTGGTAAGTGTTGATGGCATATGTCCATGGTGCAATGTGTTGAGAATGGCACTTCATCTCTGTGGTCTTTCACCCTGAAAACCATAACCTCCATCTGACCATGATAAAAACACCAAGAAAACACAATTGAAGGACACCTATAAAATATTTGGCCAGTACACCTCAAAACTGTAAAGGTAATCAAATCAGAAATGTGAGAAACTGTCATAGCACAGAGACGCTTAAGGAGACAGGACAACTAAATGTAATGTGGTATCTTGGATGGGATACTAGAACAGAAAAAAAAAAGTCACTGGGCAAAAACTAATGAAGTCTGAATAAAGTGCGTATGTTTGTATATGAATTAAACTCTTTGATGTTAATATAAATATGTATATATATATATATATGCTTACTAGGTTTTTTATACATTATCCATTCAAGAAAAGGAAAGTTCCAACTATATTTTCTAGTCAACAAATTTTGAAAAAGTAATTTTATCAATAAAACCTCATCACCAATGTACATTTTTGAATTAATAAAAAATTCTCATAAAGTCAGTCAAAGCTCTTGTTAAAGTTACCTCTGGTGTAGTACCTACCTTTGGAGTATGTATTCCAATTATGTTTGTTAACTGGCCCATGGATATGGATTGAGGCTCTGGAAACACACACACACACACACACACACACACACACACACACACGCACACTGTTTATGCTGAAGAGCTTTACAGTAAATTATATATATAATCATAATCTTTTATCTCTTTTGATCTCGACTCTTTTATATATGACTTTTTCAGAGAGCTTACTGTGCAGCCTCATCTATTTCCTTAGACATTTTTCTCTTATTAAGTGCAATTACTCATGATTCCCAGTCAGAACTTTGTTTTGGAGACTTTCCTAACTCTGTTAACATTTTTCATTCGCCCACTTCCAAATGCTGACTTTGCCCATATTAGCCACTGTTCTGTCATTTACTATGAGAAAACTTGTCTCTCACTCAAGTTTCCTGTAATTATTTCTTTCCCGTCTGGAACTTGCTTTTACATTTGTGTTAAATGTAAAAGAAAGCAAGGCGGCTTTTGAATTTTCTTTATCTTCTTAAATTGAGATATAATTTTAAGGTGTACAATGAGTTGTTGTGATACATTTACATATTGCTATATGATTACTACCTTAGCTTTAACTAATACTTCTTTCATGTCACATAATTATCATTTCTTTTTTTGTGGTGAGAATATTTAACATCATCTTTGTTATTTTCTCTTTTTTTTTTTCTGTCAGATATAATTTTCATCCTGTCAACTTTTTCAGATGTTTGATACTTATCTAAATGAGATGTTCTGTGTATTCTTTCATCGAATATTTCAGAAGACTTCTATATAGTAAGCACAAATAAGATCCAGACTCTGCCACCACAAAGCTTAATGTGTGGGAGGAGACACACAATAAATCAATAGCAATTATGCTGTATGACAAACCTTAGGATAAAGGTGTGCATGGGTGTTTACGAAAACCCCTTGAAGGAGTTTCTAAACCAGCTTTGTTAGGGATGATTGGCTAGAGAAGCATCTTGGAGGAGGTGTCACCTGAAATGAGTCCTAAAAAACAACGAGTGATGGATGCAGTATAGGAAAGAGAGGGGGCAGGGTGAGCTGAACTTGAAAGTTGAGAAATAGAAATTCATGCTCTTGAGATGCATTTTATGGAGGAGATGAGGTTTGGATGTAAAGGAGGAATACAAAGAGATGAGACTGCAAAGGTAAGTAGAGAACCTATCATGATAGGTTTTCTCTGTCATGCTGAAGAATTTGAGTTATGTCAGGGTCTTGACATAATCACATTTGTGTGTTAAAATATCATTCTAGGAATCATAAAGAGACAAGATTGAAAAGGATATTATCAGAATCAGGCAGAACAGCTGCTGCTGCTAAGACTTAGTTGAAAAAAATTATGAGGTAATGAATTACAACAGTAGAAATAAGAATGGAGAGAAGATCAATCTCAGTGCCATTCATAGTACCCTTTGAAGTCAGCACTTCATAAAAAATGTTTGAATAAATGAATCAATAAAATTAAGTTTAGGCTAGAGATTTGGATAGGTGTTCAGCTTGGGCAGTGTAATGGCTAACTATAATAATAAGAGTTGCAATAACGAAAACTTTGACTCAAGCGCAAGTAGAGGTAGTAAAGCCAGATGTCTGGAGACTTAGGGGAGCAGGTTTCAAGTGACTAAAAGCTCTATCATTATTATAGCTCTAATGTTTCCAGAAATAACTATTTAAGACATCAATATTACGTTTCTGGTATCTGATTGTGATAGTATACTACCAGAAAAATAGAAATTTAAGTTCTCTCTGTTATTGCTACCAAAATGCTTGTATCTTCTGGTTTATAGCATTCCGTATAAATATTGTGTTTCAGCTTAGCATAGGTACTTCTCTGCTTTCTGCCTGGTCTCTACTTTTTTTTCCTTTTCTCTTAAATCCATGTATGTTGGCCATGAGTTTTACTGGTCTATCCTGAATATAACTTGCAGGACTTTAACCTGTGCCTAAAATTTCTAACCCGTTTGGACTACTAGGAAAGAAGAACCAGATCGTGTGTTCACATCTGTTCTGATTTGCCAAGCTGTCAATGTCAAGCCAGTTATAACATTTTGCAATATCCGTAGGTATGGGCCAACAGAGCCTGGAAATACCCATGCCCATTAAGTACTACTCCACTCCCATGTTCCTGAGAATGTCTCAGAGAAAGGCAAATTCACACAGGGAAAACCTTAAAGAACCCTAATCCTACCCTGAATGGCAGGAGGATCCAGTGTGTGGGTTTGTCAGCAACTCATTACTTTAAGCTTTGGCAAATTCAGCAGACTCATTCAAAAGGGACACTGTGAAGACACATTCTTAGATTTATCCTAGTCTTAATGTACCACTCATTTCTACAAACTGTCCTTTAGGCTTTCTGGCTTATATCTGCTCTACTGTTATTTTTATGCTTTATTGATTGAGCTGTCTCCAAGGTTTTGTTTTCTGGCTTAGAGTTGGTCTTCTCATCCTTAGTTATGATCTGAACAGTCACTTCCTTTTCTAATATCTCTGGTGTGGTTTTATATCCTCTGTGGATTATCCCTAACTCTTTTAGTCCAACCTCCATTTCTGCTGTTACCCTCTGGAGGACAATGTAGGACAAGAGCATGATGGAAGTAAAGTAATGGAAAGGAGAGGTCTTTTACTTACAAAAACTGTCTTTCAGTGTATTCCAGCTAGATGCCAGTCATTGTCTGAAGGACAATAAAAGCTGACAAACAAAAAATAGCTGTTTTATAGTCAGCCGGTCAATCATATTAGATTTGTATGAGCCAAAATTGGGTAATCTATTTGGTATCGGTATTAGCTAATACATGGATTAATTTGAAAAAAATTTTCAACCATGCATTTATTGTCTTATTGATATAATCCTACCTGTGTAGCTTATTTTTTTAAATTTCCATTTGTATATTAGGAAATGAGTCTTATGGTCATATACAGCTTGATTAAGTTTACTCAATATTTATATAGTTCAACCTCCACTCACATTAGTGCTCTATTCACATGAGTTTAAATTTCCAATTCACATATCATATTTCTTCATGATACATGACACTTCAGACTGCATATATGATCAGATATATAATGTTTACTGTCACATGTATTTTAAAATTTAATAAATTTCTTAACTTAAACCTGATCATACATGTTATACAATGAGTTACCTTTAGAAATAAGGCTAAATTTAATTCAAAACCCTAAAATCATGAATGGATTATAAATTTACTCTGAGTATTGCAAGGCAACAAAGCATAATGATAAAGAACTTTGTTTGGAACTTGATTCCCTCGGTCAATTTCTAAGATTGCTACCTGCTAGTTGTCTTACTGTGGGCAAGTTATCTAAACTCTCTGTCTGGTTTTATTCATTTACAAATTTTCTCATAGAATTGTTGTCATATCAAATTAATTGAAAATATCAAATGTCAAAGCACTGGCACATAGAAAATGATATTTAGATATGTTTGTTAAATAATTTTGAAAATGTTCTGCCAGTAAAGTGTTGTATACAGTTAACGACTAAAGATGTTCTGCTAAAGAACAATTGTGATTTCCTTAAACTTGGAATAATACACAGATTCTAAGATTGGGAGGCAAGAAAATAAGGCATTCTAATGAAACTAGAATTTTAATTTATTCTCTTTCTAAATATATTCATTTTATGTCTTAGATTACCATGTCTTTCCAATATTTTTTTATTATCTGTTTAAAAATGCAATATTTTGTGAATTGTTCAAAGCATAGATAAAAATGTTAATGATATGGTCAGCAAAACCAGTAGGGCCACATTGCATATTCATAAAGTTTGATTCATAGTGATTATTATCAGTGTTGTTCGGTTTCCTGTGTAGTATCTTATCAACAAATAGTATGCCTCCCGAAGGTCAAAAATGAAAGAAACAATATTTTGTGCATCTGCTAGTTCATTCTATTTTAAATGACAAAGTGGTTGGCAATTGCTTCGTTGGAAATTTAATTTCCCTTTCATATCTTTCATCCTCTGTGGTTATATAAATGACTGTATTTGAAATCACGCTTTTCCACAGATAAAAAGCCCTTTGAGTTCAGTCATTGGTTGAACTTTTAAAATAAATATTGATAAAAGAATTCTCTATGCCTTATTTTCCCCATTTGCTTATTCTTGTAATGGCCAAATTCTTTATACTATTTTAAACTTAAATTTCAAATAGCAGCATATAAAAGGTTTTGATAAAAAAAATTACTTGCTCAACTTTATTGCTGTACTGATTTTCATTTTCTTGTCATGGCCAAAAAACTATGTAGGAAATAAATGTAAAATAAGGTGGTTTTATTTTTAATGGTGAAGAAATTTTCACAGTTTTTGAATGTACATAAATTAAACTTTCTTAATCAAAATGTATTCTGTATGTCACACAGAAATTCAAACAGATATGCTCTTGTTTTTCAGTAATTATTCTCACACAAAAAGATAAAATATGCTCAAACACATATCTATCAAGTCATTTGTGTTAAAAAGACATTTTCACTTTTTAGTTGAATTAGCTATAGTATTTACATACTCTGTTGAAAAATAATGTTCCTATTGTTAACATGTGAAAATTTTGTTTAAAGCCTTTTGTTTTTTTCACTATGGATACCCAAAATCTACTTGGAGTTTTGGGTTTTCTTTTTTGTTATTTGTTTTCATGTAAATGCCACTGTAACATGTAATTTGTCCAAACTAAAAAGTGTTGGTCTAGACATTCTCCCGTAATTGGTGCCCTTATCTGGTTTGTCCACTCTCAGACTCAGAATTTCATGGCCATTTAATTTTAGTTGATAAACCCATTTGTGGTCATGTCAGAAAATAGTAGAGGGACTAACTCAGTTAAAAAAAAAAAAAGTCTGAATACATACTATAGAACTACCCACTTTCTGTTTACTAAACACAAAACTACTTATATATTCAGACACATTGAGGTCAATCTATACTTTATATATGGATCTTTGGTACGTGTCTGGTCTTACTTTGAATTCCTCTTTCCTAGAGGACTTTCTAAATGAAGTGTCTGTCTCGGTCTGTATGGATAGTGTGGAGACTCCTTTTAATATCTGGTTCCTCAGCGTTTCTTTTTCATGTCTTCGTTTAATCCTGAAATGGCTCATTTTGAAATAGATTTATTTTATCGAGGTTCTCACGCTAATTACATAGAGTGCTGAAGCTCTGCCATTTCCCAAACTTTCCACTTTAACGTATAGAGCAACATTTCACAAACTTTATTTGGTAGAACTTCAGGCTCCCTCAAGTGTGGAAGCACTAAGATATTTTATCTTATTTCAGGATACCTATAATTCACATGACCAAGTAAAAGGCTGTAAATTGTGGTAGTCTAAAGAAACCAGCTTAATTTTGTTTACGCCAGTGTTTTCCCATTTTTAGATCATGATATCTTTATTTTTTGTTTTAGCTATTAAGTGTTGCTGAAAAGAAGTACTCTATAAAATGTAGTTGGAAAATGTTATTATTTTTTTTAGCTCTACTAATGCCATTCTTATTCATAGTCCCAAGATCCTTGCAATGCATTAACCTAATGGGTTTTAGTTCCTCCCCACCACCCACTTTGCAAAATATACCAGCTGCAGCTGCCTGAGGAAGCGTGCATTCCCTTTTTTCAGCAATTGTGTGGACTTTTATCAACCACCTTGACTGTAGAACAGAATTAATTTTAGGCGAAGTAATACTTCAGTGACTCTTTGCTTAATCAAATGAACTACTTTGCTTACTTTAGTCCATAATAATCTCCAGTTATGAATTCTACAACTAGCGTTTTGTTTTTTAATTGTGTCACGCTAAGGTTTTCTATTTGAAATGACTGAATTGACCGAGCTTTTGACAAGAATTATTTATATCTGTATATACATTTATGTCTATATACGTATACACATGTAAATAATATTCAATATGAAATATCTACCAAGGGCTGGGCAGGGCAGGCAAAGCAGACTGTTATCATGGTGAAATTTAAGCTTAGTGTGTACACAGTACGTCTCTACATGAGTCTGTATTGTGTTTCAGTCACGAACCTTCACGCTGTGTTTTTAACTGGGAAAGAAGTTACTGAAGCACGGGTGTATCTAGGACTGTCATTTTAACACAGAGATTAGCCCAGGCGAAGTCTAGTCATGGGAGCTGATAGCCAAAAGGGAAGTGCTAGCAGCTAGGATGAGATAGGCATCCTTCGCGTGGCTTTGCCCATGCTCTTGTTAAGGATTTGGCATCACAGTGCAGTGATGCAGAGAGGTGGGAGAGCTCCACAGAGCCGGAGTTCCCACGCTGCTGGTACCAGGGTCATGATCCTACCCTGACTCTTTGGTAGGAACCAGGGTGTATTTTCTGCTGCCTTGTCACACCCCCTCTTTGTTCCCACCTATTTCACGAGGCTGTTCCCTGGCTAGTTATTCAATCCTGTGAGTTGACGGCTATCCTTAACGTGATACATTTGCTCCTTAAATTAGAGTTGTTTGCGTAGCTTGATTGATATACCTATTGTGAAAAGCCCGGGATAGGGGGAAAGAATAAAAGAAAATGAATGTCTACAGAAAAGAACATCTTGCTAGTTGGGAGAATTCAAACGTCAGTAGCATCCCTCCAGCTACCAAGGGAGACAAAAATCTGGACCACAGTATGTGAAACAAAGTAAAATATTTAGTTTCTATAGGTTCTTTTCTGTGAGGTGTCTGCGCTGAAAGCTATGTCTGAAAAGTAATATGAATACTTATTATTACTACACTGATTTTCTTGGAATTCTCTGAGGTTGGTAAGAACAAGAGCAATGATGCAATTTCATGTTTATGATACTTGGGTCAGGCTAGTTTTGTTTTCACGGCTATCTATAATCACATGGAGTTAAACTATTCTAAATGTCTTCCATTAACTATACATCCCACTTTTTAAAAAGGGAAATGTTACTTTTGTTTTCTCTATGCTTTGCATTATTTTGTGCAATCACTGTGTATGGACAATTTCGTTCGGTTACATCAACTTTTCTTTCCTTGAATATTTTGCTGGAATAAATAGGTCTAAGGTGTACTATAGGAAGGGAATTGTGATTTTGGAATGCATTGTGCCTCCTCTCCCCTTCCCATAGTCCCTCTCTTTTGCTTTCATGTTACTGCTTAGGGTATTATCATTCTCAGCCATGCTGGTTATGAAATTTCAATTCCTCCTTGACTCCTCCCTCTCCTGGGTCCCAATTTATAATCAGTTACAAAGTGATACAGATGCAAGCCTCCACTCTAGCTTAACTGGTGTTTTCTTGTTCAAACTGGGTCTTCATGATTTTTAAACCATGCTCCTATAGTAATCACATGGCCTTCCCGTTTCCTTCCATACAACGAATATTCTTGATTTGCCACTTCCAATCTCCTTGAAAACAAACTCCCCATTCTGGCATGCATGATCTTTTACAGTATAGCTCGCACTATGTTTCTAGGCTGATGATCCTCACAGCTCCCTTATGGTTTTCCTGTCCTATGTTCAAACTAGCTCACATATTTAAGCACAGCTTGAATTCCGCATTTCTGTAATTTTTGGTCATGCTGCTACTTCTGCCAGAGTTCAGGACAACTAACATGTATAAATTACTCACTATGTTTCAGGCTCCCCCTAAGCTTTTTACATGTTTTATCTCACATAGTACTCATAACAAACCTGTGAAGTGGAAACAAATTATCCTCACTTTACAGTTAAAGGAACTGAGACACAAAACATACGTAACATGCCCAGGGCTGCCCAGCTAATACGTGAAAGAACCAGAATCTGACTGAAGAGAGTCTTAATCAAAAGTATCATCTAATTAATGAACATATGTTAAACAGAAAAATATTCTAGAGGACATTCTCTTAATTTCATCATGGTTATCAATCAAGATGAATAGTAAAACGTCATCCTTTCTCTTACTGATGATAATAAAGAAAAGTGGGAAGAACAGCCCCTTCTTCTATATATCAAAATTCATTTTTCAAGTTCCATATCCAGAGATATTCCTTCCAGGAAGATTTTCTTGCCATCCTTCTCCCCCCGAATCCATTCCCTTTTCAAACTCTTATAATTCCTTTCTCATATAGCCTTTATTGGCTCTACTTTATTCCAGCATGAATTAGGACTCTTCTAATGGTTTACATGTTTCCATTATGTTTTCACTATGTTGTCAGCTTCTCAAGCTCATGTCTTTCTCATTCTTTTGTTCCCTGAAAAAGTATTTGTTAGTTTCAAGCTTTTATGGACACAGAATTACAAATAATAATAGCTAAACTTAAATTGCTTTTGATACCTTTGATGTCTAAAAATTAAAGCACCGTTACTTTTTATTTAAGAAAGTCTTTACAGAAGTATATTTTAATGTTCACGTTTTAAAAATAGATATTCTGCATGTTTTTCTTTTACTTTCATGATTAAAGTACGGTGTTATATCAGGTTTCAAGGAGGGTTTCTGTTTTTAGGTATCCAGCTACAACTGTAATCTCTGGCCTCATCTATGAGCTGCAGGGACATGTTAAAGCCAGCTTCCATGTGATCACATAATGAAGAAGAGTGCAGAATTATCCATGTGCAGGGAGCTGAGAAAACCCCTGCAAATTGGGGAGGGAGCTACAGGATGAACATGGGAAAATTTTCCAAATGTGACCTGATATGATGGTTTCAGATGGTGCTTGTTTTTCAAGCTGTACTAGGGAGTGGAAAAAAGCAACATAGCCAAATAGGCATTAATTCATCAGGGATTAGAGGCAGGAAAGCAGCTATAACTCTATTTAGACAATTAGTATGCTAAAATGAGGACAGGTAGCTGGGTGAATGCCTTTTATTCACCCAGAACAAGGTTACCATGGAGTATAACTGGGAAGTTAATTTCCCCTCTTTTTATGAAAATGTATGGTTCATCAAACGGTCCTGACAAGTGAAGATGAATAAAAGAGCAAAAGAACATGTATTTTCTTCAGTGTTATAGTAAGAAAAATGTTGACAGCAGGGTAAAGGATACATACATATTATTCTTACTGTGGTCCCAGCATCTGCCAGAGGGTAAGAATGCCCTGGACTATTTCAGTTTTGACTTTCTAGTATATTGAAAACAAGAAAGAAAGAAATTAAAAAATTGCTAACACAGGCTGCAACAATAGTTTTAAGTTATATGATGCTTATGTTTGCTTTTGAGAAGCTCATATTTTATCTTCCCCAGCCTTCTCCTTAATATCCCAACGGCTGTAATGGCAAGACAATTCAGTGTTTTAAAATACAGTTTTAAACAAAATATTTTGTTTCCTTCTTAAATGCCATAGATTTTTATTAAGTTAAAGTTTTTTTTTTTATTTTTTTTTTAATAGAAAGAAATAAAGAAATAATTAAGATAAGTAGAGGGAAGGAAAGGGAGAATTCAAAGAGAGGTCCATGGTAGAAGGAAAAGCACCTAGGCATTTCCAAAAAATGTTGAGATGTTTTCTGGAAAATGCTCTATCCAGGCACATTTTAAAATGATGGAGCTCCTTGAGTGATCACGCAATAATGACCTTCAGAGTTATCATCCTTTGGAAATTCCCCTGCATTGTCAAACCTTGAGGAGCAGAGGTTCAGCCACAAAGCACACAGCACTGCTGTGGGAAATTGTGCTGGGAGTAGTGTGAGATTCTTAGTACAGGACAGACCAGAAGGGGCTGGGAGGTTGAAGGGTCAGCAGTCAAACTAGATGGTGGGATTTGGGCTGAAATGTCTCTGCAGTTTTCCTCGTTCACCTCAATGTCTCCAAAGCTAGAGACATTGCTAGTTTACAAAAGCTTTGGCCTTTGCGGACAAAGATTAAGCTCATGTTTTTAGTGTGTTAAATTCTTTGGACATTGCCCCAAATACATCATCATCCTGGTTGATTAAACAGCTAATAGTTTGGCTTAACATATTAGAAAGTGAGGTTGTCAGTGCTATAAGAAAAATGAAAACCATTTAAAAGAAAACTACTACAAATAGGGTGACCAACGATCCCAGTGTCCCTGGAACCGATCTGTTTTGTGCACTGTAAATCCCGCATCCCAAGAAACACCCCACTCCCAGGCAAACCAAGATGACTGGTCACCTAGAGAGATGTTTAAAGATGAAAACGTCTCTAGTTTCAGAGGTAATTTTTTTTCTTAAGAAATCCTTTTTCCTAAGCTTTCTCGAACACAGGTAGTGTTTTCTCAATTTCAAGACACCGTTCCAAGTCCATCTGTTTAGATAGGCTTTCCTCTGTTGATGGGAGAGATAAACTACTGCTATCCCCCTTTTGCATTTATGAGGCTCTTTCTCCATATGCATCAAACACTTTCTAAATATCTCATTAATCCTCACAACATCCCTGGTAGTAGGGGAGCAGGCATTATAAACTACAGGTAGGGAAGATACTTGTCACTCTAATAACAGCATTTTATTACTTAGCTTAATGTGATTTTATTGCAGGTTCCTGGAAGTTTGAAACAGAGTGGCTTTTGCAAATGGAAATAGTAAATAAAGAAAAACATCATCTTGAATATAAATGCTTGAGCATAAATGTTAAAACTTGGCAGTGAGGTTTGAGATAGGCGAGCACATTGTACTTTCCATTTTCAGTTGGCACCCAGCTTTTCTACTTTATTAATTTAGCCAGCTTAAATTTGTTTTCTACATAAATGTTGAAGACTTCTCAAAGCTTCATTATGTTTTAATGTGAAAATATGTAATTTTAGAGTTGGAGGAGATGCCAGAGATCACTTAGTAGTCCATCATCATTCGACTTGCTAAGTTCTTTTTCACGATGAGGTGTAGCCTAGTGTAGTGTCAAGAATTCTGGGCTGAATTTCCATCTGTTTATGACCTTGTCAGGCTGTGGCACTGTTGACAAGTCCCTTACTCTCTCTGCGACTCAGTTTCTGCATCTTGAAAATGAGGGTGTTGAACAAAGCGATTGTTGGGCTTCTCTCCAGTTCTATGGTTGAATAGAGGAGCATTGCCTAGGGAGTTTGTGATGAAGCTGGGGTCTTAGCGTCAGGACCCATAGCACGTCTACATCCCTGGTCCACTGAGCCGTCCACAAGACTAAGCTGTTTCTCCTTGTGACTTTTTAAGTTCTGTATTGAAGGATCCTGCTTCATTCACAACCCTGCAATACAGCTAATATTTTTTTTCTGTTTTTCTGTCCCATCTTCTGAGTTTGGAAATACAATGAAACGTAGGATACCACCTGGATTCACAGATCACCTGCCTAAACGAATTTGCCAAACACTGATTCAGTCTCCTAGGGGTATGCTGCATCTGGTGGCCACCTGCTGTATGGGTCTGTGAGCGGCTCGCTGAGTGCATGAGGTGACAGATCGAGAATTTTTAGTAGGAGCACAATAAAAATAATCATTGCTCCAAATTCGTAGAATATTAAGCTTTTCAAATTATAAATATTTCTTGTTGAACAAAAATTCACTTAGTGTAACTTGTAACTTGAGAAATTCACAAATCAAATTTCTATTCACTCAAACAAATAGTAGTTCTGACCTGTTTATCATACGGTTTTTTCCTTCTTTTATTTGTATTGAAATGATTTTTTCCTTGCAAGGAGCAAAAATCGCTACACATTTTGATTTTTTTTATTTGTTTATTATCTCACAGAGACTCAAAACATAATCATTTCTACTTTATAACTAACGAAATATTGGCCTTGTGAGGAAATGATGGAGATAGATTAAACAGAAATAGTTTCTGGATTCCCAAGCTGATATTTTATCCATTAAGGTGGTTCTCACTTCAGTATTTTATCTCCCCCTATGGCAGGTTTTATAGCAAGAATTCTGTCTTGGGCAAAGGTACCATTTTCATTCTGCTATATAATTAAGATAGAATGATCACACAAGTGATTTGCAGTGACTCTAGAAATGATAATTAAGTTTGCTACCTTCACACTGTCAGGCATTTATATTTTTCCCCCAAAACATTAAATGAAACAAATGGTTTAACTGTCTGAGTAGCTATACTTGTCTCTTGGGAATTAAAGTTTGCATCTAAGTGACAGTGAAAGCAGCCATTTTAAACAAGTTACTTGTCAAGCACAAAGCTCACTGAGTTAAGATTGTGTCACTCATCATATGACTAACACATTCGGAATAATAACTTTACAGGTTTTACAACAATGTTTTCACCTTTTCATACCCTATTAAATTCTTCTTGGGGTCACTAATTCCAAGATATATTGGGAATTTATGGCTGGATTTTATAATTAGTCTTACTGCATTTCATTAAATCTAAGGCACACTGTATTTTGTGAATGAGAAAGTGAAAGTGCTTCCAATTAAGATTTCAGGTATTTCAAAGCATACAAAGATGGAACTTAGAATTGATACAACTCTGTTGTTTAAAAGTGTTATCTATTGCCTCTGACCTATGCCAGGATTGTGTGGACTTGTAACTTGTACATAAAGCTGTTACCTTTTAGTTTTGACAAGGTCCAAATGAAGTACCATTATAAGGGACTGTTATTTCGGCTAGGAAAGTGGAAGAAACAATGTTAGTGATTTTTCTCCTAATGTTATGGAATAGAAATAGGTACTTTTTTTTTTTTTAATAGCTTACCAGAGATTTACTTTCTTTTGAATTACTCATTTTATATCTGAAAATACATGATAATATTTCAAGGGAGAAAGCACCTTTATTGCAAGGGGGCCTTAAACAATGCCTAAACCTCAGTGCAACAAATCTTTTGCCATTCTTTTTTTTCCTGGTTCCTAAAGCTGTGGGTAGGGAATATGCAAATTCAGGAGCAAAACATTGCTATATTATTTGGTGCTGACATTTGTATGTGAATAACAGCATTATTTAATATTTTTTTCAACCATCGACCAAATGCTTTCTGACATCATACTCTAATTTTGCAAGATACAGAATCAGGTGTCATAAATGACAGAGGAGGCAAGCTGCAAGACTCAGTTTAATGTCTCATTTTTGTCACTTTCTAGGGGTTAAGATAGAAACATTCTAAAAAATTCACTTTTATGTGTATGCATCTTCATAAATGCAAATTCTATTGACTTTAACATTCAATTTGCTAGCAAGCTTGAAAGGTTTGAAATTGCACTTGAAAATGCCTTATGTTTTGGCAGTCAATAATAAATATTTTCCAAGCAGTTGATGACATTAGGATTAAATCACAATAAAACCACATTTCAATGCATGAAGATTAAATGCAGATTTCTATTTGCAGTTAGCAGTGTCATCATCTCTCTAATGTGCAAATAAGGAAACTTTGACACCATTTTTGCTGTCTGTCCCTAGCAACACTCTCACCTGATGGGTGCACTAAATGCATGTTTGTGGAACTAAATGTAATGCCACTCATTACATCACTTACTCATTCATTCAAGAAGTATCTTTGATCACTTGCTTTTTGCCAATTTCCAGAGGAAACATTATAACCGCTTTCTCCTGTCTACTCCCTGTTCCTGTACTTTCCTTTTAATATCTTTGTCTCACTATAAAATGACTCGATTATCTTCAGCTTGGCTGCTAGTACCTCATTTTCACTTGATTTCCCATTTGCAGGATCGAGTACCTTTTCATCTCTCTACCTATTATTTTCAAAGCTGCCTTCTTCATCTGTCACACTGACCCATCTTTCCCTACCCTAAACCCTCCATCAATTTTCCATTGCATTGAACACCAAGTCTGCAATAGTCTCATTATTTCTAAAGCCTTTCACTAGGAAGATCAAAATACTTTCCCTTTTTCAATCTTCTGCTCTCTCAATCCCTTTTGTCTGCCTCAAATTTGCCTTCTTGGGTGTGTCTCATTTAAAATGTCAACAATTTATCCCTTTGCAAAGAAATTCATCTTGGCATGCCGTTTTATTCTACACAAAACATTATTTAGATAATTTAAACAGCTTGTGAAATTCCATTGGTGCGTTAACATTTTATTAGAAAAAAATAAAGGTTACTTCTTGGTGGGATGGAGGGACCTAATAGTTAATATATAAATAAGAAAGCTCTTTCTATTACAACTGATAGTTTTTATCTTTTTTTTCTCTAAATCTGTGGTTCTCGTACTTTAATATGCCTACAAAACTGCAGAACTTATTAAAATGGCATAGTTCCACACCCTAGCAGTTTTATTTCTCATGGAATGGATCCCAGTGAGCCACAATTTTCGATGAAAAATTTAGCTTCTGTTATGGATTAGATGTTTGTATCCCTCCAAACTTCATATGTGGCAGCCTTTACACCTAATGTGATGGTGTTTAGAGTAGAGGCCATAGGGAGGTAATTAGGTTTAGATGGGGTCATGGGGGTCAGGCCTCCACGACTGGATTAGTGTCCTTCCAAGAAACGGAAGGGAGATGAGCGTGCTCTCTCTCTCCATGTGCATGCACCCATGAACAGCCACATGAGGACACAGCAAGAAGTTGGTGCTCTACAAACCAGGAAGAGATTTCTCACTAGAAACCAAACCCTACAGAACCTTGATCTTGGGACTTTTCAGCCTCCAGAATTTTGAGAAAATAAATGTGTGTTGTTTAAGCAGCCCAGTCTGTTATATATTGTTATGGTAGCTCCAGCAGACTAAGACAGCTTCTTATTACTTGTATGCTTTCTGATAATTTTTTTTTATTATATTACCCCTTGTCTGGAGGTTGATTTATCCCATTATTTGCCTGCAAAAAACACTCACAAAAACTAGAATTGTTACATATACATTTCTTATTGCTTTACACTACATTGCCATTTGGATGATTTCATATTGTATTCTTTTACCTTTGGAATTCTTGTCAAAAATATGAGGCTTTCAAATGTTCTGCTTCATTCATTCTGCAGGAAACATTAGTCTCCTGTAATACAGTGCTTTATTTTGATCTTTTTACAATTTTGAAATGAAATTGGCTGTTAGTCGTGTTGTGTCATTTTACAGATGCAAAGCCGGCTTTGTAAAAGAGTTACCAGGGCCACTTGTGACGGGAATGTGACGTGCAACAAATAGCACCTTCAGAAATAATGAGTTCTTCTTGGTATTGGATAGGGGTGTCAAGCTATGTGGAAATTAAACATTGTTTTAGCTGGAAGATAATCCTAGAGGATCATTCTTTTCAAATTTTGAATATAGTTTATAGAAATTATTTTTGTTCTCCTGCTCCTATGCTGCCTCCTCCTTTTATACCAAATAGAGGAGCTAATTTTCTCATCTACTTCCCTATAAGGCACTATCTCTTCCTTAGCAACAAAACTGTACTCATCAGTCCCACCTCTTTCTTTTTTTCTTTCTTCTTCTTTTTTTGACTTGTACACTTTACTTATCTACTTATCTTATAAACAGAACTTTATTATTTTTTGTTCATTTGTTTCACTTTTTAAAGGAGGGCACAGCTCACAGTGTGGCCCATGCAGGAATCAAACAGGCAACCTTGGTGTTATTAGCAGCACGCTGTAACCAACTGAGCTAATCGGCCACCCCCAGTTCCACCTCTTTCTATTTCAACTTTTTAAACATTCTCTATCTCCTGTGGCTAGTGAATTGTAGCTTAAATGAGTATCAGAATTGAAGAGAATTTAGGATATGTTTTCTATTTAGGATTTTTTCTTCATACTGGATGTATCAGTGTACATGATTTTATTTTTAGAAGGAAAATTTTATATATAATTGTAAATAATTCTCGTTCTTCATAAAAATATTTAGTGAGGGCAGGGATGGCTATGTGACATATACATTGTTTCGTTTGCTTAAATGCCACCTTATTTGCTTTGGTATTATGTAGCCCGTTCAAAAAGGCATATGCCTTGAAAAGTCACAGATCTGGAATGGAGAGGTCGTTTGTGTAGAACTGTGGGTTAGGAATTTTGTAGCCAATAGTTACGTGGACACAATGACCATATAAGTCTTGTAAGAACTTAAAAGTACTGAAAGTGTTCTACTCATGGCTTAAGAAAGAAAATACATGAATACAGAAAAAAAATAAAAGAATGGACAAAAGATTATATAAAGAATTTCATAAAGGTAACATATGCTAATTACATATAACACATTATAAAGATTTCAGTGAAATTCTAATATTAATTTTTAATTTCTCCTTAATACACACTGGTGAAAATTCATAGCCAGCTAATCTTTGGGAATTTAACTTAGTCTGGTTTGATTCCCAATGTCATTTTCTCTACATTTGTCTGATTCTGCTGAACTTTTTTTGTAAGTAGGTATTGCACTGAATGAAAGATCATTAGATTTGGATGCAAGGCTGCCTGACAATGACAGTGTGTGGACTCTGACACTTGTTACCTGTTCCACTTTAGCCTGTTTACCCCTTCTGAGTTGTAGTTTCTTTAAATGTTTAATGGAAATAAGACTTTTGTAGAGAGGTGCGGTCTACACAAAATGATGTCACACAGACTACTCAGCCCATGGTAGCTGCTAGTATGGTGGAGTTGATGATGATTTATAACTTTTCATTTTTATATGTTTGTTTCTCTAAATTAAGTCCTGACCTCAGAAAATAATTTGTTCTCCATAAACTTCAGGGTTGAAAAAATCTTCTTCAACTGTTTCAAAGGATTTTTTTTCTTCTGATGTTCTCCGCTAGATGCCTACCACGTATTACCCAAGGGGTTAGCTTCTTTCCGCCTGATGCCGTGTGATCAACCTTTGGGCTCAGTAGTTGAGGAAGGTAAATTACACTGGTCTGGTACGAATAAAAAGAGGTCTTCCCTCTTTGAAACTGAAATGTAAAGCACTAGATATAGATATAGATGTAGATATAGATATAGATATAGATAACACAAGGTCCAACAATTAAGTTTGCGAACTTTTAACCGTGCTCTTACAAATATGGCTCCATGACATTTCCTTTGTAGCTTGAGGTAATACCCTCCTGGGGTGAGCCACTGAATGCCAGTGCCACTGCGATTATTGATGACAGACAGAATGACAGCAGAGGACTCAACTTGCTCTCTAGGAGAAATTGTTAAACCTCAACTCTTCAGTAATGATTAAAAACATAATAATATATTTGAAGGGACTAGCCTGATTTTGGAGGAGAAGTTTCATGGACAGGACTCTGGCCTGTGAATAATTTACATTTAAAAGGGTAATACAATCAAATATATGGTGATAGAAGTAGAACTGACTCTGGGTGAGCACACAATGTTATATATAGATGGTGTATTATAGAATTGTACACTTGAAACCTATATAATTTTACACCCCAATATGTTTAATAAAAATAGAAAAATATTAATTTTAAAAATGTGAAAATAAAAAAAAGAGTGACATACAATTTTCCTTTATGAAAAAGCAGCAAGTATTATTCAAGTGAAATGAGCTAATTTTCCTTTAGTTGAGATATTGGTTTTTAAACAATATTCTCTAACTCAAAGTTTTATTCCTCCCTAGAAATATCTAATGCTTGTTCCCAAAAGTCCAAGTGCCTGTTAAAATTTCCATTGCAATTTATAAACCAGAGTTCTAAGTGATGAAAGTCATTTTATGTATTTATCTCTCTCTTTAGAAGTTCTAACAGCTGAAGAGTCAGTATTAGCTATGAATTTCATTACTGTAATTTTACTCCCATTCCAAATCATTAATATTGATGCTAAATAAATGATAGTGTTATCCAAGCTAAATAATATTATTCCAAACTGATTAGAAAAGAAAGTACTCTCACAGATTTTCTCATTGCTTTTGCAAAAAGAGGAGGAACTGAAATGTCACACCAGAGCTTTAGCCATTGTAATGCTGCCATTCTTTTTTGTTCTCTCCTAATATTTGTCACATTTATAAAAAACTAAAAGACTTAGCCTTATTACTGAAAGTTTTTATTCATAAAGCATGAAGGCAGAATGGCATTTATATATATTAAGTGCTAAAATATGTTTAAAAATATAGTATACACAATTTATTCCAAATTAACTGATTTTTAAAAATGTATCCATTTTCAAATTAAGCAGTCCAGTTAAACACCTAACTTGCCTCTTTCTTCAACGCCATTTACCTTCAACCTACAGGTCAATTGATGTTCACCAACATTTTAAGAAACCTTGATGCTCTTTTCCTTACGTTGAAAATATATGAAGAGATCCAGTTTGGTAGGAGAATGACTTTGACTGACACACACACACACACACACACACACACACACACACTTTTCATTTCTTCTTTGCTTTCTATGGTTTGTATATAATTTGGTTCTTTTTTTCTTGGCATGTACTCTGTAGTGACTGGATTCTTGTATGTTTTTAAAAATCCACGTTATTGAGATATGATAGATAAACATAAAGCTGTAAATATTTAATGTATACAACTTAATGTGTTTGGGGATAAGTTTACATCTGTGAAACCATCATCATTATCAATGCCATAAATTTATATATAAGCTCCAAAAATTTCCTCTCACTCCCTTTTTTCCCTGTGATATGAACACTTATAAATTAGCAAAATTTTAAGTATACACTACAGTATTATTAGCTATAGACTGTCATGCGGGAGACCCTGCTCGCTGCGCCATTTGTCGTGCGGGGCGGCCGGCGGGGTCTCTGCTCCCGCTCCCCATACAAGAATGCAGCATATGGTGAGGCCAAAAAGGAACACCCACGGAGCCATAGGTAGGGGAGTCATACCACTATATTCTTGCTGGCGGCACTATACTCTCACTGGAGGCTGGATCCACACTGTCCGCAAACCGCCATCCATGCTTGCCAGCCCAGCCGCCATCTTCTTGCTAGGCCCCATTTTTTCTCTCTCCTCCTCTCTGCTAGCATAGCCACAGCAGTTATATTAGTGGCCCAATGGCTCACTGGTTACAGCTGACGGCCAACTAGCCACAGCTGATGGCCATGCAATCACAGTTGATGGCCATTTACTACCTGAGCCAGCACCTCTCTATGTGAGGCCGAGAGCCTGAAACTACTTTTTGGGGCTTACAGGCTCTCGCCTCACAATCTACGCGACAAGCGTCTTCCGCGAGGGGCCCTGTGCGAGGAGCCTGGAGGTGAATGCAATATCCTGGACATAGCCAGGCTCTCTGGGCACAGCCAGGGTTTCTCAGGGCACCACCAGTACTTCTAGGCATGGCCAGACTTCCTGGACTTCTTAGGGTACCACCTGTCTTCCCGGACACAGCCAGGGTTTCTCAGGGCACCACCAGTACTTCTGGGCATGGCCAGACTTCCTGGACTTCTTAGGGTACCACTAGTTTCCCCGGGCACAGCTAGGATTTCTCAGGGCACTGCCACTCTCTCTGGTAACAGCCCGACTTCCTGGACACAGCCAGGGCTCTCAGGGCACTGCCACTCTCTGTGGGCACAGCCACACTTCCTGGACTCAGCCAGGGCCTCTCAGAGCACTGCCACTCTCTCTCTCTCTGGGCCTCTCAGGGTACCCTGCTGGAACAACAGCGACTCACAATCAAGGTGCTTACATATTCTCAATGGCGGCCAGTCAAGACACAAAAGCAAATATCCCCCAGTTCCACTACATGGTGGTAAGTTCCCAAACAAACAGTCAAGCTGTCCATTAAATTAGGGATGGAAGGCAATTCCCTATAGTCCATAGTCATTCACCAGGGCTGTCCTGGGGGTGAGGGATGACCTTGACCTCACCCTCATCTCCCACGGAGGACTCAGCAAGCATTACCTCCTGGGACTATAAGTCCTGCATCCGGGCTGCCTGAGCAGGAACTTCCCGGCCCACAGGGCCAGCAGCTGCATGGCTTTTCCTGTGCTGGTGGGAGAACCATCCACATCCTCCCACCCCTCCACAGGGGTCCAGCTCTCCGGCAGCTGCTCCTCCTGGTCTTCTAGAGATTGAGCGTTCATACACACAGACTGCTCCACCGTCCTTTGGAGAGCTTTAGCCGGCACCATACCCTGCTCGCTGCGCCATTTGTCATGCGGGAGACCCTGCTCGCTGCGCCATTTGTCGTGCGGGGCGGCCGGTGGGGTCTCTGCTCCCGCTCCCCATACAAGAATGCAGGATATGGTGAGGCCAAAAAGGAACACCCACGGAGCCATAGGTAGGGGAGTCATACTAGTATATTCTCGCTGGCGGCACTATACTCTCACTGGAGGCTGGATCCACACTGTCCGCAAACCGCCATCCACGCTTGCCAGCCCAGCCGCCACCTTCTTGCTAGGCCCCATTTTTTCTCTCTCCTCCTCTCTGCTAGCGTAGCCACAGCAGTTATATTGTGGCCAATGGCTCACTGGTTACAGCTGACGGCCAACTAGCCACAGCTGATGGCCATGCAATCACAGTTGGCCATTTACTACCTGAGCCAGCACCTGTCTATGTGAGGCCGAGAGCCTGGAAACTACTTTTTGGGGCTCTGCCCCCACAAGACACTATGTCATACAATAAATCTCCAGAACTTATTTATCTTGTATAACTGAAGTTTGTACCCTTTGACCATCCCCACCTCATTTTCCCTTCTCCCCAACCTCTGATAACCATCATTCTACTTTCTGCTTCTACTGTGTTTCCCCGAAAATAACACCTAGCCAGACAATCAGCTCTAATGCATCTTTTGGAACAAAAATTAATGTAAGACCTGGTCTTATATTATGTTAGATAAGACCGGGTCGTATAGTAAAACAAGACCGAGTCTTATATTAATTTTTGCTCCAAAAGACGCATTGGAGCTGATTGTCTGACTAGGTGTTATTTTCGGGGAAACACGGTACCTATGAGTTTCTATTTTAAATTCCACATGTGAGATAATGTGTATTTGTCATTCTGTGTTTGACTCTTTTCACTTAGCATAATGTCCTCCAATTGCATCTGTGTTGTCATAATTGGCAGGATTTCCTCATTTAAGGCTGAACAATATTCCATTGTATGGATATACCACTTTTTCTTTAGTCATTCATCTGTTGTTGGGCATTTATCTTGTTTCCATGTCTTGGCTATTGTGGATAATGCTGCAGTAAACATGGGAGTGCTGACATCTCTTTGAGATACAGATTTCAAGTCCTTTGGATAAATACACAGAAGTGGGATTCTTGGAATATATGTCAATACTATTTTTAATTTTTGAGGAAATTCCATACTCTTTTCCATAATGACTATACTAATTTATATTTCTCTCAACAGTGTACAAGAATTCCCTTTTTTCCACATACTTACTAACATTTGCTATCTTCATTATTTTTTAATTTTACTATTAGAACACAAACACTGTTTAAAAATTTAATAGGAAATTTAAATTAAATTTATTGGGGTGACCTTGGTTAGTAAACTCATGTAGGTCTCAAGTGTATAATTCTTTAATACATCATCTATATATTACATTGTGTGTTCACCACCAAGAATCTGTTCTCCTTCCAACAGCATATATTTGGTCCCCTTTCCCTCCTCTAAACCCTTCCCCGTCTGGTAACTACTAAACTGTTTGTGTGTCTATGTTTGTCTTGTTTGTTTGTTGCTTTCAGCTTTATATCCCACATATGAGTAAAATCTTACTGTTCTCAAATTTTTCTGTCAGGCTTATTTCGTTTAGCATAATAATATCAAGATCCATCCATGTTGTTGCAAATGACAATATATTTGTCTTTTCTCCAGGCAGAGTAGTGTTTCATTGTGTATATAGTATGTACCACATCTTCTTTTTTCTATCATCTATCAAAGGACACTTTGGTTGTTTTTGTGCTTTGGCCACTGTAAATAAAGCTGCAATGAACATCGAAGCACATATATTTAGGGATAAATGTTTTCAGTTTTTTTTTGGTAGATACTCAGGAGAGGGATTGCTGGGTCATACAGTAATTCTATTCTTAATTTTTTGAGGAAACTCCATACAGTTTTCCAGACTGGGTGTGCCAATTTACATTCCCACCAGCTATATATGAGGGTTCATTTTTTTCTACGACCTCTCCAATACTTGATATTACTTGTCTTGTTGTTAATAGTCATTCTAACCAATGTAGGCTGTTATCTCATTGTGGTTTTGATTTGCATTTCCCTAAAAGCTAATGAAGTTGAGCATCTCTCATATATCTGTTGGCTGTTTGCCTGTCTTCTTAGGAGAAGTGTTTATTCAGTTCCTCTGCCCATTTTTTAAATTGTATTGTTTGTTTTTTTCTGTGGAGGTATATGAGTTCTTTATGTATTTTGGACAATAGCTCCTTATTGGAGGTGTTGTTTGCAAATATCCTCCCTTTTGGTTGGTTGCGTCTTTGTTTTGCTGATGGTTTATTTTGCTGTGCAGAAGCTTTTTAGTTTGATATTATCCCCTTCATTTATTATTCTTGCTTTTCTTTCCCTTGTCTTCGAGGTCAAATTCATTAAATCCTGTCTGAACCCAAGGTCCATAGTTTAGTACCTATGCTTTCCTCTATGCAATTTATTGTTTCAAGTTTTATATTTATGTCTTTGTTCCATTTTGAGTTAATTTTGGTATATGGGGACAGATAGCAGTCTGGTTTCATTGTTTTGCACATGGCTTTCTAATTCTTCCAGCACCATTTATTGAAGAGGCTGTCTTTTCTCCAATGTATGTTTTTGCCTTTGTCAAAAATAATCTGCCGGTGTATGTGTGGGTTTATTTCTGGGTTCTCAATTCTGTTTCCTTGGTCATGTGCATATGTTTTTCAGCCAATGTCATGCTGTTTTTATTATTGTCACTGCAGTATAAATTGAAGTAAGGAGTGTGATACCTCCAGCCTTCTTTTCTTTTTCCCCCCTCAGGATTGCTTAGGCTATTCTGGGTCTTTTCTGATTCCATACAAATCTGATAATCTTTTGTTGTTGTTGTTGTTGGCCTCCCTCCCCCCTTCTTCTGCCTCCCACACCCCTCCACTCCGGTTCAAGCCATTGTTTTTCAGTCTAGTAGTGTAGGACACAGCTTAGTCGCCAGTCTGCCGCTCAAGCTGCTCTTGTTGGCTGCTGGCCACTCACGATGGCTGCCGGACACTCATGCTGGCCACTGGCCACTCCTGGCAGCGCACGGTAGCCCACGGGCCACACACCACAGCCCAGCTCCAGGGAGAGCCATTGTTCACAGTCTTAGCTGTAGAGGGCGCAGCTCACTGGCACATGTGGGAATCGAACCTGTGACCTCTTCATTGGGAGCATGGCGCTCCAACTACCTGAGCCATCGGGCTGGCCCCTTGTTCTGTCTTTAATTGCCATTGGAATTTTGATGGGGATTGCCTTACATCTCTATATTGCTTGGGGTAATATTGCCATTTTAACTATGTTGAGTCTTCCAATCCAGGAACACGGAATATCTTTCTATTTCTTTGTGTCTTTCTTCAGTTTCTTTTAATAATATCTAATAGTTTTCAGTGTATAGGATCCTCACATCCTTTAAGTTTGTACCTAGGTATTTTATTCTTACTATTGCAATTGCAAAAGGAAAATTTTTTTTTTCCATTTCTTTTTCTGAAAATTCATTGTTAGTATATAGAAATGCAATGGATTTTTTACATTGATTTTGTATCCTGCAACTTTATTGTATTTGTTTACTGTTGCTAATAGTTTAATAGTTTTTCTGTGGAGTCTTTATTTTTCTATATAAAGAATCATATCATTTGCAAAAAGTGACAATTTGACCTTTTCATTCCCAATTTTGATGCCTTTTATAATATTTGTCTTGCCTGATAGCTCTGGCTAGGACTTCCAATACTATATTGAATAACAGTGGTGAGAGATAGTGTTCTTATGTGGTTCCTGATCATAGAGGGAAAGCTTTCAGTTTTCACCACTGAGTATGATATTATCTGAGGGTTTGTTGTATATGGCCCATATTATGTTGAGGTACTTTCCTTCTATATCCATTTTATTAAGTGTTTTAATCATAAATGGATGTTGCATCTTGTCAAATACTTTTTTCTGCATCTATTGATATATGAATTTTATCTTTGATTTTGTTTATGTGGTGTATCATATCGATTAATTTGTATTTGTTGAACCATCCTTGTGTCCCTGGGATGAACCCCACTCGATCATGATGTATAGTCTTTTTAATGTATTGTTGTATTTGATTTGATAGTATTTTGTTTAGGATTTTTGCATCTGTATTCATCAGAGATATTGTTCTGTAATTTCCTTTTTCTGTGTTATCCTTACCAGGTTTTTGGTATCTAGGTAATTTTGGCCTTATAGAAGGAGTTAGCAAGTATTGCCTCTTCTTGAAGTTTTTGGACGAGTTTGCACACAGGTATTAAATTATCTCTGAATGTTTGGTAGAATTCACTCGTGAAGCCATATGGTCCTGGAATTTTGCTTTTGGGAGGTTTTGGATGATTGTTTCAACTTCTTTACTGTTGGTCGGTGTGACTGAATCACATCTTTATGACTAAGTCTAGGAAGCTTATATAGTTCTAAGAACTTGTCCATTTCTTCTAGGTTATTGGATTTGGTTATATATAGCCCTTCATAGTATTCTTGGGTGATCCTTTGTATTTCTATGGCATCCGTGGTAATTTCCTCTCTTTCATTTCTGATTTTGTTTATTTGTGTCTTTTCTCTTTTTATCTTAGTCTAGCCAAGGGTTTATCAATTATATTAATCTTTTTGAAGAACCAGCTCTTTGTTGCATTAATTTTTTCTATTGTCTTTTTGTTCTCTATTTCATTCAATTCTGCTCTGATTTATTATTTCCTTTCTTCTGCTGACTTTGGGTTTCATTTATTCTTTTTCTGGTTCTTTAAGATGTAATGCTAGTTTGTTTATTTGTGATTATTCTTGTTTCTTAAGATAGGCCTGTAATGATACAAATTTCTCACTTAATGCTGCTCTTTTTCACTGCATCCCCATAATTGTGATACGATGTATTTTCATTCTCATTTGTCTCTATGTATCTTTTCATCTCTCCTTTTATTTCTTCTTTGACCCAGCCCTTCTTTAATAGCATATTGTTTAATATCCACGTATTTGTGGTATTTCCCACATTGTTATACAGTTGATCTCCAATTTCAAAGCCTTGTGGTCAGAGAATATGCTTGGTCTGATTTCAATCTTCTTAGATTTGCTGAGGCTAGTTTTATGTCCCAACATATGGTCTATCCTCCAGAATTCTCCATGTACACTAGGAAAGAATATATAGTCTGATGTTCTAAGATGAAGAGCTTTATCAATATCAATTATACCCATTTGGTCTGATGTGTCATTTAAGGTTGTTATTTCCTTACTGATTTTCTGTTTGTATGATCTATCCATAACTATCAATGATATATTTAGGTCCCCTACTATAAATGTGTTTTTGTCAGTTTCTCCCTTTAGTTCTGTTAGTCATTGCTTTTTATATTCTGGTGGTCTCTAATTAGGAGCATATGTATCGATAAATGTTATGTCTTATTCTAATTTCCCCTTCATCACTACAAAATGTACATCTTTGTCTCCTGCTACTTTTTTTTTATTCTGAAGTCTCTTTCATCATATATATATATGGCTCCGCCCTCTTTTCTCTGGATTCCATTTGCTTGGGTATTTACCACTCTTTCACTTTGAGTCTATATTTGTCCTTGTAGTTGAGATGTGTCTGTTGGAGCAGCATATGGTTGGGTTTTGTTTTTTGATCCAGTCTACTACTCTGTGCCTTTTTATTGGTGAGTTCAGTTTATTTACATTTAGGGTGATTATTGATATATGAGGATTTCCTATAGCCATTTTATCTTTTTTTTTTCTGATATCTGGGTGTTGCCATTTTTTCTTTGCCTTTGTTTTTCTGTCTGTTATTTTAGTTTGGTGATAGTCTATGATGTTTTTCCTCTGTGATCTCTTTTTCTATGTTATGTATCTCCGTTCTGGCTTTTTCTTTTTTTTTTTTTTTTTTTTTGAGTGGTTACTATTAAGTTTATGTAAAATAAATTTGTATATATACAGTGTCCTTTTTCTTCAGCATGCATCTTATCTCCATTACTTCTTGCAAATTCAGACCTTTACCCCCGCCCCTTTTATGTTTTTTTGTTGTCACAAATTATCCCTATTTATGCTGTGAGTTCATTTCAGAGTTGCTATAGCAAATTGTCGTCTTCTTCTTTTATACTTTTTTATGTTTTTATCTTCTCTAACCTTTATGCTATATTAAAGTGTAAAGTGCCTAGTGCCCTATTCTGAGTAAGGGTTACCATTTCCTGCTTCTGTCTGTCTGTTAGTCATCTTACTCAGAGTTTTATATCCTTTTTTTTGTTTGTTTCAGGTAGAATTACCCCCTTCAGTATTTCCTGTAATGCAAGCCTTGCAATAAAAAATTCTCTCAGTTTCTGTATATCTGGAAAGATCTTTATTCTGCTTTCATATCTAAAGGATGACTTTTCTGGATATATTATTCTTGGCTGGATACATAATATCTCTCTTTCAATAGTTTGAATATTTTATTCCCTCCATCCTGGCTTGTAAAGTTTCTGCTGAAAAGTCTGATGATAATTTAATGGACTTTCCTTTGTAGGTTACCATCTTCTTTTCCCTGGCTGCCTTGAGAATTCTTTCTTTGTCATTAGTTTTTGACATCTTCAATATAATGTGCCTTAAAGAAGGCCTTTTAAAATTCAGATAGTTAGGTGTTATGTTTGCTTCTTCAATTCAAGGATCCAGTTCTTTTCATAGGTTTGGGAAGTTCTCATCGACTGTTTGTTTGAATAGGTTCTCTGTGCCCTTCTTCTCTTTCTGGTATGCCATTATTCTTATATTGTTCTTTCTGGTGGAGTTAGATAGTTTTTGTAGAGTTGTTTCATTTCTTTTAACTGTTAAGTCTCTCTCTTCCTCCGTCTGCATAATTTCCAGATTTCTATCTTCGGTAGCTCTAATCATTTCCTTCATCTGTTCAGCTCTATTTCCTAAGCTCGCTATTTCATTCTTCATCTCTTTTGTTGAAGTCCTCAGGTCCAGAATGTCTATTTGTTTTTTTCAAAAAAATGTCAGTCTCTTTGGTAAAGTATTCATTTAGTTCATTGATTTTATTTCTGCATTCGTTAGGTTGTCTACCTGTGTTTTCTTTCAATTTGTTGTTTTTTTCAGATCTGCAATTTTGGATTCTCTGTCATTTAATTTACACACCTTTAAGTTTATTTTCTGGAGACTTTTCATTTTCTTTCTGAACTGCCTTGTTACCTTTTTGTTCATAGTAATTGATGGGTTATTTCTCTTCCTCGGTATCTTTGGGAATGAATTCTGGAGCAGGTTGATACAAAGAGGTCTTTCTTTTGTCTTCTAATAGGCAGTGTCGAAGTGTTTTATTTTCTTTTGCCCTGTTTTGGATTCTCACAGTGGAAGATTCCTGGGGAAGGTACTTTGGTCAGTGGATAGTTGCCAAATAAGTGTTTTTGTTAGGGATGAAGGCTGGATACCTCCTATGCTATCATCTTGCTGATTTTACTCACTGACTGCATTCTTGTTTTAATGTTCTGATTCATTTCTTTTGAGGGAGAGAATATAGAAATAAACTAGACTTTATGACAGATACACTTAGATTCTTGTCCTGATTCTGCAGTGTACTAACTATGAGAAATTTGACAATATGAAGGTTATTTAATCTCTTTGGATTTCATTTATTTCATGTGATAGGAGGAGATAATTCTCATAATTCTCATGCCATGCAGAATTTTTGACAAATAATAGGTTTCGTAGAGTATCAGTTCACCCACTTGCTTTTCTTATTCTTCTCACTAGAATGTTAGTTCTTTGTCTTATTTGTTTGTATATATTCAGGATCTATCCCATGTCTAGGACAATGTACCTCCTTACTAAATGTTTGTTAAATAAATAAATGGCAGGCTAGTCAACATTTTTATACCCACAGATCCTAGAAATTGACTCTGACAAGCTCCTACTAATTGCTGTTGAATTTCCACTAAGTAGTCACAGACCTATCTAGACACCTGCTGTTAAAAATGCTAGCAATGTGATTCACACTTGCTTTAACAGGCTTGCAGAAATGAGTGTTGAGGTGATGAGGTTCCTAATGGGGAAACTTGTCTAGAAAGCAAATTAATGCAAATTAAGTAGGTGCCTTCACAGACAGAAGGAGAAAGTATTAGAATGAAATCCATAGTTGTTCAGTGTCTAAATTCAAATAAATGAGAGAATACCATTAATGAAAGAGAATGGTCAATGGCGTCTCATATTGCAGGGATGCCATGTAGACTGAAAAGTATGCCCTTAAATTTGTTAATATGGAGTTGATTAATGATTAATGAGCAGAGTGTCAAATATATCTGTAGAAATATGGTACAAATAAAAAATAAACTTTATGCAAACGGAAGAAATTTATGGAAATCTTTATGAAGGTACAAAATAACAATATAGATTTAAATATTTCAATAACTTGTTGCATGATATAGCCATATAGAATATTTTAACATGAGCAACTTACTGTGAAAATATTTTTAAAATAATACAGTCATTTGATCAATAATTTTTAATGTTAAGATGAAAAAGGGCAAAGCTATCTTCTGAAACAAGTTTAAAACACAAATTGTTTGGGGTGTCTGAATACAACATTTAATCTTCAAAATTATTATTAGAAAATACTTTATTTCAAAGAAGGATTTGTGAAGGAGAGACTATGTGTTTAAGCTTTCTCAGTGATAAATTTCTATAAATAAACATTTATTTCTTGATTTTCCCCAAAGTGAACTTTATATTCTAGTTAAAGTAAATTCATTTGCTGTTCCCTGACACATCGTTAT
Organism: Rhinolophus sinicus; assembly: GCF_036562045.2. NCBI lineage: Eukaryota > Metazoa > Chordata > Mammalia > Chiroptera > Rhinolophidae > Rhinolophus > Rhinolophus sinicus. Next base: position 133,431,851 of record NC_133753.1, on the reverse strand, counting down.
TTCTCCCTCCAATCTGTTGGTTCTTACTTTTTACTAATGTTCTTTGAACAATTAGTTTTGTTCTAGACTGTTATTTTTACAGATCTATTCCATAGTCACCCAGGGTAACTGGGTAACATCTAACTCTATTTACAAACCATGAAGACACAAAGAGATGCATGGATTAGATGTCAAAGGCTGCCAACTATATCTTACATTCCTGTTGAGACCCAGATATAATTCATAACTTGTGGCTGGAATCTCTGACCGGTCATCTTCATAAAATTTATTACAACAGATAACTTTTCAATGTTTCAAAAATATGGGATTCTTCCTATTGTTCAATTTTTGTTGCACTCATAGGCAGTCAAAGAAAAATTGCACAGGACAGAGTTAAACAGGCAAGAAAGAATTTATTCAAGACTATTGCAATAGGGGAGGTTGAACTAAACTCCACTGATTCAAAAGGTGGGAGAGTTTCCATTAACTGGGGTAAGCTAGTGGAAAAGTACTAGAGGATGTGAGTGAGGCCATTGGTCAGCGATTGAGCCATCAGTATTTACTAAGTGTTTTCCTAAGTTAACCTCCTATCTTCTCTCAGAGAATGAGAGAAAAAGGCTCTATCTCATTCGATGATTATATTTCTAAAGGATGGCTCCTTGGTCTTTGAAAATATTCAAGGGTTGAAAAACTGACAAGAGGAAAAGAGAAGATTTATCTGCATTTCTAAGGGGCAGAGAAATAATTTGCGATTATAAACTCACGTAAGAGGAGGGAGATCACAAGCCTGTAGTCAGCAAGAAAACTGTCTATAGTGAAGCTGAGGGGAACATTAAGGCCGTTAAGTCCATCTTGGTCAAGGCGGTTCCAGTTTTCCATTATAAAACTCTACTAGGACAGTGACAATAACGTGTTCCGGGTAGTGCCCTGTACAGTATCATACAAAAGGAAGAGCTGAATATATATATCCACCAACTAGAACTATTCATTATTGCATTTTCTGTTTTATGAGTAGATTGATTAGAAGTTCTTCCTCATTTCCTCAAGAATCATAGATTCTGGGGAAATGTTTGAAAGTTGTTATTCATTGGATAATATGATTTGGAATATTGTTTTTCTGAAAGATTTAAACATGTTACCCATTAGGCTTATTTCCCCCATGAATAAAATTTGAAGCACTGTGTGCACAGGTCAAAGTTTACAGTCTAGTGAACTGATTGTTCAGTTGTCTGCTTTCACTTTGTATTGTTGTTGTTGATTGCCACCTGGGACAATATGCTTAACTGCTCAGAATCTCACTTCTGTAGCCCTTGACAGAGTAATGCCCTAGGCTTTTAGGAGAGGGATGCCACATTAGTGCCATATTACCAAAGGAAATCTGTAGGATTCTTTGTTTTCAAGCTGTATTGACCTATCTGTATACACTGTTGGGGAATGAAAAATAAATTTCCTTTTACGCTTCTAGGTTCTTGGCCAAATACCCTTCTTCCCCTAATAAACGACAGATTAACAGGAGAAAAATAAACAGAAGTTTTAATAACATATATACCTCTTGTGTTCATGGGAGATAACCAGAAAAACTCTTTAAAATGGCGCAAGCCATCACTTCAAATACTATCTCAGCTAAAGACAAAAGAAAGATGTTGGGGGGATGGGGTGCAGAAAGACCAGTTTTGGGAAGTTACCAGGAAAAGCACAGTAACAAGTAAAAAGTTGTTACACAGATTTGCCTGATAAGTGTTTCTAGAGATTTAGAGTTATCCTACTCTTTTCTGGTACAGAGAACCAGACACGCTTACAAATTCCTGTATAAATGTAAATGTCTCTTCCAAAAGGGTAACTTCTCCTCAGTTTTCGGAGCTTCTCCTGTATCCACTATTTCTTAAAAATAATCAGTTGAAAATAATCCTTATGCTATAGAAGCATATTTTGAGGTGACAAATTCTGTTCCCCTTCAACACAAATCTTAACATACACTTCTGAAATGCAATATAGTTTTATAATCTCTTTATATTCCTGATTTTAAAATTACTTGGAAAGGTCAACATTTCTATGATTCCTCAGAAATACCATTTGATATCCTCCCTAAGTGATGTGGAGGATGGGACGTGAGAGTCATGGGAGAAGAACCGAAACAAAACAAACAAAAATTAAACTTTGTACTAGTGTTGAGAGTAAAGTCTCAGTGTTTAGAAAAATACATTTCAAAGCCTTTTCATCTTTAAATATCATTCAGTAGTTGAAGGCTGGCCATAGAATTACTCTACAGTTGTAGTGCCAACTGAAAAATACATTTCAGACCTTGACTTTTTTTTTTTTTTTTCATGCAAGAAAAACAGCTGCAGGCGCAACAAAGCAGTCCCAAGGATGCGATTAATCTCAATTGTTTTCTAATATGTTCCTCACCCTTTACAACTATTACATTTCTAGGGTAATACATTACACAAAGTAACAATTATCCCATGATTTGGATTGTTTTCCACAAAATGTTACAACGTCAAGAATAGTATTTATGTAAGAACTAAAAGAGATGACTATTCACATGAAAAATTCAGAAAAAAATGAATTTAACTTAGATTTTACTTTAGCTACCATTTTAGAAAGTAAACTTAGCTTTCAGTTTTTAGATTAAGAGAAAATGCCGATTCTTTTCAAGGACATCATACCGGTACTAAGTGAAATAGGAAATACAAGCTAGGCTTCTGCTACTTGGAACGGTTAAGAAAGGTTCTGTGGTTTGTGTGGAAAGCATTCTGGAGCATACAGCTCTGTACCTCTTTAGCAAGACACTACCTATGTTTTTCCTTGTTTATAAATGAGTAAAAGGCCAGGGAAGGAAAATTGGAACAAAAATTTTTTAGGTTTCTTCCACTTTAAGAGCAATAGTACTTGTCATGTAGGTCTTGCTATATACTGAGAGTTTTGCAATGTTTAGTACTCAGCAGAATCTTATTACTTAGAGATATCAATATCCATATTCTGGTTACAGTTGTGGAAAGATAGGCTCTAAGAGATAAGCTACTGGCCCTAAATCATGCAGTTAATTTCGAGTCAGAAGTAAAATGCAGACCTGCCTGACTCCAAAACTCATGTCATTAATTTCTTTTTCTTTTTTTTTTAGTTTATGTTGTACTTTATATCCTGTGACTACACACACACACACACACACACACACACACACACACACACACATTTAATTATAGTTGACATTCAGTATTATTCAGCTTCAAGTTCAGGTGTACAGTGCAGTGGTCAGGCATCTACACCATCCATGAAGTGGTCTCTCTCATAAGTCCAGTGCCCCTCTGGTACCCTACATGATCTATATAACACTGTTGATTATACTCCCCATACTGTATTTCACATCGCTGTGACTATTTTATGACTACCAATTTGTACTTCCTAATCCCTTCACCTTTTCCCCATTTCCCAACCCCCCTCCCATCTAGCAACCACCAGTTTGTTCTCTGTATCTTTGAGCCTATTTCTGTTTGCTCGTTAAATGAGCGGACGAGTAAATCATGTCATTAATTCCTGTCCTTTACTATCTTTCTTTTAAATCCGCAGTACTATTTCATGCACATTCATTCAGTGAGATGCATGTATGTATGTATGTATTTACTTATTTATGGTCAGCATCATAGGTCAGCACTTTTTTTCTGCTTTGTTTAAAATTCACTTTTCTCTCTAGAGGTAAATATATAATTTAAAAGTTAGACATGTAACTGTAATAGTAACTAAATTAAATGTGGGGGGAACATCATTAGTACATGTTGTTCATCAGAATCATCTGTAGAACTTTACAAAATCACAGCTGCTGGGCCCTTATTGTTGAATGCTTTGGGATATTGGCATGTAGCAAGGTACATTGAGGAAAATTAGTCACGCCACCCCCAACACACACACACACACACACACACACACACACACACACACACACACGTAAACTTCTCCCAAGTTAAATACATTTTAAAATGTGTGTGGATGGTTCTGAGATGACCAAAGTTTGAGAAAACTGAGTTGTCTACTAGATGCAGAACAAGCTATCTTATGTAAAATCACTATCTTGAGAAAGGAGTATTTTATCCTAACATTTACCCAAATGCCATCCATTCTAGATGTATTGGTCCTTTAAAATTTGGTAGAATGCTATATCATGCTTAAGATCTTTCCTCAATGCCCACTCCTTCCAAAAAAAAGTACACACTATTCTTTTTCTTCTTTAGATCCTAATTCATCTTTTCTGTACCTCTTATAATACACTTCACATCCTATTATGTACTGTTTACTTAAGTGCATTGTTGTTGATAGTATACACATTTGATTATCATTATAATTCCCACAATGCCTAGAAAATTATTTTGAATGTCACATAATCAGCATTCAGTTTGTTGAGGAAACAAATGAATGAGGAAATAGATAATTACAGAAAGAATAATAATGATGGAAAAACCAGTATAATGTAGTCAAGTACCAACTGAACCAGGAGTCAAGAGACAGGTCAAGCCCTGCTCTGCTGTTAAATCAAGTATGACCTTGAGTTCACTGAACCTATCCTTTTTTACCAACTCATTTTATAGAAATATTGGATAAGATTTTAAGACTCTTTCAATGCACATAAAATTTGAAATAGTCAACTGTTTTCTTTGACTGAATTTGAAAAGTACCATTTTTTTCTCTCTTAAAATCTATTTCTGCCTAATTAATCAAGTTATGACACTACAGATAATTTCCATTAATTATTGTGGTTATAGACATTATAGGACATCAAATATTCACACTCCCAAGATGTGGCTGAATTTCATTACCTGACTGTGCTATACAACAAATTACATGGACTTAGTGGCTTTTAACAATGCACACTTACTATCTCACAGTTTCTGTAGGACAGAAGTCTAGACAGGGTTTAGCTAGTTTCTCTGCTTTAGGGTGCAAGCTGCAATCCAAGGGTTGGCTGGTGCTGCAGTCCCTTCAGAGGCTGGACTGGGGAAAAAGGTCCGCTTCCAGTTCTCTAAGATACTTTCCATATAACTGAAGGAGACAGGTTCACTAAGTTTTTGGCTACTTCATAACTAGGATCCCCCTCCCTCAGTTTTCTGGTAACATATTCCTCCCTTCCTTCTGATCCATAACTGGTAGCACCCTCAATATCTGTATTTCTACCATCAGTCTGTTCAAGTTGATTAGGCTCGATTGTGCTTATCAAAATCACTTCCTGTTTCCAAAGGCACTCCCACATTTTAGTCATTTATTTCATTATGCCCACTTGTGTGGTACCAAAATCTTACCAAATCTATATTTTCGACTGCTGTGTAACAATTTAACATGAACTTAGCAGTTTAAAACAACGTGCATTTATAATCGCATAGTTTCTGTGGGTCAGAATTCAGGATTCCAGACTTGAACCATCCATCCAACCCTTTCATCCACATGGCATGGGGGCCAGGTCTTGCCCTCTGCTGACCATGTCATGGATTCCCCAAAGGCAGTCTGCATTCCTCAGGCCATGGAGTCAACGTGGCAGGGGTTGATGGTGGGAATGGTTTAACTGGGTCCAGTATCTCACTCAGTATCTCACAAGGCTGCTCTCAGTTTTTCCATTAGGCTGCATTCTTCCCGGGAGACTCCACTAAGGAATGTTCTACTTCTAAGCTCATTCAAGTTATTAGCAGAATTCATTTTCTTGAATCTGTATGAGTAAAAGCTCTGGATTTTTGCTGGTTATGGAGAGGGTTGGGTAGCAGAGGACTGTGGTCAGCTTTAGGGAATGAAAGCCCCCAGATGACAGCCAGTAGGACAATGGAGAGACCCCAGTCCTGTAGTTACAAGGAAACGAGTTGTTCAGACCATCTGAGGGAGCCTGGAAGGGGACCATTCCCCATTTCAACTTCTGAGGAGAGCTTAGCTCTGGCCAATACTTGGATTTTAGTCCGGTTTCACTGGTCGAATGATGCTGTTTATAATCTGCATTTCAAATTTACATCATTTCTAATTTACTACATGAGCACAAACAAGTCATTTAGTTCTTTATGCTTAGTTTCCTCATACATAGAACATTATAACATGATAATTAAGCACCAAGCTCGGTAATCAGAATTGCTGGGTTTCATTCTAGCTTTGTTCTGTTTTATTAACTTCTGTATGCCTCTGTTTCTTTTACTATATAATACTGCCATATCAGAGGGTTGTTCTGAGGATTGAATAAGATGCTTATGTGAAGTCTTTACCTGGGTATCCGGTACATGTAAATTATTTAATATGTGTATATATTATTAAAATGAGGAGGATCTTTTGGGCTTTCTTGCTTACATAAGATTAAGTATTAATAAGTTTGTGTAAAGTACTTTCTAGGAACCAACATTGTGAAAACAGTATTTAGCCTATTACTAAATTTCACAAAAATCTTCCCAATCTGAGGATACAATTATGTTTCTTAATGTCAAGGAAACAGGTGATTTTTCAATATTTTGGTCAAGAGGGTTAATTATATTAATTTCAGAAAGTACATTAAATTAAGAAACTATTAGTTGCCTAGATCTCAGTTCTATTACTCTGTCAGAATGGCAGCTTCGTTCATGAGTTTTAACTCATATATTATCTGTATTCTTTTTATAGTTATATTACACTCAAAATTGAAGTCCTCATGAAATGAAGGAAACAAGGACAGCCAGAAGGGTTCTGCCACATCTAGGCATCAATTAAAAGCCTAATTCTTGGTTGCCTCTTGCTGGTTCGATCTTGTTACCTACTTCTTTGTTAATGTGATTTTTGATCTAACCACCCCAGTGTCTACAATTTCCATTATGCCTTCCTTCTCATTTCTTTTACAGTAATTTTCTGTGTCATTTTCTTTTTATAAGCACCTGTCTTAGTCTGTTTGGGCTGCTGTAACAAGATACCTCACACTGGGTGGCTTATAAACAACAGAAGATTGTTTCTCACTCTTCTAGAGGCTGGAAGTCCCAGATCACGGGGTCAGAGAGGGCAAAGGCCCTCTCCTGGGTTGCATCCCAATCGTGAGGACGTCTTCCTCATGATCTGATCAGCTCCCCAGGCCCCACCTCCTAATGCCATCATCTTGGGGATCAGGTTCTCAGACATGAATCTTAGGGGGAGGCAGACATTCAGACCACAGCAATATCCCACACTTGTCTCAGGGCCAGCCAGTTGGACTTCCAAATAAACGAAGTCCAAATAAATAAAATCCCTAATAAGGGCAGGTCTGTAAGAGTTATATCAGTTTGACGTGATAGAGTAGATATTAAACTACAAACCAGATGATAAGAGTTCCTGTCCTATCTCAAGCACTAACTTGCAAATTAAGGAATAGTTAACATTCTTGATTCCTGTATCATTTGAGGGAATTGAACTAGATATTAAGCCCCTTTTAATTACCAAATCTATGTTTCTATATTTTTCGGCACATAATTAATAGTTGAAAATAATTGTCTGAGCCAGACACAAAGATGAGATAAGAAAGCCCTTTCGCAAGATACTGTATTGCTTTATTGTTTGGAGGCACTTGAGTCTTCATGGGACATCTTGGAACAGAGTTTTTCCAAAGTGGCACAAACTGTCCTCCTTTCTCACCCTCCAGCCTTGCTCTGGAGTTAACATCACATCACTCATCTAGGAGAGGGAAAGAATGAAAACAAAGGCTTTTCGTGAGTAACATAGTTGAAAAGAGGTTTCCCAAATCAAACCCTGAATAGCTGAAGTTTGGGTATATCTTTTAAGAACAGGTAATCTTTAATTCTTGTTGTGTTCAGACTATAAACCCACATTTTATGCCTAGATTCTCATCAGTATTAAATAAAAAGTATTAAAGCTATTTTTGTTTGTTTAATCTTTATTCAAGGCATGTATGATATATTTTTAAGGCTGCATTATGTGATGATTTTTCAAAGTTAATTGCTACCTACTACCAATAGACTTAGGAAATAAAGTACATCTGGGTCTTTTATATATAAACATCAATTCTCAATATTTCATAAACACAGAAAATGTAGTTTGGTAAGGCATCATAATATATGAGATCTGACAATTAAGTTTGCCAACTTGTTGCAATGATGTTGGTAACCTTTTTTGATATTAGAGGGATTATTCATTATGAATTTGTACCAACTGGACAAATAGTTAACCAAGTTTACTATTTGGAAATGCTGAAAAGGCTGCGTGAAAAAGTTAGACGACTTGAATTTTTTGCCAACAATTCATGGCTTTTGCATCACGATAATGCACCAGCTCACACGGCACTGTCTGTGAGGGAGTTTTTAGCCAGTAAACAAATAACGGTATTGGAACACCCTCCCTACTCACCTAATCTTGGCCCAATGACTTTTCTTTACCCTAATATAAAGGCAATATTGAAAGGAAGACATTTTGATGACATTCAGGATATCAAGGGTAATACGATAACAGCTCTGATGGCTATTTCAGAAAAAGAGTTCCAAAGTTGCTTTGAAGGGTGGAGTAGGTGCTGGCATGGGTGGATAGCTTCCCAAGGGGAGTACTTCGAAGGTGACCATAGTGCTATTCAACAATGAGGTATGTAGCACTTTTTCTAGGATGAGTTTGCGTACTTGTGTCTGACCTCATATGCTGTGAACCAATACAACTCATTTGATGAAGTAACAAAATCCTCAGTTCTCTAATGAATGTTTGATATGTGAGGAAATACGAAATAATATTAAAAGTGCTGCATTGTTGTTGTTTTTTAAACATTCCTTATATATAAATTTTTAATTTTCAGGTTTTTTTTTGTTTTTTTTTTACTGGTAAAGTTTTTAAGAATTTCCAATAGGTGGAAGTGGAGATCAAGAATATCCACTAAGAAACTGCCTTTCCTGAAATGAAGCAACCATCTGTGTAGTGAACAGATCTGACTTTTTACACCATTTGGCAGCACAGATGGTTCAACAAATACGACAACCGCTGATACTCGTTTCAGTTTTTTTCTTACTGGGCAAGTTATGGCGAGTACAGGACTAGCAGATGCCTTGCACCTTAATTATGGTGATGAGGGTGTGCTCAGGGTAGTGTATCAAGAAAGCACGAGTTTGCAAAGTTGGGTATTGATTTGGGGGGATTACCAAATATTTTTCTTTTTTAGGTTTAAAAATGTTTCTGGTTTTGCATTTTATAATGGAATTTTCTGTTCCTTCTCTGCCAACCAGTTTTCTAGAAAGGCAAGAAAAATAAAGGTATTTGGCAAGGCAGGTGATGAGATCATGTTATGGTTGCTAATACCGTTATTCAGTTGTGTCAGACGTCATTTGAAAGAGTTTGCTCAATGGCTACAGAGAGATTAACTATCCTTTGAGGGTCTGGCCTTATTTTTGCATCCTTTAGCTGTTGATCTACACTTACATGATGTAGCTTCGAAGCTTGACATTAAAATGATTTAGCTAAAATTTAAAATGTAATTATGGGGCCAATTTCTATTACAGGGGCCAAATTCTATTACATGGACTCAGAATTTAAGAGAATTTGGGCTGAGGATCTCGGGTGCTTTCTTCCTTATTACTTACTATTTCTGTTGTGTTTGAACTGATGCCCTTTATATTATACTTCTGTTTTCTCACATAAATTGTGTTTGCAATTTCTGTCTTGAATACCTCACATCTTCACTATTAGTGATATTATGATGCTCATGTTTTCAATGCTCATTGGACTTTCCCTATCTGTTCAGACTCCCATTCCTATTATTTCTCCATTGTCCTTTTCCATCAATATATAAAGGTGAAATTAGAGGAACAACTAGAACTAAAAAGGAAAACAACAAAAGCTAGAGTTGGAACTCACAAGAGGAAATGATGGACTGCTATATGCTATTGTCCTTCAACACAAAGGTTTTACTTTCCAGGTAAATCTTAGCCATAGTTAATCCAGGACCAAAGTAGATAATGGTGTACATGTATATCTCAAGTAAGTTTTTGTCTGAACAATTAAGATTTTAAAATATAATTTCCCACAGATCTCTAAAAATTAGTATTAGTAATATTCCCCAGACTACTACCTTGGAAATCCCATGAGATTATCAGCTATGTTTAACAGTCTGGGTGGTGGATTGGTACGGATTCCCCCCAAGTCAGATTCTGACACAGCAATTTGGATGTAAGTCGTTTATTGGGAGGAGCTCTCAGGAAGAACCATGAGAGAGTGACAGCAAAGCTAATGCAGTGTGTTATTGAGTGGGCAGCTGATGTCAGTTTTTTGTGAAGTCTCTGGCAGAATATGTGGAAAATACATAATTATTCCAATGAAGGACGGTTAAGTCAAGCCTTCACTGTGTGAGAGCTATTTTGGAGCATAACTTTTTGGTATGTCTGGCCTGTTTCATGGGCAGAAATAAAACAAGAGATTGTCTCTGTGTGACATTTGAGGGTAGATGAGGAGATTCGAGCAGGTACTAACAGCATTTGCTTCACAGGATATACGCAACAACATTTTTATTATGCATCTAAATCCTCCCTTCTCTCCTATGGAAAACAAAATCTTGGAATCTTTTAAAATCATTAGACAAAGTTAAACTGATTTTTTTTCCCCAATAAATATCTGTCCTAAAGTTGATCTGGCTGGCTTATCAAGGTACTTGTTGCCTATAGTATTATTGCATTGTATAGCCATGTTCCAGTATCTTTTTCCAGGGACTAGAAAGGTTCTTTTAGTGTGATATCCATTATGGAGAGTGCTGTGAGACATCCCTTTCACAATATACAGGTGATGGTCAGGGCTAACTGACTATACATACAAGGTTTTACTGAAATACTGACAAGAAAAAGAGGCCAATTTGGTTCGCCATTACTATTTCTAACCCTAGAATCCATGTTTATACAGCATTTGAGAGTACTTGTAAACAAATTGCCATTCTGTTTTCCCAAATATGTATAGTCCTACTGCTACAGCCAAAAGATGGGAAGCGTTGGATTTAACTATGTAGGGAAAAGCTGTCTTTGTAGATACAGTACAACTGCTAGGTTGCTTGATTCTTACCACATCAAAACATTTCTGAAACTGTTCTTTTCCACTATTATTGTTAGGCTCAAAAGGGAAGTATAGCCTCTCCAAAAATTTCCTCTGGGTTAGGGACAGTAGCCAGTGTCAGTAAGAAAAATCCTTCATCGGGCAAATTTGTGAGTTATTGGTCAAATTTAAACAGCACAGGATTTTCTGAGTTGGCTCATCACTTCAGTTGTTTACAAAAACTGAGATGGGGGTCATGTTTAAGTAGAACAAAACCACAGTTGCTTCTTCTGCCTTTGCTTTCAGAGTCATATGTGGGAAAAAATCCAAATCTCTACCATCTGTGGTTCCTTAGCAATATGGAGAAGAAAAGGGTCTGATTATTAATTGAGCTAGAGTGAGGTATCTGCCAGAGATTTGCATTCTGATAACCCTCCATGGGACTGATTGGTGTCCTTGTTTTATCTCTGATGAAGAAGGAGCCTGAATTGTTCAACTATTTCAGAATATCCAATTGCTCCCTCTCTAGAAATCGCAGTGGTTATAAATTCACAGTGTAGCATAAAATCTTACTACAATGGAAATTTCATCCTAGGAAAGGAAGACTCATGGACAGTCCAAACAATGAGAAAAAAATAATTCTTCCATATTACAGTGCAATGTAATACAAGCTTGGACACATCAGTTTGTAGTTATGCATGGATAAAGAAATGGATCCATGCATATGCGTCTTCTTTCAGTGTCCAACTGCAAGTTCTATTTAATCAGTCTTCTGGCTATCCAGTAAAATATGGAAGTGGGCTGAGAGGGTGTGGTAAGTTTTGGTAGAGAGGAGCAAATATCTACTTTCATACCACTATGATTAAAATATGTTGCATAAGTTATTTCCAGATACAGTAGAGTCCTTCTGTCTGATGTAGTTTAACTTCAAGTCATTTTAATATGAAATGTAATTTGAATGTTTTGTACAGATTTACATGTTTGGAGATGCCTGTGTTTTGCATTCTGAAAAAAAAAACATATTTCCAGCATTTTCTCATGATTTCTAAATTTTGAAGGTCACATCTCCTATTAGACATTGGTCTCAGACATTACAAAATTCTTTGAATGTCTGAGTTTAATGAAGTGAATGAGCTTTTCTTTTTTTCTCTTCTTAAATATGCTTACTACCATCATTAGTTATTCAATATAATTATTTGTTTTAATAAAAGTATTTCAGTCAAAGGAAAGCATATGAAAGAAAGGATCGAGTATGAACAAAGGAAGGTGGGTGCTTTTCATGCAATTGTAGGATTCAAAATCATGGCAAATATGTTAACTTATTACATAAAAAAGATGTCACTGTAATAAATTTGATATAATATTATCAAAAATATCTTGGGCAAGTACTTAAACAAGGTTAATTGCTCTAGTATATAAACTGCTCCCAGAGAGTAAATTAGATGCTTCTACAACTGCAACTAACTGTTTACATTACAGAGAATTCACTGGAGCAGTTGTTCATCAGTGTTCCTCCAGTATTAAAAAATGGCTTTTAATCATTCCTTCGAAATGTGTTTCAATCAGAGCCCAGTAACAACATGTTCATTTATTTGTAAGTTTTCCTTAGACATCGAGTAATAGGTAAAACTTCTTAAAGATTTAAAAACTCATAGCATACTAAAAATTGTTTTTTACTGATTTATTGGGACAAATGATTCCTATGTATAAACTCATACTGCATTAATTATTTTTCATCTTTTTTCATATATATATATATATATATATTGAAACGATAAGTGATAGAGTACATCAGTGCCCTAGCTCAGAAGACTATTTCACATCAGTGGAAGAGCAAGCCTGCTATTTATTAGAACAATCCCAGGCACAAGTTTTTAAATCAGTCTTTGTCCTGGGGTCTTAAGAGTGTTCACGTCCATAGGAAAAAATGTGATTTTTTTCCCCTTTTACTTGACTAGTTTAAAGTGAAAATGAGTGGCAAAGTTTAGGAAGTTACAAAGCACTGCAGTTATTGAAAAAATCAGGAATCCGGTCTCTTGCATTAGTCTATTTACTTCCTTTGCACTACACTGGACTGGACTCGCCATTCATTCTCTTCACAAGTAGCTGTTGAGTATCTACAATGTGAAGGCCCTGGAAAAACAGTGGCAAACAAGTCAGAAATAGTTTGTGCCTCATGAATATTAAATTCTAGTTGAAAATATAATATTTGACCTATTTTCCATTTTCTTTATTCTTTCTATATATATTACATATTATTTTTATAACATACTGATTTTGTAAAAATGATAATTTTTCTTTCTAAATAATTCAAAGTTTATAGAAAAGTTCAAACCAACTATCTTTGGCTTAATTTTAGTCATGAACATACTCCCAGATATCTTGTATAGCTGTGCAGACACTTTTCCCTAAATATAATCATACCATTTTGTCAACATTTTTCTCCTTAGGGAATAACATTTTAAACATATTGCTTAAGATTTGACATAAAAATCTCATACACTGCCATTTTCTAATAAATCTATATCTTGACCCTCCAAAATTTCATTATAATCTGATAAACTGCAGGTAAAAATGGGAATATTAACATTAGTATAACTTAGGGTATCTTGTCTATGGCAGGGTGAAGAAGTACAGTAAACAAACTGAGGTAAAGGGACCAGGCTGGTAACAACAATGAAATGAATGAAGAGAGCTGATATGAGTGAATTCGTTTGCTCAGGCTGCCATAACAGCACATCACAGACTGGGTGCCTTAAGCAACAAACATTTTTTTCTGACATCGAGTAATAGGTAAAACTTCTTAAAGATTTAAAAAATCATAGCATACTAAAAATTGTTTTCTACTGATTTATTGGGACAAATGATTCCTATGTATAAAGTCATACTGCATTAATTATTTTTCATCTTTTATATATATATATATATATATATATATATATATATATATATATATATATATAAACAATAAGTGATAGAGTACATCAGTGCCCTAGCTCAGAAGACTATTTCACATCAGTGGAAGAGCAAGCCTGCTATTTATTAGAACAATCCCAGGCACAAGTTTTTAAATCAGTCTTTGTCCTGGGGTCTTAAGAGTGTTCATGTCCATAGGAAAAAATGTGATTTTTTCCCCTTTTACTTGACTAGTTTAAAGTGAAAATGAGTCTGGCAAATTTTAGGAAGTTACAAAGCACAGCAGTTATTGAAAAAATCGGGAATCCGGTCTCTTGCATTAGTCTATTTACTTCCTTTGCACTACACTGGACTGGACTCGCAATTCATTCTCTTCACAAGTAGCTGTTGAGTATATACAATGTGAAGGCCCTGGAAGAACAGTGGCAAACAAGTCAGAAATAGTTTGTGCCTCATGAATATTAAATTCTAGTTGAAAATATGATATTTGACCTATTTTCCATTTTCTTTATTCTTTCTACATATATTACATATTATTTTTATAACATACTGATTTTGTAAAAATGATAATTTTTCTTTGTAAATAATTCAAAGTTTATAGAAAAGTTCAAACCAACTATCTCTGGCTTAATTTTAGTCATGAACATACTCCCAGATATCTTGTATAGCTGTGCAGACACTTTTCCCTAAATATAATCATACCATTTTGTCAACATTTTTCTCCTTAAGGAATAACATTTTAAACATATTGCTTAAGATTTGACATCAAAATCTCATACACTACCATTTTCTAATAAATCTATATCTTGACCCTCCAAAATTTCATTATAATCTGATGAACTGCAGGATAAAATGGGAATATTAACATTAGTATAACTTAGGGTATCTTGTCTATGGCAGGGTGAAGAAGTACAGTAAACAAACTGAGGTAAAGGGACCAGGCTGGTAACAACAATGAAATGAATGAAGAGAGCTGATATGAGTGAATTCGTTTGCTCAGGCTGCCATAACAGCACATCACAGACTGGGTGCCTTAAGCAACAAACATTTTTTTCTGATAGTTACGGAAGCTAGAAGTTCAAAATCAAGGTGCCAGTAGAGTTGGTTTCCGATAAAGCTTCACTTTCTGGTTTGCGGGACTTCTTGCTGGTCCTTACTTGTCCTCTCCTCTGTGTAGTGCAGAGGGAGAGATCTCTGGTGGCTCTTACTCTTCTTACAAGGACACTAGTCGTCTCAGATTAGAGCTCCACCCTATGACTTTATTTATTTTTAATTGCCTCTAAGGAGGTCCTATCTCCAAATACAGTTATGCACTACATGACATTTTAGTCAGCTATGGATGACATAAATGACAGTGGTCCCATAAGATTATAATAGAGCTGAAAAATTCATCGTGACATTGTAGCCATGGTAACACCCTAGTGTAACATATTATCCATTTGTTTGTGGTGATGCCGGTATAAATAAACCTGTGTTGCCAGTTGTATAAAAATATAGCACATACAGTTATGTACAATACATAGTACTTGATGATAATAAATTACTATGTTACTGGTTTATGTGTTACATAAAAAAGGTTGCTGTATGCTATGCTATGCTGGCAGTAACCTCATACCTCTTGTGTTTACCATGTCTCTTGATTGCATCATTTTCTCCTGTGCCTGATTTTATCTAGTGTTGTGTGCATCGTGGCTCCTAAGTGTTTGCACAATGACAAAATCACCTAATGACACATTTCTCCGAATGTATCCCTGTCATTAAGTGACATATGAGTGTACAGTTACATTGGACGTAGTGACTCAACATATGAATTTGGGAGGGGTCACAATTCAGTCCATAACAATAAGTAAAAAGGCACTACTAGCTCATATATCTCAACCTCAGTGAGAGGGATGCAAAAGGAATTGGGGAGTCTGGGGTGCAGACATGCCACAACTAAGAAGATAGCCACTGTTAAACTCCAGTCAGTTGTTAACGGGGAGAAATGACAGCTCTTTCAGTTCTTATGTAAAATGTCCTGCTTTTTAGAAGTTTGGTAAATAATTCTAAGTTGTTCCAAATCATTATGCAGGCCAAACAAAACAGGCTGTGGCCCATATCTGGCCCTTTGGCTATGAAATTATGATCACTGGTAAAGTAAAAAAGCATGTTTTTAGCACTATGTACAGCTGGTTTTAAATGTTGGTTTAGCCACTTATTTATGATAGAGCAAATATCCCTTCTACCCTACTCCACCCCCCAAAAAACTATTTTTAATGGCTATTGTTATAATATTTAAATTGTATAAATATATAAAAATTCTTGGGACATGATTCCCCTCATCCCTAAGATGCCTTGAGTTCTCTGAATGGAGTTTTCTAATTGCATAATTTAGGGCTCAATCAATAAAAACAGTTGCCTACCCTCCCCTTTTCTGACACATTTTGAATTATCTGTATAAATATTAATACATGAACAGTTATCCTCTCTTACTAAATTGGTTGTTACCCTGGGTAGCTCAACACCTCTGTCATTGGAAGCTAAGCAGGAAATAACATCCCTTCTTCTGGAATTCTACAGCAGCTTTGTTACTCAAAAATTACAGCAAGCCAGTATTGGCAGTTGCAAAAGTTGTTATCTTCAAGGCAGTAATAACCCCTTTTCTCAGCCTAGGCCAAACTGAAAAGAATAATTTTGTAAAACTTTTCCCTGAGAGCTCAAACTGCTCCCAATCTTCAAACTCAAGGAGGGGAACCAAGTTTGGCAGGAATCCAAGAAGTTTTGGCATTTACTTTTCTACCTCCTTGTAGGGCCATTTTTGTTTAGGTGTGCACATGAATTTGTGCTATACACAGGCATTTGAAAAGCTATTCTGAACATAGACCTTTGATGAAAACCAATAACATTTGGCTGAAAAAAATTATAAAATGTTTTAATTGTCATGTTAAATCTGACATGCATGTAGAATTGGTAAATGAGACATAATCTGGGTTTAACTGCTGCATCCTTGAAGATTTTCCAAGGGCAGTTTTGTCCTACTCACAAACTCAAGACAAACCCATCTTATGGCAGTAATGCTACATTCTTACAATTACTTCTGCTGAATAGATCATTTTTAGGGGCTACTTTTCGTGCTTTCAAGAAATAATTCAATAAAACTACTATCATACCTACTCTAAATTTGAATTTCTGTGCCACAGTTATTGAGTTAACATAGTTGCTGAGGTCACGGCCATGGTGACTTTCTGTCTGTAGTAAAATTAAGCCAGTTTATTAAGAGAAAATAAATCAGAGATAATTTGTTTCAAAAGCAGCCAAAAATTCCGTGCACATATTTTTTTTCTTTATTCTTCATCAGTAATACATTTCATTTGGTTAATGTAGTCACAGTACAGTTGTTGCTTTTATATTCAAAGTCGAGTGAATTTGCATGAAGAAATATGTTTATATTTTTGGCAACACTCATGAGGAAAAATTCAGATTAAAGGAGGACTGTGCATCCTTCTGAACTGGTGAAGCTTCTGACTTAAAAATGTCGTTTTCATAGGAGTGCTATATTGCTGGCATTAGGAGGAGCTCAGAAAGATGCTCATAGAATCCAACCGAAATGGTCATTACGAGGGACTGGGTCAATGGGAAACGGGGAGTTGCTGCTCAGTGGGCATAGAGTTTCAATTTGGCAAGCTGAGGAAGTTCTAGAGATCTGTTGCACAACAATGTGAGTATAGTCAACAATACTGAAGTGTGCACGTAAAAATAGCTAAGATGATAAGCTTTATGTTGCGTGGGTTTATTTTATTTTGTTTACCACCATTGAAAAAAATAAAGATCTTGACCCAGTGCACTAGGCAAGAGTGTACACAAATTTATTGCACTGATATTTAAGTTTCGTAATTTTAAGTTTAAATATTTTGTGAGTATCTTGCAAATTTATTTTGGAAGAAAGGAAAGGAGGTAGAGAGAGAGGGATGGGGGAAATTCAAATGAATGATTTTTGTTAAATATCTTTCAATCAGGTCATGAGTCAGAGAAAGATTTGGAATAATAAAAGTTTAAAAATTATTCATTTTGTTAAATTTGATTATATTATAAAATTTAGTCAAACCAGTTTATAAAAACAAAGAATAAGAAGCTTAACTGATTATATTTGACAAGGAAAAAAAATAAACATGGCAAAGTAGTTGATACAAGGTATGTATATATTGACCTTGGAGAATAAGTAACTTAGGACTTTTGCTCAGATGTTCCTTTCTGTTTTGAGCCCAGGAAAAGATCCCCATAAGTGGTTCAAAGACATCTTCAGCAGAAGGTTTTATTTAACCAACTATAAAAAGAAATAGCCAGAAGAAAAATAGTTCATATTGCTTGAAGCTGGGCTATTTACAGTACAGACCTTAAAATATTCCATTAACTAAAGTGATTGCACACTGGTTTACATAACATGCTTTGTGATGTTATGTGAGTCTGAGTTTTTCCTTCATATCCAATAGGAAATGGCTACTACGGGTTGGCATAGGCCAGGGAGGGAGAATTGTAATGGTGAGGGCAAACTCACTGGCAACATCATGCACTTTTCCAAAAGTAAGCATTGTGCAGTTGGGCAGAAGCCAAAGTGATGATCTAATAATATATTAAATTTATAGTGTATTTTGCTATTATAAATATTGTTCGATTTTTTTTGGTGAGAAGCATCTTGTAAAAACAGTTCAAAATACCTACAAAAAGTTATGTTACCATCTCCAGTACATTTTAACATTAAAGTATTTCTCACTAGAATTAAGTCAGGGTATTATACTGACCTCTCTGGACTGGAGCCTCCAAGAGCAGCATATTTTGATCCATGTCATACAGTTGGTATATTTTATTTCTGGTTCCGTGATGGCCTGTTTTGACGATAATAGGTATTAGGATATGTACTTCATAGGATGTCAAAACAATATACAATATAAGGCAATTTTGGTCCAGCAAATTAGATGATTCTTTTGTATGGTAGGGTTTATGTCACTGAGGTGAAGTGATCTGATTCTTTGAGTGGACGGTTCTATAGAGAGCCATCTCTAACAGGAATGTGGGAAGCCAAAGGCAGCTGTGAAGGTCATTGTCAGAAGCGGGGTGGGTAAGCAGTCAAGAGAAAACCTTCATGTTCTTTTCCTTAAATTTTTGGCAGCTCCTCTACTTGAGATCCCTCACACTTGCAGATTTTTATAAAAGTAGGTAATTAAAACTATGTGGAGGGAAAAAGGTTTTAGATGTTTGGCAAATTTGAAAGTAGAAATTAATATGAAATGAAGGATATTACAATGATAAAGAAGAAAACATTTCATATATACAAAATTAACTAAACCAAAAACATTGTTTCAGAATAAGAGAAAGCTCATGATGAAAGAAATTTAAAAACAAAAATAAGCACTGAGTTTAAGGAAGAGAAAAAAAAAATTCAAACCATTATTTAAAGACTGGAAGATAAGGGGGGGAAAAAAAGAAGAAAAAGAGCTACTGAAACTAACATTTGTAACACAAGATTTAAATTTTAAAAATCCCATAAATTGTCTGGCAACTTGTTAGAAATACAAATTTCGGGACCATAGACCCATTGTCTCAAATGGCTTCTTACTAAGTGTGAAGCTCTAAAGATGCAGCCTGGCAATCTGTATTTCAACAGCCTCCAGAAATCTGATTCCAGCTAGTGTGAGACTCACTGAATTATCTAAGGATAAGCAGCTTGTGTGCATTGCTTCCAAGTTTCTTAGCATCTAGCATTATGCCTGATGAATAGCAAAGGTTCAATCAATGCTTGTTGAAAAAATGAAAGGACAATACAAAAAGCATAAAAGAAGGGATCACTACAAATAAAAAGTAAGGCCTAGTAAAACAGATTTAAAGTATGTTAAATATATGCTTAAATAAACAAAATACCAAAAGAAAATATGTTAGTAGTTAAGAATTAAAAGCCCCTAGGGAATTTCTTGAAGCAAGTCTTATGTCCCTGTAAATACTGCACTGCTGAGGAAGCAGAATTTCTTTGTTAATTGGAAGAAAGCCACGATTCAAATGGGCATAAACTATTCTTTATTTTTCCATTTTAGTTTGAGACATGAAGTTCACACCTTTTTGGTGGAGTAATTTTTGACTCCTACAATAGAAAACAAAATGCATAAGATTCTTTGTTTTCCCCAGATATTTATTTATTTTTATTAAGTTGTTGGGTGACATTGGTTAATACAGGTTTCAAAAGTACAGTTCTGTGATACATCATCTATATATCACATTGTGTGCTCACCAATCAGAGTCAGTTCTCCTTCCATCACCATATATTTGATCCCCTTTACCTTCTTCTACCACCCCTCTCCCCTGCTTACCCTCTGGTAACCACTAAACTTTTGTCTGTGTCCATGAGTTTTTGTTTGTTTGTCTTGTTCATTTGTTGGTTTCAGTTTTTATATCCTACATATGAGGGAAGTCATATGGTTCTCCACTTTTTCTGTCTGACTTACTTTGCTTAGCATGATAATCTCAAGACCCATCCATGTTGTCTCAAATGGCAGTATTTCATCTTTTCTTATGGCTGAGTAATATTCATTGTGTAGATGTATGTACCACATCTTCTTTATCCAATAGTCTATTGAAGGGCACTTTGGTTGTTTCCATGTCTTGGACACCTTGAATAATGCTGAAATGAACATAAAGGTACATACAACTTTATGGATAAATGTTTTCAAATATTTTTGGGGTATATACCCAGACGAGGAGTTGATGGGTCATATGGTAATTCTATTCTTAATTTTTTGAAGAACCTCCATACTGTTTTTCACAGTGGCTGTACCAATTTACATTCCCACCAGCAGTGCATGAGGGTTCCTTTTGCTCCACAATCTCTCCAACACTTGTTATTACAGTCTTGCTAATAATAGACATTCTAACAGGTGGGAGGTGGTAGCTCATTGTGGTTTAGATTTGCATTTCCCGAATAGCTAGTGAAGTTGAGGATTTTTTCATAGATATGCTGGCTATTTGTATGTCTTTTTGGGAAAAGTGTCTGTTCAAGTCCTCTGCCCATTTTTTAATTGGACTGTTTTTTTGTTGTTGAGTTGTATGAAATCTTTAAGTACTTTTTGATATCAGCCCCTTATCAGAAGTGTTTGCAAATATGTTCTCCCATTCAGTTGGTTGCCTCTTGATGGTTTCTTTTGCTGCGTAGAAGCTTCTTAGTTTGATATAGTTCCATTCATTTATTTTTGCTTTTACTTCCCTTGCCTTTGAAGTCGAATTTATAAAATTCTCTCTAAACCTAAGGTCCATAAGTTTAGTAGCCATGCTTCTATGCAATTTATTTTTTCAGGTCTTATATTTAAGTCTTTGATCCATTTTGAGATATTTTGGTACACACGTGGCGTCCAATTTTCACAGCACCATTTATTGAATTGTATGTTTTTGGCTCCTTTGTCAAAAACTATCTGATCTGCTCTTTTATATGTGAGTTTATTCCTGGGTTCTCAATTTTATTCCATTGGTCTGTATGTCTGTGTTTTTCTCCCAATATCATGCTGTTTTGATTGTTGTTGCTTTGTAGTATAAATTGAAATCCGGGAGTGTGATACCTCCAGCCTTCTTTTTTTTTTTTTTTTAAGGATTGCTTTGGCTATTCGGAGTCTTTTGTGATTACATACAAATCTGATGAATTTTTTTGTTCTATTTCTTGAAAAAATGCCTGTGGGATTTTGATGGGGATTGCACTAAATCTGTATATATTTTGGGGTGATATGGCCATTTTAACTATGTTCATTCTTCCAATCCATGAACACAGAATATCTTTCCATTTCTTTGTGTTTTCCTCAATTTCTTTTAATAATGTTTTGTAATTTTCAGTGTATAGGTCCTTCACATCCTTTGTTAAGTTTATTCCTAGCTACCGTGTTTCCCCAAAAATAAGACCCGGTATCATATTAAGTTTTGTTCCAAAAGACACATTAGCGCTTATGTTCAGGGGATGCTAGCATGAAAAATCATGCTAGGGCTTATTTTCCAGTTAGGTCTTATTTTCGGGTAAACACGGTATTTTATTTTTATTCTTATTTTTTTTTTTTGCAATTGTAAAAGGAATTGTTGTTTTCATTTTTCCCCCTGAAATTTTATTGTTGGTATATAGGAATGCAATGAATTTTCGTACATTGATTTTTAGATCTTGAAACTTTACTATATGTGTTTATTGTTTTAGTAGTTTTTTTGGTGGAGTAATTTTTGACTCCTACAATAGAAAACAAAATGCATAAGATTCTTTGTTTTCCCCAGATATTTATTTATTTTTATTAAGTTGTTGGGTGACATTGGTTAATATAGGTTTCAAAAGTACAGTTCTGTGATACATCATCTATATATCACATTGTGTGCTCACCAATCAGAGTCAGTTCTCCTTCCATCACCATATATTTGATCCCCTTTACCTTCTTCTACCACCCCTCTCCCCTGCTTACCCTCTGGTAACCACTAAACTTTTGTCTGTGTCCATGAGTTTTTGTTTGTTTGTCTTGTTCATTTGTTGGTTTCAGTTTTTATATCCTACATATGAGGGAAGTCATATGGTTCTCCACTTTTTCTGTCTGACTTACTTTGCTTAGCATGATAATCTCAAGACCCATCCATGTTGTCTCAAATGGCAGTATTTCATCTTTTCTTATGGCTGAGTAATATTCATTGTGTAGATGTATGTACCACATCTTCTTTATCCAATAGTCTATTGAAGGGCACTTTGGTTGTTTCCATGTCTTGGACACCTTGAATAATGCTGAAATGAACATAAAGGTACATACAACTTTACGGATAAATGTTTTCAGATATTTTTGGGGTATATACCCAGACGAGGAGTTGATGGGTCATATGGTAATTCTATTCTTAATTTTTTGAAGAACCTCCATACTGTTTTTCACAGTGGCTGTACCAATTTACGTTCCCACCAGCAGTGCATGAGGGTTCCTTTTGCTCCACAATCTCTCCAACACTTGTTATTACAGTCTTGCTAATAATAGACATTCTAACAGGTGGGAGGTGGTAGCTCATTGTGGTTTAGATTTGCATTTCCCGAATAGCTAGTGAAGTTGAGGATTTTTTCATAGATATGCTGGCTATTTGTATGTCTTTTTGGGAAAAGTGTCTGTTCAAGTCCTCTGCCCATTTTTTAATTGGACTGTTTTTTTGTTGTTGAGTTGTATGAAATCTTTAAGTACTTTTTGATATCAGCCCCTTATCAGAAGTGTTTGCAAATATGTTCTCCCATTCAGTTGGTTGCCTCTTGATGGTTTCTTTTGCTGCGTAGAAGCTTCTTAGTTTGATATAGTTCCATTCATTTATTTTTGCTTTTACTTCCCTTGCCTTTGAAGTCGAATTTATAAAATTCTCTCTAAACCTAAGGTCCATAAGTTTAGTAGCCATGCTTCTATGCAATTTATTTTTTCAGGTCTTATATTTAAGTCTTTGATCCATTTTGAGATATTTTGGTACACACGTGGCGTCCAATTTTCACAGCACCATTTATTGAATTGTATGTTTTTGGCTCCTTTGTCAAAAACTATCTGATCTGCTCTTTTATATGTGAGTTTATTCCTGGGTTCTCAATTTTATTCCATTGGTCTGTATGTCTGTGTTTTTCTCCCAATATCATGCTGTTTTGATTGTTGTTGCTTTGTAGTATAAATTGAAATCCGGGAGTGTGATACCTCCAGCCTTCTTTTTTTTTTTTTTAAGGATTGCTTTGGCTATTCGGAGTCTTTTGTGATTACATACAAATCTGATGAATTTTTTTGTTCTATTTCTTGAAAAAATGCCTGTGGGATTTTGATGGGGATTGCACTAAATCTGTATATATTTTGGGGTGATATGGCCATTTTAACTATGTTCATTCTTCCAATCCATGAACACAGAATATCTTTCCATTTCTTTGTGTTTTCCTCAATTTCTTTTAATAATGTTTTGTAATTTTCAGTGTATAGGTCCTTCACATCCTTTGTTAAGTTTATTCCTAGCTACCGTGTTTCCCCAAAAATAAGACCCGGTATCATATTAAGTTTTGTTCCAAAAGACACATTAGCGCTTATGTTCAGGGGATGCTAGCATGAAAAATCATGCTAGGGCTTATTTTCCAGTTAGGTCTTATTTTCGGGTAAACACGGTATTTTATTTTTATTCTTATTTTTTTTTTTGCAATTGTAAAAGGAATTGTTGTTTTCATTTTTCCCCCTGAAATTTTATTGTTGGTATATAGGAATGCAATGAATTTTCGTACATTGATTTTTAGATCTTGAAACTTTACTATATGTGTTTATTGTTTTAGTAGTTTTTTTGGTGGGGTATTTAGGGTTTCTATAGAAAGAATCATGTCATCTGCAAAAAGTAACAATTGACTTCTTCATTTCCAGTTTTGATGCCTTTTATTTTTTTCTCTGGCCTGATTGCTCTGTCTAGATCTTCCAGTACGTACTATGTTATATAACAGTGTGAGAAGGGCATATATGTCTTGTTCCTGATCATAGAGGAAAAAGCTTTCAGTTTTTCATTGTTAAGTTTGACATTAGCTGAAGGTTTATGTATGGCCATTATTATGTTGAGGTACTTTCCTTGTATGTCCATTTTATTAGGTGTTTTAATCATAAATTGATGTTGTATCTTACCAAATGCTTTTTTTGTATCTATTGATTGATATGACCATACAGTTTTTTCCTTGATTTTTTTTGGTGTATCACATTGATCAATTTGTGTATGTGGAACCATCCTTGTGCCCTGGAATGAACCCCACTTAATTGTGATGTATAATATTTTAAATGTATTGTTGTATTTAATTTGCTAGCATTTTGTTTAGGATTTTTGCTTCTATATTCATCAGAAATATTAGTCTGTAGTTTTTGAAAAGCATAAGATTATTATTCCTTATTCCCTGTGCACCCATGTACTGCAAACAGGAATACCAACCGTTGACATTATAACTCCTTCTTGGGTATCTTTCTTTGATTCCATAACAAATATTTTTTGTTTTGAAAGACCAACATTTTCTAAAAGTTAAATGGATACCCGTGTAACACTAATCAGTTTTCATATTAATGTCTTGCTAGTCAAAATACCTATTTCCACTGTTTTTTCTAAGGAAATTGTTCATTCAACTAGATTAACAAAGATACTCGAAAAGTATTGCTAATAGTATTTTAAAAATCTCTGCTGTATCTGTACTTATGTGCCTCTTTTTCCTCTTTTTTATCTTAAGCATTTTCTGTTTTATTGGTTTTGCTAGAGGCTTTTCTTTTTAAATTTTCTGAAAGAATCAACATTCAGATTTAATCATTAAAAATAAGTTCTTTTTTCCAATGTTGCTTTTTAAACATTTTCACTCATCTTTATTTCTTACACTTTCCTTACTATGTATTGTTATGCATTATTATGGGCTGAATTTGTGTCCCCCCCCCCCCAAATTCATATATTTAATTCCTAACCCTCAGTACCTCAGAATGTGCCTGTACTTGGAGATAGGCTCTTTGAAGAGGTAATTAAGGTTAAATGAAGTCATTAGAATAGGCCCAAATCCAGTATGACTTGTGTCCTTATAAGAAAAGATTTGGACACCAACTCACATAGCAGAAAGACCATGTGAGGCACAGGGTGCAAATGGCCATCTCTAAGCTACAGAGAGAGACCACAGAAGAAATCAACACCATCCCCCCCGGCCCTCCACTACCACCACCACCACCACCACCACCACCACCACCACCACCACCACACACACACATGGATCTTGGACATCTGGCATCTAGAATTGTGAGAATATAGTTTCTGTTGTTGAAGCTTTCCAGTCTGTGATATTTTGTTATGGAAGCCCTAGCAAACTAATACATATTTTTATTTGTTAATTAATTAATGCTTATTATACAGAGTCACACATAATAAGCGAACACTTGATACATTTTCACAAACTGAACACAATGTTGTAACCAAGGGTGCAGGCCAAATTATTGATTACTACCAGCATCCCAGATGCTATCTTTTATCCTCGTCTGGATCTGTCATTCCTCCCTCAATAATTGTGGCCAAAATATAAAGTACAACGTGATTTCCAACAGCTTTACTTAGTATTGCCTGCTTTTGTACTATTACAAATGAAATAATATACGCTTTTTTGGTATGTTTTCATGCAACATTATGCTTATTAGAGTCAATCCATGTTGTTTCATCTAGCTGTGGATTTTCGGCTATAACGGATATATTTGTAATGTGTATTCTAGTAGATATATTTTGGTGAACACAAGTATACATTCCTCTTGAGTATAACTTTGAATAGAATATCTGGACTGTGATGTTACATATATAAAGCTATGTATATTTAGCTTTAGTAGATTTTGCTAAACCTTTTCCCACAGTGGGTTTACCAGTTTACAATCTAGCAGCAGTCCCTAAATTGATCCACATTCTCACCAACTCTTGGTATTTTCATCCTTTCATTGATCCATTTTGGTGGATATATTGTGGTCTTGCAATGATGTTTTAATTTGACTTTCTCTGATAACTAGTGATATTGAGCACATTTCCACATGCTTATTGGTCACTAAGATATCCTCTTTTAAAATTATCTGTTGAAATCTTTTGCCCGTTTTTAAATTGAGCTTTCTGCCCTTTCCTTGGTCCTCAAAGGTTAGTTGTTATTGTTTGTGTATTTTTAACCTTTAGTTTTTGTATTTGTCTTTCAAAATATTATCTATTATGTATCTTATATGGAAATTTTCTTCCACATAACATTTTGCAATACTGTTCATTTTGGATGAATATTTTTTCTTATTTATTTTTGCCTCAAAGACGAAAAGTCATATATTTATGTATAGAAAATATGGGATTTACACTTACAAGAAGAGGGAAAATATTTTCAAAAAGGAATTTAAATGGGGAGTTCATGGTAATATTTTATAATTTACTTGGAAACGTTTAATTATGAATCTATTTTATTTGTAGTAAAATTTATATTATATATGTGTACCTTGTATATGTACAAAAAACAAAAAAACAACAACAACAAAAAAAAACAAGCCACACAATGGAAAAATCAATCATTTAAAAACTGACCATTATTTATTTGTATATCGGTGATTCAAAACTGGTAACTAGCTCAATGTCAACCATAATATAAGTATAAAAATTTAACTGAATATAAACAGCCTTGGTTTATATTGTTAACCCATTCATTTTGTGCTATGGAAGCTAATAAAACAAAGTGAATAAATAAGTCAGCTCAGTTATTTAGAAAATTAGAAAATTTAGAAGATGAGGAAATAGTGTGTTGGAGCACCAATTATACATGAGAATATGTACATTTATGAAATTTAGTAAATAGCTAAGGCAAATCTGTTAGCTCTGTTGCAGAAAGTTTTGGGGAAAGAATTAGGCCATGATTTGTAGATTGTCTGTTTCAGTAGTCCCTAACTCACCTACTTATTTCAGTAAATTAAGTGTTCTTTAATAATGTGTCCTTAAAAACAAAAATAACTTTAATTTTTCAATTGTAACATTAAAAAAAACAACAACCAGGAATGATATTAATCATCTGATTTTCTCCTTTCTTAACAATTCCCCATTTGGGGTCCTAGAGTAAAAGATCATGATGATCTAGGACTAAGTTATTTTGTCAAGAATGTTTTCTGCTCTAATCAGTCTCAGAATTATGGCTTGGTTGTATGGATCCCCGTTTCCCATCATGGCAAGACCCAAAGGTACACAATAAAAATAGTTATTTCTTAATAAGATTGTTTTGTTGCAGGAGGTAATCAACTCTTTTAGAAGTAGAGTTCAATATTTCAAACATTTTTCTGGCTAGATAATGTTGACTGCCAGTAAATGAACTTTGATATCCTTCAACCCTAAACAAACTAGTGAGTTCTGAATCCTAAATACTAACATTTACCTTTACCTCATTTACAAAGGAAATAAAATATAACACACACACACACACACACTCACTCACTCACACACTCACACACTCTTGCTCACTCATATAGTTCAAAAATCTAGAGACTTACTCCAGGATGCCTCAAACCTCTACTTTCATGTGATTTCTTCTGCTTCTACTTGCTAAATCATAACTGGTTCCTCCTCCTTTTCTTACATCTTTCAATGGATGGTATAGTTGGATAGTCTGCTAGATTTATTATTCCACTTTCTCACCAGATCTCCACTTCACTCACACTCTTTGTTAGTAATGGCTGCTCACAGACATTCAGGGTTGTGCCAAATCACCCAAAACTGTATCCCAGTTTCGATGCAGTATCCCAGTTTTCCTTTTTCCTAGAAGGACACATTTATCAGGAAAAGAGAACACAACATAGATGAGATTAGCCCTTGTGGCGGGAAGAAATTATTTTGAATGTGAAGTGGAAAAAATAGAAATCTCCTATGTAATTAAGGAGATTATCATCTAAATCTTGTGGAACCAAGAAGTAGTTGTTTTTGATCAAATAAAATCCCAAACTGTATTGTAGCCTAACAGAGTAGAAAGCTTGTGAATAGAAGGGAGATAGTCTGTGGAATCTCAGACAAAAAAGGTCTTAAAATTAGAAATTTTACAACATTTGTGAGAAAAAAGACACTGACTTTCAGAGACATATCTTAATTAACGATTTGAGATTTGTGTCATACTTTGCTGTCAACAGAAAATGTAATAAGACTTTTGTATTGTTTGCTCATTTCTTATCCATTAACTCAGACTCTGTCTAATGTTAGCTTCTCCCAGACCAGGAAGACAGATTCATAGTTACTGGTAAGACAAGGGTATCTAATCTGAGGGACAGGTGTGGGGAAGAGGGGTGACAAGGGTTAATTTCAGGCAAATTGCTGTGTGTGGAACTATCTGCCTGTCTGAAGTGCACTGGATGACTATATTGAACAAGCACTTGGTAATAGAACCAGGCAGAGAGGAAGGATCCTAGAACAAAGGAGAAAGGATGTATGAGGGCAAACGAGACAGGAAGTCTGAAGTAGAGAATGAGAGACAGAATGAACAATTGAATTTTTAGAGCTAGGAAAAAATGACTTCAGAGTTTTCTTTTATTCTGGTATCTTCTGTTTGCTAAGATACAAAAGAAGGAGTTTTCCAAGGAAATTTAGGATTTCTGACCAAACAATTCAGGTAGTAGTACCTCGATTTTTGAACGTCTCCGTTGACAAACATTTTGGTTTATGAATGCTGTAAATTTTATGGATCTATGGTATAATTAGACAGTAAAATTCATGCTAAATTTGCAGTTTTAGGTGTTGATTTTATAGGTCTGGAACGGGTTAATCCATTTTGCATTACTTTCTATGAGGAAACTGTGCCTCGGTTTTCAAACATTTCAGAACTCGATTGGTCTTTCAGTACAGATTACGTTAAAAAACCGAGGTACCACTGTACGTGGCTCAGAAAGGCCACATCCTGAAAGAAAACAATGAGAGACCAAACTACTAGAAAGACAGATAGTCAGCAATAAATCTATATTCTTGTTTATATACTGTTCTTTGGACATTTTGATTAGACTGATTCAACACCTGAGAGCTTAATACAGATGAATATAGGTATCAAATTGACATGTTGGACCATAAAAGCTGAGGGTCAGGCTACAAATTTAGCAATCATTCCACACACACCATCCTGTAAGCCTTCATCTGGGTGTGTGTTGGTGCTGAGTTTGGGAGTCATTTATTCTCCTTTTGTAGTAATTTTTTTTATGCCATCACTCTTTGACTGCATGAGTCTATGGGTTGTGAAAATGTAAGAGCAATTATTTGCAGCAGATTAAAGACTGATTTACTCTAACCACGTCCAATATCTAAAAAGCAAAAATTAATGTAGGTGTGGAAATCGAAACTGTGTGTGAATGTGTTTAATGTGCACGCATATAATGTGCAACACAATTTAATGCTGTGCTGTAAGTTAATACTGGCTGATTCTCACAGTATAGATGTTTTGAACATTTTCCAATGTGAGCTAATATCATGTTGTAACTATTTACGAGCAGCTGCCTCATTAACAAAGTGCTGACATACCCTTTACTGTATTGATGCTGATTAGTGGGTAGGAACTAGCTTACTACATTGCATGGTGAAGGAGGTTTGTCCTTCTTAAAGGTATTTTTCCACTCCATAGAAACTAGACATTCTTTTAAGATGAGGGGTTCAGCTACCAATACATCCTCTTTATCAGACTTTGTAAGATTTCTTCCCAAGGCTTCAAAATTTAAAGAAATAAATAGACTTTGAACCTGTTCTCAAGAATGCTTTTCACATTGGAAAATTGCTGGTAATTTCAAATCCATATTTGGAAATGAATGTATCAGTTGCTCTATTCCATATGTAAGCTGATTGTTAGGCACTATTCTGTTCTAAGCACTCTGCTTTAGGTGAAGACATAAAGACAAAATATGGAATATTTTCCCTTAATTATCCTTAACAGAAAGCACCCTTGTAAATAGCTCTTACTTAGTGTTAAATATACAATGATAGAAAGCTAGGTACAAGTTGTTGAACTAGTAAAGAACAGAGAGTAATTTTTATGTTGTGCATTTGCAGGAAGGAATGGAAGAATTTCTAGAGGAAGCACCATGTGAACAAAGTTTCAAAGCACGACTAGGAGTTTGCCTAATAGACAAGGAAGTAAAAACATTTCCACTAGTGACTAGTGCTCTGATTTCCTTTCCTACAGAGGCGCCACAAGTATGGGCAACTTAGAGGAATTCAGCAGGGTTGGATTAGGAATACTGAGGGAAAAATTATTGGGGACTGAGGCTGGAAATGCAAGAAGTTACCAGCTTATGAAGGGGGTTTTCTGTCTTGGTAAGGAAGTTGAACTTCATCCTATAATTAATGGGAAACCGCTAATTGGTTTGAAGCAGGGTGGTAGTGTTTTTATATTTACATTGTGGCAAAATCACTTTCACTGCAGATCTCTGAGTGGATGAGGGAGAAAAAGCTTGGAGTCCGGAAACAGTAGTCCATGCATGTGATAATGAGGTTATATATTTAGATAGAAACAGTGGGGATGAAGTTAATTTAAAATTGAAAGTTATTTCTGAGGTAAAAATATACAGGAAACTATGGGCATGGATAAAATGTCCAAGGTCGAATGTACTATGTATTGTGAAAGAAAAAAAAACAAAAACCTGCTATAAACAGAATTGCAAAGAAGACTCACATTTAGAGCATGGATATAAAAAAAGAAACCACCATAAGAGACTGAGAATGCACAACAGTAAGAGAAATAGGAAAAGAATCTGAAGAGTATAAAGCAATAAATCCATTCTCCTTTCTGCATTTGTTGTCATGTTTTCCTTTTTAACAGATCTAACTCATTTGATCTGAAGTCATTTCTAATTAATCTTGTTTCAGCACACTTCTGTGTCATGTCATATTTGGGCAATCTATTTTCTGTCACTTTTACATTAGCCTGAACGTATTAATGAGTTTTTTCTTTGTGTTCTTTTTGTAATTTGACACATTAAGGGATAATATTATTTAGTAAAGGATATGGGAGACTTTGACAAGATATAAAACCTCTTAACAAAATATTTCGTCTTTGAATCATTACTAACATGAGCCAGTTTCATATGTACTAATGGTTTTGACTTAGAACTGCTTTCTGTAACTGAATCTTAAATCTCAGTTTTTCATAAGTGGCAAAAATTAAGTCTCACAAAACCAATTATTAATTCATAGTCAACCCTGTGATTTCTGTTGAAGTTCAAATTTTTTTTTTTTTAAATTACGAAGGTGTGTGGAGAGAAAAGTAAAACATTAAATGACAACATTTAAAGAGAAAACTTTAAAAACATGCAATACATTGTATATTTGGTCATATTTCTATGTTTTATATTTATTACATTAGAAAAGCAGTGGTTGCGTTGAGAGTCCATTTACTCAGGTCAAATCAATAATTAGTAATGGTTCAAAGACAAATTTTGTAATTTTTATATTGTCTTTTGTCCAGGAACTAACAGGACAATTATAATCTTCAAAAATCCAGTTTTCAGGAGTGAAAATTTTCTCTTTTATTCAGGTGAGAGGGTTGTCAGAAAAGGCTTAATTTTCCTTAATATATTGGAAATGTTCTCAATCGACGGTTCTCTAATTTTATTTGTTGTTCCTTTGTCAGTGTTCCTATAGAAAGTTCTGGTGAGTTACTAGACATCTCTGATGTGTAGAGGAACACCACCCACAGGGCACTATGGCATAAACTGCTTATATACTCATTGTTCGTATTAACAGAGAACACTTTGAACTAATGATAAAAGAACTGGTTTCTTTAAGAGCAGCCAATTCTCCATCATTGTATTACAGATTATAGAGTCCCTCCCAGCATTGACATAGTTATAAATGGTTTTACTCCTCGTTTGGCAGGAAATACATCATGAATGTTGGAGATTGTTGTCCCCACTCCATATTCAAGGTATTCTTATTCTTGATTATTTTTTTCCTTTGTTTCTGGTTTATGAACTAATTTTATTGCTTTATCACTTTACTAGAATGAGAGTCCCATGTCTAGGCCTGATGAATCAACAACATATAGTGTTACAGATTTCACAGATAAACTCTTCTATCTTAAAGTGTCTCTCTTCTCAGAGTAAATTTTGCAGGCCCCAAGGGTGAAATTAGATTTAAAAAATACAGGTGTTCATAGTTCACATAAATGTATTAGAATATTTGTGAAATTCTAGTAGATGTGAACATTTTCTGTAAATAAAACTATATTTATAGTCAGGTAAAGAAAGCATTTCAAAATAATTTATATTCTTTTAGCCAAAATAGATATTAGATATTAAAATCATTTTAGTACCAAGAGATACTGTACATTATTCATTGTCAGACAAATACTTTTTCATTTTTGCATCCTGCTATATCAGAAGGCAGCTTATAATAGATAACATCTTACAATGAGTGTGCGTCAGATATCAGTCATGACGTCTCAGATTCTCAGAAAATGAGAAAAAGGGAATATCATCCATGTTCTGGGAAGCCATGTTTTCGGTGTATGGACTGTCTGGGTGAACTCCTGGGTTCCTAGCTGATTTTCTGGTTACCTAGTATGGTAATCAGTATCAGTGATGCATCTTGCTTTTAAGAACAAAATTTACATCAATTTTAAAAACCTGTTCCATCTAGCTTTGCCTTTTAGTTGTGATAGGCAGACATCTTTACTCTCTTAGTAAGATGGGCCACAGGCTTCATGGTGTGACAATACGTATTTAAAATTTTACTAAATCAGCCAAACATCTTTCACCCATTTCTGGATTCAAGTGATTGGTGATCTTTTATGCCTTGATTCTGCAATTAAGCACAAACTCAAAACCTCTCATTTATATCTCACTCAGCCTTATTATCTTCCCTCACACACTATATGTACTAAGCATCCCTTACCTATCTTAAAATATAGCTCATGAAAATGCTACATGTTAATTCTGTAGATCAGGGTAAACAAGTGTGTGGTTCCCAAGGTAGCGGTCTGCCTCTTGTTCAAGAGAGTTTTTAGCTGTCCTCTACCATACCCATCTGACATTTGGGAAAAAGAAGGCCCAGGATGATTATTTGTCCATGACTACACAATTAGTGAATCGCAAAGCCAGAATTCGATTCCAAGTATTCTGTTGAGAGCCCATGCTCTTAAGCATGAATCTCTGTTTTAATTCTATGATACTTAACCAAGATAGTGTGCAGTACATCGAATCAGTAATTGAATAAGTAATTTTCCATTTATTCGTTTTTTTAATTAAATATCAATTTTTATCTTAGCACTTTTACTTATTTTCCACACTGTTAACTGTTAGCATTCACTAAAATGCTAAGAATTTTAAATTTTACAATGAAATGGTATACCTCACATATAAATACTAACAAACATTGATTTTGGTATGTCGCACATGGAACATAGAGCATACACATTCAGTGTGCTCTAATACCTTTTATTTTTCATGCAAAAAAATAACCCTGACTTCACTTAGCCCCAACTACTTCACTGAAAGTTGAGTTCGGTCAGTTAATAGCTTGGGCATAGGAACTGATAAATCAGAATTGCAATTACTGGAGACAGAGAAAACCATGCAGAGAAAAGAATGTAGAAAGTTGCCATCTCCTCAAAAAATCAGTGGCAATTTTCCTTGGAAAAATCAAGCTCCAAATCAAGTTTGAAAAAAATGATTAGAGAAGTTTCTTTAATTAGGAAGTTCACATGAACAAAGCAAGGCAAATCATTTTCCCTCAGTCTAATGACATTGAGAAGGGGATAGTGTCTGACTGTTAATCCACCTCCTCTGAAATGTTGATGCAGGAGTCAAGGCTGTCACCGGTTGATGGGTAGCACCTCCAAGCTCTTCAGTTTGTGCGCCAGTCTTCTGTGCGGAGAGGAGACTTAATGCATAAATCCTAATAGACAGGGTGGATAGTAGATTGGTTCTTAAAGCAGTCTGTAGCTAACAAATTACCATCCCTGGATAAAAAATGAGGTCATGAAGATTTAAATGTGGCAAGAAAGAAGAAGGTGCTGTCTGCACAGGAAGGATACTTAGTGTGAACCCAGCTGTGGCAATAGATTAATTGCCTTCATTAGCAAAGATGTATATCTTACACCAACCATCAATAAATGCTTCAGATGGACTCCGCAGTGATCACTATGTTTATACAAAAGATAAAACTTACTCCCAAACAAGAGTAAAAAAGTAAATAGATTTTCAAAATTTTCTATAATCTGAAACATAGTGCTATAATAAAGAATATTTTATATCAAATAAAAATAAGAAAAGAATTGCTTTAATAAACTTCATTACCTCTAATGAGTAGTTTTTATAAAGCTCTACAAAAGTCTGAGTGGTATTTCTGGCTGGAGGAAACTATCTTTACTGGGCTTGCTTTTGCTTTGGCCTGTATGGTAATTAGACTATTTTTAAAAAATCATTTAACTAAGTATGCCCTATCTTAGTTCATAGATTTTTCCCCTGCTCAGTTCAAAGGGATGACTCCTGCATTTCGTTCTTCCATTAGTATATTATTATTATGTATGATGCACAGTGGAGAAAAATACCACAGCTAGAAAAAAATTCAAATTTTTAGATATTTTTCTTTAATAATGACAGAGTAGGGGGCAGTAGATTAAGAAATTAATTAGGGAACAATATCCACATAGATCATAGAATAGTTTAGGTACCTTATAGTTTTAAACATAGTGGAGAATTAGACAGTCATTAATAAATAACAGCACTCAATCTAAAGCAGCCAGAAGGACAAAGCTATAGAACCCCAGGATAACTATAATTGGATATTGGTCATAAATTTACGTTGCTTAATAGATAATGGAAAAGAAGAAAAGCGTAAGTTCTGCTGTATATCAAATCAAGGCAGCTGTTTTTGTGTGTGTAAGAAATAGTTTTCACGAACTCAGTATAACATGGGAACTTGTACATACTAGGTCCCTGTATGAGGGGCATTAGTATTTAACAGCTGCTGTGAGGATCAGACAAAAGGAACAGCAGTATATAAGGTGAAGAATGCAAATATGCTTTCTACTCAGTTGAGCCAGATTGATTTTACTACTTGTATTTCTGTGCATATGCTAATTGCAAACATCTGATATCTCACAGACTTATTATAACCCATCTGAGAGGGACTGTAGTCAAGGAGAAAGAAGCTGTATCTTCAGTAGTTTGTGTGTTACCTACAAGAGAGTAAGAAAATAAGGACATGAAGCATTATCTTAAATCTTGGTGTACAGAAAGCTCTGTGATTCATTTATTCATTCAAAAAATATTTATTGAGCACTTACTCTATCTCAGGCAAAGCACAGGTATTGGAGAAAAATCAGTGAACAAAAGAGATCAAACAGGACTCCTCTAAAGAATTTACATTCTAGCTGGAGAAGGAAAACAAAAGTTAAAAACTAATATAAAATATTAGAAAGTAACAAGTAGAACAATGTTAAAGAAACTGAGAATATAGTGGTTGGTGGTAGCAATTTAAATGGTCTGTTCCTAAAAAGGTAATGCTTGAACAATGATTTGGTAGAGGTGAGGAACTGTGCCACATAGGTATATGTGGGAAGACCATTTCACACAGAAGGAAGAGCCAATCAAAGGCTTGGAAGTGGGAGTCCACCAGTCATGGGCAATGAATAAACGCAGACCATGCTGGGTAGAGCAGCGTTCATTGTGTGGTACTATAGAAAGAGTTGTGATCTGGACCTTATACTTCTGTCACTTTATTTGTGTCATCTTACTTATGAACAGATTCACACATGAACACATATGTACCCATGACACACATTGTTGGCTTTTAATTGACCTACGGTTAAATGAACATCCTAACTATCATATAAAATGACATTAAAACAGGCCTTACTCATTGGGGCCATGTTTAAAAAAAAAAAGTAAAACGAACAGAGGATAATTTGGAATGAATGTCTCAGGGCCTATTTTTATGACTGGTTTTTCCTTGAAGCTATTATTTTAATTATTTTTTGAAAACCATTGCTTTCATTTGATTTTAAAATTCTTTAGAATTTTATATCACCATTTCTTCTCTGTGGTTTTGAAAATCACAAACACATTTCTCTGTCAGAAATGCCAAAAAGATCCTCCTTATTCTGAAATACTCTATATTCCTATCCTGCTATCTATCTCAGAGGACTTAAAATCACCAATGTTTGTCTACATTTTGTGTTAAGACATTAAAGTCCCCTTTTACATGCATATATTTTCAGGAAACATTAAATAACAATACATATAACAGCTTAACTTTATCAGATAGCAACATTTTTCATTTTAAAGCACTACATATCACTTTAAATCATTTTCACATAATTAAAATATTTTAGTTATTTGGGTTATTATTACACCTATTTTGCAGATGAAGAAAGTAAAGCTTGTAGAAATTAGTGACATGAACTTAATCATATTAACTAGTAGATAGGAAAGCTCAACCTACATTTCAGACATGTGATCCCAAGTGAACTTTATTTTACATGGTGTAATGGGAGGGGAAGGGGAATTCACAAGAATCCCCTCCTTGCCCAAACTTCAGTAAAGCTCCTTTGAGCTCTGTTCTCAATTAGGCCTTGGCCTTGGCCTGATCAGCCCAGTTCAGCAAGAATCCTGCCGAGACACTTTAGCAAGAATTCCGTACACCCTCTTTGATACCTAACCTTACTAAGTTCCTCTTAGTGATTTTCCATTTATTGACTTTCTGACTGCTGGCTGTAAATCCCCCGTTGTTCCTGCTGTATTCAGAGCTGAGTTCAATTTCTCTCCCTTGTTGCTATAGTCTTAAATAATGTCCTCCTTGCCTATTTAACTCCATGTGGTACACTTTTCCTTTGACACAATCCAAGCAAATGTTGCTACACAGCGAACACAGACCATAATAAACTGTTTTGGGCATTTGTCTAAAAGACACAGGGTACTTGGTAGGCAGTATGGCAGGGACCAAAAGGGAGGCATTGCATGGTTACAGGTTTCAGAAACAAACTTTGTATATATCACAGTTTTCTGTGCAGCCTGCATTAGCCTAAGGAAGGAGCCTTCTTCGGTTAATAAATACTCATAATAGTTTTTGTTTTACCTCATACTACTTTTTATTAAAAAATATTTTAGAAATCATACTATTTAAAAGTCATTTTAATGAAGAAATTTAGCTTTTGGAAGGAAGTTTATTCTGCTGTCCTAACTAACTCAATTTCCCTATGTTTTGAGCAACATTGATTCAGCAAAACATTGAATTGAAATTGACTCAGTACATCATAGGCAATTAAGTCAATCAAAATTCATTTACATGAGAGTAAATGAGTGGTCATGCATCCATGCATCCTAGTGGAAAGATTTTTTTAAATGATAGACTTTTTTGGAATTCTCCTTTCATGTAACCCTAGATATGTTACTTCAGTCTGGCCAGTTTCCTCACATGTAAAATGTAGATAATATCATATACATTGCCTTGATATGATTAAGATGATGATAGTGATTCGTAATAAGAAATATCTACTTGGTGTCTGTCCCATTTCTGGCACACTGCTCCTAAAACCCTTGTCATTTCCTAAGTGATGAGAGTAATGGGAGCATGTTTTATTATAATGTTTTGTCTTTTGTTCTCTGTCCCTGAAATAGGTCCAGAGTGATAAAGATGAAAAAGTTTCCTATTCATACTATGCTCTTTCAACCACAACCGAGTTTGTTAATGAGATAATTTTTGGAAAGCTCCTAGGTAACCACAGAATGAGGACTGGTTGCTAGGAGAACCAACCTGTGATTAGGAGCTTGAAAATTTCATATCTCTACCCGCTGACCTCCAGGGAGGGGAGAGGAGCTGCAGGTTGAATTAATCACAGGTTGAATTAATCATCACTGATAATTTAATCAGTTATGCCTATGTAATGAAGCCTCCATAAAAATCCAGGTTTGGAGAGCTGTGTTGGTCAACACCCAGAGCATAGAAGCTCCATGTCCCTTCCCACATACCTTGCCCTTTGCATCTATTCTTTGTAGCTGTTTCTACTGTATACTTTTTAATAAAGCAGTAATCTAGTTAGTAAACTATTTTCCTGAGTTCTGTGAGCTGCTCTAGCAAATTATCAAACCTAGGAGGGGTCATGGGAGTCTCTGATACATGGTTGGTCAGTCAGAAGTGCAGGTGACAACCTGGATTTGTGTCTTATGGAACTGAGCCCTTAGTCTATGCCATGGGCACTAACTCCAGGTACATAGTATCAGAATTGAATTAAATTGTTGGACACCTAGCTGGTGTTGGAGATCTGGTTGATGTGGGACAAATTCCACACATTTGGAGATCAGAAGTGAAGTATTGAGAGCAGAGTTGAAAAATAGACAGGAGAGTTTTTCCTTTTCATGATTAAATGAGGTCGCATATTTAAACTGCGTGGTAATTTTTGGCCCATGGTAGGAATTCAATAAAAGATAGAGGCACCACTTTTATTCCCTTTCCCTATTAATAGTCAATTCCAGCATCTTCAAACACAAAATGTAGCTGATTAAATTAGCCAGAATCAAGCCCATAGTAATAACAATATGTTGCATTTTGAAGGCCAATATTTCAGAATAGGAAGAAATAATTTAATATTCAGGCTGTAATTCACCAAAGTGGCTGAATGTACCATCAGTTAGGAGTGATTCTTACTGAATTTCTTCCAGCTGTATTTTTTATTTAAATTAAGAATATATAATTTAGTATATAATTAGTTAGATGGCACCTATGGGAGTTTTCCTTATGAGAGTTAGGACTTTTATTACATTGTCCTCTAAACTTAAAATATTATAAAAATATTTTGAACTTGAGTCTCCGAATAAATTTAACAAATTCAAGCTTTTTCAGAAGTTGAAATACTGTGTTTTTCCAAAGAAAATGGCAACTTTCTTCCTTATGCTTTAAAGTATTAAAGGACATTTTTAAAAACTGCTTTAAATAAAAGATGCTTTGGAAACAAAATTAACTCTTTCAGGTGATTAGAATGGTTTTCATCAATTATTGATCACATTTTGTTTTATTTGCTAAACAATACTCTAATAATATACAGAAGTTGATATATCTTCCAAAAGCCTTTCATAAACTCCTAAGAAATAAGGAGGAGTTTCCTTATTTCTCCTAAGAAATATGGATCGATTGGGCTAGGTTTGTGCTTCCATGTTAAAAATAAAAATCATGTTGACAACTTTGTTGACGAACATTTACAACACACAATTTATGACTCCAGAGTAAGTGATTTATAGCCTTTTTGCCACAAAATCATGAATTTGACTGAGTTGTGACCATGTGTAAAGCTGTGGAATAATAAAGCCATCTTATTAGAGTATTGTGTGGAAGGTAAAAGAAAAATCTGGAATTCATCAATAGGGATCTTAGAGAATAAATCACGATAAAATATCCCACAATTATGTAGGCAATAAGTATAAAAAACCCAAGGAGGTGAATGAGCAGAATCATGCAGGTCTCTGGGAATGGAGCAGTCTCAGCAGAGGGTTCAGCAAATGCAAAGTCCTTGAAGCACAAGAATGCTTGGGTTGTTTGTGCCTAAGAAGTAGCAAGGAGACAGTGTGACTGGCCTAGAAAGGTAGGGGACAGGATGAGCATGGTAGGGATTGAGGACACATATGCTTGCTCTTTCCTTTTCTTTCCATCCTCCTTCACAGGCCAGTTTTGTCTTCTCTGACCACAAGTATTTAAAGCAAGAATTGCCTGTTAGTCTCTGCCACAGTACCCTGATTGTTGCTTATTTATTATCATCAGTAATAATTTGTTCATGTGTTTTGGTCTCTCATTAATTAGAATACAAATACCATGCAGTTGGAGACTGTGATGTCTTCTTTACATACTAGTGTTATCTCTTGTATTTAGTACAGTGCCAGGCATTCAATTATCTGTTCAATGAATGAATGACTGACTGTTCTGTGAGATGGTAATTGAGACATGTTGACTTGCTAAAAATTTATCAAGCTCTGACTTAGGATTTGTAAACTTTTATATATGTACATTGTATTTCAATACAAATCTCTCCAAAAGCAGCAGAATGAAAAATACAACAACATAAAATTAAGGTTTAACTTGATTTTAATAAACTCTGGGAAGTGATGCTAAAAAACAAAATGGAACAAAACTAAAACAAATGGCCAACTGGATCAGACCAGCATGCAGTGCTCCATAACTGGGTGGCCATGTACCAACCTCTGTGTGATGATTTTGAAGCACCCAGGAACTTCCCACTCTCTCTGGACCCTCTCTGTTGCCTCTGAAGAGTGAAAATTCTACTCCTGCTCCAGTGTCCCAGGGAAATAGTGGACAAGGAATCCTGCTTCTTGTAAACCTAAGCTGAGAAACTGTCACGTGGAAAGCTTTCCCCCAAAAAAGCAGATTTAATTTTGATTGGGATATCTAGCACTGCTAAAGTTCAGTTATGTTTTCAAGTAAATCATCTTTAGTTAAGATTTGGATAACTAATATCATTTAATTAAGGGAAACAATAAAATCAGAAGGCATAATTTCACTTCACTGAGTCTGCCTAAGTTCAACTGTTGCATATAATAAGTGTTTAAAATAACTAACTTAAAAATACGTATTTTTATTACTTTGTTGAATATTAAATATTAGTGAGAATGAAAATATGCCTTCTGATATGAACTGAAGTTACATGTATATTCCCTCTTGCTTGTGTTCAACCCAAACACATTAGGATTTGATAAAATAATAGTGTACAGACTAAGGAAGGACTCAGTTCCTTCAAAATAAATAAAACAATTACTTGAGTAAATGTCAAGAAATTCCCAAGAGGCGGACTAAAATTTTTTTCGTGCATACACAACTTATATAAAACTTTTTCATCTCATATAATGGCAGTTGCTTGATAAATATACTTCTTGTTCTAATCAACAATAATTTGAAAATTTACTTAAAATTAAATATTAAACAAAATCCTTCTGCAAGCTGAATACTAAGTAATTTAAAAATCATTTTCAATAGAGGTTTGTTGGTCTGGAAACCAGTGTTGAGATATTTGGGACTCTCCACAGGAATTACAGAAAATCCAATGGCTTGTGACTCCTGGGAAATATATGGAACATTCCTTTGCCCTCCACCCCACTCTCCAGTAGCCTGTCATCAAGCATCTTTAGAGCTGGATAACCTTAGTGTGATAGTCAGAGGTACATAATATGGCCATTTTTCTTCCTTCATAATTCCAATAATTAAAAACAAAATAAAACCTGATTACCTGGAAGAGTATGTGTACATTTTTCACATACATCAACCATTCTTGGTGACTGATTACTTGAACCCAGTTAGTGCTCTAGGTACCTCATATACTACTTGAGGAGATACAAGACTTGCATTAACGTTTTCTTCCTTGTTTACTGTGAGAGAATAGCTTGTGTTCAAATGGCTAAGCTTTTATCTTGAAGAGCTTAAGTGCCTATTGCTAGTCCTTGATTAATTTTCAAGACTGACTTTGGTACAGATTTTCTCAATCATTAAAGGCTTAATTGACTTGTTGCTTGGTAAATGGACCCAACTTCTTAGTCACCTTCTGAACTTAGAATGATAATGTTCTCCCTAGCCAGCTACCACACTGTGGCATGACTGTAAGACATAAACAAGTTGCAATAACTTTAGATGTAATTTTGAGGTTTCACAAATGAATGTCGCTGATAAGGTAATGTTTTATACATTTAAATATATAGTGGGGGTATTTTTATTGATCATCATGTCTGCTACAGTACTGTGGTATAATAATTATTCAATGACTTCTCTAAAATATCCTGAATCTAAAATAGGCATGAAAGGTAGATAGTACTTCATTTGGGTGAGGGAAACAGCTACAATAAAGCTTCATGAATGTATCTCCATCTTGGGGTGGAAAAAGTGTGTGCCCACTAACTACATATATTCATTCATTCACTTTCTTATTCTTTCATTTATGAATTCAGTTAATATTTAGTAATGACTTGTGTTTAAAGTTAAGGGCCAGGCATTGGACATGCAGCTATTTCCATAAGCTCCTAGACATCCAGTAGCTTCTTATTTAGCTGGTAAGAAACATCCATGCAAAGTGCAATTCATAGGACTGTAAACGCAGCCCATAAAAATTAATATTTAATTTATAAGAAAATATTAGTGTTAGAGATTTATAACTGCAGTTACAATTTGACCTAATATAACTAATATATTTCATGTTGTTTTACTCTAAAACTATTATCTTCTGAATTCCTTTTACTGAAAGGCTGGTAGTCATCTTACAAAATAAAACATGTTTTAATTAAAATGTATTTGAAAAAATTTAAGGAGAGAGAGGGTGTGAAAAATCTTCATACTGTTAGAGCCCTGTGCTCTTTTGATTACAATAGTAGGAAAAAAATATTTTGTTTGGCTTTTCTCAGCCCTCAGCAGAATGATTTGTTTCTGGAAATATATAACATGGAGGGAGAAGGTAGAAGGAGAGGAGGCCATTTCTTGACCTCCACATCAGCCCTCAGTGTGCTTGTTAGGTCTCTGCAACTCACTGAGATAAAAATTACGTAGTGAATACACATCCATGCTAAAGCCGTGGGGCAGAATTAGAGCTTGATTGATCTTCTATTTCCATAGTTTTATGTAGGAAGAAGGTGTTTATAATTTTTCTAATGATAGTATTTTGCTGTCCATTATTTTATATAAAACTTTTACATTTATTTCATTCTTCAAATTAGAAATATTTACAATATGAATGAGAACTGAATTTCCAGTTATAAAAAAATGGTTTTAGTGACTTCCATTTCATAGAGAAAAGGTTTCAGATGGTTTTACTCTATAAAATCTCTCCTTCAAGAAAAATTTTGTGTGAAAACTCTATGTAAAACTGAAAAATTAGGAGATTCCAAAACTTATCTCCTATTTATAACAATGCCTTCAACCTCACACATGTAATCTCTGCAGTACTAACCTCCACAATTTATAAGAAATAATCAAAGAATTGTCAAAGCATTTATTGGTGCTGTCAAAACTTGTATTACCCCTGATGGCTGCAACATAAGGCTGAAAGAAACAGATAGAATACTGGAACCAAGAAATATTGCAAGATTGAAAGATGGGTAACATAGTGAGTCATGAGTCTTTAACCAGGTGAGAAAAAAAAAAAATCAATGAGTACATCCATGGCAGAGGGCAGAGTTACATGACTACCATTCATTAAAAAGAACTTGTCTTCTCCCCCATGCTCCATTCAAAAGACATTACAAATAGTTTCATTTCTTAGATGACATCGGAACTCAGTGCCCAGTTTTCCACAGAAACATTATCCATCATTACATGCTCAAGGGCTAGAGATTTTGTTTTATTTTTGGTTATGGTAACCTTTGACTTTTATCCTTAGTTCTAGGACCTACGTTCCTGCTTAATATGTCACGTATG
The DNA here is from genome assembly GCF_036562045.2 of Rhinolophus sinicus. NCBI lineage: Eukaryota > Metazoa > Chordata > Mammalia > Chiroptera > Rhinolophidae > Rhinolophus > Rhinolophus sinicus. The sequence continues at coordinate 133,388,096 of NC_133753.1, read as the reverse complement.
GGTCCTCATCTTATTTATTTATTTATTTATGTTTTGCCTGGATTCCTGGGTCTCTAAAATAGGGTTTTCTTTTGTTTATGGAATTTGTTAGTGTAATTCTCCATAGAGACTAGAGTGCAATTTCTGAGCTTCGTTTCCTGTGGCTAGAATAATGCTAGACCTTCCGTATTAGATTTGCTGCCCAACATGGAAAGTTTATCTCTGTTTTCTGTCTTCCCCAGTCTAGCCTATTCTAATATCAACCATTTCTTATGATCTGGATGAAACATAAGACTCTAGTTTTGTGTTGTCAGGAACCTCAATTTGGAGATTTAGATTCTTTTGAATAGAGAGTAGGAAAAGAGAAGGGAGCTCTTTTTATGTACTAGGTTTACGCTAGGTAACTGTGTGTATTGTTCCTCAGATACTAAATTCTTCAAGGGCTGGAAACACATCTTTTTTCTTTTTTTCTTTCTTAGCAGAGTGTCTGGCACATCATGAATAAATACTTTATAATAAATTACCACATTTTCTTTTCATATATAACTTGTAAGGGAGATATTATGACCATATTACAGATAATAAAATTAGCATTCAGAAAAATTAGTCAATTTTCCCAATAACTTTTTCAATGGTAGCCCAGGACTGAAACCCAGGGTCTAACTCTAAAATCTATGCCTTTCACCCTATTTGTCTACTACCATCTGTTTTTACTTTACATACTATAAATTATAAAAACCTACTTTCAAAAAAAAAAGCTGAGACAACTTAAATATTAACAGGTATTTCTAAATAACTAATAGTATGTTAAAGAAAAATAACTTGAAATAAGCTCTTTGTTCCCACCAAGTGATACACTAAGCGGTGAGCTCTCTAGACGATCAGGAAAAACAAACAAACAAACAAACAAACAAACAAATATACACACAATGGATTATATAGTTTTATTTTCTAACAAATGAAAAACTCAAATTCTTTTTGCTGGCACAAATTTTTCTCATGATGAATATAAAAGAGAAAACAAGTGAAACTAAACTGTCCCTAAAACTAAGAGGTACCTTAGAAAAATAAAAATGATTAGATCATTAATAGTAAGAAAAGACTGAGCTAGTTTTGCTTATGATTCCATTGATAAGCTGGTGGAATCATGCAAGTAACAGTAACAATGCTGAGGACTAATTTGACCACTGAATCTATATAGTTTGTGATATATATTCAGTGATACTTTTGAGTGGGGGTTCCTGATATAAGAATCACCAAATATACAGTAAACATCAAGGTGGGGGTGTCTCCACATTCTTGAATTTATATGTTCAATTTTCTCAAAATAATATTTCTGGTATTAGTTGTAAATAATTTCATCAGATTTCCAAAAGGGATTGAGATCCCAAAATGTTATGACCAACTGTTTAAAATAATATCAGTTGTGAAAAATATCCAATAAAGTAATAATTATTGCAAACATATAGAGTGTCGACTAACTGCTACATACTTGCTAAATACTTCACAAGGAGTAAATTCTCTGAACCGAACAACAACCTGATGATGTGAGTATTGTTATTATCCCCACTTTGCAGAAGAGTAAACTTAGATAAAGAAAGATGAAGTAATTCTCCATGAGCCACAGCTATTAGGTAGTAGAAGTAGGATTTGATTGCAAGGAGACCGGCAAGGATGTTTATGAACCTAACCAATATACCATATGAAATAATTGAAACTTCATTAGATCAGGAAATCTTTGTTTTATTCTGATTTATTCCAATTACTAGAAGAGTGCTTCATTCATTGTAGATGTTCAATAAATGCTTGCAAAATTAATTCTTCCCCTTTTCTTCTTCAAATAGATACTATTACATCTGTGGTTATTTTTTAATTCAATTTCTTAATATATTTATTGATTATAATAATTCTCATATAACCTCATTAGCCACTTTTTACTTGATCTGACATGACTATAAAAAAATATACAATATTTTCTCTTCCTAAACATTTAGAGTTATGTTCCTGAAAACCTTCACCTAAAATTTTCACCTTAAGAAATTTTTACTTGAAGAACATAAATACCTTATGAGAAAAGAAAATTAAAATACTTAAGGTCACAAGTGAATTTTAAAACTTTGTATAAATATTTTGTGTTTATTAAAATAAATAAAAGCCAATCCAATTAATTTCCACTTATAATCTCTCAAGATATTTGTCCTCCACAGTATTAATAAAATACTTGAGAATTATAATTTATTATTCATAATATACCTGAGAATCACCATTTATTGTAAATACTATCCTTTCCCCACTGACACTCTGACTTTATCTTATCTCTTTTCTTCCTGGCAGACATACTATCCATTTTATATACATATTCTTTTCTTAGTACCTGTCTTTATTTCTTTTATTACAAATATGTGTGGCTTAAAACCAATCTATCTCTGGTTTTAAGAAAAATAAATATACACATAAATCATGCATAAACACTAGAATATTTAAAAAAAAAAAAAAGTCTTCCTTGACAGCGAAGACAGAACAGTTTGTTAATAATTCTCATGATTTTTAGACAATTGGCTCAACCACTCCAAGTCTGGGCAGATCTGTAATAGGTAGAGTGGGGATGGTGAGTAAGCATTCAGTAAGTGTCCCATTCTCCTTGCATGTCTTCCTGTTCTGTAGAGCCTGTAAGTATAAAAACTAAATAAAACAATTGTTTTTCTAGTCCCCCTTAGACAAGGGTTTGTATGTTAATTTGCTGTGCTCATACAAGATTGGAAAGACTGAGAACAACACAGGGCATCTTCCTGTAGGTTTTGTTACTTCTGTTCTCAAGTTTCAATGTGGTGGTCAGGAGACCACGATGTCTACAGCAGGGCTCAGTTTTATCTCAGTGTGGAGTATTGAGAAGAAGTTGTGTCTGTTTTTTGATTCCTGGACCAGGGCTCTATTAGGTGTCCTTAGAGACTGAAGTCCTGTTTCCCGTCTTTCTATTGAGACAGTAGTTAGTTTCTCCAAATGGCCTTACCTGCAGTTCATTCTGGGAGCTTTGCCTGGAGATTTAGCCTAGAGCCCATCTTTTCAGTATTTTGAACAATCGTGTAAGCGTCTGATTTCCTATAATACATCTCTCTGTGCCTAAACAACTAGAGCAGCTTATGTTTCACAATTGTACCCTATTAAATAAAGGATAGACTACAAAATTTTACTGAAGGGTAAAGGGCCTGAGGGAAAGAGGGCATGTTGCACACTGAAACAACAGACTCTAAAGCAGAATTTTGACCCTCAGAAGTAAGATGAAAGAATTGAAACATATAGTGAGGGTTTTCAAGGCAGTGATACAACAGTACTAGTACTAAATAAATGGTACTACTGGAGCAAAATACGCTCCTGTAGTATGATTTGTTAAAGGCCTTCAATGAAGAGAAAGTAAGCTTCAGCTTATTAATTGTCAACTTCATATATTTGTTAATTGCCTTTTCCTATTAGTCATGAACCAATTTAGATTAGCTCATAATAAATAAATTTAGAGCTTTGAACTTCATCTTTGCTGTATGATGCAGTTTTACCAATCCAAATTTCCAGTTTTATTATTTGTAGGAGTGATGATTGCCCAGAGGAAACAAAAGGAAGTAATTGGATCCTTTTCCTTTGTTGCTATTCATAACCCACCTAAATGCATAAAGGATCTGAGGTACTTGACATAATAAATCATTAAAATGAAACTAAAATATGAGAAAATATCAAAATATCCAATCAAACATAATACCTTTGCAAACAGACAGAGGCTGGAATTAGGAGCTGAGTATAGAATTTGACTTCTGCTTCCTAGAAACTGAGATAACACAGAAAACTTTTTTTTCTATTTTCCAAATTTTATTATCTAAGAAAAGATAAAATCACAGGCTATCAGAATGAACAAACTTTTTCCAAATATAAAGTGTGAGAAAAATTTAGAGAAAGAATTGCCATATTCTGTTAAAAATGTAGTAAAATTTAAAATTATAATGCAATTAAAAAGTAATAAAATAAAGCTTCATCACATTTCTGTGTTTGAGGAAGATTAATGGTAGACATACTAAGATTTCATATATTAAATGCCATTCTGGTTTTCCAATCACATTCAATATTAATCATTTAAAATAGACTGTAAACACTAAACTCAGTATATATATTTTAAATTATTCAGTTACAATATGTCCAGACAGTTAATAAAATATGATTTATTGCATTTTTCATAAGGCATCTTGTCATTTTACTGACATACAATGATTTATGTGAAATAAATGTTTTGAAAATACAAAAGCAGAGATAAAGTGGAAAATAAATATAAACAAAATCTTTATTATGTTTTAATTTTGATTTTCTTCACTATCCTTTAATAAATCTTTCCTGAGAACCTGTTTTTTGGGGGGGACTATAGGAAATACTGACAATATAAAGACATTTAAGAAATCACAGTTGCATGATCCAGTTTTTATTCAAATACTTTGATTACTTTTTTTGCCGTGGATTAGGCAGAACAAATGAAACACAATTTTATTATTTCTATTTCCCTATTCTAAGCCATCTTTTTTTCTTTTTTTTTCCCCCAAGCTTCCAGTTTTCATCTTAGCAGTGATTTTGCTGTGTATCCTGGGGTTCTTACCAGGCCATTAAAGGTTTATCATAGGAGGCACTTCCATATTGATAAACTCTGATTTACTAAATTTGTTTTGCACTCTCAGATTTCAATCTTAGACAAATCTCTCATTTCTTGCCAGCATGTGTTGTCTAGATTTTGCAGCTTCTTTGATGTATAATTTCTCTTTTTTATTGTAAATCTGAGCTGAATTGGGTGGGATTTAACCATCATTATTTGTTGTATTGTAAGGAAGGGATTATTTTATAAGGTGTCTATCTCATTTGAGGGCTCAATCTTGTCCTCAGTTGTGAGGAATTATAATCTTCTAACACTGAAAAGTGAAGGGGCAGTTAATCCAGTGGGTTCAGGGGAATCTATGGTAGGATTTCAAGTTTTAGAACTGTTCTTAAACAGATTTCCTCATTTCAATGTGAGGGTCCCACTTTTTTCCTATTATGGCTTTGACCTTGGCTTGGAAGACTTCCTGGGACTGAGAAGTGAACATTTTCTGAAACTCCTCTACTATAGTTCAATTCTAAACCTGGTCCTCTGCTCTGTCTGCCTTTTAGATAAAGATGATCAGAGTTTCCATAAATGTTGCCGAGGAGACCCTGGCTTTCACATTGTGCCTTGAATTGATGATTAATCATCCTAACCCTGTCATTACCTGTCTACCCTGTCATTACCTGTCTTCTACAAATCAGTGGAAGTCAGCATCACTTAATTCCATGGTATTTATTATGAACCACCCCATCATACTTTACTAGTAGCAAAAGTATTGTACCAGCCAGGTATCCGATTCCACTGATATTCTATTTCAGTTAACCTTTGGTAGAATTTTTAACAGTAGAATTGTTATAACATGCCAGAGGCTATTCATACTCCACATACTACCAATTATGGCTTCTCAATTCAAGCTAGCTAGCAAATGATGCATTTCTGAAATCCCATATTAAAGTGTGCTTCCTAGAGCTACCCTTGGTCTTAAACTGTGTTTCTCAGAAATAAACTCTAAGACAGAGAGTTGTACCAGAAGATTTATTGAAGAGTGGTCTTTTCTCCTGTAAGAAACTGAGGAAGACAAAATTGGACAGAGAAAGAACCTATCTGTCCCACAATGCAGTTGGAAATGAAGCCTCAACCAATTCTATAGGGGAGCTCTGGAGCTGGATGGTCTTTCAGAATTGCTCTGAATTGAGACAAAGAAGCTGAAATTTGTATCCCCATCTTGGCCAATCACTGGCTTCAGACTGAACCTTGTGCAAGGCAATAACTATGTGAAAATGTTCCCTGTGACCAGTGGTGATTCCAGTGAAAAGCTCACAATATGATCTATCAGTGTAGTCGCACAACAGTCTAGCCGTTTGTCCCCCCGCCCCTTTCCCTAAGGAAAGAAGAGTCTGTGAGACTGTGCCTCTCTGGGACTGTGTTTGCTACACTTTATGTCTCTCTGTCTAGTCTCCAAAAGAGGGTTTGCAGCCAATGATGAGTAAGATTCCCCACAGAGGGAATGACTCAAGCGAGGTGGAACCACGTGGAGACGCCCGATGAGCTGCCTTGGAACATCTGGGAAGGAGCCTTGGCTCCCCTTCCCCCATGCTTGAGAAAAGCCACTGTTAACTCTGGCTGCCCCCTCTCACCTAATTGTGAGAGAAGTCTTTAGAGTGATAAGATCAAGCTCTCTCTGCTCAGCTCTATAAAACAGTTTCGACATGAGAGATTTATCCCCCAGGAATGTTCATACCGCACCTCAGTCATCATGGGACTTTCTGCTTCAGCTGTTTTGGGACAAATAATGGGTTTCTGACGTGATGGGTGAGTCTCACAGACCATGTCTAAAACAATGCTACTTCCTTGTATGCTTGTCAATAAAAGCCGTCAGTCGGTCCAATTTGGGGCTCCAGTCTGTCATGACTGCGAGACCCCTTGGATCTCTAAGATTTAACTGCATTAAGTCTCGGATTCTTTCTTTCTTAAAAACTTAACCCAAAGCCACCCCTTCTCGCTCCCTCACTGCCCATCTTGCGCTGGACGCGACATACTAGCTGGCAATATTCCTAGCAGCTAGGGGCTGGTGAATTGACCCTGGAGAGAGGGGGATCTAGGCAGAACATCACAGTATTCATTACAACCTGATAAAAGTCTGTGATACAGTTTACTGCCCACAGGAGAATATAGTCTATTTATTGGAGAGAGTAAGCTAACAATTTTGAAACAATGCAAAGGACCTTTATGTGTTTAATTGTGGTGTGAGTCCTATCGACCTATCCATGTGGAATCAATTGTGGGAGATTATAGCAAGTGAATGCAACTAGTGTTCACTGGATCATACATTTTCTTCCTGCCTGTACCCATAAATTAGGAACTCCCAGGTCTTTTTTTACTTGTTTTTATGGATAAATAATGACTTTTCTGATTGAGAACTTGGTATCAGTTGGGTTCCAGCAGCCTGTAGGCATGATGGGTTTTGCTCCTGCAGACTGTACTCTTGTCACTTTTGTTTTATTTCACAGCTTTTTGCCTCAAATAGGCATGTGCTATTCACTGCCTTCTTTACTCATCAGCTCCTTGAGAGAGCATCACAAAATACCTCCCACAACCCATCACTGGGTGTTCCAAGTTTCACTCTGGCTGCCTGATAACTTTCTATTTCTTCTCACAAAGATAATTACATCTTCCTCATTCCCATAGTATTTTGGGCACATCGCTTTTATCTCCCTGCATTAAAATGATTAGTTTTCCTGTCTCATGCCACTTGCTTTCCTCTTCTGAGCCACAGACATCCTGCAGAATGATGACCACATCTTATTCCTTTTTTTCTCCATTCATTTATAAAATGATGATTATAATGAAAACCCACTAGAAGATACTCATATAGTCAAGACAAACACCACTACTTTCAGTGATATCACAATCTATTAAAGGAAACTAAACTATAACAAGCAAATTACAATGTAGCATGATAATGTTCTTACATTTCTGTCTTTATATGTTAAGCACTGAGTTTGGTATGTTTTGAACGATTTAGTGATCCCTGAGCTTAGTACCTTAATACAGACTTTGCTTTTGCTCATGCCATTCCTTAGGTCTGAATCACTCCTCCATGTAAATAAATCCTATTCTTTCAATCCTATTCAATTGAAGTGGGTGAACCTACTTTGAGAAGATCTCAAGGGATTCAACCCAATATATTTAAGTCTGGAGTGGGTGAACTTCCATAATTTCATAGCAAAAATCAAACTCTCGTAACACTTATTATTAACTTAATGACATTATTTCATAACAGTTGCTATTATTTATTAATAGCTACAATTTTTTCACCATTTGCTATGTGCTAGACACTGTCCTATATATTTTGCATGTACTTATACATTAATTTTCCATACAAGTTTAGGAAGTAAACATTATTTTCATTTTACCGCATGATAATATAGTAACTGTTATGACTCAAAGGCAGCTTCTTAGTGCCTCAGAATGATTTAGCTATTGTCTAAAACCATGAAATCATTGTTTGTTTTCTTCCTCTTGAGAAAAACTGAAAATCTCTTAAACCTTAACTTTTGACAGACATTTCCTATGGAGGTTAGTGAAATAATACTATATCTAAGACACGGCCACGTCCTCAGAGACAGTGCTATTTTTCAAACAGTAACCTTATGTCCCTGGCCACCTAGATTGTCTCATTTTTTTGGTGTTGGTTTTTATAGGAGCATTGTAAATTTCATAAAACTATTCATTAGGACATGGAGATGGATATTATAAGATTTTAGAAACATCCAGCTTTATAGAAAGAAAAATGTGCAGTAAGCCTGAGTAAATAATTCCCTCTTATTTACAAATTTCTTTCTAAACTATTTCTATCTTATATTTCTGAAAGTATCATCCTTAGCCCTGAGGTAATTTCAGTCTCTTACAGATGCTCACCAACCTCATTTAATTTACTGACAAAGAAAGAAAATAAAGTGGCCTGAGGATTAAGTTTCTTCTGAGAATATGAAAATATTTTGTCAGAAATTCTGTGATCTGTTGTGCAGGCTTGTTGAACACTGTTAAATATGAATCCAAACAGAAGACAAAAAGTGTGTGTGTATATACATATATGTATATATAATGGAAAATATATAGAATATACTGGAAAATATATATATCTCACATATACAAAATTTTTGTGTGTATGTATTTGTGTATATGTAGGTGGATATATGTATGTTTATGTATGTGTGAGTGTATGTATGTATTAGGTTGGTACAAAAGTAATTGCGTTTTTTGCAATTTTTAACCTTTTAAACCTCAATTACTTTTGCACCAACCTAATAGATATGTGTGTATACATGTGAAAAATAACCTGAAAATATATGACTGTGAAACAAGAGCTATCTAAATTTTAAAGCAATGTTTTCAAAGTGTAGATCTTAAACTATTCTTCTAGTTAAGGAAAAAATACTGTTTTAGACCTTAAATCTTTATAGTTTTTCCTTTTTTGGTTATTTCTGGAGCTGTTCTCTTTTAAGTGTTATATTAATATGTGAATATAAAGGTTTTCATCATAGTGACTAATGTAAATAATTTCATGTTCACTCTAACAGAACAAATGCATTGTTCTCATTACAGTCTTTTAATATCACAAGGTTCTTTTCCCTGAATTTCCAACAAATGTGGCTATTAGGTGATGGAAATCATTTCATGCTCAATGAAAAGCAAAATACACTTAACGCTCATAGAACTCAAAAGAACCACTGGAAATAGATCTCAATTTGCCTTTATAGCATCCATTTCTCTTTGTGAGTCAAAGAAGTCACACTGGGAGAGAAACGGGTGCTGGAAGGCTGCTCTTACAAGAGACCATTAGCCTCAAGAAATGATAAGTCTTGAGAAATATTTTCTTTTTCCTGATTCATATTCAGGTGCAAATTTCTCTCCATTTAGTTTGTCACATCCTGTCTCTCTTTCTGATTTCTTGTAATTGAAAGACTAATAATGAAAGGCTAGTACAGTTCGAGATTTAGTAAGAAAAAAACCTTTAGGTTGCTCTGCTGCTTTACTTCTGAAATATGTGTGAAAAGCAAATATTTATCTTTCCGTCACTAATTTTGAGAAACATCGCATTTGACATAATGATCCCTGCTTTTTAGAATGAGAAAAAAGAACTGTGTCAAATCATTCCTTATTTTGAAAAGACATGAACATAACTGTTCAAATTTTTGTTTATAAGAACTGTAGGCAAAGAATGAAGAAAGTAAATATGGTTTTCCTATCAAATTTTTGTTATACTAGTCTTAAAGTGACATTATTACAGGGAAAGTTAAATCCACCTGTAAATATCAAATATCCTGTGAAACCATAATTATATACCATTTAGATATATTTAAAATATAAAGAACTCTAGTGAGTGAGCCCCAAAACAAGCTGTCATTTAAAATAATATTTTTATTTTTCCTCACCAGAAATCAAAGATCTGTTTGAAATATACATATATGCCTTAGCTTCAAACAGAATATAATAAGGATCTTAGATAATTTGTCCAGCAAATATTTTCTTGTGGCTGAATATGTTTGGAGTTGAACAGCACTGGTTAATTGGGGGTGGTGGGGGTTGGGGGTTATGGGGTTGCAATTCTTTAAGGATAGTTTTTCAAAACCCATTTTATGTTTTTAAACCTTCCCATTTTATACTGATGATTCATAATAACTTATTGAAAAAATTCAGTGCATGGAAAATAAGAATGTTTGCTGCTTATTTGTTATGTATTATGCCAATTAACCAAAAGAAATGCATCCGAGCATACCATCTGGTTTGATTTACTGAGTTATGACTACTTTTAAAACTTATAATTAGATTTAAAGAGCTAAACAGTCATGTTTATGGAACAACTGGATTTAAAGGTCATTGACTTGGGACTAGGTCCATGGGTATTTATTGAATTTTCAAATCTACATGTGATAGTTTTATAGGGTCGTTTGTTTCATTTAGATTTAAAAGCACTTGTCTATATCCACCTTGCCTTAGCTTTACTATTGTAAATAAATCATCCACATCCAAACTAATATTTGTAATTATTGATACTTTTAGTATTTTTTAATTTCACTTTTTAAAAACACTTATTTTTAAAATTTTCAATTACAGTTGATATACAATATTATATTAGCTTCAGGTATATTGCATAGTGATTAGACATTTACATAACTTAAGATGTACCTCAATAAATCTAGTAACCATCTGACACCATACATAGTTATTACAATATTATTAATTATGTTCCTTGTGCTATAATTTACATCCCAATAACTATTTTGTAAATGCCAGTTTTTACTCCTTAATCCCTTCATCTTTTTCACCCAGCCCCCTAAACCCACTCCTCCCTGGCACCCATTAGTTCTTTGAATCTATGAGTTTGTTTTCGTTTTGTTTGTTCATTGATTTTATTCTTTACATTTCATGTATAAGTGAGATCATAGGTATTTATATTTCTCTGTCTGACTTACTCCACTTAGCATAATACCCTCTAGGTCCATCCATGTTGTAAATGGCAGGGTTTCATTCCTTTTTCATGACTGAGTAATATTTCATTGTGTGTATGTACCACCTCTTCTTAAACCATTTATCAATTGATGGACACCTAGGCTGCCTCCACATCTTGGCAATTGCAGATAATGCAATGAACATACAGATGCACACATCCCCTCAAAGTAACAGTTTGGGTTTCCTCAGATAAATACCCAGAAGTGGGACTAGTGTGTGTTTTTCATCTCTTGTTATAGCCTTTGTTTTAAATTCTATTTTGTCTGGTGTAGGTATTGCTATCCAGCTTTTTGTTTATTTCCACTTTTCATGAAATGTCTTTTTCCATTCTTTTACTTTTATTCTGTGTGTGTCTTTCAATCTGAAGTGAGTCTCTTGTAGGCAGCATATGTAAGGGTCTTGTTCTCTTATCCATTCTGTCACCCTATGTCTTTCGATTGGAGCATTTAGTACACTTACATTTAAAGTAATTTTTGATAGGCATGTACTTACTGATATTTTATTATTAATATGTATTTTTCCTTTTTCTTAAAGAAGTCCCTTTAACATTTGTTGTAATACTGGGTTGGTGGTAATGCACTCATTAGGTTTTTCTTGTCTGAGAAGCTCTTTATCTCTCCTTCAATTTTAAATGATAGCCTTGCTGGGTAGAGTAGTCTTGGGTATAGGCCCTTGCTTTTTTCCACTGTGAATATTGCCTGCACTCCCTTCTGGGCTGCAGAGTTTCTGTTTATAAATCAGCTGATATGATAGTCTTACGGGACTTCCCTTATAAGTAACTAGTTGTCTTTCTCTTGCTCCTTTAGGATTCTCTCTTTGTATTTAAACTTTGCCATTTTAGTTATAATACGTCTAGGTGTGAGCCTGTTTGGGTTCATCCTGTTTGGGACTCTCTTCACTTCCTGGGCTTATTTATATGTCTATTTCCTTCACCAGGTTAGGAAAGTTTTCAGTCATTATTTCTTCAAATAGGTTCTCGATCCCTTGCTCCCTCTCTTCTTCTGGTCCTCCTATGATATGTATGTTGTTACTCTTGATGTTATCCAAGAGGCCCCTTAAACTATGCTTTTTTTTTTTTTTTTTTTTGATTCTTCTTTTCTTTTTGCTGTTCTGACTGGGCATTTTCTATTACTTTGTCTTCAGAATTGCTGATTCAATCCTGTGCTTCATCTAACCGACTGTTGATTTCCTCTAATATATCCATTATTTAAGTTATTGTATTCGTTTGTGACTGGTTCTTTTTTAAGTTTTCTATCTGTTTGTTGAAATTCTCACTGAGATCATTGATTATCCTTCTAACCAGTGTTTTGAACTCTGCCTGTCTCCACTTTATTTAGTTCCTTTTCTGGAACTAAAAAAGGTTTTTTGTTTGTTTGTTTGGGGTTTTGTTGTTGTTGCTCTGTTCTTTCGTTTGCAACGTTTATTTATTTTTTTTTTTACCAAGTTTTGTGTCCTCCCTTTGTTTGTTTCTATATATTAGGTAGAGCTTCTGTGTCTCCCAGTCTTAGTAGATGGCATTTTGTAGTAGGTGTGCTAGGGGACTCAGGGGTGGAGTCTCCCTGGTCACCTGAGCTGGGTGCTGCAAGTGTTTCCCTTGTGTGTGTTGTGTGTGCCCTCCTGTTTTAGGTGAGGCTTGGTTGCTGTATGCATGTCAATAGGCAGCATTGGATCTTGGACTGGTTTGTTGTGAGAACTGACTGTGACGACAGTGGAGGAGCTGTTGTTCAGGGGCTGACTTTATGGAGCAGGATTTGCTTTAGTAGGGCTTTGGTGCCTGCCTAGTCAGCACTTTGAGTATGTCATCTGCAGAGGCAAACAAATGATGTTCCGGCTCAGTACCGGGACATCCTGGGAGGAGCCCTGCCAAGTTCAGCTGTAGCCTATGTCCTGCCCAGAGACACCTGGAATGAGGCACAAAGCAATCTGCTAATGACTGCCACACATGCTGAGCTTGGGCGTTCTAGGAGAGGTCAAGCCTTGAACCAAGGCTGGCTGCCACCAATGCTGGGCTTGGGCTACTCAAGAGGAATGCTGAAGCTAGATGCTGCTTGTTTGAGGTTTGTGAACCTCTGAAAGATTTTGGGAAAGTCCACAGCATGAACCAAGATAGGCCATTTGTATGGAAAAGGCACTGGAAGCAGCTTGGGTGGGCCTGCAAATTGGGTTAGGGCAGACTCACAGGGAATCACAAGGGTAGGCAAACAAAAAATGTTAGCCGTGTTGATGGAGAATCAGATATGGCACCGCCTAAGTTTTCATGCTGGGGATGGGGAGAGCTCAACAAAAGAACAGTAGCTTCTGCCAGCACTTCTGTCTGGGAGAAAGCTGCCCTTCCAGCCCTTGCCCTGAAAGCAGACAGTTCATTTCCTTCCCATATGTCCCTGACACCTGAGCTGGAGCTCAGAACCAGTGAGTTCTTCAGTGATTATGTCCATGTGCTAGCCTTTTAAGAGGAACGTCTGGTACTCTAGCCACCCTCCATCTCACCAAGCCACAGTCTGTGCTGGTTTTTACAGCCAGAAGTTGTACATATTTCTCTTCTTAGCACTGGAGTCCTGGGCTGGGTAGCCTGATGTAGGGCTGGGATCCCTTGCTCCTAAGGGGCTACTCCTACAGCTGAGATATGCTTCTCAATTTTGAAGTGCCACATGCAGGTGTGGAACCACGCTGTTCCATGTCTTCCACCTCCTACCTGTGGTGATGTTGTTTCTTCCGTATATCCTTAGTTATAGGACTTCTGTACAGCTAGACTTTAGGTGATACTCAATGATGGTTGTTCTGTAGTTTAGTTGTAATTTTGATTTTGTTCTTAGAAGAAACAAGCACAGCATTTACTTACTCTGCTATCCTGACCAGAAATCCCCAGTATTTTATTCTTTACTCCTAATGATTATGTTTGCTTAGAAAGATAATTTTAATTTCCTTCCCTGTAACCCAATTCAAAGCAGCACCTTTAAATATCAGGTTTTTGTTTTGATATTTCATATTTATATTTCTAATTCTAGAAGCAATAGTTTTATTTAAATGTTTGTAACAACTGAAACAATATAATAAATTCTCATTGAAATTTTAAATCTCCTACAATGTTACCTACTAGACACATTTATTTAGATTTTCCAGAAAAATAATATATTCAGGCTCCCAAATAATTTGGACCATTTTCATGCTAAAGGCAAACTTAATATGATTTTCTATATCCAATATCTATAATAAAAATTGTAGTATTTATTTATGAAATACATGAAGGAAATTTTCAGTGAAATAGAGATGACCTTCCCGGTTCTTTTGCTTCATTCTGAGAATCTAATTTATCATACTCTCTTACTATATGCATCACATCCCTAGAATATTGAAATTCTATTGCTTCTGTTTTGTTCAGTTTTTGACTTGTACTTTGATAAATATCAGTTTCCTCTGCCCTAGAAACCTGTCTCCTATTTCTTCACCTGTCTCCTAATCATACTCATAGTCATTCTTACAGAATCAGTTCAAACTTTTGTAAACCTTATGCTACTTATAAATGCATACGTTTTTGTTGATTTTCAGTGTCTTATGTTGCCATAAAAAATTATATTCATATACAGCAATTGCAATTATTTTGTGTTGTGATTTTTTCTGTTTATATTTCTGGGTCTCTTGTTTGTGCATACCAAGGTACAGATAGCACACTACTCATCTTGTATCATCTGTGTCTGGAATAATTCCAGGCTTATAATATGCATTTATCGAGTGTGCTTAAAGGATGATCAAATAAGTCACACCTACACAATACCACAGAAAGCAGTCAAGCTTGTATTCACTGAAAACAGAAGTTACACAGATGGTGTTGATTAAATTTTTTCTTTGCAGTTGAATGTTTGGACATCATAAAGGCACTGCATTAGAGAACAGGAAAAATTACTGGGTCCAGTAATTTTTTTTTTATACAGATTTATCTTGCAGTACTATGGAGAATAGACTAGAAGAGAAGGGTTGGCATAATAAATATGAGAGGAAGTCCTAACAATAATACAATTAGCAAAAAGATGCTGAAGAGCTGAACTTGGGCAAAAACAGAATTAAGGAAAACACAATCTTTTTAGAGGTAGAAAAAGCAGATTTGGTGATAGCTGGCTATATTCAAAATTGTGACATATAGAGAGGGGTGTCAGGTACAAGTTCTACTGTATGGATGGCATTTATGAAAATGTGAAATAAAGGAGGATGAAAAAATGTTATTCCATTTATAGTTTGGAGATGGGAGTGAGAGATATGATTATCTAATTTTTAAACTATTGTCATTGTAATACTAATGGGCAATTTAGATAGAGATGTCCCAAAGAATGATGTCTAGGGATTAAGAAAGATTATTGAACAAAACATAAAGTTTTGGAGATTATAATCAGGAAGATGACTATTTAAAGCAACGTTTACCAATGAGATTATGTAGGATTATATGAGAAATGGGCAGAAAACTTAAAGGATAGAGAGGTAGGAATAAATTTGTACAAAGGGAACTGAGAAGGAAAAAATCCAGATAATTCTCCTCTTTTGGTATAAAAAAGCAATGGCACAGAGTGGTCAAGAGTAATGGTGAACAGCAACAAATCTATGCAGATTCAAATAGGCTAAAACCAATTTTGAAATATTAGTCTTTTGTCTTACTAGAAAGTTCACATTATACCCAACATGACAAATTTGATGAGCATTTTATATATCATGATAAACTAAATGTAAATAGAACAGAACATTCATTTAAATATGAATCAACAAATGCAAGAATATTCATTTAAAATATGAAAAAAATTATCTCACCCAACCTAGCAAGAGGAATAGAAAACATAAACTGAACTGATATAAAATTCTAATGTCAACATAACAGAATGTCCTGAAAAATTAAGTGTTACATTCTTATGGGAGAAGGTGTGTGACTAATATACTCAAGAGAAAGATATGCCTCAAGTTTAATGCAGAATTTTTGTTAAGTATTTATTATGTGTTGTTATACGTACTATTATACTACTTGAAATACAAAGTTCAAAAATTTAATGATCTACTAAGAGTGTTGATATATTTGCTATAGGAAAATAAGCAGGCAAGAAAACACTGTGGGAATGAGACACGATAGGAAATATGTTCTACCTAAAATAAAACATGAAAAAAATTGTTGAAATTGTGTAACAGCTAGGTTTTAAAGTAATTAATTGACAAATTCTCGAAATATAATTAAAGCAATATGGTGATTTAGCCCATAATTCTATAGGAATATAGAGGAGCAGTACATATTACATATTGGAAAATCTGGGGAGGTAGAGGATCATAGACTATATTCCAGAGAAAGTGATTCATTAGTTGAAGCCTGAAAGAGGACTATTAGAGAAATAGGATGGATTGAAGGGAAGAAAACTTGACAAACCTCAAAAACCACATGTGAAGTGTTACAGATGTGAAGAACATATTGGAAGAAATTAAAATAACTTGAGTATGGCTGAATATGAAGATAACAAGGGTATGCATTAAGGGCTTTGAATAACTTGCTAAGGAGCTCGGACTTTAGTTTTAAAGCTGACAGGAATCACTGATTGATTAAAGTAGAGGAGCGATCGAATCACAAGTAAGAAATTATATCAGTGAAGATGAATAGATGAGTATAATTCAAGATATATTTTGATGTTGAATTGGATGACTCAATGACTTGCTGGATGTGGAGGATAAAGGGAAGGGGAAAATTGAGAGCAATACCTTATGGTTTGAGATGTGGCAAACTTGGAGAATAACTTATTTGGGGTGTACAGCATACTAATTTGATAATGTATATATTATAATATGATTGCCATTGTAGAGGTAAATAGTACCTCTATCACCTTACATAATTATAATTTCTTGTTAGTGGTTGAAATAATTAAGTTCAATGATTATAATGCAATTTTATTGTCTGTATTCACTCTACTGTGCATTAGATCCCTCGGACTTATTTACTATTGGTTGTAAGTTTGTATCCTTAAACAACATTTGTTCTATACCCTACCCCTCATCCCCTGGTGACCACCATTTTTCTCTGTTATTATGAATTTGGCTTTTTTAAATATCACATATAGGTGATATATTACTTATCTTTCTCTGAGTTATCTCATTTAGCATAATGTGCTTAAGGTTCATCCATGTTGTGGCAAATGGCAGAATGTCTTTCTTATGGCTGATTAATATTCATTCATACACACACACACACACACACACACACACACACACACACACCACATCTTTATTCATTCATCCCTTAATGTATAGATAGGGATTTTTTTCCGTATCTTGACTATTGTAAATAACACTGCAATAAATGTGGGAGTACATGTATCTCTTTGATATCCTTTTTAAATTTCCTTTGGGTATATAGCTAGAAGTGGAATTGCTGGATCATATGGTAGTTCTACTTTTAATTTTTCAAGGAACCTCCATATTGTTTTCCATAGTGGCTGCACCAATTTACATATCCACCAACAGTGTACTAGGGTTTCCTTTTCTTCACATCCTTGCCAATATTTAGCTTTTATCTTCTTGAGAATAGCCATTATAGTAAGTATGAGGTGATAGTTCATTGCGGTTTTAGTTTTCATTTCCCTGATGATTGGTGATATTGAGCATCTTTTCATGTAGCTGTTGGTCCTTTGGATGTCTTTCTTGAAAAATGTTTAGTTTCTCTGACCATTTTTTAATTGGATTGTTTATATTTTATTGAGTTGTATGAGTTATTTATATATTTTTGTATATTAACCTCTTACCTGGTTTACAATTATTTTCTCCCATTCTGTAGGTTACCTTTTCATTTTGTTGTTTCTTTTTCACTCTCCAGAAGTTTTTAAGTTTGATGTAGTCCCACTTGTTTAATTTGCTTTTGTTGCCTGTGCTTTTGATGTTATATCCATGAAATAATTGGCAAGACCAAATGTCATGAAGCTTTCTCCCTATGTTTTCTTTAGGAATTTTACAATTTTAGGTCATATTTTAGGTTATTTTTGAATTGATTTTTGTGACTGGTGTAAAACAGGGATCCAGTTTTATTCTTCTACATGTGATAACCAGTTTTCCCAGCACCATTTGGTAGAGACTATCCCTTCCTCATTTGTGATATGCTTGTTGGAGATTAGTTGACCGCATATACATGGGTTTATTTCTGGGCTCTCTATTCTGTTTCATTGCTCTATAGTCTGTTTTTTATACCTGTACTATAATTTTGTATGTATATTTTGAAATCAGAAAGTGTGATGTCTCCAGTTCCGCTTTCCTTTCCTTTCTCAAGATTGATTTCCATTTGTTTGTGTTTTGTTTCATTTCTTTCTTCAATGTTTTGTAGCTTTCAGTGTAAAGGTCTTTCACCTACTTAGTTAAGTATATTTCTAAGTATTTTATTTTTGGTGCTATTGTAAATGGGATTCTCTTACTAATTTCCTTTTCAGATAGTTCATTGGTAGTGTATAGAAACACAACTGATTTTTGTACAAGTATGTTGATTTTGTATCCTGCAACTTTACTGAACTTATTTATAATTCCAACAGTTTATTCATGGAGTCTTTAACGTTTTCTACATGTAGGATCATGTTATCTACAAACCGGGACACTTTCTTCTTTCCAATTTGGATGCTTTGTAGTTCTTTTTCTTGCCTAATTGCTCTTGCTTGGACTTCCAGTGCATGTTAAATAGAAGTGATGAGATTGAGCATCCTTGCTTTGTTTATAATCTTAAAAGAAAACTTTCAATTTTTCAGCATTGAGTATAATGTTAGCTGTATGTTTGTCACATGACTTTACTATATTGATGTATATTCCATTTAAATGCATTTTAAAAATCCAAGAGAAGTTGTCAAATAGGCCACTGGATACAAGTAAAAATTAAACATTAGTGTTATAAATTTTGGAAGTATCAGCCTATGTTTAAAGTAATGGGACTGGATGAGGTCATCTGCAAAAGAGGAGACATAAATGAGAAAAGCAAAAAGGGTCACTTCTGATAATGGTGGACTAATTTGAACCATACCTCCTGTTGAGATCAATTTGAAAAGATGGACACAATATTTGTAAAAATCTGCTTGAAGGCAGAGTTAAGAAGTCAAAGAAGAATTATGGAGGCATGATCAAAAATAAATAAAAATGTAAATGTAGTATATCACAAATTGTGTAATACAGCTAAAGTAGTACTTAAAAGAAAATTTATAGCAATAATTACCCATATTAGGGAAGAAGAAAGGCCACAAATCAATTACCTCAACTTCCGAATTAGGAAACTAGAAAAATAAATAAAGTAAGGCTAAATTAAGGAAAGGAAATAATAAAAATCAAAGTGCAAATCAATAAAGGAGGAAACAAAAAATGTGATATTCAAATGAACCCAAAAACTGACTCAGAGAATATTAATAAAATTAATCAATCTGCAGCATCAGCTCAGGTACTGATATCAGGAATTAGGTGACATCATTGCTAATTCTAGAAATAGTAAAGGGGAATACACTAAACAACATTATGCTGGTAATTTTGACAACTTGGATACAATGGATAAATTCTTTGAATGGCACAGAATTTCAAAACTCACTCAAGAAGAAATAGATAGCCTTAATAGCCCCATAATAAGTATAATTTAATTTGTAGTTAAAAACTTTCCCACAGTAAAAAATTCCAGATTCACATCAATAATACAAGATAATGGTGTTGGAAAGGGATTATTTGGGTTGATCACTGATTCTGAATGGCTGCAAGCTTTTGTAAGCAGGCCATGGTGAGTAATATGAAAACTAATCTGTGTAATCTCTTTCAGTTGGTAAAGATAAGAGAGTTTTTCATGCTTACCATAAGACAAGAAACTGCCCTGCTCCATCTGTGACTATCAAATGGAATCCACTTCCTGAAGAAGTAGAAGTATCCCTGATGCTGGCAAGCCCAAATTGGATGTAGGATAGTAAGGAGACACAACTAAATTAATGTTGTTGACCCAGACCGTGATAGAGGCTGTGATACAGCCAGTTCCATGCTTCCCCATCAATTCTGGGATTCTTGTATAACCTTGCTAATAAGTGCCAAAAAAATATTTAAGATTGAGTGACTAATTTGCTAGTTCAATTTCTCTGAAAAATAATGAAAAAGTAGTAGGTTATGGGAGTTATTACTGTTTAAGACAGTGAAGATATTAGATAACTATTGAAAAATAAAATGAAAAAGGAAAAAATAATTTCTTGTTTCCCTGAAAATAAGACTTAGCCAGACCATTAGCTTTAATGTGTCTTTTGGAGCAACTATTAATATAAGACCTGGTATAATATTGTATTGTATTGTATTGTATTGTATTGTATTGTATTGTATTGTATTGTATTATATCACACTATATTATATTATATTATGTTATATACTTATATTATATTATATTATATTATATTATATTATATTATATTATATTATATTATACCTGGTCTTATATTAAAATAAGAGTGGGTCTTATATTAGTTTTTGCTCCAAAAGAAGCATTAGAGCTGATGGTCTGGCTAGGTCTTATTTTTGGGAAACATGGTTGTACTGTCAATAGCAAACATATTATCACAATTTGGGACATAGAGAAAGGTTTCTTCCAACTCCAGTGGTCTTAGGTCTGTTGGCTATAACAAATTTCCATAGACTGGGTGGTTTAGACAACAGATTTATTTCTCACATCCTGGAGGCTGGAAAGTCCAAGATCAAGGTTCCTCGTAAGGGCTTTCTTCCTGGTTTGCAACTGGTTGTCTTCTTTTTGTATCCTCATATAATGGAGAGAAAAAGGAAGCAAGCTCTTCTGTCTTTACTTATAAGGGCACTAATCCCATCATGACAGCTCCACCCTCATGAACTAATTACCTCCTTAAGGCCCCATCTCCAAATACCATCATATTGGGAATTAGGGTTTCAACATATGAATTTTGGGGGGAATAGAAATATTTAGCCTATAGTATTCTATCCATGGCCCCCCAAATGACACAGATTTCTAAAGTGAGCCATTAAATCCACTTTATGTAGCCATTCTTGTATGAATTTAAATTCTATTTTAAGGGTTGTGATTTGGAACAGAAAATACTTGAACATGGTCCTGAATTTATTTTGTCAGATAAAGAAATAGAATGTAAAAATGATTGACATAAGGGGTGTGATCTGTTCACCCAACTTCCAGCAGGGATCCAAGGCCTTTCACAGTTGCATGAGTGAGATGGTCTGGGGGTAGTGTGAAAAATTTATTGGGATTACTAGTTGTCAGTGATCCCACAGGAGAGGGAGAGAGCATTTTCACAGGTTCAGATGTGAAACCTAGAGGGCAGATACAGGGTGGAAAGTAGAAGGTACAAAGGTTACAACTAAACTACAGATTTGAAAGCATGACTGGACAGAATATATTCCAAGATTCTGTTGCCCTTATATGAATGTGAATTTGGAATTGATATTATGTGTGAAAGGGGTGGAGTCTAGTTTTAACTGGGCATGCTAAATGGGAACCTCTATATTGCCCAATCACCTTTCTTTAGGAAAATTAAGCAATATTGAGTTCTGAAAATATGAGACCACTGTTCTTATTAAGGAAATGATTGAAGAGGCAGCATTAAATCCCACTCATTCATGGAACATGACAATAGCCATTTGAAGATATAACAAGGTGATTCGCCTTATTATTTAAACCATAACCAGTACAGTAAAGACAGTATAAGAAATGTCAAAGGTAATTGGTATGCCATAAAAAAATAAAAACAAAAAGAACCCCAAAAAACTTGGCTAATACCTTCTTTTGGATATCTATTTGGAATCCAGTATGAGACTATTTGCATTTTTCTGAAATGATTTTCAGTATATATTTATGCTTTTTCCATAGAGTTATTTAAATTCATTGGCATGCATCATAACTTACCGTGTTTCCCCCAAAATAAGACCTAACTGGACAATCAGCTCTAATGTGTCTTTTGGAGCAAAAATTAATATAAGGCCCTATATTATATTATATTATATTATATTATATTATATTATATTATATTATATTATATTATATTATATTGTATCATATTATACCTGGTCTTATAGTAAAATAAGACCGGGTCTTGTATTAACTTTTGCTCCAAAAGATGCATTAGAGCAGATTGTCCGACTAGGTCTTATTTTCGGGGAAACATGGTAGTAGTGACATCTGAATTTGATAACCATGAGGAGTAAGTTGTTTCCTTGCATTGATTATATGATAATCGCCTTCTTGAAGGAAGAAATGCAGAGTAATTTAGGTCTTCCATATTGACAAGTAGTGGCAGGCTGATAAACACAGCTGATCTATACGGTTGACCCAGTGTGTTAAAATTTGAGGAATTATATTTCCGGGAGAAACCAAAGACACCCCTCAAACTATGAGAAGTAAATGACTACCTTTATTAACCCTGTCACTAACCAGGAAGCCAAAGACATTTAGATCTTTTGGTTGTCTGTGAAATCACGTCCCCCACTTAAGAATTTTGTGAGTCCCAATTCACAAAGACACCAGAAAGAAAATCTGAATGGAGCCCTTAGCAAAAACAAGCACTTTGAACCTCTGACCTGGTTGCCAGCTGGTTTAATAGTGTCTGCAAGTAGGATGTGCTGTAGAGACTTTGGCAGAAACTGAATATTGTACTCAGTATAGATCACTGGGAGTTCGGACTGAAAAGCTACAGAGCATCTCAAAAGACCCAGAGGTACTTTTCAGACCATTTGAAAGGCAATTGCCACCTTGTTAGTGGGGACATTAGTGAAAAGTGACCCTAACTAATGAAGAACAGCAGAAAATCCTGGGACCAGAAATGCCTTTCCTGTCTTGGGTCATGTCAGAGAAGGAGAAGTTCAATAGAAGTCACTGGTCAAATGGAAATGTTGTATTTCACAGCATGTGGCAAGGAATTCAGGAGATGTATTCACTTATATGAACAGTGTACTTCACTCGCTCCAAGGCCAATGACAGAGCTCTCTGTAGATCTCCCTACCTCTCTACTTCCCTATTACCTGTTGCACTATGAACTGATGACAAAAAGTAATTTGTGTACATGGGAGTTCCTAAATCTAGAGTTGAATCACAGTTGAAAATTGGCCACAATACATTCTACAGATGGTAAAACTCTGGTGAAAAATGAAAGGGTAAATTTGCAAAATAGGCAGAACTGAGAGCTATTTATTAAAGGCTACACATGCGTATTGATTGGAAATTATACTATATTATTCTAGACTTTGTTTATTCTGAAAAATAAGCAATTGCGGAGAATATAAGAAAGTTTAGAAACATGTAATTGATCATTTTGGTCTACAAGGTAGAATTCCTTGAATATGACTTATTTCATCTCAGACCTGGGAAGTAAAGGGACAGGTTTTTCTAAAAACTGCATGCTCAACACGCAATGATGATACATGGATATGACATTTGCAATACAATTCCTGTTCAAAGTGGTGGGAGACACACAGCATTTGCTGTTTATAGAAAATCTGAAATCTAATCAGACTTTTAAGCACACTTTTAATATTCTTAGAAGGAAGGAGATGTAAGTAAAAATGGTGGACTAAAGAGGACTAAAAATGCTCCTTCATTTTTTGAAAGCAAATACAGGCTATTGTTTAACTTTGTGACTGCCTGAAGCAATAGATGACAACCGAACCAAATAGCAGATTAACCAAAAAGCTTAAAAGGAAAGCTGTGGGAATAAGATGCCCATAGGAGCTTTGGAAAACTCCAATATATTCCTGGAAATCTAGAAGGCCGCATGCATGTGTAAGGCAGGACACATGCCCAGTGCAATGCACATGCTCAGCTAAGACCTACGAAGACCCTGCACCCTCACCTGTGGATGACCTCCTGGTTCTGAATGAGCAGTCAGTGAGGGCTAAGTCAGAGTTGTAAACTGTCTTACTGTGTCTTGAAGGCATTCCTTGCATGTACTCAGTGCTCCTCAGCAAAGACATTTCATATAAATTAAATCGTATCAGGTATGGCCTTTTGTGTCCAGCTTCTGTGCCTTTATTTCCAATGTTCCCCTATGTTTTAGCATGTGTCAGTACTTCATTCCTTTTCATGGTTGAATAATGTAACATTGTGTGGCTATAAGGGATTTTCTTTATCCATTTATCAGTTGATGTCATTTGGATTGCTTCCACCTTTGAGCTAATGTGAATAGTGCTGCTGTGAACATTGCTGTACAACTTTTTTTGTATGGATATATGTTTTTATTTCTCCTGGGTATACACCTAGGCATGAAATTCATTAAAAAATCTTCTAAAAAGGAGAAGATAAGTATACACTTCCCACCTCGTCCTATCAGGTCAATTTACTTATACCAAAACCAGACATAAATATCACAAGAAAGGAAACTACAGACGGATATCCCTTATAAATACAGATGCAAACGTTGTCAACAAAATGCCAGCGATGCAAATCCAGCAATATATAAAAAGATTTATACACCACGACTAAGTGGGAAATTGATCTCCCCTTCCCCAGGGTTTGATGTCGCTGCTCTTTGTGGTAGTAGTTGTTTGTTTGTTTAGTGATTTTTCTGTATTAAGTCTGTGAAGTTTCTCTGACTTCTTTGTCATGTTTGGCCACTGAAGTCTCTGCTGGTTCACTTAGTAGTCAGCGAATGGTTAGACAGAGATTTTCTTAAATGACCAAACCCAGTAAGTCTCAATATGTATATTTCTGACATGGTCACATGGTCACATCGTATCACTTCTAAGATATATTCTATATAAGAAAATCACAGGAGAAACCCCGGTTTAAGGGTTAAGGATCGGAAAAGGCTGTGAATACTGGGAGATATGTTTCATTTGGGGAGGTGAGCAGACTTGTAGAGACAAGCAAATTTTTTTCAGATTTCTTTTCCAGAGAAATTTCCTTATATTGAAAATTCCATGTTTATTCTCTCTCTCTCTCTCTCTCTCTCTCTCTCACACACACACACACACACACACACACACACACACACACACACACACACAGAGACATATGCGGTCTGACAAGTTTGCAAACTTTTGCAACGATGCTGCTAAACTTTTTTGATATTACAGGGATTATTCATTACGATTTTGTACAAGCTGGACAAAGAGTTAACCAAGTTTACTATTTGAAAGTGCTGAGAAGGCTGCGTGAAAAAGTTAGATAACCCGATCTTTTTGCCAACCATCCATGGCTCTTGCATCACAACAATGCACCAGCTCACACTGCACTGTCTGTGAGGGAGTTTTTAGCCAGTAAACAAATAACTGTATTGGAACACCCTCCCTACTCACCTGATCTGGCCCCCAATGACTTCTTTCTTTACCGAAAGATAAAGGGAATATTGAAAGGAAGACATTTTGATGACATTCAGGACATCAAGGGTAATACGATGACAGCTCTGATGGCCATTCCAGAAAAAGAGTTCCAAAATTGTTTTGAAGGGTGGACTAGGCGCTGGCATCAGTGCATAGCTTCCCAAGGGGAGTACTTTGATGGTGACCATAGTGATTTCGACAGTGAGATATGTAGCACTTTCTCTAGGTTGAGTTCATGAACTTAATTGTCTGACCTCATATAACTTTCTAGAGTTAAACTCTCAGCTTGCTTTACACTAGGCAGTTGACCATCCTTGACTTCCCTTGTACAATGTATGTCCTACCCAATTTTTTCATATTTCTGATGTGATGGGGATTTATCAAAGAATAAAGTAAACCCTATATTATTTATCCTAGCTCAAGGCTATAGGTGCTAGCTAATATCTCAGAAACTTTTTTTTTTGACATCAGTTTGCAGAGGAAAAAATATTAGTTAGCTTCTTTAATTTATAAAATCCTACAAAATACATACAATCCATTTGAAATATTTAATTTCATACCAACTTTAAGTGCAGCATTTTTTTTGGTTATAAGTAGTGTAACAGTATAGTTTGGGTATAACATATTTAATCAACTAACCTTGTGAATTGCAGTTTTGGTACAAAAGAAAACACATTATGTCATAATGTGAAAAAAGGTCACTTGTCTCATATGGTGACTTTCTGTTGTTTGGAAATTTTCTTATTTTCAAGCGCTGTCACATCTGACCTTTAGCTTAGAGGTAACTTTTGGCTGTTTGCTTCTACTGTTTAAATACCTTTAAAAGTAAAATAAGAATACTGCAGAAGCTGGTGTGTGTAAGGAAGTGTAGCAGTACAAATGCAGTATAAAACAATATGAGAGAAAGAAAAAATAGATGATTATGTAGTGTTACACTTTCTAAATAATTCCTGATGGCAGAAGTAACAAAAAAACAAAAAAAAGATTGCTGCTTTCTTCCTGATCCTTATTTGTGTTCATAATCTTGTGAGGATTTTTCTTTTTCTTTTTTTTTTTCTTTTTTTTTTTTTTATGTGAACTGCAGTGTTTTAAAAACTGTTGATAGGGAAAGAAAGCTGAGAGGAGAATCTGCATGTGCGTATTTACTTTCTGCATGCAAGTAGTAAGCGTAGTATCTCCTCAAAAGTATAGACACATTTCACAAATCTCAATTTTCATAAAAGGGAGGAAAGCCGTGACTAACATATGTTGAGACAGATGTCTGCACAAATATTAGACACAACTAAATAGATAAAATGGGCCTTGATATGTAGATTTTGAACTGCTAAAACTTTATGAATCTGATATTGAGAAGCTTGACCTCTGAATAAATAAAGAAAAGTTAGATGTGAGGAAGCAAATACATGGGTTATAAAAGTGTTGGTCTGAAACTATTACATTTCAAAGAAAACAAGCAAAAGTTATATCTTCATTTACATTCATTGTCTTGAAATCATTATAGCTTTGCATTGCTGTATAACAAATTGCCCCATAACGTAGTATCTTAAACAACAAACGACCATTATCTCATATTTCCCGTGAGTCAGAAATTCGAGAATGGCTTAGCTGGGTGGTTCTAGCTCAGGCACTCTCCTGGAGTTATAGTCAAGATGTTGGTCAGAGCTGCAGTCATTGGAAGACTTTACTGGAGCTGGGAGATCGATTCTCAAACTCTCTCACATGGTTGCTGGCAGGGGTCTTTGTTCCTCACCATAGGGACCTCTCTATGGTGTAACATGACTCCTGGAGTTATACAGAGGGAGAGAGGAAGGGGGAAAGAGAGAAAGAATACACAAAAGGGAAGCTTCAGCATCTCTTATAACCTAATTCAGAAGTGATATACCATCACTTTTGCCATTTTATATTGGTGACACACACTGGCCAACCCTAAGACAGTGTGGGAGAAGCTGTGAACTACAGGAGAGTGTGTCATTGGGAGCCATCTTGAAGTTAACTATCACACCCCTAAATGAGGTGTTTGAGACAATACATTATTTCAGTCTTTCTAAAATCCCTATTTTATTCAATTTCTCTTTCTATAAGTAATTTAAAGATAAGTTATGATGATATATGTAAATAGAATGTATGAACATTTTATAGGTATATATAATGCATATGTATATGTGTATGTGTGTAGGTTGTTTACTATTCAGTGTATTTCATTACGTAGTTTCCAGTTTCTCTTTTGTTCATAAAAAAGGGGATGGTAGTTCTTGTCATGTAAATTTTTACATTTCAATAGAAAACTTAAACTATTACTTGGTCAAAACTTATATTTACTGATATTCATTACTTAAAATCAGGCAGTTCTTTAAAAATAATGTATTATTTTCTGAGTAGAATAAAGTGATAAATGGTGGCTTGTTTTTTCTCTGATGTGTGCAAAAATATTCTAATACAATATCATTGCAAATAACATATCTTAATATGCAGTCATATTTTAAGTGATAATCTTCCATATTAAACCAGACAGTGATTGCTAACAGGACATTCATTATGGAAAATCAGATATGTGTAACTTTTAAGCTCTATTTAATAGTTCTTCTTAATTTAAAAATTTCATGGAGATAAATACAATGTTTTATCTGAGGCATGAATTTTGTTGAATTGTGGGGTATGGCATATTAATTTTAAGCTAGCCTATGCCTGAGTTGATTGGCTTATACATTATGTCATTTAACATTATATCATTTATACATTATATAGCATTTTAAACATTTTAGTTAGTCACAAAGTGCCAATAACTCAGATTCCCTAAATTTTATTATAATTTACACAGGTGGCATTTAAAAGTATCTTAAAGAGTATTTTTCTTTGGTGTGAAACCAGTTCATGGACTTTTTTTTTGGTCACAAATTATCATGTAGCAATAATTTAAATCTTTATTTAAATTTTAGCAGGAAATTATGACTTAAATCTTAGCTGTGTCATGGCTTTTATCACACATATTGTCATACCCTTCCTTAAATTTGGTAAGAGTAGTTTTAAGTTTCAACTGGGATTAGGTTTTCCTTGTCATTGCTGAGAGGATCACAGCCAACATAGACTTTTTTGAATCAGTTTCCACAGGCTTCTTTTTTTCTTCCTCTCATGTTAAGCACCATTTTATGGAGATAAGGATGACAGTAGTGCTATTGAGTCAAAATCTTCCTTTGTGAAAATACAGTTCAGTAGTATGTTTATTTGTGTATAAATGTATTGCAAGTTAGAATTTTACTTGCATACTCGTCCATTTAAGAAATAAAAAAATTATAGCAAAACTGCATTAAATAAAACCCTTTGTCATTTTTCGAATTAATTTTCATTTTCTACAAAATATTTGCTAATAAAGTATTGTACTCATCTGCCTCAGCTCCGCTTTTACAAGTTGTAATTTTTCTGAACCAAGGCCTATGTCAGTGTCTCCTCTAATTTTATAAAACTGGCTTTTTTGTTGTTGTTGTCAACTTCTAATTTTCCTTCTATCATATGACTAGCTTTGCTTTCTGATCCTTCCAGGTTAGGACTGAGAAAAGACAAAAACAATACAAAACGACAACAACAAAAAAACTTGTCGCATGCTCCCTGGAATGTGGCAGGATTTTAAAGATGATATGTTTTTGGCCATTTCCTAGTGTCTTTGGAGACAGCTCGCGCTGGTGATGCCATGGTTACTCATGGCAAACATATTTCTCTTTTGGCTGGTCCCTCTGGTCTTCATCCACAGCCCTGGGCATCAAATGATCTTCCACCTTTATCAGAACCCTTACTTGTCTAGGAAGCCTTCGTGCATGGGATACAAGATAACCCTATGCTATTTCTCTCCCTTGTTTGTATTACTTCATCTGATACCACAAATCTATGAGATAGTTGCTAGTAATATTTCCATTTTAGATGAGGAAACTGAGGCTTAGTGAAGTTAGGAATCTGAATCAATTGCTCAA
This sequence comes from Rhinolophus sinicus, assembly GCF_036562045.2. Lineage (NCBI taxonomy): Eukaryota > Metazoa > Chordata > Mammalia > Chiroptera > Rhinolophidae > Rhinolophus > Rhinolophus sinicus. The sequence continues at coordinate 133,358,735 of NC_133753.1, read as the reverse complement.
GCGTCTTTGCTTCTACCAACTCTGGGAATGGAGTAATTCTCAGGCTGTGGCCTTCTCACTGATGCTGCAGGTTGCTGCAGCCAACCCATTGCTCTGTAGATTCCTATAACATGACTCAGACACTCCACCTCTCTCCAAGCTGAAAGATAAACATATTAAGTCCTTCAAGTAATAGGAGTAAAGCCCTTTTCTCTCGAATTCTATGTTGGAGGCTGCACTCCCTTCCCTTTTTCCTTGAAGGACCCGGCACACAGTGATGGTCTCTCTAAAGAAATCTTCTTTAAAAATAATCTGTCAGACTCCATTCTCCTCACCCTTTCATACCTGCAGCTAATTTGGGAATATGGCTCATCTGATATCTCCTTTTTAGTATTTGATGATAATAAATGGGGGGCAAAATCTATGAATAAAGGAAATTTCTGAATTTAGTTCCCAATTCTTTCTTTTGTGAATGTTCTTTCACCCTTTCTGTTTTTGAGGCAATACACAAAAGGATTTTCTGTTAGTGTTAAGGATTTTCAGAATTTGCCAATCTCCTTTAAATTTAAGACAAAAACTGCAGCAGCAAATTTGAAGGAGCTCAAATCCCTGTTTGAAGTGGGATTATGTATAAGGCATTAGAAACCACCTATCAGGAATTCAGGAATCCCTGAGCTGACACGGACAGGTACAGAAGTTATATGCAGACAGTCGCCCAATTTTCAGTTTTTCACAATTAATACTTACTTAACTAGTCCATGAGATAAAAATATTTTAATACAATTTAGAAAAAAACATACATTTCAATGAACAATTTTATAGTCAATGTAAAATATAATGAAGTATGAAAACATGCTCAATGTCACTAGCTATTAGGGAAATGGAAATCAAAACCACAATGAGATATTACCTCACACTTGTTAGAATGGCTTTTATCAACAAGACACATGATAACAAGTGTTGGGATGGTTGTGGAGAAAAAGGCACCTTCATACCCTGATGTTGGGTATGCAAATTGGTACAGTAACTCTTGAAAACTGTATGGAGTTTCCTCAAAAAAATTAAGAATATAATTACCATGCAATTCCTCTTCTGGATATCTGCCCCTAACAATCTGAAAACATTTATCTGTAAAGATACATTTGTATGTATCCCTATGTTCATTGCAGAATTATTCACAGTGGCCAAAACATGGAAACAGCCAAAGTGTCCTTTGATAGATGATTGGATAAAGAAGTGGTAAACATATACAATGGAATATTACTGGACCATATGAAATGATGAAATACTGCCATTTGTGACAACAGAGATAGACCTTGAGATTATCATACTAAGCGAAATAAGTCGAAGAGATAGGTCAGGATCCATATGACTTCATTCATATGTGAGATATAAAACTGAAAGCAACAAACAAACAAGACAAACAAAAACTCATAGACACAGATAACAGTTTAGTGGTTACCAGAGGGTAAGGGCATGGTGGTGGAAGAGGGAAAAGGGGGTCAAATACATGGTGATAGAAAGAGAACTGACTTTGGGTAGTGAACACGCAATGCAATATACAGATGATGTATTATATAATAGAAATGTACACTTGAAACCTATAGAATGTTACTAATGTCACCCCAAAAATGTCATAACAATTAAAAAAAAATAATGAAGTATAACAGTTGTAACTAAACGTAGGTAATTAGGCAATTAGTCTCCAATATTATTAACATATTATTATCCCAACCTCAATTGGGCATGTAAGTATTATACTAGATGAAACAAGAGTTAATGTATTAGGAAAAAATAGCTGCTTATTTAGCTTTGCTTCTAATAGCAGCAATATTAGAGTACTTCAGTTTATTCTCACTTCCCTTTATTCAGTCATTAAAAAAAAAGAAAACAGTTTTAAACTACTATTATTTGGGTGAATTGTCTAATTAGCATGACCATATATTTAAATACAAATCATGAAAATGTAAGTCCCAGTATTGATCCCATGTCTAAGTGCTTTGTTTGCATTACCTCATCTAATACCACAAATCTATGAGATAGTTACTAGTAATATTTGCATTTTAGATGAGGAAACTGAGGCTTAGTGAAGTTGGTAAATAGCTGAAGATCACACATAGTGGGGAAGCAGGATCTCATGCATGTTTAATATGAGGGCAAAGCACACACTCTTAATGAGTTAAATACTCTAAATCTATTAATTTCCTATGACACTTGTAGTTCAGAGACACTTCATATTAAAGACAGGGTGTTTTACGGATTTTTTAAAAATTGAATTTATACTAAATAATTTTACCAAATTATGCAGATAATTTTCACTTTATTAGCATAAAGCAGAATTTATGTTATCTATCAGCCATCTATCTATAGAAACATATAGGAAACGTATAGGAAAACATGCCCCGGCAGTATATTTCATTTATTAATTAAAAATAAATCAAGATACTGATTTAGAGAAAGTTGAACTATTACTATTTAAAATTGTAATAAATTATATCAATTGACCAAATGCTCAAATTACCCTGCAATTATGTATACATTGGTCCCATTAACATTAACAGGAAGTACAAGTCTGGGGAAATATAATTTGGTGCTGATTGTACAAATAAAAAATGAGGTTCTGTTTCAATCACTAGCGCTGAAGAAGTTTATCAGACTTCTAATAATCCTGCAACATTTACGTCTGATCTGAATCAGTGTTAGTTCTGATGTATAAAGCATGGAAGTTAATGTGATATTGTAGGGGATAAATCCACATAATGAGTGATCAAAGAGCCTAACGGGCCACTTATTATATGTCTCAGACTTCATTTTACCTCTCATTTATGTGTAGCAGTGAGGTGTGAAAATTGTTCTCTAGTTGTCTTCAGTATCAGTAAACTGCATTACACCACACTTCTTTACAACTCATGGAAATAGGTGAGATTCACTTTATAATTAATGCCCACATTTAAATTAAAAAAGGTAATATCCAGATAGAGTTGAACTTCCTTTCAAGTGGGGTTTTCCAGTGAATGATTCATTAGCTCTTTCAAGTCTAGTTAACAACTTCTCTTTTGTAAGACCTTTTTTACATTGAAGATCTTTCCAAGTAGCTACATTTTTGCACAAATTATACACAATGAAGACTAAATTATCTAATGAAATATATTTTCACTGGAGTGATAGGTAGCCAGTCTGTAGCCAGTGATGACATTTCTAAGATTAGTTGAAGGGCAATGTTAAATTCTCACCTAACAAAGGGCTAAATAAATGCAATTTTAACTTTGCTGTTACTAAATATTCAACGTTCTTTCCTATGTCTAAATCCCTAGAATTTAAAGGTTATTAAGTTTGAGAAATTTATTGACTCTTTCAGTCCAAAAGGGGTTAATTTAATATATTTTTGCTGAATTATTGAGTGCTGGGGTCTAAAAAAAACAAACAGGATTTCAGTCCCCTTGCAATTAGTGTTATGGGCTGCATGTTGTTTTCCCCCAAAATTTGTATGTTGAAACCTTATTCCTCAATCTGGTTGTAATTGGAGATGGAACCTATGGGAGGTGGTTAGGGGGTGGAACCCCCATGATGGGATTAGTGCCCTAATAAGAACAGAAAGAGAGTAGAGATTACACTCTCTCGACCATTGAGCATACATGTAGAAGTTGACAATCTACAAGCCAGGAAGTAGGCTCTCACCAAACACTGGATGTGCTGGTGCCTTGAGTTTGGACTTCCCAGTCTCCAGAAATTTGATAAAGAAGTGTTTGCTGTTTAAGCCACCCAGTTTATGATACTTTTGTTATAGCAACCCAAAGTGACTATGAGAATTAACTTCTTTTTACTTCTGAAGTTAGATTGCTTTCCCACCTTACTGCTCTTTTGGCAAGCGTATTGTATTAGACCTTGAGATCCTGAGTAATAGCCAACGTGTATTATCATTTAGAAGTAATACAGAGTAGTAGTATCTTTTTTTTCCAAGAGGACCTGTCTGTTTATTCATTTACACACAAACTTTTTTGAGATCGTATTTGAACCGGATGCTTCTTGCTCTTTATTACTGAGATGCTCCCAAAAGCTTAAATTCTTAACCATAAAAGGACCAAAGGCTTACCCCTAACAGCATTGTTATTAATAATTTCATCCTATTCTTATGTCATTCTTTTGTATTTTTCCCAGTGGCTGAAATTAAATATTGCATATTGTGTAATGTTAACATGGGCATATAGCTGAAGACACAGATTTGCCACAGGCTGAAAGAGGGCTCTTTTGTAGTCATCTGAACTTAAAAATATAATCAGAAATGTTTGTAAGGTTTTAATGTGATAACATAAACTTAACTGATGTTCTGGAATTACTGCCTTTTTCATCCCACTGCTCCAAATCTTCTTGAGATTAGGCCTAAATTAGAACTACTTGGTTTAAGAGAATATTTTCCTTGTCAAAGAAGTGGTCTTTTTTTTTTTTTGTGAACTGTCAAAGAAGTGACTTGTTTTTAAGAGGAATCACAATTCTTTTTCCTAGTCTTTTTTCAAGGTCTTGCAGTCTCTTTACAATTGTAAATCTTATAAACTGCTATTAATTGCGCTTGCTCAAAGCATGTGGGATTCCATCTTTAAAAAAGCCTGAAGACCATGACAATGCATATGTATTTGAACCATCCTCACTAGTAGCAATTCATCATATTTTGATGAACTTATTGGAAAACTAAAAGTCATTATAAACCAAGCCCAATAAATAAGGAGCATTAACAGGCTGGGGAGAACTATTTGTGGGCAAAAAGGTGAAATGGAAAAAAAAGTTCTCAATTGCTCCATGAAATAAAATACTGAGGTTTTTGAATGCCATGCAGAACATTTTAGACTTGGTGTGATGAGAAATATAGAAATGTTGATTGTATATAACATAGTAGAAGCTGAATTTTTAATGTAATATGCATTTATATATGTTAATAGAGGAGAAGCATTACTCTTCAAACAACCACTCTAACATTACATGTCAGTTACCTCCAACTGGGTTTTGGATTTCCATGGGATTCTTTAACTCATTGCATTTCAGATATTTGCCTTTTCCTCCGTTGTTCTTCTGAACTACCCCTGAAACAAGGACGTGGGCCCAGTGGACAGTGTGTGACCCACAGGTGGGCTTCAATGTTTATGCATAATCTTTTTATCTGTGGTGCATCTCCACTCCACTTCTGCTGTAGAAGTTACCTCACATTGCTGGTTTAATTTTTTTTTTTTTTTTCAGTTTGATTTTGCTCCTCAGTGATTCCATTGAACATGTGATTTACATTTTTGATCAGTAAAGACTCTCGGGAACTCTTCATGCTTAGCATTGAGAGAAGGAATGTTTGAACTTTTTTCATACTGACTATTATACATGGCTGACAAGCCAAGCAGAAAATATACTTTATTGTTATACTTCTTAGTTGCGATCACAGACATAATATTTAAGACACAAAGGAGGAATTCCAGCTTGTGGGGTGTCACACTCCCTAGGGGGTGGTCCCTGTTGATAGAAGAGGGAAAGAGCCCATAGGCAGCAGCTAACTAAGTGAGAGCATGAGGCTTAGGTAGGAAATATGACTGAAAGAGGAAATGAGAAGTCAATTAAAAAAATGTATAATTTTATCGTTTCATTTATATTGATCCTACTACTTGAAAAAGTGTTTTTTATTGCAAAGAAAAATGCTAGTGTCTTACATCTATATGGCAATGAAGAGTTTTTAAAGGCCTTTTCACATGAAGTGGTTCTATATATTCCTTGCTTAGAAGTTTTTTGCAGAAGAGCAACCCAGTTTGGACTCCTTTACACTATCAAGATTCATGTTATTTAAACTTCCAGATATTTCTTTGAATTTTCAGTAGGTTCTTGCTGCTTATAACTGATTTGTTAGTTTGACTAGAATATAACATATCTTCTTCAATGCCAAATATATTTTGGGAGTCCTTGTAGACTTGTTATAACTTCTGATGGGTTTATTATGTCCCCAAATTATCTCATTAATTTGTTTAATTTAATTGACTATGCTAATGCTTCAAATTATCTGTATTAAACCCTGCATCCATACTATAGTTAAAAATACAATTAAGATACCACAACATTTTAAGAGAGAAAATTGATAAATGATAATAAAAATCTTAAAAGTCAGATATTTTAGGACTCTTTTTTCCTATTGGACAACTCCCTGAAAATTTAAAACAAAAACAAAATATTTACAGAGGGTGCCAAACAAGAGTGTACACATTTTAAGAAAGGAGAAAGAAACTGTATTAAAATTGTAATACTCAATATATACGAATAACAAAAGATGAATACAAGTCATGTTTGACTTCTTCAATTGCAAAAGGTGCTCAAAGTGTCCAGACACTTTGCCATCAGCGTCCAGACACTTCTGATTACTGTGAACGTTCCTTGGTAGACTTCTGTGGCCAGTGTGTAAAGTGTCCCAACACTACCGCAGAAGCAGCAGGACTTGTTGCTGCGGGAGGCCTCCCGGATCTTCCCTTGTGCACATAAGTACCATGTGTCTCAAACTTATCACAAATGCGTGCAGTTGTTAGGCATGTTGGAGGTTCTGTTGAATACTCACACCTCCATTGTTGCTGTACTTCCACAACATTCTGGAATTTCAAATACCACTTCAAAATGGCCTTGCGCTCCTCGAATGACAACTGTGCTTCCACCATTTTCATTGTCCTGCCTGTTGCCTGGTGACGTTCACATTCAATTAATGTCATCATTTGAGAAAACATCATATTACACATTGCTACCATGATTCAATTCAACCTAGAAGAGGAAAATATAGACAACATCTCTTAAAATATGTGTACGGTTTTTTGGCACCCCCGGTATTTCTAAAGTATTTAATGGAACACAGACTTGCTAGGAAATTCAATAATTTTATAAGTCATTTAAGATGGTTCTACAAAAGACCACAAGGGAAACTGAAATAGAGGTTTGTTACTCACAGGTCCTTAGGAGGTACACTGAACTCCTCAAGGGCTCACATGGAGAGGTCAAGGTAGAATGCCTGGGGGAGCACCAAGACCTGGGGTACGAGCCTGTATTATGGTCCGAGGATGGGGTGCATTTGGGTTGCTAAATTCATCCCAGTTTGGTCAATTCAAACCAAAAAGAGTAGGATTTTGATAAGCTTTTTGGGATCTTACCTATGGAGCACAAGGGGAAGACCCTGGGAGGCAGGAGAGACAGTTGCTCACACTGGCTGCGGGAGAAAACAAGATGAGTACAAGTCATGTTTGACTTCTTCAATTGCAAAAGTCAGACCAGGAACTTACATTTGCTTGACTCTGTGAGCTGTTAACTAGGCCTTGGAATCATGGAGAAGCTAGTGTCAGTTCCAGGCCCTTGCAGGCCTCTTAGCCACAGAAAATGGATGCTGAGGCAGCAATATTATGGAGTAGTTTAGCTAAACTCTCCACACACATACACATACAATACAAGTAAAACTGGGAAAACTTGAATAAGGTAGTGGAATGTATAAATGTCAATATCTTGTTTGTGATATACTCGTAGTATGTAGTATACATTCTTGTTGAAACTGGGTAGAGTACACTCAGGGTCTCTTTGTATAACTTCTTACAACTGCATGTGAGTGCAATTATCTTAATACAAATTTAAATTAATGTGTAAAAATGATACATATTCAGGGTAAAATATTTAGAAAATGCAAATGAAACAAAAGAGGAAAGTTGCCCTCTTTTAGATATCTGTGGTCACTTTGTTTTTCATCTTCTTCAGGGCTCTATTTGACTTTTGCCTTATCAAAGAGGACTATCTTTGCCAATCTACGCAAAATACTATAGTATCCTGTACTGCCTTACTCAATAACTTACTTTCTCTTTATTCATTGCACTTACTATCCACTGATGCAGTATTTCTTCCTGTTTTAATTGGTTGGTTGTTTTGTATTATTTATGAAAAACCCAAGATAATGGGATCTTTTTTTTCATTTTTGTATTGCCAGTACTAATAAGGTCTCTGACTTGTAGGGGTTTGATAAATATTTTTGTAGGAGTTACAAATGGACTCATACTATACTTACTGCTTTATGGCTTTTTTTTTTATCAGGTACTAAATTATTTATGATGAGCCAGGCTGTACTGGATGCTGGTAATATAATGACGAAAGCAACAGAGTAGATTTCTACCTGCTTGGAAACCTGTCTATTTTTATCATTTTCTAATGTGCCACAAAAATAGTTACAAATTATTCTTTTGAATGAATGTAACACAATTTAACAAGTATCTACTTTTAAACATTATTATGCTTTTAAACTGTGAGCATTTATGAACAATATTGTGATGAATGATCTTACAGTTAATTTCTATGTCTTTACTGTTATTAGTTCCTCAGGATAAATTCCGAAATACATATATAAAATGTCATTGGTTCAAGTACTCATCCTAAAGGTAGCCCTGGGTGATCAGATTAGACTTCAAGATATATTGTGTTTGAAGTGGAGACTTAGGAAATATTCTAAATGAATAATTTTTTCCCTCTTGCTTTTACTGTCTTAGTCAATGATGATCACTACCTCAGTCTCTTCTATATCACTTGCAGTTGGCTTTCATTTATTCCTAGAACCTGCACGCAATTATTACTGAACACGTAATTCAAGTTTCTGACAAAATTACCCACTGCTCTTCAGAGCTTTACAAATAATCAATATTTTTGTTTATTATCATACATTTGAGTGTAAAAGTATCATACATTTAACAATGAAAACACTAATCCTTACTTAATATTAGGCATTTAATATTATTTTTGCAAATTTGCCCACCTACTGGCTAATGTGTGAGAATAATCACTTTTTATTTTTTCTTGCATATGATGTTGCATAGTGTATTCTCTTCTAGAATTTATAGTCCATACCTCCTTGTTAGGGCTTTTAAGATTTCAATTTGTTGTTAGAATTTTCCAAAAGATTAAAATTACCCAGACTTAATGTGTTTTCAGAGATGCATCAGTAATCCACTCAGTTTGAAGACTGCAAGCAAGGAGTGAAAATGTTAGAAATAAGCTGGGAGTAGATTTTCAAGTCTTGGGGCAGTGAGTTAGCATGGATGTGTCACTGTTATATTCCTGTAATTGAACTTTTCCAATACGAGCTATAAGGATGATGGTACTTTGGGCCTCCTGTATTCAGATTTGTAATTTTGAAAAAGACCCAAGGGCATTCAGCTGCCATTACAGTTCACTGGATACTGAGGAACTGGAAAATGGTTAGAATTTGTTTGGGGATAGTTAATACGGGCACTCATGCTACCCTTTCCCTTTGTACATCAGTGCCAGAAATAACCTCACTGCACTTTCCCAGTGAACACAGGTACATTAAGAGTTGTTCTTCACAACTGTTACACTTCAGCCAGAGTTGGTTCATGACATGGAACTCATTTCCCACTTCTTTTCTGGTTAAAAGTTAGTGATATTGACTACATGACAGTGAAAGTCTGTTTCAGTTTTCATTATCAATAAAGTCTATCCCAGATGAATTAATTGTTCTGGGGTCCAATTAAATGAGAAGTTGTATACTGTATTATAATATTATGCAATTATTATAGCCTTTTTATAACTTGTGGGAAGTTTTTTAATATCCAGTATAATACTGTGGAGGAAACTGTACCATTTTGGAATGGATATAGACCTCGTATATTACCTAGTACAACCTCTTTAGTTTTCACATGGGGAAACAGAAGTTTAGAGAAGTTCAGTAATTTGCCCAAGGGTCCAAAGAGGGGAGATCATCAGTGTAGTGCTCCTGCTCTGGTACTCCCTAACCCATGGTAGCATCTAATTGCATTTAGAAAGCCTTGTCTGTGTATAGTAATTGTGTAATTCTTATATTTGACAGTTGTGCTCTCTGATTATGAAACATACATTTAAACTGAAGGCCTGAATTAAACTTAATTTTAGAACACATTGAGTGCATCGGGAAATATGGGTTCTGTTCAGACATTCAAAAGTATTAGACAGGAGTACAATGCATACTAGAGTTTAACAGTAATTTCTCAGAATGAAATAGCAGGTTATTCTTTCTTAATATAATACATATCTGAAATGGCTAAAGTTTAGATAAGCACTCATTAGCTTAATATGTAATTATTTTAAGTCGTTTATCACCACTTATTTATTTTTCCTTCCACACAGTCCCTAATTTGTAGCACTCACCCTCGTGAATTTGTTCATTTGACACATCTTAAAATATTTCTTAGAATTCCATAAGTGTTTGTGAAGCTTTATAATGACTTAAAAACTATGTGTCAGTGTATAATTAACACCAGTTAAATATGTCTCAGTCTGAGAAATTTCAATTTAGGAAAATAGAATAATGTAAGACATGGGGAAAAAGGGCATTTTTCTCATGACAGAATGTATATTCCTGCATCAAAATATGTCCCCACATTGCAATGAAATGTCTCATCTAAAAGGTTTGGCATGCCTAGTGGAAAATAAATTGTAAATATCTTAAAATTACTAAAATACAAAACATTAGAAAAATCAACAAAAAATATAAAAGATAGGTGACCATTCAATTTTCTCTTTTGTAACTGTATACAAAATGACGGTTTTAAATCAGGATAGAAACCTAATGTAATGTTTAATTCTAAATGTTCAGCCTCTAAAATATGCCCTAAATCTATCTACTTTTCTCCACCTCCATTGCCACAATTACCTCACCTTTCCTAATGCCAATAACCTTTGTGACCTTCGTTTTTCCAAGATTATCCCCTCATCCCTCTTAATCCACAATTCTTGTGGAATCTAGACTCATTTTTGTCCCTCTTTCACTTAAAAACAAACAAACCAAAACCGAAGGGATACAAGGAACTGGAGGTATTGGATATGTGTATTAACTTGATTGTGATTATGGTATCACAGGTGTGTGCACATGTCCAAAGTCACTGAACTGTAAACAGTAAATTTGTTCAGTTCTTTGTAAAAACAAGCCAAACAAACAAACAAACAATCCTTGGATTCCCATTGTCCAGAGAGTAAAATTCAGAATCTACCATGGACATCTCATAAGGTCCTACATTAAGAAGCTCTCATTTACTTCTCTGATTTCATCTAACAACCATTTTCCCTTCTTCACCATGTTCCAGCACACTGGCTTTCTTTCTGTCTCTTGGAAATGCCAACTCCTTTCCTCGTGGTATGAACTTTGTTTTTCTTAGAACAGGCCTTCTCATCATTCAGATCTTAGATCACATTACCCCCTCAGAGAGGACACCCCGATAGTCCATTTAAAGTCATTTACATAGTATATTATTTTTTCTTTAAAACATGTATCTCAAGTGGAAATCATGTTATACAATTACTTGTTAGGTGTTATCTATCTTTCCTTACAACAATTAAGCTTCATGAAGCAATGATCTTTTGTGCCATAATTACTACTGTTCTCAGGATCTATATCAGTACTTAGTACCTATGAGACACTCAAATATTTCCTAATGGGTGTGCAACATCTCCCGATCTTTGGGCTTTAGTCATCTGACCTATGTAGCAAATCTATAAAAAACAATGAAGTGTTAAGAAATGATATTGAAAATAACTTTTAACATTTCATGTAACCATTGATAAATTTTCAAATTGTTGATTACAGACAGATGAGAATATAATCATGGATAAATAATATCAAAAAGTCACTCCAGGTTTCTTTATTTTTTGTGTGTTTTCATTATGTGCACATGGTACAGATAAATGATCTTTGGAACTTACATTTATAAGGAACATAATGATAGAGAAATATCAGTTCTATCAGTTGAATAGGTTGAAAGGAAAAAAAAAAAGAAAAAGCTTTTGAAATTTCTCTCCCACATGATTCTGACAGTTTTTTTTCCCTCTTAATAATTTTTTTCTGTTGTGTATTTTTTGTTTGTCAGAGACATTCTGTGAGTCACTATGCTTATTTAGGAGACAATTTGACTCAAGGACTTCATGACATAGAGAGTTACACCATCAGGTAATCAGAAATCAGTTCTAATAACATATTTGCACAAAACTAAAACATTACTTTTCAAAGGAAAAATTATCCCAGCTTTTATATTCTGTATAATAGATACTAAATTGTTAGGATAAAATCCTTTCCCGCACACTAAACATTACATAAATAATTTTCCACCTTTTATCTGCTTTCCCAAAACACTGACAGAGTGTTCTTTATCAGATACTACAATGTCATAGTTATATTAAAGCTTTCTAAAATTATCAAAATACTACATGAACTGGAATTAAATGTTATATTAGAAGTAATATTTTGTTCTTCTTTTGGATAAAAATGTGTTGATTGAATCCAAACAATGTGGATAGTGTTTAGGAGGTGACATAAATACCATGGACATAAAAATTTTGCAAAGAAAAACTTCATCATCGTTTTAAGGTTGAAAACAGTTTCATGAGGGAATTGTTTTATGTAACAGAGGGAAATGTATGTATCAAGGAATTATAGGTTATCCAAATACTTGTCTGTATATTTTATAAGAAAAGATTTGGGGAGTGTTTTTTGTTTGTTTTATTATTTGATTGATTATTTTAGCCTTGAATTCGCTAATATTTTAATTTTCCAGTTATATTTCTGGCATAAATCAGTTTTTGAGTGCCTGCAAAGAACTGTGTGAGGAAAAAAAAAAGATTATAATACAATCACTTTTCCCTCATGATAAATTAGAGGTCATATTTAAACATGAAGGCAAGGGGATCATGCTAAATGAAATAAGTTAGACAGAAAGAGTTGAGAACCATATGACTCCACTCATATGTGGGATTTAAAGCTGAAAGCAACAAATGAACAAGACAAACAAACAAATAAAAAACTGATAGACACAGACACCAGTTTAATGGTTACCAGAGGTAAGGGGGGAAGGGAGTGGTAGAAGAGGCTAACGGGGGTCAAATATATGGTGATGGAAGGAGAACTGACTCTTGGTTGGTGAGCACACAATGTGATATATAGATGATGTATTATAGAAATGTACCCTTGAAACCTATATAATTTTACTAAGCAATGTCAACCCAATAAAGTTAATGAAGATGAAAACAATAAAATAAGTCAAATTTTTAAAATTGAAGTACAAATTTTCAGAAATTACAGGATGCTATAAAAGTGGATGATGGTGGGTACTAGTAATGGAGACTTCTTACAATGGCCAGGAGGGCCTTTCTGAGGAGTTGAAATTTAAGGTGAAGCTTATATAATAATAAGTCAGCCTTGTCTACATCTATGCAAAAAACATTGCAGGCAGAGGAACCAACAGTTCAAAGACCCTAAGACAGAAAAACATTGTGTAGATTCAAGGAACTAATGAAAATTACGGTAGCTAGACCACAGTGAGTGAAAGGGAAAGCATGTTGGATTAGATTGTGAAGGACAGCAGAATCCACAGAGACCTGTTGACAATTGTAATACATTGTATTTTATATGAAGAGCAATTAGATTATTTTAAATAGGAACTCACATAATCTGATTTTTTTGGTATGTGTGTGTGTGTAATTATAGTCTGGGTAGAGAATGAATTTGAGTGATAGAAAAAGAGGAAGTGAGGAGACCACTTAGAAGTGAGGAGACAATAAATCATAGTGGCTTGATCTAAAGTTATGGCAGCGGATGTAGAGACAAATGAACTAGCTCTAATTATCTATCTGTGGTAAACATCACTTGATGGAAGTTGGGGATGGAAAAGAATGGTAATTATTGGGAAAGGCAGTCTCGTGCATGTAGTCTTTCTGCTCCCACTCAGCCTCAAAAGCATGGGACTTGGACTTGGGCTACTTTCGTATAGAGAGGTAAAGAGCCTGCAGAACTTGTGTGGGGATGTATTTCTTTGTTTCAGGCTTAATGAATGCTCTTAGATTGTCTCTGCTTAAAGTGTGTGTGTCATATGGCATCTGGCCAACCCCATTGTTATACCTGTCTTCTGAAGGGAGGGAACAGGGTTCTTTGTACTGTGGCACAAGAGGTATACATGTGAGCAATTGTCCTGTGACGGCTGCCTGGAAACACCTGCTGGCCATGCAGGACCAACGCCCACCACTGAAGTTGTTCTTGCTCTGTCTCTTCTCTGGCTATGAGTAGAGCCATTTTTCCATCCAGTGCTCGACTATGTTGTGTTTTCCTTGGCAACTCATTTATCAAGATGCAGTGGACAAAAGTGTTCAGAGTCTTCTCCTGGGATTAGTAACTGGTGCATGGTAACAACCCCTATTCTCCTGGGGTTGATAACCACTGCATGATACTCTGCTGGACAATAACTTGGATATTTCTCAATTGAGGAACTGAAAGCTTAGATGGGTGAAGTTTGAGGTAGGGTAAACAGTTTAAATTTGAACATGTTGAGCTCAAGTATGCAGGTGTATGTTCCTCAGAGGAGAAACTGAAAAATCTGACAGTCATCAGTAAGCCAACAGTTTTTAATATCATGAGAACAAAATCATCTACAGAAATAGCATAGAGAGAAAAGGTGGGGCAAGGACAAATTCCCCCAAAGTGACATTTTAATGTCTGGCTAACAGGAGAAATTTGCAGAGCCAAGTGTGACGTTAGAAGGCAGAGAATTAAAAGGTGGGAAATTAAAAATTATGTATTGTCATAGAACCTGAGAGAAAAGCAGTTTAAAAAGCAGGGAACACCTGTTTAGTGCTGCTATTTGTTAAATAGAGTAAATATATGAAAGTGCATATTGGTTTTGAAGAAATGAAGGTTGTCAGTCATCTCTGCTGAAGCAGATTCATTGGTGTGGTTGATGGATGGGGTGAGTAAAAGTCATGTTGTAGTGCTATGAACAGTGATGTGATGTCAGAAAGTAAAGGTGAGAAATGTAAGCAGTTTTCTGGAGAAGTATGGAGAATTTTTGCTGGTTTGGAAGATGAAATCAAAGGACGCTAAAATTACTGAACCTGGGAAACAAGAGTCACTTTATGTGTTAATAACAATAATAAGGAGATACTGATAAGCCAAGGGAGAAAAGGAAATGCTGAGAAAATGAAATCCTTTGTTGAGTGCTGTGGAGGAAAATGTTTACCTGTAGTAGAAAAACAAAACTAAACATCTGGTTCATTGGAAAGGAAGAAGTGGAAGCTAAATGAAGAAACTTGTATGTTTGTAGATTTTGTCATGGGGAGATGAATGAGAACTACTTCAAAAGTTTTTGTGTTCTCAAAGATGCAAAAGTAGAGTTAATGGTAGAAGGTAAGGGTGGATGGGTGGGGGAGAGCTAGATTCAGAGAAATGAGGCAGTGGGAGAAAGCTCATTAAATTAATTTGAATTTACAATTACATTAGTTATTATATAATGCTCATTTTCATGATATTCTCTAGTGATATTTGGCTGCACAGGTTGTTAGCAATCTTGACCTAATTTTACTTACTAAAGCAGATGGTAGATGGGGCATACAAGTGTAGGCATGGAGAACATAGATGGCTAAATTCATAGATGTACCAACTGTTTCATGGTTGGTCCATAATGGTCTAGTAGAAACAAAACTATTAGCAACTCAAGTATAATTGTCTATGTACTGCTGTGGCTCCCCAAAAGTCACATGATACAATCCTAATGTCTAATGGTACTAGGAGGTGAGGCCTTTGGTAGATGATTAGTTCAGGAGGGTAGAACCCTCATTCATGAGATTAATGCCCATATAAAAGAGGCCCCAGAGAGCTCCCTTGCCCTCTTCTGATATGTGAGTGTACACAAAATCTGCAATATCAACAGAGGGCCCTCACCCAACCATACTAGCACCCTCATCTCAGAATTCCAGCCTCGAGTCTGTGAGAAATAAACTTCTGTTGTTTATAAACTACCTAGTGTTCAGTGTTTTGTTATAACCATCCAAATATACTAAGACAAGTATCGAAAGCTGCTTGGGCTATTAAAGCTGTACACCTCCAGAATTATTAACCAGCTGTCTGAAAAGAATTAATGCATTCTAAATATTTCTGCTTCTACAACTGCTTTTTTTGTTACAATCACCTCTTCCCCTCAAAGAATATCTCTGAATTCATGGTAGAAAAACATGATAGGTAGGTAGGTAGATTAGATAGATCGATCGATCGATCGATCGATCGATCGATAGATAGATAGATGATAGATAGTAGAGGGAAAGGATCTAAGATGAAACCTTAAATAATCAATTGAAAATATACCAATCTTAGGATCCATTTAAAACCTAAGATGGTCCTAGATGATTAAGAAATTGAAAATTGTTGAAATGTCCAGACATCACAGATCCAAGAGCAAACTGCTTAAATTCCATTTTTTAATGACATCGTTTCATATACTTTTACTCGTCATCTCTGTCTCTTCATCAAAGTTATCCTCTAAGTTCTGGTGTATTATTTTGAGCCAACCATTTAAATAACTGATCCAAATTTTGCCATATTCAGTAGTCAGTTTGCTCAGTGTTTCTTGTTTTTGATAATTGTGATTTCCATCTGAATGTGTTTTTCATTTTGTTTTGATTTTTTACTAATGAGGTGGCTCCCATTGCATAGATTAATGTGTTCACATATTTGAGAATACAAATGGGGGCCTTTTCCCCTGTTTCCTCTCCTTTCTTTGGGTACTACTCTCTGATAGATGAATGCTGACTCTGAGACAGTCTTATGAACACTCTGTGGCAGTGCCTCCATTGTGATTATTACATCATCTCTGGTAAGTGGAAGCTGGGATTACTTTCTGAAGCTTCATATGTAGGATAGTGGAAAAGTTCGAAAGTGCTTAAATTCACCCAAGTCTTAGGTTTCCCCTACTTATATTCTCTCTTAGGCCTTGCTTGTCTTTGCTTGTACATTTTCTGGGCTCTATTAGAAAATGACCTTAAATTATAGTTTGGCCCATTCCCTGACCCTACTGAACTGGGAGCATCATTCTTCCCGTAATCAGGTTTTATCTGAATTTTATCTCCCAGAAAGTATATGTATGCAATCTATTCTACTTACTGCAATAATTATCTTCCTCATAAATTGTTGGATAAAGAGAAATTGAATTAACATAGCTTTTGTATTTATCTATATGTTTTATTTCTTTTGTTCTTCTATGTTTTAATAGATTGGAACTACATTTTAAAATTTAGTAAAAAAAAAAAACCAAACCACAAACTTTTTAAGGATTGTAATAACACACATAAAATATAGATTAGCTGAGGTAATGATATCATGACTTCTTTACTGGGGATGATATATTTGCAACATTGAATTTTGTTGAATGTCATATGTAAAAACAACATTGACAAATTAGGCTATATAGAAGTTGGTTTTTGGAACAGTTAAAGATCAAGCTGTCAGTACTTGTGAAGAATTGTTAAAGAAAGTGGGAAGATCTGAGCTCTGTGATAGGAATAAAAACAAGGAGGAGGGGCTGAAAATTACTTGGAAGCTGAATTTCTCTTAACAGATGAACACAGACAATAAACATTGGAACTCCCCAACATTAAAAATGGGCTGTCTCAGAATGGTGAGCCATTTGTACTGGAGAGGGCATTCAATCAAGGGCTGTATGTTTATTTGTCAAGGATGATGTGGAAGTAATTCTTTCACTACGCGTAGAGAGATGGTTGGATTGATGTTCTTTCCAAATCTAATAGTCTACGATTTTTGTGAGGGTCAAATTGAAAATACTATCTCTTAAAGATAATCTGATATTTATGAAATATTTCTTTAATATTTGCTATTATACACAAAAAACAGTTATAGATTATGACCAGAATGATAGATTGTAAACATGAAAACTACGTATGAGAAGAAACAATATAGTCAGCAATATATAACAACATGTAACTTACTAATAAGAAAAGACTTTAATTCATTTCTTTCAATGCATGACAATTTAAATAGAAAAAAGTAAGTAAAATATAAGACTTGAATAATAAGGTATAGCTAATTTTTTATATATTTAATTCTATAGTGTGAAGGCAGAAAACAAAACAGAATATTTGAAAAACATAACTGATACAAGACTTGTATACAAAAAGTATTTAAAAAACCCTCTCAACTCAATAAGAAACAAATAACCCAATAAAAGGGGTAAAAGATGTGAATAAACTCTATGAAAACAGAGATCTAGATGGTAAATAAGCATATGAAAGCACGCACAGTATCATTCGCCATTAGTTTAATGCAAAATGAGACCACTTCAGATACAATTACACACCTATTATAAAGGCTTAAAAATATAATTATCAATACCAAATGCTGACAACAATTAGGACTGGAATTCTCATACATTTCTAGTGGATGTGAAAAATGCTAGAGCCACTTAGAAAAACATTTTGACACTTTCTTTTAAAATTAAACATACATTATCATTAAAGCAAGTAATCTCCCTTTTAGCTATTTAGCCAAAGGAAAACAGATACATCTATCCAAATACCTATATGTAAGCATTTACAGTAGATTTATTCTTAATCACCTACAACTCAAAAAAAAAATCTAAAAATTATGGTACATTGTAGAATAAAAAGAAAAAATAACACGAATCCATGAAACATCATAGATATCTTAAAAGAATCATACTAAAGAAAGATGCCAGACATAAAAGGCTACATACTGTATGGTTCAATTTATATGACATTGTGGAAAAGACATTTATAGAGGCCAAAATCAGATCAGTGGTTACCAGGGATAGGAGATGGGGGAGACGAGTGACTAGAAAGTGGCACAAAGAAATTTTGGGGGCTTATTGAAATATTTTGTATCTTGATTGTAGTGGTGATTGCATAACTTTATATATTTGTGAAAACTCATAGAACAATATATCTCAAGATCCAAAGTACAGATTTGACTCTATGTGAATTATACTGCAGTCAGAGTTAAAATATTCTCCTTCAAATTAAGAAAAAATAGAAATTAAATGATTTTTACTTATCAAATGGGCAAATGTCCAAGCATTAAATGATACTACCTTTGTTTCAAGTGCTTAGGAAAAGCAGTGTTATCAGAGATACTTAGTTGGTGAAGTGTAAATTGACATAGACATAATATTTTTGTAGAAAAGCTTGACTATAATTATCACAATTTATATGCTACTTGATCCCTCAAATTTCCTTCTAGGAATATATATCTATATATATGAAATGTAATATATATATGAAATGTAAATTTAAATAGCAAATGGTTATGCATAATAAAATGCAAATTAAATAGCAAATAGTTATGCATAATAATACTCACTACAGTATATTTGTAAGTTTGAAACAACTTAAATGTCCATTCGTGAAAGACTGGTAAATAAATTCTGGGATGTGCATACAATTGCATGCATAACATATGGCTGTTTAAAAAAATGGGTTAATTTGACAGATATGATGGTGATCTGATGGAGTAAATAGAAAAAAGTTGACGACCAGATAACTGAGAATAATATACTAAGATGTATGCTTCAAAGTATGTATGTATGTATTTATATGAGTAGAATGTCTCTGCAAGTAAACACAAACAAGTGTTAACAGCATAAGCATGTGGTGAGGGTGATCTGGACCATAAAGAACATGTGTGGGAGCAAAACTAAGTTTAATGGGGTTATATTTCCTGATGTTTTTATGATTTTATTGTGTTATTAGCATGTACTAAGATTACAGTAACTATTTTAAAACAGAAATGAGAAATGTTTAAGAACAATAGCAGCTTGATCGCATCTGACTTTCTCCCTCCTCTCAACTTCCCTGGAGTAAGCATCAAGTCCTGGGCAGGCAAATTGCAGATTGTGGGTCATGCAACTCAGATTTAGTTAATTCAGCAGATCTGGGAATTCCTGCTCCTTGATGCTTGGGCCAAGATAAAAGCGACCAATAGTAGGACTTGCCTTGCCTTCCTACTTGAGGTGAAAAATCTGTTAACTAACCAACCAAAGAAAATGCCTAGGCAAACAAACAAATGAAACGAAACCATCATGAAATGCCTTATTCTGTCCAATGCCAGTTCTCTTGAAGTGGATAGAATTACAGTGTGGCTGTGACTGTCCACTTCTAGGTTGGAAATCGGGGAACAAAGATGCTCCTTCCCCTCTTTGTCCCTCAGAACAGAAATTAGATGGCTGGTTTTGTTTTGTTTTGTTTTGTTTTGTTACTGCCAGGCTTACAGAGCAGACACTGTTATACTTTCTTGCATTTTCTCATTCTCAGTTTTTGAGAAACAGACTGACTTAGTGTTAAAGAGATGAAAAGTCATGACAAGAAAAGTAAAAACTCACTTCTGACTATTAAGGCATGAGAGAGAAGACAGCAAAACAAAAATATTGTTAAAAGAATCCTTTGTGATATGCTTTAGGTCTCTCAAGAAAAAGCAAATAGAGTACAAAAAAGTTTCTAATTGTAAGCTAAAAAATTTTCAGGAACATATTCAATGCATATTCTAAAAAGGAAGGTAGCAAGGAAAACATAGCCAAATAGATTCTATTAAGTTGTAAGGAAAAGTATTAAACTTGAATAATTTAAAAAAATCCTTAAATAAATTGAACTAGTAGTAAAAATATCCCCAAACAAACCTCCTTCAGATTTAGATGACTTGACAGATACATTTTACTGAACTTTCAACATTCGAGAAAATCCCTATGTAATAATATGCAATTTCAGAAAATAGAAATGGAAGAAAATGCTACAAAGTCAATTTCTAAATCTAAATCAACCATTTTCTAAAACCAGATAAAGACAGTGTAGGTAAAACAATTGCAAAGCCATTTTACTTACAAAAATATGTTGTTTTCTTTAGAAATCTTAAATAAATCCAAACTAGAAACAACAGAGCAATGAATATAATACGTCATGATCAAGTAGAAGTGAGGATGTTTTGCTATCAGATAATCTGTTGGTATAACCTACCTTAGTGATGGTAGGTTATAACAAACAAAATCATATGATTATGTAAAATAATGCAGAAAAGACAAAAATCAAACGCAGTTATGATAAAATGTTTCACTATATTAGAAATAGAAGGGAAATTCCTTATTTAGTCTGAACTAAATAACTGAAATTAACTATCATACTTTAAGGGAAAAATGTTAACTCATTTGGCAACAAGAAAAGAATACCTGGTATTACTTGTAGTTTATAAATGAAAAAACAACAACATGAAAGCCCTACTTTACCAAATAAATAAAACAAAAACAAGTAAGAGTAAGAGATATGAAAGAGAAGGGACAATACTTCTCACTGTCTGTGGCTGAAATGAGCTTCAACATAGAATAGTCACTATACTAGAAAAAGTCGAACTAATAACAAGTTGCAGCAAGTTTTCCAGATATAAGAGCAACAAAAGTCAATACGTCTTAGAAAGCAACAGAGAATAAGATGTGTGTTTATAAATCTTGTTAATAAACCAGAAATCCCACCCTTGACTATAGAAACAGAGTCTAAAATTGACCCACATAGAGATATGTTAAAGAATGAATATATACATAAACTAGTATACAAGAGTGAAAAGTAAAAACAAAAACAACTAGACGTACTTGAGGCATAATTAGTAAGTCTTTAAAAACATCCTATGGACAAAACAGTAGGAAATAAGCCAAGATCAATGACACAATATCATTTACATAAACTAAAACGTACTACAGATTTCTACTTTAAGGTGGAGATATTCATGATAGACAGATGTTCCTGCCAAAATAAACTAAAAACAAACAAACAAACAAACAAAATATGCTAGAAAATATTCGAATGCTGCTGAAATAAAATTCTAGAGTGTGAAGCTCCAAGGAGATTTGAGCTGATAACCTGTAGCCACTTTTTTGCTAGGGCCGTTCCTAATTCTGGATGCTATCAAGAGGCTGAGAATCTTGGCTTTTTCCTAGGAGATAGGACCACTGAAGTAATAAAAACAAGCCGAGGGTTTTTGTTGTTGTTGTTGTTGTTGTTTGTTGTTGTTGTTGTTTTCATAGTCTTGCATGTTTTAAGTGAGCAAATTGTACTTGAGACTCATCAAACATGACAGGTTTTTCCTGAAGACATTTGACAGTGTTTGACGCTTCCTGTGGAGGGCTATTAAAACAAAAATCTGCAATAGTTTGTAATGGCAGAAACAGAAAACTAAAACAGGACATTTTAATGATAAATTCTGTGAGAACTTTGCACATCTGTTGCATTTTCTTAGAGCTACTGCAGTTCATGTATCTCCTAGAGCTTTCAGATACTGATAACCTATCTGAATAAGTGAGAGCTGTGTTGTGTATTTAAAAAAGATAGTCAGTTTGTTTCACAGGAACTAGGAGAATCACATTTATGGATTTTTACCATAAAAAATATCTTTTCAATTCACTGTTGGTGCCTAAATTGACACAGAACTATGTAGAATACATTCAATTTCAAAGAGCAATGAATGTAAAAGGAAAGGAAAAGGTTTTGTGAAAACAATGTTCCTAATTTTTATATCCAAAATTATTGGCAAAGGTGCATTCTGTGTAAGTACAATGAATACTTTAATCATGGATTATTTTAATGTCAATTGTAAAGCTGCATGAATAGTACATAACTCTTAAAGAGAACAAAAAGGAATAGAGAAGAAGAGAAAGAAGAAATTTTAAATTCAGTCCTTTCTATTTTGTATCACTGAAAAACTTAAGAAAGGAAGTTAATGGTTAATCATTGCAAATTTAATGCCTATCATTTTAAGTCTGACTAGACAGTTATTTTAATGACTGTCATTATCACAACATCCGTCGGTAACAGGCTATGCGACTCTCTTAATGTGGTGCTTCAGAGAGTATCTATATAGATAGATGTAAATTTCTGATGAAATCCATTTAAATGATGGCTCACAGTATTTAATAATCTGTTTCTTTTTGTGTTTAACATGTACTAAAAGGCACCATTCTTATGAAGGTCATTTATTTCTGGCTGTATATATTTTCTTGTCAAGCTATCTAATATTCATGGCTCTGTCTGGTGCATAACTCTCTACTGCATTTTCTCCGCTTAGTACACTAAATGCCCTAGTGGTCTGAAAGAGTTAATGTAGCTCCCTAAGCATCTAATTTAATACATCAGAGTGACTTGGGTGCAGATGATGAGCTAGCTCAATATGTATTAGACAGAATCAGTCATCTCATGAAAGTAGCAGTTAAATACACTTTAATTGGGATTTTTGTTACAAGTGGGAAGTTTTAAAAGTGCTGATGAATTAAGTATTCCACTTAGAGTCAGAGTTAATGTTTGGCTATAGGGCTAATGTCTAGGGTATATTTAAGGCACCATGAGAGCGGATGTAGACATAAGTAGGAATAATTCATGCATTTGATGAACAATTAAGCTGGATGCGTTTAAGGTCCCTTTTAACTCTGAGAGTGCATGGTTCTGAGTATTAGAAATACAGCCTGGAACAAATATGCATGAGCAGTCACACTATAAAATCAGAACATAAAGAGGAAACTATAAAAATAACCAGAGTGTGGGGGAAGATGGACAGTTGAAATAAGAGCTCTGCTTTGAATCAGAGATTTAAAATAACTTTAAAATGCTTTAGAGTGTCCTGTGACTAGTGTGTCCACATTTTTAAGAAGAAGGACTGGTTTTCACTGGCAATTTCGTTATCTCCTGAGATGATTATACACTATGCTTTAGAGAAAATATATAATAGCAAAAAGAAATGCCATGTGTTTAAATGATTTTGTATGCTGTTACTATGTGTGTGTACTGCATTGTTTATATAATCAGCAGCCCAGGCTGTGTGTACATATGGTCTTACAGAAATAACCCTGGCTTCCATTGGGATCCAGGGCCACAGATTATGAACCACTGCTTTAAAGTATCATTTCTTAAGAATATGAATTTCTTAAGACTTGAGATTGGTTTCTCGGTTGAAATTCAGAAGGTGAGCCTGAAGTCCCTAGGTACCTGACATGTAACGCATATTGTTAGAAAACACACACCATCAACAGGAGAAGGTAACTAATATGATGTTTCTTATAACCCATTTGCCAGGAACAGTGTGAAGAGCTTCATATTAAACCTCACAAAAATCTTAAACATTATTATTATTATTATTATTATTATTATTATTTTACAGATGCCAAATTACAAAATATAGAAATGTTAGATAATGTGCTTAAAGATAAGCAGATTTAAACTCCAACCTATCTGTTCCTACACACTGTGTTCCTTTTACTAAATGATGATGCTTATAACATATAGTGATGTATAACCAATATTAGAAAATCAACATGAATGTATTGGGAAATATTGTCTGATTTGCAAACACATGAAGTTTAAAGTGGCATCTTTAAGCAATATTTTCAGTAATACCATGTTTCCCCCAAAATAAGACCTAGCCGGACAATCAGCTTTAATGCGTCTTTTGGAGCAAAAATTAACATAATACCCGGTCTTATTTTACTGCAATATAATACCAGGTCTATAATATGATATAATATAATACAATATAATATAATACAATACAAGACTGGTCTTATATTAATTTTTGCCCCAAAAGATGCAATTAGAGCTGATTGTCTGGCTAGGTCTTATTTTTGGGGAAACATGGTATGATGCCTTTGATTTTTCTGATAGACGCTATGACATAGAATATCAGATGGTAAAAATATCATTTTTTCTTTCTAATAATTTTTATAATATTTTCACATACCATCAGGGATTATAACACACATTTTAACACATTAAATTATTACATCAACACCTTAAGTTAGCTGCTAGTTTTATCTTCCTTTTTACAAATAAGGTTGAAAGGCATGGAGAGGTTAAATGATACCCCCTAAGTCTTATGGGTAGTAAATGGTAGAACCCCAAATTTGAGCTTAGATAGCCTAAATCAATAGTATTCTCTTAATTCCTTACCATTGCTTTGAATAATCATGAATGCTTGAGCAAATACCAAAAGTATCCATAATGTCCTGGAAAGCAATGGAAGGACCTGGTTTCCAAGAAATTCAATTTAAGACCATCTGGCTGAGTGATAAAGAGCGACATAAATACCTTTCATATGATTAGAATTTTGCAGCTCTTAAGTGATTTCATATATGTTACTACATTTAGCTGCAACATTTTGAGAGTGATAGAACCGTTATCATTGTCTCCATTTTATAAACTACTAAGAGAGGCAAAAGTCTCACTTTAATAGATGGTATATATTCTCTGTGGACAAGATTTATTCCTGCCCAAGTCCTCTATTCACCAGATAAGTTACACTAATATTTTAGTTGATTATACTTTTTGAGATATTTAGGGCTGACACTTCTGGATTTGGAGATTTTAGATATAGAAAACTGCTGGCAGGATTTGACTGAACATTTCAAGACACCAAGAGGTCCAAAGTAAAAGAAGAGCTATACTCAGTGTCTCAAGTGAAAACATTGACTCACATGTGACCATCTCATGAAAACTTGGTCTTCAATCATAAATTTATATATAGAAGAGCAATATATGTGTGCTATCTACCAATATGATGAGAACAAAATCTATATTAAAGTATATATTTTCACACATTTATTTTGCCCCTCTTCTGGCCAATTCCACACACACTAAGAAACATTATTTGTTTCTCTAATGAGATTTTTTTTCAGTCAGTGGTGCAATGAATGGAAATATGGACTTAGGGAAGCCAAAACAGGTAATGTGCCTGGAAAAAATGGAAACACCTGAAAGTAAAAGACTTAAGATGGGAGAAGGCACCAGAGATAGGCATTGGGATAGGGCTATAAGGATAAAGCACTAGTCTAACTGATAGAGAGGTTTTTTGAGACATAGGAGAGAGAGGAAAGAAAGGAAGAGGTATGAGCAACTGTTTGGAGAAGTAATTTTGAAGAAAAAAAGTAACGAAAGTTATAGCGGTTCATCAATACTTTGGGAGTTAAATGTGTGTGTGTGTGAGAGAGCAGAGCGAGAGCGAGAGCGAGAGCGAGAGCGAGAGCGAGAGCGAGAGAGAGAGAGAAGGAGAGGATGAGAATGCAAGGTTGTAGTGTTTTGTATGAGTGTATATGCTTTCATATCATTTGAAAATTCAGGGGCTTGCCTTAAACCTAAATCTAGATGGGCTTGTTTTATTTGGGTTAAAAACAGAATGATTATGAAAACAGAAGTGGGAGGTCGTTTTCTCATTTGTTCTGTCATCTGTGTCTATGGATCTTAGTGCCTTTGCTTCCCTACTGAGTGGTAAAAGAATTGCCATCTATTTCTTTCTCCATTATACTATGGAGATGCATTAATTTCTCTCAAATGATATTCTAGCTTTCAAACTATATTGCTCTGTGATTAGAACATTGCTCCATTTTCCCATTCAGATGAACAATGCAGCTTTATCTGTAAGGATCGTTACACAAGATGATAACCTGATTTCATTCTCTAGTGACAGAAAGGCAGGGACACTACTTTGTCTCCTTTGGATAACTAAGATGTGATATCTTGTGTAGAGAGAACAAATTGACCTTGTAAATACTATAGTTAATTAAATGAAGACCATAACTGAATGCCAGTTTGCACTAAAAAATGGTCTGCCACCTACTGAGATTCATCTAAGAGCAATTTAGACAGTCAATGTGTAGGTGTTTATGGGTTGGACATTAGGTCGTTGCAAGTGTTCCATTAGCAATTACTGCTTTTATTATCCTACATGTAAAGAGTGTTGAGCTTTCTTCTTGCTGGATGTGCATAATACTTAATATCATAGAAGGTTTGCTAAGCACTGATTTAAAATGTACTTTTGAATTGACCTGTGACAACTAAATGATTGATTTTAGGAAGGATTCTGGAAAAATCTACACATCTTACAATTTGGGGCATAAATCTGGCATTTTCCATTAGTGATGTTTCCTATTGCTAAAATAATGGGCATGTATAATATAATTGTTTATTCTAAGTAATATTTACCAGAAGTAGGTACAGTTTTGTTCTATAAGATGTTTGTCTATTAGCATTGAGTAAAGATAAGTAATTTATTTTGTTTAGGAACCTGCTCTCTCTCCCTATGGTGTATATATATCTTTATAGTCTATTTAGAGAAAAGAACAGAGTTTCACTTTTATTTAAGTTATTAAACTTTGCCTTGTTCACATAGATATTATCACCAACCATACACAGCATCTTCCCAGTCATATCAGAGAAAGGTGATAGGACAGAAACATTTCATTGTTACAGTTTATGGAGTCATATGGTCTAAAAATTTGTGGTAATGTTCAGTTGTGGCTTGTTGGTAAGCAAACTCCAAACCTAGTTAACCATATAACTACCCCAAACGTGAGCAATGAAGTGCCATTTTGGGGCCCATGCACACTCAGAAATATTATCCATTGTTATACAGAGAGCAATGTCAATGTATTTAAATATAATTTGTGAATTGTGGGGGTGACAAAAAGGTGTTCAAAATCCTTTGACCAATTTCTACACTGGATTTTACAACATTTCTATTACCTATTACATTTTAATTAAGATAATCAAAATGTCATCTGGCCTGGGGTGTTAGATTAGGCTAAGTAAGCCATTCTTAGCTATCAAATAAGCTCTGAAATATTAATGGCCTAAATTAATTTCTCCAGGAGAGCACACTTCCAAGTGATTTTTAAAGATTCTATCTTGCAGTTTTGCAGTATAAACATGCAGCTTCTGGGGTCACAGTGATAGGTTTAGCAAGTCAGAGAGTACATCAGGGGCTTTTCAAAGTCAGCGAAGAAGTGACACTTGTGACTTTTGTTCAAACTCCATCAACTGGAACTGGTCACATTACCCTGACTAGTAAGCAGGCTAGACATTTTTGTTTTCTAGGTGTCCAGAAGAAGAGGAAAAATGAATAAAGAGAGTTGATAATTGCTATCAAACCCAGAAGGGCATCATTTCTAATTATGAACAGATCCTAATGTTATACAAGTGCATATGATTTGTGCTTGCTGTTACCTAAGCTTACTGTCCTTCTGAGCCTTTGAGCCGCCAAAAGCTGAGTTCTATACAACGGGGGCACTGGTTTTCTCAAGAAGTGCTTTAGATTACTTACAGCCTGTTAATTTCTAGTTATTGAAAGTTTGAATCAACTCTAAAATTGCTTTATTTTCAATATCACAGCAAATAGGAGATGTGGACTGAACATTTCTAGCACAAAATTCACAAGACAGATGATTTCAAATTATGACATGTGAGGGGAGGGGACAGATAGTTATCATCACTAACTACTCACATTTGATGAGCACCTACTGGGTGTTTGTTATTCCAAAAAGCCTTGATGATGATGGTGGGAGGTTTACAAAAGCCTCTAAAATGAAAAAATATATTGTTTTAAGCCAAGGGTTTTTAACTTGGGTACCTGAAACCTTATAGAGCCCAGATGGCCTTCGGTGGGTATATATGAAACCCTTAAAATGTATGCAAAAGTTTGTAGATGTATGTATATGTGCATTTTCCCCTGTATTCTCAAAAGGAGCAGTGGTCCAAAAACGGTTTAGAAATGCCTGATTAGGAGACCATCTTTATTTTGTATCTAGGGTCACAGGAGGAGAGTAACTAGGATCTGAAGAAATGAAAATGTCTTGCAAACATCTTAAGTCATCAGCTTTTATATCCGGTGTTCTGTTTTTTTTTTTAAATAATTACTTTAAGATTAATATGTACTCAAGATATAATTTTGAAGCTTAAGGCTTGGCATTCTCAGTTGGGATTCTACAGCCCAAAAAGTACTACCGTCGGGATTTTTTTTTATTTTTTAAATCCAGTGATAAACTGTGAACTTTGGGTTTAAACTATTTATTCCATATATTTTTACCCTGAGTGGCTGGCTTATATCCCCAGCATTAACTCAGCAGTACTGCAGTTATACATGAATTTAATGAAATGAGGGAAAATGTATTCATAGATATTTTAGGTTGCCTTAAGAATATTTTAATAAAAATGTTTTTGTATTTCTTTTACTAGAGTTCCAGATTTTCTGTTAGCAGTTCAGAAATAAAATATATGGAATGACCAGTACAACTTCCCTACAGCATAAATAAGACAACATCTGTGAATGTGTAATAGTAAATTAGCTTCTGGGTCTTTTAAGGACCAGAAACTAGGTTAAAAAAATACTGTGGCTAGTAGATACGAATGAAGAATTTGAACACATTTTTTCTTCCAATGATTTTTTAATTTCTATTGTAATTTCTCTACTTTGTTCTTGGAACTTTGTTGGTCTAGGATTACTTTCCTATGACCAACTCCTTTGAAGCGTAGAAAGAATCCATTTTTAGAGTAACATCCATATTTTTGTCCTCAGTGTGTAACTACTTTTAAAATCTTATTTTGCAAAATAAGTATGACAGTTAGAGTTGGCTTTTATTCAAATTGACTTGCTTATGTAAGTCCACATTACATGTAGTAGAAGCAAAGACAAGATATTAGGGAACTGATGAAGTAACAGACACACTTGTAAACAATGCATGTTGAACAAACATTACTGAGAGGGAAAAAAGAAAAGAACTAAAAACAAAATTATTTATTTTAATTATTTTTTTTAATGACCACAGTTACTTCTGGAAAATAAAAGATTATACCTTTATCAAATCTTAAGCTAATAATGTTTAGATATGTGTCTATAATTTTATCTTGGAATAGAAAGCAACTAGGCCTAAAACATTATCTTTTCATCAACTCTTATTTTCTAATTATAAAATTAGACAATGTTTCTTCTGGGCGTGGGGAAATGGCTTTGACTCTTGAAATAGGTGTATTGATAATGACAAGACCATCTCATAGTAGACACACATCTAAATTAAAAAATACTTCTAATCATAATACTTCCTTTGATGATACTTTATATAACATGATGCCCTACATATCTGTGACTTAAAAAAAATCTTAAGATTATTTCTAAGATTTCGATGTTTTCAGTTATTGAAATGGCATTTTTTTTTATTTCTTGGGAACAGCATTTAAGTTTTATTCAGAAGAGTTTATTCAGTATTACTTCCTGTGCAAATTGTAATACTCAGTCTAAAATTAGAATCTTGTCGGAGTTACCCTTTGGGTCCTGTCCTATGAGAAATCATCTTTAGATATTGCATCCAACATCTCTGCTGTTGTTTTCTTTCAACATATCTGTGCTGCAACATGAGGCAGGAGTGACAGCAGTAGTAGAGCTGGAACATCAGCCTGAAAGAAATGAATCACACCAATGCTTTTTTCTGTGGGATATTGGAGCACAGAACAACACATTTGGGGGTAGACACTTCACTTGTTTATTCTTTGACACCCTTACTTTCTTTACATAGCTCTGAGTTGCTGACCTATTATTTCCCTTTTCTCTAAAGAATTTCTTTAACACTTTTTGCAAGGCATGCTTACTGGCAAAAATTGTCTCAGTTTTTGTTTGTGAGTCTTTATTTCTACTTCACTTTGGAAGGATAATTTTGCAGGATACAGAGTTCTAGATTGGTACATTGTTTTCTCTCAGCACTTTAAATATTTACTTCTACTCTCTTTTTGCTTGTGTGGTTTCTCTGGAGAAGTCAAATGCAATTCTTATCTCTCTTCTTCTATAGGTAAGATATTTTTCCCCTCTGGTTTCTTTCAGAAGATATTTTCTTTATCTTTAATTTTTGTACTTGAAAAATATATGCCTAAGTGTAGTGGGTTTTTTGTTTGTTTTCATCTGTATTACTCGCTGAACTACCTGGATCTGTGGTTTGGTGTCTGATGTTACTTGGGGAAATTCTCAGTCATTATGTTTTCAAATATTTCTTCTGTTCCTTTCTCAATTTCTTCTCCTTCTGGTACTCCCATTACATAAAAGGTGTGACAAGTTTGTGAACTCATCCTAGAAAAAGTGCTGCATACCTCATTGCTGAATATCAATAAGGTCACCTTCAAAGTACTCCCCTTGTGAAGCTACACACCGACGCCAGCACCTACTCTACCCTTCAAAGCAATTTTGGAACTCTTTTTCAGGAATGGCCATCAGAGCTGTCATCATATTACCCTTGATGTCTTGAATGCCATCAAAGTATCTTCCTTTCAATAGTTCCTTTATCTTCAGGTAAAGAAAAAAGTCCTTGGGCCCAGATCAGGTGAGTGGGGAGGGTGTTCCAATGCAATTATTTGTTTACTAGCTAAAAACTCCCTCACAGAGAGTGCAGTGTGAGCTGGTGCATTGTCGTGATGCAAGAGCCATGAATTGGCGAAACGTTCAGATCGTCTACCTTTTTCGTGCAGGCCTTTCAGCACTTCCAAATAGTAAACTTTGTTAACTGTCCAGTATTTACAAATTCATAATGAGTAATATCCCCCTGATATAAAAAAAAAGCTTAGCAACATCGTTGCAACAAGTTTGCGAACTTAATTGTCAGACCTTGTATGTGTTATACCTTCTGTAGTTTCCTACAGTCCTTAGACATTGTTTTTTTTTTGTTGTTGTTGTTGTTTGTTTGTTTTCTTTCCAGTCTTTATTCTTTGTTTTTCAGTTTTGGAGCTTTCTATAGAATATCTTCAAGCTCAGAAATTCCTTCTTCAGCCACGTCCAGTCTACTAGTAAGGCCATCAAAAGCATTCTTCACATATGTTACAGTGGTTTTGATCTCTAAAATTTCTTTTTGGTTCTTTCTTAGAATTTCCACTTCTCTGCTTACATTGCACACTGTCTACTTGTCTTTTAGAACTCTTAGTGTATTAATTATGGTTGTTTCAAATTCCTAGTCTAATAATTCCAATATCTCTGCCAAGTCTGTTTGTGACATTTATTCAAACTATGTTTTTGCATTTTAGTCTGCTTCTAATTTTTTTTCCTTGATAACCAGATATGATGTACTGGGTAAAAGGAACTGCTGTATCTAGGTCTTTAATAATGTTATGTGGGGGTGGGGGAGGAGAAGCATTCTATCCTCCTGTGATTAGGTTTCAGTATTTTAGTAAGCCCATGCCTCTAGACCATAAACTTCATGAGTATTTCTCAGTTTTTTTCCTTCCCTCTTAGGTGGGAAAGGATGGCTAGAGTGGGCTGGAGTTGGGCATTTCCTTTCTTCCAACTTCATTAGGCTCTGATAATACCCCAGCAAGTTAGGGCTATTGTTAACTAGTTTCTCCTGAGGGCAGGCCTTGTTGAGAAGAACAGAATTCTCTGGCATATGTTAAAATTGTTCCTTTTCCCTTTCCCTCCTGGAAACACAGGGGGATAGCTCCTCAATATTTATTGAAAAAAATCTGGTCAAGCCTCTGGAGATAAATGTCACAAAATTGTGGAGGTCCTGCTATGATTGGGACCCTGTGAAGTTTTTAAATCTCAGACTTGTCCACACTGTGCCTCTATCTGGTTGCATGTAAGGTTTTCTACCCTGGCACACTGGTTCCTGTAGTGATTTCCACTCAATAATCTTGGCTCCATTAGGCCACGTCTCCCTTTATTTATCTATCTCTCCAATCTGAGGGATATCAGTTTGCCTTGTGTCCTCACTTCTTTTATGGATGCTTCAATGGTTGTTGATTTTTCAGTATGTTTAGATTTTTAATTGTTGCAATGGAATGGCGACTTTCAACCTCTTTTATGTGGAACCAGAAACTGGAATTATTCAATGACATTATTTTTTAACATTTCACTTTCTCATTTTTGTTCCTCATATTTAGATATAATGTTAACTTTTATACAAAGACCTAGTGAATTCACTTACTAATTCTAGTAGTTTATCTAAGATTATTCTTTATTTTCAACATATACAATCATTTGCTTATGGGTATTTTCTTTCCACATTTTGTATATATTATGTCATTATCTCTTTTTTGACCGTGTTTCTGTTAGAAGCTGTAAGTCTTGATGAGTTGTATAAAAGTAATTATTTTCATATGTCTTGAATTTACGATGTTTCTATTTATGTACAGTTTTCAGTGATTTCACTATTATGTGCCATGGTGTTGTATTTTTTTCATTGTTAATACTGTTGTATTAATACTCTTAAATACTATGTGATTTTAAGTCTTTCAATTTCTGCACATTTTCCCCATTATCTATTAAACATTTTTTTATCCCGTCTACCTCCTTTTCTGATACTTTAAGTAAGATAATGTTCAATATTTTCACCATATGCTGTATGACTTCTATATCTTCTATATTTTCTTTTTGCTTCAGTTTAATTATTTTATTCTTAATACCTTTCAGTTTTACCTTCTAGCCACTGTGTTCTCTTTTGCTGATTTAATATTATTTTTATTTTCCAGTTTTAAAATCACTCCTGGAATTTATTAAATACTATAATGCCAATAATTTAAACTATCTGTCTGCTAATGCCAACACCTGGATTTTCTGTAGATCTGTTCCTGTTCTCTCATTTTATTGGTTGTTTGGGTTTCGTGGTGGTTTTTTTTTTTTTTTTTTCTGGTATAGCTGGCGAAATTGGTTTTTAATGCTGGACATTTCTTATGAAAATCAAACTTACTGAGGGTATGACTTTATAAATTGTATACATGCCTAACCACTATGTTGTGTACCTGAAACTAATATAAAATAATATGGAATGTCTACTATATTAAAAAATATATAGTCACAGGATGTAAAATACAGCATAGGGAATATAGCTAATGGTTTTATAATAGTTGTGTATAATGTCAGATGGGTGGTAGGCTTGTAAGGGTATGACATTGTGAGGTGTGTAAATGTCTAATCACTATGTTTTGCACACCATCAACTAAGAAAAAAAAGAGTGAAAATTTTAGGGTTCAGGGTATTTTTAGGTTCAGGGTAGTGCTATTTTCTTACAGAGGTAATTTATTATTATTTATTTTGTCAATCAATATGGTAGCTATAGTTCATAGAAATCAGAGATTGAGCTAATTTCTAAGTGGTTTAAGTCTTACTGATAGCTATTCTATTTGGTTAACCCTTTATCCTGGTCTATAGACTTCTGTGTCCGGGAACTGGCCGCTCCCACCAAATTCCTCAGCAGCTTACAAGCTCAAGATCCCCTCAGGTGCAGGCAGAGACAATTGCCTCAGGGGGAGGAAACAGGTAGCATAAACTGAGCCATTCTGCAAAGCTCAGAGTTTCCTGTAACCATGGCTCCCCACATCTCCCCCTTTTTTATTTTATATGAACAAAATCCATCCAGTCAGGATGGTGAGGTGACGGCGCCTGTCTTAGGCATCCCAGGACGCCTGCCTCAACTTACCCGTCATTGGTACTCATATTTTATCATACAAGCCCTGTCTTAGGTGTTGAAGCGGCTCCCAAGTATTTACCCGTCGTTGACTAATCCGTCCCTCATAAATGCACAGGGGTGAGAGTCTTAAGACTTGCCTTAAGCTCAAGCTGATGGATGTCTAATGAGGATGGGGAGTAGGCACAGAACCAAACAGACACAGAAGCCCAATAAACCTACTCAAAGCATACTCAATTTCTTTAAAAACCTGCAAACTTCTTTCAGCATACCAAGGTCCAGAAATATTAACAGGAAGCATAACAAAAGATGGTTGTTTAAGTATCATAACATGAGTTCCTAATGGTACCCAAGAAATACAATTTGCTAAAGAACAATTACTACAGGATACACTAAATTGATTTCCTATAAAGTGTACATTAACATTTCCAATCAACAGTGCATAAGGAGAAGGAACACAAGCAGATATATTAACAGTCTTAGCAACAGTAGTCCAATCTCTAGTCCCATCTTTCAAGACACTCACATGACTGCAGGGAGTGCCTGATTTACAGAACTCAACTATTTGAACAACTTCACCTATTACTCCCATAAGTCTCCATAATGAATTTTGCTGATATTGTGTATCAGAAGTCCAAAATCCAGAAATCAGTTCTCGGGCCCATCCTGACTGGTTACTTCTTGACCAGTTAATGATGTATCTGCCTGTTCCAGGAATGTCATAACGAACAGGATCATTGCCAGGACAGTCTCTCCATGGGACAGTCTCAATATTTAATTTCAATCTTTTATTGCAAGATGGATGTGATGGAGGGATGGGCAGATTTATTCTGCGTCCTCCTGACCAATCACCTAGCATATTAAGACGAACAGTCCATCCAACTAAAGAGTCATTAATGTGCATAGTGACAGGAGAACTACGCAAGCACCAAGATGTTGACCTATTATTTGCAATACAAATAGGCAAACCTGTTCCTGTACCATTATAAGTAAAATTCTTCTCTAGTTGTTGTTTTATGTGTCCATCAGAGGGCAATCCTAAATGCCTGAGTATCATTAACATAGACTGGAATCTCAGGACCATCCCACACAGCGAGGTGGAGGATTGGTGGATCAGGTACATAGGCCCAATACGTCTGGTCAGGTTCCGCTTGGCAAAGCATCAGTAGCATCATCAATGGGCTGAGGGTCCACATGTCGCACCAATCTTTCTGGCAGCCACCGAGGGCCTTCTGCATCCTGTGGAAAAACACATACATGTCCTCGTCCCCATATGAGGACTGGATCTGGGCCTTGCCAAGAGCCCGTAAGTGGGTCTTTCCATTTGACCAAAGCCTGAGGGGCTGTAGAAGGATGCCAAAAGCGCTCTGCAGCACTCTTGCCATGGGCATCCAAGGTCAAAAAATTTTGAATAAAGAGAGAATGAGACAAATAATTATGAGGTGTCAGGGGATATAACTCCCCCTTTTTTATTTTTTGCAAATTAACTTTTAATGTACCATGAGTACGCTCAACAATCCCTTGTCCTTGGGGATTGTAAGGAATGCCAGTAACATGATTGATCGAAAATTGCTGGCAAAATAGAACAAATTTTTTGCTGGTATAACCTGAGCCATTATCTGTTTTAAGTTTTTTAGAAGTTCCAATCATGGCAAATGCAGCAAGACTGACGTTGCTTCTCCTGTCTGAACAGAAGCCACAACGAATCCGGAGAATGTATCGATGGAGACATGAACATATTTTAATTTTCCAAATTCAGGTATATGAGTCACATCCATTTGCCATAAGTCATTAGGACGTAAGCCTCGGGGGTTGACTCCATAATGAGGCACAGGCAGAAGATGTGAACAGTCCGGACATTGTTTTACTATCTGACGTGCTGCTTCTCTGGTTATATTATACTGCAATCTCAAGCTCTGGCTATTTTGATGGTGGAGGCTATGAGCCTTTTGTGCCTTTTCTATTTGAGTCAAGGCAACGAGCTGAGTGGCAGAGTCTGCAATTTGATTTCCTGAGGCCAAAGGGCCTGGAAGATTAGAATGAGCTCTAATATGGCCAATATAAAATTTTTCACAGCGCAGCTGAATGGCCCGCTGTATCTGAAGAAACAGATCCTGAATAACAGGATTGCTGGTACTAATAAAAGGTACTGTTTCTAAACTTTGGATAGCACGAACTACATAATGGCTATCAGAAAATAAATTAAAAGACTGGGAAGCAAAATCAAGCAAAACCATATGAACTGCTCGAAGCTCAACTATTTGAGCTGAGGCTGGAGGTGTCTGCACTCTTTTAATGACCTTATCATTGAGTGCATAGACAGCTACACCATTACTAGATCCATCAGTAAATATATTAAGTACAGCAGGAAGAGGAGCGTGTGACACAACTGAAGGAAAAATAGGAGCATGATGCTGAAAAAATTGAAGCAATTTATGCTTAGGATAATGATTATCTAAAGTTCCCACAAAATGAGCCAATGCAACAGGAAAACTGTTAGTAAACTGCATCAGGCCTTGAATCTGTGCTTTTGTAAAAGGAATAACAATAGAATCTGGTTCCTTTCCATAAAATTTTCGAGCTTCTAAGCGGCTCTCCTGAATTAAACTGGCCACAAATTCATAATAAGGTGTAAGATTCTTTTGTGCAGCCACATGGAGGTGTATCCATCTAAGTGGCCCTTCTTGCCACAACACTGCTGTGGGTGTATGTTTGGTGTCTAAAACATACACATATAGAGGTTTAGAATAATCTAAAAAAGAAACATGCTGTTGCTGAATGGCTTCCTCAACCTTAGAAAAAGCCTTCCGTGCAGGCTCAGTAAGAGACCTGGGCGAGGTTGGATCAGAATCTCCTTTTAAAATTTCAAACAGTGGTTTAAGATCTCCAGTAGTTAGTCCCAAAGAAGGGCGCAGCCAATTAATATCTCCCAACAGTTTTTGAAAATCATTAAGAGATTTAAGATGATCTTTTCTGAGTTCTATTTTTTGTGGAGTGAAATACTGAGCAAACAATTGAAATCCCAAGTAAGAATAAGGCTCACTTTTCTGTACTTTCTCAGGTGCAATAATAAGACCTGAGGCTAGAAGGTTTTTTTTTATATCTGCAAAGCAAGCTAACAACATTCCTTCTTTCTTACAAGCCAATAAGATGTCATCCATATAATGAATGATATACACAGAAGGAAACTGTTTTCTGGTGTTATCAATTGCTTCACTAACAAACTTTTGACATAAGGGCTGTTTGCCATGCCTTGGGAAAGGCAAGCATGAGCAATAAGCTTCCAATCCTCTGGAGGGGTGGCTTCAGTAGACAGAACATCCAAAATTGCCATGGTAAAAGGGGCAATAGGTCCATACTGCACACAAGCCTCTTTCAATTCTTTTATCTGCTTCCACTGGAAAGGCCTCCAATCCCTAACCCTACGTCCTGTCTGATCATATCTTTCAAAAATAGGATATACGCCAAACTGCTCTGTAGATTCCCCTTGTTTGTGAGCCTCTTCACAAGCTATTTGAAGAGGGGATAGTACAACAGAGTCCGATCCTGGCTTAACATAACTTGGCGAAGGCTCTGCAGGCATGTCCCAAACCGGGGACTGCGGCGGAGGTCTCCACCTACAGGACTCCTCAGGAGGTGGTGCAGAGGGATCAACTATGGGTGGATCTTTACCCGTAGGACAATTTCCTCCGTCTACAGCAACTTTAAGTTCTATCAACTGTCCCTGAATCTTTTTTATTTGATCTGCAAGAGAAAGTGCAGTATCTGCAAGTTTCTCGTCCTCCCGAGCCACAGCCACTAAAGGAGGGTTTTTGTCCCTATCATATTTGGCTCCCTCATCTTCTAATTTTTCCTGATCTTGAGGTTTTAAATCTTCCGGTGCTCGACCGGAGTTTTCTGATAAACAGGCTCTTTATTAACCTTAAGAACTCTCTCTAACAACTTTGCGCTCTCTCCCTCCTCATCACCGGCTTGTTTCACTTTTTCTAATTTGCATTCCTCATGTTTAAGGTTCAAACAGTCTCGGATCAAAGTCCACAGTCCAAATGTTTCAATCGGAACCTGCTGAGGCCCGTGGTCAGTGTAAAAATCCTTTAACTGTTTTCCCACTTTCTGCCAGGTTCCCAGACTGACAGTTCCTTCTTCAGGAAACCACGGACAAACTTCTTTTACAAATTCTAAAAACTTATCTAACTGTTCTCTGCTCACCCGACTGCCATGGGCGGCAAGCAATTTCTTAAGTCCTCTAACATACAGGTCCTTGCTGCTAGCGTGACCCATTCTTTTCCCTAACTCGGTCCTTCTTTCAAACAAAGAAACAATCAGGTGCCCTTCTGGATTGGGGCCCAATCAAGCTCCGTGACAAAAAGTCGTGGAACTATCAATCATTCACACATTCATTCGACCGAGGGGATCGTGTCTCACTCACCGTGCATCCACTGATTCAGCTCTAATGAGCCGGGGCCCTTTCCACGCGGTGTTCCTCACTGTTACCTCCGTATTCGAGCCCCACGTTGGGCGCCAAGTGTGACGGGCCAGCCGTCACGAGTCGATGGGTTCCCGAATGGGGAGTGGGAATGAATAAAAGACACTCTCACATATGATGGCGATCGCGGAACTTCAGTGATCCTGAAGACACTAAGTTTATTTTACTGCACCCATATAAGCAGTTTGAGCACGTGCAAGTATGTATTAACATAACAAATGTAAATTCTTTAGCTTTCACATAGAGGATACAAAATTCACCGAAACTCACAAGTAATTATCTTATCAATTGCCCTGATAGGCATCAGCCTTCTGTGTCCGGGAACTGGCCGCTCCCACCAAATTCCTCAGCAGCTTACAAGCTCAAGATCCCCTCAGGTGCAGGCAGAGACAATTGCCTCAGGGGGAGGAAACAGGTAGCATAAACTGAGCCATTCTGCAAAGCTCAGAGTTTCCTGTAACCATGGCTCCCCACATGTACAGTTTTCAGTGATTTCACTATTATGTGCCATGGTGTTGTATTTTTTTTTATTGTTAATACTGTTGTATTAATAATCTTAAATACTATGTGGTTTTAAGTCTTTCAATTTCTGCACATTTTCCCCATTATCTATTAAACATTTTTTTATCCCATCTACCTCCTTTTCTGATACTTTAAGTAAGATAATGTTCAATATTTTCACCATATGCTGTATGACTTCTATGATATCTTCTATATTTTCTTTTTGCTTTAGTTTAATTATTTTATTTTTAATACCTTTCAGTTTTGCCTTCTAGCCACTGTGTTCTCTTTTGCTGATTTAATATTATTTTTATTTTCCAGTTTTAAAATCACGCCTGGAATTTATTAAATACTATAATGCCAATAATTTAAACTATCTGTCTGCTAATGCCAACACCTGGATTTTCTGTAGATCTGTTCCTGTTCTCTCATTTTATTGGTTGTTTGGGTTTCGTGGTGTGTTTTTTTTTTTTTTTTTTTTTTTTCTGGTATAGCTGGCAAATTGGTTTTGAATGCTGGACATTTCTTATGAAAATCAAACTTACTGAGGGTATCACTTCATAAATTGTATACATGCCTAACCACTATGTTGTGTACCTGAAACTAATATAAAATAATATGGAATGTCTACTATATTAAAAAATATATAGTCACAGGATGTAAAATACAGCATAGGGAATATAGCTAATGGTTTTATAATAGTTGTGTATAATGTCGATGGGTGGTAGACTTGTAAGGGAATGACATTGTGAGGTGTGTAAATGTCTAATCACTATGTTTTGCACACCATCAACTAAGAAAAAAAAGAAAGTGAAAATTTTAGGGTTTGGGGTATTTTTAGGTTCAGGGTAGTGCTATTTTCTTACAGAGGGAATTTATTATTATTTATTTTGTCAATCAATATGGTAGCTATAGTTCATAGAAATCAGAGATTGAGCTAATTTATAAGTGGTTTAAGTCTTACTGATAGCTATTCTATTTGGTTAACCCTTCATCCTGGTCTATAGACTTCTGTGTATCCCAGCCGAAAGCTACTCCCTCCCAGAAACTTAAGATGACTGAAAGTTCTCCTCAGTCTCACAAGCAAGTCAGCTAATCAGTCCCTTCCCCGACACATAATTTTAGAATCAGTATATACCTCAAGAAGAATCTTGCTTGAATATCACTTTCCCTTTTCTGTACCTCTTTCCTAGTTCTTAGACCTTCAAGCCTTCCCTGAAATGGTTATGTTTTATTTATAAGTCAAATATCTTCCTGAAATAATGAGTGGTCTGCGACAAGACAATTCAATATTAATTATTATCATTATTATGTTAGTAGTCTTCCACTTTGTGTATACAATATTAAGCACTGAAAAAAACATATTCCTAATTTTATATACTGTGAGTCTTGATCCCATGGAATACAAGTTTCTGTATGAAGATACTAGGAAGAACAATAAGGACTACAGAAGCTTAGAAAATGTAAGAGAAATCTATTAGTTTTCACATTAGAAATTTTAAAGCAAGTATGAATTGATGAAGAAAACTAAAACAGTTTTCATGATACTCCTATAATTGCATTGATTACATATAGACCTCTCTATATGGGACCAAGGTAACGTTTTGAGTAACATTTTTATTTCCCTTAAATATTTGCTTTTATACAGCCTCCTCAGTCTTTTTTAAAAAATTAAATATTTGATTTTTAATAGGGAATATATTTACAGGTTTCTAAAAATTCAAAATACAAAATTGCATAAAATGAACAATTTCCATTCTACCCTTGACTCACTCCCAGTGCTAGTTCACAGTATCCCTTATACTATTATTTATTTCTTATATATCATTTCCAGAGATTCCTATGACAATTTTATGTATTAATTTTACTGAAATGTAGCAGTATCATTAATACAAAATGTCTCTTTTTCTCCCTAGTGTGAGAGGCATTTATTGGATAGATTAAACAATTACAATTGTTTTCCAAAGTTTTATGTTGAGGACAACTCAAAAAACTGTAGGTCAAGGGATTTCAATTTCTGACTGTATCTATAAATTAAGAGATAACTGTCATATGTAATTATCAAAATTCAACTCAATGATACTTAAACAAGAGGAGATTTATTATCTTGTCTAACAAGAAGTCTGAGCATAAGAAAACTCCAATGCTAATTAACTCAAGGTTCAGTAATATCCTTGGACTTCTAGATTATTTACATCTTTGTGCTACATTTCCCAGTATATCAGTTTCCACCAAATGAGTGTATCTCATGTTTGTAAGAAGCTAAAGTAGTTCCAGACTTCATGTCTACAGACAATACTGTCTAGGCAGGGCCAAAGCTACGCATTCACCTGTTTCCCCTTGTAACAATAAGAAACCTTTTAATGAAGCATTTTCTCCCTAGCACATTTACCATCACATCTCATTGATCAGAATATCTCACATGTCTACCAATAGACAATTAACAGTAAGGGGATCACCTCAGTGGTTTAAAACAAACACTTTTACCACAGAATTATGTTGTAGGGGAGCAAACACTGGAATAAATTCTGGTCTCTTCTAGGAAAAAAGGAAGTGCTGAATGACAACCAACAGTGTTTTCTATACTGGCTGTGATCACTCAATTCTACAGAAAAAAAGAAAAGAACACAAAACAAAGATTTGATTCATGATGGAGAAAAACCATACAGCAAATGTTTAAATAAAAGAGTTTGGGATACTGGTTTCGGGCAAGAAATAAATGTGTAGTCAATGGATATATTTTCATTGACCACTCAGTAAACATATGTATTAGTCAGTTCAGGCTGCCATATCAAAATATCACAAACTAGGTGGCTTAAACAACGGAAATTAATTTTCTCACAGTTTGGGAGGTTGCAAGTCCAAGATCTAAGTGCTGTTCCATTTGGTGAGGACCTTTTCCTTGCTTGCAGAAGGCTGCCTTCTCTCTGAATCCTCACATGGCCTCTCCCTGTGCTCACGCAGCGAA
Source organism: Rhinolophus sinicus (assembly GCF_036562045.2). Classification (NCBI taxonomy): domain Eukaryota; kingdom Metazoa; phylum Chordata; class Mammalia; order Chiroptera; family Rhinolophidae; genus Rhinolophus; species Rhinolophus sinicus. Next base: position 133,316,761 of record NC_133753.1, on the reverse strand, counting down.
TGAAACAGTGCGCTCTCTGGTGTGCCTTCTTGAAAGAATGCTGATCCTAAAGGATAAGGGTACCATCCATATGACCTCATTTAATTTCAGTTACCTTCTGTTAGGCCCTATCTCCAAATATGGTAATACTGGGGTTTAGGGATCAACATACGAATTTTGGAATGGCACAATTCATGCCATAGCAATATACCCCTATTAATAGGAATATATAATTTTAGCATATAATAATTGCCATGTAGATTATAATATAGAAAAAAGCAATGATTGCAAAACATCTTTCCAAAACTTAAGGGAGGGGTCAGGGGGGAACGTACTCCACTCTTGAATTAATGCCTAAAAAGTGATTTTAGAAACCTCTCACAAGCAAACATTACCATAACATGTGTGGTAATGATGATTTGGTGCTTCCAGCAACAGTAAATGATTTAGATAGTGAGTTAGTAATGCTTTTTAATTTACACTTTGACTGGTTTTATCACCTAAACATAAACAGGACATGCTGCCCTGGAGCAGAGTTACTTGCTTTTGATTCTATAGACCTTTGATGCTATAATTCTGAGACACAAGGTCAGGAAAAGGAGAGTCCCCATGAGGATTTCCAGATCATTGCCTTTTTCTCCAGGAACAAGGTTTTAATTTCTGATCAATTCAGTTCAGAAAGAATGACCCCCTGGAGTGATAACTCATGGTGCCCTTTGATTTTGTTGAGTGTTTGGTTGTGTTCTTCTTTAAAGTGTGCTAGAATAGAAACCGTTTTGTCAAAGGCTAAGCCAATGACATAAGGGTAACCAAACCCCAAGATAATATTGCTTTCCCATAGAAAAAGGCATAGCTTCAAAATTTGGAGCATTTGAAAAGGCAGTTGGTAGACAGTACTTTCCCCACCCCGTGGTTATTTACATTACAGTTCCTAAAGGAGTTGCAAAATGTCACCTTGGAATTATATTCCATGAATCATAATGAGGAAAGCATGAGCATTAAAATAAGGCATAAATAAATTTAGAAAAAATAAGTATTAAAACAGTTGACGGAAAGTCATACTATTGAAAATACTACTTTTATAACCCTGGCAGAGGCAGAGGCTGGTTAGCAGGTCCCTGTGAATCAGAGCTCATAATACAAAAGCTTTTCCATGGCAGGGTGCAGGCTTCAATTTTAAGAACACAGCCGATTCAAAAGGTTCCTAATTGTCGCTTTTGGAAATTATAAAGAATTTTATTTCTTAAACTGGAAAAGCCCTGAGCTATTAAAAAAAAATATATATATATATATATATATATATATATATATATATATATATATATATATATATATATATATATATATATATATAATTATGTGTGTGTGTGTGTGTATATATATATATATATAATTTATGTCCCAATCAGGCTTAACCCTCTCACATCAGATCAATAGCTCAATATGAAGCAAGAAAATGATACATGTGTAGCACACATTATAATATAACATAATTTATATGAAAATCAGCCTCAGTCAGTGTGGGAGATGAATGGAGCCTTATTCGATAGCAACCTAAAGAGGGTTATTTGGAATTCTGGAAAATCTTTGTTTTTTGAGTACTGTTATGGTTTTAATAAATATAACTAAAATATTGGTAAAAGTTAGGAAAATACAATATTATTTGAAAATTCATGAACTGTATTTGAATTGCTTATTTAAAAGCTACAATAACAGGAAATTAGCCCACATCTTGCAAACAAATGTACCCTCATATGTATTTTTTTTTTTTTTTTTTAATTTCAGCAAGCAGGCATTTCTGCAAAGTCTTGATACATTATTAGCATGGGTATGCTTTATTGTAGAGATTTCTTTGATTGTCATAGTAGGGTGTGATTAGTATAAAAATATTTCCACTTTTAAAATCTCAAACACATTAATATAAAGGAATTTTATTAATTTATAGCATATCAGTGTAATGAACTATTATTCAGTTGTGTTAGCTGAAGTAGTTTTAATCTAATATGCTTTCTCTGTTCCAGTTGCTCATCCAGGATGCCACATTACATTTATTTGTCACGATCCTTTGGCTATTGATGGTTTCTCAGACTTTTCTTGTGTTTAATGCCTTTGACAGCTTTGAGGAAAGCTGGTCAAATATTTTTTTAGAGTGCCCTTCTACTAGAATCTGTCTGCCGTTCTCATGACTAGATTGTAGTTTTGGGTTTTGGTAGGAATATCCTATTTTTTGGCAAAAATCCTATTTCATCACATCATATCAAGTGTGTATACTAGCAATATGATTTATCACTGTTGATATTCACCTTGATTGCCTGGCTGAGGTAGTATTTGTTGGGGTTCTCCAGTATAAAGGTACTGTTTTTATCCTTTTTCATAGAATAATCTTTAGAAGAACTCACTATGCACAGCTCACACTTAAGTAGTAGTGATTTATATAAGGATGGAGTATCTATATAAATCAGTTGGAATTCTTTCTAAGGCATATTTATCTCTTTCCCCCCATTTGTTTATTTATTCAACCACTTATTCATATCATTATAAACTCATAGATATTTGTTTTATACCTTAATTATAATCTAATACTACTTTATTTTGTTCAAATATATCAAACTTTGGCTATTGGGAGCTCTTTCAGTGGCTTCTGTGTTCCTTTAATATGACCCTATCAAGGTAGGCTGCTGCTTTTGTTTTTTTCTTTTATCCTTTTATTTATTACATTTTTACTGCTGAAGACAGTTCCTTTGAGTTTACAATAGTATCAGAAACCAAAATCTGGGTGCTAGGGGTGTTCTCTACTACTTGTCATTGCTTCTAGACCCTCTGAACTGGCAGAGCAAAGTAATATGTCTGTTTATACTGACCCATGTGTTTACACATATGTATACATATATATATTTACATAGAGAAATATACATATGTGTAAACACATGGTTATAGACATTTATACATATGTGTATACATGGGTGTATACATACACACACATATATGTATATATATATATTTATATATTTATGTTTATTTATATATTTATTTTAAGCTAACCATGAGTTTATACTGTCTCTAACTTTAATCCATTATCACCTGAGTCATTCTATGCACTTGCTCTTATCTGTACATTTCCACTATAACTATGAGAAACCTGATTCATACCATTCATTACCCATTCATTTAATTGTTCAATTGAAATACATTTGTATAGTAGTATTAGAATTTTTATCCATACCACTTTGGAACTCAATTTTAACAACTATAGTTCAGTGTTTAAATGTGGTTCTTTTTGCCCTCAGTCTCACAGATTCCACTCAGTTCCAAAATTACTTACACAAGCACCTTTCCCTGAGGGGTTCCCTCAGGCTACCCCTTTTCCTGAGGTTATTCTATACATTTTAATACACTTAGATTCCCTTGTCACAGTTTGCATTTCTTCCTGGGATCTGTAACCTTCTAAATGAGCTTTTCGTTAATTTTTATACATTAAGCTTCCCTCTTTGGGCTGTAAATTTCTATGGATTTGAAGAATGCATAGTCGTTATTCACAATTATAATATCATACAAAATAGTTTCACTGTCCTAAAAATCCTCTGTGCTTCATCTGTTCAGCACTTCCCTTCCATCCCCAAATCCCTGGCTACCACTGATTTTTTCCTTGTCTCTATAGTTTTGTCTTTTCCATAATATAATATAATTGAAATAATACAGTATGTAGTCTTTTCAGATTGTCTTCTTTCACTTAGCATATGTATTTGAGGCTTAACTGTGTCTTTTAGTGGCATGATAGCTCTTTGTTTTATTTTTTCCAAAATGATATTTCATTGTATGGATATACCACAGTACCACAGTTTATCTACTAACTTATTTGTTTTTAAGATTGTTTTTTTAATTATAGCTAATGTACAACGTTATATCAGTTTCAGGGATACACCAGTTGTTCAACATTTATATACCTAAAGAAGTGATCACCATGATAAGTCCAGCAACCATCTGACACTGTACACAATATTATTGACTATATTCCCTATGCTGTACGAAGTCTGACAATTAAGTTCATGAACTTGTTGCAGCGATGTTGCTAAGCTTTTTTTGATATCACAGGGATTATTCATTTTGAATTTGTACCAATTGGACAAACAGTTAACCAAGTTTACTATTTGGAAGTGCTAAAAAGGCCTGCATGAACAAGTTAGACAACCTGAACTTTTCACCAACAATTCATGTCTCTTGCATCACAACAATGCACCAGCTTACACGGCACTGTCTGTGAGGAAGTTTTTAGCCAGTAAACAAGAACTGTATTGGAACACCCTCCATACTCACCTGATCTGGCCCCCAATGACTTCTTTCTTTACCCAAAGATAAATATTGAAAGGAAGACATTTTGATGACAATCAGGACATCAAAGGTCATATGATGTCAGCTCTGAAGGCCATCCCAGAAAAAGAGTTCCAAAATTTTTAGGCGCTGGCATCAGTGCATAGTTTCCCAAGGGGAGTACTTCAAAAGTAACCATAGTGATACTCAGCAATGATGTATGCAGCATTTTTTCTAGGATGAGGTCGCAAACTTAACTGTCAGACCTCATATGTTACATCCTCATGAATTATTTGTTTTATACCCACAAATTTGGACGACTTATAGCCCTTCACCTTTTCCCTCCCTTTTTAATTTTTCAATTACAGTTGACATTCAGTAGTATATTAATTTCAGGTGTACAGCATAGTGGTTAGACATTTGTATAATTTAAGAAGTCTACACACCTGTCACTATACATAGTATTACCATTCTACTAACTTACTGAAGGATGTCTTGGAAGATTCCTTTTGGGAAATTATGAATAAAGCTACTACTAATGTTTTTGTGCATGCTTTTGTGTGGACATAAGTTTTCAGATCAGTTGGATAAATACCTAGGAGTGCTATTGGTGGATCCTATGGTGAGACTGTGTTTAGCTTTGTAAGAAATTGCAAACACACTTCAAAGTGATTATACCATTTTGTTTCCCAACCAGTAAGAGCTACACAATTACAGGGATAATTTACATACCCATAAGTGGATTGTGTGGACAGATTTAAATGTAAGAGATTACTATAAAGCTATGAAACAAGACACACAGGCAGGGTCCAAACAATAAATTCCAAGTGTTACATTCAAACTATGGAAGGGGAAGAGCATCACCAGAAAACTTGATCAGTTGAGGTATATAGTTATAGTCCTATGTTACAATTATCATTTTTACAGCAATATTAAGGATAGAATGTGGGAAGAAAGTTGGAATAAGCAAAACCATTATAGTGTCAGACAAAGACATCTAAGTCACACATGATGATAAGAACAGTGATGGAAGATAAAAAGTATGGGGACAGAGAGGTAGGCACACATTCTAAATTTATTATTGTGATATCATGGATAATGACTGGTTGGGTGTGGGATATAAATGAGAACAATTTGGCTAGGGATCTCAGGTTTCTCACTTAGGTTACTGGAACTATTTACTAAGATACTGAACAGAGGAATACGTTTGTCATAAAAAGGACACAATGGGACCAGGTTGAGATATATTGAATTTAAGCAGCCTACAAGATATCCAGGTATAGATAATGTAAAGACATCTCAATAAAGATTTAGAAATCAGAACACACATCGACTGGAGAGACAGATTAGAGAGGCATTTCTCCATAAATGGTGGTTGAAGTCATGTTGGATAAATAGTAGTTCAACAGAGTTCCTAGCTTTATAATCAACATATAAGAGGTGACTCATGGACATGAATCCATGGAGTTTAAGAAACTGTGAAAAACAAATGAAAATGATCATTCTTGAAGAAAATAAATGGGACCACAGCAATTAGTTATAAACAAAACAAAACAAAATAAAATAGGAAATCCCCACCAGACTATTGGATTCTACTGCAGATTTACCAAATCACAATCTCTGAGTTTTGGAAAATTTTTAAAAATTCAGTAAATATAGTCTATATTTTGATGGGCTATTTAGAGTAGAAATTATATTGCAATAAATTGAGGATGTGTGGAAAATGAGGAAATGGGGGCATTGAGTAAAATCTACATACTCATTTTAAAATTTGGCAATGGAAGAAAGAGAAAAGCAAAGCATAGGATGAGTGGAGAATAAATATGCTAATCATAGAGATAAAAGCAGGAAAAAGATGAAGAAAAGAGAGAGGGTTTCTGATAGAAAAAACTTAATTTATATATGTTTATATATACAAATTAAATGTGTGTGTGTGTGTGTGTGTATATATATATATATATATTTACATATACACATTGTCCTCGACTTGTAATAGTGTTATGCCCCAATAAATCTATCACAAATTAAAAATATCCTAAGTCAAAATGCATTTAATACACCTAATATATTGAACATCAGAGCTTAGCCTAGCTGGTTTCTCCTGAATGCATATTGCTTTCACACCATTGTAAACTAAAAAAAAAAAATAAAGTCAAACCATCCTGTGGTGGGCACCATCTGTGATAATATGTGTGTGTGTGTGTGATAAAATATGGGCTAGTGGTTAAGAATGTGGGCTAAAGAGTTAGTTTTAGTTCTGGGAACCACCAACTGTGACATCGTGAGAGTGTTGCTTTACCTGTCTGTTTCAGGGTCTTCATTTGTATAAGAGATAATAATAACTACTTTCTGGGGAGGGTTTGGGAAAATTAAATAAAATAATCTAGAAAAGACTTGGTGGAGTGCTTGCAACATGAATAAACTCCAAGTAAATATTAGGTATTGTGTTAGTGATATGTCTTCAGTTTCTAAAAACGTTCTGGTCTAGGACAGGGTTGGAAATCCAAAAGTCAATACTCATCCTTGTGTATCTCAAGCATACACTAACAAGAAAGAAAATACACTTACAAATAAGTAAATCTGTACCTTTATCATTTTTTCAATAGAAATCTATTCTTATACTGTGAACTCTAAAGCACTTGAGAACAGCAAATCCAACATTTCTCAGCTGTGATTCCCAGAAGAACATCCCTAGCAGTAATATCAGTAGTTCTTAAACTTAGAAGATGAGCTTTTCTTATATTTGGGGAAAAACATGCTCTTTCTATGTTCTCTAAATAAGCCTTGTTCGTAGAAGTGTGCCACTTTTCAGTAGTTAAAATTTCAGACGTTGGTTGATTTCTAGAAATGTAAATGTTTGAACACCTGGATTTGCATTGTTCTGTTTGTTAGACAAATCTATAAAGAAGCCCCTGAGGGGAAACTCACCGTGAAAGTTTCTCAATTATAATTGAGACAAAGCATGTGAGAGTAGTTACCTCTATGAGTTTACCCAGGTAGACAGACAAATTTAACTCTGGAGTGTATCAGGAGTAAGCTTATGCTTGGAAATTAGTAAACTACTTCTAGTAATAATATCGTTTCAAAGTTTGTTTGTTTTTTTTCCCCTCTGCTCTATCTTTGGTTAATGACTTCCTAGCAGGGATATATTTATAAACGCACAGTATGTGCGTAACATCCAGGAGTAGAAACAAATCTCTAATCTTTACCAGTGAGCATCCCAGATAAGCACATATTCTTAATTTATACTTGGGTTTGATCTTTAATTAGGTGAATAGTCATGTTTACCTGCTCATAAATAATATTTAATGACTTCCTATGTAAATAGAATATGTTAGTTCCTACCAACTGCCTTTGCTACATGGTATTCACTTAAGAAATTCTCCGATGGTTTTAAAATCATGTTTTACTGTATTTGCATGATTGCATATGCTTTAAACTACAATATAACAGTTTTGTGCTGTAAAATATTAGTACACAATTATAAAATAATTATTTGTGACGTAAACTCAAAAACAATGATAAACAAGGCTAAACCTTTTACTGCAGTGAACTATTATGGTAACATAATGAACGTGTAAAAATGATTTTAAAATACTTTGTGGTCCCTAACACTTAGAAAAATATACATTTTTTAGAAAGTAGTGTGTCAACACATTTTTCTAAATTAAACAGTCACTTTACAATTTAAGATTAAAATGTAGCCACTTGTCTGACAAAATGTCTACTTTAATGACAAATGAGAAATTGGATTTGATTATGTTCATAGTATTTAAATGGATATTACTTTTTTAAATGTAATTAGAATGTCTCATACATTGGAGTTCCAGACTTGATACTGTAATTTTAAATAATAAATAGGAATTCCATCATTCCTCAGCCACAAATAAGCTTACATCAGATAATTATTAAGAATTTTAGGAAGTGAGACAATTTTAATACTATAGAAATGGAAGCAAGGAACTCAGCTGGCACACACATGTGTGTGTGTGTGTGTGTGTGTGTGTGTTTTGTGTGCATGTTAGTGTGTTTTAAAATGTACATAAAATTTTGACCATTCTTAAGTGTACAGTTCTGTGACAGTAAGTACGTTCACATCATTGTGCTTGGTTGGGTGTTAGGGGCTAAATATCAAGTGTTACTAATGCTACTATTCAAAACTACTTTTTGCTTCTCAGAGCACGTATGCCATTGAGAAAGGATGACTTGACTGGTTATATTTTAGAGATTAATATTTTAGTGCTTAAAAAGGAATGGAATAGATATTGCTTGCTAAGCAGGACGTGCTTCTATTACGTCCAGTAGGGGGGAACGAGGGATTCTGTGCTCAAGGCCATACATATCCCACTAGTAGGAATGATATTTTAGTTATCTAGCTGTTAATGGTTTTGTCTTATTTCTAAATTGTTTCTAAACTTGGGAAAAGTTGGTGTTGCTAATTATTACTCTTACTACTTTCAGAATAATACACTCTTAATACACCTTTTAAGATGGATAATAAGAAACAACTGCTATATTATCAAATGGAAAGCATACATGGTAACACTGACCTCCTCCATTACTGCTTACCTGAAAACTTGGTCTTCCATGTCGAGCTGCTCCTGAAAAAAATAACATAGCTAAAATAGACTCAAGGCTAAGGATGAACTGACAAAGAAAAAACATTAGTTTTTTAATTAGTAAATATTAGTATCAAAGATGTTTAAGAATATGCATTATTAATTTTGAAGTCCAATCCATGTGCCCACTAAGGATTGATGTAAAATGTTACTGCTGAGTCTTGAAAAGGTAAACATTCAATAAAGTGACATATACAGTGTATTTACAGTCATCTCTTTTCTACAAAAATAGCTGACATATCAGACATATTTTGTAGTTGGATTTCATTTGTTCTGGCACAATAGAAATCTCATCATAAGTTAACCAGTTTTCTCTTTTTTTCTATATTCATAGCAACACATCAAATTAATAATTTAACTTTTATTCTTCTAAGTGTCTACTCACCCACTATCAAGGGAATCAGGTCAAATATATATGTATAGTGGCATGATAGGAATTTGTATTACTGTTAATTCACTGCAGGAGTCCTAGAATTCTTTTACACTGTTACTCATTGCAAGCTCAATAAAATGCCTATTTTCTCACTGGTCCCTTTGGGACATACATTTTTCAATCTATTAAGGGCATTTTTTTGTTTTTTTTCATTTCCCACAGTGCAAGTAATCTTTAGTCGGATGACTGTATCTTTAGGTAAAACATTAAAACTGGCAACCATTTTAAACATATTAACCACCGAATGAATTTCTACTATTACTGCTGAACACATGTCCACATGATATTCCCTAAGAGAGATTTTGTTAAAAAATTGTCTGAATCTGATCCATATTTAGGTTTACATTCCCATTATTGCTATTAGGGAAGTGTTAGCAATTACAGCTCAGTCACTGAGTGGCAGGCGCTGTTGATATTTATAGATTTTCTTTCTTAGTGTATTTCTTGACTCATCATTTAAAGTTTTTTGTTTTGTTTTTAAAATAGTTTAAGCTTCAAATCCCAAAAAAATTCTATTGTAATTCCTAAGGCCAATAGGAAGCAGTATGGTCTGAAAGGATGTCAAAACCTAACAGAGGGACAGTATTATTATTATTACTAGTTCGCAGTAATGCACAGTGAAATCTGAAATAGCTGAAATTTTCTCCAGGCCATCTCTTTTATCATCTTTCTGGATGTATATACAGTATTCCCAGACTGCTCAGCTCATTTACAGGGATACTGTGATATTGGACTGTAATTGCAATCTACTCTCCCTGGGAGAGGCTTATCTTCCATTCATGTGTATCCTTGTTCCTTTGAAAAATAATAATCATTATATACTTACACTGTACTATGCCTAATCAGCTAATGTGAATTATTTAATGTGGATGCATTAATTTGAAGTAATAAATTTTACCACAGTATGGTGATCTTATCATGCTTCTCCCCTCTGACAAAGGGGATTTTCATCCCTAGCTTATCAGCAATTGAGTCCAATGCATTCATCTTTCATGTCACATCTCAGTCCCTTTCAATTTTCAGTGTTGGCGCTTTCGTTCAGATCTATAGCTGCTGCCTCATTTTAGTAGTCTTATAACTTGTCTTGTTGTTTCATATCTGCATTCTCCAGCCTTTCAATCAGTTTAGACATTCTAAATGCTACCTGAAACCTGTCAGTCCACCTTTGCAGCGTTTGGTGGCAATTTTTAAGCAATATGGCTGACTGTACAGTCAACAAAATTACTTCCAGTATAGCTACTAAAAATACTAGATAAAGTAATTATTTAATCAGCTTTATTGAGCTGTAACTTATATATTGCAAAATGTAGTCAATTTAAATGTGCAGTTTGATGAGTTTTGAAAATATAAAATATGTGTGTGTGCATATATGTATATATATATGTATGTGTGTGTGTGTGTGTGTGTGTACATATATATATATGGATATATGTATATCCATGACACCAAACCACAATCAGTATATAGAACGTTTTCATCAAAAACCTTGACTCCAGGTAACTCCTGGTGGATAAAATATTTTTAAAACATATTTTTAATGCATTGTTTAACTGGGTGGGAAAATAAGCAAATTTTTCACAGGCCGTAACAATCAGAAAGGGGAAAACCAGAAAGATAGACAAGGATTGGAGCTAGTGCGGCCTTGATGTGTGCAAGATCTTTGGAGGTCTACAGCCTCAGTTTTATTGGAACATTTACAGAAATTGAACATATAGTAGGTCATAAAGCAAGCCTCAACAAATTCCAAATAATATAAATCATACAGACCATATCCTATGTATACAAAGGTTAAGTTATAAATAAATAAAAATATACTTCTAAGGAATTCAAGGATTAAAGAAGAAATTATAATGAAAATAAAAATTATTAGGATTGAATTATTTCTTTAAAAACTCTCATACTTAAGTGGATGAGATATAGCCAAATATAGGGAAACTGTAGTTCTAAATATTCATGTTTAGAATAACAAAATTCTGAATATGTGATCTGAGTTTCTGAAATTAAGAAATTAGAAAAAGATTAACATATTACATTGGACATAGTCTGCTCCAGAAAGGTGGTGTTACCTTTGGCCAGTTAAGACTCAAATTCCTGAAGGAAAATCTGGGCACTGCATCATGGTGTCCACCCCAGGCACTATCTTAAACTCCTCTGTAATTTTTTGTCTATCTTTTCTAAGCTGGGGAAAATCTTCTCAATAGTTCTTAATTCTAATAGAGACCATGATTTAAAATAAACCATAAGGGATTTCTACTGTTAGCAAAGCTTAACTATAATGGGCCAGCTGAGCTTTGAGAGTTTCTCTTTGGCCTGAGTGGAAGGAAGATGGTCAGAAAGAAGAGTGAAAGAAGGAAATAATGAAGGTGTGCAGGAGAATGTACATGTAGGATACAGATAAGTTCAAATTGTAATTTAGAGTGATCCAATTTCAACGTGGGCTGAAGTCCATATTATTTATTGTCTCAATCAAGGAATCCTTACGGAGGCAATTTGGGAATCTTGAGTTCTTTTTTGCAATATTCCTCATTCCAATCAAAAAACCATTAAATGTTTAGAAATTTTGCTTCTTAATTTTTCTGAGAATACTTCATTTTTTTTGTTTGTTCTAAATTTTGACCATGGTCTGTGATTCCTATGTTATGGCTTAGTATGTCTCCTACTCGAATGGTCCCCTGAAATATTTCTCATAGCAGCCAAGTCTGGTTGGTACTATGGCCCACACAGAGGTTCTGGAGAAACTTGGTACTCCTTAAATACCTTTCTGCTAGAACTCCTAAAGTGTATTCTTATGTCTATAACTATGATCACAAACAGATATAGTATTAGCCAGTGATAGAGAACTAGAAATACCGAACTAGAGTGCCATATACACTGTCTATTTGGGCATGTGGACAGTATCCTCCAACAATATATATCCTTACTGAGATATAATCCACATACCACACAATTCACCCATTTAAAATGAACAATTCCATATTTTTTAGTATACTCAGAGTTGTGTAACCATCACCAAAATACAATTTTAGAACATTTTGTTACTCCTAAAAGAAGCCACGTGCCCACTAATAGACATTTTCCATTTCTCCCTCCCTTCCCAGCTATAGGCAACTACCACTTTGTTTTCTGTCTCAACAGATTTGTCTATTCTGGACATTTCATGTAAACCAAATCATATAATATGTGTCTGTTCATGTGGAATAGCTCTGGGCTTTAAGTAGGGTAGAAACAAGCCACAGAGTGTCACTATTTTTACCGAGACAGTAGAATTTCCTGCATAATGATTTCCTATTTGCAGCATGACCTGAAGACAATTTCCAGAGACCGAATACATTTTTATTTATTTTTTTAATTTTTTTTTTTTTTTACCAGTTAAATGTTTGTGTCACTGGGGAGAGACTCTACTGAGCTCCTCATATTGCTGTTACCAATTCCCATTTCTTTAAGAAGCTTTTTAAATGAACTTTTCTAATATACTGAAAGTTACCCAAAGCGACCATTTTCTTATAAATTGTACTTTGCTATATTTTGTTATTTAGAAATAAAAGTACAAAAATTGGTGCTATAATAAGGGTTATATAAGTGGCAAAGTTTTGGTCTAGAAGAGATGTGTACATAGACTGATACAAATCCTTGAAAATATGTTTAATCAAATAAGTTGCTTGACTGCCATGTGTATCAGGATCCCAACCTAATAGTTGGTCCTTCCTGATTGGAAAACTGACAAGTATACAGCACCTGGTAATAGAAGATGTGTTGAGTAGATCTTTGCTAGACCCAAAGACAAAACAAGATGATACTGAGGAAAATATTCCAAGTGTTAGAGAGATGACTAAAAAGTAAGATTGATCTCCAAGGACATTAGATTATTGTGACCTGTCACTTGTTATTCTTTGTAGCTGTCTTGAAAGACGAACCTAGCAGACCTATACATGTCCTTTGTCCTGTGAACTTCCTTTTATAGACTAACCACATAAAGAAATGAAGGCAGATAGACATACAGTGTCATTCGTAGAAATACAGGTTTTATAAAGATTGTGAATTTTCAAAATTGGTCAGTTTATCAAAATATTCTTTAAACATATATAAATTCCTAGGATACACAATAAACTTAGTGTTTAGGATTTCAATTAATAGGAGGAGTTTGTACTCACCATAGAAGGTAGCTCACCCTTGCACAAGGACTAAGGAGACCCCAGGGGAGGACTCTAGTTCTGAGGTAATGATCTGGAGTCATGGTGGCAAGGTACCGTTTTTCCCTGAAAATAAGACCTAGCCAAACAATTAGCTCTAATGCATCTTTTGGAGCAAAAATTAATATAAGACTCGGTCTTACTTTACTATAAGACTGGGTATAATATAATATAATATAATATAATATAATATAATATAATATAATATAATATAATATAATATAATATAATATAATATAATATAATATAATATAATATATACCGGGTCTTACATTACTTTTTGTTCCAAAAGACGCATTGGAGCTGATTGTTCGGATCGGTCTTATTTTCGGGGAAACATGGTAGTTTCTGCTGGATCTTGGTGGAGTCTCCAGAATTGTCGAAAGCTCCATCCCACCACAAAATCATCAGGAAAATCTGTTGATCAAGCAAAATTAAATTTAGGAAACAGAATGTAGCAAGGGAGAACATGAACTTGGCAGAGGCTTATTTATGTATCAAAAGAGTGAAGGTAGAGAATGATATTTAAAGAGTTTTAGGACCCAAATTCAGCAATTTTAGGTAGGTTTGCAAGGTAAAGAAATGACTGGAGTTAAACAAAGTGTATGATAGAATAACTGCGGTTTGGTGGACACAGCAAGGCAGTGGTCTTAAAATGAGTTTTGATGATTGTGTTTTTAGTTTTGACATGTAGGTTGATTTTGTTGGGTTACAGACTTATTTTCTGAGAGAAAGTATTTCCTAGGGCCAAGTGCTAAATTATTTTTGTTTTGTCTCAGAGTTGCTTAACTAGGGACATGAAAATATGCCGTTTCATTTTTTACACAGGGATACACAATTATATTGGCTTCATTTCTCACCATCTACATCCTATTTTAGAGAAGGAATGTGAAGGAGAAAGATCAGCTAGATATTGCACATTTGGAACTTGATAACGTTTGATTTTTGAACATTCTATGTATAATAAATATATTTTAATGAACTTGACTAAAGCAAGGCTTTAGTAAACTTTTAACCTTTTCTGCTGAAGTTACATATTTCTACGGAAATTACTCAGATAAAAATATGAGGTCATATCTCTCCTTTGGTTTCTTTAAAATATGATTCTTTATTATAAATATGTTCTAAATATTTATCTAAATTTATTCTTTGGTATTAATAATTTGTCTCAACTGTGTGATATTTATGTCCCCTGTGTGTTTTTCTTCTTGTTCTCCCTATTACTCTTGTTAATGGTATTCAAATAAAGTGTGCAGAGAGCCAGTTTGGATCAAATCCAAATTAATAGGATTTGCATTGTAATGACTAAATAAATATTGCTTAATTCAGAACCAAAGGATATACTCATATATAGTATGATATACTCATATATAGTATGATATATAGCCACTATTACCCCATCTCCTAAATTACTTATTGCGTAATTTTCCTTTTGTTTCCATAAATATACACTTAAGCTGTGCCAATGTGTCAAGCTTATCTATTGATTTATTGAATCCATGCCCAAAAGAGATGCATATGCATTGACACCCTCTGTTCCTACCTCCTTTATCTGCCCTCACCATTCAGATCTAATCATTTTTCAGGCCTTCTTGCACAGATGTCATCTTCTAACTTCCCTTCCTTACTTTCTGAGTCCAACTTTGTTGTCTGTTTTAGTATTCTTGGATTAATCTCCTTTCTTTTCTTTTTTTTTGAAGCAATCCTCAGGTTATTACTTCCTAACATATAGGATGTTTTCATGTCTAAAGTTGCTTTTATCCTGCTCTGTACTTGACAGTTTTGTTGAGTAAAATTTGTAGTTGAAATTCTCTTCCCTCAGAATATTTCCTTCTAGCAGCCAATTTGGTGCTAATCTGATTCACAATGGTTTGAGTTTTTTTCCCCTCTCTTTAAGAATTTTAGAATTCTGGCCTTATCCTTAGTGTTCTGAAATTTCACTATAATATGTTTACATGTATTTCTTCTGCACAATGAAGAGCAATTTATTAAAACAACAAAAACCTGTCTCTCTTAAAATCCAGGCAGTTGCTATAAATGTTTTAGTAATCAACCTGTCTGCGTTTAAAATAGGTGGATATTTTGAATTGATTTTCGAGGTATTCTATATTTTCTACTTGTAGTTTACACTACATTTTTGGGTATGTTCTCCACTTTTTTTGTTTCTAATCTTTTTGTTACATTTTTATTTTTGCAATTATATTTTTAATTTCTAAGAGATCTTTCTCAGTCTCTGATAACTCCTATTTTATGGTATTTCTTGTTCTTTTATCATTTTAATAGCTTCTGTAATTTATGATACTGCTAACTAAAGTTGAGTTTAAATGTTTTCTTTTGTTCTCTGGATTATCTCTAACAACAAATTACACATTGTGTATTTTATTATCTTAGATTTTTTTTCTTCCCTGCAGCGATTTTCCTCGAACTTTGATGACTCTTGGCTTTCTTCTGATATTCAAGAAGATAACACAAATACTCATAAGCTCTCTGTACATGGGGCAGGCACATCCAGAAATAAGCTCCACTTTAAGGAATAGTCAAGTATCAGTTAGTATTCTCCTCCAGTCTGAAATGTTAAAATATTTAGGGAACCGGAACCTTTGTGATAGTCTACCCTAGATTCTTCTCAGTATATTCTACATGAGGCTGTATAGGCAATTCATTATTATTATTTTTTTAATAAAAGTATTTACCTATGACTGACAAATTCATGTATGGTGACCAATTTCGAAGAAAGGACAGAAATATATGTAGAGAAGTTGAACTTTTTCAACCTTTTAATTAATGCTAACCCCTCATATTCCTGCCCTCCACTGATGGCATATTCATTGAATCTATGTCTCTCGGGGTTTAACTAAGCCAAGTGACTGAGTCCACTGCTCTAGCCCCTTTTTGTGTGGCATCCTAGTCAACACTATTCCCTCAGTTGTCTATCTTCTGAGAAATTTGGCTGAGAGCATGGCAAGAATTTCCTTCCCATTTTCCTTGTGCTTTAGGCTTATGCACTTTAATTTTTTTTCTTCAGTATCCTTCCGCTGGATTTTAAATAGACTAGGATAGAAACTCAGACGCTCAGCTTGACATGCTTAATCTTGTTTTAACAAGAGTGTATGTATCCCTCTATTTAATCATATTCAAAGCCACTTTTCACCTACATAAGCAAAGGTTAGCATGTATCTTGAATTGCTGTTGTTGAGAGGGAGGTGAGATGGATGTCCATAGACCGCTCGGAGCAGTCTACATTGGTCTGACATTTCTGGAAAGAAATTTGGCTGTGTCAATCAAGATACTTAAAGATGTAATGTCTGGTAACTTTAAAACTCTGATCTAGAGAAATATCTAGGGACCTATTTGAAGAACTCTGAACAGGGCTGTTCATAGCAGTTTAATGAGAAGATTGAAATACCTAAAATACTAAAAGACTAATAGATTATTAAAAACGTTATGGTATCATTCATGCAAAGAATATTTAGGCAAATAAAAATCAAGATTATGTTTAAATGATGACAATATAATCTTAAATGAGAAAATGGAATAGGATACTATATATTCAATATAATACAGATTTTTTAAATTTTTATTAAAGTTTATTGGGGTGACAATTGTTAGTAAAGTTACATAGATTTCAGGTGTACAATTCTGTATTACATCATCTATAAATCCCATTGTGTGTTCACCACCCAGAATCAGTCCTCCTTCCATCACCATATATTCGATCCCCTTTACCCTCATCTACCACCCCCTCCCCCTTACCCTCTGGTAACCACTAAACTATTGTCTGTGTCTATGAGTTTTTGTTTGTCTTGTTCTTTTGTTGTTTTTAGTTTATATACCACATACCAGTGAAATCATATGGTTCTCTGCTTTCTCTGTCTGACTTATTTGCTTAACATTATACTCTCAAGATCCATCCATGTTGTCACAAATGGTCCTATATCATCTTTTCTTACCACCGAATAGTATTCCATTGTGTATATATACCACAACGTCTTTATCCATTTATCTATCACAGGACATTTTGTTTGTTTCCATGTCTTGGCCACCGTAAATAAAGCTGCAATAAACATTGGAGCACACGTGTCTTTATGGATAAATGTTTTCAGATTTTCTGGGTAGATACCCAGGAGAGGGATTGCTGGGTCATATGGTAATTCTATTCGTAATTTTTTGAGGAATCTCCACACTGTCTTCCATAATGGCTGCACCAGTCTTTATTCCCACCAACAGTGTATGAGGGTTCCTTTTTCTCCACAGCCTCTCCAACACTTGTTACTATTTGTCTTGTTGATGATAGCCATTCTGACTGGGGTGAGGTGATATCTCATTGTGGTTTTATTTGCATTTCTCTGATGATTAGTGATGTTGAGCATTTTTTCATATGTCTATTTGCCATTTGTATGTCCTCTTTGGAGAAATGTCTCTTCAGGTCCTCTGCCCATTTTTCAATTGGGTTGTTTGTTTTTTTGTTGTTGAGTTGCATGAGTTCCTTGTATATTTTGGATATTAGCCTCTTATCGGAGGCACTGTTTGCAAAAATCTTCTCCCATTCAGTTGGTTGCCTCTTTATTTTGTCGATGGTTTCTTTTGCTGTGCAGAAGCTTTTAAGTTTGATATAGTCCCATTCATTTATTTTAGCTTTTACTTCCCTTGCCTTTGGAGTCAAATTCATGAAATGTTCTTTCAACCCAAGGTCCATAAGTTTAGTACCTATGTTTTCTTCTATGCAGTTAATTGTTTCAGGTCTTATGCTTAAGTCTTTGATCCATTTTGAGTTAATTTTGGTACATGGTGACAGATAGCAGTCCAGTTTCATTCTTTTGCACGTGGCTATCCAATTCTGCCAGCACCATTTATTGAAGACGCTGTCTTTCCTCCATTGTATGTTTTTAGCTTCTTTGTCAAAAATTATCTGTCCATATTTATGGGGGTTTATTTCTGGGTTCTCAATTCTATTCCATTGGTCTATGTGTCTGTTTTTCTGTCAATACCATGCTGCTTTGATTATTGTTGCCCTGATTATTGTTGTTTGATTATTGTTGATTATTGTAGTACAAGCTAAAGTCAGGGAGTGTGATAACTCCAGAATTGTTCTTTTTTCTTAAGATTGCTTTGGCTATTCGAGATCTTTTGTGGTTCAAAACAAATCTGATGATTTTTTGTTCTATTTCTTTAAAAAATGCCATTGGGAATTTGATGGGGATTGCATTAAATCTGTATATTGCTTTGGGTAATATGGCCATTTTAACTATGTTGATTCTTCCAATCCATGAGAATGGAATGTTTTTCCATTTCTTTGTGTCTTCTTCAATTTCTTTTAAAAATGTCTTGTAGTTTTCAGCATATAAGTCTTTCACATCCTTGATTAAGTTTATTCCTAGGTGTTTTATTCTTTTTGCTGCAATTGGTAAAGGAATTGTTTTCTGTATTTCTTTCTCTGAGATTTCATTGTTAGTATATAGGAATGCAATGGACTTTTGTACATTAATTTTGTAGCCAGCCACATTGCTGTATTCGTTGATTGTTTCTAATAGCTTTTTGGTGGAGTCTTTAGGGTTTTCTATATATAGCATCATGTATGTCATCTGCAAAGAGTGACAATTTAAACTCTTCATTCCCAATTTGGATGCCTTTTATTTCTTTCTCTTGCCTGATTGCTCTGGTGAGGACTTCCAGCACTATGTTGAAAAGCAGAGGTGATAGGGGACAGCCCTGTAGTGTTCCTGAACGTAGAGCAAAGGGCTTCAGTTTTTCACCATTAATTATGAGATTAGCTGAGGATTTGTCATATATAGCTTTTATTATGTTAAGGTATTTTCCTTCTATACCTATTTTATTAAGTGTTTTAACCATAAATGGATGTTGTATCTTGTCAAATGCTTTTTCTGCATCAATTGATATAATCATATGATTTTTGTCCTTTATTTTGTTTATGTGATGTATCACATTGATGGATTTGCGGATGTTGAACCATCCTTGTGCCCCAGGGATGAACCCCACTTGGTCGTGATGAATAATCTTTTTAATGCATTGTATTCGATTTGCTAGAATTTTGTTTAGGATTTTTGCATCTGTATTCATCAGAGATATTGGTCTGCAGTTTTCTTTTTTTGTGTTGTCCTTACCAGGTTTTGGTATCAGGGTAACGTTGGCCTCATAAAATGAGTTAGGCAGTACTGTCTCTTCAGTTTTTTGGAAGAGTTTGAGCAGGATTGGTATTAGATCCTCTTTGAATATTTGGTAGAATTCACTAGTGAAGCCATCTGTCCCGGACTTTTGCTTTTGGGAAGGTTTTGGATGACTGATTCAATTTCCTTACTGGTGATCCATCTGTTTAGATTTTCCAGTTCTTCATGGTTCAGCCTAGGAAGGCTATATGTTTCTAAGAACTTGTCCATTTCTTCTAGGTTATTGAATTTGGTGGCATATAGTCCTTCATAGTATTCTTGGATGATCCTTTGTTTTTCTATGGCATCCGTGATAACTTCCCCTTTTTCATTTCTGATTTTGTTTATTAGTACCTTCTCAATTTTTATCTTAGTGAGCCTAGCCAAGGGTTTGTCAATTTTGTTAATCTTTTCAAAGAACTAGGTCTTAGTCACATTAATTATTTCTATTGTGTTTTTGTTCTCTATTTCATTTAGTTCTGCTCTGATTTTTATTATTTCCTTTCTTCTGCTGACCTTGGGTTTCATTTGTTCTTCTTTTTCTATTTCTTTAAGGTGTAAAGTGAGGTTATTTATTTGGGATTTTTCTTGTTTCTTGAGATTGGCCTGTAATGATATAAATTTCCCCTTAAAACTGCTTTCGCTACATCCCCAAAATTTTGGTAGGATGTATTTTCATTGTCATTTGTTTCTATGTATCTTGTGATATCTCCTCTAATTTCTTCTTTGACCCAGTTGTTCTTTAAAAGTATGTTGTTTAATCTGCATGTATTTGTGTTTTTTCCTGCTTTCTTTTTGCAGTTGATATCCAATTTCAAAGCCTTGTGATCAGAGAATGTGCTTCGTATGATTTCAATCTTCTTAAATTCACTGAGGTTAGTTGTATGTCCCAATATATGGTCTATCCTTGAGAATGTTCCATGTACACTAAAAAAAAATGTACAGTCTGATGTTTTCGGATGAAGTGCTCTATAAATGTCTGTTATGTCCATTTCATCTAATGTGTCATTTAAGTCTATTACGTTATTTATTTTCTGTTTGGATGACCTATCCATAGCTGTCAATGATGTATTTAAGTCCCCTAGTATAACTGTGTTTTGGTCAATTTCTCCCTTTAGTTCTGTTAGTAGTTGCTTGGTATATTTCGGTGCTCCCTGATTGCGGGCATAAATATCGATGACTGTTATGTCTTCTTGTTGTATAGTCCCCTTTACCATTATGAAATGTCCATCTTTGTCTCTTGTTATCTTTTTCACCCTGAAGTCTGTTTCATCTGATATCATTATGGCTACACCTGATTTTCTCTGGATACCATTTGCTTGGAGTGTCAATTTCCACCCTTTCACTTTGAGTCTATGCTTGTCCTTGTAGCTGAGATGTGTCTCTTGGAGACAGCATATGGTTGGGTTTAGTTTTTTGATCCAATCTGCTACTCTGTGCCTTTTTATTGGTGAGTTCAGTCCATTTACATTTAGGGTGATTATTGATATGTGAGGATTTCCTATCATTCTATCTTTAGTTTTCTGGTAAGATTGTGTCTCCATAGTTTCTTTGCCTTTTTGTTGTTGTCTATTATTTCTGTGTGGTGGTATTCTGTGATGTTTCCCTGTTTCTTCTTTTATTAGAGCATGTATTTCAGCTCTGTATTTTTTTTTTTTTTAAGTGGTTACCATTAAGTTTATGTAAAACAAAGTTTGATATTTAGAGTATTCCATTTTCTTCAGCAAGCTTACTTTCTCCATTCCCATATTCCGGTTCAGGCCTTTACTCTCCCCCTTTTTATGTTTTGGTTGCCACAAATTGTCCCTGTTCATGGTGGTCGAATAGCCTCCTTTAGTATATCTTACAGTGCAGGTTGTGTTTTAGAAAATTCCCTCAGCTTCTGTATGTCTGGAAAGGTCTTTATTCCTCCTTCATATCTAAAGGATATCTTTGCTGGGTATATTATTCTTTGCTCATAATTTCTCTCTTTCAATAGTTTGCATATTTGGTTCCATTCCCTCCTGGCTTGTAGAGTTTCTGCTCAGAAATCTGATGATAATCTATTGGGCTTTCCTTTGTAGGTTACCCTCTTCTTTTCCCTGGCTGCCTTGAGGATTCTTTCTTTGTCGTTGATTTTTGACAGCTTCAATACAGTGTGCCTTGGAGAAGGCCTGTTGGGGTTGAGGTAATTAGGTGTTCTATTTGCTTCTTGAATTCGAAGATCCAGTTCTTTCCACAAGTTTGGGAAGTTCTCATCGACAATTTGTTTGAATACATTCTCTGTTCCCTTCTATCTTTCTTCTCCTTCTGGTATGCCCATTATTCTTATCTTGCTCTTTCTGTTGGAGTCAGAAAGTTCTTGTAGAGTTCTTTTATTTCTTTTAAGTCTCAAGTCTCTTTCTTCTTCCATCTGTGTAATTTCCAGGTTTCTATCTTCGATGTGACTGAGTCTTTCCTCCATCTGGTCAACTCTACTTCCTAAGCTGGCTATTTCATTCTTAATTTCTTCTATTGAGTTCTTAATCTCTATAAATTCTATTTGGTCCTTTTTTAAAATTTCAATCTCTTTGGTTAAATGCTCATATTGTTCTTTTATTGTGTTTCTGAGTTCATTAAACTGCCTTTCTGTATTTTCTTGCATCTCATTGAATTCTTTCAGAACTGCAATCTTGAATTCTCTGTCATTTAAGTCACATATTTCCATATCTTTAAGTTCCTTTCTGGAGACTTTTCACTTTCTTTCTGAGCTGTCTTGTTGTCTTGGTTATTCATGGCAATTACTGATTTATTATTTCTCTTCCTAGACATCTACAGGAGTGGGTTCTGCAACAGGTTTATAGGAAGAGGTCTTGCTTTTGTTTTCCAGTATGTAATGGTAGAATGTTTTATTTTCTCTCCAACTGCAGCCCTTTTTTCTCTCTCACACTGTAGTGTTATGTTTTCTTTGCACTATTCCAGCTTCTCACACAATGGGGGGATTCCCTGGAAGGCGGGCTTCTCCTCTGTTAACAATTTGCCTGGGTTATAGGGCGCCATGTCCCTGACGGGATGCAGAGAGCTTTTGAAGTTCCAAAGCTCTTCCTGCACCAGATTCAGAGCCCGTCAGTTTCAGCAGTTCTGTTCACTCCTGCAGGGATCCACCCAGAAAGGTGAATCAAGGGCTGGGTGAGTTGTGAGAGGTGGTCCAGAACAATGGCGGTGACCACCACCACAGCCAGTCCTGCTTCCACAGCTCCCTCCCCTTTGCCGGAACTAGTTGGGCTGTGAATCTGTGTCTGTGGACCACAGTTCTCAGAACAGCAAATATTCTGTTCTTTTGATCTGACACTGCTACTGTTCCACTTCTAGCACTGGGCAGGTGGGAGCAGGGAGAGCTCTGGGAGGGGAGGGAGGGGGCAGCTAGTTTCAGTGCCTATGGCTTCTTTCTCTGCAACAGTGAGGGCTTAAACCACAATTTTTAGCCTTCTTCCCTCAGTCTTTGCTCCAAGGTCTCTGCCATGAGCGTTGGGTTCAACTGTGTTATATGTTGTCCCCTCAGTCCTGCGGGCCATAAACGGAGTCCTAGCAGTCGAGTTCTTCCCTCTCCTGCAGCTGCAGTAGTTCCTGGATGCAGCGAGCTCGGAGTGCTGAGTTAGGTCTGAGTCCTGCACCAGCTCAGCTTTGTCTTCGTGCTTCTTCTTTCCCTCCTCCCCTGCTCGTGCAATCTGCCCACCTTTAGGTGAATTCAGTAGTGGGCCTCTCCATCTTCGCTGTCTACTGTGCAGGGAGTGCTTTGTGGAGTTATAGCTGTTTAATTTGTTATAAATTCCAGGGGAGATTTCCAGAGGCTCACCTCACACCACCATTTTGATGACATCTCCCCAGATTTTTAAATCATATAGAATTACCACTTTTATAAGTAGAAACAGTCAAATTTTGCCAATTTTAAATTAGGTATATATACATATCAAGTAATTATAATAAATATAATTATATACATTATATAATTACATAAGTTAAAATGAATTATATGCAGTATAAATAAAAATGAATATAGGAAAAATGAATAGCACTATGAACAAACTTTAAACTCAAAAATGTCTTGATTACTAAATACTTATTGGAATGAGTAGCAGAAGTAGGAAAACATATCCTAGCACTATTTATTACAGTGTTCCTTTATTTGCATGAGTTTTATCATTTATCTTTCAGGGTATTTAGACTCTTATATCACTGTACACAGAACAAATGTATTGCTTTAAAGCAAAATTTAATGTTACAGATTCACAAATAGCTGGGTCCCTATTCTATTGAGACAATTTGCTTTACTGTTATTTGGCTTATTTTCTGCTGCTGTAGGCATTTTTGTCTTCTGCATAGAAAGCACCTTCACTTTGTTAAAGTTCAGCACCATTCAGAAAGATACTGGCTTTGAAAGGAGTTTGGGAAAGCAAGATAAGAGCCTTTTAAATTAATACCTTAACAGGCAGGTCTGAACTATCACACCTTCTGATTTGCTGGCTGAGGGAGAAGTTCAACTGACTGAATATTTCTATTCATTCATTGTGTAAGAAGCTGCACTCATTGTCAACTGGTCTAAATTTTGATGGCCCTACTTTATGTTTGCTTGAGAAGCTTATATAAATACATCATATTTTCTTTATTAATGTGTACTTTGAAAACATGTAAGGTATTTTAGCATTCTCAGAAAACTTATTTTTGTAATGAATTATTATTTTCAGGCCCCGCCATGTATACTAGTGTTATGACACTACATATTGTGGATTTACAGCACACTTCGTCAGTTGCAGAAAATAATTTTAGGCAGTAATATAATAAGACAGATAATGCAGTTTTTATAAAAATTTAATTTCTTAGTGAATTGACCACTATTTTGACCTTTAAAATTAATTGCTATTCAGTACAACTATATAAGTTTGTGCACATGCACATATCAGTTAATTCGCAATTTAAATTACATCAGGTTTTCTCTGGATACTGTGGTAAGTCTTCAAAGTTATCATTACATTTCACAAAAAGGCCTTTAGAAACATACCTTTCTGAATTCAAGCTGATCGAATTCAGATAATAAAAGAGGCATCTCTGTTTGGATGTAAGAGGATTACCTCTTATGCAATAACATGATCAAAACAAAAACAAACAAACGAAAAGAAGGCTGAAGACAAGACTTTTTTTCTTTTAATTAAGCTTGGGCTGTTTTTGAAAATCTCAACTTACAATTACATATGTATGGAAACCTATGGCAACAACTTTAACCATGATGTAAAAAGAGAAAAAGGGTGAGGTTTGTCATGGTCAACGTCACCACCTTCCCTAACTAGCAGCTATTGCCTATAAAATATGCTGGGTAAGACATCATTATTTGTCAATGTGTCTGGGGGAATTATTGCATTAGACATTATGTTTTATTTACAGGTATTAAATCTCCATCTTTCATAATCCTAGCTAGTATCTACTTAATATCAAAAAGATAATATGTGAAGTACTTAGTATGTATGGAAAGGAGAATAAAAGGTATATGAAAAGATGCTCAACTTCAACTTCACTAGCTATTAGGGAAATGCAAATCAAAACCACAATGAGTTACCACCTCACAACTGTTAGAATGGGTATTAGCAATAAGTAGTGACAAGTGTGAGAGTTGGTAGAGAAAAAGGAACCCACATACGCTGCAGGTAGGAATGTAAATTGGTACAGCCACTATGGAAAACTATGAGGTTTCTCCAAAAATTAAGAAAATAATTACCATACGACCCAGCAATCCCTCTTCTGGGTATCGACCAAAAAAATATGAATAAGAATAGAATTACTTTATGACCCATCAATCCCTCTTCTGGGATCTACCCAAAAAATCTGAAAACATTTATCTGTAAAGATATATGTACCCCTATGTTCATTGCAGCATTATGCACTGTGGCCAAGACATGGAAACAATCAAAGTGCTCTTGGATAAATGATTGAATAAAGAAGATGTGATACATACACGCACACACACACACACACACACACACACAGAAACACACCCACTGGAATATTACTCACCTATAAGAAAAGATGAAATTCTGCCATTTACAACAACATGGATGGATCTGGAGATTCTCATGCTAAGTGAAATAAGTCAGACAGAAAAAGTCGAGAACTATATGACTTCACTCATATATGTGATATAAAACTGAAAGCAGCAAATGAACAAGACAAATAAACAAACAGAAACTCATAGATACAGATAACAGTTTAATGGTTATCAGAGAGTTAAGTGGGAGGAAGGTGGTAGAAGAGGGAAAAATGTGTCAAATATATGGTGATGAAGGAGAACTGACTCTGGGTGGTGAACACACAATGCAATATTCTGTATTATAGAATTGTATACTTGAAACCTGTATAGTTTTACTAACCAATGTTATCCTAATATATTTAAAGAAAAATGAAGGAAAAGAAATGAATGAGGCCATTCATGCCTTAAAGATAAGCTAAATATCATGTTTCCCTAAAAATAAGACCTAGCCGGACCATCAGCTCTAATGAGTCTTTTGAAGGAAAAATTAATATAAGACCCGGTCTTATTTTATTATAATATAAGGCCAGGTCTTATATAATATAATATGATATACTATAATATAATATAATACCGGGTCATATTAATTTTTGCTCCAAAAGATGCATTAGAGTTGGTGGTCTGGCTAGGTCTTATTTTCGGGGAAACATGGTAATATAAATTTACCACGAAGAGGTACGAGTATAGTGCTGTGGAATTCCAAAACTTGTGCACCCATCTTAGTCTGTTAGGGAAATATTCCCAGAAGTGAAAAAACAAAACAAAAACATGGTTTGAAGAAAGAGTAAAACTAGTCAAGCAGTGAATGGCACAAGGGGTTTACTCCTGTCCCTTGAGTCTTCCCAAGTGGAAGATGGAAGACTCAAGGGACAGGAGTAATTGAGGAACTAAGGAAAATTCCTAATGGCAAGAGTCTAGGATAAAAGTATATTTCTTGTTTTAAATAAGCAGGGCAAAATATAGCTACCTCCATTGCTGAGGATGTTCAAATATTTGTCAATTCCACACTTCCCCTCCTTTTATCAGTTAAAATCAGTGTAATTTGAATGTAAATACTACTATTTAAGTGTCTGCTCAGGCTATTTTCCTTCTTAAAAAAATTCCTCTCTGGGCTCCCTATACTCTGAAAAGACCAAAATAAACAAAAAACAAAAGAAACAAATAAAAAACAATACTTTATTATATTTGATAAATGTACGTCCAAGAGAAAGGAAATAAAGGAATGTACAAAAAAACCCAGAAAATGAAAGCAAGAAAAGGACTAGTTCTTTCCTGGACATAATTTTACACAGTAATTCTAGCTCCTATTTCAAATAAAAAATGCAATTTGTGTTACAGTTGAGATTCAGTATTATTTTATCATGCCAGTGTATTTAAATTTATAATATTAACCTCATCACATAGCTTGAAACAATGAAAGAAAAGTACACAATTAACTCCAAAGCATTCTATTGCTATTTTAAACTCTTGTACAACAGCTAAATGGAAGAGACTGAATTAAACAAAATTATATATAGTCCTTTTTTATAAAAATTCCAACAAATGGGGCAAAAATATTTGTATTCCAAATGTATCCAGTGTTATGATATGAAAACTAACGGAGCAACAACAGCTTGCAAAATCCATAAGGAGAAACTTCACACTGACCTGGGTAAGACTGCTAATTTAATTTTATCGTTTCAAGTGAAAGTGACTTGAAACCAAGGGAGACTAATCTGAACAGTAAGCTTAATTGCAAATGCCTCAGTACATTATGCAGATAATAACAGGTCCCATGTGGATAATAGAAGTTAGAAGAGTACTGAAAATTACACTTTCTTTTGCCATGGTGAAAATGCACTAATATTGCATCTTATCTCCTGATCCACATACTAAAATGGAAATTGCTGTCCAGGTTTTACTAATTTTACTGACAGGCTATTATGTGAAGCTTTTTTTTCTTATGCATTTGTTCTGATTAAACATAAAATACACTCAGTAGCAATATTTGAAAATGACCAAAAAAAATCAGAAAATAGAAATTTTAGTAATGTAAATGTCTACGAGTATGATTTCATATGGATTTATCATCAGCATTCTTTCCGATATCTAAAATAAATTGAGAAGATTTCTGTTTCAAATGAGTCTATATTAAGCACAAGTTATTCTGCTGTCCATGTGCCTGTGAAATGAATGTATCTGAAATTAGCATGGGCTGCTAAACCACATTCACAAATCATACACTATTTAAGTAAACAACCAGACATGCCTTTATGAACAAGCAATGAGATGTTTAATATTTAATATATAAACTTAAGTCATTTTAGTAAATCATATCTCAAATAAAAATGAGACTTTCATACCTCCAATATAGAGATTAGAAACTGAATCAGGTGCTGGGAGAATTATACAATTGCATGTAGAATCCGGAAAGCAACCCTACAGCACAGACCTTCTAATGACACTGTAGGGAGAAGAGCCCCAGACTCAGCGTCCGAAGACATGAGTCCTGTCCTGAAAAGGCTAGGACCAGTTGTGATGTACAAGGGCAGTATTAAACAATTAATCCACTAGTTCTCTACCTGTTTTTATTGAGGTGTGCCGTGCTCTCAATGATACACATTTACCATCACACATATGTACATAGAGGTGCTGATATTTAAGAAAATATTCTTAAACAACAAATTTCTTGTTACCAAGTTACAGTTATAATTACAGTTCAAGTCATGTTTACTATTTTTAAGCATTTTGTTGTGCAGTGTGGTACTCTGTGGTGCAGTTTTTATTTTCTTTCCTTTTTTTTTTTTTTTACGCCAAGCTTTTTAAAACTTGTTTAAGTAAGTTAAGGCAGCATAAACTATTTTTAAGTTAAGTAATACAACATAATATTTTTGTCTATTTTAAAATTCAGTTGATCCCCCAAATGGTGTTTATTGAAATGGTATGTAAAGTTTCTAGAGTCTGAGAAATTCTGGACATTTCTAAAGGATGTATTAAATTAGTCTACTGAATTTCATTCTGAAAATCCATCTATTAATAACAGATACTAAAGATTTAAAAGGAACTTAATAAAGTAATATACCAAAAGGCTTGTCAGGGACCTAAGAATAGAACCTTTTTCACCCAACAGACTTGGGTTTTATTCACAGGATCCACTAAATTAATTTATGATACTTTATTGGCATGATAAACTCAGAGTAAATTACATTAATAAACTAACATTATTTTAGATAGAGTATTTGGTTCATTTTCTAAAAGTCATTTAAGGCCACAAAATGCTTGAAACATTATTACACTACCACCCTATTATATGAATGAATGGGGTGGGATGTTTTACCATAACTGTATTACAACCTTATAAGGAAAAATATCTGTGAAGCATAGCTTAGTCAGATACCCTACTCAAAATGTTTTACTGTATTAGTACTTTCATGCTTAATATGTGAAAGCTTTGGTACCAGGTACTAGGAATGGTTATTGCCACCTTCATGCAGCTTATAGTCAGTAAGGAGATAGACAGTTATATAAATCTGCAAAGAAATGTAAATATGCAGTTTGTTAACTACTATGAGTGTCATGGTGCTGAGAAAGCATGTTGGCTTTGACATAGCATAGGGTGTGAGATGAGAGATGATTCCTCAGGTGAACTGTTGATAAAGTATAATCATGAAAATGTTTGGATGAAGCTGTGTCTATAATTATAATGAAAGAACTGTCTTGCCGTACTATAATTTTCTATTATATACACCAGTATAACCATTTTTCACAGCAAGTGATAAGCAAAAACTTCAACTTTTACTTTTGCGTCCATTACTTTTTTTTTTGCACTGAATAATTTAATAAAACGTTATGCCCTTAATGAAAATTGATCTTATATTGTTAATATACACAAACCTAAAAATCCTGCCTTTCTATAAGCTTTCACACATTATTTCTTTGGAAGTAAATATTCAAAGAGTTTCTTTATTCATAGTCCGTATGTTGGAAAATCTTAAGATAATATTTAGAAGGTTTTTTTTTTGGTTGTTTTAGCAAAGAAGACATGTTGTTGTGTGTTCTATCTGTTAGAAAAAATATATATTTTGGGGGGAAAAAAACAAACAAACCAAAAACTATGAGACTGTTTTGAATAAAAATTGCAACTTTGTAGTAGAAAGCTAGAAATTCAAACACAACTCTCATTTTTGTGGTCAGATTTAACTTTTGGACTGGCTTTGGGTAATGTCAATGTCTTGATTTCTTCATCAATAAAGGAGGGATACAGATAATTACCTAGCCATAGGAATCTTGCAAAGATTACAGAATTATTTACATTTTGAAGCTTTACATTTTTTGAGTGTTTACATTTTTTGAGTCTAAGATGAAAGGTTCTAGCTGACTATAATATTATTCAGGACAAATGCTATAGTTAATCTCACATTCAGGTTAATAAATGTCACTTCAGATCAAAGGTTTATTGTGCATTTCTGCAAAAATATGAAGCAAATTATTTATTTTCAATATTTTGCTGACAAGACTTTTTTTAAATGTCATGAACTGTTATGAGAGCCTTGAAAGAAATCGTCTTTGACATTTTCTGACTCTATATTTGTGATCCTATCTACAATAGCTATATTGTACAAATGGCTTTCAAAATTTAACACAGCATTGCTGGATCAGAAGAAAAAGAAAAAAAGTACCTATCAAGACGTGAACAATGTAAGCAATAAGAAATTAAAATAAGGTAATGTGGAGAAAGACAGCAGAAAAGAAAGTGGTATCATTGAAAAGATTATAATGACAAATTTTTAAATTGCTGCATCTATTAAAATATATTTTAAATGTTATAACCAAATGAAAATTATTTAGTTTTCATTAAATTAATGACAATACCAATGAGGATTACTCACTGTAAGCAGATTGATATCCCTTATAAAATGCTGTCTATCACAAGTTTATATTATATATGGCTCTTAACGTAGCAACTAAAAATCATTTTATAATCAAATGTTTGATTGTAGGACACATGCTCTTACCATGTTTTCTCTATATGATTTTAAACATGTATATTTTATTTATATTTTTGTTGGCTTTTGGAAAGAATGGAATCCAGTGGTCAGATATAAAAGTAAGAAAATTCCACCATCCCTATGTGATCCCCCATTGACCTGAATGGATGTAGTTAAGCAGTGAGATTCCTATGTATTTGTATAATTTGCCACTGGATCTAAAATAAATTCTTAGTACATATACTCCACATCTACATCAGAATGATGAACCTATTATAAAATTTATTAAACTATACAATTATATTATAAATGAGTAGCTTTTCCTATTAGCGACATTTTTTTCCCTTCATTTTAGGCATAATAAATAAGCAGAAACTGATAATTTTTTTTGAGTCTCTGAAAATGGTTCTAGGAAATAGAACCTTGAATTAATTTGCAAAATAGTGATTAGGAGAAATTCTGAAATAAGCATAATATATATATAATTTAAATGTGTGGCTAAGGATTTTTTTTTTTAATTTAATGACAAAACTAAATAGCTTCCTAGGCTGATATTTTTGTGACAGGATACAGTGCTTGCTGAGGGTGGGTCTAGGAATAAATGGCCAGTTAATTGCTCAAATTTCTGACATGTTAGACAGTTTTTGGAGACCTTTATTATCTTATAGAACTATATATATGGACAAGATTTTAATGATCATTTAGTCCAGTTACTAGAAAATGTTTCGAAGAAAAAGCCTCTTTACTGCCACCAAATGGGGGGAGGTGAGAGGGTAATCATGGCCTCTCTTACTATGGCTCAAACAGATCAGTGCTGAGTTTACTTTGTATATATAGCAATTCCACAAACTATTTCACTGGAATAAATATCACAGCTGCTTAAAACAGTTTGCTTTAAACTACTCTTTCAACTTAGAGATGAAGAATTTCTTCTCCCCTGAGAGCCAGAGGGTCATAGTGATTTTTATGTCATGAAGTTAGTGCATTGAACTTTGAAATCATTCATTTTTCCTAGACCGCAAGACTTCACTGGCATATTTTAGGACCCTCTACCTTACTCACTCTGCTATAACTGCAGTCATCTCCTGTTTTTCCTTTAGTAATCCAAGCATGCTCCTCTTCTGCCCTAAAGACTTTGTCCTATATGTTCTCTTTAACTGGAATGATCTTTCACAAGATAAATTCACAGCTCTTTCCTACTTACATTTTTACTAAAATGTCAGCTTTCTAGTGAGCCTTTCTGGTTTTATATTAGCATAATAGATTGATTGCCAAAATGACCCTGATACTTTCCCTCCCTCTGCCAGTGTTCCTTGCAATATGACTTTGTAGCTGCCTCCATGATGACAGAGATGAGAAATTATTTGCCCTTTAACTATGGGGTGACCTTTGACTTGCTTTAGGAAATAGCCTGCTGTGGAAGTGATAGGTCTCAATCCTAGGCCTAGGCCTTAAGTGACCTTGCACACTTATGCTTACACTTTTAAAGCCTGGCCACAGTCAAGAACACACACCTAGGCCAGAAGGATGAAAGACCATGTGCACTGGAGCTAAATCATTCCAGCTGAGGTTAACCTAGACTGGCAGCCTTCATCCAGCCCACCAACAACAGATATGAGTAAACCTGGCTGAGATCAGCCAAGCCTGGCCCAGACCACTAGAACTGCTCTGGCATCCAGAGACACCTAAAATAACAAATGGCTAATGTTTTAATCCACTAAATTTTGGAGAAATTTGTTAATGCATGGGTTTTAGCCAATATTTCTGAGTTTCCTAGCAAACAAGGCAAGAGACAAAGCTTGGGTCAGATGTAAGAAAATGGGCAGTAAAGCAGAGAATGGTAAAATAAGTTCGTAATGCAAGCTGGTCCTTTTGGGCTGATGATGGCTTCACAAGAAATGCCACTGTTTCTCGGGTCTCTCAGCCATTTCTACTGCTTCTTGGGACCAACCATCAGGGAAAGGAAGAGCAAGAAATGTTCATAGTCTGTTTGCAATCTTGTATTTCTCACTCATCATAGGATGTCAATTCCCAACAGTTCTTGTTCTGTGATATAGTTTTTCCAGGCTGTCAGTGGTAGAGACAGAACCTCCATTGGTCAATTCAGATGGACTTGGCACTAGAGGACTGTTGAGACTGTGTTGGTCATGATGAGAGCCATGCTGAGGACTTTCCCTCATTCCTCGAAAAGTCTCAGAACAATCAGTGGTATTAAATGATGAGGCAACAGTAGGGATAGCCACATCTGGGTAGGGGTGGCACTAGGACTGCCATGATTTGGGCAAACCATCCCGGTGGCCACTGCAGCTAGGAAATGGGGCAAAGAGACAAAGCTCAGTGTTGGTCTAGAAGAACTAGAAGACCTGGGCTGTGTAAATACCAATTCCAATGTGCATCCCTGGACACCTGGCTAAATTCCACACGCCTTTCACACTGAGTTAGCATACTTCTTTCATGCTCTATTTTTCTCTTCAGTCCTTTCATATTTATCATATATGTATTATATAGTTTAATTTTATACTGTATACTATTTGTTTTCCTCCACTAGAATTTAAGCTCTATGAGGAAAGGAAATCGTACATGATTTGTTCACACTAATATTTCTCTGAGACCCAGGAGAGTGCTTGGAAAATAGTGGATTCTCAATAAACATTTAATTGTTGGAGGAAAAGAAGAAATTTTAAACAAATATTTGACTAGCTACATGTTCAAATAATACTGAGGTGTTTGCATGCCTTTAAGAATTAAACAATTCTTTAAAAAATTAAGCTATTCTTTTCAGGTCAATTGTGCCACAGCAGTCAAATCTGCATTACTAAATTCTATTGATAAGAATTAGTTTTAAAGAAAACATCTGTCTCCTCTTTCATTAATATATATGGATCTAATTGGAGAGAAAACTTAAGTGATTATTTTTAGACATATGAAAATTTGGGAGTCACCATCTCACAAGATTACTTTTTTGATTATTATGTAATCAGTTATTCACTTAGCTCACAAATTTAGGCAAAAATCTTGATTAAAATTACCACTGTTATTTTAAAATAATGTAATTCTGCTTCCTACCCCGAACCAGACACTCATTCTGCCATACACATACGAGGACTTTCTTGATTAAAACGCTGAGTTATCTAATCACTCTGTGCCCTATAAACGTATAGCATATGTTGAAAATGTAGCAGCATGTGGCTTTTTAAGATAGATTTTCTACTTATCCTTCTTACTAAAAATTTTAACCCATATCACTTGTCTTATTCAAGCTTTAAAAATGCCCAATACAGTGCATTATTTGTGCTCCCTGTATTAGTCTCATTTCCATTTTTGGACATGCTTATGGCACTAATAACAAAGGAAAGTTTATGATCTCCGTAGGATAACTGGTTATCTTAATTGTGCCTTGTTC
This sequence comes from Rhinolophus sinicus, assembly GCF_036562045.2. Taxonomy (NCBI): domain Eukaryota; kingdom Metazoa; phylum Chordata; class Mammalia; order Chiroptera; family Rhinolophidae; genus Rhinolophus; species Rhinolophus sinicus. The sequence continues at coordinate 133,282,661 of NC_133753.1, read as the reverse complement.
CCTGAATTTCAAAAATAGTTTTTCAATTATGTGAATATTTCATATAGCCCAAAGGAAATTTATCGAAGTGCATATAAAATATTACTTATCAAATAATTAATGTTAGTCACCTATGTAAATCCTCATTGCTTGGCTTATTTGTGTTTATCCATAGATTTTATCAATAATTGTGCATTTCTCTTTTTCTGGAATACCAAATGTGTGTTCTCTAAAACACCCCTATTAAATTTCAACTATGTGCATGTGTATATGCTTGTGTGTGTGTGTGTGTGTGTGTGTGTGTGTGTGAAAGAAAGTGAGAGAGATTTCAGCTTGAGAGTAACTGCTAAACTTTGTGATTTAGACATGATTTCCAGATGTGTCTATATTTAACACAAGGAGTGGTGACTTGATTGAGAGTCTATTTCATTGGGGAATAAATAAACTTCTTGAGAAGCACTTATTCTAAGGAAAGAGAAGATTAGAACTAATTGACTATTGTATATTAATTTCACATTCAGCCAACTTACTAAAACTCCTTATTTTTAGATATTTGTAGATTGTTTTGAATTTCTATGTGAATGGTCGTATCATATTTAAAAAAAAAGAGGAAATTGTGTTTCCTCCTTTCTAATGCTTATGCTTCTTAATTCTTTTTCTGGTCTTATATTATTGACTAGGCACTACCATAGTAAATAGAACTGGTACGTGTTGTAACTTTTTAAAAGTAACACTTGTTAGGTAGAGCCATGGAGTGTCAGATGGTGAGCCTCAGTTCAAGGAAAGATGAAAACGGAACGTGAAATAGAGAAGTTGGTGTTAGATTAGGGAGAGGGAGAATGCAAAGCGGGGAAATCACTGGGATTGGATAAAAAGTAAAATGAAGAGACACATAATTCTTTTACATTGGTGACTACATGATAGTTAATAATTAACATTTACAGGGTGGTATTTGGGAAACAAGATAATAATGATGTGTTCTGTAGTCTGGTGCTCTGGTGCATTCAGTTGTGCTGTGAGGGGTTTAGAAAATAAGATTACTCGGACATTTCAAAGATATGTTATCTTAGATGCAAATGATGAACACACAATGGGATTTATAGATGATGTAATACAGAATTGTACACCTGAAATCTATGTAATTGTACTAACAATTGTCACCCCATAAATTTAATAAAATAAAATAAATTAAAAAAAAAAGACAATAGACACACTCACTTAGGTAAAGATTGACCTTTGTCAAGGAAGCTGCAGGCCTACGATGTGACTACCCTCCATAACTCACTTTTAGTTAGTAATTTTCATGTTCAGACCATCCTACGTGGTTACTTTCACGCTCTGAGTTTGTAGGGCCTGCCCTATTGGCCTCACCTAAGCTTGTCAGGTTTAGCATGTGACCCCTTTTTGTCCACACTTATTACCAGACATGTACTAGAATATTCGCAGCGACATTTTTCACAGGAAGAAAAACACAATGAAAACTGTAGTATATCCATGCAATAGCATTTTATACAGTTGTCACAGCTGAGCTAGTAACACATGGAATTATAGGTAAATATCATTAATATAAAATTAATCATAAAAGGTATAAGAGGCTGTCCCAAACATGACATACAACGTAATATAGCTTCTATAAAGCTAAAAAAAAAAAGTCCTAAAATTTAAAAATGCTCTTTTCAGAAATATACACATATGCATGGGTATGAAGTTACATGAAAAGGACACAAAGGGTTAAAGTTAAAGGCATGGTTAACGCAGGCTGAGAACGAACACCAGGACACAGGTTGCAGGATTACCATGTGGTTCAATGTGGGTTTTTGTTAATATCCTACCTTTGGTTTTGGGTAATTGGTCTGTGGGTGTTATGTTACTGAAATAAAGGGGGCTTATTTGCCTGCATGCCTCAAAGCCAATCAAGACAGTAACAGAAGTATGCGGCAAAGCAAGTAAAGATTTCTATAAGGAAATGGTGGCAAGCCTGGAGACACAGGAGAGCTAGTGATGCTCAAAGACCTGGCTCCCTGATGGCCTCTAGGGCATAGTTTATATAGGGGAATAATCACTAGTCATGGTAATTGGGAAGGTGGGGTTGTGGGCTCTCCTGATTGGTCAGGGCTATAGTGGCAGGGAGTGCTCATTGCTTCAGGTCCTGATGTCAGTCATGGCCTCATGTTCTGCCTTCATGGGTCTGGAGCTGAAACACAGCTGAGGTCAGGGTGTATCTTTAGTTTGACTGAAACTCAATTTCTGTGGTCAACAGATCTGAGGCTTTTTTCCTAGGACTGATGCTGACCAGAATCAGATGTCCTATGTGCTTAATGATCAAGGGAGTGGTCCTGCAGTGTGTGCAAAGGTGGAGGAGTGAGGAAAGAAAAGCAAGTGAGTCTTGGTGCTATCAAACTAGACAAGGCCAGTTTGAATCAAGGAGAAAGAAGAGAGAATGAAATCAGTTTAAAGATGTAAAGTTTTTGCATGGTTACGCTTATTTTATTATTTAAAATAACTAACAATCAATAAAAGTGGGCCATACACTGAGCAATGCTTGTATCATGAAATGGTTAATCCAGTTCTGTACATGTGTAATCTATGATAAACCAAAAGTGATTTCAAGACGAAATTCCCTTCCTTCCTAAAGCTCTCGCTTGGCTTAATCTCATGAAAGTGTGATTAGATAGTGTATTATGGAGTACGATTGTAGGGGAAGACAGAATCCTGAGTCTTGTTGGAAGTAGAATGATTTGGATTCATTTCAAATTCCTTCCTTGGAGAGCTCCTCTCGCTGCACTCAACAAGAGTGTGAGGAAGAGGGTGTGATTGTATGACATTGACTTCTTGGCTCCTTTCCCAGTTTCCTTCTTTTTACCTGTGGTTCTCAAAGGGAGCCCTTAACCAGAAGCATCAGCATTGCCTGGGGAACTTGTTAGAAATGAAAATTATTTGATCCCATTCCAGATCTTCAGGATTGGAAATCCTGGGAATGGACCCAGCAATCTGTGACGCATGCTAATGTGACACATGCTAATGTTTGAAAGGCACTGCCTTTGATTTTGATTCTTGTACATGATTTCTCTACCTTTATTGTTTATTCTTACCCTTCGATTTCAGGTGAAACATATTTAATTTTAACTAATCAAGTATGGCAGTGATTTTCTATTAGGTTTCTCTGAATTCAAAGATGTCCATCTTCCAATCCTTTCCCATTTGGAGCCAGAGTGACCTTTTTTTAAATATTTTTAGATTAAAATTTATTGGGATGACAATGGTTAGTAAAGTTACATAGGTTTCAAGTGTACAATTCTTTAATACATCATCTACATATCACATTGTGTGTTCACCATCCAGGGTCAGTTCTCCTTCCACTACCATATATTTGACCCCATTTAGCCTCATTTACCGCCCACCTCCCCCTTACCCTCTGGTAACCACTAAACTATTGTCTGTGTCTATGAGGTATTTCTTTTTCTTTATTCGTTGGTCTTGTTCCTTTGTTGCTTTCAGTTTTACATTGCATATATTAGTGAAACCATATGGTTCTCGAGTTTTTCCACGTGATTTATTTCACTTAGCATAATAATCTCAAGATCCATACACGTTGTTGCAAATGACACTATTTCATCTTTTCTTATGGCCAAATAGTATTCCATTGTGTATGTATACCACATCTTCTTTATCCAATCATCTATCCAAGGACCAGAGTGACCTTCTAAAATGCAAAACTATTGTGATTAAAATGCTGTAATCCCTAACAATTGTTATTTGCCTAACATCTAAACTCCTTATGACAGAGTACAAGTTCTTCCCCAATTGGGCAATGGCTTTCTCTTGAGAGTATTCTTTTCTTTACACCATTAGATTCATTTTCAAACACACTAAACTCCTTTGGTTCCATATGTTTTTCCATATCTAGTGCTTGGCATATCCTGAAAGCTTTTCCGCATCTTCCTTCTCATCCACTTTTAACTGGTAACTTTTAGCCTTGATTTAATTCTTACTATAAAATTCCTTATCTCGGAATTCTTCTTGGTATGCTAAGGTTGGCCAGTTTTCCTTGCTATCCATTTTCATTCCACATTATTAACATTCATTACACTTAATTATAATTGTTTTTTATATTGTGTGTCCTCATAAATCTCAAGTTTGATTTTGTCTGCTTGAATCCCCAGCATCAGGGCTTTATTTCTCTCATCAAAATAAAGATGTCATTGTATTCCTTGGATAGATGTGAAGATAAAGTGAAATCGTAGACTTAGCATAGTGTGATTATTAGTAACTTAGATGTGTTGAATAAATGAAATTTAACTCTATCAATTACTATAATTTGTAAATTTTATAGTGAATACCACGTTAGTCATAAAAGTAAACATGTATAACTATTTTGGTTATGGTTAAGTATTTGTAAATTAGGAAGACAACTATCTGAAGAAGTTGCATATGCAGTGAATGGTATCTTTTTAAATGTTTATCAGGATTGTTCACTTTATTCCTGTATAAAATACATAGGCTAATTGATATCTTGGCTTTATGGAAATCTCATTGGGTGTTATCTAAAACAATAAAACAACAACAACAACAAAAAGAACAAACTGCAGCAGACTGACAAGGAAAAAGCATGATGCAATGAAAAACAATCAAAATAATGCTTCATTTGACGTTGCAATCACAAGTTCTTGGATAATGAGTCTAGCTACTTTTCTTAATGATGTGCTGGTCTTGGAAGCATTGCAAAATTTTATTCAGAACTTAGAACTTATATCTCTCGTAATTAGCAGGTGCTAAATGGCTGGAATTGCATCTTTGAAAAAAATCAAGGTAAACTTGATGTGTAAACATTGGAATGTGCTGTACTTGATATGTTGGTCTTAAACTAAGCTAGTTAACTTTTGAATCTGCAAGAAATGAATTATGTAATCTATATATTATATAAAATTTATATATACACTATATAATCAAGGAGCTTACTCTTAAACAATATTGTTTCTTATCAAAATTATGAAAATGTCTAGCAATATGCTTGTGAACACTGAATAATCAAGAGGAAGTGTTTATTTTCCTTTTTCTCACGAGTTTTTTGAATAGTGCGATGCCGTTTACTATGTCTATGCTGGAACTTCATCATTTAAAATGTGTCAAGTTATGATAAATCGTTTGGTGTTGAATCAATTGGATTTTGTTGTGCGTTTCCACTAAGCCAGTATGAAGTGGCTGATGAAATCTGGCATGACAAATTACAAAAGATGAGTCACCTGGGGTTGACAAAAATCAGTATTCATTTGTTTACCGTACAAGACAGAATGTGTTAAAATGAACAACATGCAGCATTAGCTGTAAAGTGCTGTATAATGAGGGAGGGAATATCTGGAAGGCAAAATAAAAGGAACTCACAGTACAATAGTTAATAAAAGGATTTGGCTAAACAAAGATATCACAGGTAACTTAGAGTATTTGCAATTTGTTAAATATACATTGTCTACAAACAACTCAAATATTTATATGCAAATTTATGTGTAAAGCACTCATATATGAACAATTAGAACACAGTTATATTCTCTACTTCATGCTGAAAATTCAAATACTCAAAAAGTTGAGAAGGCTTCCCTCTGGATACTAGGATTAGTTGAGAGATGGACATACAAATTCCTATGTATAAGTATATTATCTGCTGGGGACTCCTGAAGCACAAGCTTCTGCTTTTGTATTAAGCTGTTATGTATTCAAATTGTTGAGCAGAATGTTGTTTAAAGGAAAACCACTGAGGCTTCATGACTCTGCATTTTATTCTGGAGGGTAGGTCAGCCCTCCCTGGAGACTATAATGCTGCCTCTTATCCTATGTCTTAGAATACTCTCCCGGACTTGGATATTTTTTGAACTGAAAATGATAACCCATATGAAGGTGAAGGGACCCCTGAAATTAACCTTAAAAGGTTCTGGTGTAAGTTTTATCTTCTTGTTCCAGCTTTATCTTCAAAATCATGTTTTTTTTTTTTGTTTTTTCTTTTTCTTTTTGTTGTTGTTTTTGATCAGGGAAAATATTGCCACATTATTCTGCAAAAGAGCTATCATGGTTTGTTATATATTTCTTTACAGAAGGTTAGTGTTTGGGCTCTACCTCCTCCTGGAAAATTAACATCTCAAATTTCCACTTAACTAACTCTAGAAAACTGCTCAATCACCTTTGTGATATTGAAAAATTGCTATGTTTCTGATTTTGATATATGTACAGAATTCAACTCTTTACCATTACTATAAGACACCATGCAGTCTAAGGCCCCATAATATCTTTCCTGAATTATTACAACAGAATCTTAACTACCTCTTTGCTTCTGCCCCAACCTTTCATTCTGTTAAGAAACATGCTAGAGTGATACTATTAAAATGTAAGTTATTTCATGCCACATTTCTGCCCAAGCCTTGCCATGACTTATAATCTGAGTCAGAGTAAAAACAAGCCATAAATATGACACTTGAGGGTCTGCATAATCTAGCTTTCCCGATACATCTCATCTCTTCCACTTTCCCTCTCATTGACTTGGCTACATTGGCTTCCTCTCTATTTCTCTAAACATATCAAGACTGTTCTCAACTCAGAGCCTTTGCAGTTCCTTCTTCATGTGCTTCTCCATAAGATGTACACAAGCCTCACTTCCTCGTTTCTTTAAAATCTTTACTACAAAATTAGATTTCCAGTGAAATTCCTCGATCACCCTATTTAAAACTGTAACCACCTGATACTGTTACACTTCCCAGCCTTATTTTCTCCTTTGTTGTTATCATTATATGTTTTCATAACTTATTTATTGCCTGTTTCCTCCACTACAATATAAATACTGTGAGGGCAGAGATTAGTTTTCTTTCTGTTCACCTCCTAGGAGGTATATTACAATCACTTAATAAATATATCTTTAATGATTGAAAAGATATGTGAATATTCTAATATATGGTCACTTCCTGAGACACTGAAACATAAAGAATTTTCACATATAAATGTGTTAATTGAAATTGGATTTATTTTATAATTCCTTATTCTTATATAGAGAGTCCCAGCTTTGCATGGCTATGATACACATAGATTTCAGTTACCACAGGTTAGTTTAATAACACCAGTTTCCCAACCACTTAGTTCAAATTTCAGTTACTCAGTTATGTTAACTGTGAGTCACTGGATGAAGTACAAACTTGGCTGCTATTCCGTCAGTCCGCAAATCACTATGCAATTGACAGATGTGAGTCATGTTCAGTGCCAGTCACATCGCTTCTTTCAAAGTCTGTTGGAGATTGGTCACTGCAACATAGGATTTTGTTCATGCACAGATAGATGCTAAGCATGTAGTCACATTGACTCCTTGTCCCCAGTGATAAACCCTTGTGGCATTTTACAAAAATAGGTCATTGAAAGAGAAAATTGTACTTTAAAGACAAAAAAAGCGAAAAGAAAAAATCGGGCAAAGTTGAGAGTGTAGCAAAGAAATTAAAAGCGATAACAATACAAGTGAAATTGAAATCAGCGTAAGTGGAATTACAGAAGAATGAGCTGACCATAGGAATGTTGTCACTGCTGCTATTGGAGAGCCTCTCCACAGAGATGTAAAGGAGGAAAAGTTAGAGATGTAAAGGAGGAAAGTGGTTGTGAAGAAAAGGATAGAACTGTCCTAGAAGTGACACTGGAAAAAAACAAATCACAATAAAGGAACACTTGGCAATATTTCACATCACTGCAATGGCAATGGATAGTGTTAGCACTGATCAAACCATAGAAGTATGACAATTTACCAAAATAAAGGAAAGATGCTCCATCTCTCTATTATAAATTATATGACAAGAAAGTGAGTACTATCTAAACTACTGTGGAAAAGAAATAAAACACTTTAATTTCAATGTTTCTAATGTTTAAAATGCAGTACATTTCATAAATATTGGCTATATTTTAAAAATTTCCTTATACATCTATAACTGACAGTGAGAGGATTTTTTTCATGTTTGGACAAAAATTGTTAAAGGTCACAGAAAAATTATTAAGATTTCAAATTGCACAGTGACTTTTATGGTTCCATACTGCCATGTAGAGTGAAGACTGCCTATAAAGTTTTTTGGAATTTACAGAGATTTATTATTTATTGATATACCATTTGATACAAATTGGTAGAAAGAAACTAGAAGGACATTTTTATTACATAATGTTAGGGGTGCAGTGACAGAGCTGAGAACACAGAATCTCTACTGATCTCATGTTTTTATGCTTACCCTGAAATCAAATATTTCAGTCATTTTTTTGTGTGCAATTTTCATAGGTAGAACTGTAACAGTAGACCTTGAAACTTTTTACTTGTGAAGCTTTAAACCAGTTCACAGACACTCAAGTCAACCCAATTTCAAAGGCTTTGGTTAATATACGATGTCGTAAGCTGATCTTTTACCCTTCTCATTTGCATGCAAACACAGGATCAAGGGTGGTCTGAATATAGAAATTAAAGAAAATAGCATTTATTTATGAAATTTACTGTTTATAAAGTACTTTTTAAACATTGTTTAGTTTGGTTCCGCAGAGTAGCTATAATCATTTCAATTTTAGAAATGAAGTAACTGAAATTCGGGGAGGTTCAGGGCCGTGTCATGAATGAAGGAGTAGAGGTGGGACTAAAACCGAATTTCAAAGCATAATTTTCACATGCTTTCTAGTATGTAATGCTAACTAAACTATAATGAATAAGAAGCTGTTTGCCAGTCTAGGGCATAGTCTATGTGCTGCACTATGGTAACTTTAGGATTTTTAAATTGATATTTATGTCCTTTATCTGGGATTCTTTGTTATTTATTTTTATTAAATTATTGGGGTGACAACGGTTAGTAAAATTATATAGGTTTCAGGTGTACAATACTGTAATACATTGTGTATAGATGGCATTGTGTGTTCACCACCCAATCAGTTCTCCCATCACCGTATATTTGACACCCCCCCCCTTCCCTCCTCTACCATCCCCACTCCCTTCTTACCCTCTGGGATTCTTGTTTTTTAACATTTCAGATGATTTCAGATATGTCGTCAGTCTTTTCCCTCCTTGTAATTATTTCTTACCAGATTGATTCTCTGCCAGTTTGGGGAGAAGAGACTTATTATTAGGGCATCATGGATCCCCTTCACATTGTTTCTTCTCCATTTATAGTGTCTCTGCACAGTCTAAACCAACCCCATCCAGGTTTCAAAGCACAGTAATTAGGCATTAAACAATGATTAAATCAGGCATTAAATAATAAATGTATTTCCAGCACAAAGTGGTCTGCATTGCATTTCCAGTCTCACTGGTGATTTTTATTATTTATTGTTTTTAAATAAACTTTCAATTTTAGAGTTGTTTTAGATTTATAGCCAAGTTGTAAAATAATAAAAGTTCCTGCTAGCTCTATACCTCGTTTCCATTACTACTAACATCTTATATTAGTATAGTCCATTTGTTACAGTTAACAGACTGATATTGATACATTATTATTAACTACAGTCCATGCTTTATTCAGATTATATTGGGGATTTTTTAAACCTATTCTCCTTTTTCTTTCTTTTTTTTGGTTTGTTTAGATATCCTGCTATATTTATCATATCAAATTAGTTTTCCTCTTTGCTATAACAGTTTCTCAGGGGCATTATTCTCAACCTCCTTGAGGAGGAGTATCAGCATAAGTTATTTGGAATTCTTCAGGATGGGAGATTTGTCTATCCTTGAATTTTTAAACTTTATTTAATAATTTATATCACAGTGGACTGGCGGATATTTATTTTATAGTTTAGATGGGTTATAATTAAACACTTCTTTTTCAAATTTGTTGCTTAATTTTATACAGCCTTGGCCATTGGGTGCTTTTATAGTTGGCTTCTGTGTCCTTTTCACATACTCTTTCTTTCTCTCTCTCTCTCTCTCTTTTAATACTTTGCTTTTTGGAATGACAAGATTCTCAAGACACATCTGGTATATCCCAGGCCTTCCAGTCATGGAATCAGTCATTTCTCATAAGTGTCCAGTTCCCATTTTTGGAATGATTTTAGAAACCAAGATCTGTGTGATAGGTGTGATCATTGATAGTGGGGTCTTACTGCTTCCTGGTTCTCTCAGATGACAGGGCAAGTACATACATGTATATATTACTAACTGAGGCATATTCACATATCTATAAGTGTGTGTGTGTGTGTGTGTGTGTGTATCCATCTGTACCTATATTAAACTACACATGAGTTCATGTTGATCTATTACCACATGGATCTCTCTAGTCTTGTCCCATTGGTTGTCTCTAGCCTCCCACTCTAACAGGGAGAAACCTGGCTTCCATGCTCTGTGATTCACTTGCTTAATTTTTAAATTACAGTATCCAAGTACAGCAGGTCCTCAAAGTTATTTCATTATAAAGTTGATGAGCTGCTGTAGTAACTTAACTCTTGTTTATATCAAGTAACTTATGGTAAAATTAGTTTTATTATATATCATTTCATTTAAAGTTGCAGAAACTTTTTGATGATATTAAGTGAGGACTTACTACTTCAACTAGAATACAGTGCTAATACAGTGCTAATATATAGTTCCCTTTGCTTTTATTTTCATAGTCTCCACTTATTTCCTAAATGACTAACATTGAGGGCTTTTGCTCCACCCCTTTGAGTGATACATTTGTAATACAGTTAGATTTTGGTGTTTTTACAGTTTGCATACCATACTGGAACCTCCCAGCTTCCTAAAATATGTGTGTATGTATAAATATATAAATAAATAAATATATATATACACACACACACACACATACATATATACACACACATATATATATATATATATATATATATATATATATATATATACACACACACACATATATATATATATACATATATATATATATATATATATATATATATATATACGCACACATATATATATATACATTCTCATATGTTGAGATTTATTTTTGTCATATAAAGTTCTATATAGTTGTTGATAAATGTATAGTTGCATGTGTCTATAATTATAATATCACAGAAAATAATTTTATCACCTTACAAGTCTCCTGTTCTTCATCGATTCAACTCTCCCTAGGTTTCTGGGATTAGGATGTAGCCATCTTCGGGGGTGGGGCATTATTCTGCCTACCACACTCCTCAAACCATACCCTCAACCATCATACACAATGCTTCATGATCTAGACCATATGAGGTAATAGTGACACTTATGAAATGATCCCAAGGAATTTTCAAGATAAGATGCTAGAAAATACAATACTCAGTTGTTGATTGTAAATTATCATCAGAGAGGTTTTAGTCATTGTCAACATACGTCTTCTGTGGAAAACCTTATTCACAAACCTCCATTTGCAAATAAGACAATTTTAGGAACTGGAAGCGCAAAGACGAACAAGTCATGTCCTTTTCTTTTTGGCTTACCTGAGCCAAAGTAGTCTCAATTTACTTCCTGTCATTCTGGTTGGATCAATATTCTGTAAAAATGGCTGGAATAAGTGGCTTCTTTTTATTGCCACGCTCTTTAGAATACTTGTATCTATTTGAAATTGATGAGAACAACGTTCACTAGCATAGACCGTGTTTCTCCGAAAATAAGTCCGGGTCTTATGTTAACTTTTGTTCCAAAAGACACATTAGGGCTTATGTTCAAGGGAGGTCATCCTGAAAAATCATGCTCGGGCTTGTTTTCTGGTTAGGTCGTAGTTTTGCGGAAACAGAGTATGATTACATCTTTAGTTGTAGAATTGCTTATATATTTATAATTACATGTGGATGGAACTAGCATACTGGTTTTTTGAGGGGGAAAAAACACACTGACCTGAGAATTAGGATTTTTCTATTAAAGTCTTGATCTTTTATTACTAACTAATGCTACCTCAGATCAGTTACATTACCTTCCTTAATTTCAGTTTGCTCAGATTCAACTTTATTGGGTTATCTCAAAGGGACTGTTCTGTTCCAAGGTGTTCTATACCTTTTCTAGAGATTAAAGCTTGGTAGTCTGCTGTTCACGTTTCTGATATGATAAAGGTTGATATAGTGGGAGGATAAATAAGAGGTAGATTTATGATTTGGAAGGACGTTATTGTAGTTCTTAAAAATACTGGATATTATAGATATTTTTCCTAATATCAACTTGATTTGACTTCCTACAATTAAATATAAATATAAATCCAGGTATTTCTGTTTTATTTGTGAGATTAGCAAATAGTATCATTTTAAGAATGTTTATCTTACATAGTTTATTTGGATTCCTATGTAGCTTGCTCTTTTATGATATATGTAAAGATATCCCAATCTATTTGCATGGCTGATATACTAATATCTGCTCCTAGAATCAATGAAGCCGTTTTCTTCTTTGTTGTCCTTATATCTTAGTAAGAAACATTAGTTGAAAATATGTCTGGCGGTTTTATTTTGTTATATCTAAAGACATGTTTTCAGTGAATGCTCACAATACTCTATAAGATTGATATTATCACAATGTTCAGATAAGGAAACAAGATTATAAAGTACAGGTAAAGTAACCAAAATTAGCTTTATTTATGCTTTTTGTTTATTAATTTTTTTATTGCCATCTATATACTGATATTAATAGGAGAGTTATAAACACCAGTGCCACTGGGGCAGGCAGATGATGTAAATGATGCTGATAGGGTGAGAGAAAGACAACAGAAGCATTGTGATAAACAGCAACTGATGAATAATAGCCTTGTCCATTCTTGCCCGTTTAAAGATAGAATGTGTTTCAAATGCACTAGAATGTCTTCTCTTTTCCTTCTCATTCTTCTTATAAAGGAATAAAAAAAAATAAAGCAGAAATCCATACATATATTTGAAATATTCAAATTATTCAATATTTGCAACTAGTACAACATTTTTATGAAATTGTTGGTGGGCCAAATAAATCTGATGTGTTTTCTGGCTGCAGCTTGTGTGCTAGTGGTTCATGATGTGTGCTTTAATAGAGAGCAGGAAAAATTGTATTATTGCTTTCGGTCAACAAACATGTACTGGGCAGATGCCTTTCACAGAGCACTGACTGTGGCACTCTGTGAAGATATCTCCATTATGTTCATATTTTGCCACTTACTTTATAGCATTTGTATTTTATTCCATCAGAACTCATAAAATCCTTTACCAATACAGAATAGAGTTCCCAGTTCCCATAACATATACTAGGAAGAAAAAAATATCATTGAAAATGTCACCTTTAGATGACTAAAATAAAAGAAATTTAGAAATTGTATCATGTTTGATTTATTTTTAAAGCACTTCCTCAACTTGCCATAAAAGATAAATAAAAAGACAGGAAATAGAATGACAGTCTTCCCGATTGGTGATTCATGTCAACAACTTTATTAAAAATGAAAACTCAGATGCCTAATACATCATACTGAATATTTCATAGTTAGAAATGCCCTACTTCAGAGCTCTTGGCACATTTGATCAGTTTTAATATTAGCCACAGCTACCTTTTAGATAAGGACACATAGTATCTCATTTTAAGGGATTGGTAGCCAGAGAAGTAAAATAACTTTCCAAAGCCACACTGAGATTTTTTTTTTAACATATACTGAGTGGGAACTGTTATTATAGATAAGAATTCTATATTTAACTAGTTAAATATGATCACATAATTTTTAAAAAAGTCTCCTTTCAAAAATAAGATCATGAACAATCTACAATAACATAAAAGAAGATTTTAGAAGTGCCCAGGTTAGTTCTCCATTTTAATTGCAAAGAGAGAATCAGGTTATTTGACAAGGTAAGTGTACAGGAAAACACAGCAAATAGGAGTCCCTTAAAATAGTAGTTGTGTGTGTGGGTATGTGTGTGTACTGGTGTCATATGAGTCACAATTAAGGTTTCCATTGGGCAGCATATAACTTTCTCTGGTTAAGAAGCTTATCTAGATTTCCTGATTTCTTTTCTCATTATCTATTTGATCTTGTAATCTCTTGTTTTAAATGGCCTCTGTAATTCTGCCAGGCTGTGCATTCTTAATTTGATTGAAAATGAAATTCTATTGAATGATTTATTTCTTTTTCATGTATCGATCTAACTTGTTTCTGATTTTTGAATTATTGTACTATGAACTTTTCCAACCTATTTCATACCAAGGTTTGGAGAGATTGAAGGCTCTTTAAATTATGTTTTTAAAAATAAAATACTTTTGGTCACTTCTTTCACTATGGATGTAGTTTTTCTCCTAGGTTAGCAATTCACATATGCAACTTCTACATATATCCATCAGGAGATATGTTTGTGAATTTAAACTAGTGATCTTTAAATAGTCTGAATTGGATGTGTTTTTAATTGGGAAATTAACATATTTATTTTTATTTGTGACTTGACAAACTGTGGCAACTTTTACCAGTCGTACAGTTTATTTAAATGATGTACAATATTAATCTCAAAGCATAGTGACATTCTTTAATAGCTGAAAACCTGCTTGGATTTTTATTATTAAAGGAAATCCTCAAATGATAGATGCTATTTTATTATTAAAGGAAATCCTCAAATGATAGATGCTAAGCGATTGCACTAAATGTTCTACACAATGCTATCGCAATATATTTAAAAATCTTCCATTTCTGTAACCCTCAGAATGAAACCACTAATATTAATTTTATGTTTTTCCATATAACAATTACATACATAGTTATAGTTGTAATTGAGGGATTTATATCAATTTAGAATATCAGTACCAAACTTTAATGGATAATATTTTGCATTCTTTTACTTTATATTGGAGCAAGAAAGACCCATTTTTTACATTTGATATTATCTTTTCTTCCATAGTCTGGCTTCTATAGTCTGTTTGCCATTCTCGATAAGGAATAAAATCTCAATATTCCAGTCCAAACTTGAAATAATCAATTCTGCTTTATCTTTGTGTTCAGAACTGAACTTGGCCTTATTAAGCTGCTGAACAGTGGATAAGGAGTTTTCTTTCATTTATTTATTTCTTTTGTTCCAGAGCAGTTAGTGTCCTTTCCCATAAGATAATCAGATGTGTTTTGCTCAGTGACATCTTCTAGAAAAATTGCTCCTCCTCTCTTTACTTCTCAAAAACAGAGAAAGATACTATTTCCAAATTTTGTTTTTGTTTTAAGGAATTCTATATTAGAAATGAATACCTGGATTTGTAAGATATCAGTGTTAATATGAGGATCTCGAGTCAGAAGAGAGGATATATTGAAAAAAACAAAGGTAGTGTGACTACGAGTTGAGATCTTCTCACAGACAAAGACAAAACATAGTTGAGGATGGAAAGGAAAGAAATAAAATAAATTAAACTAGTAAGTTAAAAAGAGTACAGTGAGTTTATTACCAACTGAGCCTATATGAGATTCAAATTCCTCGACTGTTCAGTGAATGCATAATGATAGTGGATATCAGAGATTTAAAGAGAACATCTTTGCATGAGTGTTCCTTGGGGTGGGATAGGGGAGATGGAGAGCTACTGATGTCTGCTACCACACAAACTCCAAAGGCAAGACCTAATTCCTAGAGAGACTGGGGTGAACCACAGCTAAACAGGCTGTATATATGAAAGAATATAAAATTCAAGACAGAGAAATTAGGCCTGATGACACAGATTTCCAGAAACTCACAAATTTCACCCTTTCCTCAGGACGACAGTATAGACTCTGCAATGACACAGTACTTAGATTAGCAACCAAGGGTTTTCCTTTTGTATTTTATATTCTCCAAATAGAAAACCCTAGAGGAAAAAAGAAAAGCTACCTTTAACCTCTATGCAACCTTTGTTAAATTAAATGAAACTCCACTTCCTGAGGACACTTTAATCCTCTCTGTCAGAAAATGGTAATACTACATTGGTTTTGTAAGAATAAGACAATGTATTGCCATCTGATGGAAAACTGACATCTACTATGTCCCATTCGTGAAGTCTATTCCCAGGTGTATGCAGTGTACACTTACACAACTGTAAGTGGAGGTTCTGGTGGGGAAGGGGCATGTTCCCAGAGGGTAGTAGCAGCAAGGTCAGGGGTATCGAAAGATGCCTCTTGCAAGTGGCTTGTAGACATCAATAAGATGACCAGAGTAGAAAATATGAATATGTTTTTCCTGTGCATGGGTCTGACCCTTGTTAAATTCTAGAAACTAGCAAAGGAAATTCTAAAGGAAATTCCGAAAGAAGCTAAACATTGAAATAACTTTTAATATTACTCTACTCTGATTATAAATTTTTCTAGGTATTAGGTTGTCTTTCACAAGAGGATTTAAGTCAGCTTTCATGGTGTACTCCATTCATACATCTTTTATTATAATATGATTGGAAGAAAATAAAGGAAACTTTTTGTCTTCTGATCTAAGTCAAGCCCTTGTATGATCATTTCCAATCATTCAACTCCTTCAAGTAATTCCTGTCATGTTATTTTAAAGGTTACATTAATTATTTACATAGTAGAATAATCATTAGACAATTGCAGACAATTATTTAAAAATGGACATTTTTATAAAATGTTTTCACTTGATTCCCACAGAACAATTTCCTTTTATTCCTCTTATTCATATTTAAGTGTCTTTTATGCAGACAATTCTAAATTTGAGAAGCACCATGTTTTTCACATAACTTTTGTAGGCAAGATGTGGTTGGGGGAAATCATAGAGAATGTGCAATGGTCTTGAAGGGACTGGCAAACTGCCTGACAAATGCAACACAATCCTTTCTTTCCAGGGCCCACACAAATACATTTTCCAAACTTGTCATTTAAAAATTAAGAACTTCACATGCCTTCAACAGGCTTGGCCTGCTTCCTCAGCAGGGTATTTTGTTACTGGAATTACTTGGTCACCACAGAAAGGCACTAATGAGAAGCTGTCATGGCAGTCCTAAGAATTCTACCAAAGTCTTACTTGTAAAATTCATCAGGGCTGCATTATCATATTGAGTTCATCGTGTTTCAAATGTTGTCATTATTTTCTTGTTGCCTATATAGGGTGAAAACCCAAGAATTTTGCCATCTAAATACAACAGTTTTTCCCAGACTCGAGTTACTAATTGGAAGCGTATTTTGATATTTCTGACCCTTACAAACTGTTGACAGTATCATTGGCTCTCTCTACAACACTAGACTCTATGCAGACTGCAAGGCAGGTACAAGTTCTAGTGACTCTGCCGGCCATTATGCTCCATGGTAACTGTCACCACACAGGGCTAATGCATTCCCATAGAGACCACATGGTTTGAAACCAGGATGACGCTTTGCGGGGATTCTAACTGTGTATGTCACTTGCAGTGTTCATATCCTGATGATTATTGCCATTTATACAGTGCAATTAACGTTGTTTGTAAGAGACTCTAGATATTCTACTCATTTACAGTTTCATTTTAGAACTGCCAGAGTTCAGCACATAAGCCTTCCTTGTCACATACTTTATTTTTTAAAGAGAATAAACCAGATTTCTCAATTGCTCTAAGATCTGTTGTCTTATACTTCTTTTCCCCTAACCTTACATTTGTTCTTCTATGGCCTTCACTCATATATTATTCAACTTTTTCACAGCAGGATCCTTTTAATTCTTACATTTTTCTTTTACCTTTCATTGCATCTAGCACGGCACATAGTAACAAGTCAGTGGAATTCCTCTTTCTAACATATTTTTACATAGGATTTATTTATGGACATAGATTTAAAGAATTACTGGGATGAAATGATTGAAATCCTTCAAAGCTGGCTTAAAAGACCATGAGAATCACTAAGAAGAGGAAAGAAGGGAAAGGAAGGGGGGAGGAAAATGCATATGTAGTGACTCTGATAACCCTTCACCAACTGTTCAAGGACCTAGTATTAATTTATTCCCATGACTCTCAAAGTGTGGCCCAAGATTCACAGTATCAGCATCACCTGAGGATTTGTTTGAAATGTAAATTTCTGAGTCCCATTCCAGACCTTCTGAATTACAAACTCAGGGGCTGGTGAGCAGCAATTCAGTTTCTAATAAATTCTCTTGGTAATTCTGAGGCATGCTGATTGTGAAGTCCAGACCCCTACGTTTACACACCGGAAATAGAGAACAGAAAAATTAAGTGGTGATTCAAGGTAGTATAGAATGTAAGCAAACTTGTTTACATTCCAGGTTCTCTTTTACCATCCCACCAGAAAACTAGTTGCAAGTTGATGTGTGACTGTGCATGGCAATATTGGTCTTCCCTGAATTCAACATAGCCATATAATACTTAATATCACATAGAGCAATCATTAAGCATGTACAATAAACGTATACACAATACTTAGGGATTCAAATTGGCTGAATGATTTTTGAATATTCAGTTCTCAATCTTCTATTATACTTCATTTGACAATTTGTTTTTTTAAACCTAAAATCTTCCTACATTTATAGTTAATGTAAAATTAAAGCAGAGCTACTCAAATTATATTTTCTTTTATTAAGGCATTCTTTTTTGATAGCACACTCTATTTTCACAAATTTCATTCCTCTACCCTCACGTGGCAGCACCAAAAACATTACACTCCCTTTGTGCACATCTTCCTATGATATGGACTTTTCTGTTTTTATTTATATAGGTCTGCCTACCGGTTATGTTTATATTTACTTGAACTAGTTGGTGTGAGACTGTCTCTGTGAATACTGCAGAAATGAACATGAAACAAAATAAAGCTCTAACGATTCTTTCCTCAGTAATAACACTTTACTGAGGCTGAAAATTGTACTATAATCTACCTGCTGAGGATAACTACCCAAGCATCTTTCCCTCCTCCTATTTTTTATATTCATGAGGAGGAAAAAAACAGTGTTTGGTTTGTGAATAAGGTTTCCAACAGAAGACGTATGCTGACAATGACTAAAACCTCTCTGACAATAATTTACAATCAAGAACTGAGTATTGTATTTTCTAGCATCTTATCTTGAAAATTCCTTAGGATCATTTCATAAGTGTCCTTATTACCTCATATGGTCTAGATCATGAAGCATTGTGTATAATGTTTGAGAGTATGGTTTGAAGAGTGTGGTAGGCAGAATAATGCCCCACCCGAAGATGGCTACATCCTAATCCCAGAAACCTAGGGATATGTTGCCTGGCAAAGGGGAATTGAGAGTACAGATAAAATGAAGGCTGCTAATTAGCTGGCCCTAAAATAGGGAGATTACCCTGCATTGTCCTGGTGAGCCCTATGCAATCACAAGTGTTCTTCCAAATGGAAGAAAAAGGCAGAATAGTGGTTTTAGAGGGAGATGTGATTACTGAGGAAAAGTCAGAGATGCAATGCTGCTGGCTTTCAAGATGGAGGAAGGGAACCATGAGCCAAGAAATGGGGACAGCCTCTGTAAGCTGAAAAAGGCAAGGTAACAGCGTCTCCTCAGGGTCTCCAGAAAGTAACACGTTCCTGCTAACACAGTGATTTTTAGCCAGTGAGACACAGGCAGGACTTCTAACTTACAGCACGGTAACGGAAATCTGTATTGTTTTAAATCACTAAAGTTGTGGCAATTTCTTTCAGCAACAATGGAAAGTTAGTACAAGAAATAATATAGATCTTGATTTGACTTCCAGCTCTACCTCTTACTAGATGTGTCTTTGAGTCACTTTCTTAAATTCTGAGTTGTAGTTCATTTATCAACAAATTATTATAGAATAAGTGTCTATTAATAACATTGCTTTAGGAATTCAGTAGGAAAATATTTATAAAATATTTGTTATTGGCCTTAGAATATGTACATATTAGTTATTATGTATAACAGCAGAATTTTCTTTGATATGTGACTAAAAGGCAAACAATTTCTGGAAAAAATATGGGTTAGCTCTAAGCTATGAAAACAGAAGCATACCTTTTTGGTGACCAGTTATCTCAACCTCCCAACTGTGGAGGAACAAAGCCCTAAAAGAGAGCCCAGAATACATCTACCGAAGACCTAAATCTGTGTATACTGGTTAGATTTTCTCATACTCTAAAAGGATAGGCAACGTGTTCTCCATTAGTGAATATCTTATTGCACCATAATCTTAAGATGTTAATACCACTAAAATAATAATCAACACATGTATAATCATTTTGCTCATGTTTGCCACTGTATAATTATGTAAGTATGTTACATACTTATATGTGTTAATATAATTTAAATGTGCATTTAGTGCCACAATGGAAAGTTAGAGAATATTCCTCTTTTATTTGGGAGAGATATTTAGAGCCAATAAATACATACATTATTCTAACAGGGATAAATGTTTTCTTTTAAATCACTTCCAAATAAGTGACTAAGAGATATGTTTTTATTCAGTATTAATATCACAGCTTATGAGGTTTACTTAAAACATAATTATTGCTGATAATTAGGAGACACAAGATTTCAGTTTGTCAAAAACAAATTCATTTTTTATAAACACAATGCAATCTGTTGTTTACTCATCATTAAACATATGTTGTTTTGGCTAATACATAATGAAAATAAAGACCCAATCTGAAATACCCTGAATTTATTTGTCAAGTTTAAATTTATTTCCCTTTTACCTCAGCATGCAATATATTAGTGCGTACCCTTTTTAGCTTATTTTTAGAATATGAACACATTAAGCAACTTCGTGTGCTGTATATTTTGATCTTTCAAGATTTTTTTTTTGAGGCAAGAAGTGACATAATATTAAGTATTCAGTAAAAATAAATCGGAAGATAACATCCACAGAAGGAGGTTTATCATGCTGAGTTTTCATCAAATTTCCTCATTTGCATTTTCAAAGATGCAGTCATATGTGTTTTTTAAATAAATTTGAAAACTAATAAATTCTAACTGCGATCATAATCACTATTCCTTTCAACTGTTACCCTATCATGCTTCCCCTCCTAAACACAGATACGCCTGTTTGCTTTGATTCTGTGCCTTCCCAATTTTTAAGATACTAAAAAAATTCTAAGTTTCTCAAAAATAATTGCAGTATTTCAGTAAAAACTGGAGTTTTCCTGGATTAAGTCAGAGGAAATTCCCAGGGACTACAATTTCGCCTCCAGACCTCAGTAGGGACACCTTGTTATTATATGCTTTTAGAGAACCTACAAGTTGTTGGTCCCTACAGATCTGTATGCACTGTAATCACTGGTTTAATAATGCATACATGTTCCTGTTAAGCATTTAGATTTTGTTCCACATGGACACTCCACTAGAGGTTTTTCATTCTGTATAACACATGCTTTTAAGCATTGTGGGGTTGTAACAAACAGTGACATAAATTATTGAACTTGACTGGAATTCTCATTCAGTGGCATGCTTTTTACACTTTCTTTCCAGAACTTAGGCCCGTGTTATTTGAAAGAAGAAATAAGAATCATAAAAGACTAAGTAGACTTTTTAACTTCTTAAGTCCATTTCTCTTTTAGTAAATGTAGGTGTCTATGCACTTTGTTCCTGAACATTCCATGAGCTTAATGCTGTGCCTTTGGGTGGGAGTTGGGGGTATATAGGGGAGGATATTTTATTTTACATGAGAGAAACTTTCCATAAAGAAATGATTGCTGGAGATTTTCTGGCAATCATTGATTTGCTAGATTCTTGTCTCCTTTAGAGAGTTGCTTCCTGCTGTTTTCATGAGTCCACATACCCTTTTTAACCTACTAACAAACACAGAGGGGAACATTCTTGATTTTCAGATCTCAATCTGAGATGAAATTGGAGTAAAACTGGTAGCAGTAAATAACTCAAATGTTCACACTACTTTCTTTTTAAATTTCACTCATCACAAATATTTAGATAATGTAATATTACAATGTCATAATGTGTGTAACTGTCCTTACATGGCATTCAATTGGTTTTAAATAGAATCATCAGCAATAAGAAAATGTTTTTTATATGAAGCAGAAATATTCATATTCACCTGGACAGGAACAAAAACAGATAGTTAAGTGAAATGTTTCTACTTGTCAGTCTTTTCAGTTTTAGACAATCAAATGGGTATGAAATGATATCTCATGGAAATTTCCATTAACATTTCCCTTATGACTAATACTCTTGAGTACCTTTTCCTGTGTTTATTGGCCATTTCTTCATTTTCTGTTGTGAATTATCTCTTCTAGTCTTTTTCCACTTTTAAAATTGGTTTTCTTTGTTGATTGTTTGTTTAGTTGTGAGATTTCACTACATATTCTGAATAATAATCCTCTCTTAGATATATGTATTGCAAAAGTTTTCCAAGTCTGTAATTTGCTTTTTCATTTTCTTAACAGGGCCTTCTGATAAGTAGGAGCTTTAAATTTGAAGAAGTTCAATATATTATTACCTTTTAAATTTCAGTTAATGCTTTTTTAAACATCTCATTAAAAATATTTCCCTATTCCAAGCTTTTGAAAATATTCTACTATGTGTTCTCCTGGAGGCTTTATTTTTATTTTTTAACTTTTGCGTTCAGGTACATAATCCTCTTAAATTACTTTTGGTGTGAGGCAGGGGTTGAGATTAAATGTCTTTCCATATATTTTTCCAAACAGTGGGTCATACATACATATATATATATATATATATATATATATATATATATATATATATATATATTATTTTCTGGACTCTCTATTCAGTTTTTCAAAATATCTAGCTTTACTCTATCATATTTTCTTTTTAAAAATATTTTTTCAATTACACTTGATATGCAATAGTATATTAGTTTCAGGTGTACAACAGTGATTAGACATTTGTATAACTTATGAAGTGATCACCGTGATAAGTCTAGTAAACATCTGACACCACACACAGTTATTACAATATTATTGACTATATTCCCTATGTTATACTGTACATTCCTGTGACTATTTTATAACTGGGTATTTGTACTTCTTAATCCTTTTACCTTTTTTTATCATCCCCCAGCCCCCTTCCCATCTGGTAACCGTCAATTTCTAGTCTGTATCTATGAGTTTGTTTCTGTTTTGTTTGTTCATTTAGTGTTTTAGATTTCACATATAAGTAAAGTTATATGATGTTCATCTTTTTCTGTCTGGTTTATATCCCCTAGGTCCACCCATGTTGTCACAAATGGCAAGATTTCATTGTTTTTCAAATTGCAGATAATACACACACATACACACACACACACTCCTTTATCCATTCACCGATCGATGGACACCTAGGTTGCTTCCATATCCTGCTATTGTAAATAATGCTGTAATGAACATAGGGATGCATACATCTTTTTTATTAATGTTTTGGATTTCTTTGGCTAAATAGCCAGAAGTGGAATTGCTGGGTCATATGATAGTTCTATTTTTAATTATTTTAGAAATCTCCATACTATTTTCATTAGTGGCTGCACCAGTTTACAATCCTACCAACAATACGAGAGGGTTCCCTTTTCTCCACATCCTCACTCAACACTTGTTTGTTGATTTATTGATCATGGCCATTCTCACAGGTATAAGGTGATATCTAATTATGGTTTTAATTTGCATTTACCTGATGATTGGTGATGGTGAACATCTTTTCATATGTCTGCTGGTCATGTGTATGTCCTCTTTGGAGAAATGTCTATTCGGGCCCTCTGCCCATTTTTTAACTGGATTTTTTTTTTTTTTTTTTTTTTTTGGTGTTAAATTGTATAAGTTCCTTATATATTTTGGATATTAACCCCTTATCAAATATATCATTGGCAAATATCTTCTCCCATTTAGTAGATTGTCTTTTTGTTTTGTTAATGTTGTTTTTTTTTTTGCTGTGCAAAAAGTTTTTAGTTTCATGTAATCCCATTTATTTATTTTTTGTTTCCTTTGCCTGAGGATAGATTAAAAAAAAAATAATATTACTAAGAGCTATGTCAGAGAGTTTACTGCTTATGTTTTCTTTAGGTGTTTTATGATTTCAGGTGTTACATTTAAATCTTTACTACATTTTGAGTTTATTCCTTTATATGGTGTAAAAAAAAGTGATCCAGCTTCATTCTTTTGTGCATATCTGTCCAGTTCTCCCAACACCATTTAATAAAGAGACTGTCTTTATCCCACTGTATATTCTTGCCTTCTTTGTCATACATTAATTGACCATGTAGACATGGATTTATTTCTGGGCTGTTTATTCTGTTCCATTGATCTATGTGTCTGTTTTTATGCCAGTACCATGCTGTTCTGATTACCATAGCCTGGTGGTATGGTTTCGTATCAGGTAGCTTGATACCTCTGACTTTGTTTTTCTTTCTCAGGATTGCTTTGGCTATTCAGGGCATTTTGTAGGTCCATATAAATTTTAGGGTTATTTGTTCTAGTTCTGTGAAAAATGCCATTGGTATTTTGATAAGGACTGGACTGAATCTGTAGATTGCTTTGGGTAGGATAGACATTTTAACAATGTTAATTCTTCCTATCCATGAGCACAGTATATGCTTCCATTTATTTATGTCCTCTTCAATTTCTTTCTTTAAAGTCTCATAGTTTTCTGAGTAGAGGTCTTTTACCTCTTTGGTTAAATTTATTCCTAGGCATTTTATTCTTTTTGATGTGATTGGAGGTGGAATTGTTTTCTTAATTGTTCTTTCAAATAGCTTGTTATTGATATAAAAATACAACTGATTTCTGAATATTAATTTTGAATCCTGCTACTTTACTGACTTACTTATTCTAACAGTTTGTTTTTTTGTTTTGTTTTTTTTTAGTCTTCAGGCTTCTCTCTATATAGTGTCATGTCATCTGCAAATAATGATAGTTTTACTTCTTCCTTTCCAAATCAGATGAAACAAGAAAAAAGATAAATAAATGGGATTATATCAAATCCAATCTAGAGATTGGATTCTGCAAACTACATTTCTCCCTTGCCTGCTATGTCCCTGTTAAACTCTGCCAATAAGGTGCATCAGAGGGAGCATGCAAGGTGAGAGGAACTCTGCATTACAACCCCCACCCCCACCCTGGAAAACCCCCTGAAAGTTTACAGTTCTTACAAATAAAAGTAGAGTCCCACAGTGGCAGAACCCAGGCTCACACCTTTTTCTTTATATTCCCAGCGATAACCTCACATTCAAGCTTTATCTAGATCCCTCTATGTGGCCAATCCTCAAAAATAGATGTGTCCTCATCTGTAGCTCTTCAGTGTGGTCCACAGAAGAGACCTGCTTAGACCTCTTGCACCTCTTAGACCTCTTTAAAGTGGGCTTGGGATAATTTTGACAGGAAACACAAGGATCACAGATGCTCAGAGTGTGGTCTGGAAGGGTATCTCAGGCTCAGATTCAGCATGTAACTTTCTCACCTGGACCCCTCACACCAGGGAAGGATTCAGCTGAAAGAGCAATAGTACTGAGTCTCCTGGAGCGTAGATCCCAATGTATGGAAACTCTTGCCTGCCTCTAAAGGTGATCGTGCTTATAATTCACATTAATATATTTAAAATGCATATAGTATAGGTTACATATTTTGTGCCTGACTCTGTATAATATGCTAAGTATTCAACATCCAACAAGAAATAGCCCTATTTTGGCATAAATATTCAGGAAGAGGCAATAACTTCTACTTACATTGCTCTGTTGTTTGGATTTGTTATAATGAGTATATACAAGCTGTATAAAAATGGAACAAGAAACAATATTTACAATATCTAAAACGTATGATGGAATAATATAGAGAATTAAAAACAAAAAAACACTTCATGTGACTTAACATGGAAAGTAGAAATACCACAAAAGAAGGGATATGAACAATTTAGAGAAGAAGAAAGAGGATTAACAAACATAAGGAGAAAATCTCAAATTCTTCCACATTCAGATCAGTACAAATAAAACAAAATTATCTAACACTGTTTATTACTAAATCATCAAAATTTAAAAGTCTAAATAATCCATACTGATTATAGAAATACCTCTAAATCATAAACTTTGGGTAACTAACACTATGAAATTGATCATAAAATCTTAGACAAATAATTCCTAGTGTTGCATGGAACATAAAAGAGGGCAACATATGGGACATATCCTGTAGGTTTTGCACACTTATTAGGCTGTTACCAAATGTATCTTCAGTAAGGATGGAGAAGTTCTAAATGGCTAGGAAAAATATGTGGCTTCAATTTCAGCTATATCTTAAAGAAAGAGAAAGGTAAAAGATTAGGTAAAGGAGAACAATCAAAAGCCAAGAAAGTAGGCGCAGGTGAATTCAGAGAGAGATAGTAACAATTAAAATTAAATAGTGGATAAGTATTAATACTATAAAACATTAATATATTTGAGAATTCCATGGTAAGATATTAGGACTCTATGTTTTATAAGGAATGAGGGATGGACGCCAGGCACAGAGTACAGTATTATATTTTCATAGGAGAATTATGAGTGTCCTTAGCTAATTATATCATTTGTTTGCCCAGACTTTTTGAATCTTTTCATTCCTTTGTTTCTTGCTTTGTTCATCCCTGAAGCTTCATTGGCAGTTGGAATCGGTCTTAGCAACCAGGACGCTGATAACACCCAGGAGTAACATGAAGCTCTACATCAGAGGACACACACAAATATACATACTCCAGGAGGAAAAACAAATAAATCCAAGCCAACAATATGCAAATCCTAAATAGCAGTATTTTACATTGCATTTCTTTGCTGATCCTTCCTCATATTCGTTTGCTTTATATGATTGTTTTGTGCATCCACCATTTTACACAAATACATATACTTTCTAAACAAGTATAAATAGATAGCCATTTAAAGTTTACCTTCTGGAATGCAGCAATTCTAAGTCTATTGATTATACACTTTCAATGGGAATAGTCCCAGAAAGTCATTTTACAGATATTGCTGAGTCTAGAATTTAATTACTTCAATAACAGGAGTCTGAACACATTTGATCACATCTTAGTTTGTTACTCTAAGAATAAGATGAATAACACCGTGTATACTTCTAGAACTTATCTGATGCACTATATTATGTGTGAATTAGTTTTATATGGGTTTTTTCAAGGTTCAGTGCATACATGTCAAAAATGAGAAGGGAATTTGTCTATTTGAAGTCTGACAAGTGCATTTTTTACTTAATGGTTGTTGCTTCAGAGTTTTACTAAATTGGGATTGGCTTCCCATTTACTATATCACGTATATCCATTCTTAGAATAAGCAGACGATATGAGAGATAATGAAGGATAGGGTCAGTTATAGGAATTGATTTGAGTGAATTATTAATACAACAAAGGCAAGGCTGCTGTGAAAAGCACACTTTTGCATTGATTAGTAACAAGGAATCAAAATAAAATGTAATTATATGTTTGTGTATAGTGTCCTATTCTATGTAGGAGTTGCCATTTCCTGCTTCTGTCTGTTAGTAATCTTGTTTACAGTTTTGTATCCTTTTGTCTTTTTGTTTCAAGTTGAATAACCTCCTTCGGTATTTCCTTTAATACAGGCCTTGAGGTGGAAAAGTCCCTCAGCTTCTGTATGTCTGAAAGGGTCTTTATTCCTCCTTCATATCTGAAGGATGACTTTGTAGGATATATTCTTGGCTGGTAATTTCTCTCTTTCAGTAATTTTAATATTTGATTCCACTCCCTCCTGGCTTGTAGCGTTTCTCCTGAAAAGTCTGATGATGATCTAATGGGTTTTCCTTTGTAGGTTACCATCTTCTTTTCCGTGGCTGCCTTGAGAATTCTTTCTTTGTCATTAATTTTTGACAGCTTCAATACAATGTGCCTTGGAGAAGGCCTGTTAGGATTGAGGTAATTAGGTTTTCTGTTTGCTTCTTGGATTGGAAGATCCAGTTCTTTCCATAAGTTTTGGAAGTCCTCTTTGACGATTTGTTTGAATAGGCTCTCTGTGCTCTTCTCCCTCTCTTCTGTTTCTGGTATACCCATTATTCTTATATTGCTCTTTCTGATGGAGTCAGATAGTTCTTGTAGAATTCTTTCATTTTTTGTAACTCTCAAGTCTCTCTCTTCTTCTATCTGCATCATTTCCACATTTCTGTCATTGATGCCACTAATTCTTTCCTCCATCTGATCAGCTCTATTTCCTAAGCTCGCTATTTCATTCTTCATCTCTTTTATTAAGTGAATTCTGCAGCACATATATACAAAGAGGTCTTTCTTTTGCTTTCTAGTAGGTAGTGCTGGAGTGTTTTATTTTTTCTTGCCTCTTCCAGCTTCTTGCATGGTGGGAGATTTCCTGGGGAGGTGGGCATCTCCTCTGTGTCCAGGTCACCTCAGTCTCAGGGCACCACCTCTGTGGGAGGATGTGGTGAGTGATGGGGTTCTGAGCCCCTGAAATCCCAGTGCTGCCCCTGCAGCCAGACGCTGACCTGTGTGCCTCAGCAGCCCTGGGTGCCCCTGCTAGGATCACTTGTGAAAGGTGGTGGTGGGTGCATTGGGAGAGGTGGTTGGTGTGTTTGTGGTTTTGTTATCCTCCAAGTAATGGTGACTGCCAGACCACAGCTGTCTCACCCCTATAGCTCCTCCCTTGTCACTAGAATTAGCCACAGTGTGTGCTGCTCAGGAACTGTCTCCAGTTCTCAGGGCTGTAGATATTCTGCTTTTTAATCTGACACTGCTAGCATTTTTTTCTGGGGCCAGCTGCTAACACTGGGAGTATGTGGGAGAGGTGAGCTCTGGGAGGGAGGCGGCCAGGCTCTGTGGCTTTGCTTTATGACTGGCACTGAGGGCTGTTAGACTGTAGTTGTTGCACTTCTGTATTAGGTCTTTGCACCAAGGTCTCTGCCCCAATTGCTGGGTTCAGTCTTATTATATACGAGGTGAGACGATTAAGTTCACGAACTTGTTTCCACGATGTTGCTAACCTTTTTTGATATCAGAGGGATTATTCATTATGAATTTGTATCAATTGGAGAAACAAGGTTAACTAATCAGGTTTACTATTTGGAAGTGCTGGAAAGACTACATGAAAAAGTTCAACAACCTGAACTTTTCGCCAACAATTCATGGCTCTTGCATCATGACAATGTACCAGCTCACATGACACTATCTGTGAGGGTGTTTTAAGCCAGTAAACAAATAACTGTGTTGGAACAGCCTTCCTACTCTCCTGATTTGGCCCCCAAAGATAAAGGAAATATTGAAAGGAAGACATTTTGATGACATTCAGGACATCAAGGGTAATATGACGACAGCTCTGATGGCCATTCCAGAAAAAAGAGTTCCAAAATTACTTTGAAGGGTGGACTAGATGCTGGTGTTGCTAATAGCTTCCCAATGGGAGTACTTCAAAGGTGACTGTAGTGATATTCAGCAATGAGGTATGTAGCACTTTTTCTAAGATGAGTTCGCAAACTTAGTTGTCTGAGCTGTTATATGCTCATTCCTCAGGCAGGATTACTGAGGCCACAGAAAGTGCACTTGTAGTCTTAATCCTCCTCTTTCCCGGGGCCTGCAGAGAGCTCCAGACTGCACCAGTGGCCCCCGCCTCTGCACTTCTCCATTCCCTCCTCCCTTGTTTGGTCCGATTCTCTCACCTGCAGATGTTTCGATGTGTGAATCTCTCGGATGTGTTTGTGTGTTGTGTCAGGAATTCTCTGTTCAATTATAGCTATTCAACTTGTAACTTCAAGGGGAGAGATCAAAGAAAACATTTATCCATAAAGATATGTATACCTCTATGTTCACTGCAGCATTATTCACGGTGGCTAAGGCATGGAAACAACCGAAGTGTCCTTCCATGGATGATTGGATAAAGAAGATGTGGTACATACATAAATACAATATTTCTCTGCCATAAGAAAAGATGAAATACTACCATTTGTAACAACATGGATGGATCTTAAGATTATAATGTTAAGCGAAATAAGTCAGACAGAAAAAAAGTGGGAACCATATGCTTTCACTGATATGTGAGATATAAAAGTGAAAGCAACAAACAAACAAGACAAAGAAAGGAAAACTCATAGACACAGACAACAGCTTAGTGGTTACCAGAGGGAATGGGGGAATGGTAGAAGAGGAAAAAGGAGGTCAAATATGTGGTGATGGAAGGAGAACTGACTGTGTGATGAACACACAAGGCAATGTATAGATGATGTATTATGTAATAGAATTGTACACTTGAAACCTATATAATTTTACTAACAAATGTCACCCTTAAATTTAATTAAAAAATTAAAAAATAAATACATTTTTAAAAGAAAAACTAATTGATCTAAAACAAAGTGATTTTAGAAAAAAATGAGCATAACAAACAAACTATGCTTAATGTCAGGCAACAGATACAGATGGTGCACTGTATATTCAGCAGTGTTTTGCTGCTAAGGGTGATGCTGTAGATACATATTTTTCCAATTATTGTCTTCACATTGCTAATGGGTTTAAGATGGAGGCAAATTTATTGATATTAATCAGTATTTGAAGTAGCATTTGTTGCATTTAACTTTGACAATTGATATTATCTTAATTTTTTAACATTTCTAATTGACCAAGAAGAAAATTCTTTCATTCAAAATATTACATTTAAAACTATTTTAATACATATACTTAGAAAATACTTCTATTTGAAATATACATGTGTTAAAGTTTTCATTACTTCTATTCACATAGTAAAAATATCCTTTGTTTAAATATGTCAGTTCACATTTATTATATTCATTTTACTCTCTCTAATTACATCTTAACTGGAACACCTTGAGTTGCTCCAGGCTGGGACACTGAGAATGGAAACAGTGTATCTGCTTATTTCTTGTCCAGTGAATAACTAGATAAATATCTAGTGAGATTTTTGTTTCACTGTACTCAAGGACAACACCATATCTGGGTCTGTTGTTGTTTGGGGGTCAGTTACCAGCATCAAGTAGATAGACCATTTGGCCTACCTCCTCCTATGCCACCCAACTTTCATTTCATTCCATTCACACTGGAGATTTGTACTTTCTGTTCCTTGAGCCTAAGAAACATGCTGCCCTGTTCACAAATTGTTCCCTTACTTTCTTCAAGTATTTATCCAAGTATTTGAACAATGCTCCATCCAGAGTAGGCCATCATTAAATATTTCTTAGTGTCTGAATGTCTGTCAATCAAAGTTCTTCTCTGCCCTCTTCTGACAAGGAGTATCTTAAGAATACATTTATCAATCTCTCATATCTCTTTCTCTCCCTCTTTCTTTCTAAGGAAATGGATAAGCAGTGGATAAGTTAAAAAAAAAAAAAAAGGTTATATTCGTTCTTGTTGATAGAAATGCTCTCTCAGTTATTTGAAGATTAGAGTCCTAAGCATGAGCCGCCCCAGTCCTTCTAGCTGGTGACTGACGTTTAAATTGCAGCTTTCTTGTCTTCAGTATCACTTCCTCTCTATTTCCAGTTCCTCACCCACCTGTGTGAACCCAGTCTTAGAATCCCTTCTTCCTCATTCCAGTACTGACTGCTTCCTGGGCTCTCTCTAATCTTTAAGGACTATTCCACACAACCAGTAGCACACAGAAACACTATATAAAAATACTGTTCACAGTAGGACAAACATTTTCCAAATGAGTTGCATCATATAGACTATATGGAGTCCTGGCAGACTATAAGGAGCACAAATATGAACAAAAGTATCAAGTTCTTTTATTATATTGGTTAGAAAGTATCAAGTTCTATTATTAATATAGAGAGAATTTTTAACCAAACATATTCTTTTAATTGACATTTTCTGATATAAAAATGTTATGCAAAGCAGTTATATTTAAGATGTTAAGATATTTTTCCCTTGTCAAAAATCCCACATTAGAAAAAGCTAACTTTTTTGTTTGTTTGTTTTTGAGTTTACCATTTTAGACAGTCTTGTGACGCAGAAAAGGCAAAAGGCATATATTCATCAATTCATTAATTTAGCAAAAATCTATTAATAATCTATATAGCAGATACTTTTGCAGTTGCTGAGCTACAGTGGTGACTAAGACATAAATGGTTTATGCTACCGTATTGACTGGTAAACACACATTTGCCCACTTAGAATAAAATTCTCTACCAATTTCCATGACAGTAGCCTTCAGAAGAGGTTTTATATTAATTTTTTATCTCTAAATTAAATCATTTCTTTTGTAATTTACTGTTGCTTCTCTATTTTCCCAATTTTATTAGAAATAAGTAAAGGATTGTATCCCTTTTCAAAATATGTCTTTGGTATGATAAAAAGGTTAGTTATGAACCTTATTCCTTTTTTATTTCCAGAATAAATGCCTAGAATTATTTAAGGAATATAGGGAAGTTAAATAAATATGTACTACTTCTAAAAATAGATGCTTAATCTAGTGGAGGATAATTAAACTGAAATAAATATATTTTAAAATGACTTAGTTAATTTTAAAGGCAGTGATGGAGTATCTAAATTTGTTTAACAAATGTATTTATGTATTACTCATGATGAAACATGCTACTTATAAATTATGTAATAGCTTCAACTTAAATTTTATACTGCATATTAGTTACTACTAGAAATCTTACATAACTACATGATTCTATACATAAATATTAAAACGATTAGTACTTCATAAGTGAAATATAACATCAACATTTTTGCTATTTATTATTGCTTTAATTTAGTATAGTGCTTATTTGATTTTTCCAAAATTGGAGTTTAATATACTTTGAAAACCAGTAAATACAATATGCTTTCTGAAGCCCATTATTATAAAAAGTGGAAATCTATTTTTCTCCCTAAGTTGACCATTCACATTCCTAAAGAAATTCATTCCTGGGTCAGAGCATGCTTTCCCAGTATAAAGCATTTCAAATGCTGCTAATGACAGCATGGACTAGTATAGAAAATTGAATAGCTTGAATAGGAGAGTTATAAGCAACCAGATATATGTGTTATCATGGCCAATACCATCCAAAAATAATACATTTTTAAGTTTTTTTAAAGTGTGTATATTGATTCAAAAAATTCTTTCATTTAAGAGAAAATGACCATTTATTTTTCTTAAACTACTTTAAAACCGTTTCTTCAGAAATAGATTTTCCAAGTGCAAGTGATTTTAAATTTCAGAAAATTAAACTTTCTATGGTTAGAGTTATGACAAATTGAAAAAATGAACTCAGTAGATAAAACAGTAAGTAAAGAAGAAATTAACTTCAATGTTTCCCAAAGAGGCTGGGATTAATGTCTAATTTAGACGATATGTTTTCATGTTTCTGCTCTCCACATTTTGCAATGGTGTATTGATTTGGAATTTTCCCTGAACATCAGTCAAACCTGTTTGTCCCCACTTGGCCAATGCAGAAATACTCCTAATTCTTAAATCTTCAGCATTTTCAACAAATAAATTTAGAGTGACTCTAACTACAACTTTTTTTTTTTTAAGGCTAGTCAAACAGTCGATATCCTTTATGAAACTATCACTCCTCCATTTTCATAGGTATCATTAGCCCATGTAGTTTTTGATAAAAGATGGAAAACTCTTATGCCATGTGCTTTGGAAGTTCATTGAACATAAAGGGACAATAACAACGTCCAAAACTAAAAACCAAGATTACAGAATTGTCTCCTCTATTTGTGTCTCTATTACCTTCAGTAAGTTGTCTCATTTGGCTTTGAATATATTTCTTGCATAAAAAATCATATAATTAGGGTTAGGATGATTTTTTTAATCTTTGAGAATTTGTTAAATAATCATTTTATTTTATATATTTGGATGGTTGGACAGGTTTTTTGTTTTTATGTTTTACTTCCAAATTAGATAACTCTATAGCTGATAACTAGTAATATTTGGCATCCTCGTCAGTGTTATTCTTTTTCATTATTCTTCAAAATAAATTAATATTTTCTTCAGTTTCAAAGCTTCTTTGAAAGATATATATATATATATAATTTTACATAGTTTATTTGGATTGATTTTGAAGCCCACTTATGTTTTTATATTTCTCATTTCAGTATCATCTATAGCTTTCGTGTATTTTCCATTCCTGATTCTAACCTATTTTATCACATATTCAAAATATCACATATCTCAGTGAATGCTGAATAATGTCTGCTTTCATAAATTCAATGCAAAAGCTATATTTAGCTTACAGAAGATACACTATGAAAATCAATTGTATCATGGAAGCTTTAAATGTAAAAAGGCTGTCAGCATTTTGGGCGTTCAATTGGGGGAATTGTGCTCCTTTTACTTTGCAGGAGTACATATAGGAATTTGTAAAAGCTGGGCTGAAACAGAATGATTGAAAGACCAGGATCCTCAGAGCACAGGGTATAGATCTCCATCCATACTGATAGGCATTCTGTGGCAGCACATATCACAAAACTACTCTTGACAGTTTGGACAGTGTGGACTTGCTCCACCTCGTGCTGGAAAGGCATCCCAAAGGAATCACATACAGGGTTTGCAAGGGCTCAGGTGTCCATCATCTGTCAGCCATCCTCTCTCATCACTAACTTGGGTTCATTTTACTTTATCTCTGGGACTCAGACACCACGTCACCCATGGCATCTGGCAGAACTCACAATAAATTGAAAAAATAAATGAAATTGTATAGCTGACCTTTTACATTATGCTTGTGTTTCTTTGAAAAGGTCATCATTTCTGTTAGAATGCTTTTTTAGTAAGTCCCCAATGTGGTAGCTGATTTCATAAGGGAGTTTCCATTCAATGCTTGATAAACAATATGAGTAAGTGGTATTTCATTCACTATTCCTCAAATTGAGGTGCTTTTCTTTACCAATCTGCCTTAGTAATCAACCTCTGTGACTTATGGGCAACCTTATCTAAGGAACACCTGTTTTAGGCAGAGAATATTTGGCTTACCACTGCATATTAGATAATGGCTCATAACTGCTTAGACGTAAAATTCCATTGTCATTTTTTACGTGGTTTCATTTGTTTTGCTTTATTCTCATCTATACTATTGGTTTAGGGAAGGTCCTTTGCATCCTGCATTATACTGCAATGGGCATGAATATAACTTAGGAATTTCAGTATGTAGCAGAATGTATAAAACCATAGAAATCTTAAGAAAACCATTTTGTCTCCTCTTTTCCCAATATTGTGTGTCAGACTGGATTGCACAGGACTGTCTATAACATAGCACAAAACAGATGACTGAGTACTCTTAATATGTTTTTACTTTTATAAAGAATGTTTCTTGGACATTATCTTCCTTTCTATTCCCTCCATCATGACACATTCTAAGCTTTCTTGGTTTTTTTGCTCTTGTATATAGATTGCCATATTTTGAAAAGGATTTGGAGTGGTTTTTTTTTAGCGTGTGATTTACTGCTAGTAAGTATTTTCCTGTCATTTTGGTAAAGTCTTTCAGTTAGTCACCCATTAGCATCAATTGTTATACCTTAATATTTAACATCATAGTTCTGTTTGGCATCTGATCTTAATATAAACCACCCAAATATTACTTTATTGTGATGATGCTTGGGGTTAGGTCTATATTTAGCAAGAATCTAATTGCATAGTCCCTAAATTCTACTTTTATAAACCCCAGCGGTACTGCCGTGTTTCCCTGAAATTAAGACCTAACCGGAATATAAATCCTAGCATGATTTTCCAGGATGACATCGCCTGAACATAAGCCCTAATGCATCTTTTGGAGCAAAAATTAATATAAGACCCAGTGTTATTTTCAGGGAAACGTGGTATTATCTCAGTGAATTACGTGAACCAACTTTAAAAACCAACAACTCTGAGAACCACGTGGTCCACAGAGAAGTAAAAATGGGTTTTCTTGCCTTCAGCATTCTTACAATCTATTGAAGGTGACAAGGCATGATTCCTTTTATAGGAATCAACAAAAGAATTGGAAGAGGACAAAATCTGACAAACTGATCAGAGATGGAAACAAATGCTAGGGCTTACAGAGAAGAACAGATTTCTGTGGAGAAAAGTTGGAAGTAAGCGTAGAAGTGGAATGTTAAGAAAAGGGCAAGATGCAACTTAACTTTAAAGGATAGGTAGATTTACAAGCATCTATCAGTAGTTTAAGGAGTTGAAACATGAGAGGTTGGTCCTTAGGTGTGAAGGGTTACAAAGCTATGCAAGAAAGCTATGCAGAAAGCATAAAAGCAAGAAAGCAAATGAAATTTGTGAAAAAAAAAATGTTTAGATCATTTTGTGTAGTGTTGGTTTGTGTATACAATAAGAGAGAAAACCAGGTGAGAAGGCTGGGTTCCAAATCTGACAATATTATAGTCTGGGTCTAGTACGTAGGCTATAGGAAAATGCGTCTCAGGAAATATTATTTCAGAAAAACCAGTAGGTACTATGCAAGTGAATCCTAATAATAACCAAGTTGGAAGCAGGAAGAAAAGAGAATATATAATTTAGTGTTCCAGGTGACACACACGGGCCTACAATAGAGTGTTAGCTGTAAGAATATAAAGAAAGGAATGGCTGAGAGAGAAGTTACTCAGAAACTAAAGAGTAGGTAGTTAAAGTAAGCCTGAAAATTGTTTTTCAGGGACATCATAAATTTAGTTTTCAAACTGCTAAATTTGAGATGAAAATGGAATATCTCATTGTGTCTGTGTAGTTTAAATACAGATCAGAAGCCAGGATGATTAAAAACAAAACACAAAGATTTTTAGAGTTGATCTTTGAGGTTTCCATGAAATTTTGAGAGTAAAGTTCACTTAATAATTACCAGTGAAGTTTCCTGCAATGTTAAATCCTTCCCTAGATACACGTACTGAGGAAAATCTAGTTTTCAAGGCCAAAGGCTACGAGTAGATTCCAAAACCTCTCCCCCATTCCAGCTGCCTGAGAAATGTATGTCATAGCTCAGAGATCCATCACTATCACAACAAAGTCAACTTCAAGTACCCATCCTATTGACTGGAATACCAACAGGATTTTTATGAATTTTCTGTTCGAAATAACACATTCTCATATGACAGAGACTTGTTTTCTTTTTCAGACACT
Source organism: Rhinolophus sinicus (assembly GCF_036562045.2). NCBI lineage: Eukaryota > Metazoa > Chordata > Mammalia > Chiroptera > Rhinolophidae > Rhinolophus > Rhinolophus sinicus. The sequence continues at coordinate 133,245,904 of NC_133753.1, read as the reverse complement.
TAATCTCACATATTATTTATGTACTTTGTATTAAGGAGTAATTTTCATAAGTACTTCATTGTTTATTCATGATACATTATCAGGACAAGTATTTCAACTTCTCATTTCATTTCTTGCTAAATACACTGTTATTTTATATTTACTCAATTCTTAGAGGAGGAGTAGTTATACTATTTACTTAGAGTAAAAGCACTTGAAATAGTAAAGAATACGCATATATAGAATGGACTATATCTCATTTAGATTTAGAATTTATGAAATTAAAATGCTAAAGGGAAATTTGGTTATTTGAAATTCCTTCATGTTATAAGTTATAACATTTATTAATATTATTAATATTAAATTTCAGTGATACCAGATATAATCCAGAACTTTTATTATCTAAAGCTTTATCTTGCTCAAGGAGCCTTAATCTGATTGTGACTATTTTACAGCCTGTTGTGGGCCAGGGAGGCCCTTATTTGACTTGTTATTTTTAAAGTTGATAACTCATTTTTGGTCTTTGATCTAGGGTTTTTTGTTGTTGTTGTTTGTTTGTTTTTTAAGGGTATTACATATTAAAATATAATCTTTTAGAAACAAATCAACTAATACCAATTTCAAATCCTGGGGAATGAATTCTAATTGTCTTCGGTTAAGTCAATATTTCTTATGTAGATACTTGTGGCCATGGACATGGGGTCCATTGTACTGACATCTCCACTGAAGGTCCACCCTTGTGAATTGGAGGGAAAGCATGGATTTGATAGAAAAAAATAGTATTATTGATTTGGGCTAGGCAGTCAATCTGAAGGTATCTACTACTGGTCACTATTAGTTGGAGACCTAGAAAGTTATCTTGATTTGTCCTGTATCAGGATCTACTTTTGACTATTATTATTCTAATAATATGTCTGATGCCTTTTTCCTTTATCATTAAGGTTTTGTTTAGAGAAAAGTGCCCTATTTGATTTCTAGCTGAGAAAGCATGTAATTAAATAATACCCTTGGGCTCACTCTATTTCCTGCCTTATCATGAAATAAGAAAGGTCCACTGAAGGAGAATTAAAGAAAATGCTGATACATAGCAAATGATAGTTTAGTTTTCCCTATAAGGACAATCCTCTTTCTATAAAATAGGGAATATATTGTGTTGGAGTAAAAAAAAATAAATAAAAATAACCATTATAACTGCTGTAATGGAAGATTTTTTTTGCTGTTGTCCGTTCCAAAAGAAAAGGTAGAATTATTACGTCATTTTCCATTTTCCTGGTTTCATTATTATTACCAGCAGTATTTACATCTTCAATAAAAGCAAAGCTTATAAGCAAAGTATAAACTAGATTCTTAGCATTTTCTCAAAAATTAAGACTTTTTAAAACACTTATTTTAAACTTCTGAGAAGGAATACTAACATTAAAACAGAAAACAATAAATGTAAAGTATTTAAACATAAGGTAAAAATTCAAAGTTTCTGTTCTTACTAGACACCAAATGAAAACAATATTTTAATTTTTAAATTTCAGTCTTTCTCATATTTCCTCACCTTGTATATGTACTTGAAAGAAATGTGCAAAATTGAAGATAATATCAGTAGAGAAATAAAGAATGCAAATATTTGTCACCTACAAGGTCTTTAGTTATAAGCAGCAGACTTAAAAAAGCACACCATAAAACTGAAAGCCACCTTAAAAAAAATCCAGGATATTATCAATAAGCATAACAATTTCTATTTGTACAAAGTATCATACACATGGATATTTTAAATATTGATTCAGTTAGTTTTAATTTAGAAGCACATAGAGATATACAAGGCAATGAAAAACAAAAACAAAACAAAACATCCAAACAAACTGAGTATATACTTGGCAATATTTGTAAAGTAAAACCATTAGAATTAAGGTTAAAATTGAGCATAACCCTGATTGTACTGATCATCCTATCAAATAGGTAAGTGCTTAATTCATCTTAGGAAATGGCTTAATTTATATATTTTATAAGACCATAACTTACAAATTAACTGCCTCAGTGAAGTCAATGAAATAGATAACTTCCAATTAAAAAAAAAAAAATAAAATAATTTTAAAAAAAGAATCTATCACTTGATTTATAAGTATTATGTGCTCAGAAAATATTGGTTAAATAATAAACTAACGTATTGTTTGTCTTGTTAATCATTTATTTTGTTAGATCGTGGTAGTTATGGTAATACCCTAATAAAAACTAAGCTGCAAGTTTCCATTCATTTATAAACAGAAGTAATCAAAGATATAAAAATTAAACAATATATATATATGCATCACCATAATGTGTTAAAATAGTAAATGTGTGCAGTACACAAGATTAGGAAAGACTAGCTAATAAGTAATGCACTTAATCAAAAGTTCTGCTCCAAGGTACAGGCTGATATGCTAATTGAGAAAAAGCACTTGGAAAGTTGAAAGCCTTATGACTGGTTAAGGGAACAAATGCGGCTTTCTCCACTTGGCCCTAAGTTGGAGGTGGAGGCTAAATACAGGAAAACTGTCAGGTATTAAGTACTGACTGTTTTGGGCTGATTGCTGAACAATTTGTGGTTTGGCTCCTTGGATTTGTTGCTACAGATGGTGGGTCAGTTCTATTTTTTTTTTTAATTAAAATTTATTGGGGTCACAATGGTCAATGTAACTACATTGGTTTCAAACATTTCTACAATACATCGTCTATATACTGCACTGTGTGTTCACTACCCAGAGTCAGATCTCCTTCCATCGCCATATACTTGACCCCCTTTACCTTCTTCTACCATCTCCTCCTCCCCCCTTACCCTCTGGTAACCACTAAACTGTTGTCTGTGTCTATGAGTTTTTGTTTCTTTGTCTTGTTCCTTTGTTGCTGTTTTGTATATGGTCTGAATGTTGTCCATTTGTATATTCAATCTCTCATTACTTAGGCAAGACATATATAAAAATAGTAATAGTCATAATAGATGTCCAAAATAACTAACTTTAACATTATAAACAAGATCAGTTATTTGTGGTTTGGGTGGCTGGCTTTTCAGAGATTGGCATCTGCTTTAAGGGGAGGAAAGAAATATATATATTGATTTGAATATATTTGATATAAAATATATTCAGATCACTAGGACTTATAAGAAAGGAGTGATAAAACATGTAGAGAAAATTGATAGAATTATGAAATGGCTTACATTCTTTTGACCAAAGGAGTGACATGAGTCAATGAGAGAATAGAAATTTAATTTCTACAGTAGTAGAGCTAAGATATGAGTAAATATTGAGCTTGCTATTAACCCTGACCATTGCCCTCCTCTTTATCTTATGATAATGAAAGGTAAATATAGTAACCAGAATATAGTTAGATTAATTTTCCATCTCTAACTCTGAAAGCTGTAGAGATGATTTTGGGAAACTGTTAAGACAAAGACAAACTGATGAAGTCATAAAGAAATCGTTGAGTTAAGAATATAAGAATTACCTTGAGTCATGTTCATGATCATTTCTGGGTTTTGAGAATCTATTCTTTCTTCCACTTTTCTGGTCAACTTAATGTAGATATGATTGCACACATACATTGTCTTTCCTGATTTATTTATTGGCTGCAAGGCCTAAAAAAAAATAATAATAATTGAGACCTGGACAATTTAAGTAACCAATTACTTAGATTGCCCTCTCTATCCTTACTATCACTCAGGTGTCAGTACAGACAGGCCATGGTAGTAGAACAGAGTCAATATTTACAGTCAACTATTTGTGAAATCTCAGTATTAAGTACTCCTACAATAATTTAACATCGAATATTCTATAAGATTTAAGTACTTGTTTGTGGAAGTGCTGCTATCATGCATGATACATTACACCTGATCCCTTACTCAAGTATGTGCTTATTATAGAAAGGTAGATGTGTGCCGACATAACTATCATAAAAGATTAAAAGTGTATAATATAAGAGCTACCATAAACTCATGTAAGTTTGTGCAAACAGTGTGTGTTTTTACTTGAAGTAAGAGTTCATGAATCAAAAATGGCTTTGTGGAGGGTTTAAGATTAAATGAAGTGGAAGGACAGAATAAATTTACATTTGGGAAAATAGGGGAAGGGGTTGGGGGATAATTTTTTTTTAGAAGGAAACCATGTGATCAAAACATAGAAGCTAGAAACTTGTTTGGCAGGAATTTAGATTTTTCTGGGGTACTATGATAATATACCTGGAAAGATAAAAATTGAAACTTAAATGCTCTAACAAAAACTTTTGATGGTTTTTGAACTATTGAAGTGACCTGAGTTTTACAAACTTTTCCATGTAGGAAGAGATTTAAATGATGCCTGTGTTCTACCTGTCTAAAGTTTAAATTGGGGGACGATGAAGTAAGTACACAGAAAACTATGCAACAGGTAGGTTAGCATACATATTCTAAAAAACACACTTTATTGATTAAATCCATGCTTTAGCTATGACAAAATTATTGGAAACAGACACTTTCTTATTTTAGATTTAAAATAGATAAACAAAACCTATTTTCTATAATTTTATAACATGATTGATTTCATATTGCATTTAAAATTTGCATTGTTCACAATTACACAGGGAGATTTAGCATACAGTAAATTGTCAGTGTCAAAAAAGCACACACACACACACACACACAAATCGGTAAGGAAAGAAAAGATTTTAACAAGAATTTAAAATCATCTAATAGACATGCATGAAGCATTTGCACTCATCAACAGACAAATTCACATCACACACACACACTCATGCTCATACAGCATTAAAAAGATAACAACCATAAACAAAGTTAAATACCCGTTTCAATGATTATTCAATTCAGAATATTTTAATGGTAATTACATGGATGTTAACTTTTTATTTAATCATTAAACTGTCCATATATCTTTCACATACTTTTATTTACATGTATTAAATTTCATAATACAGTTTTTTAAAAAGTTAAAAAAATTTTGCGTTGTTTTAGTCTAATTGGCAAAAATACAGAAAGTTTCAAATCCCTGATGTTCAGGCTCTACGTACTGTCTCATCCTTAAAAGACAAACAGCAGCCAAATATTTCCTGTCGTTATGAAATAATTGTTTCTGGAGATATTGTAGTCAAGTTACGGTTGTCTAGAATTATTTCACTAGATTCATTCTGGGTGATACAGTTTAATAAGCATCATTATGGAAGCAAAATATAATTATAAATAATGACCGTTTTAGAAATAGAGATTTAGTGCAATCAGGTATTGGCCAGCTTCTAGTCAACTTGCAGTTTGCATTTCTCGTTTTATGACAAAATATTACTAGAAAGAAAATGAAAGCAACAACTGCATTTTTACAATTTCATATTTTAAATTAATGTAAAAATTGTAAACCTTCTCTGTCGCGTCCAGCACGACAGGAGCTGTGGGAAGCACAAAGGGCGGCGCAGGGCTAAGAAAAGACAGTGGCCAAGAAGAGGGAGTAAGCGGGGCCAAGGGTCTCAAGCCTCAAGGACTGAGCCCAGAATCGGTCCAACACGTAGTTTGTATTGGTTAACTCTAAAGAGGTAAAAGATTGTTGATCTCAAGATCTGTGTGTTAGTAGCCTGCTGGCTGTCTTTCCAAAAGTTCCCATTGTGTTCCAGCTTGTACTTTGCCTTCACACACATGCACATCTCCAAGGAATCCATTGAAGCAGAAGGACCGATATAATTCCATCGGGTCTCAGTTTGCTGAGACTTCCCCTCAAAGGAGCTTTTCCGATATCTCTCCATCGGGCCTCAGTTTGCTGAGGCCCTCCCTTGTGAAATCCTGGGAAGAGCGTGGGGGAACAAACAGTTTGGCAGCTGTAAGGCAACACTTCTCAATGAAATTTTTAAAAAAAAACTTAGTTATAGCTGTCCAAAAGCAATATGTACACTAAGGTACATTTGATCTGAAGTGTGTTACAAGGGACAAGACTTTTTGAAATTTTGGCATATAAGTCTGTCTAAATTATTTTTTCTTAATATTTCATGTTACAGCCATAATTGAGGAAAATGATATTATTATTTTGACTAACAGGTACCAGCTCCTTGCCTGTCATTAGCTCTGAATGGCTTAACCTTTCTTCATAACCCTCTGTCCATCTGTCTTTTATGTTTTGAAGATTTCCTGCCAACTCTCCATACTTCATGCTATGGCTGATATTTCTGTCTGAAACTTTGCTTATTTTGCAGGAAAGCTTCATTTACCACTAGCTATGCATCAATTTGGAGACAATACAGCTGAGGGTATCAACAGTTTAGAAGGTGTAATATCAGTGATCCAAAGAGAAATCTTTCACTTAGAATATGTGAATAGGGTCAACCCACCTCAGGATTTCCTCCTCTTTTGTCTCTATTCCTAATCAATCTTCCTAACCCCCTCTACTCTTTCTCCTAATATCACCTGCTCTGGAATTTCTGAGATGAGAAATGAGCTTATCTGATAAATGTTCATTTTCTCCTAATTTAAGAATATAAGTAAACATATAATCTTATAATTCATCATATAATTAAATCATCCTATAATTCTCTATATATCCCATAGTCACCAGAAGAATCTTCAGCAAATAAGTGGCTTTTTAAAAATTTTGTATACTTTTTTCTTATCATTACCAAAATCTTATGACATATATAAGTCGGTGTGACTATTCCACAGTCCCCATATACTCCTTCCTTTCTATATGTACTTATGGTTGTGAGTTCCTGTAATGTTAGAGAAATAGGCTTTCTTTGGTTCTGTTTTAGCATATGAAGCTGCTGCCTCCTAAACCCCATCTGTGGATGTAGTGTCTTTTCACAAGGAAATGGAAAATGATTTGATTCAAATTTTGACAACTTTCAATGTTCTTGTATCCATAGGAAATGTTGGTAAAACCATAAAGATTAATTAGTCAAGATTGAAATGATTAACCATCTTTCAGTTCAGAATTATTGCATGTTTTAATTCTGGGATTTACTAGATGTGTGACATTTGACATGATACTTTTATCTCTGCCTCAATTTCCTTATCTACAAAATGAGCCTAATTATGATGGGTCTCCCTTTATAGAGAAGATCATTCATCTCTACTGGTTCCTTAATCCTGCCTACCAACCATGCTACATTTCTCTTGCTTGTTCAATTTTCCACTCTTCTATATGACTCTTTCATTCTCACCCACATTCTCAATTGTTGATCCCACTTCCTATTTTGCTAAGAAAGAAAACACAATGAGAAGAAAATTTTAGCAAGCTACCATGATCACAAGTACATCCCCGCACCCCTTGTATCCGTGCTGTTGTACTCTGCCTTCTCTCCTGTAAAGATGGATGAATTCTCTGCTCGTAACAGGGCAACTGCTTCATTTGTGCACCACATCCATTATCTCACTTCTATTCAAGGATATCACGCCAGATTTCTCTCTTCTTTCTTGTATAATCATGTATTTATTTCCCCGTTCTATTGTGGAATTTTCCCATCAATAAACACACTATATTTCTTCCCCCTTAATAAAATCCTCTCCTGACCCATTGTCTCCCTCCAGCTACTGTCCTGTTTCTTTCCTTCCCTTTCCTTCTTAAAAGGGTTGTCTACAGTTGCTATCTCCATAAATCATCTTCTATTTCATAAGCTTTTCTACCAACATTATTTTCTCAAAGTCAGCAATAACTTTTGTTTTGCTCAATTCCTTGGTGAATTCCTCCTTCTTGAAATATTTATTCAGTAGCATTCTTTTTTTTTTTTTTTTAAGTTTTGTTTTGTTTTATTTAGTCATACCTTCTGACTCTTCACCATGACAATAGTTCTTAACTGGACATAATTGAACTCCAATGTCTTTATTTTTATTTTTTAATTAAATTTATTTGGGTGATATTGGTTAGTAAAATTATATAGGTTTCAAGTGTACATTTCTATAATACATCATCTAGATACTGCTTTGTGTGTTCACCACCCAAAGTCAAATCTCCTTCTGTCACCATATATTTGACCCCCTTTACCCTCTTCTACCACTCTGCCTCCCCCTGTGCCCTCTGGTAACCACTAAACTGTTCTGAGTTTTTGTTGCTTTCAGTTTTATATCCCACATATGAGTGAAGTCATATGTTTCTCAACTTTGTCTAACTTATTTTGATTATCATGATAATCTCAAGATCCATTCATGTTGTCACAAAAAGTAGTATTTCATCTCTTCTTATGGCTGAGTAATATTCCTCTATGTTCATTACAGCATTATTCATGGTGACCAAGACATGGAAACAACTGAAGAGTCCTTCGATAGATGATTGGATAAAGATGTGGTTCACAAGCATTCTACCTTCTCTGGATTTTCCTTTACTCTCCTGGCTACCTTTGATGAGTATTTTGCTGATTTCTCTTTATCTTCCTGTCCTCCACTGAGTGGCCAAGGTTCAATCCTTGGAGCTTTTTCCCTTTTCTATATATAAGCAATCCCTCTCATCCAGTCTCATGGTTCATTAAGTATCACCTATTTACTAACTCCCAAATTTATATCTTCAGCCTTGATCTCTCCCTGAAATCTAAGCTAACGTCTGCAGCTGCTCACTTGATACTACAAATGGCTACTTAATTGGCATCTCAAACTCAACACAACAAAAAATAAACTTCTGATAGTCTCAGTTCAGCCTTTCCCATCTCAATAAATTATAACTACCTCCTTCAAGGTGCTCAGGTTAAATTCTCCAACTCCCCTCCTTCCCTCACATGTGATACCCAATCCTTCAGCAGTATCTTACTGACTCTACCTTTTATCAAGTAAGACCACTTCTCAAAACTCTCATCATTCATAAGGCTACTGGTCCAAGGCATCATGAGCCCTCAAATGAATTATTGTAATAGTTTCCTATCTGATCTCCTTGCTTCTCTTCTCCCTTCAGTCATTTTCATCATGGAGCCAAAGTGTTTCTCAGTTGGCATATGTCGCTCTTCTGCTAAAATGAATTCAGATTTCATCTCACTCATAGTGAAAACTGAAGTCCTTACAAATACCCCAAATAACTTTGGAATCTGATACTTCTTGGCCATTCTCTCTTCATCATCTAAAACTCTACCGTATACATCCTCCCCAGTGCCACACTCTTTTTTTTTCTACTCTGAAACATGCCAGGCATCCTTCCACTAAGAAATTGCCCATGTTGTTCCCTCTATCTGGGTGCTCTTCTCCAGACATTTGCATTGCTCAGTCTCTCATCTACTTTAGATTTTTATTTAAATATAATTTTCTAAGAGAAATCTGCTCTGACTATCCAATCTATAATAGCACTTCCTCCCACCCACACTCTTTCCATTCCCTTTCCCTGCATTTAAAAAACATATCTCTGTCCACATAACATTTTGTATTTAATAATTTGTTATGTTTATTTTCTGACTCTCTTCTCTGCTCATCACCACCAGAATATAAGATCCATGAGGGTGGGAATTTCATACTTTTTAAAAAAGTGTTATATTGCCAGGATTTAAAAGTATCTGGAACATTGTAGTTATACATAGATATTATTTGAATGAGTTTATACCTATCTCAAGGGATTGCTGAAAAATTAAAGGATATAATGTATACAGTTCTCTCTGCATATTTGATACATAGTAGAATCTCAATAAGTGCTTCCTATTATCAAGGAGATAAGGCTATTTATTTAGTACACAAATAAATGTAAAATTATAAAACATGGATAAAGAGACAACTCATCAGATGAACAGTGGTGGTTACTTCTACAGTAGAAGAGATAAAAAAGGGAACTGGAAGTCAAAAAAAGGAGACAGAAGAATTAAACAATAGGAACAATAATATAGATTTATGAGTATGTATAGGGGTTGATACAGTGATAATAGATGATACATTACCTTTTCAAAGGTGTATCAATTTTTAAAAACGATTATACGAAAGAAAACATTAATTTTTATGAAATAAAAATCTATCATTCTCTGATCACAAAGCAATTAAACTGAAAATCATTAATAAAATAAAATATAAACTAATAAAGTTTCTTCCACCAGAAAATTAAAACCTTTATTGAAAAGTCATTTGGGTGAGAAGAGAAACACAAATCTAATAATCCCCAAGCAGATAGTTATAATGTTCATTCCTTTAAATGTACAAGAGACATAAGTTATTTTGAAGCAAAGGCAATAATAAAAAGTTCAAGATTTTTTTCCTCTGAGATCTTGTAAACTCAATTCCTAAAGGATCCTAAACATTAGCATTTATTCAGCTCTTACTGCATAAAACTCTTTTATATTTCTCACCATCTTTGTTACTACAGGTTTTTATTCAGCTCTTCATCTTCACCTGTATCACTTACGTTATGGCAAATTCTAGGAAGAAGTAGCCAAAAGTTTGAGGTTCATTTCATTTTGTTTCCACCTTATCCCTGGGATATCAATTCCTGATTCCATTTACATTTTATCACCATGTTCCCTTTTATAGCATAAGGGTTGGTCCTACAATGTAGTCTTATGTAGCTGGAAGTGGAAGGTTTCTTGCTGCCTTGTTTGTATGATTCATAGTATTAAACTAAGAATTTTCTTCTTGATTCTGTGAATAGACATATATATGTGTACACACATACACACACATATATCTTTGTTGGTTATTTCTTAACATTTAAAAGTTATATTTAAATACTAGTGAGGGAGATCTCGATATCTGACTTGTTTCTACATTTTTTTTTTAATCAAGGTTTCACCTTACAAATAATTTTGGCTCAATGTCCTAGTCCATTCCGTTTCATTGTAAACCTAGTTAGTCATTTTTCTTTTATCTGTTGAGGGACACTGAAAATTTTTATTTTTCTTACTTGTATTTGGATATTTAGCTGTTGCACTGTTGTTTTCGTGCTGTTAAACTTTTTAATAATTTGAATTGTCCAAAATGCAATGAGACGATCATCATTCTCTTAAGGAGTAAAAAAAGAAAATTGTCATAGTGTACCTTTTAATCCACTACCTAGTGACACTGTTGGATATTGATATACCTTTTTTTCATAATGATAACCCATTGAGTTAGAAGTAGTGCTGCATGGGTATCGGGAGTTCTATGAATGGTTCTTATTGACTTTATAACCTGGACCATCTTACTTTACTATTTCTTAAGCTTAATTTATATCCATCCCTGAAATTATTTTAAAGATATATAATTTATAGTAATTATATCATTTAAAATCTGAGGAATGCATTAGTACAAAAAGGGATTTGTTGAATTATCTTTACTCATAGTTCTTTCTAAATACATAGACTGAAAAATATGTAAGAACATAAAAATATCCACAGAAACTGCAAATTTGCCAACCTAAAATAAATAAAACAACTGCAATTTATCTATGTGCTTACTTCCCAGCCTATCTTAAATACTGAAATTTTTTGGATTCTATAAGCATCATTACTACCACAGCCTTTTCTTTGATAATTACAGTGTTGAAGCTTTGGCTTGTACTCAGTATTTCCAAAGCAGAAATTTTCATTTGTTCATGAGACTGCTCATCCAGTCTTATTGAACTAGAAAAGAAGCACTTCCTTTCCATTATGCTCTAATGAACACAGTTTGGCAAGTGTTTTTCAACAAGTTTCACCTTATTCTTGAAAGAGTCAGGCATTCTCTAGGCGGGGAAAAGCTGATAAATCAACTCTAGTGTTAATCAATAAAAGTAATCAGACTCTAAAGCAAAACCTGTCTATTACAATATGTAACAACTAGCTCTTGGGTGGACTTTAAAACACAGCCTAACCAGTAAACACAGAGTTGTTCTGCAACATTATTTGTTCCACTTTATTCCAAGTTATATTAGAATTTTAGACGAGACAGGTTTAAACAGTTCTTTGAGAGTATGTGCACTGATGGGTATGAAAGAATGTAGAAAAGAATGAAAGAAGCAATGAAAATTAGTGTGAAAAATTGTCTGCAATGCGATGTATCAAATAAAAATAAACTCTGTTGTATAATTTTAATATGACTTTGTGAAAGAAATTATTTCTGTGGTTTATATGCCATTCAAAGTTTTGTCTAATGACCAAGTCAGTTTCTTTTGTGCAATTTCTCACCCTGTAATCAACTATAGATTTAATGATATAACTCTAGTTTTTAAAAATTATCTGTACTTGGTTTTGATGGACATAGGTTTTCATATTAATTAATTGATTACATAAGGTACTTAAAAAAGGAAACCTAGAACATTACATCAATTGAACAATTAAAGCATTGAAACAATAATTAAATCATTACATTGAAAAAAATTAAAGAAATTGTTAAATATGGTTTAGAACAGGTATATTTTGGGAGTTGTTACAGGGGAAGAAGTGAAATCCAAAAATCATGAACTTCTGTGATAAAGAATGATTGAAAGTTTAGCTGGAACATATATTATTCTTATCATTAAGATAAATGCAATTATTTTAACAAATTTCTGATAAAATGAGCTTCCTCAATTCTACTAAATATAAAAATGCAAAAAGTGATTTATAAATTTTAATGTCTATTCTAAATGATGTGTATTTATGATTTATCAGGAATTTCTAATAACATTCACTTTATACAAATCATTAAAAATATGCAAAGATTTCTAAATATTAAATCTCTAAATTTTGCTAAGCAAGCATGGAATAATAAAAATAGCAATAACTGACAAAAACATCTAACAACATTTACTATTGTTTAGTATATATACATAGTATATTTTTTTGACATATGGTCTATAATCTATATTGCAAGTGTGTAAGTAGCTCTCTTATATTTGAGAAACAAATCAAAAACTTTAAATTATGGTATATCTGGCAATGTTCCCACCCCTGAACTTCACCTTAAATATCTCTAACCCATGAGGCGCTGCAAAATACGTTTCAGACTGAAGTACTCATATCAGCAAGGGTCAGTTGGGAGAAAGGGAGATGTATGTAAAGTACGAAGAACTTCTACCTTGGGGATCCCCTTACGTCCTTACCTGCTGAAGCAGCAGAGAGAGCACTGGGATTAGCAAAACACTACTGTTGATCTGTATGGTTGGACCAGGCATATGAGAGCTGGTATGGCAGGCTTACCTGCTGTGACCTCAGTACCAGCCTCCTTATGGCCCTATACCAGCGTTAAGCAGCTAAACTTCAGTACCATCAACCAGGAAGGAAAATACAGCATCAGGGACTAAATTCTGTAGGTGATATGTCAGATTAAGGCCTGATGATGCCTACCGTTCAAGTTCTACGGAATCAATTTTTCAGTCACTATAATATTCCTCAAGTGAGGATTTAGTTAAGTTACTTATCTTTGTAACCAAAGCATATATGTAAAATTTGATGACCTACCCATGTGTATAGATTTTCATGCTCATTGTTTAACAATTGGTATCTATTCCAGTTTCCCAAGAGATTCATTTTCTTGGTCTTTGTCCACTGTACATGACAGCATCCAGGCTTTTAGAAAAATGGTCTCTAAACATGTTCTTCCAGAGAAATTAGATTATCAAGAAAGTGTTTACAAGTCAGATTGCCAAGTGTTTCTTTAATGATCTTATGCTTCTCAAAAACAAGTTCTTTTTAAAGTATGTTCATTTACTCCTTAATGTGCTGTAAAGCCTTTTATTTGTAAATAAGGCTAATAGAGTTTCATTCTCCATCTCTGCTGTAGTGATTGTAAAGTCGCACAACAATATCATTTCAGCTTTTTCTGGCAATCCCCGTGGGTTAAGAAATGAGCCCAGATAATAAATAGTCTAATCATAGTCATTTTCCTTACTAAAATTCTTTCTTTTCACACATTTGACCATTTGCAGTAGCTATAAATCATGTATTTATGTTATGTTTGGTTTTTAATACCCTGAAACAGGCCGGGTCTTGAGCAGTTTCCACTGCAGCAGTCTACCCTGTACCACCTGGAACTTAGCAATCAGCATCCAAGGTCATGGGGCAATAAGCTTAATTATAACATTTAAACTTCTATCATGACCGATAATTCTGTCTTGGTTGTTAAATTCTACAAAAACAACCTGTCTTTTCTATCCCAGCAATTGAGTTAGTTATTTATTGTCAACCTGCAGACCTGAGTGATGAACCCTAGGGGCTTCTTCAAAGTATGTAACACAAGTGTTAATAACCACCTTTAAACCTCTAGCAAGCATGTAACATGCCTGTAAATGATGATAAATCTCACTGTGTGCAGTAGGACCAATTTACAGTGTCAAAGCACGTATTCTAAGACTGAATCCTGTCATGTATTTAAAAATCAAAGCTCTCAAAACTCCAGCATGTGAAATGAAAATTTTAAAAGGGTCTAAATAATGCAAATACCCCTGGGACTTTATTTACTGAAACTTATTTCCTACTTTAATTTTGATCCCTTAATTTTGCATCAGCAATTAAAGCAATGTAAGGAAACAGTGAAATTTGCTATCATTTTCATATCAATTCTGTTAAAAAATCTCTTCCCAAATTTCTTAATAAGTTGAATAGCCTGAAACCCATATTCTTTATCCACATTATTTAATTTCTACACTTTTCATTCTTTCACACATAACTGGAGTAATTTAAACATGAATTACAAATAAAAAGGAAGACACACTAGAACAGAAAACTAGTTGGAGCGTTCATTTTATGTGTATTATAATAATCTAATTTTGATTCAAGCAATTTAAGTAAATGAACCATTTGCTTAATGAAAATGAACCAGTAAGATAAAATTGAAAAACTTAAAAATTAAAATTCCTTCTAAATAACTGTTTTAATATAATAACTATTAATTAAATGAATTAAAATTAGAATATGATAGAGATTGGTTCAAGTTAGCGGGTTAAGTATTGTGGTAAGCAAACTTCTCTTCTGTTTCTAAGTGATAAAAGCACTGAGCGACCCAAATTACTGGAGGCATCTCTGAAAAATGACAAGTGCATTGGATAATATTGGAGAATTAACCTAATTCTAAAAAATTTATAGCGCAGCATAACATAAAAAGTGTAACTGATTTCATAGATATTTAAAAACTAGAAGTAGCGTCTTCCAGAAAGAGGAAGGTAACTGTTGCCCGGGAATGCTGTAACAAATTACCCTAATCTTGGGGGTTTAAATTACAAAAATGTATTCTCTCAAAGTCCTGGATGCCAAGAAGTCCAGAATCAATTTATTGTCAGGGCTGTACTCTCTTGAAAGGCTCTAGGGGAGATTCATTTTTTGCCACTTGCAGCTTTTGGTGACATTCGTTGGATGTATCACATGACTCACTTCCTGCCTCTGTCTTCACACTGCTTTCTCCTCAGTGGAACTGTGCTGTCTTCTCTTCTGTGTCTTTCTTTCTCTTATAAAGATACTTGTCACTGGATTTACAGCCCACCCAAATGATTCAGAATGATCTCCTCATCTCAGAATTAATTTCATTATATATTTCAACATCTTTTTTCCCCAACTATGGTAATATTCACAGATACCAGGAATTAGGAGATTATATATATATATTTGGGGGAGGAACTACTCAGACTCCCACAGTAGCTGACATAATTATTTCTGGCAATGCTGTATTAACATTATTCACACAAGATAATAATAAATCTTTTTCCACTTCCCAACTCTCCTCAGAATAAGCATTTAACAATACATTGTTTATTCTTTCAATCATGAGCAATAGTTTCAGATTTGTGGTTAGGAGAGGTGAGGACGTGTGCATACGTTTGCTTATATCTGGTAGATATAATATCAAGATTTTAAATGATTGAATAATATAGCACATTTTTCAGCAATAAACTCAAAATCACTGGAGATAAGATGGAATATACCATCTTCAGCCGTATAGCCCATGTTTCACCCCTTCATGTGCCTATATATGACCCCCAATAACAATTAAAGGAAAACTATTCTGAAAACCAGTAAGCATCTACAAACAGGTTAAACTACATGAAACATGCTCTCATCTGAGAATCCCCCAAGTTTAAGAATAGTGAACAAAATGACATTGAAATAATGTAACAAACTTAACCAGCGAACTATCTCATACACAAGAACAAAGATTTAGTAGAGAAAACAGGCCAAAAAAATCTTGGAATAAACATTATCAATGACTTCAGCAAAACATGAAACTAAACTCACACCACTAATATTTATAAAACCTAGGTTAAACAATTAAAAAAAAAACAAATAGCTGTTCTAAACCACAAGAAAACATCAAAGCCAGCCAGAAATCAAGGGGCTAAGATCTCAGAGAACAGATAAGGACAGTGAGGAAGGCCCAGATCATCAATGCTATTACTTACTCCTCAGAGAATCTGATCATTTGCTGACTCCTGGAGTTTGAAGAGAAAGTAGGCACCTAGACCCTCCTGAGTTCTTGCTGGGCCAGGGAGAAAATAAATACATACAGTTTAGCACTACCAAGCTGCCAGGACTTGAGACATTTTAACCATGAAGAAAAAAAAGAACGAACTATAAAAACATGCATGAACCTATTATTTTATAAGCAATATGCCCATAAAGCATTGGACAACTCCCAAAGGGCAAGTGCAGAGTGCAAGAAGCAGACAAACAAAGCAGAAAGCAGCTGTTCCATGGCTGAAAACTTAATCAGAAAGTCTGCAATACTGAGGTTCTACATACACCCTCTATCGGTTCTGTTTCTCTGGGGAACCCTGACTAATACAGTATTCAACTCTTGTTAGCCTGGTGGTAAGGGGAACATGTGCTTGTTTTTCTGATTTAGGCTTAGGCTCAGACAAGTGCCAAGTCCCTGAGTTTCAGCTATTATCCTTTGGGGTGCCCGTCTCCCTAGCTGTCCTTCCTAGTCCACCTTGCATTTTTACCTCTCCCCCAGGGGCAGCTTTTTATTATTGTTTTTTGTTCCTGTTCTTTTCCTTCAGATGTAGTATGTTTAGCACTTCAGTGCCCAATGACAACAGTATTTGTTGATCTTACTTCTACATAGTAAGACTTTTATTCCACTGGGAAGAGAGTGGAGAAAGGAACAAGTGGATTACACGCTGTTGCCATCGTAGCCATCATTCGCCTCCTCCAGGTCTGCAACCTAAAGGACATTTTCTTACAACTTTATCCGTAATTTCAGTGAGCACCCGATGGGGTTCAAGGCGAAAACCCTGAAGAGGGTGTGGACTCCCCAATTTCTATGGCCACAGGGACTTCACATTCCTTCACCAGTGTGCTCCCAAAGTCCACCAATTCTCTAGCCATGCTAAGTGAACTCTTCCTGGTGTCCAATTGCTTCATAAACCATTGCTTGTGTCAGTCTCTCCCTGCAGGCATCTCCTTAGTTTTTATGTCAGTCTTTTGCCTTGTAACCTCAGTTCTTAGACAGGTTCATGAAAGTTAACCAATAGAGTATATACACAGGCTGTCTGGCTCCGCGCCTCTACCCCGAATTCATAAGATTGGAAGCAACACTCTTTCTAGGTGTCTTATCCCTGAGCAGATACCAGATGCCAACAATAGACTAATTTTTATCTAATAAGAATTATTTTATATACTTTCCTATTCCCCAAACCACCATCTTTGCACCAAAGCAAACCTGGAATATTGAGCATTGGAGGTTATTTAACTACTTATATAGTGGTTTGGTAAAGCTTTATTTTCTCTCCCCCATTCTTAACCTTCCACTGTAGCTTGGATGCAGGTCCCAATTGCCTGAACAAGATAGTTACAGTGTTTTCTTTAGGCCTAATATAATTTGGATTTTTTTTTCATTTTTTCAGTTTTTTAAGTTGATATAATTGACATATAACACTAGTTTCAAAATATACATAATGATATGTATATATTGCAAAATGATCACCACAGTCAGTCTAGTTAACATCCTTCACAATAACAATTACACATTTTTTTCTTGTAACGAGAACTTTTAAGATCTCTCTTAACAACTTTCTTTTTTTTTTTTAAATTAAAAAATAATAATAATTGGGGAATATTAGGGAACAGTATGTTTCTACAGGGCCCATCAGCTCCAAGTCGTTGTCCTTCAGTCTGTTTGTGGAGGGGGCAGCTCAGCACTAAGTCCAGTCGCTGTTTTCAATATTAGTTGCAGGGGGTGCAGCCCACCATCCCATGTGGGAATTGAACCGGCAACCCTGTTGTTTAGAGCTCGCGCTCTAACCAACTGAGCCATCCGGCAGCCCTCTCTTACAACTTTAAAATATATAATACAGTATTATTAACTATACTCACGATGCTGTCTGTTACATCCCCATGACATTTATTGTATATCTGGAAGTTGGTACCTTTTGACAACCTTCACCCATTTTACCCACCACCGACCACCCATCTCTTTACTATATCCATGAGTTTACTTGTTTTTAAGATTCCACATATAAGTGAAATAATATGGTACTTGTCTTTTTTTGTCTGGCTTATTTCACTTAAGATAATGCCCACAAGTTCCATTTATGTTGTCAAAAATGGTCCAATATCCTTCCTTTATGGCTAATATTCCATTGTTTTTATATACCATGTTTTCTTCATTCATCCTCTGATGGACACTTAGGTTGTTTCCATATCTCGGATATTGTAAAAAAAAAAAAAATGTAGTGAATATGGGAGTGCAGATATCTTTTCAAGTTAGTGTTTTCATTTCCTTTTGATAAATACACAGAAGTGGAATTGATGGATCATATGGTAGTTCTATTTTTAAATTTTTGAGGAATCTTCATACTGTTTTCCATAGTAGCTGCACCAATTTACATTCCTTCCATCAGTGCACAAGTGTTCCCTTTTCTCCACATCCTTGCCAACACTTGTTTTTTTCGTGTCTTTCTGATAAAGGACATTCTAACAGATGTACGATGCTATCTCGTGGTTTTGATTTGCATTTACCTGATGATTAGTAATGTTGAGCACATTTTCATGTGCCTGTTGACCATTGGTATGTCTTTTGTGGAAAATGTCTATTCAGATCCTCTGCCCATTTTTTAATTGGATTGTTTGTTTCTTTGCTACTATTTTTAATATATTTTAGATATTAACCTCTTATCAGTTGTATGATTTGTGAATATCTTCTCCCGTTCTATACTTTGCCTTGTCATTTTGTTGACAGTTTCTTTTGCTCTGTAAACAGCTTTTAGTTTGATGCAGTCCCGCTTGTTTGTTTTTGCTTCTGTTGCCTTTTGGTGTCAAATCTAAAAAAAATCATTACCAAGAACTGATGTCAAGGAGCTTAGTGCCTGTGTTTACTTCTAGGAGTTTTATGATCTTATATTCAAATGTTTTATTCATTTTGAGTTGGTTTTTGTGTATGGTTTAAAAGGTGGTAGTGTTTCATCCTTTTATATGTGGCTGTCCATTTTTCCCAACACCATTTATTGAAGAGACTGTCCTTTCTCCATTGTATATTCTTGGCTCCTTTGTGGTAAATTAATTAATTGATTCATGGGTTTATTCTGGGGGTTCTATTCTATTCATTTCATACATGTGTTTTATATGTAAATTCGGTAAATTTTCATTACTATGGCTTTGCAATGTAGTTGAATATTAGGAAGTCGTCATCAAAATTGCTCAGTCCAGCTTTGTCAGTCGTCTTCAAAATTGCTCAGGCTTTTCACACTTTTAATTAAAATGTCTGAAGAAATTGGTGGTTATTTTTAATAAAAAAAAAATCCATATCTCACATTGAGCATAAAGGAAAAGTTCCAGTTAAATTAGGGATACAATGTTAAAAAAAAAAAAAAAAAAGGAAACCATGTAAGTATTATAAAGAAACATGGGTGAAATTCTCTTAAATTTCAGAGTAGTGAAAGGTTTACTAAATATTATTCAAAACCCAGAATCAACAAATGAAAAGATTAATTTGAGTATGTAAAATTACTTTTTTAAAGCTTTGTATTGTAAAAATAATCATTAAAAAATCAATGAAAACTGCAAACTGAGAAAAAAGAGAACTTTTAATATATATATATATATATATATATAGATATATGTGTGTAGATATACGTGTGTGTGTGTGTGTGTGTGTGTGTATATATATATATCAAAGGACTAATTCCTAATGTTAAAAAAAGTGATACGTCAAGGAGCAAAACTCTGATTGAAAACAAGAGAAAAAGAACAGGTAATTCAACAAGAAATACAGAAATAGATTTTGAAAATATGAAAACTTTCAAACTGTCATATTTAAAGATTATAGTCAAACAAGATACTATTTTTTCCCTATTAAACTGAAAAAAGAAATTAGAAGTATGAAAAAAGAGTCTGCTGGTGAAGCTGTACAACCAGTCATTCTCTACATTGGTGGTGAAGATGCAAACTTGTACTACCCTTCTGGAGGAAATTAGACAACACATAACAATTATATATGAACTTAACTTTTGACTCAGAAATCCTACTTTTAGGGATCTACCCTGAAGATTCATCTATTACATGATGAAAATACATTTGAGCAAGGTTATCATTATAATATTGTTTGTAATTGCAAATATTCAAAATAACATAATACGCATATGAAAAATAAGTTGAATAAACTGATAGGTTATGGTAGTTTAAGCTTCAAATCTAGGGGTTGTCAAATGCCATAACTAATAATCTGTACTACATGGAAAGTCCTCCCTTGAGGCATGGATTTTACAGTATTTTTGTTAGTCACATCTCAATCAACACTATAAGCCTCACTAATGAAAGTTATGAATGCCATAAGTCTGCTGTGATGAAAACCGATACTTGTTACTGTAGTGATGGGGTTAGAGTGGGATCTTTGAGATAGTTTGGACTCTTGCCTAAAGAGGATGTAAAGATTTAGTGAGGCCTTTAAAAAATATAGCCTGAAGTATTAGGTTGGTGCAAAGGTAATTGTGGTTTTTGCCATTTTTAACCTTTTAAACCTCAATAACTTTTGCACCAACCTAATATTTTGTGAATAGTCCTTGCAAAAGCCTAGACAGGTTATACGGACACTATGAGCATGCCGTCCTTCTCCCTGGGGATGGCAGCGGAGTTTTGATTCCTAAATGAGTGTTTAGTCACGGGTTCCTCACCTGATGTCTTAAGCAGACACAGGAAGATGTAGGAAGTAGAATCTGGTCTCTGTCACTGTGTCATTTGTGCTTTAAGTGAAACTTAGGTAGTAACAAAGTAAGATTTAAAATTAGGTTTCAATTATCTGCGATGGCAAGATAAAAATATAATGAAATCTACATATTTTAAATATTGTATCCAACATAAAAGAGATATATTCTAACATTTTAAGCATGTTCCCTCCCAAAATTATAGGTCACGAGGGACTTAGATTTATTCATTATATTTTTCTTTTTGGTGAAACTTAAATACATAGATTTGAAAAGAAATCCATGTTCTCCATAACTGTAATTTTATTTTATTTCACATATTTTTTATTTTATTTTTATATTAGTTTCCGGTGTACAAAACAGCATAATTAGACATTTACACCCCTCACAAAGTGATAACCCCCCAAGTCAATAACTGTAATTTTAAAATATTGACATTTTGCCATATTTACTTTGTAATGTTTTTGAGAAACCAAATATTAGTGTATCTATCTAGTTTGTGTGTTCATGTTTGCTACTTATATATGTATCCATCAGCAGCATATAGAGGTTCTATTAACGGATTCACTTATTCACTAGGTTATCAGTTTTCCTTACCTCTGTAAATACATGATTTCCACAGGATACTGAATGTTCACAGCCCATAATATACTTCCTGCTAATGCTACTTCATTTGAACTTACGTAACTTAATTAAGTATTGTGTGATGCAGGGAATACAAATAAATACATTTTTCTACATCTAATTTTGATACTTTAAAAATTCCCCCAAAAAACATTAACATGAAAAAGACAACTTCATAAATTTGGGGGAACATACGTAAATCAAGAAGGATCTTATATTTGGTTTGATGTGGAAATGTTTTTAAATTCTTGCTCTAAAAAATAAATAAACTGGACATTGTCTATAATGTTGTGTATTATAAAAAAGAAAATAAAGCTATGTGGAATTAATAAGCAGTAGACTCATACTCAAAGAGGAAAAAAAGAAGGTACTAAGTAAGCCCTAAAGTAAACTATTTATAAATGAATGAATATTATCTTTTGAAATAAAAAGTAAAAGTATATATAATTTTCTAATGATGCAACAAACTATAGGCAACAGTCAATTTGAATATGAGGCCTTTTACATAATTTTTATTGATTTGATATGTTGATTCATAAGTTATATGTGTTTTAAATATTTTACTATTATACTTTCAGCATCTATTCATGTTGTAATGCACAGACTGATTTTATCAAGTACATATATTATTCTTCCTATGCTGCCTATATATTAGTCAGTTGTTCATCTATGGAAATACATTGAAATATTTATGCTGGTAGTCACATACAAGAGTTTCTCGGGAGCTGATATTATTAATTAACCGGCTTTTAGAAATTCTAAATGAGGTATTATATTTGCTGAAGTTTTCAACAGATGTTTGGGGGAGGATTTAAGATATTACCTTCCATTTCCAGTTTACTAAATATTTCTATCATGAACAAATGATGGATTTTTCCTAATTATTTTCTGATTAAATAAAATTTTTCTTTGTAAACATTGTTTTTTTCTTTCTTTTTAAAAAAGATTCAAACATTCCTGCATTTCTGAACTAACCTCAACTTCAAGGGGATTGCTTTTATTTTACATGGCTGGATTTGTTTGGCTATTTATTTTTTATTTAAAATCAACAGTATTAAATGAGCCCTATATATTTTTTTCTTATGTTATAACCTACTAGTTTATGACAATCGTATCAGCCTCATAAAATGACTTAGGTATCTTCATATCTATTTATATTGTGACTTATAGGGATACTTATTTTCATAAGTATTTAGTAAATTCATCTTTTCAATTGTCTGAGCTAACGTTTTTGTTGTTTTTTGTCAAAGATTTTGGACTATGTGATCATTCTCTTCTATTGGTATAGTCAGGTTTTCTCGTTCTTTAATAAATTAATACATTTTGATAATATCTGTTTCATCTCAGGTTTCAAACAGCTATTAATAAAGCTGTGCACAATATTCCTCTTTTTTGGTAAATTATATTATATATGTAATTATGTTTCCATTTTCACTCCTAACATTATATTTGAAAACCTTTCCTGAATTTTATTAATTTTGCTTGTAAGGAAGCTTACCTATCTTGTTAGTATTTTCAGATAAATCATTTTGATTTATTAACTTGTGATGTTTTACTCACTTTACTTTCCAGATTATTGATTTTAATGCTTAACATGTATTTTTAGTCTGTTTCTATTATATGTATTTACACAGGAAGATTACATGCAAAATACAGAGTTAGCAACATCCTTTTATTTGACTAGCAGTACTTTCATTTATTTATTTAAAATAGTTTTATATATTACTATTTTCCCATCTCTCACTCTCCCCCCTTTGGCAACCATCAGCTTGTTCTTTATACCTATAGTTCTGTTTCTGTTTTTATTTGTTTTTTGTTTGTTTGTTTTAGACTCCACATATAAGTGAGATCATATGATATTTATCTTTATGTCTGACTCAGTTCACTTCACATAATAGCCTCTAGGTCCATTCATGTTGTCACAAATGGCAAAATTTTATTCTTTTTTAATGCTGAATAGTATGCTATTGTGTATATCTATATCTCATATCTTCTTTATCCATTCATCTATTGATGGACATCTAGGTTGTTACCACATCTAGGATATTACTAATGATGCTGCAGTAAACATAGGGGTGCATCCATCTTTTTTAATTAGTATTTTTTATTCTTTGGATAAATACCCAGAAGTGGAATTGCTGGATTGCAAGGCAGCTCTATTTTTAATTGTTTGAGGAAACTCCATATTGTTTTCCATAAATTAATGGCTGCGTTAATTTATAGTCCCACCAACAGAGTACAAGGGTTCCCTTTTCTCCACATCCTCATCATCACGGGTTATTTGTTGATTTATTGATGCTAGACATTCCAATAGGTGTGTGGTGGTATCTCACTGTGGTTTTAATTTGCATTTCCCTGATGGTTAATGATGTCGAGAATTTTTCATATGGATGTTGGCCATTTGTATGTCCTTTTGAGACAAATGTCTGTTCAGGTCCTCTGCCCATTTTTAAATTGGATTGTTTTATGATGTTAAGTTGTAGGAGTTCCTTATATATTTTGGATATTAACCCCTTATTGGATATATCATATGCAAATAGCTTGCCCATTCACTACATTGTCTTTTCATTTTGTTGATGGTTTCCTTCTCAGTGCAAACAGTTTTTAGTTTGATGTAGTTCCATTTGTTTATTTTGTTCTTTCTTGCCCTTGCCCAAAGAGACATATTCAAAAAGATATTGTTAAGGATATTCAAAGAGTTTACTGTCTATATTTTCTTCTAGGAGTTTTATGGTTTCACATCTTATATTCTAGCCTTTAATCTATTTTGAGATTTTGTATCTGGTGTAAGAAAGTGGTCCAATTTCATTTTTTTTTTTTTTTTTGCCAATTTTTATCTGTCCAATTTTGCCAATACGACTTATTGAAGAGACTGTCTTTACTCCATTTTATAGCCTTGCCTCCTTTGTCATAGATTAATTTAGCATATAGTGAAGATTTATTTGCTCTCTATCTGGCCTCTCTATTCTATTCCATTGATCTGTATATCTGTTTTGATTATTGTAGCTTTGTAGTATAGTTTGATGCCAGGGAGTGTGATATCTTCTACTTTGTTCTTTCTCAAAATTTCTTTGGCTATTCAGGGTCTTTTGTGGTTCCATATAAATCTTAGGATTAGTTCTAATGCTGAAAATGTCATTGCTATTTTAATAGGGATTGTATTGAATTTGTATATTACTTTCGGTAGTAAGCATATTTTCATGATATTAATCCTTCCAATTCATAAGCAAGGTATAGCCTATTTATTTGTATCTTGTTCAGTTTATTTCTTCAGTGTCTCATAGTTTTAAGTGCATAGGTCTTTCACCAATTTGGTTAAGTATATCCCTAGGTATTTTATGCTTTTGATGCATTTGCTTAATTTCTTCTAAAAATAATATACAGATTTCTGGCTTCTCTTAATAAATTGGGAGCACTGGTCTAGCTCCTTGACCTCTCCGAGACTCAGTTTCCACATCTGTGAAACAGGTCCTGAACTGCACCCTGCTGATCTTTTTTCTTGAAATCTCACCCCAACTTGTTTCATTCCTTCATGCCTGCCTTTGTTCATTCTGACACATTTTTTATTGTGCGCTTATGCTATGACACATGCTGTTCCTGGAGCTGGTGATACAGCAGGAAAAAACAGGCAATGGCCTCTGTGTCTGTGGGCTTATCATTGAGGTGGAGAGAGACAGATACTGAACTAAATCAATAACTAAAATGTTTATTAGTAGTAGTAAGTGCTGCAGAGAAATATGAAGCACGGGAAGCAGAAGGGGTGCTGGGAGGGATGTGCAATTTTAAGTAGCTGGACCTTGAAGCAAAATAAAAAAAAAAATATTTACATATTATCAATTTTTGGACAGCAACTATTTTAGATTCTTGATATATGCTAATATTAAAAAAAAGTCCCTGTCCCTGGGGAGCTTACAGTATTTGTGTGTGTGGCGGGGGGTGGGATGAGGGGGTGGAGGATAAGACATAAGAACTTAAATTTTAAAATTGCATGATTATGTTAGGAATTGGTGAGTATCATACTGTGTTTCCCCGAAAATAAGACCTAGGTGGACAATCAGCTCTAATGCATCTTTTGGATCAAAAATTAATATAAGACCCAGTCTTACATAAGACCCCATGTTCTGTTCTGTTCTCTGTTCTCTGTTCTCTGTTCTCTGTTCTGTTCTGGACCCAGTCTTATATTATAGTAAAATAAGACCAGGTCTTATATTAATTTTTGCTCCAAAAACACATTAGAGCTGATGGTCCGGCTAGGTCTTATTTTTGGGGAAACATGGTAGAAGATATAAAACACAGACTGTGATAAGACAGAGGAAGGAAGTGGTGATACAATGTGACATCAAGTAGGAAAGTTAGAGTATGCCTCACAAAGAGATGAAATCTCAGCAAAGACTCAGTAAAAGAGTTAGCCAAGGGGATATGTAACTCCCATGTGTAGATGATAACTCTGGGGACACAGGAGAATTGGAGATGCTCTGAGAGATAATGGTGTCTTTGAGCAGATGGTAGCGATAATGAGATTGGATATATCTTGCATATATTTTTAAAGTAAAGAATATAGGATTTGCTAATGTATTGGATATGGTATGATACAGAAGAAAGCGTGCACAATTATGATTCCAAAATATTTGATCAGATCCAATGGAAGGGTGATGAGCTATCAGTGGAGAAATAAGTGGGCCATAAGCAGAAACAGATAATACTTTGAATTCAGTTTTTCATGTGTTGTGTATAAGAAATGCTTTATACAAATAACTTGAAATGTGGAGTAGGAAGATGGATATTTGTTTAGCATTCAAGAGAGGTCTGGGCTGGAGAAATAAATTTGGAATTTGTCAACATAGAGATGGTATTATAATTGTTAGAATAGATGGGATCACCAAAGAAGGCAGCACAGATAGAAAAGGGTACCAATGACAGAGCTCTTAAAATAATTTCAACAGAAGTTTGGGTTAAAGAGAAGAAACCACCAAGAAAAGAGTTGGAAAGAATAACTAGTGAGATAGTAGGAAAATGAAGAGAGTCCAGTATACTGGAAATAAGATGAAGAAAGTACATCAGGGAAGAAGGAGTGGTCCACTGTATCAAAGGTCATGGACAGTTTGAGATATGAGATGTGTAAATGTGAAAAATGACCATTGGATTAAGCAATGAGATCATTGTCAACCTTCCCAAGTACTTTTTTTTGGGAGTAGTACCCTGATATAAGGCAAGAGAGAAGGACAGGAGAAAGTTGGGGATGAGATAGTGAATCAGAAATTATAGATGTATAAAAATTAAAGAATTGTGGACATTGGGGCACTCGAGTAAATGAGCTAGCAGAGAGGAGCTGGCAATCACAGAGTTGGATACATGAAATTGAAATTATAGAAAAACTACAGTAATTGACAATTGTAAATTAAGTTCTATGATACGACCATGGAAGTAAGTGGTTGGAGTAGGAATATGGACAAAACAATTGCAAGAGCAAAGTTTAAGGAACCAAATTGCTAGTGTTGGAAGGGTTATCTCTGTATTGAAACTTCCAAGAATTATGACTGGAATGGTGTTTGAAAGAGTGACAGTGAGACAGTAACTAAAATCATTAGAAAATGAAGGGTGATGTCTTGGGTCTAGACCAGGGGTGTCCAAACTTTTTTCAACATTTTTTACCAAGGACCATATGTGGTAAAATACACAAACAGCCGGGCCACTCACTTGAGGTGAAGCATGTATTGCCTCACCTCGTATATTTAAGTAAATTAAATATATTTTTGGAATTTGCTGCGGGCCAATTAAAAATGGATTGCGGGCCGCAGTTTGGACACCCCTGGTCTAGACAGATGATGACAATAATGATATGTGGTTCATATAGTCTATTGAACAAGAGATTCAGAGCCGGGGAGGAAAATTGGTTGTATTACTTACATTTTGCTTCAGAACTAATTAATTAAAAATTTAGGAGTATAAAAACACAGCAAATATGATTCCAGAAAATTTTTGGTCAGGAATTAGAGAGTAGCTTTGCTTCTTTCTTCTGCCTTGAGATCTCTTACATTATTGCAATTTTTATGTCAGCTGTGACTGGACTCATCAGAGTTTATTTACTGAAGGTAGAAAACTGTCTTCTAAAATTGCTCACCCATGTGGTTGATTGTGGTGATTGGAAGGAGGTCTCAGTTACTCAAAATGTGGATTTCTCCATAGGGCTGGTGGAGTGTTCTCAGAAGTTGGCAGCCAGATTCATAGCAGGTGATTCAAGAAAAAGAAAGGCAGAAGCCTTTCTTTTATGATCTACTTTCAAAGTCGCTCCATCATTTCTCACAATAATAATATACTGGCTTCCCAGGGCAGCCCCACTCAGTGTGGGAAAGACAACACAGAAGTATGGATACCAAGAGATGAGAATTATTGGGAATTATCCTTGAGGATGGCTACTAACAATGTGGAAATATGTTCTAAATGTGGCTTTAGAAATAAAAGAATACCTAGTTCACTTCCAAGAACAGTGGTATAACAACTCTGAGAAAAGTAAAAATAAAGCCACCACGGAAAAAAATAAAGTCAACATTTAGAGGCACTGCAAGGGAATTCACAAAATAATCAGTGTGTCCAGGTGATAGCTGGATTCCAATTTGAGCACAATGAATGGACTATTCAGATAATATTTTGACAGTATAGAGGATTTTTATACATACAGGATTTTATACATAAATCCTATGCATAATAGTGAATTTCAGGGGATAGAGTAAAAGAATTTAAGGAGTTAAGACTGAAAAAGGAAAAATAACAGGATACCCAGAACTTTACTGTATTAAAGTGTGAAAATAGAAAGGTAACCTGGCAGTCTAGGGAGTCTTTTGGTGACTGAAATAAACAATGACATAGTGAGATTAGTCCCAATGGATTTACTGCAGATAATGGTAGCAGGATTTTGAGTAGTGTGGGCTATAATGGAGTGAGTTTCTGGAGTTTTCTCTATTTTCTGCATAGGTGGCAGCCTAAGGGCAAGGAAGGTCTTAGCCATAGTGCTCAGGCCTCCCCTCAGGCCTCCATAGATGACAGAGCTAGAACTTTTGGGGAGATGTGGTCTTAATCCCAGTGCTTTTAGTGGGAGAGTTCCTATTGAACCCCTTGGAGAAAGCCTGCTCTGGCCTGAGTGTGTGTGCTCTCTCGTACCAGTTAATGCACTGAGTGACTGGTGGGAAAGCTGGGTG
Organism: Rhinolophus sinicus; assembly: GCF_036562045.2. Classification (NCBI taxonomy): domain Eukaryota; kingdom Metazoa; phylum Chordata; class Mammalia; order Chiroptera; family Rhinolophidae; genus Rhinolophus; species Rhinolophus sinicus. Next base: position 133,217,151 of record NC_133753.1, on the reverse strand, counting down.
TTACACCAATGTGGGGCCCTCTTCCTCAACCTTGAAGATAGGGTTAGAGGGCTCAGGGAAAGAAACAGTATTATTTCCATTTTCGTTTATTTTGTCATTTCTATTTTGGTTTCAATTTAACTGGAATAGCTTTCTAGAAGTGTTTATTTTTAAGTCCCAAAATGTAGGAGGATGGAGGAGGGTCTTTTACTGATTTTTAATTGTATTGTTATAAGGGAGATGATTGGTATGGTGGTGACTTATAATACTATTGTTACTAAAATTTTGTCTTTTTGTACCCTAGAGCATAATCAAATTTAGGAATGGAGTCATATGTTTGGTGATTGTCGTGGGGGTATTATTAACATGTTGAGCTATACTTCTATATATGTATGCCCTATATCTATATATCTGTATCTATATAGATGTATATGCATATGTATACATATATACACATTCTGTGTTATATATATTATATACAAAATAATATAGAATATTGTAATATATAAGATAATATATATGCATATGAACTGCTGTTTAATCAATATTCTTAGTATACTTTTATTTGAATTATAAAAATTCATGCTTTATATATCTTTAGTACACTGTAAAATGTCTGTAGCTGAACATGATTTTTGTATCTTGGTGAATTTTTCTCTATAGATACTGTTCTTCTTTATCCTTATTTATGCTATTCTGTTTAAATTATCGTGATATTGCTATGTCACCTTTCTTTTTAGAATTGTCTGGTAGTATTTTGTTTTGCCCATCCCTTAATTTTCTACCTTTCTGAATTATCATGATTTAGGTGAGACTTTTGGAAAGTATATTCCATTTTTAAAATATGGTTTAATAGTCTATTTAAATAAGCATTTGCAGTTATTTCTATCCTGTATATTGTGTTTGTTGTTGACTATGTTTATCTTTTCCTCCTTTCTACTTTATCCTTGATCACTGGCTCACAAGCAAGGTTATTTTTAATTGTCACAGTGATCACAACAGGCAGGGGTCTGCTACTGGCATCAGGTGGGTTCATTTAGGGACGCTGCTAAACATCATGTAATACATACAACAACCTCACACAACTAAGAAGTATCTGATACAAACTATGTGCTAATGGTTTTATCTGTATGTGTGTGTGTGTGTGTACATATACACACACACACACACCCACCCATATATTTTACATATTCCCTTTCTCTAACTCTCCACTCTCCCTTGCTGAGGCTCATCCAGTAAGAGCTCTTCCAGTGAAGGTAGAAGGATGACAAATTGTCTGGCTTTCATTATGTCTAAAATATTTTTATTTTATTTACTTTCTTCAATAATAGTGTGGCTGGTATAAAAGTATATTCACACTGATTTCCCTTCAGCACTTTCAAGATCTCAAATCAGTATCTTTGGGACCCATTGTTGCTCTCTATGATCGTATGTTATTCCTTCATAGGTCACCTGCTGTTTATCTCCAACATCTTGAACATCCCCGTTTTTTACTTGCGAAGTCAGCAATGTTGATACTATGTGTCTTAATATGGATTAGCTTTTGTTTATTCTACCTGAGACCCATTATGATTTTGTTCTTGGTTAGCTAGAAAACACATACCTTGTTTTATTAAATAATATCCTTAAACTATCTCTAAGTGTCTGAAGTGATTACTAGATCCTTTCTTATCCGTTATACTTCAGATTCCATTTAATAGTATCTGTCTTTTAATTTCTGGACATATATATATATTTGAGGTTTTCATTTCATTTGTCTAAATTTAATTCTCTATTAATTGATTTTCTTATTTTAAAGACTATTTAAATGATTTTTGAAATCATTGAGACTGAAATTTCTGTGTTTAGCTTCATCAAGTATACCTACTTTAATTTTGATAATGTCTTTTTCACGTATATATTATTCTCATTCCTTTATCACTTTTTACCTCAGACACACAAGATGATTGCTCAATGGCCAGTATCAGTGTTCTAACTGAGGATAAGATAAAACTGCACATTTTGGAACTTAATTTATTTTCAAAAAGTTATGTTAGGATTCCTATCCAGTTGTGGCCTTACAACAAACAGTGAAAAAACAAAACAAAAAAAAGAGCTGTGGTCATCCCAGTAAACTTCCTCAGAAAGAGAAATGTGGAAAGACCAAATCTATGCTGCTACCATAATCCTCAAATTCCAACAATGTCTACAGATGGTCTAGTTGTTTATTAGTTACTTTATCTATATAATAGACAGTTCCAAACAAATGCTGATGCATATAACTTTCTCAGTTCTTCAGTAATTTTATAGAGCATAGTGGAAATACATATTCTCAAAAATTACTTCTAGGCACACTGTAAGCAAAGAAAAACTGGGTTCAGGAAAGTTGATAGTCTAATTGCAACAGTATCAATAATTTTACCATAATTAGTGAGCTAAACTTATATACAAAGCAATTTTTAAACAAGTTCCACAGAGCTGGTAGTGAAATTATAACTAAGAGTAGAGGAATAATAATATATTTCTTTTATGTTAGGACTCAAAGATCTCTGTAGTATTAGTCTGTGAGTTATTACTAGTAGTTAACATTACCAACTGCAGAGTCAACTTTTCTTTCAGCAGTTTGCTAGTTCTAAAATTTTTTTGTTTCTTTGTTTTTTCTCATTGAGAACTTCTACCTTTTCACTTAAAAGAAGCACTTTCCAGCTTCCCTCTAGCATATCCAAATTGCCAGCATCCATTGCACTTTGGGCCTATTACTAAGTAAAATAAGGATTACTTGAACACAAACATTGTGATACTGTAACAGTTGATCTGATAACCATGACAGTTGCTAAGTGACTAATTAGCGGGGAGCACATTCAGCGTGGAGAAGCTGGACAAAGGAATGACTCATGTCCCAGGTTGGATGGAACAGGATGGTGGGAGACTTCATAACACTCAGATGGTGTGCAGTTTAAAACTTATAAATTGTTTATATGTGGAATTTTCAATTTAATATTTTCAGTCTATGGTTGACTGTGGGTAATTGAAACAGGGGAAAGAAAAACCATGGATGGGGGAACTACTGTATATTTAATTGGGAACTCCATACCATGGCACACAATTCTGAAATGGAAAGAAATAACACTAAGAATTGAAGTCGTTTTGACTGAGAGGTAAAATAGAGGCAATGGATAAGTAGCAGAAAACAGGTAAAGCTGTCCTTAGAGAACAGTAACTTACATAACTACCTTACTGACACTTGAGAGAGAGATAATGATATGTGTAGATGCTGAGTTTCACACAGCTATGGGGACAATATATCGCTTGAATTTCAAATATTCATATTTGATGCTAAGTCTTTTCCTGTAATATTAACTTTCATAGTCTTCCCCCTCCCGCCCCAAATTACCTTGACCAATGTTTGAGAAATAATGAGCTCCATCTTCCTATGTCTTGAAGGGTTTGGTAGTGTGTCTTGGAAAGATGTCAGTGAATAAATGTCCTCATCATTACTGTATACTTTTTAAAAATATGTAATGTTACATCAGACAGATGTGAAAGCAATGAGTTATTTTAATCTGTAGGATATTTTAGATGTCCATTGAATGGGATTTTGTGAGATCAAATGCATAGTGATCTATGAGGTGAAGGCAGAGTAGCCTAAAACTAATGGTGTTTTTTTCCACATTTTAACATATTTATTTTTACAATTACATGTAGATGTTAGCCACACCTTTCATGCTGTTAAATACACTTATCGTGTGGCATGTCACTAATTACATTAGTCTTTGATTATCAAAGTGCCTTTAGGTAATGTATTTTTTTCAATAGCATTTGGGAGTCCTTTCTTTTTTGAAATGAAATAAAAATAAGTACATGGTTGCTACTTCATTTTGAAATGAAAACAATTTTGAAATGAAGATAAGTAGGTGCTTGATACTTCATCTCTGTTTTGCTAACCAAAGCAATGTGTACCTTACCTCTCTAGCATGGTTCTGGAAGAGGCTTTCTGAACCTTCCTAGGGAGCAAGAAACCTTTTTTCTTATGATACCCACTGAAAATGGACTGCATCTCTACCCATCAATAAAGGAAAAGAGAGGATCAGGAGAATTCCTGGGTAATACCATTAAACATGCCGTCATCTCTTTTTCCTTTTGAGCACCCAACCGACAAAATATGCCACAAAAGCCATTCTCAGTGGTGTACTAAAGGCAGACTAGCAAGCTAGCACCCCTTCTAGGCCCTGGGAGAGGCTCTGCAAATGTGTTCCCAGTGACATTTATTTGTGACAATTTGCAATAGTAAGATTTTTCTGTTCTTATTATTAAATTGGTCTCTCAGATTTGATAGGCAGTAGGTCCCACAAAAATTTTATATACCTCTGGCAAATGTCCAATGCTCATGTGCACAGGAAGAATGGATGAATCCAAATAATGAAACTTTAGAGGTCAGGGGAGCGTTGTGGTTCAGCTACTTCAATTCCTGTCTACTAAAGATGAAGGAATCAAGGCCCAGAGAAGTTCAGTTACATGCCGGAAGTCACAAGGCTTGTTAGCTGCAAAGCCAGTACTAGAATTTTGATGTCTAATTCCTGAACTGTAGTGTTCTTTTGAATATACTATTCCATTCCTTAAGGAGCAATATAAAGAGTAATAATGGGTTATTATGTTTTATCGATGTAGTAAAGGAGTAATTCTAGTCCTGACACATGCTGAATAAGAAACTGTCACTTTTTTGTAACTGTGAACTGGCGATGACATCTGCTTGAAAGGATTGTTGTGAGGCAGTATATGGGAGCTTTCTAAGAAAGTGATAAACTGCCCAGCTGGCAGCTATGCTATATTGTTCTGTAAAATCTTTGCAAACCTACTGTAAATCTTACATTGCTTGGAAATAAATTAAAGACAAACAAATATAGGGATAACAGACAGCAGACTAAGAAGGCTCCTACAAACAATATTCCTTTGTTTAATCTGTTTAGGTCATTTGGACCATTAGTGTGAATATTCAAAACAGAATAAAATCTCACTAACGTCCTACACCCAACCAACAAAAGGTTCTTCTAAATCAGGACTCGATTTTTAACACTTTGAAAACTCTCTCTCTCTCTCTCTAAATATATAGATAGATAGATAGATAGATAGATAGATAGATAGATACACACAAATACATATGTATATATATGTATAAAATATATTTTTCCATTGGTATATATAATGGGATTATGTTAGGTTTTGATCCATTAGTTACCATGATGAATGTTACTATTCTCTCTCTCTCTAATATATATATAATGTATATATGTGATATATATACATTATATATATATATTAATTATATAATATACCACATTTCCCCCAAAATAAGACCTAGCTGGACAATCAGCTTTAATGTGTCTTTTGGAGCAAAAATTAATATAAGACCCGGTCTTATTTTACTGTACTATAATATAATATAATTAATATAACATAACATAACATAACATAATAATACCTGGTCTTATTTTACGATAATATAATGTTTGCTCCAAAAGATGCATTAAAGCTGATTGACCAGCTAGGTCTTATTTTCGGGGAAACATGGTACTATAAACTCCATTATATATTATATATATAATGTTATATGTTATAAATTATGACTATAATTATACTTTTATTATAATATATAAAAGCATCCAAATAAACCCAGACTTTAAAATTCCAAGCTAAAGCACATACTCATTTTTAGATTGTAATTTGTAATTAATGTTAGTATATTTGAAGTGCTAACTAAATTAAAATTTTGTATTTCACTTGATGCTTTAATAATTTCATATTCACCTGAGAAAAAGGGAAATAGGGAAACAAAGACTATCAGGGATTCATCTCTTCAGAATCTCTATAGCCTGTACTAACATAATGAGAAATAAGTTTTTAGATCTCTTCACTAGATAATATAATATTTACCCTTTAAATTAAATGAGACCATGAACTAACTATATTAGAGATTTCAGGAGAAAATAACAACGGAAGTTACTATGAGTACTATTTAGGGATTTTAAGTGGGTATGTATATCATACATGAAGAGTATCCTCTAAAAGTTGTATCAAATCTGTATCTTCAAAGGTGTCTTGCAAAATAAACCATTATTTAAAAGGTTCTAAAGAAGTAAAATGGAATATGATAAGAGGAAAACCTAAATTGACCAAATTAAGAAATTGCTGGTACTATCAGAAGTCACGCCTAGTGTAGCGCTTTTTTAAAATCCATCTTCTCTCTGCAACAGAGGCTGAATGAATAATGTCTTAAAGTGTTTTTTGTTGTTGTTGTTTTTTGTTTTTTTTGTGTGATTATACCAACAGAATTGCATAGTGGGCTTAGAAATCACTCATTTTGAATATGACTGTTCATTTCATACCATGTTCTTCTCTCAACTAAGTTACTTTTGAAATGGACAATTCATCTTCAAATTTGGCCCATAAAGTCACTGATCAAGTTTGTCAAGTTGAAATTCCTCTGTCAACAGAATATGAAATCATAATAAAACAAACAAAAAAAAACTGCAAACATTTGGGAATTAGTTTTATACTTCAATATAGTATTAATATTCAATGTATATTTTGAAACTTCTGCTTAGTTCAAATTACAGACAGGACCCTAGTGTGTTCAGAATTTAGAGATAAGGGGAGAGAGGGCGTTTTCCAAATAGAGCTAACTATGGAATGGTAAGTAATTAGTTAGAGACATTTTTCAACACCTGAGAGAGTGGAATGTTCTAAAATATAATTTATAAAGCTACAACAGAATGTTGTTATGGACTCTTGTAACTTTTTGGCTGAACCCCAACATCTAAGAAACATACAAAACATTATAAGCGTCACCTTATACAAAAAAAAAAGGTAAATGACCCTTCATGATTTTTAGAAATCAACTCTGCCCACCTTAATGATCACCCATGTCTAGAGTACAAAATGATGGATTAAACTTTGGAAGGGAAGATTTCATTGAGGAGAATTGTCAGCATAATATATATATATATATATATATATATATATATATATATATATATATATATATATATATATATATATACTTTTTTTTTTTTTCCTCGTGACCATGAAGAAGGGAGGTTCTTCCACTCTTACCTGAACCCAAGAAAGTGGCTTATGAAATCATTAAAATAGTTAGATATTTATAATAGGAGTTTGGGCAATATGAGATATCCATGTGGGAAAGACTGCTGACAAAGGTTATTAAAACAAAACAAACAAACGAAAAAAACTGTTATCCAAAATATTGCAAAAAAAGGCAAACATTTTTGAATCAGGTAGTTAATCTTAAAATGGTTTCAAAAAACATCCAAATGCTAGTTTAATGTACTTAATTTATCTCACTTTTTACTATTGATTAATAGTTTCAGACTAAGTAAAGTTTCTTCGTAAGTTGTAATGACACAAAAAAATTATGTCTGGTGGAACAGATTGCTCCAAATATTTATGGCCTGTTAAGCATTAACTAGTTTTATATCTCACCCAACAATTTATCCTAGTATTTCTTTGTTAGATTGAGTATGAATAATCTAGATTCTCAGATGCCCACTGAACCAATCATAACAACTTAATTTCCCCTCTTTAAATTCATGGGTTAAGTAAGACCTCATATACATATACACACACACACACATATACACACACATATATACATATATGTGTGTGTATATGTATTTATATGTACATACACACACACTCATTTTATGTTTACATGAAAATCTTTTTTACCTTTTTGAAATTTACACTTTTTCAAGACTATGGCTGGAACTGCCTATTTGGTGGCAGAATAAAGAGAGATAACTACATCAAAATAATCTGTCCTCTACACCGAGGGTGCAGTGAGAAAAAATAACTGTGGGGGTCATCTTAGATTCATCTCTCATAACTACTGCATCTGCAGAGTCATTATGATTTTGTCAGAGAGTTGTGCATGGTAAATTGCGTAAAGCCCTCATTAATAATGGGTTAAATAAAACATTTGATGTATGTTCATTTTATATTTGCCTGAGAGCAAAATTTTTACCTTTTTTGAGAATTATGCTTTCATAGTTTTAGAGGTCATCTGCCGAGGTTCCCAAATGGGTTCACCTAAATCGAGTGGCTGAGGAAGTACATCATGTAAACTCTTGAAGTCTAAACAGTCTTTGTAGACTCCCAGAGAGTTTCCAAGCAAAAAGTAAACCTTTACCCTCATTGACCCTTTCCCTGTCTCATTTACTCCACATTTTCTTCTTTTTTTTTTTTTTTTTTACAGACTTTGAGTTTTGATGATTTTTCAATTTCCACGGTAAATTATTCTCCATTGATGACAGGAGTCTTTTTAGGTGAGAAGACAGGAAATACAATTAACTAGTTTCAAAATTTGTCCTTTAGATCTTACCTCAGTTTTTATCTCAGTGAAGCCATTAAAACAACTTTATCCATGCGGCAAGAGAAAAATCTATTTCGTTTACCACTGTACCCCAAATGCCTACCAAAGACTCTTGCAAAGAGTAGGCATTCAATAAATACTTGTTTTGTAAGTGGTATTTCTCCTTCTATGATACTATTTAGTTTCTTTCTAGCTGTATTTATTACATTGATAGGTAATGATGTTTCTGTCCATTAACTCTCCACCCCCCCTCCCCTTTGTCTTTCTTCTTCCTGAGTTCTAGCAACCAAGAGGATTAATTCTTGAAATTCCATTCCATGGGACCATGCTAGGCTTTTAAATGCTACTAAATCCTGTTTAATGGAAGGCACTCATTTCAAAAATAGCTTTTGAAAAATATTACATTCCAATAAAATTGAAGAAAAGTTAGTTATAAATGGAACTTCACCCAGAATATATTGTTTTTCTGATAGGTCATCTACCTACTTGAATATGGTTATGTTTAATCTCTGGCTTAGAAATGTAAATGGACTAATTTCTTTCAACATAGCTGGTATATAATGAACTATCAGAACACTGGCAAGATTTCTAACACACTAATATTTCCTTCCTACATTAATTTTTTGTGAAAATCATTATACGGTCAAGAAAGGATTTATTAGCAAAAATAACAAAATACAAAGTTTTAGGAATGATAACTAGTACAATCTCTGGCTGCATATTTATTTTATATCCTGAAACCCTAGTAGTACCCTGTGTTCCTAATATTTCCAAATTATAAATTTAACTCTTCCCTAAATCCTTATTCCTTGAACTCCTCTAATACTGTGTTGTCAAAAACTCATAAACCATTCAAAAAGTTGTTTTCCATGATTGTGTATATCTATACTTCCATTAAAATGTTCTCTAGCATTCAAACAGTAAATGATATCTTAAAGCATTTTCTTTCCCCAATCATATCTTTCATTTAATATTTAATCAATCCATTTTCTTAATAAGGCAGCGTAGTGTTAAATAATGTGCCCCAAGAAGATTCACTGAAGAACAAACTATTATAGTAAACACAACTATTGCTTACTATATAAATAGATTCACTCTCTTCTATGTTCTCTACAGATGCTCCTCAACTTATGATGGGGTTATATCACAATAAACCTTTCATAAATCAAAACATATGTAGTAACCTACTAAACATTATAGCTTAGCCTAACCTACCCTAAATGTGCTCAGCACACAATATCCAAACATGCTGGCAACACAGTATACTGTAGAGTATTGGTTGTTTACCCTCAGACTGTGTATCTATCTGAGAGCTATTGTGACACTGCCATTTTCCATCATTATGAGAGATTATGGTACTGCGTATCACTAGCTTGAGAAAAGATCAAAATTCGAAGTAGGATTTCTACTGAATGTAAAGTCAAAAACTCCCAAGTTGAATCATCATAAGTTGGGTACCATCTATAAAGAGATGGGAGCAAAGTCATCTGTATTTAATAGCCTTCTAGCACTTGACTGTCAAAAAAGAACTTTCTACTTGTTACCGAAAACCTGTTCTTTTTTGTACTGTGTTCGAAAAAATGACTTCAAAAGTTATTTGAAACCTGGAAGATATCCATGATTTCTTCTTACACATTTCTTTTTGAAATTATCCCAGCAAAATATAATCAGAATGTTTTTTTAAAAGCCCAAACCCAATTATATCAATTAGAATACAACTATGCACAGGGTCCTCAAGTTTGTATTGGGATATATATTTTTTTTTCTCTAAACATCTAGAACATTGAGAAACAGGTTGGATTAGAGACAGATTAAAGAATTGTCAGGACAAATAATACACTCCCAGTAAATAAAGAAAATTATCAAATGGCAATGTAAACAACTAAAAAGTAATATGAAAAAATATTGGCAAAATCTTATGCGTAAAATACCTTGAAATTTATTTCAATCAGAGACATCTATTAATATTTTGCAATCACAGCCATTGATGAGTTTAGTAGAAATAATGGTGATATATATATATATATATATATATATATATATATATATATATATATATGTATCTTACATTGGACATACTTTTGGATATTACTAATCAAGTTTATATAAACCAAACTACACTTTGATTAACATAACATTAAGAATAATACATGCATCAATGTGATACACCACATTTAAAAAATGAAGGCTAAAAACCATATGATCATCTCAATGCAAAAAAGCATACAAAGAAAATTCGACATCTATTTATGTTAAAAACAAATAAACAAACACACCTCTCAAACACACCTCTCAACAAAGTGTTATAGAGGGAAAATAGCTCAACAAAATAAAGGCCATATATTACAAGCCTATAGCTAACATCCTACTCAATGGTGAAAACCTGAAAGCTTTTCCTCTAAGAAAAGGAAGAAGGCAAGAATACTTGCTCTCACCATGTAGTATTGAAAGTCCTGGGCAGAGCAATTAGACAGAAAAATAAAAGGCATCCAAATCACAAAGGAAGAAGCAAAACTGTCACTATCTGTATATTTCATGATAGTATATATGGAAAACCCTAAAAGACTCCACCAAAAAAACTGTTAGAACTTATAAACAAATTCATTAAAGTTGCAGGATGCAAAATCAATATACAAAAATCTGTTGCATTTCTTTACATTAATAACAAATTATCAGAAAGATATTAAGGAAACAATTCCTTTTTATAATTGCATCAAAACAATAAAATGCCAAGAAATTAATTTAACCAAGGAAGGGGAATACCTGTACACTAAAAACTATAAGACATCAATGAAAGAAACTGAAGATGACAAATAAATAGAAAGATGCTCTGTGCTCAGGGATTAGAAAAATTAATATTTTTAAATGTCCACACTACCTAAAGGAATCTAGAGATCCCGTGCAATTCTTAATAAATTTTCAAAGGCATTTTTCACAGAAATAGAACAAACAATCCTAAAATTTGTATGGAACTACAAAAACCCAGAAAAACAAAAGCAATCTTGAGAAATAACAAAGCTGGAAGCATTATGATTCCTGATTTCAAACTATAGTAATCAAAACAGCATAAAAATAGATACATAGATCAATGGAACAGACTAGAGAGTCCAGAAATAAATTCACATATATGGTCAATTAATTTACTGCAAAGGACCCAAGAATAATAATGGGAAATGAATAGTCTCCTTAATAAATGGTGTTGGGAAAAAAGGACCATTATCGTATACCGTACCCCAAAATCAACTCAAGATGGATTAAATATTTCAACATAAGACCTGAAACCAGAAATTCCTAGAAGAAAACATAGGCTGTAAGCACCTTGATATATATCTTGGTGATAATTTGGATATGACACCAAAAGCAAAGGTGAAAATAAATAAACAATTGGGACTATCAAACTAAACATGAAAAGATGCTCAACATCACTAATCTTCAGGGAAATGCATACCCAAAACACAGTGAGATATTACCTCACACTGGTTAGAATAGCTATCATCAAAAAAGTCAAGAAATAAATATTGGTGAAGATGTGGAGAAAAGGGAACCCTTGTACACTGTTGGTGGATTGCAATTTGGTGCAGTCACTTTGGAAAACAGTAGGGAGGTTTCTCAAAAACATTAAAAATAGAATTACCATATGATCCAGCAATTCCACTTCTGGGTAACTATCCAAAGGAAAAGGAAACAGTAACTCAAAAGATATATGCACCCCCATGGTCATTGCAGCATTATTTGCAATAGCCAAAACATGGAAACCTAAGTGCCCATCAATGAATGAAGATAAAATGTGATATATATCACATTATGTTTCTTATATTTTAAGAAATTGAACATTGTTTATCCATAAAAAAGAAAATCCTGCCATTTCTGACAATGTGACTGGATCTTGAGGGCTTTATGCCAAATGTAGTAGGTCAGACAGAGAAAAACAAATTTTGTGAGATGTCATATGTAGAATATGAAAAAAAAAAGAACTTATAGGTAGGGGTTTGGGGCATAGGTGAAATTGGTGAAGGAGATCAAAAAAAATACAAACTTCCAGTTTTAAAACAATTTAGGGGATTTAATGTATAGCATGGTGATTATAGTTAATAATACTCTATTTTATATCTGAAAGTTGCTAAGAATAGATCATAAAAGTTTTAATCACGGGAAAAATATTCTAACACTGTGTGGTGATAGATATTAACTAGACTTATTGTGGTGATTATTTTACAGTATACACACATATCAAATCATTATTTTATACATCTGAAACTAATGTGTTATATGTCAATTATATTATAAAAAGAATAATACATATACTGATTTGAATTCTTTCTTTTTATACCATCTTCATTCTATAATTTTGAAGTAAGTTCAATGAAACAACTAGGTGAAATTTTTTCAAGACATTAAATCTATACAGAGATCTAAGTGATTATTTTGCAATCCCTTTAAAATCAAACCATTCTCATATGTTCAGTAAGAATTTAACTACAAATATTTAATGGTTAACCAGATACCCCCTTACTTATGTAAAGAATTCTTATTCTGTATTCTATGTCGTAATCAATTTAACTTAGATTCGACTGACACACAAGTGACAAGCTCTACTACCTCATAATCATTAAATTCTAAGGAAAACACCGAGTGACGTATTTCAGATTATTGTTGTTTTTAAAGAGTGAGGTCTTTCCAAATTGGGTGATCATCCACAAACAAATCCAGAACATATTATTTGACAAGATTTTAAAGCCACTTAAAAGAATCACTGGAAGAAAAAAATATGCATTAATCCCCAAGGTGCTAAAACATGAACTGATTTCTATTTTGGCATTTATTCTGAGGAGACCCAAAGTTAAGCAAATTGTTTTATCATAAGTTTGCATGTTATGTCAGACCAAGGTTGTTTTTTTTGTTTGTATGTTTTGAGTAAAATGTTAGTACATTAGTAAAGATATTTCTTGGGTTTTTCTCATTCTATACAATTAATTAAAAGTTGGAAAAGGTTAGCAACATATTCTACGTTCTGTCTTCTTTGAATAAGAGGCCTTATTTCTAAGCATCCAGGTTTTCATTTTTAGCATTTTTATTTACAAAAGCCACCAAGGGAGTTTTGTGTACAGAGAGATTGTGTTGTTCTATAATGTTGATACTATATTTTTAATTTTTAATGGAGGTTTGCAGAAACTCAGTTTGAAAATTGGATGAAATCAGCATTTCCACAAACTTAATCTTTCACTAACTCAGTGGAAAGCTTAATGATGTCTATAGTTACAAATTACATTTTCCTATTTACCTACTCAAATAGTTCCAGAAAAGATCAGATTGAGCTTATAGTAGTGGTTGAGCTGCTCTAGCTATAGGGATATAGTTAAAGGGATAAAATGCAGTCTTTGAAATGATTTTACTACCAGCAGAGAAGAGCAATCAGAAATGTTAATTATGACAGAAGCAGTGACAACTGTTAGATAAGAAACCCTAAAGTCTTTCAGTTCTAATTTTACTTAAATAAATAAAAGGAAGAAATACATATGACAAACAATACTACAGAAGATTCAATTTTCCTTTGATTTTATAAATATACCCACTGCATAGTTAAACTAATAAATATTTAGACAAAATTTTGCTTTAAAAATTCAATATTCTTTCTGCTACTTGTAAACATTTGAATAGCCTAGAAAATTACATAAAGTAAGCTGGTCAGTGAGTACAGTGGAAAAGTAATCACTTGATATTTTCTGACATGGACACCAGTCAGGGTTCTCCTATTAACACAATGTAATGTTGAGTAAGTGACTCATTTCTTACATCATAGAGAATTTATATATAAAATGAAACTCTTGGACTAGGTAATAACTAAGATACTGTAAAGTTTAAATGTGACTACATGTTTTCCTATCTACTTTCTACAGCACTAAAAATAAAAAGCATGCATTGTAACTTTTCCATTTCTCTGGTCAAGATTAATTGAAACAGTCCATAAAAACTTTCAAGTTGAAAGAATATCATTGATTGAAGCAATGTAGTCCAGTATTTGCAGGTTTTTTTTTTTCTTTTTTCTTTTCTATTTTTTCCTGATCTGTTGTAGAAGGAACATTTTATACTTAATGTAGCACTTGCCTAGTAGATACCAAAAGTGAGTATATAATACTCTTTTCTCACAGATAAAGGAGATAAAAAGAACCATCAACTTTAAAAAACTCCATTAAACCACACCCTTACCGGCCTTAAATAAAAACTATTTTGTAAATAATAAATAATAAAATGGGATTTATTCTAAGAAATTAAGTACAAGTCTATTTGGAAGGTTTTATTTTTTTTTTAACCTTTAATTGGCATAACTAAGATGCACTCCCCTTTCTTGCACTTAAAAATTACTAATAACCCTTTAGCAAACTATTCAGTTACTTTTCTCACTGTCATGGATTTCCTTCTCTCGCAAATTAATAGACTCAGCTTTGCGTGTATTTTTTGTTGTCATTTGCTTTGTTTTGTTTTGCTTTTCTGCTTCAGTAGTTCTTTTGTACTTGAACAATCTGAAGGTCCCACTGAGATTTCCGTCTTGAGCCTCACTCACAAGCACGGTGCAGCTTTGTCCACAGAAATGAAAAAGGCTAGTAGCTTGCATGAGAACTCTTGTGTTCAGGTCAGCCTTCCAGTGCTGCCACGCTTGTGAGTGAGTCTCATATACTAGGAAACTGCAGTCTTCTGTGAGATTGTGTTTTAACTTATATAAAGGATTTTCTTTTCTCCCTAAATTTTCAGTCTTGACTAGTTAGTTGCCTATTTGTGATGGGGGTGGAGAGGGGAGGAAGACAATGCTGCGTTTTTTAGGATTTAATTAATACTGTTTTCAGGTATAAAAGAAAACCTTTCTGTGTCTATTCTATGTGAAGGATGGTGCTGTCAGAAGTTAAACAGTTATGCCCTCCTCCCTCAATGAAAGCCATTTTAATTTGACAATGGCTAGCCTCTTTCAGTTCCTTATAAAATCTATCATTATGTGTGCACTCTAGGAGTATCTAGTCAACATAGTAAGATATAACACAAAATGGGAGTAAATTAATACATCAAATTATGAAGTCAAATTATTTAGGAGCTCCGATGTTAATAGCTTCATAGAGACTTGAATACTTACATTTTTTTTAGAGTAATTTTGTTTTCCTAATGAAAACTGTGCTGTTTAAGCAGCAATTCTAAAAACGAGGTTTATGCTTGTTTATTTGGTTACAATTTTTTTAAAAATAAAGGATTTTGTGTTTTAAATAATTTAGAGTTAATATTGTTCTACAAAAAAGGGAGGCTTTTTTATATATTTCAAGTAAAGTGAATAATTTCAATTAGACTATTTTGATTACATGATTTTTCCTTGGTTTTATTAGAGTATAAAAATGAAGTGTAATCTACTTTGTACAATACTTGTTTTACTGTTTTATAGGTAACATAATTAATCTGAATTTCCTAACTAGAAGTTAACTAAACTTTAACTACTTTACTTTCACAAATATTTAACAGATTACCATTGGCAATGAAAAATGTAAATTATGCATTCAAATAAATTAAATATAATATCCAATGTCCTCTTACAATGGATGAATTCTGGTAGCTTTAGACATGGCACACTTTATATGAAGCTACAGAGTTTCTCTAATAAAATTACTTATATCAAATGCATATTCTGTAGGATAATTTTTAAATTAGCACTAAATGAATTGTTTTCCAAGGGTGCCTTAAATCTAATTTCCGAGATACCTAATTAGCTTTGAAAACTTGAGAGATCATATTGAAAAATTTTAATGAAAAAGAAACCTAAGAAAATAAAATTCCTAAAATGAAGAGGACAAATATTTAGAATTATTATGCAATAGTTCATTACATGCTTTCCTTTGTTTTTTACATTTTATCTATTTTTATTGTAATAAGAACACTTAATATGAGATCTAACTTCTTAACAATTTTTAAGTGTACAATATAGTATTATTCATTATAGGCACAATGCTGTATGGCAGATCTTTAGGACTTACTCAACTTGCATAGCTAAACCTTTATACTCATTGAACAGCAACTCTCCATGTCCCCTCCCCAAGGCCCTGGCAACTACCATTCAATTGTTTCTATTAGTTTCACTTTTTTAGGTACCTTGTGGAATCACACAGTATTCATACTTCTATGACTGACTAATTTCACATAACAGAATGTCCTCAAGGTTTATACATGTTGTCTTATATGGCAGGATTTCCTTTTTTAAGACTGAATGACATTCTATTGTATGTGTGTATGTATATATTCTTCATTCATCAATCTATTGATGAACCTTTAGGTTGTTTCCATATCTTGGATATTATGGATAATGCTGCAATGAAGTTGAAAGTGCATATACCTCTCTGAGATCCTGATTTCATTTTTTTTATATATATACCAACAAGTAGGATCTCTGGATCATATTATGCATGATAGTTACATTTTTAACTTTTTGAAGAACTAACATAATATTTTCCATAAGCAGCACCATTTTACATTCTCACCTAGAGTGTCCAAGGATTCCCATTTCTCCACATTCTCGCCAATACTTGTTATCTCTCGTCTTTTGGATAATAGACATCTTATTGTGATTTTGATTTGCATTTTCCTGGTGACTAGTAATGTCAAACACCTTTCCATGTACCTGTTCGCTATTTGGATGTCTTCTTTGGAAAAATATCTGTTCAGTTCTTCTGTCCATTTTTAATTGGATTGTTTGGTGGGGAGGGGTTGCTATTGATTTGTATGAGTTCTTTATATATTTTGAATATTATTTTTTTTCCACTCAGCAGTTTACCTTTGCATTTTGTTGATGGTTTTTATTGCTCTGCAGAAGGTTTTTAATTTGATGTAGTCCCACTTGTTGATTTTTTTCTTTTGGTATCAAACCCCCAATGAATCATTGCCAAGAGCCATGCCAAGGAGCTTACCACCTGTGTTTTCTCCTAGGACTTGTTATGAGTTTTGGTCTTATGTTAAAGTCTGTAATCCACTTGAGTTGAATTTTGTGTATGGTGTATGAAAGTGTTCCACTTTCATTCTTGCACATGTGGCTGTCCTGTTTTTTAAACCTCATTTATTGAAAGAGATGGTCCTTTCCCCATTGTATATTTTTGGCTTTTTGTCTTAGTTGATCATATATGTGTGGGTTTATTTATTAACTCTCTAAATAAATCAAATAAATCTCCATTGAGTTATTTGTCTGTTTTTATGTCACTATCACATCATTTTCATTACTACAGCTTTGTAATATAGCTTGAATTCAGGAAATGTCATGCCTCCCATTTTGTTCTCCTTTGCCAAGATTTCTTTAGATACTTAGGGTCTTTTGTGGTTTCATACACATTTTAGGATTGCTTTATTTCTATGAAAAATGCAATTGGGATTTTGATAAGGATTACATTGCATCTGTAGACTGTTTGCATAGTATGGCCATTTTAACAATATTCTTCTAATCCTTGATCAGTATAACTGCTGATACTTTAAGCTGAAGCCTCCAATAATTCACAAATTGCATGACAATATAATATTATTTTGTATATGCATGTTTTTAACGGATAATTTCAAATGACTTGATTCTTTCTTTGATTATCAAGTTTGTTTTTGAAACTGTTGAATTTTTCAGGTCTGTTATTGTATACTTCAGCTCCAGAATTTGTTTGCTTTTATTTATGATTTCTATATCTTGTTGATAGTCTCATTTTGTTCATGTATTGTTTTCTTGGTTTTATTTAGTTGTCTACATGTTCTCTTGTAACTAACTCACTGAGCTCCTTTAAGATGATTATTTTGGATTGCTTTTCAGGTAATCTGTAGATATCCATTTATTTAAAGTAGGTAACTAGAGATTTATTTTGTTCCTTTGGTTGTGATGTATGTTCCTCATTCTTCATATTCCTTGCTTTGCATTGGTGTCTGTGCATTGGAAGAGATAGAGAGCTCTCTTGGTATTTATGAATTGTCTGCAACAGGAAAATATCTGCATCATTCAGCTTGGCTACACATTTCAAGAGTGTCTCAAATTTTTTCTGTGCATGCTCCATTTGTCTTCCTCTTTCTGGAGAAGTTTTAGGGTTGTGTACATTCTTCCACTCTTGCAGAGCCATGGTACCCACTATAAGCAGCCCCCTCATTTTCCCTAATGCAGTGCACTGCAAGTCAGGTGTTGGTGGCACACTCCTCTCTGCAGGCCCTCCCTCTCCTCTGCAGGGAGAATTCTCAGTGCTGTGTGCTTAACTCAAATCTCACAGAGCTGCGCCAGTGGCAGCTGTGCCACCACACTTTTTCCTTATCCTCAACTACCCACAGACACTCAAACTATATTGGTTTCTGCAGTGTTCCCAAGGAGGCAAGACAGAAACAGGTACCTCAGGTGATCTCTCACAGTGCTGAGCTGTGCTGACATAGGGGAGGGTCTGATATTAGTAAAGTAGAATCACTGTTCTTACCCATTTCAATGTATTGATTCTTGGTTGTTTGCTTGTCTAGGGTACTGATCACTCCTAACTGAATTATAGACTTGTCATAGAAGTATTTTCATCCCTCTATCATTTTTAGATCAGTGTTTCTGTGGGGGCTTGACTGCAAGGACTTGCTATTCCAACATCTCATTGGTGCTTTTAACACCATACTTAATAATGAAAGATTGAATCCTATCTCCCTAAGTTCAGAATGAATTCATGGACACTTTCTCATACCACCTCTATTTCCTGGCAATATTATAAACTTGTTCTCAAACAACAAACATTTTTAAAGGAAAACAAAACAATAATGATAAGAATATGACACAAACATGTTTCCATTAATATATGTATAGAAATCCTAGATAATACTTTTAAATGCATAGTTGAACTCAAAACAAAGGAAGACATTTACCAGTAATTAAAAATTTAGATAGTTTTGGAATCTGGTCCAAGATGGCAGCTTAGGTGGATGCTGAGTTCACCCCCTCCCAAGAACATACTGAATCTAAACCCGTATTTAGAGTAATTCCTCCTGAGAAACAACTATGAGCCAGTGGAGCAGCTTCTGCACAAGAAAGAGAGCAGAGTCCCATAGAGAAGGTTGGGAAACTACAAGAGCTCTCTGGAGCCGAGGGAATAACCCAGGACTGAATGAACTGGGGGGTCTCATTGTATATGGCATATGTTTCCTCTGACAGTGGATAGTGGGTGGGAGCTCCTTTTAGTTTCTCTAGCTGGCCTGAAGGCTGCTTAGTGCATCCCCAGCCACCCCTCCCAGAGCTAGACCCAGCAGAAACAGGAGGGTTCCACACCATGCATACAAGGGGCCCTTCCACTTGGAGATTGAGCCAGTGAGTTTAGAGTATGTTGCTTTGCACACCAACTGTGGGCTGCGGCCGCATGTGGGAACCCCCCCCCTCCCCCGGAAAGAGTGCAGAGCTAGGAAAACATTCTGGTATCCTCACACAGGACTGCCCTGTCCAGAGAAAGTGTGGAGATATGGGGCACTGCTGCGTACACACTTGGAGGTGCCCCGCCCAAATAAATTGAGGAGTTTGCAAAATTTTGTGCAAAATACACAGGGCTGCCCCATGCAGAGAAAAGGCAGAGCTATTCGAGTTTTGAGATGCTGGCGCACAGAGTGGCCCTATGCAGATACTACTCTGACCACTGAGAATTAAAGCAACAGGCCATGCAGGCAGAGCTGCATTGTTTGGAGTGAGTGGGGTGTGGCTGAGCACCAAAGTTGCTGCGCTGCTTCTAGAGGGTACAGAAAACAGCACAGTCTGGCTGTGCACACCCACAAGGTTGCCCACTCAGAGAAAAGACAGAGCTAGTAGGGCACTGAGATAGTCACAGAGAGAGTGGTCTAGACCCTGCTTTGACTGTGGACAATGAAAGCAACAGGGCATGCTTGCAGGGCAAATGTTAATGGACATAAAGGCAGTGATACTATAATAGGTGGGGACTTTAGTACTTTACTTACTTCAATGGATAGATCATCCAGACAGAAAATTATTAACGAAATAAAGACCTTAAATGCCACATTAGACCTCTTTGATCGATAGACACTTAGAGAGAATTTCATCTAAGCACTGCAGATTACGTATTTTTTCTCAAGCGCACCTGAAACATTTTATAGGATACATCACATACTAGGCCACAGAAAGAGCCTCAAAAAATTCAAGAAAATTGAAATTATATCAAGCATATTTTCTGACCTCAATGGCATGAAGCCAGAAATCAACTGCAGGAAGAAGAATGGAAAAAAACACAAAATGTGGAGATTAAACAACATGCTTCTGAACAACCAATGGGTAAAGAGTAAATCTAACAGTAAATCAAAAATTACCTTGAAAACACAACTCTACAAAATTTGTGGAACATCGCAAAAGCAGTTATGAGAGGACAGTTTATAGCTATATAGTCCCACCTCAAGAAGTATATGCTTGATATAATTTCAATCTTCTTGAATTTATTGAGGCTCTTTCTGTGGCCTAGTATGTGATGTATCCTAGAAAATGTTCCAGGTGCACTTGAGAAAAAATACGTAATCTGCAGTGCTTAGATGAAATTCTCTCTAATTTCATCTAGTTGAAAACACAACTCTATAAAATTTGTGGAACACAGCAAAAGCAGTTATGAGAGGACAGTTTATAGCTAAATAGGCCCACCTCAAGAAGTAGGAAAAATCCCAAATGAACTATTTAAATTTACACGTAAAAAAACTAGAAAAAGAGGAACAAACAAAACCCAACATAAGCAGAAAGAAGGAAATAATAAAAATCAGAGTGGAAATGAACAAAATGGAAAAACCATAAAAAAGATTAATGAAACTAAGAGTTACTTCTTGGAAAGGATTAATAAAGTTGACAAGCCTCTAGCAAGACTCATCAAGCAAAAAAGAAAGAGAACACAAATAAAATCAAAATTGAGAGGGAGAGATTACAGCTGACACTACAGAAATATAAATGATCATTAAAGAATACTATGAAAAATTGTATGCCAACAAATCGAAAATCTAGAAGAAATGGATAATTTTCTAGAAACATATAACCTTCCAAAACCAGGAAGAAACAGAGAAACTGAACAGACGAATTACTAGCAATGGAATTTAAGCAGTAATCAACAAACCAAAGCCTCAAGCCAGACAGCTTCAGAGACAAATTCTACTAAACATTTATAGAATAATTAATACCTACCTTATCAAAATATTCCAAACAACTGAAGAGGAAGCAACATTTCCAAACTCATTCTAGGAGGCCAGCATTACCCTAATACCAAAACCAGACAAAACACTACAAAAAAAGAAAATTATAGGCCAATATTCCTGATGAACACAGATGCTAAAATCTCAACAAAATACTATAATAGCAAACTGAATTCAACAGTACATTGAAAAGATTGTGCACCACGATCAATTGGGATTTATACCAGAGATGTAAGGGTGGCACAACATGTGTAAATTAATGTGATTTATCACACTGACAAAGCCAAGGATGACATATGACAATGGGGTAATATTCACAAATTTTTCAGGAAGATTTTGATCCACATACTATAAGCCTAACTGTTGTAAACCTATAAAACCAATAGTGATGAACCAAAGATGAAGCTATTCCAAAAAGACATACATGAGAAAGTCTTGAGAAAAGGCCTTGGCTAGATTTCAGCCAACAATTAGCCCAAATAAAATAACAGAAGCTGTGGTAAACAAAACAAAACAGACAGACAACTGATAATGAGCAATTTAAAGATTTTTCACAGAACTTAGGGCCAAACAACTTAATATAGTGTGGTAACCAAAACAAAACAGACAACTGATAATGAGCAATTAAAAGATTTTTCACAGAACTTAGGGCCAAACTTATGTTGAACGCCATAACTATTGAAAAATAAAATGAAAATAATTGTCTGATAGGAGGTGGAAAGGGAAAGGAAACCGGTAGCTGTAAGTAAAATGTACAATTAAAATCATTGTTTTTAACATTCTTTCCATGTTTATTTTTAGCTTTATTTTCTGACTCAAGTTATAGTCTATTTTGGTGAATGTGCCATGTGCACTAGGAAAACAATATATTTTCCACTGTTGTTTTCCACTGTTAAGTATTCTACAAATGTCAATTAGATCCAGTTGGTTTATTGTGTTGTCAGTTCTATATTGTTTATTTTTTCTCTACTAGTTTTGTCAATTATTGCAAGAAGAGTGAAGTCTCCAATTATAGCTGGATTTTTCTCTCTTTCAATGAAGTCTATTATTTGCTTCCTGTATTTTGAAGCACTTCTGTTAGGTACATGCACATTTTAGATTATTATGTATTTTCAGTAAATTGACTTATTATGTAATACCCCTCTTAGTCTTAATTTTCTTTGATTTAAAGTCTACTTTGTCATTTGATACAATTTTACTTCTGCCTAAACTCTAGAGCAATTAAAAACAAACAAACAAACAAAAAAAGCTTTTCTTGGATTCCCTTAGTTTTCTTTAATCTGAGAATGTATTTCACTTTCATATTTGAAAGCTATTTTCATTGGATATAGATTTCTGGGTTGACAGTTTATTTATTTCAGATCTTTAAACATGTTATGCTGTCATTTGAATTGTTGTTAACTCCTAAGTAGTTTTTTTTTTTTTTTTTCCATTTTTCTCTAGCTGCTTTCAGCATTTTTACTTTGTCTTTAATTGTATGATTATTTCAATGTCAATTTTTTTTGTATATATACTGCTTAGGGTTTAGTGAACTTCTTGAATGTATATATTTATTTATTTTTGCCAAACCTGGGGATTTTCCAGCTTTTTTCTTCCTCAACTTCTGTGCAGTGGTTCCTCAAATAAACCTAATATACTGTTTATTTATTTATTTGTTTCAATCTTTTTTCTTTTGGTCAGATCGGATACTGTTTACAGATTTATCTTTAAGTTCATTGACTCTTCCCTTTGTCATCGCCATCCTGCTATTTAATTCAAAAGTGAGGAAAGTTGTTGTTTTTATAATTATCATTTTTTTTGTTCTAAACATTCCATTTGATTTATAAAATATTTTGCTATTTTTATATCATGTATTACTTTGCTGAGAATTTCTATCTTTCCATTCATTTCAAGGACGTTTGTCCTTATTTGTTGGAGTATTTTTACAAAGTGCTCCTTTAAAGTGTTCTCAAATGTACATAACACCTGTTGTCTCAAATTTGATGTCTGTTGGTGATTTTTCCCACGTGAGTTGCTATGCTTGATTCTTTCTCCATGCCCACAATTGTTTGGGTTGTCTGCTCTTCCTTTTGAATAGTGTATTATGAGACTGTGTCTTATTTAAATCCTATAGAGCATGTTCATATTTTTGTTGCTTTGACAAAATCAATGTAGTTGGTTAAGATTATAAGTTTGGTGGGCCATAGCTTCAATATAAGAATTGTTTCCAAATCTTTGCAGGGCTAGTCAGAGCTTTTTCTTACCTGTGCCTTACTCACTGTCTAAACTCGGATCTTGGTAGTGGTTTACCTCATGCTTCAGTTTCCAATGTCTGTGTATGCTGTGCAGATCAGATTCACACAAGCACATCTCAGAGGTGAACTCAGAAGTTCATTTAAAAACAACAAACTAAAAACTCTATGGATTGCCTCTCAAGTTTGTCTTGATTTACCTGGCTCTGCCATGAACTTCTTACATGTGTGCCTGTGAGCAAGAGACAAAAGGACAGAGATTTCTCCTATCCTTTTGGGATCATCAGAGGCAGTATCTTGCAGATATTGCAGCCACCCATTTTCATGGCTCCTGCTACTGCTATACGATACACTTTGGGGGGGGGGGGGAGGGTCCTGAGATACAGGAGAACAGAGAAAAGGTAAACAATGGAGGAGTCTTTCCACTTAGTCTGTGAATGTTAGAGACCTTTTTCCTCTCTTCAAGCCAGAACTAGAGGGCTTCTCTATGAGTGCCTGTGGTTAGATATCATGCCAACTTCCTTCCAGGTTTGGACCTGCATGGAGCCCAGGTCGTATACCAGTGGGGGGAAATGACACACTCACCTCTGTTTTGATAATACTTTGAATTCCAGTCTTATTCCTCAATCTACTCAGTACTGTTTACTTTTGAGAGCCCTCAAATAGCTCTCCATGCTTTCTGTCCAGGTTTTATAGCTCTATTCAGTGGGAGAGATGGTAGAGCACACTTACTCCACATTACATTGAACCAGGACACTTCACTTCACTTACAATTTATTTTTTTTATTCTTCCAAAAACTACAATTGTTAGTCCAAAAAGAAAGAGGTCACTGAATTTGAAACTTCAGAATAACACATTTCAAAAAAAAATCTCTTTAAAACTTGGATCTGTTGAAACTTTATTCATTGTTTTTCGGTCCGTTTTTTCACTGTAGGCATATAGAAAATTAATTGTAGTTCAAGCTTTGTCAAATAACTAGCCCTACAACTGAGACAAATCTCTGCATACCTTGGAACTTTGTTTCTTCAGCAGTGAAATGAATGAGTCGGAGAAAAATATTCTAATGTATTACTTCCAACCCAAATCCTATTATTTAAAATCAATTTAAATAAATCTAAAATGCCTGTATTTTAGTCTTCATATTCTATGACATGTGAAGCTCGGATCCTTTTTGATCCCTGATAAAATAATATACTCAGTTCCATGTTAAACTTATCTATTTATATTATTCACTTATGTGCTAGAGCCAAATGCCTCTGGTTTATGAGAGTATTTCGTGCACCTCTTTCTAACTCCACATTCACTGATGATATTTTAGTAGCTTGGATTCAGCTGCTGTAGGGGTATTTGCCCAACACAAATTGTGAAATATTACAAATTGGATCTCTTTCTTTTCTTTTTTACCTCCTCCTCCACAACTGGTTATTAAATATTTACCACAACAACAATATTTACACTCAAGAACAGAAATTTTTAGTTCATAGATGGTAAAATTATTACATAGATGACAAAGGTTAACAAAAGGTATTATAAATTAGGACATAGATATATCATATGCTTGATATATCAGTTCTTCTGCAAATACAATTTACTGTCATAGAACTTGGCTGTGATTTTTGAAAACTTGCCTAGCATTTTAGACACCCTGTCAGATTCTGATTGCAAATAAACGGCAATTGTATAAATAAGCTGTAGCGTATATAGCCAAAACCTTGGCTGTTTCTTCAAATTCTCTAGTGATCACTCTAGGAGTAAGACTGACAAATATTACCTATAGAGACTGTAGAGCACATATGCTATACCTTATATAAATCTAACTAAATTGGGAGAAATTATTGTAGCAGCTGTAGCAAGTTTGTTTCCAAGTAGAATTTTAGAAGAAGAGCCTGGGAATTTAGTTTACATGAATCTCCTGAAGGGAAAGTAACTTTCC
The DNA here is from genome assembly GCF_036562045.2 of Rhinolophus sinicus. Taxonomy (NCBI): domain Eukaryota; kingdom Metazoa; phylum Chordata; class Mammalia; order Chiroptera; family Rhinolophidae; genus Rhinolophus; species Rhinolophus sinicus. Next base: position 133,191,463 of record NC_133753.1, on the reverse strand, counting down.
CCTTGTGAGAGCTCCTCTGTGTAGGTAGACTTACCAAGGCATATCTACCCTGAAAGTAGGAAGTTAATTGGAAGAAGGCAAGAGGGTGGTACATATTGTTTTGTGTTGAGAAGCAGGAAGTGATAGATGGCTCTCATCCAAGACACATTTGCCCAGGTGACTTTATCATAGTACCACAATTCAAGTTATAGCCTCCACGTTGAATAGTCGGAAACACAATTTTATCAAAACAAGAAGGTACCTTCTAACAGAAGGGTTTCTTGTATAAAGAAATCTGAAGATTAGTGTCTGAAAACAAAATGCTAACTATACTTTGCTATGGTATCTGAACCAGGCTATACAAATAGACCTACATGGAATGCCATATCATAATCAGAAAGTTATTGATTTGAATCAAATGAATGTGCCACAGCATCAGTTCTAAGACAGGCTGATTTGTTCATCTCTAAGACAGGATTTATCTAATCATTGAAGCTGTAATTATTGAAATCATTGGCTGAGGAAACAAGTTCTGGCTCCACAATAGAGATGAGCTTAAGACTGGGAACGTAGCATCCAAAATCTATTGGTTAAGGCTGCTACTGTGACGCATCTGATCTGACAACTGTATCTGATATTCATATTAAACCATTATTTTCGTTTGTCTTAGTGTTCTAAAAAAGATGATACTTTATATTTACCCTGATTAAAATGAAAGCATTTCCACACATACCCATGTTTATTTATTTATTTGTGTTGGTTTTTTTTGGGGGGGGGGATTACAAACCTATTTATGTGATTTTTCTAATTTTTTTTCTACATTGATGAGGTCAAAGTAACTTAGTAAGCAGGACACTGTTTTGCCTACAAGTAGTATAACAAAGAGGCTGTAATATACGTATTTAAATTTATTTTTATCCTCCTACCTCCAAAAGTATTTGACACAGTAAACAGGTAGAAATACAGCAAAATGTAAGATTCAGTTGAATAAAATAATCCTCTTTGGAAATGTGACAGTTGTGTGGGGGGCTCTATTCTGCTTCTGAACATATTTCTGAACATTCAGAAATATGAGATTAAAAAAAATACAGGCGTAAGCTCAAAAGAAAATTCTCAAATGTCAGAAATTTACTAAACAAATATTACTCACTAATTCAGGTAATAGAAAGGAAACTTGTTGTCTGGCTGGTATCGAAGTAGAGAAAAAAAGTGGTTTGGTGCAGAGGATTAGGCTTCCTCGATGTACAGGTAACGTGATTACCTGATCAATTAATGTGGACGGTCGACCACAAGCTGGAAAGACCTGTGTATGAAAACCCAGGTCTTATTCCTTTTCAGATTACAAGTGGCTAACTTGATAGAAATTGTTTCTATTTTTATAGAACTTTACTGAAAACCATAAGAAATCGCTGATAAAATTTTGTAAAAAAAACAATTTTTCTGTACTGTAGCCTCAGTAATTTGTTCCTGTTTAACAACGATATTTGTATTAATTTAAAACTAATTGCAAATAATTTAATAAATTGCTTTGTTGTAAGGACTATGAACATCCCAAGATGAAGGAATTCTCATTGCTTTAACCTCCACTGAGACAATTTCACATTTCATGTTCTCACCTGAAATATTCTGTTTTTAGGTATCAAATTCTTTGATCAAAACCCCAAACTACCAATTTATCTCTCATTGATCCCTAAACCTAACATCCCTCTTAGGAAAATACCTTCCCTGATAGATCAGGAATAACATCTATAATATTTTTATTTTTTCATCTTGAGCTATGCATCAACCTCTGAAACAATCAAGTGGTCAGACGTAGGAGGTCCTCTTGTTGCTCTGATTTGTGTCACATGTCTACATCTCTGTTCAGGGTACGAGTTTGCTTAATGTGAACTGTATGTGTACCCTCAGGAAAGATAAGTAGGGAAACAGATCAATCATTTGATAATCACTACAGCATCCTTTCAAAAGGTATTTTCCACTTGCTCCATTAGTTCCACTCCCCACTACTTTACACCTTGCTCTCTATACAAAGAGGCAAACTGCATCCATCATCTCTTCTATCAAGATGTACTTTTCTCCATTAACTCTCCCTTTCCCCTTTAAGTTACTCAAATCTGAAGGTGCTATTTGTTTCTTCTTGAAAATGTGATTGACACAGTATACTTATTTCACTGGTCTTTGTTGGTTTTATGATTTTCTATGGTTCTAACTTTATTAATTTTGTCTTTATTACATTCCCTTTCAATTTGTTTGATGTTATTGTTAATTTTTCTAGCTGGGTAGTTGAGTATGTACTTTATTATTTTTAATATGCATTTCTTTCCATACATTTGGATTCTGTTTTCTAATCATACTACCACCAATACACTTTGCATAATGGTTTCTATGAGATACAGCAAAATTTAATCTTCAAATTCTCAACTTTTTTTCTAGTAATAGTTCTATTGTATTATCCAGAGAAATAGATGAATATTAAATACCTGTGCAAAACAATTATTACAATTAAAAGTTTTAAAGAGCACAAACCATTGGCCTCAACTATAGTCCCCTATAATATGTGGCTATAACTTGCAAACTATTATCAATACTCATTTATAGAAATCCTCCATTCACTTATTTTCTCAAATCATTATTTCTATTATTTGCTCTGCTTGGAATTCTTCCCCTCCTTTTAAACTAACTCAATTATAACCATTTAATAATTTAATTCAAGCTTTTATTACTTTGGAAAAGCTTTTCTATTACTTAATCCATATTATTTTCTTTTCTTCATTGTTAAAATGATTATTGTCAGTACATTCATCTATCATTTGTCATTTACAATACAACATTGTGATATTCTATTATTTCTCTAGGCCCGTTATTGGTAAAATTCACTTAACAAATGCTTCATGATGTGATATAGTTTGGATTCCCCTGGCCCCAATACTGTCTTGACGGTTTTGAAGCCTTGGATAGAGGTTGATCGGTATCCATTTTTGAGCAGCTAAGTCCAAACCCCAGTCACTTCCCTCATTGGGTTCTCTGGGGCTCTCATTCAGTGGGTTAATGACTCACTGAATACAGTATAATAGGTCCAGGGCAGGTACCAGATCTCTAGCAATAGACCTTGTGCTCTAGAGCCAGCAGGAATTATTCAAATTAGCCAATCAACAGAGAGCTCCCGATATCTAGCCATCCTCACCTCACCCCTCTAGTCATAAAGCTTTCCTCTAGGGCTTTAGCTTGCTGTTATTCTGTCCCTGAATAAAAGCCCCCTGTGTGGCCTTGTCTTCTCTATTCAGAGCTGTAACAAGGTGTTCTACCTTTCATCTAAGTATCAGTGTGTTGTGTTCTGCTGTGTTCAAAAGAATCTCGGAAATTTAAAGAACACATATTTCTCCTTTTGCATCCATAATTTTCATTCTCTCAATAGCTTTTCAAGGATTCTTTTGAACCTCTTTTCTCCTGAAGTACTTCATATTAGTATTCTAGAATGTCTCTAATTATATAAACTCATACATTAGCTTACTTATAAAATGATTAGCCGTTTCCTCTGTAATCTCTTTCATTGTCTTTCAACTATTTATTTAGTCTTATTATTTCAAATTACTTTCTAGTAGAATGGATTAGTGTTCTCAATTCCTTATATACTTTTTCAATAGGAAATATACATTATACATTCTTGTCCTTTGACATGACTCTACTTTGTCCTAGTGAGATGGATTATAATTTTCCACAAATTATTTTGGGCTTGACCATTTGACTTGCTCTGGTCAACAGATTATGGGTAGAAGTGACAGTGTGATAGTTCCAGGCCAAAGTATCAAAAGGTAATATGTGTTTCTGCCCTTCCTTTTAAGCTTTAGTGTGTGCCATTAGGAAGAACATTGCCTGGGTTGCCATTCATCCAAGGACAATGAAAGATATGTTGAGTCACTGTGTTAGTGTTCTATTGCCAAAAATTTAATGGTTTGTACAACACAAATGTACAGTTCTGTGTGTCAGAAAGGTGACTTGGGTCTCACGAGGCTACTACTGAGGTGTTGGAAGGGCTGCATTTTTCTGTTTTTTTTCTTTCTGTCTTTCTTTGGAGAATTTAGGGGAAGATATATATATATATATATATTTTTTTTTTTTTTTTTTTTTTTTTTTTTGTATATTCAAGTAGGAGTAGTCAGAATTTAGGTCAGTGTAATTATAGGCCTGAGATCTCCCTTTCCTTGTTGGCAGTCAACTGAGGGCCAATCACAAGTTTTTACAAACTGCTTGCATTCCTCAGCTTGTGTGCCCCTTCCTTCATCTTCTAACCCAGCAATGTAGGATGAGTCTCTCTCATGCATTAAATCTCTCCTCCTTCTTCTTCTGTCTCATCACTCTAACTCAGCCACAAAAAATTCTCCAGTTTTAAGGATTCATGTCCTTAGACAGGGACTACCCAGTTAATTTCCAGGATAATTTCTCTACCTCAAAGTTCATAACTTTAATCATAGCTTCATGGTCCCTTTTGCCATGTACAGTAACATTCACAGGTCTGGGGATTAAGGTGTGGACATCTTTGGCAAGGTATTATTCTTCCTACCATAACAACCTAAAACCTATCAGCCATCCTGGAGCTAAGAACAAATATGGAGCAGAGCCTTCCAAAAGAATCTATCCTGACACCTTGGGGAAGAGAAGTATACCGTATTAGCTACCTGGAGACAAGCCCACCCACTTGACAGATTCCAGGAAAGCCACTAAACTTGCCTTAGCCTTAATTAGTTATGCCACAATAGACTTGCACACCCATAAACATAAAACACATTTTTTGGTGTAAGACATTAAAATTTTGAAATTTTGAATTATGTTGTCACACAGTATAATTATATTGAAACAAAAAAAAAATCTAAATAATACACAATAGGTACAAGAAGTAATAGTGGAACCAACATAGATGTTGTTGGGTGTGGTAGATCCAGTGATGTTTAACATGTCTGTGGCAAGCACATGTCATGCAAGGAATTTTGGTAATCACAGTGTTGATTTTATAGCTAAGCCTTGTATATTTTCTGCATATAAATCCTCTCCTTATGAGAAATACTTTTGGCTTAATAGTATGGCCTAGAAGATAATCAAATGATTGATTATGAACCATCAAGTTATCATGTGACCTGAAAATCCCATTCTGAAATGGGTGTTTTCTGACCTACCAAATCATAAATTTAGATGTTCTCAGCAAAATTCTATAATAAAATGGAAGTGTAATATATGATATCAAGTCAAGGAAATACATAACACAAAGTCCCATTAATAAGTAGGTCAGATTCTCATAGCACCTACTCCTGATATATAGCTATCTTTTCAAGCCACACAAATGACCTCATGAGGAATTTCCCACAACAAGCCCATGAAAGAAAAATAAGTTAAACCTTGCATCCCCAACTGGTAGAGAATAGCAACCTTACAGTCCCAATCAGGAGGCCCTTGGGTACTAGTGGTGAAGGGAAATCCCAGTAGTCAGAAGTTCAAGTAGCATGTCTGACTGTTCACTTCCCCTGGAAGTACAGATGATCAGAGTCATCTGTTCAGCGATTCATGAGCCACAACTCACATGCTGATTGGATGCCAGAGAGTAGGACAGAACATGATTCAAAAATTGGTGATAAGTTGTTTGGGAAGAGATAAGTAAAAGGAAACCTTACTACAGACAAGAAGTATAACCACAACAGGGAAAGTGCTTATTATCCAGGTAGGAAAAATGATTGGTTTTGTGAATATCTGACAGCTTCTCTCCCTAGAAATCTCAGTTTTTTCTCAATGGCCTCTTGAATAAAGTGACCATGGGGACAGTAAGGGTATCTGTGCATTTTAAAACATATATCTCCCCTAAGATCTGATTTGGCTAGAGCCTACTTGCGAGTAGCAGTGATCATCCAAGAGCTTCTAATATGACATTCCCCTGGGAGAAACCTGAACCTGATAGCAGGTTGATTTCTTGCAGACCTTCATATTGGAAATGGCAGTATCTCTGTTCCCTTAGAACAGATATTTATTCCAGATATGAATCAGCTTTTCCTGACTTATAGAATGCTCTATTCATAATCACATACCATCACTTATCATAAAAGCCTTGTTATACATACAACTTTAAGGCTGTAAAAGATATGCAGAATAATATTTGAAGAACAGTACCAGTGAACACTTAGTGTTGCTTGAAAATATCCTGTAGGATGTGTTACAGGATCTCCTCGTGCGATTGTGCTCTTTCACTTACAACGAGCATGCAACGTTCCAAGAACCAAAGAGTGGACGTGAGAGAAATTGTTCACACTATGCATCTTAATTTCCCATCAGCAAAAGTTCTGTTTCCTAGCTTTACATTAGGCTTTGATAATTTGGAAGTTGTGGTTCTTCAGGGAAGGATGTTTTAACCAAGGGACTCAAGATTGACTCCATTAAACCAGAAGCTACACATTTTGTGCTCCTTCTGCCACTGAAGCATTGGACAAAGAAAAGTTTACTGTGTTAGCTAGGCTGATTTATCTTGATTGGTTTTTTACTATTCAATGGAGAAATAGAGAAGTAGGCCTGGAACACAGGTGATTCTCTTACTATGTCTGTGTTTTCTGGTAAAAAGTGATGGACAAATAGAACTATTTCACACAGAGTGGATGGACTACTTTGGGACATGGTTTTTTGGGGGAATGAATCTGAGAACTCACCAGGCAAAGAACCATGATTGGCTGTGGTGCTAGCTGAAGATAAAGGAAATGTAGAAGGGGTAATGAATTGGAAGTTATAGATGCCAACTATGATAACATGACTTTTTGCACAAGTAAGGATTATAGCTATTATGCATATTTTCTTCTTTGTTTTTATATAAATGTTTGTAAACAAGGTTGGACCATTAAGTTCGAGAACTCATCCTAGAAAAAGTGCTACATGCCTCATTGCTGAATATCACTACAGTCACCTTTGAAGTACTCCCCTTGGGAAGTTATGCACCCATGCCAGTCCATCCTTCAAAGCAATTTTGGAACTCTTTTTCTGGAATGGCCATCAGAGCTGTCATCATATTACCCTTGATGTCCTGAATGTCATCAAAATGTCTTTCTTTCAATAGTTCTTTATCTTCAGGTAAAGAAAGAAGTCACTGGGGGCCAAATCAGGTGAGTAGGGAGGGTGTTCCAACACAGTTTTTTGTTTACTGGCTAAAAACTCCCTCACAGACTGTGCCATGGTAACTGGTGCATTGTGGTGATGCAAGAGCCATGAATTGTTGGCGAAAAGTTCAGGTTGTCTAACTTTTTCATGCAGCCTTTTCAGCAGTTCCAAATAGTAAACTTGGTTAACTGTCCAGTTTGTACAAATTCATAGTGAATACCTCTGATATTAAAAAAAAAAGTTAGCAACATTGTTGCAACAAGTTCACAAACTTAATTTTCATACCTTGTACATTAACAAATCATTTTTATCTTTCTCCCTATGGTTTCCTTACCAGCTAATGCAAATGGTGTCACTAGAGATTAATTTATATTTTAGTTTTCAAATTTCAAGATACCCAAGAGGGACAGTTTCTGAGCTAGCAAAGAAACAAAAACATCCATAGATGAATAGAATGGTATGTGGGATTTTATGTCTCCCTTTTCAGGGAGAAGATGAGTGTGCTTTTGACTTTACAAGTATAGTTCTGACAAATTAAGCAAAGCATGATGCTATTACCTTTGATCAGAACTTATGTACCAAGGGGGTTTTATAGCTCCTAAGTCCACACATGCATTCATCATACAGGACTGTCTAAGGTCAGTTAGGCATCACCTCCACTTGTGAAGTGGGAACTACATTTCCCAGAACCTGCTTCACTATATGGTTACTGGATAAGACTTCCGTATGAGAGGAACTCGGGACTTTTGAAAGGCTGGAGTAAAGGGGAAGCTATTATCCCTGGGGAGAGACAAAGTTCAAGCAGAATCTTGGCAACCTCTCGAGGACCACCCTCTTTATTGCAACAAACTGCACAATTTGTGGGAGCTACTCAAAAGCCTCAAAAATATAGCAGCTTCCAGGCAGACAGTTGAGGACCTCTGGTTCAGTTCTTCAGGCAAAAACACTTTGCTCTATTTCTGTGACCTTTGGTGGCAGCTCCCCAAACAATTGCTGGAAAGTTTCCCTGAATTTTGCTCCCCAAGCAATTCCAAAGTCATGTAAAGACCTATTCTGCTTTTATGGATAGTGTCTTCTATTTTCCTGACTGAATCCAGATTGATACTGGATTGTAGTTCCTGTAGGACTGCAAATAGAATATAGGTTTTCTGTATCTATTTAGTGTTAAATACAGAATAACTGTTCAATCAATTGTTTATCTATGTCAAATCTGTCCTTCACTTCTAGTGAAAAAGTTAAAAAAGAGAAATGGTATGGAATTTTTGGAAGAGACAAGACTTCCACTTACTGTGTTATTAACTTCCTATAGTGAGTAATATTTAGAAATAATCCTCTTGAGTAGTCAAAGGTCTTGAATTATTTACCTAGGCCATTATAAGTTTAATATTTCCCTACTTTTACCAAACAAACTTTCCTTTGATAACTTAGATACACTAGGATTTTAGTATGTCAGCTGCCTCAATGAAGGAAGTACAAAAAACAAGGAAACAATTACAATAAAAATCTTCACCTGTACAAATACATAAAGGAGGATAGGGTTGTAGCTAACCCTGGAGATTACTATGGTACTCCAGTTCTGAAATTACTTGCTATAATTTCATGAAAAAAAAAATCATCCTGTAATAGAAATCCTTTCTCAAATAACTTTTATATTTTTAAAATACCTTTAAACATCAATCTTTGCTATTCTTTCCTGAAATGTACATTCTTTGACATTTAAAAAATTGTTTATAGAAATTTTGTTCAACCTGTACTACAAAATTCAGAGACTGACACTCACATGCATGAAAATTTTTTGATAGTATGGCTCCTAAATCATGTCTGCATATGTGCTTTTTTTCTTTTTCTTTTTTTTTTTTAACTCTTAAGTTGGTTATGAATAAATGAAAACATCCAGCTGGGAAAACTGAGATTCTGCGTTGAGGCTAGGTAATCAAAAATACTAGGAGCTGCTAAAATACTCTAGATTTCTAGGTTTTAGAATTTAATATCTACAACACCGACTGGAAAACACTCAATAGAAAATTATAACATTTTACTGACAACATTTTGAGAATGATGCATTCAGTTCACTTAACGTTTTCTACAACTGACCACTTACTTGCAAGAACTAGCAAATATATAGTTTCTTCTGACAGTAACCCTTGCCATTTATTGATTTCAAAAGCTTTCCTTAGCTAAATTGACATTTATACCACTAACTTAGAAGAGATGAAATTTTAAGAAGATTATTGCTCTGCCCTGAGGGGCAGCAGTATCACATAACATAAAAGGCTTTGATCTGGCTTCTAAGGTAGATGGAAAGAAAATGTATATGAAAGTAGCATTGCTTTTTTTCATACACCAATTTTTCTATGCAATAGGCTACGCTGTTTTTATTGGACTGACTGCAGGGAAAGACACATTTTAGTGAATGAATTTTTAAACAGATATCATCTGGTTGGATTCAGCTGTTAATAGTGCAATGAAAAAACAGAAGTAGCAAAATTAAGTGTGATTAAACCTGGGAAACAAGCCTTTTATAACTCAAAACGTTTTCTTTAGAACCTAGATAAGAATAAAACTTCCCTGAATTCATAATACATTAGAGATAGCTGTGCCTAAATAATGATAATAAAAGCAGAAACTAGCATGATTCAATATTATTGTCTCAATACTATTCATTTTATTAAATTTGGATGGCCCACTTCTATTTCTAAGCTATACGGATATTGCTATCATATTAGAAAATAAATTCAATTTCTCATTTAACACTGCTGCAAAGCTATTTTAGGATATTTTACAGAATCTATGGTCTTGCTCTTTTGATAGATTCTATTATTTCTTTTTCATTAATATTGATAAAATGTATATTATTGCCCTCCATTCTACTTTTAATGATTTAATAATTTATTTAGAGAACTCATTCTATTAAGATTGCAATACCATTTATTTTTATAGACTATTATGAAAATAAATTTCTTTGAACAACTTTGTATCCACCAGGTTGCAATAATGCCATTAGTACATATTAGTTAAATTAATAATTGAAGAAATATTTGCTGACATTTATACTACTGAGTAAACTTAGAATGTCATAGTTTTGCAATTTTTTTCTCAGCTACTTAGAAATCCTTTTGAAAAATTGGTTTGAGAATTACGAAATTCCATTTTCTTTACAATATCCATTTAGTTATGTTTAAATGAAGGCAATCAATCCTACAATAATTTGAGATGTAAGGAATAAGATTTAATTTGTATTAAAAACCTATTTTACTATGTACAATAATCTTTGTAATAAAACCTAAAAATTCTGCTTTATTAGAAAAATACATTTTTAAAATACCACCAGATATGAAAAACATGAGAATGATAAATATTTGTTTTAAACTCTGTACAAGTAGGCTGGCACAAAGTTGATTAACTAGATTTCTGTGAGGCAGAGGAAATATTTGGAAGCAGGGAAGTGATTCTTCATTTTTTATTCAAATTCTCAATAAATTGATTATACTCACACAATATATTTATGGTCAACTCTTTGTGTTTAGATCAAGTCCGTAGGATCCAAAATAAAATACAATCTAGTATTTATAAAGTTATAGAGAAGAGAGTTCCCATAATCCATTAGTACTTGCTCATATTTCCTCTGTAACCAAAAAGGAATGATTTGGAACTGTCAGCATCACAGCAGGGTGAGATAATCCCTCTGCCTCTCATCATCAATCTACAACTAGGGGTGCATCTATAGCCCAACAAAGCCTCCTCTGTTCAGCACACTAGGACACCTGAGAGGTCCACACATTAATAAATCTGAAGGTAAGTGTAGTAGAACACATAGGAAATGCAGAACGGGGGGGGGGGGGTAAAGCAAGGATGGTACCTGCAGCCCCGTGGCCTGGCTGCCATGCGTAGGCCCCTGGCAAGAGTGGTAGCATTGGAGGAATCAGGGTCTGCAGCTCCAGCCCCCATACCATGAACCAGCAAAGCCTAAGAAGGCAGCAGCAGTGCCAGTGTCCAAAAGACCAGCTCCCTCCCCGAGTTGCAGTGGTGGCTGAACTACCAGGGAGTCTAGAAGAAGCAGTAGAGATACATCTCTGGTCTGTTGGCCACAGCACAGCAAACTAGCAGCAACAGGGAATCATGCAGCAACATCAGAGGCTCACAATTTTGGCCCCCCCCATAACCCACCCTACCCCCTGTTACAATGGTGGTGCCCAAAGGCCCAGGTGACCTGTACACAGTGCAGGCACACATCACTTGGGTCATCCTGACAGCAACACCCACTACCACAGTAGTGCCCCCCACGATGGGGATGCCAGTGGTAGCAGTGCGCTAGCAACCCCAGAACACAAGCAGCACAGATACAAGAAAGCAAAAACTTGTGCTATAGCACCATCTGCTGAAAAATAAAAGATCTCTATAACTTGCTGAATTGATAAAATAAAAATGTACCTAAATGAAAAAGGTGTTCACTACTTCAAATGAACTTACATAGTAACAACCCATCAAGCACCGTGCACAACCAAAGTAACATGGTATCACAAAATGAAAATGGGAATTATAGGAAAACCAAGTCAAATTCAGGAAAGATGAATTGAAAATAATAGTCATGAAGAAACTCAATGAGATACAAAAAAACTCAGAAAGGAAGTTCAATGAGCTCAGGAATAAAACTAATGAACAGAAGGAATACTTTTCCAAAGAGATTGAAACTCTAATAAAGAAACAAGCAGTAATTCCAGAGCTTAAGAACTCAATAAATCAGATGAAAAATGAATTTGAAAGCACTAGAAATAGAGCAGACCATATAGAAGAGAGAACTAGTGAGCATGAAGACAGAAATCTAGTAATAATTCAGGTGGAAGAGAGGAGAGAACATTTCAAAATAAATAAATAAATAATATTATGAGAACTAACTCCATTAGAAAGGGCAACATAAAATATATTGGGTATTCCAAAAGGAGAAGAAAGGGAGAAGGGAACAGAGATCTTATTCAAAGAAATAATGAGAACTTCCTAAACCAGGTGAAAGAAATGGACAAGTATAAGAACCTACTTCAATACCTAATTATCTTAATGCAAAAAGACCTTCTATAAGACACACTATATTAAAACTGCCTGAAGTCAATAATAAATAATTCTTAAGGTAGCCAGGGGGATAAAAGATAATAACCTACAAAGGAAACCACATCAGGCTGTCAGATTTCTCAGCAGAAACTCTATAGGCCAAGAAAGAGAAGAATGCTATATTCGTAATATTTAAAGATAAAACCACCACCCAAGAATACTCTACCCAGCAAAGTCATCCTTCAGGTATGAAGGAGAAACAGAGCTTTCCCAGACAAACAGAAACTGAGGGAATTCACCACCACAAGACCTGAGTTACAAAACCTATTGAAAGGAGCTCTTATAACTGAAACTAAAAGACAAAAAGACACAAAACTTTGAGTAAGGCAACAAACAGACATAAGGAGCCAACAACTGCAACTCTATTATAGAATGGGGTGTTAAACAATTATAAGATAAAGGTTAAGGGGGAAAAAAGCACAACAAATAACTATAACTACTTCAATTTGGTAACAACACACCACATAAAGGGATAATTAGTGACAACAAAAACATGCAAAGAGAAGAAGGAAATGGACAAAACTTGTATAGGCAAATGAAGACAAGTTGTAATCAGAAGAAAAATGACTATTCTATCTATGAGACATTTTATACAAACCTCATTGTAACCACCAATCAAAAACTAGAGTTGAGACACAAAGCATAATAGAAGAAATGGAGAATAAATGAATGAAAGCTTGTGAAGGATCTTAAGATGTGGTACCCAGAAGACAAAAGGTGAGCTTACATCTGAGCCCCAGATGGAGTCATGATGGCAGTTGTTCCTAAATGCAGGTTTGATGTCCGTTAATCCACCACTCCCATCAGCTACTCTGTGTAACATTCCTATTCAAAGATGGTTAAAGATTCTACTTAGATACACAGGTGGTAGGTAGAGCTAGCATTGGAGATAGATAAGGCCCTTGTTGTAGAAATGGATTTTCTCCAGAATAAATCAGCAGTTGGCTTATAGGAATCATATTGCTCATGGACCAAATCAGGATTGTATCTCAGGAAACTTTGGGGAAAAAACAACAACAACAACAACAGACTTTTGCTACCCTCTAGGACAGGGGTATCAGTAAAGTGGAAAAACCTTGCAAAGAAATGCATAGATTTTATTGGGATAAAGGTGTAACACTTTTTGATCTACTTCATTGGTTTGTGGTAATTAACACAGAAGTAGTACCTTGTTCCCATTTAAGAATCCATCTCAGGACCTTACCAAGGGGTCCCTGCTTTGAAACCCAAATTGCATGTTGGTGTTTGGGGCTTGCTTTTAACGCAAGTTATTTTTTTTATTACAAATTAAGTAACAAAAACAAACATCCCAATAAAAAAATGGACAAAAAACTTGAATAGATATTGAGATTATAATGCTAAGCAAAATAAGTCAGACAGAAAAAGTAGAGAACCCTATGATTTCACTGATATGTGGTATATAAAACTGAAAACAACCAAAGAAGACAAACAAATTAAGAAACAAAAACTCATAGACACAGACAATAGTTTAGTAGTTACCAGAGGGTAAGGTGGGAGGAGGGTGGCAGATGAGGGTAAAGGGGATCAAATATATGGTGATGGAAAGAGAACGGACTCTGAGTGGTGAGTACACAGTGCGATATATAGATGATGTAATACAGAATTGTACACCTGAAATCTATGTAACTTTACTAACAATTGTCACCTCAATAAACTTTAATTATATATATGTATATGTATATGTGTGTGTGTGTGTGTGTGTGTGTATATATATATAATTTTTTTTTTTCAGGATGCTAGTAGTAACCTCTATAGGCAGAATCAAGAATTATAGGCTGAGCTGAAAGTTTGGTAAACAAAGTTTTTGGGTGAAATACCTCAAAGTGAGATATCAACTACATACAATCCAATGATAGTACCAGAGACAGTAAATTCCTTGATCATCAGAAATCACACATTTAATATTGTATCCCCAGAAAACTGATATTATTATGTTTGAACAATATTAATTTCTAAAGTACAAACCCTAAGCAAGCATGGGTTTCATACCATGACAATTTATTTCTCTAAAAGACTATTTTTTTGGAAAGGTAGGCATCTTTGCCACATCTGTGAGGAAATTTGAGTAACTAACCTGCGTTCTTATCCCATACAAAACTTTAAAATAGGATTATATTAAACACATTTTTTGCGGGAAACGAGTAAACTCGTCATATGGCCTCTAGTTGGAACCGGCAAAAATTTTGCAAAGTAAATAAATAGAGACCTCTTTTTAAACTAAAACACTGAAAGTTTCATAGAAAAATATCAAATAGATCGAAAGACATGAATATTTTATGGAAAGTCTAATTTTGGCGAGAAAATGTCAAAGCCCCGCGTTACGATGCGATTTGGCGGGAAAATGCCCGCTTACAAAGTGTCTAGTCAGTCTTATAGATGTTATTGCACAGTGAGGATAATGATAAAACATTTAATAGAGAAAACAATGCAATGTAAATATTTTTATGGTGGGTACTGACAAGACCCAAAACAGTCCTTCTCCTTTGACTACAACTGACGACAAGGCCAGACACTAATTCTTCCCCTTTCACCCCTAGCCAACTTCATGTTCTTTGTCTCATGAGTAATTAACTATGATTAGAACTGTTTGTCCCAGGGAAACTAGCTAAACACAGAGATAAATATCCACTGTTCAAATAACTGACTGTGAGTTCCCTACTTACAAGATAACCCTAAGAGTAAAGTACCCTGTCTACAATTTGTTTACCCCTCCCTATAAAATGGCTACAATAGAAACACTCTGATGAGACACTTTGATTTTCAGATATGATCTGTTCTCCCTATTGCAATAGCCTGAATATAATCATCTTCTTAATTGTCTGGTGAGTTTTGCCTTTGACAGTGCCATATATTTCCATCAATAGTTCTAAACAGATAAAAGAGCATGTAATAACATTTAAATTGAGGTAAGTGACTTAAAGAATGAAAAGAATATGGAGGACAAAGATGAATCCAAAACACATTTTTCATTGTCTGTCAGTACTTGACATACAGATAATATAAGAGTCTACATTAAAACTTTATATGTATGAGAATTCGAACTATTTCAGAAGATCAATTTCAATAAATGAAGCCTAGAAGAATTACTTTAGAAAGAGAGAAGTTTTTACATACAGAAATAAAGAAGTGAAAGACTTACCTTTTCTTCAATTTTTTTCTCCAAACGTATCTATTCTCTACAATCTGCTCTATTGTATTGCTACCAGTTTTTAAATATATTTAATAGATGCAAGAGACATATAATATACCAAAACTCTCAATATGACATGGAATCAAAACAAGCACAGAATGGGCAATACTAAATTTAGAATTACAAAATTATACTAGAAAAAATTCTAATATTAAATCATTTACAATCTGAAATACATACATGCATTCTGTTTACCTCATTCTTTGCTTTGTCATTCTTCCCTTTTTTGGGAGCTACTTCTGTGATTTTCTTCTTATATTCAGATAATTGGACCCATATGCACTGTCCATGGCTTATCTTTCATTTCAAAAGCTTTCCTCATCCCAGTGACATCCACAGCAACCCGCAAGTCACTAGCTCCACCTTCTTCAGCACTGCCAGACCTCCCCAATTAGCCATAGTTTATTTGACCAAATGGAAGGACAACCCATAATTCAAACTTGTATTTCTTTGTAATGTGTGTATAAAGACAAGAATCCTCAAATTTTTAAGTATTTTTTAAAATTGTCCAGGTCACGATAAAATAAAGCAAGACTTTAGATGGTCACACATTGAAAGAGGCAAAGGAGAAATAATGATGAAATATGATATGGTATCCCGGATGGATTCTGGAGCAAAGAGCACTACTGTTGGAAAATATCTGAGAAAACCTGGATAAAGTTTGGAGTTCAGTTGATAGTAATACACAAATGTTGGTTCTTAGTTTTGACAAATATACTATCTGACAAATACACCATCATTATGTAAAATTTTAACACTGGCAAAATCTAAATGAAGGGCATATGGGGACTCTCTGTGTTATCTTTGCAACTTTTCTGTAAATCTAAAATGATTACCAAATGAAAACAAAAACAACAGCAATATAAAGGTACCTACCATGTTCTTCTGTTCCAGGCCTGGCTTTCAACAAGGTTCCTTTTTCTGAGAGACTGCCTGAAGGTCTTGGTTGTGCTCGTTGGGAGGATTCTGATTTGGATTCAATGGCATCAGTCAGCGCTCCCACACCTGGAAATCAAAGAAATGATGACATGAGTCTGTCTCCTCCACTCTGATGTTCATTGTATTTGAGCGTCAGGCTCTTTGCCTCTTGTCCCCATTTTGAGTAATTTTCAGTTGCCCCCTCTCAGAAGCTGTGTCACACTAAGTTCTGTAGGGAAGAAAAGGTCTGTAGTCTCTCTTTTCATGTAACTGAAACTATTTTATGGCAGCTTTGGGAGCCAAATCATCCTATGATTTATATCCATTTCTAACCTGTAACCCCACAAATTCACACATATACTTCCTTTGGGCAAAAGGAATGAAAATCAAAATATTAAAGCAAATTTCTGCCTGCCTCTCAAGCTCAGCAATTAATCAGATATCAACAGGAAGTCTAATTCCCCTTAAAGTCACACATTTTCTACTCTGTTATTATTACAAAGCAGTGGGTTAACACAGTCCTCTAGGAGAGATTCAAGAAAGACTTCTATTAAAAACAAAACAACTGACGATTGAAGAATGATGTAGAAGATTAATAAATAATTGGTTATTTGATGATATTCATCACTTTCCTTAACTAATGCTAAATCTGCATTTACAACCCTGCCCTGAAACAATGGAACTCAATCTATAAAGTCTTGCTAATACACAGCTGGGCTTGAATCTGAAGAATACATACAATTTTTGACCGTATGGAGCAACAGTTTCATTACCAACATTTGCTGCTTCCATCCTGTATGTAATCATCTCCCATATTCTTTAATGATTAACCCCTCAGCCTCAGGATGGTATGTCCTTTCCTCACAGGCCTTCATGTCATCTAAAAAGTTTGTTTACCACATATTCAGCCAAGGGCTGTATCTGAGGCAGATGTGATTGGGAGGCCTTTAAAACTGTTAAAAATTCTTTTGCAGTGTTGCCTGATTCACAGGCCATGAAAATTAATATGTTATTTATGTTCTATATAGCTGCCTTTAGTGCTAGACGTTGAAACACTTGAAGAGGGAGGGGACATTTAAAGGAATTACTTTTTTCTACTTGGAAGAAAGATGGCATGTAAAGGCCCATTAAAAATTCATAGATGTACAAAGTGCTTTTGGATTTGCTAATTGTTTTTAAAGATTTACATACTATCTAGAGAAACATAAAGTTATGAGCAATAATAAATTTTTATGTAATTTAAAAAATTGATTTGGATCAGTGGCACTTACTCACCAGTATGGATGTTATTGACTTTATGTAAGAGCAATAAATATTTTGCATTTAAATTAAAATGGTACATTACATTACTCGTATTTGCATTTACCCACAAGGCTACTGATGCATTTTATGTCTGGAAGTAAAAAAAACAACAACAAAAAAACAGGAGTGGGCAAATAGCAGGAGCAGCTGTTTTTATTGCCCTATTTTAAAAAATGATTTCAAAATGTAACTTAAGCCACATCATCACTGAATTCAAAGACAATTATAAAGGAAGAATATTATGAATAATCTCTTAAATCATTTTTAGAAACAAGAAAATATATTTTTATTCCATATGTTTATTTTTTTTTGTCCATGTATTCCCACATTGCTGTTTTTGTTTCAATGAGCTATAACCTCCCTAAAATAAGATGCATATATATGTCATATATTAGAATATTCCAGGGGTGCTAAAAAAATGTATACACATGACTTGTATTCATTTTTTGCTATTGGTACATATTAAGTATTACAATTTTAATACAGTTTTTTCCTTTCTTAAAATGTCTACATTTTTTTTTTGTCACCCCGGTATATAATGCATGCATATAATAGAATATAATGCATTCATATATTAGAATATGAAGGTTATATAACTTACAAAAATAATTGTTCTTTTACTGATTGTTTTTTAAAAGATAACAGTAAGAGGACTGAACAATATTATGCCTTTTTAATTGTTTACAGTGGAGAAGACTGACAATTGCAAAGATGACTCTGGGTGGTGAACACACAATGTGATATATAGATGATACATTACAGAACTGTACACCTGAAACCTATGTTACTTTACAAATAATTGTTACCCCAATAAACTTTAATTAAAAAAAGATTTACTTTCTTAGCAGCTTTTAAATATGCAATATAACATTATGCAGTATAGTGTTAATAACTAAATAAACCATGCTATACATTTGGGGGGGAAAAATGATATAGACAGTCACAGATTGTGGGCATGCTCTGATAAGGGTGACACAATTCATCTTTGATAGAGTGATGAGTCCTCTACATCTTTGGGTGAGTCTAGCTATTGTAATGTTTATCATGTATCTAACCAAGAGCTAATTCTTTGCTATGTTTAATCCCTTTTTCCCTTGTTGGTCTATAAAGCACCACCGAGTAAGACAAATGCTCTTATCAGCTCATGAGACACTTGAGAATAGGTATAATATTCCTTTATTTGATTAAAAAAACAAAAACTTTGAAACATAGTTTCTTTAGAGTTTTCCTATCCTGTTTGCTTTTCTTACAAGTTTTCTGACGATTGCTCCTCATAAAAATCTGGATTTATGAAGTAAATGCAGCAGAGGGTCTGACCAAGTCTTTATTCTGAATTCTGATATTGGCAGAGCAAATTTTAGTAGTATCATATGACCTTATATTTTAACTATTTTGGAGTGAAATCTAAAGATTATTTCACCAACTATCCCCTATCTAGTTATATACATAGTTATTCCCTAACTTTCTCTTACCCATCTCCTAAGTTCAAATTGACTACTCCCATGTTTTATGGCATAGGGAAATTGTAGGTGGTGAGGTTGGTATTTCTGTTTCTAAAGTATGTGTATCAACCAAATATTCTATGTGAATGGAACTGAGGACCAATTTTCAAAACATAAGGTTACTATTTCTTGCAAAGATTGCAGCATATATTTATTCATTGCCTTCTATGTGCCATATATTGACCTCGGTAGAATGGATATAATGAATACAACTATGCATAATTTTTGCTTTAATAGATCTTACAGTCAGGTGACAGGGAATAACTTTACTAAATTAATCACAAAAATCACAACTGTTAAAAGTACATATGTGGACAGAGTGGTAGCTATTGGTAGATAGGGCCAGATGAATTATGGAAATCTCCACGAAACTGTAACTATTTAAGTAGCAACATATGTTTAAGAATTAAATCAACACAATATGTTCAAGACCTAGACATAGAACCCTAAAATATATTCAGAAAAAATAAAGACCTAAATGAATAGAGAGGAATACCAAGTTCAAGGTTTGAATACTGAATATATTATAGGTGTCATTTCTTCCCAAATTGACCTATAGACTTAACTTTATCCCATTCAAAATACCCATATATTTTAGTCAATTTTGATCAAACCCAAGGTGTAACTACATAGTGGAAACAGTAATATCTTATCCATAATTGTTCTAGTATAGTTGGAGATAAAAAAACAAAACAGAACAAAACAAAAAACCAAAAACATCTAAATTGACAAATGAAATTTCACAATACAATCCAAATTCAAATTCAAGAGCATATATGTGCTAAAGTGAAGGGCCTAAGAAAAAAACCTTCTAGACAAAAACACAGTAGAATGCTTTCTTGACTAGAGAGAGGTATATTTTTATTTATTTATTTTTTTCTATATAGGGTTGCCAAATTTAGTGAACAAAACTTTGTAACACCTAGTTAATGTGAATTTCATATAAACATTGGATAATCTTTTTTGTATGAATGCATACATACAATATTTGAGAAATATACCAAAATATGTTTTGTTGTTTATCTCGAATTTAGATTTAACAGGTTATCTTATTAGGCAACTCTAATTCTAGGTAAATATGTAGCAAAAAGTGCATATGGGCACCATGTGAAAACTGCAGTAATGTTCATATTAGTATTCTTTGTCAGAGTTCCAAACTTATGTGTCCATCATCAGTAGAATGGATAAAGAAATTGTAGTACATTCATAAAATGAAATACTATACAATACTTGAACAAACCATAGCTAAACAAAGGAGAAAAAGATCCTAACACAGCAGAATACATAAAGTGCCACTCCATTTATATAGAGTTCAAAAACTAGCAAAACTAAAATATGGGATTAGAAGCCAGAACAGTGATTGCCTTTGGGGTAAGGAAAGTAATGACTGGGAGGAGGTCTTGTGGGCTTCTGTGGTGCAGGCGATGTTGTATTTCTTGATCTGTGAGGTATATACATACTTAGAGGTAATTCACTGAGCTCTACATTTATATTGGTTATACTTTTCTGTGTTATAATTTAACCAAAAAAATACTAAAATATCACAGCTACATTGATATAAGCAAAATTGACTTTAAGGCAAACAACATTACTAGAAATAAAAAACACCACAGTACGGTAATAAAATGTTCAAGCAACCCATACTATGTGAAAATTCTGAACGTATGTTTGGGTAGTAATTCAATTTTAAAAATTGAAAGCAAAACATAAGATTTTAAAAAATTAATTGACAAGACTATCAAATAATTGGAAGTTTTAACATATTTCTCTCTCAAAACAGGAAGTCTATAATATAGATTTAAGCAACACAAAATTAAGCTTGATCTAAAAAAAACACTGAAGTGAAGAAAAGAAAAAAAAAGAAGAAGAAGAAAAAACCTGGACAGTAAACAGTCTTTCGCAAGCTACAGAAAACAGTTACTAAACTCACCCCTTAGCAGACCAGAGTCATGTTTCAATGAATTTTAAAGAATAGGTGAATTTAAGCCCAAATTTTCTACATATAAAGATTTTAACACAAAATAATTTTAAAAAAATAACTAAATCCCCTGTATATTTAGAAATTAAAATGCACTTCTAATTAAGTCAAGGAAACTAAAAATAATTTACATATTAAAGCAGTAGGATTAAATTTAAGTGGTATATAAAAGGATTTCTGCAGCATAAAAACCAATACGAGGAAAGGGTTAAATATATTGACAGATATTTTTAAGAAGTAAAACAAAAGAGGGTAAACTCTACGACATAAATTGTATAATAATCCTACATTAGAATATAGTTGCATTGGAACAGAATATAAATGAATGAATCACAGAAACCTATGACTCTTCCTAATACCTTGAGTGTGAAAGCTGTAAGTCACAGAACAATATATACAGTATGACTTAATATAATGTACAACACCTGTAAAACTCTTGTTCACGGCTACCTACATATATGAACTTCCATTTTTAAAAGGGAATGATTTACAAAATTCTTACTATAGTTAATTCTGGGTTAGAGGAACAAAGAGAACGTGATAGAGGAGGGGCTCATACGCTAACGGTACATTTAATGCTTCATTTCTTAGTATTTTTTGAAAACAAGTTATACAAATATGACATGAATGCATCACCTCTTTAGAATGATTCAAGCAATGCATTGGCATATAAGGTAAAAAAAACAAAAAGCATAAGTCTCTCAACTTCCCTCTTACCACTAAACTTCTACCTAACTTCTCTTACCACTCTTTTTAGATAACCACTACTGGGAGTTGGGGTATATCCTTCTACTCATTAAAAATGAATTTCAACTATTAGCTACGTGCATATAGTTATTACGTAAATTACATGGTGTTTATATATTGTCTAATTAACTATATATCTTGGAAATCTTTTAATATCAGCACATAAAAACCTGGTTTTCATTAAAACAAATAGTTACATAGCATTCCAACATATGGATGAGGCAAATGTTTTGAAATAATCCCTTCTTGAAAGATCGTTTTTCTTAAGTTTTCCTTTTTGTATATAATGAAGCAAATAATATTGTTTTTTATATATTTTTGACATCTATGCAAATATTTTTTAGGATAAATTGTCAGAATTTAGATTTCAACTAATTGCATGCTCTTGTAATAACATTTTAGAGTTTTCCTTGGGTGCCCAACTTCTCCTTCAATCAATGTGCTCTGAATCTCATGGTACAGATCTGGAAACTAGTGAGGGATCACTGTTTTCTGTTGCAGACCCTAGGTTGGCCTTCTTTTCACCACCTCTTGTGACCCCCTAAGAACATCATGCCTTTGACATTATCACAGATCATTGCAGTTCAAGGTAACATGCCTTACAGTGTCGCTATCCATTATGGTAACTATACATATCTTTTCTCCATTTTATTAATACTGACACCTGTCTTCTACTCTGGAATTCTATCAATCCCATAAACTCTAGACTCTCAGGTACATGACAGCATCACCTACTGCCAACCCTGATCTGCAGCAGAGGGGCACACTGAGCTTCTAAAAAAAGGATGGTTGCCCTTCACTGGAGTTTTCTTGATTGCTTCAGTGAAAAAGTATTCTCAGGCATTTATCATAGATTATTTTTAGCTTGTGGGTTCTCTGGTTTCATATAATAAATCCATTCTAAAATTCCCTAATCCTTGAACTTTCTGAGTCTTCCTTAAGATTCTGCCAAACCTGTTCTGGGAAACTGCTAAATTGGAAAACCTAAATTGATTATTTAGTCCACTTTGTCACACCTATCATTGAAGCTTGATCCTGAGTATTACCACTGTTTGCCCTATGACTGCAGGAAAAGACACTCGCTTTAACCACCCAGGACTTTTACAGTCTGCTTTGAGTGATGTTTGCTGACAGCAGCTTTTTACTATACCTTCAGGGCTTCTAAGGCAGCTAACAAACAGCAGACAACTTCCCACTTGGTAGTGCTTACCACTACCATTGAGCTTATATTATTTAAATACAAGAGTTAATACATTGCCCACTGCAGCTTTTTCTACCTTTACCATATGCAATCTACCACACAGGACAGTTTGACAGATGTTAATGATGTTCTGTCCCAGAATCTCATGCTGAATGTTTGCTTTCTAGGGTAGAGACTATCCTGTGCTTTGCTGCGAGCAGAGTATGAAATAAGATTTGTTTGGATAAAGGTAGGTTGTTGTGAAGTGGTACCAGTGAGCAGGAGTGAAATGGTGGGAAGAGGAAGAGTCAGGGAAGACAGAAAGTCAATCTAAGAGTGCATGATTAATGCCAAGGGAACTGATTTAGCTGGGACCTCTGGGAAGTAAAAACATTCCTCTGACAGATGTTAACCTGAATGAAAGGAAATGAGTTCATTTGTCCAGTGACTCCATCATCCCCCACTGGCTTGAGGGGCGCTTTACAGGCATTACTAACCACAGATATTCATGTTTACATGAGGATGGTCAAATTAGATTGTTGCAGCACCAAGGAAACCCTGAGGTTGAAAGGGGAAAATTGAGTGGCACAAAGGGGACATTTGAGGTGGAATACAGGTAGTGCAGATGAGCCTTACTAGAATTGTCTACTAAAATCATATACTCGTATAGACAGAGGATATGTGATGTGAAAAACAAAGGTGTCTGACACAGGCAGTGTAACTGATGTCTCTTAGAAAGGGCTTTTGGAAGCTAAATGATACTTTGATCATATTTATGATGTAATGTCAATCAAAAGTTATTAGAAATGAATTCATAATCCTCATTGAAAGCCAAATGAAAGGTGCTACAGTAATTTTTAATTTTGACCTGATGGAGAAGTTGCAATTTTATTTGTAGTTTATCTAGGAATAATAGAATAATTTTTAAAGATAA
The DNA here is from genome assembly GCF_036562045.2 of Rhinolophus sinicus. Lineage (NCBI taxonomy): Eukaryota > Metazoa > Chordata > Mammalia > Chiroptera > Rhinolophidae > Rhinolophus > Rhinolophus sinicus. Next base: position 133,167,481 of record NC_133753.1, on the reverse strand, counting down.
AATGTATTTCTTCATTCTGTAATGCAGGAAATTTGTAATTTTTCCCCATATGTGTGATCATGAAACAAAGTCAATAATGTTTTATATTTATATATACAGAGAATTTGAAGCAAAAGTACTTGCCTTGGGTTCATGATATCCAGTCACCAATAGAATTCTTTAAAAAATTAGAAACTATAACATACAGTTGAATAATTTTATACCCTTAACTTATGAGGGAAATAAATCAATGATGTTGTTTCGAAACAGCTACATATATTAACTCTTATGAAAAGATGACATCATTCCCAAAGTCAAAATATTTAAGTATCAATGAATCCTGTTATATTATATGTATATTTAAAAACTATAATATTTTGGTATTTTGTAGCTTAATAAGATCATGGCTACATGACAGAAATTTCCTAAATTATCTAGTAGTCTGTTAGAAGATTGAACAAACAAATCAGTGTATTTGGTTTCTTTTGGGGAATTAAGGCATCCATTAGAGACATATTTTATTAATATTTTAGCTAATTTGATAAGAAAATATTAGAAATCCATTAAATAGGCTTTCTAATTCATTTTGTCCCTTTCAATTGAGATCTTTTTTATTTATTCAAAAATATATTTTACTTTGTCGAGAAGTGGAATAAGAGAATCTTGCTAGGAAAATTTCCTACTACCTAAATAGTGTTAAACCAAAGACTTTTTCTAAAATATCAAGTAGACTATCTGATATTTTTCCAATACATTCATTCTCCATTTTAAGTAACAAAATCAGTATTTTTAGTTTGTATGCAAGAGTTATTATTCTGAAAACATTTTTGGTAAATTCTTTATTGAATTATAGAGGGACTTCCTTGGGCATTTTTTAACTTAGAATTTGTGATTTAAAACAGATGCTCAAAATTTTCACCTTTGATTCACTTTTAATTAATTGTGTCTGAAACATCATAATGCAATTTCATCAAATTTGCATTACATCCAAACCTTTTTAAAGTTAATGATTTTATCTATTGCATCATTGAATTTTGTTCAGTTTTCTTTTATCTTTCAGGAAAATTCATTCCTTGTATTTTGAATGTGAATTCTTTAGTCACTTGTTTTCATAATTTTCATCTCTAATTTTTCTTCCACCCATTTGTAATGAGATGATGAATTTGTCCTCTGTATACCTCTGAACTATTTTTTTTAATGACAAAAAAATATTTTTATTCTACCGTGAATTTTTGGTTCTTTTCATTTGTTTCTTCTGTCATCATACTTTAATCAGTCTGTATGATTTTGTCATGTGTTTCCAACACGTCTTTTTCTTCATTGAATTTTTTTAAAAAATACAAAGCAGATACACTGTAAAATGTGTCACGTAACAAGTATTTTTCAAATGTAATTATCTTTAATATTTTTAGTTTATGCTTGATTTCCAAATGTTTGATTTTTTTCCTAGAGTTTAGAGCTGGTATTTTGCTTCTATTTATTCACCCTTTGATAAAAAGTAATTTAGTAACAACCAACGTTCAACATTGGTTGCGTTAAATGCCCTCAGTTTCTCTTGAGTTATGGGAAAGAGAAAACTGTGCACAGATCAAGGACATAGTGTTACTAATGAGCAGCTGCCTCAGTGAAGTTAAGGTTCCTATGGCTGTTCCTAGTCTGCTGGAATTTTTCTGCTGGGCAGTTGAGTTCATTCTCTGAATATTTTGCAAATAAAGTTTACAGTTGCTTACATATGAATTATACATAAAAATCTAGTCTTATCCTAAAAGGCATTCATCCTAAAGCTTTTAGTGTCTTTCAGAACTAAGCTATCTAATATATCTGCACCCAAAAGAGTAATGATTTCCCTAACCTATGCCTCTCTAGCGCTACCATACTGCATACCAGGAGTTGAATACTGAAAGGGGACTGAATGAGAGACTCTTTCTGAAGTGGTGATCAGTAAGATTTTTGTGGTATACCACTTGTATAAAATTGGCCTGTAAAAAAGTCCATGAGTTATGGAATATGAGGCAGAACATTAAAATATTTTCAATACATTTTGAAAAAGTCACTGACACTATTTTGAGTGAGGAAATTTGCAGTGGAGGGAAGTTGTGATTTATTTCCATTGCCTTTGAATTTGAGAGGAGACTGATGCCCGTATGGTAGTTTTAAGCATCATTATGGGTACCTAGTTACAAATTGAGAACCAGTAAATCAAGGAAGTGCTAGTCTACCACTAAGATAGGAAAATTCTGCTTATTAGGATTTAATCAAAATTGGATGTTAAATTCTGGATTTGCATTCAAACATACTGGAAACTAATTTGACTTGAAAAAAAATACTAATAAATCTGTTGTAGTCTTAAATATCTTAGTTGTCTTATACCTTAGATTTGCTTGTTACAGACTCTTTATTTTAATTACAGTTGTGATGTTATCCATCTTTGTCCCAGTGACAGTGGGACACAGGAGTAACTTGAACTCTCAACAACTCTTCTTTTAATAAGTTTTATAGTCTAAGTCACAGCCAGACCATTACTCAACAGTGGCTTTAACTTTTTTTCTAATTGCCAGGATTTTATCCATAATTATACATATTTGAACACAGAATATACTTTTCAATAAGATCAGCTATCCCCTCTGACAAATGGAAATTACTGAATATCATCTACATTTATTAGATGTCAGTATTAAAATTATTGTGAACCACAGCAAAGCCTATTCAGTGTTATAATTTTAATTATTCTTAATCGCCATTCTTAAAGACCTATTTGAAAAATAATAGCTATTGAAAATAATATTAGGGAAAAATATGCTAGACAAATGAATGACTCTCTTTGGAAATGAACAAACAGTTCAAGAGCTCAGCAATCAATCACTACAACATTAATAATATATAAACATAATTTTATGTTCCATTACCATTTTGATTACTTGCTATATTTTTGTTATTTAATATGCTATTTTGTTCCAATTGTCATGAACAGTGATTCCATGTTTTCATTTACTTCCTTATAATATTTTGCTTATATTTATAATTTCAGTAACCTTTTTCTGGGCAACCTTGCCAATTACCAACTACCAATTACTGAATTAAAAAAATGTAGTAATGGATTCATTACAACAGATTTGTTTCTTGTAAGGTTACTGACTGAAAGTCTGTTGAGATTTCTTATCAGACATCCATGTCTTTGACCTCAGAAGAAACCATATCTTTTGCTATTGTATTAGCTTAAGTTTATTTACCAAAAGGTTTATAAATGACATTCATTAATCTCACGGGTAGTTTCTATTCCAAAATTGATTTGGATTATACTGAGAGTTATAAATATATACTCATATACCAGTTGACTTTTGCATATTAAATATCACATATTTCCAGGATTACATTAAGAACAAAATGATAAAAGCTAGAACCATGAGTAGGTGGTCTTTGTTGATACATCAGTGTCAGCTCCTACTGATAGCAATTTCCCACACCTGTTTTTCAATATAACTGGCCTTTATTCCATGTATTTATAGGGCTGCAGCTTGTCCCCTTCCTTTAAATTTTCCTTGCTAACTTTGAGAACTCTAGACTTAGATTAAAAAAATGGTAGACAGTGAAAATCATGGGTAGCTATTATTTTTCAAAAGGATATTGCAAGGTGATAAGAAGTAATTATATCTTTGTAGTGATGGAAACGTATACTCTAAACAGGCATTAACTTGATTCTAACTTTCTAAATTAAATGTTTTTGAAATGATGTCATAATAATTGGGAACTTTCTCCAAATCTAGATATATTTTTCTTTCTTCCTTCTAATTTTATTATTCCAAATCATAATTTAGCTGATTTATCCTGTTTTATTTTATTTTATTTATTTACATATATATATATATATATATATATATATATATATATATATATATATATATATATTTATTTTTTCAGTCAGATACAAATTTTTTAAAGGTACCAGAAAGTTTAGCTAGATAGTATGCAGATACTAGTAACTGGTTATGAGTACCCGGGGGCAGTTTCCACTGCTCAGGTTGAGTGTTTATTCATCCTCCATGACAATTACTCTTTTCTGAGAGAGTAAAAATGACTTGTATTCCAATATGAAACACACTTTGCTTTATTTTAAGACTCTTTCTATAGTAATTGAATTCAATTAGATCATTTTGTTGTTGCTGTCAATTTTTATCCAGCCCTCCTCCATAACTCAGCTGATCTGAACTTTTATTGCCCTATTTGCAGCAGACCCTGATGCAGCATAATCAGATAAATATATTTAAATGATAAAAGACTCAGGTAGGAGAACTGCTCCTTATTGGAACTATTTATCCATGGGTGGTACTCTAGCTTTCATGTTTTACAGCTGTGCACTTGTCCCAAGGGATGAATGCATTCAAATTTCCTGTTAAAGATTAAATGCTAGTCTCCGAAGAGGAGGACATCTATTTAGCTATTTACAACAAGGTTGTAAGTCAACACCAAACAGCTGTTCATTTGTTTCCTCATACAAAGATTCTTAGCTTCATAATATAATGGATCAACTTGAGGCTGATTTAGCCTTGCAATCATGCCAAGAGATACTCAGTTTATTTGTGACAATAATTTAAGAGGATCATTGCCATTTTCTCATAATATAAGTAGTAAATTAATCACAAAACAAAGTCATGACAAATGTGGACTTAACTAACTAGAGAGTAACCTTAGGAAAGCATAACATTAGTTTTGTTTTTAAAGTAGCATGAATCATTTTATAAATAATTTCTGCATGAAAGCAAAAGAAAGCAAGTCATGACCTCTTTCTTCCAAAATGGTTGTAAGGTGAATTAACCCCACAGAAGCAGACTTGTTTCATGTGATAGGTGTGTTTAGAGAATAGTCCCCAGCATAATGAAGCACAAGAAAACAGAAATGTGCATTGGCTAAGAGCAACATGGCTTATAAAAGACTTCGAATGAAACTGTTAGGAATAATTCCCTGACCATGGAACACCAAGTGACTATAAGGCCATAACTGCCCATCATGAGTTGGGTGGTGTCATACCCACCAAATCATAAGTTTGGGTGGACCTAACAACAGTATATCATTAGATGGTTCATACGTCTGCGATCAGGAAAAAGCATAGCCAGAAGGTAAATGAAAGCTGCATGTGCAGACGGCCCAGATTCTGATGTCATCCACAATTATTTCATCATAGCCTCTTCTTCTGCTCACACCTATTGCCACCAGAATGCCATATGGACAGCTGGTCAAGGAGAGAAAGGTGCAAGTTTGGTTCAAGGTAAGGCCAGGTCAATTTGTGAGTCAAGCTGAAAATGGTTAATGTCTGTGCTATTGCATGATTTAAGGATGGCATAAAAGAGACCAGTAAAGAAATGTCCAGATGTCTATAATTTTGTGTTTTACATCTGATCATCTACTTTGTGTGTGAGGAAAAAAAAAGTGGCCTGTGATTAGACTCTACATGAAATCCTGGATAATGGTGTTATGGGCTGAATTATACCCCACCAAATTCATATGCTGAAATTCTAATGCCCAATACAGTAGAATGTACCTACATTTGGAGGTAAGGTCATTAAGTTAAATCGAGGCTGTAAGGGTGGGGCTCTAATGCAATATGACTTGTGTCCTTATAAGAAGAGGAAGAGATACCAGAGATGGGCAAATAGAGACATGTGAATACACAACAGGAAGGCAGCTCTCTGAAAGCCAAGCAAGGAGGCCTCAGGAGAAACTCAATGTATGGACACCTTGATCTTGGACTATGAGAACAATGAGAAAATAAATTTCCGTTGTTTAAGCCACTCAGTCTGTAGCATTTTGTTATAGAAACCCTAACAAACTAATTCATCTGGCAAATAACCTGGCTAGTTTGAAAGAAGTCTGGGAGGAGACGGAGTAGAAGATTGGAGACGTGGAGATCTGAGAATGAGATATGTTTAAAGATCCATACTAAGTATGGGAATCTTTTTGCATTCATTAGAGAAAGAGTATTAAACAATGAAGTTCACAGAATAACCCAGACAGTTGATGTCAACCAGTCATTTTAATGGCCATTCAAGTATAACAGATGCTACTGTAGCAAGGATAGAGGGTATTTAAATCACCAGAAGTGATGTAGCTATTGCTTCTGTCTAATAACCAGTCAATCTCCCAGCAACAGAGATCATCTCTCTTAGCTCTTGATTTAGTACCATTTATTGAAGAAACTAACAAGCCAATCTTTGACAACCTAATTACACTGAATTTCTTTCCCTCTGAAAAGGAAATTGCCATTTCTGAATTTTATCATTACTGGGATAGACCATATTCTTGCATGGGGTTGGCTTTCCTGCCTGTAATGTATCTAAGGAATTACAGAGGATCTGATCTGCTGATACTGCATCAGACCAGGGATCTGATCTCCTAAGTAAGAGCAAAGGATGTGTGGCAGTAGTGAGCATCTGACTATAGGATTCATTAGTCCTATTGTGTATGATGCCACCCTGAACCTGCATGCTTGATAAAGAAACAGCCTGTTGGATATAGAGTTGAGATGTAATCTTAAGGTGATTCCCTGTGATAATGGGGAACAATCCTCCCAGACACCATGAATCAGTTACCATTATATTGTGATTAGTTTGAGAATAAAGGAGTAAAATTAGTAGTGGCTTTGTTTACCTTCACTCCTAGTAACCTACTTAGAAAATGTGTACTTTCCATCTCTGTAACTCTGGGCTCTTTGGGTTGAATGGTCCTGTGCCCCAGAAGAGGAATATTTCCACCAGGTAACACCTCCCATTAAGACTCCAGATATGGTAACCTCCCAGTCACATTGTACATCTCATGATTAGAAACCAGCTGACAAGGAGAAGGTCAACCAAGGCAGGGGTAAATTAACCCTGATCATCAGGAGAGGGTAAGGCTTTTGTTACTTAATGACTTATTTAATGTTACTTAATGGGGAAAGCAGAGAAGAGTAAGTTGGAAAACCAGGTGACTCACCATGTTGTTGTTTGGTCACCGATTTTGACTGTGACAATAAAAATACAGAAACCCCCCCTCAAGAAAGATGAAGTGCTCTGCTACCTTAGCCAGCATAGGTGCTAGTTGATTATATTAAGAATCCAGAATTGATGGGAGAAGAGATGGTGATGATATATTTTTATGCCACCAAGATAAACTACAAAGTCAGGGGTTGTAGTTTATCCAACTAACCTTCCTCTTCCAACTTTATCACAGGAAATGAGGCCCAACAGGTGTTGATTATGTGAGCACTCCCTAATTATTATTATTATTAATATTTTCCTGCATAAAAATCCCCATCTCAGACTTGATTTTGAGGGTAGCCAATCTACAATGTCTTTTTATTTCCTTTAATTTGAAATATTTTTCTATAATAGTTTAACATTTCACTTCCCTAAGATACTTACCTGCCCTCAAAGATCTCTTAATCTAGAAAGGGAGAATTGCAAAAGAGAACTTTCTTTTTCTATAAATGTAAAAATATATCAATTTAATGAATTATTAAAAAGAAAAATTTTCATTATAATAGTGCTTTCCTTTGCCATTTTTATTTGAGAACCCCAAAATTGATCACTATATGTTTCATGTCTATTAGCTATCAAATAATTTTTCACTCTATAAATTAAGAATTTGGCATTTATCACCAGCAACAAAAAACAAAAACAAATAAGTGGAACACCAAACGAAAAAAAGAGCAAAAGAAACAATCAACAAAATGAAAAGACAATCTACAGAATGGGAGAAAAATATTTGCAAATCATACAGCTGATAAGGGGTTAAATCCAAAATACATAAAGGACTCATACAAGTCAATAGCAAAAATAAACAACCCAATTACAAAATGGGCAAAGAAACTGAATAGACAGTTTTCTAAAGAAGACACAGAAATGGTCAGCAGGTACATGAAATGCAAATCAAAACCACAATAAGATATCACCTCACATCTATTAGAATGGCGATCATAAAAAAGAGAAGAGATAAGTAATGGTGAGGGTGTGGAGAAAGGGAAATTATTGTGCACTGTTGTTGGGAATAGAAAATTGCTACAGCCACTGTGAAAAACAGTGTGGCGGTTTCTCAAGAAATTAAAAGTAGAACTCCCATACCATCCAGCAAGTCCACTTCTGGGTACATATCCCAAAGAATCAGACTCATATGTTCTTTGCAGCATTTTTCACAATAGCCAAGCTATGGAAACCACCTAAATGTCTGTCAATGGATGAATGGATAAAAACAATGTGAGAGATACATATATACATACATATATATATGTATCTATATATGTATATACATATATATATATATATATATATATATATATATATATATGATGTACCAAAAAATGTATACACATTTTAAGAGATGTTACCTATGTATTGCTTTTTGAAGTTGAATTAAATTATGGTAGCAATGTGTAATTGCAGAAGTCAAATGTGACTCATATTCATCTTTTGTTATTTTTGTTATCAGTACATACTGTGTTTCCCTGAAAATAAGACCTAGCCAGACAATCAACTCTAATGTGTCTTTTGGAGCAAAAAATAGTATGAGACCCAGCCTTATTTTACTGTAATAAAAGACCACGTATAACATAATATATAATATAATATAATAAATATAATATAATATAATATAATATAATATAATATAATGTCTTATTTTACTATAAGATCTGGTATTATATTATATTATATCTGTTCTTATATTAATTTTTGCTCCAAAAAATGCATTAGAGCTGACTGTCAGGCTACGTGTTATTTTCTGGGAAACACGGTATTTAGTATTACAATTTTAACAGTTTTTTCCTTTCTTAAAATGTGTGTACATTTTTTTGGCACCCTCACACACACACACACACCTACACACGCAATGGAATATAATGCAGTCATGAAAGAAAATCCTGCCATTTGTGCCAACTTGGATGGACCTTGAGGACATTATGCTAAGTGACATAAGTCAGACAGTGAAAGATAAATACTGTATGATATCACTTATATGTGGAATCCAAAAGGCCAAACTCAGAAAAAGAGTAGGGTGGCAGTTATTAGGGCCTAGAGGGTCAAGGAAAAGGGGAGCTATTAGTCATAGGTACAAACTTCTAATCATAAGACTAAGTTCTAGGGATCCAATGTATAGCATGGTGGTTACAGCCAAAATAATACTATATTATATAATTAAATGCTGCTAATGGATCTTAAATGCTCTCACTACACACGCGCGCACACGTAATTATGTAATAGGATGAAGCCTTAGCTAATGCTATGGTAATAATCATTTTTTCAATACATAAATGTATCAAATCATCACATTGTACACCTTACACTTATGCAATGTTATTATATGTCAATTATATCACAGTAAAGTTGGAAAAAATAAAATAGAAAAAACAATTTTGTATTTATAAAGTCTGTGAAGAAATGAAAAAACATTCAATGTATTAGCCTGCTAATTATAGTGAATAATATTTAAAAACTGAATTTTAATATCTGAGTTTATTCATAAAGAGTAAAAAAGAAACTCCATTACAATTGTTTATCTGATAAAAATAAAATTTGTTTTTCTTATGGCTTCTTTATTTCCTTCAAAGAATGGGCTATAGTTGTTATTATGTGCCAAAGCAATATTAATTCAAAAGCAGGAGGATGATCAGACTAGTCACAATACTGGGTAATTTAGGTAGTTGCAGCATGTTTTAATTCTATGCAAGTGTCATTTCTTTTTAAATTTTTCCAGCTCTATATATTATGTACATATTATATGCAGAAGTTCCTCCTTATCTGTGTTTTCACTTTCTGCTGTTTTCACTTTCTGCAGTTTTGGTACCCATAGTCAGCTATGGTCTGAAAATATTAAATGGGAATTTCCAGAAATAAACAATTCATTAAGTTTTAAGTTGTGTGCCATTCTGAGTAGTGTGATGAAATCTTGTACCATCTGCTCCATCTCGCTTGGGATGTGAATCATCCCTTTGTCCACAGTATCCACACTGCATATGCTAACCGCCCATTGGCCAGTATCCCTCTCAGTTATCATATCAGCTGTGGAGGTGTCACAGGGCTTGTGTTCAAGTCACCCCTATTTTACCTAATAATGACCCCAAATCACAAGAGAAGTGATGCTGGCAATTGAGATATGCCAAAGTGATGCCATAACGTGCTTCCTTAATTGAAAATGTATGTATGTACACTCAGGCACCATATATCATTTCAGTCAAGGACAGAGCACATATATGACAGTGGTCCCATAAAATTACAATGGAGTTGAAATAGTCCTATCGACAAGTGATGCTGTAGCCATCCTAACATTGTAGGGCAATGCATTACTCATGTGTGATGTTGTTGTAAAACCTAGTCATATAAAAGCATAGCACATACAATTATGTATAGTAGATAATACTTGATAAAGATAACAAACAACTGTGTTACTGGTTTATATATTTACTATAGTATATTTTTTACCATTAGTGTAGTCTTTCTACTTATAAAATAATGATTGCTGTATAACAGTATGCTGTGTTACACCAATGGCAGCCTCATATATTTTGTGTTTACAGTGACTTGATTGCATCATTTTCTCTTGTGCTTGATTTGATCTCATTTTTTTTTCTTGGTACAGTTACATGCTGTACAGGCTTTAGCCTGAGAGCAATAGGCTATATACCATCCAGGTTTGTGTAAGTATACTCTATGTTCACACAATGACAAAATGACCTAACAATGCATTTTTCAGAAGATATCCCCATCATTAAGCGGAGAATGGCCATATGGAAAAAAAACCCCACATATATACACATATAGGGTTCAGTACTTTCCACGGTTTCAGGCATCCACTGGGGGATTTGGAATGTATCCCTCATGGATCAGGGGGACTACTGCATTGTAATGTATACCTATGGGGGGGGGGGTTCATTTTAGAGACTTTTTATTTATAACTGTGTGTTCAGGTAAATATTGAGAATGTAAGCAATATATATACATATATATGTGTGTGTGTGTGTGTATATATATATATATATATATATATATATATGCATTGCTTATATACATATATACATATGTATTATATACATATATTGCTTATATATTATATAATATATATTATATATATATTATATATTATATATATAATATATATATAATAGACTTCTTAAGTTCTCTCCTTGGGAAACACAAAAAAGGAGACTTTTCATCTGTTTTCAGAAATTTTCTTGAAGAACATTTAGGGTTGTCTGAAAAAAGTTAAAATTATTTATGGATTAACAGTTGATATTTACTAACTTAAAATATTGAAATGTATGATTTTTAGCCAAAGTATAAGAGATAATTTTATACTAGGCACTAAGTTCAAGCCAAACTAATGTATTAGTCCCTATACCTCCCAGTGGTCAATTCTCAGTTTTCGTTTTATGCTGCTTCTTAGGATTTCTGGCACTGTTGATCACACTCTCTTTATAAAGATAATTTCTGCACTGGGCTTCCAGACTATCCTTTTCTCAGTTCTCTTCCTACCTCATAGGTTTATGATTTTTGGTCTCTAACTGGATCATCTTCCTATACAGTTTTGAGTGATTTTCAGTCGTATCCACCTACTCTTCTTTTCTCATTCCCTAATCAACTTCTTCCCTTCACAAGGTTTTAAGTAACATTTATACTCTAAGGGCTCAGGACTCTATATCCAGACCAAAAGTATCCCCTGTATTTATATTCCTATATGTATCTATTTTTCATTACCATTTACATACTGAATAGGTATCTCAATATGTCTGTATGAATTATTAATTTCTTCCCATAAATTGGTTCCTTTTACAGCATTAATCATCTCAGTAAATGGTCTCTCTATTCTTGTTTCATGGAGTTCCTGTACACCTCTCTTTTACTGTACTGCAGATGAAATCCATTAGCATGTCTTGTCATCTGTACCTTGCAATCATATCCAACATCTCATTAGTTTTCCTTACTTGTCCAAGTATCACCCTAATCCAAGGCACTACCTCCTCTAATCTGGACTGCTTCAGTTGCAGAGAAATTTGTGATTTTTTGTTTGTTTGTTTTGTTTTGTTTTCCCCTTCTACTCTTGTCTCTCTGGAGTCTTCTTTACAGAGGAGCCAGAATGGCCTTTTTAAAATTATATGATGAATTACATCATTTGTCTTTTAAAATACTCCTATAGTAATATCCTGCTCCAAATATAATATGTAAATCTGTCATACATAATATATAGAATAGATTACACCATTCTAGATCATGGGGTCTAGTTACTTCTTCTCTGATCACATCTTTAAATGTCTTGTTTAAACATATAAACATGATCTGCTTAACTAAACATCTGCAGGTTAGGTAATTTCTAAGGACATTTCCAGAACTTATATTTTATTGTTGAAAAAAGAAAGAAAAAAACACACAAAAAACAACTGGGAACAATTTAGGAGTAGTACCTCTGAGGCTCATGATACTTATAAATAATACTCCTAAAGGAAGTCCCCATACCTAAGACCACAGCTAGCCAATTGTGAGCAAAGAGTCACGGTAGAAATGGACAACTTGAAGGCCAAGTGCTACAACAGTCCTTTCCTATTGATGAGCAGTGCCTGTAAAAACAGCCGTCTCAACTGAAGCAAAAAATATCCTGTCGAATGTGTTTTTCTAAATATCACATGTTAAGTATAAGTCTAAGGGGAATATTACATGTATATATAACCATGGTACCAATATTATTTGTTACTTGACACTTATTTTCTTACTTTTGAATGTGAGTCTCAGGAGATAAATTATTAAATTAACTCTATTCCTCATTATTATAGGTCTGACTATGATTGTACAGATGAAGGTATAAAATTTTTGAGCTATAAAAGTTACCAAGATACCAGAGGAGTCTTGGGGTCTTATATAATTTGTCTTCTTTCAAGATGTTAGAGATGCCCTGATGGTTCATTTACAATAAACAAATTATAAATTATTGTAACTGAAACGAATTAAGAAAATTATAAAGGCAGTAATAAGAATATTCATAATTTAGATAAACTTGCTAAATTTTGTGTATATATTTAATGTTGGACTATCAGAACTGTGCATATTTGAAATGTACCATATTGGGTCCTAAAAAAGGTATTTTGCTTTTTCACTTTGGCGATATGCCAATGGTCTACAGTGGAAAAAAAACACGTCTCTTAATTTAAATATTGTGTGAATATTGATAAGGACAGTCTCTCTTATTTTCCTATCAAGTCTTTTGGGAGACTTTTCTTTCCAGCCTTAGCATGAACACAATTATTAAGAAAAGCTGTTGTTGTTTTCCTTTGGATTCTGGTGAGAATTCCCTTTTCTGTTTCCTCTCTGGATGGATATAATCCTCCTGGTAAATTACAAGATGTACCTAGATTGCTTCTACTCTTGGCCACCTCATTCTTGGCCCCAGAAGAGCACAACTTTCACTTTCCCCAGTCTACAGTTTCTTTCAGTAGTGAGACTAATAAGCTAGATGCTGCAATAAACATATACAACATTATCTCCTATGATTAGACCAGTTTCAAATCATTCTCAAATACAAAATCTTGGATTTAAATATACTTAAACATTGACAGTTATATTAAAAAACCTCAAAGCCATCTACAGATTCAACACAATTCTCATCAAAATTCCAATGGCATTCTTCACAGAAAAAAAAATATCTTAAAATATGTATGGAACCAAAAAACCCAAATAGTCAAAGCAATCCTGAGGAAGAAGAACAAAGCCAGAGGTATCACATTTCTTCATTTCAAATTATATTACAAAGCTATAGTAATAAAAACAGTACAGTACTGGCATAAAAATAGCCACACAGACTCATGAAACACAATAGAGAACTCAGAATAAAAACCCTGTGTATAGTCTACTAATATCTGATAAGGGAGCCAAGAACACCCAATGGGGAGAGGATAGTCTCTACAATGAATGGTGTTGAGAAAACTAGATAAACATATGCAGAACAATGAAACTCAACCCCTATCTTATACCACTTGCAAAAACTAAATTGAAATGAATCAATTAAATATAAGACCTGATACCATAAAACTGCTAGAAGAAAATGTAAGGAAGTAGCACCTTGACATTGCCTTTGGCAATGATTTTTTGGATATGACACCAAAAGCACAAATCACAAATGGTACTACATCAAACTTATAGCTGCTGCATAGTGAAATAAATAACAAAATAAAAAGACAACCTGTAGATTGGGAAAAAGTTTTTGCAAACTATATATCAAATAAGAAGTTAATGCCCAAAATATATGAAGATCTCTTATAACTCAATAATAAAGAAACAAGGAATACAATTTATATATATATATATATATATATATATATATATATATATATATATATATATGCAGAGAAAAAATAGGTAGTTTTCCAAAAAAGATATCCAAATGGCCAACATGTACACAAATAATGCTAAACATCACTAATCATCAGGAAAATGCAAATCAAAACCACAATGAGATATCACTTCACGCCTGTTAGAATGTCTACTATCAAACCACAAGAGGTAAGTGTTGTCCAAGGATGTGGAGAAAAGGGAACCTATATACTCTATTGGTAGAAATGTAAATTGGTCCACCCACTACATAAAACAATAGGAAGAGTCCTCAAAAAATTAAAAATAGAACTATCATATGATTTAGCAATTCCACTTCCGGGTACATATCCCAAAGAATTGATATCAAGATCTGCACTCATACGTTCTTTGTAGCTTTATTCACTATGGCCAAGCTATGGAAAGCTAAGTGTCCATCAATGGATGAATGGGTAAAGACGATTGGTACGTATATACAATTGAATATTATTCAGTCATGAGAAAGAAAGACATCCTGCCATCTATGACAGTATGAATGGACCTTGAGCACATGATACTAAGTCAGAGAAAGACAACTACTGTATGGTATCGCTTACATGTGAAATCTAAAAAAGGGGAAGTCATAAAAATAGATAATAAAATGGTGGTTACCAGGGGAGAGGTTGGGGAATAGGACAGATGTTTAAGGATACAAACTTCAGAGCAGAAAAGAAGCCCAAGAGAACTAATACACAGCATAGCAAATATCAATAATATTGTATTAGAGTCATCACACTTGCTAGGAGACTAGAACTTAACTATTCTAATTGCTAAAAAAAAAAAGATAATTATATAATGTGATAGAGGTGCTAATGATGATTGCCACTACAATGGCAATCATATTACAATATATAAATATATCAATTAACATGCTGTGCTCCTTAAAATTACAGAATATATGTCAAATATATTTCAGGGAAAAAAATTCCAACTTCCTTTGTAAATGCAGTTTGATCCCCTGTTGTTTGTATGCGGTACCTTTCTTTACTGATGTCTTTACAGAGCCTCCTATCTAGTAAGTACCATGTTACATTCTTACCACTCAAGTCTTCCCTCATTCTGTCTGTAGTATTGGATATAGATGTCACCACCTTACTGATGACTGCTAATATCTTTTTCTCTCTTGACTCTGCACTTCCAATTCTGCTTGTTTACCAAGGGTTGAGTTCTCTTATTACTTTAAATATATATATATATATATACACATATATATATATATATATGTGTGTGTGTGTGTATATATATACACACATATATATACACATATATACACATATATATGTGTATACACACACACACACACACACATATATATATATATATATGTACTTCTACTTCTTTTTAGTGCCTATATGACATTCTTTCATATTTTACTTTATTCCTATTGATTAGTAAGTTTAAAGTTTTCATTGTACCAGCAAATACATTATTCTGTGGAACATATTCTTTTTGTCTTTTATCGTTTCCTGGTACTTTATGCCACAACTATTTGTTTAATCTTTCTGTAGAGTTGTAATTTTTTATATATAGTATTTTTATTGGTAGAATAAGATGTGGCATTTTTTAATTTGTAAGATTTGAGATTACTGGGGAAAATATTAATCTTAGTAATATTTGGTCTTATTCATATTGCTGTCATAGACAGTGGCCTGCATAAACTCAGAATTGTAGTTACTGAGTATCGTTTTATATTCTTTTTTGATGTTTGGTATAGGGTGATTTTTCACTGCTTTCTTTAAAACATGGTGGCCTCTCATTGATTTTAACTTGGCTAGTTCAGAATTAGTTAAACTGAGGTTTATTTTATGAGAACATAGGGTTATTACATTAATTACATGAATCAAGCAACAATATCAGATCTATAATTAATTGGCAGACCTGCAATTGTAGCCTAAATCAGACCCTAAGCCCAGAATCTGAAAAGTCAATTTAAGTGCTTCGAGTTTCAGATATACTTTTGTTTTGTTTTTTGTAAAATGGAAATAATGTAAATTCTTTTACCCGGTTATTGAATTGTAACCTGTCTGCAGATCTAGGAAAACCCCATACACACACCAAACATCTGGCTTGGATATTGAGCCTGCTGATGGCACGCACATACCAGAGTGCTCTGGTCTGCCACGCCCAATCTCCATATTGAAAGGCATAGTGACCACACTCATACCATTTCCCCCAAAATAAGACCTAGCTTGACAATCAGCTCTAATGTGTCTTCTGGAGCAAAAACCAATATAAGACCCAGTCTTGTATAAGACCAGGTTTATATTAAAGTAAAATAAGAAGTGGTATTATATTATGTTACATTGTTATATTATATTATACCCGTTATTATATTATGTTATGTTATGTTTTGTTATGTTATGTTATATTATATTATATAAGACCTGGTCTTATACTAATTTTTATAGTAAAATAAGACCAGGTCTTATACTAATTTTTGCTCCAAAAGATGTATTAGAGCTGATTGTCTGGCTAGGTCTTATTTTCAGGGAAACAGGGTAGTACATAAGTTTTCCTTCGGATTTGTGGTATTCATTTAGTTGTGATATACTGAATTTTTAAATGATTAGGGCTAATTTGATTGCAGCTGTTCATGGATTAGATTTAACTATAAAGTAAGCATTCTTCTAACCTAAATAGTATGAGTGCATAATACATTTCCATAATTTCAGCATATCTTTGATTTTGGAGATATGGCCAGTGGTAAATCTTTTTTATAGCTGTTTGAAGCAATCTCCAATTTATTAAAAGGATACATGTACCATAATGACATCAGTAACAAGCAATATTCTCCCTCTTAAAATATAATTGAAATATTTTTTAAAAATACTTTGTTTTTCCTTAACACTATTTTACATTCTTAGGCAATCTGCAGAGGCGTTAGGGGGTGCTGGTGGCAAATTAAAATTTATGCGATATTAAAGTCTAGGTTGATTAGTACAATTAAATGTGATTATTAATTACAGATGGAGTTTTGGTTTACAAATTTCATAGAAAATAAGCAGTATCTTTGTTATTATTACTGTACTTACCACATGTCATAGGTCTTTATTTAGGAATACCAATTTTGTTAATATCGATCTAATGAGCTCTTCCATGCAAATTAGAATTTCTGATATTCATTATCTTTCACCAATATCAAGAAAGGTTTTGACACTATTTGATATTGGAGTGAATTTTAGAAAGTTTAAAGATATTTAGAATTACTAAAATCATCATTTCCTTTATCACAAGAAGCTGAAATCCCTTTTTTTTTCCCTTGCTAAGATTAAAATTGCTATCCTTGTTAGAAACATGAAATTTCTAGGTGGTTCTAAAGTCTATGTGAACAATGTAAAAGGGTTCTATTTGTTTTATAAGGAATCACATATCCTACCATAGCTACTCAGTTACTTGCTTTGTCTGTTTGTTACCTTTGTTGCTCTTAACTTTTATTTTCAACAACAGGGTAAGTACGTGGTTTGCTATGGTATTAAATAAATCACATGCTTGACAATGAAAGCCAAATCAACATAATCCCCTTATGTAAAATAATTCTAGAGAAGAATAGGCACCAAAGATGCTCACTATACAAGTAAAAGACAAGTGTTCCGAGGTGTACTAAGTAATCACTGTATTAACCTACCCTCGGTGGAAGTCTTTAGTCACAGGTATTTTCTCACTGTTACAATGTTTGCCAAATGCCAATTTATAATCAGAAGGATTTATTCCTGACACACAATTAATAATCAAGTAACTCGAGGTAGAAAAGAAAGTTCCCAGTACGGAAACATTTTACCTAGTCCTTTCTTTATTCATTGCAGCTTTATTTACAGTGGCGAAGACATGGACTCAACAAAAGTGT
Source organism: Rhinolophus sinicus (assembly GCF_036562045.2). Classification (NCBI taxonomy): domain Eukaryota; kingdom Metazoa; phylum Chordata; class Mammalia; order Chiroptera; family Rhinolophidae; genus Rhinolophus; species Rhinolophus sinicus. Next base: position 133,149,301 of record NC_133753.1, on the reverse strand, counting down.
CCTTCAATACATGACTAGATAAAGAAGTTGTGGTATATATACACAGTGGAATACTATTCTGCCATAAGAAAAGATGAAATAGTACCTTTTGTGACAACATGGATGGATCTTGAGATTATTATGTTAAGCGAAATATGTCAGACAGAAAAAGTCGAGAACCATATGATTTCACTGATATGTGGCATATAAAACTGAAAACAGCAAAAGAACAAGACAAACCAATGAAGAACCAAAAACTCATAGATATAGACAATAGTTTAGTAGTTATCAGAGGGGTAAGTGGGGAGGAGGGTTTTAGAAGAGCGTCAACAGGGTCAAATATATGCTGATGGAAGGAAAACTGACTCTGGGTGGAGAACACAATGTGAGATACAGATGATGTATTACAGAATTGTACACCTGAGACATATGTAACTTTACTAACAATTGTCACCCCAATAAACTTAAATTATATATATATTATAAACTGAAATTATATATATAAACTGAAATTATATATATAAACTGAAATTATATATATATATATATATATATATATTTTTTTTTTTTCCTTTTTTTTCCAAAGAGTTTATCAGCACAGAGCCCATTTTAGGGCAAAACCCACAATGTGATTCCTTCCTTCCATGCTACCTTTAACAGCCTCTCTCTGCCAGCTTCTCAGCCTAGTCAATGTTGTTCTGTGAAACTGTTTACCTGCATTTTGCATAACTGAAAGATGCTGTTTTCTCCTTGTCTTGCCTATGGGTTTAGACAGCTGTTTTTCCAAGAGGCAGTAAATTGGTAAACAAAACCCCAGCACCTTCTGGACAGTTGTATAACGGCACACACACAAAAAATATATTAAGCTTTCATTGTCAATATGGTATCTGCTTGGTGTATTTCTTTTTGCATAAATTCTGCTCAGTAGCATTTCTATGGATAAACATTTTATTTCCTACAATTAAAAAATCTATTAGTCTACGTGATCATAATGATGGAAATAAATATATAACATGTATCTTTCTGTTTCCATCATATTATCATTATGTAATTCCATGATACTGAAATAATTGGAGCAAGCAGGTGTAACTGAATAGATGTTAGGTAATAATATTGGATGTTTATGTCAATTTGAACTTTTCACAAGGACCATTAAAAATGTCTGTGTGCTCCTTCCATCAGTTTTGCAAAACTTGGCCCTGATGACAGGCAAGATATAAAAATAAGTGGTAAATAACAGAATGTAGTGTACATTTTTATTTAATTAAAAATAAGTAAGCCCTTTTACTCTCCTCTAGTAAGCTAGACTCTCAAGATTAAAATTCGTGTTGTCACCTCATAGTGTCAACTGAGATTAACAAAGGCAGTTTCGATGTGTTTCTGGTCACACAATATGGTAAAAGGCCAATCTTTGGTATAATATGAAACTGTTCAAGTCCCATCCTCTGTCTGTAGCTGTTCCACTGTAGGAATGTCACCTAATTATCTGAATCTGGGGTTCTTTATTTGTAAGACTGAAAAGAGTAGTCGACATTTCAAAAGATGTTTGTGTAAATTAAATGAGATCCTGCATGCAATCTTTTAATATACACTGGATCTATTGCACTGTAATTATGCAATTACTGGTACATGAAAGTTATTTATTTGAAACATGATCTGACAAACCACATTAAATCTGTTTCACCCTTTTTTTGTGGTATGCATGTGCCACATGTATGGTTTCCTAATGAATCTAGCAATATGGCTTTTAAAATATATATATATGTATATCTGCATTTTCCTTTATCTTTGTCTACTAGAACTCTACTTACATTCATTTTTTTTTTTTTTTTTTAAATTTCACTTCACAACGTATTGGTTCCTTGTTTTTTTTTTTAGATTCTTTGCTCCTCTAGGTCAGCACAAGATTTTTTATCTCTTCCACATAATCTATATTCCTTTGTATTTTAGCTCTTGTTTCACTTTTTTTTTCCATTTTCTCTCCCTACTCATATGGATTTAAATCAGAAATAGTACTCTATGTTTCCTCTGTAAGCACTCTTCTACAAGAATCATGTACTGTCTGAACATATTATAAGAAGTAATAAGTATACAGTCATTAAATTGTTAAATCATTAAACTCTGGAAAAGGATTTCATATGCTCTAATGAAAAAGAAACCATCTTTTCACAGGACAAAAGTGGGGGTATACTTAACAGTGCCAAGCTGACAGCTTATTACCTTAATAACCATCTGCATTTGATTTAGTAACATCTAAAATAAAGAGGAAAATTAAAATATAACGTGAACAACAATTTGTAAGGTAACTAAATTTATTTTTATTTTTAGAGATATAGATATAGAAGAACACAAGATTCAAAAAGTTAGACAACATAGTCTAAATCAAATTAACTGGAATTCACTCCACAAAGTATGTAGAAACTTCTCTACAAAGCTACATCTCCATACTACTTCTGGCTACCTACACACACACACACAACATATCCGTTTAGTCATTATTTTATATTTCTTTATAATATTAGAAACATGTCAGAAAATTCAACTTCAAATTACCATGATCAAAACTTATCAAAAGTATAAGTAAAGAAAACTGAAAACTGTATTTGTAAGAAGCACTCTAGGGTACACGTTAACTAACTTTTTGTTAAGTTTTTAAATTCTTATTCCTGTAATACTAACTAGTATTCATTTCACCTTCCTATAGAAATATTTTGCATACTTTATGATTTAGATTATTCTCTTTTTCTTTGTTTAAACACAGGTGAAGACAATATATGCTGTTAATATTTTAGTGAGAAAGAACACAAATTATCCTTACCATTTAAGGATTAAAAAACAATCTCTAGCAAATTTATGCATGTTTAGAAGTCAGTGTTGGTTGATTAATCATCCACCTTTTTTTTTTTTTTTTTAACCTTCTTCCTTAGTATAAGTAACCTCAATGCAGACTCTTTACACACGCATCTTAGAAACCCTGGTAACTTCTTCCACCCAACCTGGTGGGTCTTAATGGTCTAAATCAGCTCTTTTCAGTAGAAATATAATGTGGGCTACATATGAGTTTAATTTGTCTAGTAGTAGCCATAGAAAGAAGTAAAAACAGGTAGAATTTTAATAATACATTTTATGTAATATATAAAAATATTTTTTATTATGTTTTACATTTTACATCTTTGAAATCAGATTTGTATTTTCACTTAAAGCACATCTTAACTAAAACAATGCATTTTCATTTTCATTAGGAATATTTGATCTACATTTGCTTGATATTGCCCTTTCCTTTTCATATGACTGCATCATCTTAAATTCCCTTCAGTAGTGTTACATCACCTGTTTACCAAAACCTTGACCAAAAACATGCCATCAAACTTCTAGGGTTTGCCACTTGTAGAAGACATTATATCTCAGTATAGTTTTTCGTTTGTTTGTTTTTAGTTCTCTTACTATGAGCAAGGCTTAACATCTTTTCATAGGGTTAAGTCCCATTTGCATTTCTTTTTCTGTCAACTATATCATCTTTAGTCCATTTTTATAGGGTTTCTTGTCTTTTTGCTCTTTGTTTTTTTAGTTCATTATAAAATAGGTTAATAAACTTTTGTGTTAGTTCATTTGATGTTGATCTCAGTTATTGCTTATGCTGTGTAACTGTCTTTATTGACTTTTTACCTACATGCATTTTTGCACTGAAATAATTTCTACTTATAGACATGTAGAATATAGCCAGAAACTTGATGAAAATTTTAAGGCTTTGCTATAGAAATAAAATAAAAAGTGTGTCTCTGATTTTTAGTCTCGTTGTGAATAAGACTTTCTATAGAGATTTATCTACATATAATTTGCAGAAAATGACTAAAACAACAAGAAAAAATACCTATTTTGTATAAACCCAGGTTCAATCCCTTTTGCAGATTTCTGTGGTTGGCCCTGTCATTCAGCCATGCCATTATTTAAATAATTTCAGTGCTTCTAAAAGAAACAAGCTTGTCTGCGGGGTCATGGTTTTCATCACACCCTTTTTAATAAACAAAGTCACTACATTCTAGTTATCCATCTGGATCTTGAAGGTATTTGAAGATATTTGATTTCATAAATATAGGTAAGTGCATATATATGATAACTCAAATCACATATGTCAAATAAAGTTACTACTAAATTAGATTAAAGAAAACAAAAGTTAGGAGCTATAGATATCAATTCAGGACGTAACATTTTATAAGGAAAATAAAAATATGCATTAATTAGAAAGTACTTTCAATTTTGATTATATGACACAATTATAGATTTTTAACATGCTTTACTCTAAGTAGTTTAATGTGGTTCATTTTTCAGTTTTAATAATACTTTCAAAAATACATGGAACTGATTCTTGGCAACAACTATGAAAAGGAGAAGCAATCATGTTAGACTGGATGGAATTTACAGATATATACAGGATATCCTATCCCAAAACAACACTATACACATTCTTCTCAAATAGACATGGAACCTTCTCCAGGATCAATCAATATTAGGCCACAAAACAAGTCTTAATAAATTTGAGAAGACTGAAGTCACACCAAGCATCTTTTCCAAACACAAAGGAATAAAACTAGAAATCAATGACACAAAGAAAATTGGAATATTTACAAATATGTGGTGTTTAAACAACACACTACTGAACAAACAATCATTCAAAGAAGAACAATCATTCAAAGAAGAAATCAAAAGAGATATTAAAACATACCTTGAGACAAATGAAAATGGAAATAAAACATATCAACATTTATGGGATGCAAAAAAAGCAGTTCTAAGAGGGAAGTTTATAATGATAAATGCCTATGTCAAAAAATAAGAAAAATCTCAAACAACCTAAAGGTTGGCTAATTTTTGGTTCAGGATTTTTCCATCTATCTTCATCACGGATATTGGCATGCAATATTCTTTTACTGTGGCATCCTTGACTAAAGGTGGTAGAAGAAAGGAAATAAAGATCAAAGTCAAAATGAATAGAAACTTAAACAAAACAAAACAGTGGAAAAGATTACTAAAACAAAGAGCTGGTTCTTTGAAAAGATAAAGAAAATTGACAAACCTTCAGTTACACTCACCAAGAAAATAAGAGAAAGGACTCAAAAACTCAGAAATGAAGAGGAGACCTTACAACTTAAACCACAGAATATAAAGAATTATAAAAGGCTAGTATGCAAAATTATACGCCAACAAATTGTACAACCTAAAAGAAATAAATTCCTAGAAACATACAAGCTATCAAGGCTGAATCATGAAGAAATAGAAAATCTAAACAGATCAATAACTAGTACGGACACTGAATCAGTAATCCAAAACTTCCCAACAAATAGAAGTCCAAGACCATATGGCTTCACTAGCGAATCCTATCAAACATTTAAAACAGAATAAATACCAATTCTTCCCAAACTCTTCCCAAAAAATGGAATAAAAGGGAACTCTTCCAAATTCATTTTATGAGGTCAGCATTACCCTAATACCAAAACTAGTCAAGGATGCCACAGTAAAAGAATATTGCGTGCCGATATCCATGATGAAGATAGATGCAAAAATCCTCAACCAAAAATTAGCTAACTGAATTCAGCAGTATATAAAAAGGATCTCACAGCATGATCAAGTGGGATTTATTCTAGTTTTGCAAGAATGGTTAATATCCACAAATCAATCAATGTGAAATAGCACATTAATATAATAAAGAATAAAAATCATATGACTATCTCAATAGATGCAGGAAAAAACACACAAACATTTTACAAAATTCAACAACCATTTGATTAAACATTTCCAACAAAGTGGGTTTTGAGGAAATGTATCTCAAAATAATAAAGGTCATATATGACAGGCCCACAGCTAATATTACACTCAAGGTTAAAAGCTGCAAGCTTTTCCTCTAATATCAGGAAAAAGGATATCTTGTAAATTTTATTCAACATAGTATTGGAAGTCCAAGCCAGAGTAATTAGGCAAGAATACAAAAGTTGTCCAATTTATTAATAAAGAAGTAAAACTGTCACTATTTGCAGAGGACATATAGAGATATCTAACAGCTTCAACAACAATAGCAAAACTGTTAGAACTGTTAAACAAATTCATTATATTGGCAGAATACAAAATCAATACCAAAAATTCTGTTGTGTTTCTATACACTAATAATGAACTATCAGAAAAATTAAAAAAAAAATCAATTTATAATTGCATCTAAAAGAATAAAATGCCTAGGAATACATTTAACCAGTGTTCTGAAAAATGTGTATACTAAAATACGTATAAGAGATTCATGAAATAAATTGAAGAATACACAAATAAATGGAAAGGTATTTCATGTTCATTGATTAATATTGTTAAAATGTCCATACTACCCAAAGCAATTTCTAGGTTAAATGCAATCCCTATCAAAATTCTAATGGCATTTGTCACATAAATAGAGCAATTCTAAAATTTGTATGGAACCAAAAATACCCAAATAGACAAAACAATGTTAAGACAGAAGAAAACTGGAGGTGTCACACTCCCTGATTTCAAACTATATTACAAAGTTATAGTAATCAAAACAATATGGTACTGTCATACAATAGACATATAGGTCACTAGAATAGAATAAAGAGGATATAAGTAAATTCATGAATGTATGTTCAATTAATTTAGGAGAAAAGAGGAAAGAATACACAATGGTGAAAAGTCTCTTCAATAAATGGTGTTAGAAAAACTGGAGTGCTACAAGCAAAGTGTAAATTTGCCTGGTATGAATTTGACATATGGAAAGATAAAAGTGTTTTAGAAAATGCAAAATCAAGCTATATTTAGGTTATAAAATCTTAGTTGTAGGGAGGAGAAAGCAAGAGAAGTTCACACAACTACGTTTCTCTTGAAACAGCTGATTTCTTCCCTCTCACTAATATTTTCCTTTTTCTAGAACTGATTATTGTAAATCAAGAATTTATAAAATGCTTATAGACAGTTTCTTTCCTACTTGTCTGAAGTATTGAAAGGATACTTTAATTTTCACTATGGATCACCAAATCTGATTATTTTGATTACTAAAAGTGTTTAGGAATCTTAACTAACGTTAGAAATATATATATATTTTATACATAGGTATCTTCAAACACAAATGTACATGTACTATTTTCTCTCCATATCCATTTGGTAATTTTTGACCATCTGAGAAACAATTATACACAATGTGTCTTGAAGAAATCTTGCAGAAATATTTCAAATATTACATTATTTTAACGTATAATTTTAACAAACTGCTAACAAAAACTGCATGAGACTGTTTTTATGAAGTTTACACATTATTTATTTTCATTAACTTAGAAATAATATCTATGCCTTATACTTATGTAAAATATAATTACATTTTTGTTTTCTGAAGTGAAGAATTCTCACTTGCTCACCCCAATATTTGAGCTCCTCAATTTCTTCCTTATATTCAATGGTAAAATAAACTATATTTTAATAAATGCACAGAAGTAATATATGTTAATAAAATTTATGTCTTATATCACTTAGATTTGCCTTTTTTTTTCATGGATTATGTTGAACTGAAAAAAAATTTATAACACAATATCTTACTAAAATCAAGTATTATATTAATGATATATAATTTATTAAAATATCATTTTATTCCATATTTATACATACATAGTTACACAAGTTATCAATATAAGTTAATCATTTTAAAATAAAAAATAGGTATTTAATAAATATATGTTTTTTAAATATCTACCATTTAATACCTAAATATTTCCCTCTTCAACTATAGTCACATCTTCCTGGCATGGACTATTTTGCCATTAGTTCAATCTATACATAATTATCAAAATAATAGTTTTCTTCAAATAGTTTGATACCAAAAGCAGAGGTAACAAAAGCAAAAATAAGTAAGTGGGGCTACAACAAACTGGAAAGCAATTTGTGTTTTATTAGATAATATAATCAGAGGAAGTTGATACAAAGGTAAATTAACTGGAATTATTTATTTATATGTATGTATTTACTTATTATTTGTAATTATATTTATACTTGTCTTGGGGTAGGAAAGATCTGTCTAAACATAAAAAAAAAACAAAAACAAAATCAAATAAATAAGAAAATGATTGGCATGCAATCATGTAAGACAAATCATCCATATGGTAAAAGAAATTCTAAACTATAAAGAAAATATAAACTGATTTTAAAGATGAACAACAAAAGTGGGTAAAAAAATTGCAGTAACATATATTGCTAATTCTCCAAAAGTTCTTACAAAACCATACATAAAACTAGTTCTTCATTAGGAACATTGGCAAAGTTGATGGAAAAAACAATATCCATATTGAAAATGAAAATGTGAAAATATATTTAGTTTTACTAGTAAAAACCAATTAAAAAAAATGATCTTTTGACTTATCAAATTCTTAAAAATTACCAACATCTATAAACCCATTTTTGGTTAACATGAAAGAAATAGGTTTTTTGGAGCCAAATTTGTGGAATGTAAATTCTTCCAAAGTTTCTCTAGGGCAATTTATCATTGTGTATCATATAAAATCTGCTTATCATTTTCCCTAGCTATCCTTGAGATACAAATTTATATATACTAGGGAGATAATTCTACGTGTCAGCTAGCTTCTGTCCTCATGAATTTATTACACTATTGGTTATGCAGTGTAATGGTGAAAACCTGAAATTTGCATTAAAAAAGTCATAATTAAGGTAGTGGGTTAAGAAATTAGTGTACATTTATTTAACAGAATCCTAGGCAGTTGCTAAAATGATAATGTACATTTAAATTATTGATAAGGAAAAAATTCATAACATATTGATCACTGAATAAAGCAGGGTCCATAACTGCAAGGCCTTGTCAAATTAAAAGTTTATATTACATTTGCAAGATTACATGTATATAGCTTAATATTTAAAATATTTACCACAAATATTACCAATTATTTTCTTTGAGTGGTGGTATTTCAACGAATATATATTTTTGTTATTTGTTTTGTTTATTCTTTTCAGAAAATTTTAATTGAGAATTGATTATTAGGGTATTGTGTCTCAGCTCCAAACTCACATTGTATCCTGCTTTGTGATGCTGATGTTGAGACTCAGAAAACCACTTTTCTTCATAGTGGTTTCCAGTTTCCAGTGTTTTCCCATAATCATAGAATCCCATCTCCTTCCCCTCAGTGACAGATGGCTGGTATTCCTTCCTCAGGAATCTGGACACCTACTCCTGGGTATAACCTAAGCTTCTAAATTCTAGTAACTACAATCTCTTATGTTGTTCCCCAAGCCCTAGGGTTGGTTGCTCCTTCATGCATTACTATCACTATGTTACTGTTTGTCATCCTTTTGACTCTTTTGGTTCCCCAACACCATTCTACACTATTCCTTATATTAAATTGTGCTCAGTATAATAACCAGTGTGGCTGTTCTCTATGTTTCTATCTGAACCCAGAGAGACAAAGAAGTAATCATGATTACCATCAGAGTAAAAAGAAAATATAAACAAATTTTGAAAAATTACCAATCAATGTTGTTCCATAAAACCTTCTTGAAATCTTCCCTAACTAATAAGGCTTTATTAAGCACCCAATTTGGCCGCAGTTATTTAGTGTCTATCTCTATCATTGTGCTTATCAATGTGTATAAACTTTACTTGTTTATCTTAGTGCTGAATATTATGTTGGTAAGTATTATATTAATTTAGCTCAGCTGGACTAGGTTTTCCAGAATTTTGTTCCCTGAATAGTTTCATTTTGCTTGAGCTCTCCAATCTAAGAATGAAAGGGAACGTCCTTAATCTGATAAAGAATAGCCTGATATCCTGTAGCAAATATCATACAAAACAGTGGAAATCTGATCCCTGAGATCTAGAATGAGACAAGGATATCACTTATCAATACTTTTCCACTGCATATTAGAAATCTCAGCCTGTTCAATAAGAAAGAAAATACATAATTGGAAAGAATCAATACTGTTATTATTTGTCATATGTACCAAGAAAATCTGAAATTATACAGTAAATTATTACATGTACTAAGTGGATTGAGCATTGGGTATAGTGATAGAATATAAGGGAAAGACACAAAAATCTACTGAATTTGTATATACCATCAAAAAAAGGAAAATAAAATTTAAAATGATATGTACAACAATTTCCAAATTTAAATATATAACAATAATTCTAACAATGTATATTAAGATACCAGTAAATCTGAAAAAAATGGGATAAATTAATATACACCTAAATAAATGGAAAAATATGTTTAAAAATTGGAAGAAAATGCTTTTTTTAATTAAATTTATTGGGGTGACATTGGTTAGTAAAATTATATAGCTTTCAAGTGTACATTTCTATAATACATCATTTATATACTGCATTGTGTGCTCACTTTTTCCCAATGATAATGCTTAATTTTGTGGAAAATAATGAAAATACCAGCAAAATTTTTGGTCAAGTTGACAGAACATATGACTCTAAAGGACTGAAAATAATGATAATAATCTTGAAGCTGAAGAGAGAAAAGAAGACGGAAGCAGATGTAAGATTTACATTAACAAATATATGATTTATTATAGGGTACAATTGGGAGAGTGTGGTATTGTCATAAAAGTAGACAACTTGAGTAATGGAAAATAATAGAAAGTCCAGTAACAGATACACACATTCATAAATAATTTATGACATGATGGAAATGCAGTATGGAGGGATTCAATATCATATCAAGAAAATGGGAATAGATACCTACTCATAGAGACACTGTAAGGATTGAGTAATCAGTGTAAGGCTCCAACCTAGTGTTCAGTACATTTTGCAGCTCAGTAGTTGCTAGCTATCAATTTATTATAGCTGACAAATTATACTTATCCTACAATTATTGTTTGTCATTCCATTAGAAACTGCTAATTTATTTCATTTATTTCTGAAAGATAACTAACATCTGCTTCATGACCCACAGATATTTTATCCAATTCTATTTCATTTTTCATGCTTTCAGGCCTGGTTTCTCACTTTTCTCCCTGCAATATGCCCTTACTTAAGCAGCATTTTTCTGTATCTAAAATTGCTCTATGAACTATATAAGCCCTCTTCCCTTCTTTCAAACTAATTTGATTTCTGTGACTTAAGGGCCTACCCTTATTTCTTTTTTTTTCTTTTCCTTTTTTATATCCTACACTATTTGATAGAGCCTTCTGGATACTTTATATAACTCTTCTGTCCACAGTCCAGTGAATTTCTAAGTAAATTAACTGGAGACCCAAAACTTAAAGGATCTACTAAAGGAAATAATCAGCTCTAGAAAAACAGAAAATGTTCCTAAAGGTACTGTAAAAAATCAAATTTGCTTTCGTAAGAAAACACAGGGTATGTTTGCCTTTTGTTTGTTTTTACTGAGCTTAAATAGATTTTTCAATGTGTATAGAATAAACATTAAAATGTCATGTGTAATGACCCAAGCCAATTTTGTCTGCCTTTCTACACTTCTTTAGAATAGATTTTTCTCTGATTTAAAACATTTAACAACATCTACTACATAATATAGCCATATGAGAAGACAGTCTCTGATTGAAGGGAAGAATAGTAATTCTAGCTGTTGCTATGACCACTTTACACTGTAAAATATGCAAAAGTGCTACTTAAAGCCCATTTTCTGCAAACACCAAAAAAAGATAATTAGAACTGATAACTGAACCGAAAATCAGTTTATGAGCAGAATGCTTTATTTTCATCTGCTGATTTCTATGACAACTGAAAAAGTATACATACTGATTTATCTGTTATTCTTACCTGAATGTCTAAAAAAATCAAATTATCTTTAAATTGGATTTAGATCTATGTTGAGATTACGATACTGCACCTAAATAAATAGCACTTACTCTTTGAATACATGCATGTAACTTGAAGTTTTCTTTAAATGACCACGTATAGAAACAATAAAACTGAAAATAAGATAGAGTTGTGAAAAACACATTATTTCAAGCAAGTTTTCCAATTGACAGCGTACAGGATAGTTAATGCAGCCAATTGATTTCTATTTTATTCCAACAAAATTACTATTTTGTTTTACTACCCTTTGAGACTGAAAACAAGTTGAACAGAACACATTTAAAGCAACTCTCTGTTCTACTAAAAATGTCATATAAAATGCACTAATGAAAATTAACTTTTGTATCAAAATTTCCTGTTCATTTATTTTTTATACTGGTATGCCAATAATGCCATTTTTTTTTTTTTTTGGAATATAGTTTGATAAATACACTCCTGCAGTGTTTCATTTTGTATACACTGTGCTAATTGTTTTCTAAAAGTAATCAGAGGACAATATTAAGTCTTTCTTTGATTTATGAAAATAGAACTAAGATAAATATTGAAACTTTACTTCAGCTACTATAAAAGTGGAACCATACAATTTATTTCTTAAATGCACTGACCAAACAGTGTTTTCAAAGATAATTAGCTATCTGTGCTGTTTGTTCAAGAGAGAACACTTTAACCACTGTGAATACAAGTGTGCTATAAGCTGCCAACATAATATTAGGATAAAAACGAATAGAATGAAATAGGTTTATAAAATCCCCTTTCCCTCTAGAAGGCTGCCTTCCTTGGTTATTTAGTTTGAACACTATTTTTTACACAACTATAGAAGACCTCTATTTTAATACCAATATTGCAAAACTTTGAGAGATAATGTAGCTTGACATTTTATAGGCAACGTAATTCATTGAGAATGACTTCACAAACATTTTCGATGTAAAGTTAAAATTTCCAGAACATTAACCATCCACAAAAACTATAAATAACAAAGATGATATCCACTATTCTTCCATAGGTATTACTGAAGTCTTTAAATTGATGGCTATTTTACTTGATAGCACTAAATAAATCATTGCTGATTCCTGGATTCCCGTTATGAGGTTCTACTAATCTTTTTCTGGTGCAACACACCACTGTATAATAAAATGGCCACTTAAGTGTATTGCAGCCACTTATTAAAAATTGTGAGCATTTGCTTTTCTGCTTAGGTTTTCAAACCTAAGTGATATTAAATAACAGAGTCCCTGTCGTTTCATTTATATCACCATTTAATTTACAATTACCTGCAAATTCAGCCTTAGCTATTGTTAGTTTCTGTATCCGTGTAGCTTTACACCCACCTGGTTCATGATTGACTCTCTCTGTTGTGAGCACTATGATACCATGGACTGACTTGCTCCTTTTTTCAAGAATTATTGTTACCTCAAAAGTTTTTCCTCAAACACAGTTATGTGGACTTTGTGTATTTTCTGTGTATGTTCTTAAACAGGTTTTGTCAATTCAACAAAATTGGATTTTATAGTTATTTCCTGCCCTCAATCATGTAGGCTACTCAAGTATGAATATATCATAATTCAAATTCAAAATTTATAGCTTAATCTGGCCTGTTTTTGCCTAGGATAGCGACTAGCAGTTCCAGATGTCTGTGAGGGCACAATGTTTTCTCACTTTTTACATAATGCATCACTATTGACACTGCTAGTTAAACAGTCTCTTCTTGGAGGGAGCAAACAATACATGTCTCTTCCATGGTTAGATCAAGGGCTACCACTCCAGATTTGTACTTTGAAGTTAAATTTACTCAGATGATTTCATGGATTGAGACCATTTTACTTAAATTACAATGACTAAGGTGGAAATGTTTATATGTATAATACATATACATATCAGAATTTGGCAAACAGCTGTATATGAAATTTGATATTCATATAATAGAGATTTAATTGATGTATTGCGCTGTATCTTCCTTGTGAATTCAGTCATAACATTCTACCACAGGCTCAGATGAGATAAACTTTTTTGATAATTTTCATATTACCGGCTCTTTTTGATACTAGCAATTATATAATTGGGAGATTCACGAAGTTACTGGTGAACAAGAGCCACTGTATAACCTATTAGCTAGAAAATATATTGTGGAATGAGATCCCCTTATAGTGATAAGATATGATCGAATATTGAATTCAATATAAAGTATAGTCATTGGCTATATTCAAGCCTCCTCTGGATTAGTTTTAAGACCAATGTTAGAGTTTTAAGAACTATATTTTGCAATACAAGAGAGCCTCCAGGTATGCAACTGTTTTCTTTGTGCAAACACAAAAGTGCAAGGCATGCCTCCAGGTGATATCCCAAGAGAATATGATGATGCTTAAAGAAGGCTCTTGTTGTGATTTCAGGTTGTGGAACCCACCGAAACAGAATGGGAATAAATAGGCCCTGACAAGAGCACATACTAGGGAGGCATTTAACAGAGATGAGTGGTTATTCCAAACAGAGGTAGTGATACTGAATAGCTCTGCTACTGGCTACACTAGTCACAGTTGGTAAAATAAACTAAGACCTTTAACCTCTCTATTTAAAACAGATAAAAGATAAACTGAGAATGTCAACATTTGAACTATGGAAATGTTATTATTTGTGACTGCTTCTGGGACCTTTAAATTTCCTAAGATTGTAAGAATGGAGGAAGGTATAACAGACCCCAGTCACTTGATATCATAAGGAAACTATTATAAAAAGGTTAACATCTTCAAAAAAAAATCTTGAAATTCAAAGTAACAAGTTTGAATCCACAAGTAACAAACTTTGATAACAAACTTATAAAAGTGATTCAAAAATATAAATTAAATGCATTTAAACTCCTTATTCTCCCACTGATGTTTTAAAATCAAATATTCAAAATAGAAATAGAATACAAAAAAAGCAATAAAGGTAACCAATAAACTCACATCACCTTGAAAACACTAAACTGGCTCCAATTCATGCTTATATAAAAATAATGAATATATGCTACATATAGGAGTATAGGATATTATGATTGCCCCTTAATTATGAAAACTCTGAATTTAAATGAGATTGCATGCTTTCTTGAGGTCAGTAAGCAGTAAACTAATAAATGGCAAAGCTGGAATTTGGACGGGGATAGTTTAATTCCAAATTATATGTTTTAAATAATAATACATTATTTTAGGGGTTATCTTTGTTTGAATTGTTACAATTTCAAATATTCTTCACCCAAGCCCTGTGTGTCTCATTTAAATCTATTTTAGATATGATGAGACTATCACAGAGAAGTTACCTATGTCCATAGCTATAGTAATGGAGCATTTCAGATATCAAGGCCAGTATCCCTCCTTTATTTCATTCTACTTTGGGTGATTAATTTTTATACATATCTGCCACCGATCAATTTTATTTTATTTTTTTTAGTTGAAAATAAAACACAGTTTGAGATATATACATAGATACTGAGACAGGTTAGTAAGTATATTGCTAGGTAGACAGGGGGTCCCTGGTGGAATAAACAAAAGGCAGCCATATCCTGAAACTCCACTGTTCTGGAATGTCTCCTTCACTCCAGGACAAAGACATATGAAAATGCCCTGAGGTTAATAAATAATCTCAAATCCTGAACAAAGGAGCAGATCTGATAGATAGGAATGGATTATTTCATTAATTCTTTCAGTAGGCAAACAGGACAAACCTGATAGATGAATTTTATTAGAAGGCTCCAGCCCCCTTCCCCAAGCAGGCAAGGGAAGGTATAAAAGTAAGAACTTTTGCCTCAGTCACTGGGTACCCCCATACAGGACCCCCTCCCTCTCAGGAGCTCTGACCCTTTGTTTTCAATAAACTATCCTCTTTTTAAAACTTTTTGCCTCTCCCTGGTCCATGTTTCCTTTCTTCAGCTTCACGAGACACCATCCCGGCCCTCACTCAGAAACTGCTGGCAGATCCAACATCATTATAGCAATACAAGAATATAGCTATGCAGATACACACAAACACACATACTATTATTTGGAATAGTTTCTGTATCATAATTAGTATGAAAAGAGTTTTAGTGCTTTGGAGAACATTTAATATTTTGTACTGTTAGATTAAAACACACATTCTTCTACACACATCATTATTGGACTTTCCTTACTTTCTCCTTAATTATTTAGACACCACTATAAATATGTTAATATACTAAAAATTAAATGACAGAGAGAAGTACTACATATGGATAGAGTGTGATTCTGGTACTTTCTCATATTCTGTGTCCTCTTCAGCATCTTAGTTCTCCATGAGATCCATAAACATATTTTTAATCCTCTTTTTTTATTTTAATTACTTGCATCAACACTCATGAGTTCAGTGGATTCACTGAAAATTTGGGTTGGTGGGTCATCGTCTAGGTCTTAGCATACTACACAAAGCTATGCCCTCCTCCCTAACACTGCTTCACAGGACATTTTCATAGAGGGACATCCTAGGACACCCTATTCTAAAGAGTTCCCTACTTTCATTCTCCACTGAATTGCCCTATTTTATTCTCATCATACCTATTACCTTCTGAAATTTTTCTGCTCATTTACTTTTTTGTTGTTTTTTTATTGCTTACTATCATGTCATGCCATTAAGAGTCAGATATGTGTTCCTAGTTCATTCTGCCGTCCTATGTAACTGAAATAATGCCTGAAACATAGCAGGTTCTTAATAAGTATTTGTGACATGAAAGAATATTAATTGTTTTGTTTTCATTCCACATCTCTTTCATCTCTCCTCCTCACTCAGCTTCCTGGTTTGCTGTCGTGGAGCTCTATTTCTTTTACCTCTGCAATGCCGATCAACTTCTCCCAGTAGTGCTGGGTGTCTCACCTTCTACTTGAAGCACTAATCAAGTCATTCTCCTACACAAATATAGTATTCGCCCTAAAAAGACTTAAAATCCATACACATAATTCCGTAAGTAATTGTATATTTGTCTTTAGTCTATATACACACTAACATATCTTTTTGTGTACGCAAAAACCTATATTGTCTATTTTTAAAACAGAAGTAATCTGGTCAGCACAAAGTTAACTAAAAGTATGATCGAGGAATATTTCAAATAGGCTATGGTTTTGCAGCAAATTGTTTATTTGTGCTAAACCATTTATGTTTTTCTAAGAAATAGGGAGAAAATGATTTAAGGACAAAGAATCCGGTAGTGAGCAGGTATAGCAAAGACAGGTTCATGAATGACTACAGAAGACTCTGGTCATTATGAGATTCACAATAAACACTCAATCAAGGAATAATTTTTAACAAGGGCTAGGAGGCATTCTATGTGTGTGTTATCAGTTCATGGTATTTTCCCAATGGCTTGGCCTTTACAGCAATGTATAAAGGAAAGAACTTCAGGAATGCTTCTGTAGCTCAAGAATTTGAAGATGAATTATGAAAATTATGAAGCGTTCAAGAAATAATTCATACAGATAGTGATCTGGCAGGGATGTTTGAGAAGGTTGAAAATCAAATAGTTACAAAGAGGTAAATAAAAAACAAGAACCAAAAAACATCATCTATCATCAGTAATTGTTCAATAGATATGAGGATAAGTTTGGATTGTCTGCTGAAGAAGTAGTATCCTATGGTGGACAAATAAAAATGGTTTACTTATACTGGTTGGTGAAAAATTCTGTTACAAAACAGAAAAAAAAATGAAATTTGAGTTGCTGATTTTAAGCTGAGGGTATTACAGAAGTAGTCTTAAGCAGAGTCAAATGAATTACTTTCCCCAAATATGTGTCTGATTAGAAATTTTGGGAAAATCTAAGAACACATGTTGATTGCTGCTAATTAAGCTATAAAGATGAATATGGCCAAAGAAATCTCCAATTTGAAACTAAAATGTTGGATAGAATCAGCAGTGTTTTCAGTATTTGCATAATGGGAAGAATGTGACATTGGTAGAGAAAGGATACTTGTGAAGAAAATGAGTTCCTATAAATAAGTTAGGAAGAGCAATGTTTGGCTCAGAAGTATTTCAAAGAAATTTGGGATAATAGTGTTGGGAAAGAAAATGGCAAAATGAGCTGATGTTAGAAAATTCCAGTGACCACACAGGATTTTTTTTTTTTTAACTTTGTGAAAATAGCTAGCTAACTCACTATTTCTACTTCTTCCATTGGGCAAATACATTCAAAGTAAAGATGTAAATAGCTATTGTTCATTAAGAATAACTCAAAACCAGGGCAGATATTCATTTGAACATCCTGGCATGGCCATACCTGTTGTGAAATCTTAGCTTCTGTTCCAATTGGTCAATTACTTTATTAGCTGTAGGTGAAGAGATACTAAGATAGAAGCTGGCCATGTTAAGTGACTTCCCATTTCTAGGTTTAAACAAATTGCATTTGAGAGGTTGGACACATTTCAAATGAAAACATTTAGCAACTGCACATTCTTAGTGACATAAAATAGGAAAAGAAGCCAGACGACAATTTGTAAAGAGTAAATTGGATTCTGAACAGTACTGACCTATGACATATTTATTAAATGACAATTAAAATCCAGATACTATGCAAGGAAGTGGAAAATAAAATGATACACTAAACGTGATTATTATGTTTAGGAAGGTAACATGTTGTTCTGTGAGTCAACAAATAGGTAAAAATGTCAATTAGTAATAAAATTTTCAGCTGATTACTACACATTTCAGTGGGAGTGGGGAGAAGTGGGGGGGGGGAGAGAGAGAGAGAGAGAGAGAGAGAGAGAGAGAGAGAGAGAGAGAGAGATCCAAAGTTAGAGATGGTCAGAAAGAATAAGTTACTCCAAAATAAACTAATTTATTGTTGCATATAGGTTATATAGTCTTTATATTGTAAAATGTTGTAGTTATATCTTACTTACAAAACATATGTGTATCGTTCAATTCTTCCATATCAGAATCAAGATGATAGTAATTTATTTTGATGTTTGTAATTTGATTTGAAATATTTCAACATTGGCAATAGCATATTTGTCTTCGTTGATCAGTTCAACCTATACACTAGGAACAGTTGGGGCCCTTTAAAGGAATTCTTACTCCAAAGATGATCTTCTAGCATTTAATCAGAAAACCCACATTCTAAAAATATATGCTAAAAACAAAAGATTCAGCACCCGTATCTTACGTTATCACAGCAAGTTTTGTTAATTAGAATAATGAATATTAGAAATGAGTTTTAATTTTAAAAAATTGATGGTATTATAGCAATAAGGATAAGCTAAAATATTTAGAGTGGGTATTTACCCCTGTATGAACACAGCATAAAAATCTAAAAGGACCTTTATGTAATACCCTTGTATTATAATAATGGTTCTTTTTCACCTTATTCTGATAGATATTTGATTCTGGCCACTGGAAATTCTTATAAAGCTTTCATGTAAGGTGCCTTTAAAGCACCAAATATGACACAGGGCTGAGGCTATACCAAATTCATAAAACAGTTTTTAGAACTATGTCTGGCTTTTAATAAATGTCTATGGGGAAGGCAGAATTAGGTCTGAGATGTCACTTCAGTATGAACCAGATGACAAGATTGTAAGAGTAGTTTATCTTTATCTAATTCTAGTCACCTGTACAAATGAACAACAAATGCCTAACTAGGCCACATGACAACATTATTCGTTTCTAGTTATATACTTGTTAGACTTTTTCTGCTATACACCCGCAAAGGGCTTAGCAACTGGTATGAAATGCTATTTTCATACGTGGTTTTCAATTTAACTGAAAGACAGAATTAAATGAAGACCCTTGAGAAATTATTATAAATTATTGATAAACTTATTAAAAATGTGGAACTTATGGATTTAGAAATAACTAAGTTAAGTATATTCCTAAATAGATGTGTCTGACACTTGCCTAGTAAAAGGTGCCAAAATGAAGTATCAAACAATTTTGTATTTTTGTAACTTTATTCATATATCCAGAATCTTGTATTTCTTCTTTCTTTGTGTTTAAACTTACTTTTATAAGATTTGAGGATTACTCTCATTACAAATTTTAAATGTACAATATGTTATTCACTGTAGGTACAATGTTGTACAATAGATCTCCAGAACTTATTCATCTAGCTTAATTGAAACTTTATGGCCATTAATTAACTTCCCATTTTTTCTCTCTCCAGACTCTAGCAACAACCATGCCACTGTTATTTTATAAATTCAACGATTTTAGACATCTCATGTAAGAGAAATTACGCGGTTATTTGCTTTTCTGTGACTGGCTTACTTCACTTAGCACTATGTCCTCTCTGTTCATATACGTTGTACCCTTTTTTTTTTTAACTTGTTTTTTTTAACATAAGATTTTTTTTCAACCTAAGATTTTTACCTACTTTTTACCTGAGATTTTTTTTTTCTTTACCTTTTTAAGGCAGAATATTTTTCCACTGTATGAGTACATTTTTCTATTCATCTGTTGATGTACATTTAGATAGTTTCCATATCTTGGCTATTGTGAATAGTGCTGCACTAAAATGGCCCTTTTTCTTAGTTTATAAACTTTGTATTTAGATGGATATTTGTTGAGAAATTTGTATTGTTACAATAGAAGTTTATTCCTTTGGGCATTTGCGATTCCTTTTCACTCAACTGACAAACCTTAAGAGACATAAATGAATTCTATTGAAATATGACTGTATTATAGAAAAACTTAAAAATGTGTCAATTTTGCTTTAATTCTAAGTCAAATCATAGTATCTAATTTTTCCTTTCTTAATTACCTATGAGTAATAATTACCTGCGTGTAAATAATTAAAATCTAAAAGTCCAAATTCTCCTCTCAAATGTCTTAAAAATTTAACAGAGAAATATATGCACACGTGCATATACATTATATATATATACCATATAGTATATATGTATATATCATATATATATATATATACAGAGTTGTGGGCATTCTTTCCTTTTATTACAAAGAATTCAGAAAGAAGATATGTACTCTCAAAAATTATGGAGGTTGTCACAGAATACTAAAATTCTGGATAGAAAATATTCTTTTCAGCTTTGGCATTGGAGCTCCTTCAGGTTGGCTCCTGTTTCCCTTTGACATGTCCCCAAATTTTGTTTGGTACTACAACATATTGCGGATTGTGTTGGATATCTCTTGCTCAGTCCAAAATGAGTCCTGTTCTAAATAGCTTTCATTCCTTTTATTGAAAGATGGTATTAGAAATCAGAATCTGGGCTCTAGGTGTGGTTGATGCTATTAAGGCATCACTACTTCTAGGTCTTCTCAGCAGACAGTGCTAAAATTATATGTACAGATTGATGTGATCCCACATAAACACCCATTATCTATAATTATCTAAAATAGTTGAATTTATAGATCCGAGTGGAATGGGACACGTCAAAGGGAAAAAGGAGCCAATCTGAAGGAGCCTAAATGGCCAAAGGTGAAAACAAACAAAAAAAATAGGCAAAAAATCAATAATGGATAATAGATTATGTAACCTAAAGTAGAAAATAAACGTAAAACATTCATACTTATGTAAATAAAATGTTGAATAAATAAATAAATGGGGCAGGCATAGAAAAATCTTTCTTAAGAAAACTTACAGTTTTTAAAGAAAATTGCCCTCTAGAAAATGGTGCTTAATTCTTCTTTCCTTTGACGTTGTCTGGACTTAGTGACTTACTTCCTTAGAACATAGTAGGTAAAAGTAGAACTTTTATAGCAGAGAAACATGGAAGATCTTAAAGTGATCAAGCTTAATATCATAATAAGTCTTGTTGCTATCATACACTTTCTGATATGATGAAATGAGAAGCACATTTTACCTATGTGGTTTTTTTTCCCCAAACTCCATACCTCCAGCCTAATCATGAGGAAACATGAGAAACACCCCAAATAAGTACCTGACCAGTCCTCTTCAAAACCCTCATGGTTATGAAAAGCAAGCATAAAAAATTATTAAAAGTCTAAGGAGGCTAAGTAGATATGATAAGTATATGCAATGTGATATCCTAGATTGGATCCTAGAACAGAAAAATAACATTCGTGGGAACTATGAAATGTTCATACAAATATGAATGTCTGTAATTTAGATAATAGTAATATACCAATATTAATTTCTTAGTTTTGACAAATGCACCATGGGTCTGTTAACAAGGAAAACTAGGTGAAAGGCATATGGAAATTCTCTGCATTATCTTTACAGTATTTCTTTAAATCTAAACTTATTCCAAACAAAATGCTTGTTAAACATTTATTATTTTAACCAAAAGCATAACAGAGAGGGTTATGGTGGTTGAAGTAGGGGTAGGGTTTGTAATAAGTCATATAGAAGGTAAAGATTATAAAGCAATAAGGAATCTTATTTCAATTAGCATCTACCCCACTTCTTTCTTGAATCAGCATTGCCTTTGCTAATATCATCCTTCTTTGTCACAACAGAGATGGCCAGGTTTTTGACTACAGGCGAAAAATGTAAATTTTTCATTCTTCTTTCTAAGTCGTCGTTATTTTTACACAATATATTTTATATACTTTCATATTTTCCTATTCAAAATTGTTTTAACTAATTAAAGTTTAAGATGAAAATTGGCAAACCTGGAAAATCTCTAGAATGGCCCTATTTGTACTTTATCTTGTTAAGCAATACACATAGATACATTCTGTTGGCCAAATGATATCATCATGGCATCAATGGTGAGGCCAGACCGATAAATCACATCTCTATTTCTGGAATTCTCTGACTCTGTAAATTTATTTTGTTTTCCCTTCTGGCTCTGCACCATCTCACTCTGGCTGAAAATATGGTAGATTTTGTTTGTTGGTTGGTTCCCTTAGAAAACAATTTAATCTGTGCTTCACAGATGTTTCCTTACATTGGCCTGAGGAGGTACAGATGTCTAACTCTGCCTATTTCCAGAAGAGCAGAGATATTCTGAACACTTTTTGGCTGCTGATTTTCTGCAAAATTCTTACTTAACATTTCTTGAAACCCAACCACATATAGTTGAACATGAATATACCTATCATAATGTTTAAGAGGAAATCTCAGTGTTAGGATTTACTTATAGCAAACTCATTAATATTAAAAGGTACTGATCACGTATTAGAGATTGCAAGCATATTAAGTTCTGCCAATTGCACCATAAATAAGAAGCAGAACTTACCTAATTGAATACAGTCTAATTTAGAAAAAGACAAGTGAATACATAAATTTTTGCCATAAAAATTATATTTGAATTGGTCAGGAAACTGTTGTGCCAGCAACAACAACAAAAAGTACCTGAATGATAAGATAAGCAGCATCAACCTCCTTGAGCCTATGTGTGAGCTGAATCTTAATGGATATGCAGGCATTTGTCAGATACATACTACCTTACATAAATTTCAAGATTATTTTGAAACCTTGAGATGATACTTCTTTTGTTGTTTAAAATGTGCTTTTGAGACTATATAATGAAGTGCTTTGGAAGTGTGGTCATCAACCACAGCAAGCAAATGATCAAGCCCATATATGTATGATGTAACACTGTATGTGTGCATATGTACGTGTATATGATCATACATCTAAACAGAGATCCTGACATCTCTATCACCTCAAAATATAAGCACTATTAATTTAAATGTGCAAGTCTATGTGTGTAGATCATGGCTATAAAGTTATATAGAAAAACAATAATAATATGTACAATGTGCAAGAACTGAGAAAGTCAAATGAAATTGCATAAACAGAGGATATGGGCCAACTTTATGGGCATGGCTTGTGCAGTCTTATAGAGCTCATACTCATAAGGCCTCACGTTCAGTTTAATTCTCTGCTGTCACCTCTTGAAATTCTTAAAGCAGAGGAGATATGTGCAATATGTTTGTCTGCCATTCCTTGCCACCCCATTCACATATAATGTTCTCAATGCCCTATGAGAATGAACACAGAATTGTGGTGCAACTGTGATATGTGGGATTCAGCGAGACTCAAAACAAGAATAAAGGAAGTAGTTACATCTACAAGTGAGCAAGCAGAGACACTGACACACCCAAGAGGCCATACTTTCCATTCCAACTAGAATTCACTTTGAACACAAAAAGAAAGTGAAAGCATTCTGAGACACAAACAGCCAAGGGAATTTATCATATTCTTTCTTATTTGAGTTACTTCTCTGTATTAGCTAAATAACCACTTAGATGGAAATCATGACACAAAATAAAAGATAAAGATAGGACAACCCAGAATTACTTTTCCTTTCAGTCCTTCCTTACTCATCAGTAAGCCAAAGGTAGAGTGTTGGTAAAATATGCCAACTTGTATCGTAAGTGAAATTAAAAAAAAAGCATGTTAATTTTTTTCAGTTCCACTGTTCTAGTAACACTGAAATACATACATGTGTGACTAGCTAAGAAAACTGTAATTTTGGTGATTGCACCACAAATTAAACCATCTTATATTTGCATTAAAACTGTCATCACACAATACAAAGTTAACCACTAAAAATTAGTGGTCATGTTTTAATTTTTAATTTTTCTTTACTTAGAATGCTACTAAAAGCCAAATAAAACATGGCAATTAGCTTACAGAAGAAGGGAAAATGCTTCATATTTTAGTACATTTAAAAGCACTTTTTTGAACTATTTGCGATTACTGTTTACTGTATACTACTATTTGAACAAGAGGACTCAGATTTTCTTTTTGCACTGAGACCCACAAATTATGGGGGTTTACAGAGAAAAGAACATTCATTCCTGTTTCTACTATGACTTGACTTTTTTATTTGAAAGACTTTGCATATAAGTTTGCATGGAATAGTGGTTAGAGAAGGAACTTTAAAGACGAACATGCCTGATTTTGAATCACGGTTTTGCCACTTACTAGCTGCATGCCACTACGCAATATGGAAACTGTGTAACCCTTAATTACACATTTGTTTTCTTATCTGAAATGATAATCTAGAACAGTAAGAGTCAGGGTCTCTGACTCAACTCAAGGATTTTGTTTGTCCACTTCTTTCTTGCTTTATTTTTAAGTCACATTATGCAGTTCTTTGATCCCAGAATAAACTTTACTTGTTTCCTACATCTATTGAAGGTCTCTCACTTGAGCACTATAGCACTATTGTACTTTACATTTCACTTTTTCTCGCTATCCTATCTTTAAGGTGATGTCATTTCTTAACACATTAATAAAATATGATGGTATCTGAGAAATCTGTTTTTCTCCATTATTTCTTCTATTATTACTTATTTATTATATTATGTATATACATATTCGTCTCTTTTTAATAGATTGCAAATCCATTAATGGCAATACCCAAGACACCATTATTTACTTATTTTCTTGAGGGTTTTACACACAGTAGGCATTCAATAAGTATATATATTAAATAGTTTTTTGGGGAACTACAGGTTGCAGTTTTCTTGGGCTAGGGACTTATTTGCTAAACGTCTGTATTAATAGCTTTTATTCTTAAAGTGGCTTATGAGAGTTCAGTTAATTTCACTGCCATTCACTTGAAAAATAAAAACAAGGATTTCATATTAGTGCCTGACCTGAACATTTAATGTCATAACTAGAAATAAATTTTCATTTTGTTTTGTAATCCTTATTCAAGCAAAGATAACATCTTAGATATGTTTTAAAATAAACTTAACCAAAATAACAAGATTTTTAATTTCAACTCTTTAAAATGCATATCAATCATTTTTACATAGTTCTTTTTATTTTAAAATTTCTTTAAGTGAAACCAGAAAATAATATGGATGTCACTTAATAACTTGAGGATGCTTCATCAAGAAGTTTTAAGCCTTATTTGTCAAACTGAGGAGGCACAGAGAACCCAGATGAGTTTAAGAATCCAGTCTCGGAAACTGCCTGACCATTATAAAAATGCACAGTGCTTTCCTTCCTTGCATGACCTTAAAAAAGCCTCTATACCATGCTTATCAGTCCTTAATCTTTTTATTTGCTTTTATGTTGGTAGGTGGAACTTAAAAAAAACTCATGGTACCATTACGTTGAAAAGCCCATTAGAGCTTCTTCAAGAAATTGTGGCACAGATGTATATATGACAAGTCTAGAGATACAAATCTGGGAATATTCAAGTTATTAGCACGATTAACTTGGTCATGGAACTTCTGCTGCTGAATATGATGGAGGTACAGCAACGGATTTGCTGCCCCACTTTAAGCAACTTTAAAAAATGGGGAAAATACATGGAACAGTATTTTTCCGATATTAGACAACCTTAAAATTAGCACTAAAAGAAAATATTTGGAAAGCAATCAACCAATTACTATTAAATTTGATATACAAAATATACATTATGTGACCTTTTATTTTGTAACTTTATAACCTTGAGTAAGATACTGTTTAATAGCTACATCTCTTCTAGACTAAATATACAAAAACAAGGAAACCATGGACCAGTACTTTCACAGTAACTTAGGAGATTTTTTTAAATTTTTATTTCACAAACACAAATAAGGATCTGTTTAGAAAAACTTATGTAGGCTACACTTATTTCCACATTGAAACATCTTTTCAAATGTCACAAATTGTCGCAATCATTTCATCGCATGGAAAGCATTAGGAATTATCAGGAGAGATAAGCTGAACCAGCTTGGAAATGGCTCTACCCTCTGAATATAAAGGTTTTATTCTGTAATCGTCCACCCACCCAGTGATCTCATTTCTGGTGGACTCCTGCAGCTAGGTTAGGCAGCCGTATGCAATCGACACCCGAGCTCATCCCTGGATTAAAGCTTCCCATTTTTTGTTCAGAACAATGAGAATTTTCCTTAATGCTTACACCGATAATATGATGAACAAAAATGTTACACAACAAATATAGAGAAGGATAAGAATTCGTTCTAATTAAACTCCAATCACACATGTTTTATCATAAAGAGAAACAGACACCAAGAGGTGCTGTGATAGCCATAATAGATAACATGCATGTGAATTAAAAATAAGAAGATATGCACGTTTGAAATTTCCACTTTTCCATATGCAGTATATCTCCCTATTTTCATAAGTTACTAAGCTACACAAGCAAAATGCATTACAATAATAAAATGAAAAAGATGTTAGTCTGTCAGGCATCCCTAGCTAAAAGATACTGAGACAGTGCTAACAGGAAATATAAGCACACATTGTAAGAATTTTTATGAATTTTTCCCTATATTAAAACTCTGCCACAATTTAAAAGTCGTTTTTTTACGATTTGTGAATCTTCAAATCAATTTCAGATTAATAGTATTATGTATAGGTAGCAATAACATAGTTTGTAATAAGATACTAGGAAAATTAAAGAAGGCTATTTTTCTAAAAAAGTAAGAAATAAATCAGGTACTTTGATAGTTTCACAATCGTTCATTGAGGCGCTTTCTACTGAAGGACTGCTGTGATTGATCCCTCCTTCTTGTCCAGCCTTTCAAATTTAATAAACATACTTGTTCAAATAACCATTTAGATAGTTTTCCATTTTCACTTTCGAGCCTTTTGGCAAACCAGATATTATGCTTGGAAACACCTATTTTTTCCTTCCACCAGGCCTTTACTTTTTCATCAGACATATCCAAAATTTTCATATCGTTGTGGACATTTCCTAGTTTAATCAGAAGAGAGACACCAGCTATATCTAAGTCAATCT
Organism: Rhinolophus sinicus; assembly: GCF_036562045.2. NCBI lineage: Eukaryota > Metazoa > Chordata > Mammalia > Chiroptera > Rhinolophidae > Rhinolophus > Rhinolophus sinicus. The sequence continues at coordinate 133,121,901 of NC_133753.1, read as the reverse complement.
TGCCTGAAGGAAGATTTCACACAGTCATTCCCCTGGCACTTCATTCTAAATATGTGCTTTTCATGCCCTACCCTCTAAAAATGTACTTGACATAGAGCTTATTTTACTGTCTCTGTATTTGTATCACATGTCATTCTGCTCTTTTAATGTCTTTGTTTGTATGAATGGTCTCTTCCTTACTTTTTCTGGGTCACTAGGAGCCAGGAACCTTGTCTATAACTCAAGAAAGGTCCAGTTCTCTTTAATCCTCAAGAAGATGCTAATGAAATATCTTTTGATGTAGAAGAAAATGTATCAATCAATTACATCAGTGGAGATTGTTTTTGAACCTCCAGGGAGGCAACAGATATTCTCAGAGAAAATTGCTTTCATGAGATTTTCCAATACATTTTAAAGAAATTAAAACAAAATAGCTCAGTTATAGAAAGTAAATTTCTTTTGCTTCCAAATGTATACTTGCAGAGGCTTAGAAGTTACTTTCTATGTCCTATTTCATATAGGTTGGTTTAAAAATATAAGTTGCTGTCACTTATTATTGGTTAAAATGTTGAATTTAAAGAATTTACCCATAATTCTACATGGGATAGCTATCTTTTTAAAAATGAAACTTGAGGGATTTCTGTTTGTTTTTCCTCTTTTGATAGAAAATGAGGACTGGTTGCTATAGCAACAGATTTATTCTCCTAGTGCAATTGTACTTTCATCAGATGTTCACTCTGACAGTGAGTTCTGCCTTCTCAATGTCTGACTTTTACAACCACAGCTAATTACAAAACCTGTAACAATTTCATTCTGCTGCCCTTAAGGTTAATACAAACCGTGTTGTATTGAAGAAAATGTGGATTGCGAAAACAATTCTTAGGGAGAACGGAGAAAAGCACGTAATTACATTTTAAAATCTATAGTCAAAAATATTAAACTTTAAATTATCTGTAGATGTTCAGTTTGTAAAAGACCTTTGGGGAATGGAAAAAGTCAGTTTGCTCTTTCTTCATTTTTCTCCATTGCTCTGCAACCAAGGCTCGTCACAAATACCCAGAACTAGAATGTTATATTGGATTTCAATCACTTAGCATTTCTACTAGAAAATTTAACTCTTGAATCAGCGGAGGAAGTTAAATTAAACTCAAAATGTTTGGATATCTCCTCTATCAACTACATATTTATCTCTGACAGTTAACTTCCTAAAAACATGGTGTGTTTTAAGGCTGTAGAAATGCCTATTACCTTGGAAAACAAAATGGAATATTTAAAGCTTTTGCTTTGTCAATTTTTACAAAGAACGAAGAGGTGGAAAGTATTCAATTTAAAAAGAGCTTTTGGAAAGTAAATAGAGCAGAAATGGAAAAAAAAATCTGCAAAAAAGGAAGTTAAAGTTGAGGAAAGTTCTTAGAAAGTAAAGTAAAACCACAAAGACTTATATAGCATAGGAATAAAAAGAGGAGTAAATACAGAACAAGCCCAGTTACTCGCCGCAATGCTGTAACGACTCCACCTATCAGGATGACTTCCAACTGACAATACCAGCGGAAGCATCACTCTGCTTTGCCTAACTGCCAATCTATACCAAACTCTGCATACTTGTTCCAGCATTGGGAGCATTTCTACACTCCAATTCCATATACTTAATAAATCTCCAAAAGCTAGAATAATTTCCTTTAATTAAGGAATAGGAAATGATTGCTTTCTGGATAGAGGCTCCTCTATCCAGAAAGGAGGCATATCTTCTAGCCGATATTTAGTGGTCCACCGAATCACCCTCCCACTACTGCCCAACCTAACAAAAAAAAAAAAAAGAGAAAAAAGAAGCAGGAATTCTCCCCAAGCTGGTAGCATCTCCAAGTTTCCAGTCACTTCACTATCTTCCTGCTTGTATTCATCCTCTAAAATTGTCAAGTGATTATTTAATATACTTCATTGTTTGTAGTTAACTATTGTAGGGTTAGTCTGTAGGAGGCACACACTGTCTACCACATGTAGAACTATCAAAAAACAAAACAAAAAAAAACCTGGTTCACTTATTTTTGGTACATGTACCAACACCCTAAGTGCTGTTCGGATCCCTCTAGACAGGAAAATAGGAGTCTCATGTATTCTCCATACAGAGTCTAAATTGTACTAGTGAATCTAGTGATGATTAGGATTATTTTTACACATTTAATTATACCGATGTAGCCACCTACTGATTGTTGGTGAGGAAAGTTAACACTGATATTTTTAGCAAAATAAATCCATTTTTTTTTTCACTTGGAGTTCAAGTAAACATGAACAAAGTAAAAACAAATCTTGCGTTACAGAAGAAAACATCAATAACACAAAGAGTACTCCTTTGGCAAAGCACTTAACTTGAAAAATTCTCTAACAAAGCTACTCAATTTTGGGCAATTAAACTTTAATAGAATTTATAATAACTTGCTTTCATGGAAAGCATGATAAACTTTAATACCACAACTAAAACTCCATTATTGATCCAAAAAAGAGTCTAAAGCTTAAATACATAAAAATCATAGTAATCTAAAAATCTCATTATTATAATCTTCCATCACATTCTATATCTGTCACCATCCTACCAAGAGCTGTTAAAAGTAACATAAATTAGAAATATTTTTATTTCTTTTCCTCTTAATCAGTGTCATTTGTTTCTTCAAAAATTTAAAATGTGATATCGTCTATAGTTACTGTGTGCTGCTTATGGGTGGGTGGTTGGAGGATTTGTACTGGATCTCTCATGTCAGAATATACCTGTTTCCATAGGTACATAGAATTGTATTATGAATACATTGAGAATGCTTTGCGACTATAATCTTATTTGAGAAAACAGACCTTTGAAATAAGCAGGAATTTAGAATCACTATATATTATTAAGATAAAGATACAGATTAAAAGCTATATAACTTAGAAAAGTAATTAAATGTGCTTTTTCAAAGAAGTGCCCCTGCTTCGGTTTGTATGAGTTTTCTGATAAGTGCAACTATATGACAAATCTATGCTATCCTCCTTTCCAATCAAAGGATTTATGTGCAGTTACTCCACTATCTCAAAGAACTACCATATCTGCGTTAATGAATCAGTACACATCAAATGGTTTCAAATAATGCCTTAGTTCATTCAGGCTGCTATACTAAACATACCAGAGACTGGGCAGCTTACAAACAACAAACCTTTGTTTCACACAGTTCTGGAGGCTGGGAAGTCCAAGGTCATTACACAGACAGATTCCACGTCTAGTTGAGACCCTACTTCCTCACTGACTACTGTCTTTGCATTATAACTTCATGTGTCGAAGAGGTCTGGGATCTCTCCAGGTTATCTTTTACATGGACACTTATCCCATTCAGGAGAATTTTGTCTTTATTAACTTTTTCTCCATTATTTTGAAACATTGTAAAACATAAAATGTGTTTTTCTCTACCATGCATGTTTATTGTATAGTCTTTAAGTTAACCCTTTTGCCACGATGGTTGGATATATCCGAATGAATATTTCCATCTGCTGACTACGATGGAAACTTCCAGAAAAGAAGTTTAGGAAAGCAGATGTACATTTTTCTGTATTTTTATGTTTTTCAAGAATAAGTAACAATAGAATTTTTTTTACATAAAATAATGTCATTTATATACAAAGGAGCTCAAATTGTTACGAATTGCATAAAATAGTAAAAATATCAACTTTTTGTTTTTGTGTGGATTTTTGACACATTTTGGAAAAAAACTTAAAATCAACTCAGCAAAAGTGTTAAAAGGAAATTGAAAATTATCTTGATCAGGAGAAAGGGAAATATACAAAAACTCTGACTACAGTAACAACGGGCAAGTCTGCTCATCAACAGTACATCTATAAAATAATTCATTTTAAATAATCAATGCTTACTATGTACTTACTAAATATATCCCTTGCAGTTTGTGGAGGACACATTCCAAGGTGAACTCTAATGTGTCACAAGCTTCTATAATACCTCCTCCTTGGCTGGAAGCATTACCTGCCATTTGTTTCTAGCCAATAGAATATGTTAAAGGTGACAGGACAGTCACTCCCTTAAGTTATGTTACATAAGACTCCTTCATAGCTAACTGAGTGATTCTCTTACTGGAATTGAAAAGTAAGCTGCCATGTTGTGAGAGAGTCGCCAGAGGGAGAGGCCAGTGTGGCATGGAATTATGAGCAACCCCTAGAATTTTTGCTGACAGCCACCAACAAATAAGAAACTTAGTTTTACAACTGCAGGGAACTTACTTCTACCAACAAGCATGTGAGTTTGAAAGGGGATTTTGGCCTTCAGGAAGGAATGCAGTCCAGCTGAAACCTTCACTGTTGCCTCCTGAGACCCTGACCAGAGAATCCAGCTAAACTGTGCCTGAAAACTGTGAGACAATAAATATAAGTTGTTTTAAGTTGCTGTGTTTATGCTAATGTCCTCCACAGCAATAGATAACTAATCCATCTTGTCACATTTTACTGCATTTTGACCACATAAGGTTAAACTATGAAATAATTGCACAAGTGTAACTTGTGTGTATATAGTCTACATAAAATTGTTATCAAATCTGGCATATGCCCCTAAAACTAATTTCTAATTAAAATACCTCAAACCACTTACATTGTTTTGACTTGTTCTTGTATTTTTCACTTATAATAAAAAAATGTGTGCTAACCTGAATTCAATGAACTCTTAAGCTTAGGAAAGCAAAACCAAGAAGAGGTTATCCATAACATATATTTTGTATGTTTGCTTGTTTGTTGATTTACATTTTAGTTTGATATAGCCATTGCCTTAAAATACATTACTACGAAAGAAGGTGTTAGATAAATGATTACTACTAATTCTACATAAAAAAGGCTAAAGCATGAATCCCTTAATGAGGGATATCTTAAAATAAGAATATTCAAGAGATACCTAGGACCTTACTAAGTGCTGCTTACTTGCAAAAGTAACAAGTACTTGATATGCTTTTAACATTTGACAAAATAATGTTCAAAAAGAAAGTTCTAATTTTTCCCAGAGATTTTCCTTCACCAAAAAAATTTAACTATTTTACCAATATGAATTATCATTAAATCAATTTTTATTATGTGTAAATGAGATATTCAGGGGGACATTTTGACAAAAGATATTTAAAATGTTTATCATAAAGATTTGATTGTTATTCGATGGTGGAATTTCTTTTTTTTTAATTTTGTTTTCTGATTTTTAACTAGAAAGAAAAATACAGAATAGATACATAATTTATAATAAACATTATATTTAGTATTTTGATTATTTAAAGCAACCTGATATCTCCAATTATTTTGTTTTTATTATTGGTCTCTTTATTCATAAAAGGAAATTTAAGGTATCAGAAATTTTGTTGGTTTAAATTTTATAAGTGATGAATATTTTGTCTAGTAAAATATCACTTTGATTACTGGACATAACACAAGCAGTTATGAAATAGTGTAATGCTAAGTTTTGTCATCCTGACAAGGCTATTATGCTTTGTACAATGTGACAAAAGCAAGATTACATAAAGTTTAAACTATTTCAACTTTAATACAAGTTCCATTGACTTACTCGATTTCCCAGGCAGAAGGTAAATTTTTTGACATTTAAAGAATTCCCTTAGCAACATGTTTTTCAATGCATTGTACTTTGCCAATTATGATCATTCCAGCTCATTAGATGCTGTCTGGAAACAAAAGGACTGAAGCAGAAATACTCCCTACTGATACATTATTTTTGAAGGATTGGCATTACACAATTAGCAAATGTTATTAAATGTCTTTAAGTATCATTAGTGAAGAAGAATGGAAAACTGTTTAATGGTTACCCCTCTGTGCTTTAAATGGATTGATAGTGCATGAAGCCATTTAAAAATATTAAATATAAAAAGACAAGCAGGACCATCTGTTTTATATATTCATTATCCTATACATTTTATTTTGTGTAACTATTTTATTAAAAAAGAATTCATCGGACTGATACAGTGTTCATAATAGAAGGTGAAACACCTACATTTATATCTCCTATTAAAAACTTATCTTTAATCACATTTCAGCAATATTTATATTAGAATTAAAATACAGCTTTTATTCATGTTACTGTAATCCTTGAACATGTCATTAGAAAACCTTACTTATAATTTAACAGAAATTCTTACAATGCAAGTGATTGTGTGCTGTTAAATGAATCTGTCTTTGTCTTTTAAAAGCCGTGTTTTCCAAATTTTATCATTTTATCTGAAAAACTGCTGTTAGAAAGTGTAATACTTGAATGATATCCCAATTTCACTACTAATAAACACACCTCAAGAATTTAACAAGATGAATAAGATTAGTTTTCTTTACTAAGTGATAGAGTATTAACTATGGATAAGAACTATTGAAGCTTTTTCATATTTATCACAAGAAGAAAAAGTAGGAGAGTGGATTTTGAACAAAAATATACTAGCAGTAACTCTCCATTTGCTATAAAGCAATCGAGTTAGGTTATAGTCAGGTCAGCCAAGGCCCTGCAATAAATTAGATAGATGGGCTGTGTGATTCAGCTGCTCACATAGGAATCTTTATACAATTTATAAAATACGAATTAGTCTTACTTTCCAAAAAATGAAATAGAATATACTTAGAAGTATTAAACATATTTTTAAACAACATGCAAAACAAATGAATTAACAAAACACTATTCCTAGCATCTCATTTTCTCTGTTGAATGTTGTTACAAAGTCTTACTACCTACCAACAAAGTAGATAGCAACTTTTTATAAATATTTCTTTAAATAAAAACAAACATGCAAAAAATAATTTACATAACACTCTTATCAGCATCTATACCTCTATTAGTATTTTTGCATTATGTAGTATAAGGTTCCAAATGAAACAAAAGAAACCATGAGAAACATCAAGAAAGTAGCCTCTAGGATATGACACCTAAAGCACAAGCAACAAACTTCAAAATAAACAAGTGGAGTTACATCTAACTGAAAAGCTTCTGCACAGCAAAGGAAACCAATGAAACTAAGATAAACTATGAAATAGAAAAAAAACGTATTTGCAGACCATGTATCTGTTAGTGGGTTAACACCCAAAATATATAAAGAACTCATACAACTCAATAGCAAAAAAACAAATAATCAAATTTAAAAATGGACAAAGGACCTGAATAGACATTTTATTTGTCCAAAGAAGATATATAAATGGCCAATAGGTACATGGGAAGATGCTCAATATTACTAGTCATTAGGGAAATGAAAATTAAAATCAGAATGAGATATCACCTCACATCCGATAGAATGGTCAGCAACAAAAAGACAACGTATAACAAGTGCTGTTCTGGATGTGGAGAAAAGGGTGGGATTATAAGTTTGTACAACCATTATGGAAAACAATACAGAGATTCCTCAAAAAAAAAAACAGAACTATCATATGATCCAGCAATTCCACTGCTTGGAATATATCCAAAGGAAACAAAAAACACTATGTTTAAGAGATATCTGCACCCCCATATTCATAGCAGGATTATTTACAATACCCAAGGCATGTAAACAAGTGCCCATTGATGGGTGAATGGATTAAGAAGATGTGATACACATACACAATGTAATATACACATAAAAAAGAAGGAAATCTTGCCATTTGCGACAATATGGATGGATCTTGAAGGTGTTATGCTAAGTGAAATAAATCAGATAAACAAATACTGTATGATCTCACTTATATGGGGAATTTAAAACAAAACAAAACAAAACAAAACACCTCATAGAAAAATATATCAGATTTGTGAATACCAGTGTCAGGGGTGTGTTGAGGGGGAATTACAAGGTGGTAAAAGGTACAAGCTTCCAGTTATAAGCCAAATAAGTACTAGAGATGTGAAGTGCATGATGACTACAGATAACACTGCTGTATGGTACACACGGAAGTTACTAAGAGAGCATAGCCTAACCCAAGAGTTTTCATCACAAGGAAAGAAAGTTTTTTCTTTTTTTTGGTATCAATATGAAATGAAGGTTAACTAAATATACTATCGTAATCATTTCACTGTATACCTTAAACCTATACAGTCATTATGCTGTATACCTTAAACTTATACAGTGCTGTAGCTGTATGTCAATCATATCTCAATAAAACTGGAAAATAATTAAACCCAGGAGATCATCAAGGACCAATACAAAAGAAAAAAAAAAAAGAACAAGAGAAAAAACAGCCTTTCAAATATCTTATGAAGACAGTCACAAGCATTAAAAATTTTGAAACTGAAAAATGTAATGGAGGAATAATATTTATGTAATGAGTAATTTATTTGCTATTTCAATTTTAGACCGTTCACCATGCCTCCCAACAAAGTTTCAGGTTTGAAACAGAAAAAAGAAAACTTTGATCTGGAAAATTACAGAAATTGCTAAAGATCTGGGAAAAAAATGCTTAATGTCCTTATCACACCAACTGTGAATTCACTGCCAAAGTCCATTATAAGTTAATATGTTTTCATATCGTGTTTCTTAAAATAGAAATTTAGTTTACCTCTTCACTATTATGTTAAATACATATTTAAAAGGAGAAATACTTATACATCATATATTTATAAAAATGTCCTATTCAAGTTTTTCTTAGTCTGGCTATGCCAAGTCATACTCATTTATATTCAGAAATTAATATAAGTTATGAAAATTTGATGTAAATACTACTTAAAATACATTCTTTAATCTTGATGTTATTCATCTCTTAATACCAGATAGTCCACATTTATCTACAACTAGGAAATAGCAATCAAACTTAAGCAGCTGAAAAGATGTCATAAGTTTGCATTTAAAATCTCACACACTCTACATATATGCTCAGCTCAAAATATTTAGATTCTAACCTTGGATACATGCAGAATAAACTTGGTTATATGACAAATCTCTTTAGTCTGGTGACAGTATGTATGGTAGGGAGAAATATTTTAGACTCTAAAAATAACTAACAAAAATGATAGTTGATGGTATTACATATTAAGTATGGAAGACAGACTTTTAAAATCTAATTTGCTTTGATCTATTTACAACACAATTTTCTATTATTCTTCAAGATATCAATCAATATATTGGTTGATATTGATATTGATAATGTGGCAGAATCTTCAAATGGTTCATTATCCCACATTTAGAACCCCCAATCCCAAATCTGTATTTCAGCAAGAACTACAACTGTTTTTAAAAACTTCTGATCCTTAATAATAACAGCTCAAATGAATTAGCTGACTGTATAATTATTGTGGAATTTTATTTAGTCAGTAGCTATCCAACTTTTTTTTTTAATTTTAAGATCCACCCTATTAAAATAGTAAAAAAATATTCAGGAACAAAATTCTTTATTTATGTGATTTACATCTATAGATATTTACCACATTAGAAATAATGGCACGGGGGCATCTTTTATGTGGAATTTTTATGTTGTCCTATTTAATTGTATTTTTTTTTCTTGTTTTTTTATTTATTTATTTTTTTGCCCTAGTGTGAGGCAGTGAAGACTATAGTAACCATTCATACAGTGTGGGGCCACTACCTGATTAGTGCTAAGACACCAACAGTTTTATACACCATCACAACAGTGCAATGTCAACACAATATAAAAGGCAAATGGTATCTTGAGACTATTGTGAAAATGATTTTGACCTTGTAATCCTCTGAAATAATCTTGGGAACACTGGAGGATCCATGGACGACAGTTTTAAGAACTACTCGTTAAAAGCTAATGTATTACTTGGTGCAGTAATTAGAAAATTCATATTATTTATAAGACAGCTTATTATCTTCTGGGAATATTTTTCTCCATTTTTATATCTTAGAGGAAGTACAAATATATCAGTGACTAGGCATATCACAAAAGTTTTGTGACTTCTAAACTATGCTGAGTATAATTAGTCATAGATTGATATTACTTGTAAACAATAATTTTGTAATAGCCTAAATCCTAAATGATAAATCTTCATTGCTTCCATATCTTAGAACATATGTAGCAAACATTCTAAAATGCCTGGGTGCTTTAAAGCACAGAGAACAGGTGCCAAAGCTAGGTAGGTAGTCTGGTGTGAATCCTGGTCCAGCCACATTTGGCTTTGTGACAGCATCACGTTCCTTATAGTGACCTGTGTATCAGTTTCCTCCTCTGCAAAACTGAGCATAATTTAATAACTACTTCATAGGACTGTAGTGAAAATTAAATAAAAAATACTGGGGAAGTACATATAAGTATACATAATAGTGTAAAAATTAACTAAATGTTAGGTTAATACAAAGATAAAAGTAGAGTAAAAGGGATCATAATTTTGGAATATGAGTTTCTGAGAAACACAAGTCACTGCATACTTCCAGATGAAGAGTTTAAGGTATCTGCAATTTAATACATTTAAGTAATTAGCACATTTATAAGATTGAAGACTTGAGATGTTAAATAAATATTAATGAAAGAGAAAAAAGGCATATGTTGTTTTTAAATTTCTGGTTATTGAAACCAGAATTTTACACATAGCACAAATAACAATAATTCATCCTAATTGTTCCTCCCAATGACAATTGAGCATTTTTGGCTTCTTTGAAACAGACATCTTAACTTCTGAAAATTCATTATGAGCTTATATTTTTGCTAATATAAAAAGAAATGTGAATGATATGACATTGAAATAAGGTGAAGACTCACTAAAACATACACTGACCTTTTAAAAGTTTTAAAGTTTATTTATAAGTTGCCAAGAACCCACCAACAAAGTTCGACTGGAATCATGGATTAAAAAATTGCTATTAGAGGAGGAAAAATGAAAGTGTTGATTTTTACTAAAGATGGCTGACACTATTTTTGATTCTGCAAATTTACTGACACTATGAAAAGCAGTGTGCTGTTAATGTGTGCAGATAGCACAGAAGGATGTCAGAAGTCTTTCAAAACACAATGAGCATTTTTAGTATTGAAATGCATTAACATTTTGTTGACATGCTTGACCAGAATTTTATTCTTAGTTGGAACAGTTTAATATATTAATTTATGTTTTTAAGGAGCTTTGTATAACCTGACTACTATTTCTTGCTTTTACGTTATTTTAATAGAATTATTTATTTAAAAATTTAAAACTCTCACATGACAAAGCAATACAGAGTCAGAATATAAAGCCAATATCTGAGGAGCCTAATCAAACATTACCATAAACTCCAGGGCTATGCAAGAAGATACAGTCATGTTACAGGTAGTAGTAGTCATATTTCCACATACTTTCTGGTTCTTAGGTAACTAGTGATTCTGTTCAAGTCCTTAAAAAGAAAACTATATGACGGACACTTGGATTTAAGCTTTGTCCTTCTAAAGATAAACAAATTATAAAATTTTCTATAGAAAGGAAATAAATTTCATTTCCCAGTTAGTGTCTCCCTGGCTCTACACTGAGGCTGCATTTCAGGTGTGGAGCCAGCTTTTAACTAGGCAGCTATGGTTCCCTTTATTTCTGCTTCATTAGTCACTTGTTCCTCCCATCAAACTGACAAATTATTTTCTCATCAATGCTGATCTTCTACACCACAAATACAATAACACTTTTCATTATTTCAAACATACATATATCTTACCTCTAAAATACTTATTAAACTATATGTATTAATGCAAAAAAAAAATACACATGGCTTGAGTGACAATGCCGAAAAGATGACTAATTTCTTCTAAAAATAATAGGAACAAACTCTCTCTTTTATGGAGGATGTTCAATAAAAATCTAGCTTCTTTCCTTCTGAAATAATGCATTCGTAAGAGAACATAAGTGCAACAGTCAGAGTGAGAATGAAAGCCCACCCTTTGTTCACAGAGTCTCCAGTTGGTGTTTTATCAAACTTTGTTTACCATTTACTTCCCCCACTGAATCAATCCATGCTTCTGTAAAATTTTCGGATAATCCACAGAACTGGACATAATTCCTTTAGACTTAACAATTACAGTATTTCCTAATGAGTTATGACTAGATTTTACCATAGAACCTTCCCTTGGATTGCTTGTGTTAATAGTTTAGATGGATCAGTTGTAGCGGATACCTGAAGTAGAGACCAAATAGAATCTCATTTCCTCAGGAATAGTCAGTACTTGAGTTAAATTCAACAAATAACATTATTCTTTGGTTTTCTGTTTAGTTCAGATAGCTATATCTGTACTTCAAATGAGGTCTTGTTAGTTTCCCTGTTTGAGCAGCTATGTCCCCAGGCCCAAACACTTCCCTTATCAGGCTCTTGCAATCAGGGAGCCATTATTCACCATCCCAATTGCCCCAAGGCCAGCAATCAGACAAGTAGGAACAGCCCCTAAGTCTAGAATCCTACACAATTATTCTAAATAGCCATGTTAAGATGGAGTGAAGGAAACCTTGCTAACCACCCAATCCGTATCATATATATATATATATATATATATATCACCTTCTAGAGCTCTAGCCTGCTTTTACCCTGCCCCCAGTTCCAACCCTCTTGTGGCCCTGCCTGGCAGCCTTCTTTACTTTGGAGCCTTCTATCGCATCTATTAGATTTTCTAAATGAAATATATATATAGATAGATAGATAGATAGATAGATAGATAGATAGATAGATAGATAGATAGATAGATCATAGATAGATAGATATAGATATAGATATAGATATAGATATAGATATAGATATAGATATAGATATAGATATAGATATAGATATAGATATATGATGTGAAAATATATATCATATATTTTCATTTAGATATAGATATATATCTATCTATATCTATCTATCTATCTATCTATCTATCTATATATATATATATATAAAACCAAGGTTTATTGCAGCTCTGTATACAATAGCAAAGATTGGAAACCAATCTATGTTTAATTTGGGATAAGGTTACATAAATTATAACATATCCATATGATAGAATACTGTGCAGAATTAAAAAAAAACATGTTAGTGCAAATTCAGAAAGTGCTTCTAGCTGTATTAATAGGTGAAAAAAATAAGGCACAGAGCAGTTCTTTCTTATTTGCATTAAAATACACAAAACTGTCAGCAATTATTACTTATGAAAGTGGGATTTCCCAAGTGAGATATTTCATTTTGAGCTCATTTTCTGTGCTTTTCAGATATTTTAAAATAGTTATTCAAAATGTTCATACATTTTTATACAATCATTGAAACTCGGGAAAGAATCCCATTTTTTAAAACTTCTTTTTATTTATTTAACAAATAACACATACTGCAGTTGCCATAGGCACACTTTTAGTCAAAGCGCTTTACACATTTAATGCTCAGAACCTATAAAGTAGGTACTGTCAGTGCTACTAAAGAGAATAGGGAGGTACAGAGAGTTTAAGTTTGGTAACGGCAGATTCAGATTTCAAATTCAGGTAGTTTAAAGCTGGAGTCCAGAATATAACCACATGACCGACTACTTCTTACTACCTTATGACATGGTAAGAAAAAAAAAAAATCAATATAACCAATTCACAGTGACAAGGTCAGGCTATATGCCAAGGAAATTCACAATTTGGAGTGTTCTACTGGGAGTCCATGTACCACACAGATGTAGATAGGAATACAGATATAAAAATATTGATACAGACACAGATGTGGATATAGATATATAGATCTCCAACAACAAGGAGCTTGGATTTAAGTTATTCCAAATTTAGTCTTTGACTTTTTTTTTTTCTAAAGATAAAGCAGGAAGAATACTAATGATCTGATCCAGAAGTACTTTCCCCAGAAAAGGGCAAAATCCCACAAAAAAGAAAAACCTTAACATTAAAACAATAATTATATACCAACAATGACAAATGACAATCCATCAAATTTCTTCACACACAGCAAGTACATCATACCGAAGTAGGAGGGGTGGTTTCAAATCAGATGACCAATGTAAGTTTCTGAAACGAGGTGTACGTGCTTTTAAATATTCTGTGAAATTCAAAAAGAACGAGGTTTTTCTTTTGTGCCTTTCTAACTCCCTTCGGAGCACTGAAGCTTAATTATTCTCACTCTTTCAGTTAATTCTAATCTAGAAGAGCTTTATATCACTGTTGAGATTCCTTTTGCTTTTTTGCTGAATTCTAGAAATTTTGGCCTGGCTTTCCATAGTTAACATCCTTATGTTACATGCAAAGATTTGGACCCCGTGAATTAAACATCAGTACTATGAAAATAGAGACAATCAATGGAATACGAGTATTCATTCGTCGCTGTAAACATTTTGACTACGAATTAAATGGATTTAAGAAGTTGATGACATATACTAGTGCTGACAGTTTTTAGTTTGGAAATTATAGTACTTTTTAAAGTGCTAATGTAAGAAAATTAACTTTAAATGTTAACTATTGCCACTGTATGGTTAGGCCCCTATGTAGAACTGTAATCTAATGTTATGAAAATGAACTACTATTGAAATATGAAGCAAACTCAAACCCACTGACATTAAACTTTCTGGCCACTTTATTTTTAAAAACTAGGTACATATGCTCACATAAACAGGGATTGGTATAACAATTGGGGAATTATAGGAAATGATTTCAAGAGTCTTTATGCTATTGTGCAAGTTAAATATAGAAAAATAAAAAAGAAAAGGTCTCATGTAATTAAATTAGCCATTTCATTTCCTAAATGAAAGCACAGTTTCTTCTATGAGAAGCATTTTGGTACCATTCAAACTTTTAAATTTCTTCATCTGTTTGTAAGATAAAATTATCCAAGATTGTACAGCTAAAAAAATTCAACAAGTAATAGAAACTGCATTTATTTTTGCAATTTCAGAAAACAGTTCAAAAAGCTGTACATTATGTGATCGATAAAAAGTAAATGACAGTAGTCATAGCTCTGTTCCATTTCTCACTAAAATGTTTCTTTTTTAATGATCTAAGGAAAGAAACTAAGTAAATGAAGTGGAAATTGAAGTTTACAATTCCTTCATGCTTACATTTCAGTGATTATAGTGAGCTGTATTTAGTTAGAAATAGCACGTGTTGGAGAGCATATGGAGAAAAAGGAATCCTCATACATTTATATCCCCATATGTCATGGGAATGTAAACTGGTACAGCCACTATGGAAAACAGTTTGGAGATCCCTCAAAAAATTTAGAATAGAGCTACCATATGACCCAGAAATACCTCTTATGGGTTTCTACCTGAAAATTTTGAAAGTATTTATTTATAAAGATATGTTCATTGCACCATTATTCATGGTAGTCAAGACATGGAAACAGCTTCAGTATTCTTCAATGGATGATTAGATGGTTTTTATTTTTAAAGTGCCTGAATTCCTATCATTTGAAATTTCAACAATTACTCTGGTTTGCAATAAAAAATGATACACTTCAATAGCATTATATTTATAAGGTATTTCAGGGAAAGAGTAGTGAGAAATACCTCAGGAATATGGCAAATGTATGAGATATGCCCTGAAAAATTCTAGGTGTTATTCAAAAGCAAAATTTTAAAAAATAAAGGAAAACAGGTAATTTTTTTCCCCACAAAAATTGCATAATTGTATTCTTTATATTTGCACAATCTTGTCATTGCATAAAAAAGTATTTAAACTAATTTGTATTACATATTGTTGAAGGATCATGCATTATTCTTATTAAGCCTGTAAGCCAATGGAAGTTTCCAAAGAGGCTGGTTATAAATGGCAAAGTTCCCATATCCAGGGAAGGCAACATTACTTGAAGGTAAAGTTTGCTTCTGAATTATTAAAAAACAAAGACAAACAAACAAAAACAGAAACATCCAACTCCCATATTTAAATGTTAACCCACTCTCAGAATAATGATCATGTGTGTTTTATCTTTGGATTTGAAAAAAATAAAAGGTATATTCTTTCACAAACAGGTTAAAAAGCAGGAATAAATAACAAAAATAATTTCAGCTATTAATTTAGTGAACATAAATGTTGAAATAAATGCCATAATCACTATATTGTTTTGTTCACCAATTTTAGCTGAATTTATCTTCTAACATAATGCAAATGTTAAACTCATCATGGAGCCTTGAGTTCTTGGCAATCTGCCATCAAATTTTTGTTATTGTATAGCAACAACAAAAAGTTAGAGAAATATCCAGAGGCCGAAAATTATTTGCCAATGGGGAAGAAACTGAGCAAATGTAGCTGATGGCTGTTCAGGGAATATATATTAAATCCTAGTTGCCTATCGAACAGGATACAGGTAAGAGGAAGCAAGACTTGGGCCCAATTGAAATGGGAAGTCAGAACCAAGAGAATATGCATAAAGCTGGACCCCTGCCCCACCCAAGAAAACTGACTCCAACAACACATAAACTAGGAGAAAAACCATCAAAAGTGGAGGAAGGTGAGGGAATGGGCTATTATCATACTGGGAGAATGGGCATACCAGCAAATCTCCTTAGAATCTACAATGGAAAGCCAGCTTTCAAATGGGCACCTGACTAGTATTCATAGGATCTTTGTGATGTTAAAACCCTCCCTCTACCATTGCAAGCCAAGGACTTAGTCAAGTCAATCTTCCTTGTGTAAGTATTTATGGAAACAAATGCAAATTATCTATTCAAGAATGACTTTCAATCCAGGCGTCATTATATTCCTATAAAATGCAGAAAAATCATGAATCTCTATCCTCTCTCCTTCCCCAACCCCCTTTCTCATACAGACGCAGACATAAACTGACATGGAAATAAATGACCATGAGCAAGAATCAGTAAGAAAAAAAAAATTAATTTCATAATCAGAACCAACAACTCAATAGATACTAAGGTTAGCTACTGTGGGATATAAGGTAAGAACACTTAATCTTCAAAGAAACAAAAGAAAGAATATATATTAGAAGCTCAATGAATTTTAAACAATAAACTGGATATAGAGACAAAAAAAGATGTCAAGCATAACAGAGAGGTTAGGAGACATCAAAAAAATAGTGAGATGTCTTAAGGCATGCCTGACTTCTGAAAAGAGATAATATTTAAAACAGTGAAGAGACAACTTTTGAAAGGATGAGTCTTAAGAATCATTGAAATAAATAAATAAATAAATAAATAAATAAATAAAACTTCAGTTCTTGAAACACAACATATTCCAACTGTGGTTTAAAACATAATAAAACCATACCTAGACATATCACAGTGAACAACTGGAATATTAAAAAGAGAAGTTCTTAATGGTAGCTTGGCAGAAATGACAGCTTCAAAAATATCTTTCATAAAAGAAGAAAAAAGACATTTTCATACACGCAAATACTGAGTTTACCATTAAATTCTCCTATCTGAGCAGTATCTAAGGATGTTATTAAGGAAGAAAAAATTGTGAAGGATATAAAATGCAAAATTGAACAATATGCACTAAAAAAAAAGGAGTAAACATGTGCATGATTACATGCTGTGCACAGACACAAAAACCAGGAAAAGAATGTTCTAGAGATAAGAAAAGATCCATGTTTCTTAAATGCTTTCAAGATTTAAATAAAAATACTTTGCTCTTTATTACAGACTAAATTTTTTTTTTTTTTTTTTTTTTTTTTTTTTTAGGTTAACAGTCCAAATGAGGCTTAACTCAACTAATTACAAATACAGATAAAATAAAATATAACTTTACAAATTTGAAGTTTATCTATGATTATACAGAGGGTGCCAAAAAATGTATGTACATTTTATGACAGGAAAACTATTAAAATTGTAATAATATATACAGATCATAAAAGTTGAATAGAAGTCACATTTGACTTCTGCAATTACAAGGGGTGCTCAACATGGTTACTATCAGCTTCCAGACACTTCTAATTATTGTGAACTACTGCTTGAACAATGTTGACCAAAGTGTTCACTTGTATACATTCTTTGGCACCACCAATATATTTATAACCACACTTTCTAAGAAAAGTACAATAACATTCATTACATTTTAAAATAATTAGAAAGAACGTTAAATGTTCTAAAATTCTGACGTTTTAAGAAATAAAAAGCACTAATTTAAATACTGATTTTAAATCCCTTTCAATAAGGTTTGGTTATAAAATATTAGCTGATTTTTAAATATTCTTCTAGAATTGTTTTAAGAGCCCATAATCATTTTACTCTGATGAAGCACAAAGAATAACTACTGCCTGGTGAGCTGCACAAAATCTTAGAATACATTTTATTTTACATTTATAAAAAACAACCAGCATCCCAAAATAGTTATTTTAAAGAATTAATTCTATTACAAGCTCTATTACAAGCTTGCTCTTTACTCCTAATATAAATATCAATATCAATGTAAGTATAAATATAAATATATATGTAATTATGAAGCAATTTTTAAGGATACCAGGCATGGTCCCTTTCAAAGTATACAGGGTGTAATCAAAAATTATGGTGAATGATAAATTAAAAAAATAATTACAATAAAAGACACATTGCCATTAATCTCCATCAAAATACTCCCCCTCACTTCGAACACACTTATCTCATCATTCTTTCTACTTTCGGAAGCAGTTCTGGAAGTCCTCTTTAGTGAGTGTTTTTAGCTACACCATCATGTCTTCCTTGATGTCCTAAATCAATTCAGAATGTTTACCTTTCATGGTCATTTTGACCATGAAAGTAACACTACATGTTCTCCTTGTTGATAGTTATAGTTCATGAAAGATGTGGTCACTATTTTTCTATGGAACCAAGAAGTGATAACGTGAACTTTTTGGAGTGCCTAGGCAATTTACAATTCAGTGTTGCACATTTTAGTGCTGTCTGAGTTTTTTTTTTTTTCCCCCTTGATTAATTTACTTTGTCCTCTATCCTTTGTATTTCCTATGATCTTGAAATTAGACCTGGGATTTTCCTTTTTCAATCGTTCATGAGTCCGTGTACTTCATTTTTCATTGTAACAGGTTGTGAATAATGTAAGGTTGTCCCACTTTTATGAGAGCCAATTACATTCAAATGATTAAGTTGATGACAGCCAAATATCTTCATTGTAATGATATATATTTTTTCTTTTACATTAGCAATTAAAAAGAGGAAAAAAATTAGTCAGCAACACAAAATATAATGTTGATCATCTGAAAAGTCTGTGAATATATAAAGAATAAATCTCTCAATTCCTGTCATTATTATGCATATGTATCATACATAATTATATTATTATGACTAAACAAAGAAAAACAAATTTCAAATTTCAGCAAAATCTTGATTTTTCCATTATTCACTAAAAAGATCAACAAAATAAAATGCTTAAAATATCAGATAGTTGAAAAATCACATCATCTTACCTATACTTTTCATATTTAAATAAACGGGTATTAGTTAGTGTCCCAATACAATTCTTCTTAAGAACTCATGTTAATTTTTTTCTCATCCCCCAGTCTTTTTCCCCTTTGGCAACCATCAACTTATTTTCTATATCTATGTCTGTTTCTGTTTTATTTATTCATTTATTTTTGTTTTGTTTTGTTTGTTTTAGATTCCACACCTAAGTGAAATAATATGGTATTTGTCTTTCTTTGTCTATTTATTTCACTTAGCATAATGCCCTCTTGGTCCATCCATGTTTTCACAAATGGCAAGATTTCATTCTATATTAAATTTTTATTGTTGCGCTGCCAAAATAAATATTCAGAATATTTGGGAAGGCAAGCCAGAAAAATATTATCCCACAAAACAGAATGCAATTTGAGAAAATATATGTGATAGCCTTACAAAAAGGAACTAATAATGCTTACCTAATGAGAAAGGTACAGCAAGCCTCATGCATAAGACAATTTATAAGCTAGAGATTATATTTGATTATATTTGATAAAAATTGCTCTAAGAAAAACAACATATCAATGTTTTCAACATTTTGGCTATTCTTTAAAATAATTAGACTCAGGGAAATTAATAAAATAAATGAAGTTGATTAGAAAATATACTTATTAGTATTTCTCTCTCTCTTTTTCTCTCTCTCTTTCTCTTTCTCTCTCCTTTTTCTCCATAGCCATTGGGAGCCATAGATAAGTAAACGAATTGGAACTGAAGAAAAGATTTCTATTTGGAGATGAGACATAAGAAGGTCACAGATATCTTCTTCAATGTATTACTTATGAATAGTTAGATTTGCATGAAGTCACAAATCTAACTCAAATGATCTCAAAGGACCATTTCAAGATTTTTGATTTATAACACAAGTGTCATTCCATAATGGAAGAACATAGGATTTAGAGAACATAGGATTGTGTTTCAACTTTTCCTCTGACTTCTATAATATCTAAGTGAGCAAATCACTTAGACTTTTTGTGTTGTCATTTCTCAATGGTGCACTTGACATACATAAAATAAACTTCCTAGATTTAATTTAAGATATATATATGTCTCTATATATTTGAAATTACAAAAATATTAGGTATCTGTATTTATTTGAATGAAGGTATAAATATTCACAATTCAAATTACTCTATTAGTTATAATTCAGTATATAATGCATCATACAATATAGCTTTTTATTTTCTACATCTTCCCTTCATTTAAAATATTTCCTTCATAATCTTTTTTTACAGATAATATGTTGAGATGAATCTATAGCAGCTCCATACTTAGAGTATAGATTAAAAACCTGTATTTTACCTATATGAACCATGCAGAATTTTTTCCCACTCAACTAAGTGAAAAACTGAGTAATCTCCTTTGGTGATAGGCTTAATTCATCAGAGAAGTTATGTCTTTTAGTGTGCTACCCACAATAGATTTTGAGAGTTTATTCTGCTACACGGGAATTTTGATGATGAATGTATTATGTCTAAGTTACATTATTTTTCTCCTCCTAATTAAGTTGCTGCTTTATTTTTCAATTGTAATGCACAGGAAATGTAACGTTAAGTTTAGCAAAAAGGAAAATAACAGTGCATCAAAGAGAGGAAAAGTAAATATTTTTAATAAGGATGCATATTTTACTTTAGTTTTAAATACAGCTTATTGCAACAATTCTTCACACTCTATTTCTACATTCATGCTACACAGGCCTCTTAATATTTATAATTAATCTAGAGTTTTCCTGTGTTTACTGTGGTAAATGTAATGTGATCATGAATGTGAATTCAAAATCACCAAGAACAAAATATTAAGTGATAATAATTATTAATTTCCAAGTGCTATAATAAAAACTGTTCTTTTAAACTGCAATTTTGACTCTAAATTATATTGAATATCAAATGGTTAAAAATTAAATCATTATCAAATTGTCTCCATTTTAGTATCCAATATGTTTCAATAAAAGTGTCATGGTTTGTCTCCCTAATGGGAAAATAAATTTAGTGTGATAGTAATAAAATAGTATTAGCTTCAAAGTAACAGGGAAACACACGCACACACCAACACATGAAGTGGATTTCCTAGATTAGGAAAAGAAAGAGACATTGTAGTTACAGTGAGAACTACAAAGCAAATAGCCATAATTTTACTTAATATGGGGAAGGCATTCTTTAATGACATAATTGATAAATACTATTCAATGTGAACTCATAAGAAAGTGAAAAATGAAAATCCAAGGCAGAAATAACAACAATAAAAAGGGGGACTGATTCAAAGAAGGTTAAACCAAGAAACAAAATGTCGCATTGAAAAAGAGATCTACAGAGTGTGTAAAATATGCTTGATTATATAAGAAAAGAGGCTCTTCTCACAGTTAATATTTGTACTTATGAGTTATTCAGGAGAAAATGAAGTTCTATAGACTTTAGCGTTTGTAGTGTACAGATATGGCCAAATGAAGTAAAGAGTGTAGTAAAATGTATCGAGTTCTCATTTCAGAGAACTGACTTGGTCAATTTTAGCTACTCCTTTTGCTATTCTTCCTAAAGTTATATAAAGATATTAAGTATTTTGTAGAGGAAGAAGAACTCAGTTCAGAAATTGTAATATTGAAAACTGACATTTTTCATTTGTTGGGTATCATAATATCATAATGATACCATAATATCATAATGGTATCATATCATATGCAAACTACTTTGAATCATTTATTTTATTTAATTCTTACAAATATACTGTATCACAGCTTCTAATATCCATTTTACAGGTGAAATGACTTAGGTTTGGCTAAATGAGTTGTCTATCATTACAAATTTTAAAATGGTAGGACTAGGATTCAACTGATGCAATTTGCTGCTACACCCAGAAGTACTAGATGTTATTCTACAATGCTGTTTCATGACTTCTGTCTTGTATTTCTAGAATTTAGGATAAAGGAAGTGCAGCCAAGGAGACATAGTGATGCGGGAGTGGGCATCCCACAAACGTGTGCATCTCAGCACAGGAGTCAGGATATGAATCCACATTCCACTGGTGCTTATGGAGGTGCACTAAGGCCTTTGTCAAAATCTCTACAACTGGCTGTCACCTTCTACACAAGACCTTCTTCGGGTACCCATGACATCTTCTCTTTCTAAACACATCTTTATGTCACCAGTGCATAGAAATAACATCTTCCCCATACTTCTTCCCTTCTCTCTACCAATGCTTGACTAATATTTTAAAGAAAACCATTTTCCTGTAACAGGACTCATAGTCTCGAGATGTAGTTCCAAAAAGTTCAGTTTTCTGACTTTACCTCCAAATTATTTTTAGTGATGAATTTCTCTGAATTGAAAACCTATACTAACTTATTTTTCTAGACCCTTCCTTAATTTCCAAAGTAGTTATTTCCCCGGAAAGCTCTTTAGTGAAAACAAAAACAATAAGCTTAACCTTTCAAGATGTTATGTACCTCTAGAAAGGCTATTTTACACTTGGGTGTGCTCTGTGATCTATAAAAATCCCACAAAGATGTTTACATGAGGATTCTTTCCTTTAATAGTTGTAATAAAGTTGTACCAGAAGGAAAACAGTTTCAATGTTTTAAATCACTCTCTTATTTAATATCAGAGTTACCATTTGTAGAAAATCACTGATTTTAATAAAGCATACATATCTTAAATCATGTTGTTTTGTGAAAAACAACCAGATAAAATACAAGGAGGGATCCAAGTGACTGTAATTTATTCCTTTCAAATATATGTATGTATATGGTTACAGGAAGCAGAGTACAGCATTAGGAATAGAGACAATGGAAATGTAATGGCCCTGTGCGATGTCAGAGGGATAGTGATGGTGGGAGGGGGGATCACACAGTGTGAAGGATATAAATAATAAACGTCTAAGCATTGCTTTGTCTTGTGCACCTGAAACTAATAAAATTTTTAAAAAAATCATTTTGTAAATTTTCTAGATGTACTTAATATAGTGTTATTAAGAACAGTATATTGCCTATGGAATTGAACAAATACCATTTTGAATAAACATTCTAGTCACATGATATTTATCGATTTACTTTTCACATCAGCAAACCAAGTTTGTAATTTAAAGATAGCACCAACTTTCCTGTTTAGGCAAATTAATTGAATTAATATATAAAAAGGCAGAGTCCCTGCAGCACAGTAGCGTTCAATATGACATTTTTCTGTGTATCATTACGGTGAGTTTGCTCTGGATGAAATGGGACTCTCAAAACCACACACTAGTCCACTTTGCTTGAAAAACTTTTCTAAAGACTGTTTCTATTACTATTATTGTTCACTGACTTTTAAAAATTATTTTTGTATTTACTGTTAGAAGAACAATTTGCCATCTGCCATGTCTAGATATGGAAACTAATTGCTAATGAATGTGGCTGAAGTCCACAGGACTACTGAGCATGCCTTGGAGTCAGCCTGTGATAGCCTGTTTTCCACATCTGTGATTGATTACTCCTGTCTGTGGTCACATGTTGCTTTCCCTGATAGCTGTGAAATGCACAGTATTTTGCTTCGTATTTCATGTAATAATTATGCAGCTAAATATTCCGGTAAAAATGTTTCTGAAGAAAGGTCAAAGCTTTGACTAAATTAGGAAGAAAGTGTTAATAAAGCTGCACCAGAATTGCCCACCTGCATGCCAAATGAGACTGCTAATATCTTGAAACAGTTTAGATATCTAGATGTGGAACTAATCCATTATCCACAAATTCATTCCTCCTTGCTTTCTCCATAACTGCTATGCTGACAGTACATTGTGTTAAGTTGTTATTTGTTAATATTTTTGAAATAAAATTAATTAGTGGTGAGGAATGCAAATATGAAAGATTTTCATTATGGATGGGACAAACAGTGAGTCGCTGAGTGGTGCTATTCTAATTTAAATGTCTCACTTGAATTGCAGAAACAAACTCTTTTTATATATTGGCAATTACATACAGTAAATTCACTTAGATATTAATCTGATCCCAAAATGTCGAGTTAGTTAAATGTTAGAAAGTTATCTTTTTAGGTATTTCCCTAAAATGTGATTGCACTATTGTATCACATTTTTGGTGAACTCTTTATTTTTATAGTTATAAGAATAAATCATCTACACACAGCATATGTTATAATTATGTAACAATCATTGATGTAAATAAAAAAAACGAAAGGGAACTATATTAACAAGATTGGGGTTACCATCATACTTGATATTTTGAACCCCACTGACCTACTTTTGTATATTATCACAACTGACTTAATCCTACCTATTATTTACTTCTACAAATAACTTATTCTTCTTGAAGCTTTCCATAATACCTAGTTAAAGTGTTCATTTATGTGACCACTCACTTTGGGTCTCTTTGAGATAAACTACTGAACCTGATTTGTTTTATGTTTACATATTTTATCTCCATTATATGTTGTAAGATTTTCTTAATATATTGATAGATAAAATATAGTTGATGATCTATTATACAGATAGATATAGATATAGATATATATTATTTTTTATTGAAATTAAATGAGCTGAAGTGGAACAACTGGAATCTTTATTTTAAGTATCCTGGGTTTGTTCACTTTTTCAATTAACTCCAGTGATTTCCCTATATATTCCTAATTTACTTATTTTTGAAATTTTTTGTTAGAAAACCAGAAGCAATTCTCAAAATAAGTTATTAACAAAATAGCCAGGACAAGCTGCTCAGCTAGACAGTGTTGCCAAATAACCACTTATTTTGATTTAAGGCAATCTCCATGCTGGTTTCTAAATCCAAATCTTGCAGTTCTAAGAACAACATAACAGCATTTACCACTATTCACAGTTTATTTTACTCAGAGGAATAGTAACAGCAATGCAATCATACATTCTCTTTGCACAAAACACTGACCAAAATTTTCAGAGCTTAAAAGACTAGGGTACTCTTGTGTTCATACTTCGACAAAAAAGTCCTGGGTAGTAAATGACTAAAGTCTGTGAAAGAAAACTTTACCTGCACTAAAACATTATCCTTGGAATATATAAATAAAACTGTAAAAACACTAAGAGACTATGGTAAGACGTTTTTAAAAGGTTAATCTTTAAACGGAGGTTACGGGTGGGAATCTATTTAATATAGTCTCTCCACTAGCAATATAGTTCCGTTAGCACAACACATTTCACCAGCAATTGCTAAATCTCTTCTTAGATTGCCTAGCTACTCTAATATCTAAAGCAAAAAAGAAAACAAAACAAGAAACAACCTAAATATTGTGTACATAAAGTAGGGAAAAATCACATTAGGGAAAATAAAGGCTTAGTATATAAAGCATGCATATAATTTTAAATAAATGTTTAGGTCTTCAAGTCCAATGATTTTTTTTTTTTTTTTTTTTTAATAATACTGAAATACTACTCTAAGAAAAACAGCAATGCCTCAGGATTTTACATGTACATTTTTGCAGATATCTTGTTATTATGCTTCTTTTTTTACCTCCTATTAATGTTTTATCTAGTGTAATGTTATTCAGACTAAAGAAAAGAGGCATATGTTAGTTTCTTTAATCCAACGCTTAAGCATGTATCAGTCACATGGAGAATATTTTTTAAATGCAGACTCTTGGCTTCATCTTGTTCATACTATATCAGAATCTTAACGGGTGAGGCACAGTGATATTATTTTTAAATTTCTGCATATGGCAGTATAACAATTGACAAATCAATGTATTATCAATATAGCAAGGAGTACTAATAGTATTGTATATGAAAAAGCTGTCATTTGTAGGGAGAATTTAAGGTTTAAAATGTAATGAAAACCTCTGAATGATGGCTGGGGTATTATGGGAATGTATGACAGACCATTCAGCCAGATAGCATACACAAATAATGCTTTCCTAACCAAAATTTTAAAAACAAAACAGGAGAATGGAAAAGGTAATTCAACTATAAAATCTTATTTTATGCCATAAATTCTGTGGCCACTCTATAAACACTGTATCACTAATGTTAACAAAAATTCCAAAAGGAAGCCATTCACATTTAAATTATTCTAATATAGTGATAGACTGAGTTATTCATTATATTCCCTAAAGTAACATACCTAACAATTAGATCTATCTGATTTAAAAGCTTATGAATTTCATTCTATCACATATTCTTTGATAAGACTTCGAAAGGGTAGAAATAGAACTTTTGCTATACTTTGGTTAAATTTTTACCTCCTCTATATGATTCAAGAAGTTATTCATAATGGGAACTACTGTGCTCAGCTTAATCTGACTGGTTAGGAATAACCAGTTGAAAAAGTGTACGTAAGATTTCAGGGAAGAAAATGAAATCTGAAGTCTGGTAGTCTAACTGCCAAATAATAGAGGCCATATTTAGCTATGTATGTTTTCTAGCTTTGAGAGAAACATATAAACAAAAAATAACTCTAAAAAATGAGATAGAGCAGTAGAAACCTACAGTTATGGTCCTTTGAATGGTATTTCCAATGAACCAAATGTTCTCAAAGTAAGAAATGGCCTCAGGATAAAGATTAAATCCAGGGCATTTCCAATAGAATGCCACCTTAGATCAAAGTTTAGATCAAGTACGTGCAGTAAGATTTTTTTGATAAGATTTTGGAAAGAACATAAATATTTAAGGTGATACCTCTAATACTATATCATGAGGCTCTAATTTGTAAAATATGAAAGAAAACTCAAATGTTAAGTTCTGGTTACATGCTAATAAATAAACAATTTTAAAAGGGAATAACTTATCTAAAAAGTCAAATTTGATATCCACGAATTTCTTGAAACTCATCTTTTAGATAACAGAAAACAAATGTATTAAAAAAAGACTATTCTTATTAGTAAGTATATGGACATAGATAGTATTTTTTTAACATCCATAAATCTTCTTTTTTTTTTTTTTTTCAGACTAGAATAAAAGAGAAAGCCTTTGGGTAATATTTTCAACTAAATTAAGTAAGGACCCAGTGAACTGAGAATATGTGTAGATGAGAATTGTTCTTTATATGTGAAACCTGTCAACTAAAGAGTCAAGTTATCTATACCCATATTCACCCAACATATATTGCTGAGACAGGTGTAAGGAACATGGATGGAATGAAATGGTAGTCTTGTTCTATAGAAAATTTTGAATTTGTCTAGGAACATTTCACAGGTTCCTTTATTAAGATCATCCCTGCTCTTAGGAACTGATTTTCCTTGTTTTTTAACTCTGCACTCTGAGTCAGCCTTTTTTTGGATAAATGGTTCCTATTTGCAGCTGAGCTTTCTGAATCTGCTTTTGACATTTGAAAGTTGAGAGCACTGGAGACTTCTTCAATTTTAACCGTTTCTGCCTGTTTTAGCCTAAGCCGATGTGCTTTTGCTGATCCAATTCTCTTAAAATCTTTGTGATAGCCCTATGAATAGCATTGGTGTTCTTAACATTAAACCAAAGTCACACCCAGAAATGTCTTCAGGGCAGGCTCCTCTCAAAGATATATGTAGGTCTGTTTCAATGAGATTTGTGGGCTGGGTTTGAAATTGCTATTGTACAACAGCCAAATGATTGTTAGAAGTTATTTGTCTACCAGAGAAAGTTGAAAAATCCTCAATAGTCATTTTTGTCTAGCTGAGATAACATAAGAGATGTCACTTTAAATCTTTCCAATGTTCTACAGAATTTCACAGCAACATTATTAATCTAAAGTTTCTCAGACCCCATTTTACTGGAAGTTCTGTGAGTTTGATCTTTACCCTGAGGTCATGTTTTTACTTTCAGAACACTTTAGATGGAAAGACACCCAGAGTATCTTATATTTCCTATGAATTCCGCTAAAAAATTGAGCTGTTTGTTTGTTTCTTATAAAATCTTTCAGTATGTTTCTTATCAAATATAGCTAAAACATCAATTATCATTTTTAACTTTCTTTCTGGAAATATCTTTAGCCAGATTCACCAGTTCATTAAGTATATTTTCTAACTAGCTAATAAAAACATGAAACAGCACTTTAGCTAGGGAGGAAATTATAGTTAAATTTCTGAAATACCACTGCACCCAAATGAATGGGAGACAATTAATAGAAATGAAGAGTAAGAAGTAGCAGAGAGGACATGAATCAACTGTCACATTGTTACATTATTGATAAAGGTATAACTTCGTACAATCATTTTTGAAATACGTTTGGCAGCACAAACTAAAGCTAAGCTATACCCTATGACAAGATGATTCCAACCAAAGACATATGCAAGAATATTCATAGCAGCTTAATTTGTGATAATACCAAACTAGAAATAACCATCAATGATGGAAGTAGAGACACATTGTGGTATTTTCATTTAAAGGAAAACTAGACAGTGATGAAAGAGAACAAACTTCTGGTGCAAAATGTATAAATATCACAGATAAAAGATTGAGCGAAAGAGTAAAAAAGAAATCAGAGTATGTACATACTGTATGATTTCACCTGTATGAAATTGAGTAACTGCTAGAATATACGGTGCTCATAATGGTTACCTTACTGGACTTTTCTATATGTTGATATTGGTGATAGCTATGGTTCATGTACAGCAAAATTTCTTTGAATTATATACTTGCATTGTATGTATATGTTCAATTAAACATACTAACACAATAAGATACCATATCCTACTCTGATATGTTTTTCTTTTTTAATATTTTATTGGATATATAGAATTATTTGTAATTCTGAATGCTTGCATTAAAAAGTGATGGGAGTTTAAGATAAAAATAAAGAGCAATTTAAACCAACCAAATAAACATAAAAAAATGTTTTTTTGAAAAGATGAAATACTGCCATTTGCAACAACATGGATGGAACTCGAGATTATTATGCTAAGCAAAATAAGCCACACAGAAGCCAAGAACCATAAGATTTCACTCATATGTGGGATATAAAACTGAAAGCAACAAATGAACAAGACAAACAAAGAAACAAAAACTCATAGACACAGATGACAGTTTAGTAGTTACTAGAGGGTAAGGAAGGAGCAGGAGAGGGTAAAGGGGGTCAAATATATGGTGCTGAAAGGAGAACTGACTGGGTGGTGAGTACACAATGCAATACATAGATGATGTATTACAGAATTATACATTTGTAACCTATATAATTTTACAAACCAATGTCACCCCTAAATTCAATAAAAATTAAAAAAAAAAATTGAAGTAATGCGGTTGCCACACTTGAAGTCTGATTTTCCTGTATTCATTTCCATATTAAAATGAGAGAGAATTTATGGTACTAGGTCAAGAATAAAATGGGCAGGAATTTGTCACATATTGCATTTGGAGAGGGTTTTTAACCTCTTCACATTTATCTTTGAGTCAAAATTTCATTTGGATAGCGAATTTAGAGTGAGTCAAAGTTTTTGTCTCATAGTATCATACCAGGAATCACTGTATTATAATCTTTTCTATAAAGTTCTCAAGAGTCGTCTAAATCTTCTGAATGCCAAGAGACTCTTCTAAAGTCTTTGCAGACAGCTGGTATCTGTCTTTTTAAAAAGTCCCAACACTTCAAACAACCCATAGCTCATTAAAACTCTTTGTGATACATTTTCATAAAGCATAAAGGAAATTTTTAAAGACCTGATGCATTCATGTGAGGCCAAGTATGTTGGCTGTGTGGATCATCTTCTATTTCTCATGAAGTAAGGAGGAATAAAAATATAATTAAGGCAAAAATTGATGCTTCCTTCTGATTAGTCTCCCTGTTTGAATACAGTGTAATGAAAGAGGAAACTTCCAATTTTTTTAGGTACACGAATAAGTGGCTAGTACACTTTTCTAAATTTTCAAAAAGGCTTCTTTAAAGCATAAAAAATCAAATGAACACACTGAGGAATATTTCAGTATCAGTCAAGTAAAATTATATAGTGTCTGCTTCAAGATGAGAATAAAAATTGTTTTCTATCACAATTGTAGTCTTTTAGTTACCATAGATATTTTTATTGAGATATAATTTACATATCATAAAATTCAACATTTTAAAGTAGACAATAGATTTTTGTGTTTTTTTTTCTATTTCTTGCCATTTGTCACAACATAGATGGATCTTGAGATTATCATGCTAAGCAAAATAAGTCAGACATAACAAGTCAAGAACCATGACTACACTCATATGTGGGATATAAAACTGAAAGCATTAAACAAACAAGGCAAACAAACAAACAAACAAAAACCCATAGAAACAGACAGTAGTTTAGTGGTTACCAGAGGGTAAGAGGGCAGGGGAGGTGCTGGAGAAGGATTGGGGGGGTCAAATATATGGTGATGGAAGAAGAACTTACTCTGGGTGGTGAACACACAATGTGATATTTAGATGATATATTATAGAATTGTCCACTTGAAAACTATATAATTTTACTAACCAATGTTACCTCAATAAATTTAATTAAAGTTAAAAAAAATAAAGTGGATGCTAAGACATAGAATACTACACACAATTTATGACTATAAGTGCTATTTCAAAGAAATAAGTAAATGGGAAATGTAAAAGAAAGTCAATTTCGGGTACAGTTTAATTTTTTTTCTAGCCAAAAAGAATGAGGCTGCAATATTTAACGTATTGCATTGATAAATGGTTTAAAACCAGGTGCATTTCCTTTCTTAAGCCATGAAAAACACTTTTGCTTTATGAACAGGGTGTCAATTAATAGTTTCCCTGAAAGTATTGTTTATTTAAAAAATAAGTTTATTTTGTATTCATAAGTAATAATAGATTCTTGATGCTGTGATTTCTAGTGCCATTTTAATTATTGTAGCAGAGGTCACAATTCCATGTATTTTAAATTATTATATTATTTATATTATTATATTTGATAAAAATAAGTAAAAATAAGAAAAAATTGATAAAAATAAGATAAAAAACAGTAAGGTTAAGTGAAATATTTTGATTTATAAATCACTTAAATTTATAATCTATACTTTGGAGTGTCAAAATACTTTTAATATATTTATCTGATAATTTCCATTCTATGGATAGTTTCACCTATAATCTATGGAATATCAGAAATAACGTTTTTATATATGACTTAATTGTGAATCAAGGGTGTGTTTTTTCTTATGATAAACATGAAATTTAGTGCATACTTCATTTAGGTCAAATTCATCTTCAATTTTTTTCTTTTATTTCATAAAATAATGCTCTCAAATCTGAAGGCAACTTTAGCATTTGCTATGTGACCAATTTCCAGAATCAATATTTATCTCTCAAAAGAATAGATTTTTGTTTTGTTTTGTTTTTGCTATTCGTATTTTATGTAAAGGTGGATCTTCTTTTGTGAATTCCATTGACATCTGTGAACTATGACAGGATAGATACCAAAATAACCATGGATATTTTTTCCTTATGTATGCGGAGTGAAGAATGTCCATGGCAGCATTCCCTGTATGTACTTACTTTAGGAGCCTGGGACTGTTACCAAATATTTTAATTTGTTTGAATCTTAACCTTTCTATATAATTTTAGCTCAAAAAGTATAGTAAGAGTTTTCTGCTTGAAATAAAAATGAAAGTGATGGAAAAATGTAAATTTTAACTCAATTGGATGATTCTTAAAGTTGAAAAAGTTTGAAAAATGCTTTCATATTCCTGTTTGTATCACATTTTCTATGCAGACCTGTATATAGAACACATGTAGAAAAGAGAGTGAAAGGTACAGGAAAGGTTGGGACCAGCTAGCTTACCACAACAGGGAGATGACCATTATCAATTTAAAACATTTGTATAACAGCTTTGTAAATAGGAAAATCTAATAAAATGTTCAGGTCAGAAAACCCCAAAAAGAACTGTTAATTTATATCTTTTACACATTTGCGTAAGTTTTAGTTCTTGCTGCAAAATGGGGGTAGTTTCTATGCTTAGAAAATAGGGGTAAAGGTGAAGAGGGTGCAGGATAAATGTAAGAAAGAAGAGGAACCATACTGCAGCTCCTGAGTAAGATGGAGTTACTTGTGATGATTGACCCCTCCCTGAAAACAAGTTGGGAAAGCTGGATAATATACAAATAACCTACGAATGAAAGCATTGGTGTGGCTCTACAGAGACTAAGGCTTAAAGGGTTAAGATGTCAGATAAAAGGAAACTGAGTAGAAATGAACCATTGTTCTCCTCAAGGCATTTGTCTATCACAAGTGCAGTGCCAAAGGCTGAAAATCCAAGTAAGGAGTCATGGCTAAGAAGCACAGACCATGGATATTCTGGCCAGCCTTGGATTGCTGCAGTCACAAAATGGACTTCAGCATTGTGCAAGCCCTGAACAGAGAGTCCAATATTCTAGGGACGGGGGGTGAAGGCTCAGGAAATGAGGTAGACTCGCTGGTTTTCCCACTGAAGCATGAACCAGATTCTTAAAAAAGCTTCTATATGTCAAGCACATAAATTAAATAAACAGAAAAACAAATCTGAGGTTTTGACAATCTTACAATGCCAAGTAGACAAAATCCAGTACCTGCTCTTGAGGAGGATGGATCCAAGTATAGCAAAGGATTTAATAGAAATCTATAGGCTCAACTAGAGGATGAGGGCCTATCAGTCATTCCACAGCTCTTAAAATGGGACTGCAGAAGGTGTGTAGAAAATAAGAGTTCAGAGGTCAATGTTCAACCCATTAAATTTGCATTGGCATATGGAGATATAAGAATGGTAGTCATATGTGGATAGAAGAATCTTATGGAAATAAAATACTTATGAGTTATTGGTATATAGGTAGAATTTAAAATCCATGTGAATGGATAAAGTTATTTAAGCAGAGTATGAGGTGAGGTGGAAAGATGGGCTAGGACTGAACTCTGAGGGTTTCCCACATTTATTAGTAAGGCAGAGAAATTAAAAAAAAAAAAAAGTTGGACTGTGAGCCTAATCGATGCTCTCATGCAAGCATCATTTGTTTAGTTCAAAGAAAGTTGCATGCAATACTCAGCTTCTTACATTTTCATAAAAAAAAAAAAAAGATGAGAGTGTTAACATTTTTCATTACTGAAGAATTTAGTAGATTGATGTTATTAGGGTTGCAAAATACATATTTTTTAGTAATCAATTATTAACTGTAAAAATTAATTTCTTTCAGTTCTTAAGCAGAGGTAGAATAGAAAAACATCTACTAATGTATTTTCTTTTGTTCAAATGAAATATTTCTTTTGAAATATAATGGGTTAGTGGTGGAATCTGAATAAATATCCTACTTTGAAAATTCTGTGTTGAATTGAAACAAATTTGATTTTTACCTATATTATGGCACATTTTCAGTGTAGGTGGTTAAAAATGCCATGTTGCTTTTAATATTTTGCCTTTATAATTTATCTTTATGACTATGTTCCTCAGTACTATTGTTACTATTACCATTATTGCTATTATTATCTCAACTTTAAAATCCAAGGCCAAGCAAGGCTAATCGACTTATGTGAATAAGAAAAAGTGGAAAAACAAGAATCCTAATCACAGAATCACTCAAAGAACAGTGCTTTTAAAAACTCTGATGTGATAATACTGTCTTGAGTTCCCATGTCCCTGATAATTGACCTGAATTAAGTGCTAATACCTAAAAATAAGAGAATAACCACAGTTGATAGAAAAATAGTTGTAGCATCAGAAATCCGAGTTGTTGGATATTAGAGAAATGAGTAAATCAGGCTCAAGACCGCCAGTGTGCGGTTGAAAATAAAAGCAGTGATAGCAGGACAAATCAATGTTCAAATATTTGCTCAGGTTCAATTATAAAGTGAACAGTCTGGATTCAGGACAGCCAGGTCCCTGATTTAAAGGATAAAACAAGTTATAAATCATACAGGTAGTTGATAACCGATATATATATATATATATATCTTCTGTAAGTCAAGAAACTAAAACAGGAGGCATTCAGTGATCAAGATACACGCACAAAACTTGGAATACTTCAACCAAGAAATATCCTATACATTTTCGTAAAAGAGAAAAATCTAAACAAGACCAAC
The DNA here is from genome assembly GCF_036562045.2 of Rhinolophus sinicus. Classification (NCBI taxonomy): domain Eukaryota; kingdom Metazoa; phylum Chordata; class Mammalia; order Chiroptera; family Rhinolophidae; genus Rhinolophus; species Rhinolophus sinicus. Next base: position 133,087,726 of record NC_133753.1, on the reverse strand, counting down.
TTCAGTAAATGGGACAAACTTTTCCCCTATCTAGAAGTCAGTGAGAGCACATCACACGTGAAGGAATTTTCAATTCTTACTGAAAATCTGAACTCATCAGAAAGTATGGTTCCTATTTGCAGGGACAAAGAGAGACCTAATCATAAGTAAAGTCAATTACAAAATATATGCAGTCTTACTTGGAACAAGCAGAAACAAACAAACAAAAATCTAAGAGGGCCTGAAAAATGTGTGAAGCTAACAGAATGTCCACTCTTTTTGTTTTTCCCCTTAGACTGGCTTTACTATGTCTTAGCTTCTAGGAAAAACATTTCAACTGAAATGCGCAGACTCTAATTGAATATGTTAAATATATAAGCTCTGATGTGCTGGAGAACTTCAGTTTTTTGTTGTTGTTGTTGTTGTTGTTTCTCCCCCAGCATGTCCCTGATCACAGAACCCTAATCTCAACACCTTGAGCAAAAGTTAACAATCCTTCATTTGATTTAGAGATTCAGAATCATTCTCCAGTGATTTGAGAACATCAATGTAATGTTTAAGCTAGTATTACCCCCCCACACACACACACACACAATGTAATAATTACGGTATCTGTATCCAAAAAGTGAGATTAATTTTCACTTATAGTCAATCATTATATTTATATCCTTAGCCCATCATTTCTTATGAGCTCTAGATCTATATAGGATGCTACATGAGATTATTTCAAGATCAATTCAGAATCTATCCTGTACAATAATCTATTATTCTCCCTTCTCCAAAGTCTGACATATTATCAATTTTCCCTAAATAAATAAATTGCTCTAGAAGCCCCATTGCTTTTATCAGAAAACTAGGAGTCTTTCATAATACCTATATTTAGACAAAACTTTTATTAAATTTATCCCTGATTTGTCAATTTTAATTCTTAAATATGTATATTTTTAAATCTGTCTCCTTTCTTCTTTGCTGGCCATCATCCCATTAGTTCAGGTATTATCAGCTGTTACCGGGTCTATGACTATAGCTTGCATAATAGTCCTTCCCCCGTCCCTCCCCCACCATCAACTTTACCCCTCCATCCATATGTTTGTATATGCGGGGACTGGTAAGCCACGTTAAGGAATTTTATATTCATTGTAAGAGTAATGGGAAGATATTGACATGTTCCAGGGAAATTTTAACTAATGAGATTAACATTGGAAATATCATATATATGTGTGTGTGTGTAGTTGAAACTACAGGTTTTAAGAATCCTTTGTGCATAGTACTTGAGCTCCAACTATTACTCATAAAAAGTAGTCATTAATTTAATTTTGTAAGTATAAGTTTCAACTACACACACACACATATATGCTGCAGTTAAAATGCTATTTTCAAAAGTTAATATTTTGTTGCAGATAAAACAGGTGCAATATCATATTTGTTTTGGAACATCTGATTAACATTTACATCTGATATCTGACTATGAATAATATGAAATTTTTTAAAAAGTTGCATTTGTTAAGAATTTTTTTTCCAGTTTTGATCAATGTGTATTAGACTTGATATAGGTTAGCAACTAGTAGTTTGGGAATGGATATAAAGTTTTAGTTCATAGGTGATAAAAAGCATCACTGACAGTCACAACCTGGCCTAACACTATCAACTCGGTCTTGCTGTTGTAATGAACTGGCCTGGCACTCACAGCCAGGCCTTGGTGTTCTGCTGTTGGATATAAAACATCATCATCAGACAAGGCCACTCTGTGACCACGATGCATCCAGAACAAAAACAAAATCAGTATCTAATCATATCTGAAAACTGACAAAACCATGAACATTGTCCTAAACACAAGAGAATGACCAAACAACCCCTATCACACCGTAGTTAGTATCAGTGACTGCTCTTGATTTGCCCATTTCAGAGTTAGATTCACTGTAGTCTTCCCTCCTTTTAGGTATGGTTTGGGTCTCCCAACAGTACCAATTTCACTGGTGCTGTATGCATGCTGCCACACAGATACATTCATATTTTATTGGTACCAAACCAAATTGGCTGGAGGGAAAAGAAGCAATTAGCTACCTTTTTAAGGTAACTTTTAATGCATTTACAGTATGCTAACTACTTACCTCACTGAGGTAGAGAATATCATTAGGTATTAATCTGAATTCTCCAAGGCTGAATTAGGTTATGGGACTATAATTAAAGAACAGAATCAGAAAGAGTATATGACTAAGGTACCCAGGATCCAGAAGTTGGATGATATTGTATATGTGGCTTATATTCTAATAGCATAAATAGCACTGCATACTCATACTCTAGTGAGCTCAACAAAAATCAGTGAAATGCTGTGGATGATGACGATGAGGACTGTGATGTTGAGAAGAACGTATTGGAAAGATGTTCAATGTAATAGTTTGCTAAGATCTATTTTTAGAAGATTGACTCTTAACAGAGTTGAATGGATTTAAAACAACTACTGAATAGCAGTCCCCTTCGATGAAAACCACGTTTTTTAAGAATCCTTATGTGCATTGTACTTGAGCCCCAACTATTACTCATAAAGAGTAGCAGTTAGTTTAATTTTGTAAGTATGAGTTTCAACTAGTTTTAAAATATTCCCTATAAGGGTGACCATTTTAGCTACTAAGAAAATAACCTGTTTCAGATAGTATTTAATATAGAAAAATATTAAAATATAGCATTAACTTGTTAATTCTCTCATGAATAGAGGAAAGTTAAATAACTGGGAAAAGTGCTGAGAAGGCATTCATGTGCAACAAGAAAAACATGGATTATACAAGATTTTTAAAACACAAAAATTATCAGATTACATTTAAAAAATAATGGCCCATCTATACATTATATAATTTAAGAACACAGAAAAGTTAAAGACAAAAATATTGGGAAAAAAACATTAAGCAAATAATGGGCACTGCTATGTTAATGATTATATCATGATAAAATTAAACTTACGTAAATGATAAAAATCATATATATGATTTACTTAATAAAATTGTTAATATAAAAAAGCAAAAATTGGTAAAAAACGGGAGTGAAAAGCTGATAGGTGTACTAAAACAATAGTGGTAGATTTTCATACATAGTTCTGTTATTGACTGGTCAACTAAATAAGCAGAAAGAGAAGAAAAAGAGGAGGGAGAAAGAGGAAAAGAAAAGAAACATGATAAAGATGTTCTGAATAACGAAGTTCATGAGCTTAACAAAACTTTAGCGCACACATGGAAATTTTACATAAATTGATTGCATATTTTTTTTTATATACCAAGTCTGAATTTCAAAGACCTGGAATCATACATATCACATTTTCCAAATATAATAAAACTAAAAGTTTATGACAAAAAAAAATAATGCGAAAATGTTTATTTGGAAATTTAAAAATACTTTATTTAACTTACGAATTTAAGTAGAAAGTATAATGTATTTCAAACTATCTAGAAATGAATCACAATAAAGCATAGTATCAAAATTTTTATAATGGAAATGGTGATTCAAGTGAAATCTATAGCCCTGTATGTTTATACTATGAAAGACAACTGGGTAAAAAGCAGTATATTTGGTTTCTAACTTAAGAGTTAAGAAAGTAATAGCAGAACAAATCAAAAGGAAAAAAAGGAAGTGAGAAAATAAAGTTCAGAAATCAATAAAAAAAAGAAAGATCAATGAAACCAAAGTTATTTAGGTATAGAATAGATCTAACTTTGATAAAATTTACAAAGAAAAATGGGAGAAGATATGGGCAGTATAATGATTCAAAAAATAGGCACAACTATGGATTAAGAAGATAAGAGATACAAGGAGTAACTTTATACCAAACGTATATAAAAATTTTGTCGAATATAGGTACTAGTATCAAAATATCAAGTTCCAGAAAACTATTTCAAATATGACAGCCTCTTTACAAATGAAAAACAAATAAAATTAATAATGTGTACATTTGTAGAAATATATGGGAACAGATATACTGCAGGTGCCAAAAATATGTATACAAGTGGACATTTTGGTCAAAGTTGCTCAAACACTAGTTAGGCATAATCATAAGTGTCTGGATGCTGATGGTAACCACTTTGAGCACCTCTTGTAATTGCAGAAGTCAAACATAACTTGTATTCATCTTCCGTTATCGGTATATATTGAATACTGCAATTTCTAGTTTTTTTCTTTCTTAAAATGTGTATACATTTTTGGCACCCTCTGTGTGTGTGTGTGTGTATGTGTGTGTGTGTGTGTGTGTGTATGGCATATAGATCATAAATGTATATTAAATATATACAATAAAAACATATCTTTAAACCATATTTATATCAATTTATATGTGACATTCTTAAGCTACACTATAACATATCTATCATACATATTTTCATATATAATATAAACAGATTATATATTTTTATGTGTGACATATGCAAACTATGTACTATATAACATGAAATATAATATACAGAGTGTGCAAAAATATGTACACATTTTAAGAAAGGAAAAATGTATTAAAATTGTAATACTCAATTATAACAAAAGATGAATACAAGTCACATTTGACTTTTGCAATAACAAGAAGTGCTCAAAATGGTTACCATAAGTGTGATTTTAATACAGTCTTAAATGTGCATACATTTTTTGATACTTTCTGTGTACGATAAAACATGTATTTATATATCATATATAATAAATATATATTATATATTATATAATATATAGTTATATATATTATATAATATATATATATAATATTCTAGATTGGATGACAGGTAAAATTATCTGTGGACATGTACATTATATTCTTAAATGTTTTAAAATAAGATAGTAAAATAAAAGAACCTTGTATATGTATTAAATATGCTAGGAAGTTATTTTCTAAAGATTATGAGTAATCTACTTCAGAGCTCTTACATAGAAATAATACTATTAATGTATCCCATTTGGCAAAGATTTCAAATACATTATTTTTGTGTGTGTAACATGTTGTTCAGAAATGGCCTTTAAGTCCACATAAGATCTTAAAAGCTAAAGTAAATTACTGAGTGAATCTCTAACTGGCATTGCTCATTAGTTTTTCTATAATTTATGAGAAGTATGAAAGAATACTAAATAATACTTAATTTCTCAGATGGCTACAGAGCTGCTTACTGGTAAAATCCTTTGAGTGCATTGTGGCTCCTTAAGTAAAGTGAGTGTTAGAGTCTGTTCAGTCTGTTATAAGAAATCCAGCTTTATGCTGTGGAAACACTTTACACATTTTACTTAAGTTTTTTTATTTTTTTAAGCATATTCAATATATTAGGCAAATAAGCCAACTTATTTGTTATTGTTATTGTTAAAATCAAAGTTAATGCTATAATTTCTTCATCTGAAGGGAAAATGCTTATAAGCAGTGTATAAGAATCTGAATGAATTCAGTACCAATGTCCAATACGGAAAAAAAATATTAAAAGGGAGAAATGTCAGATTTTATATGATTTTAACTTTAAGCATATAGGATATTTTGAAAATTAGGGTTGGCAACTACGTATTTGCAAATATTTACGTGCCATTTTATTTAATATACTATGGATGTCATTAATTCAGTGAATTGTGAATTGACTGGACTCAGGTTATATTGGAACTCACAAAAGGTTTATTCAGTTTTTACTAAAATGGCTATTTTTCTTTGTAAAGCAGTGGCTACTCACATTTTATATAAAGGAGTATAAGTTGAAGTGACTCAATTTTCCTGCTTACATCCATTGCGTAATTTTTTTGTGCTGACTTATTCTTTTTTAGAGATATTGATCATCATTATTTCCCTTGTCTTCAGCTAAAGAGAGTATTAGGGTAAAAATCATCCACACTGGGAAGAATCAGACACTCTGGTGACAAGTTATATGAATTACTTATGTTATAGAAAGTTTCTTTTTTTAACTTAATATTATGAGAAATATATTCTACAAATGAATACTAGATAGCAAGAAGTTAAGAAATAATTCAAGTACTGAGAAAAATGATTCAATTATTTGTTGACTATTCCAGGTGCCATCTCACTTATTTTCCTCTGAGGGGCAGTTACACAGCTGTTATAATCCCCATCACAAGGCTGAGGTTCCTCAGCTATCTCAGCAAGGAAGTATCAGAATGCAATTGGGGTACATTTTCTTTGTCTTCAAAGTCTTAGTTATATTTTCTTTACCATTTTGTAAGCCTGAAGCTAGGACCTTCCCCATAAGATCTATGTATACTGGAACAAGGAACACTGAGGCTACTGATTGTCAAGATTTTACGCAAGGGGATCCTTGGGGTTCAGATTCCCATTAGAAGGTAACCTAAGGTAGTACTTGCCTCATGAAAATTATACTAACCACTAAACTCGATTCATTTAGTTTCTAAATTTGAATATCTGCCTGTTTAACTCCACACATATTTCACTTTATTTCATTCATTTTATTCTGGTTTGTAAAAGGGAAGAGAGACATGTGCCAGTAAATTCTCCTGTCATAGTACCTGGTTTTTGCTAGAAGTTAATGTTGCAGAGTGTTGATTTGTTAAAAGCAAACTGTCAATATATGTATCTACTTACTTGCTCCTACCCCATTACCCTATGCCATTCTAGTATTTACAAGGAAATGTACTGCTTTTCATGTTTTGTGATTATTGTTGGCTGTTACCCTATGTCTAGAGGCAAATTTAAAGATGATGAAATGAAATGTTTTACAATTTCTGAGTAAAAATGCAATGTTAAGTGAGGCTAAGTCATTCCTGACAGCATTAGACGTAAGGAAAGACTGACGTGACCAGTGTTAATTTTTAAGCACTCTTAAAGTCTTTTCATTTACAAAGCATCATGTAAAATATTTATCAAAATTGATTTTTTTTTTTTTTTACTTTTTAGTCATTTTGGGGAGAATTATACTAGATAAGGAATATGAGAAAAATTTAAGGTAGATATCTAATTACCATAGAAGCTCTGCATTTTGTCAAATACGTATTTCTTTTGATATGTTTTAAATCATGTAAGGCAAAATATAACAGGTAATTTATTTTTGTTCTACATGTAATGACTCAGACTATCACAAATTACGAATCCTGTTTTCTACTGAAATGACTGGCATTTACATTTAAATATATATATATATATATATATATATATATATATATATATATATATTCATTCAACAAATATTTTTGTTCATTTATCAGACATGAAGCACATACCAAGAGACATATGACGTACAGACAGCAAAATATTTAAAGTTACTTATATATGTAATGTATCAAGTTCAATAAAGAGGTAGCTCAGAATAGAATAAAGCATCATTTTCTAAATTTGTGCTGGCGATAAGAAAGAAGAAATCCTTTCTGGACATCTGGTCTCAAGGGAAAATATTGTTATTCCTTGAAAAATAGTTTTTTTGAACATAAAAACTTGATGATTTATTTTAATCAAAAGGACTGCAACAAAAATCAGCATTCCATTGTGTGCTTTGCTTCATGTTATCTGCCTAAAACAACAGCTTATTTATTAGACTTGTGTTTGTGTTAAAATTTCAAAGAAACTTTTTGTCATTTAGTGAATTAATTTACGAAATCCTAGGCCTTAATGTTCAGTCTCAAAAAGAAATACAAATATGTCTTTCTCTAAATAGGATAAAAGAAAACATGAATGAAGCTAGATATAAAGTTTGTTATTTTAAATTTCTGGAGAGAGATGTTTATGCTAAGATTAAAATGAAACATTCTATGAGAGGAAGTGTGGGGAAGAAAGGAAAGTACACTAAGTAATTGAAAATAATGGAAAGGATATGGAGTGGCTTTTGTGGATAAAAGTACACGGAGTCAAGGAGGAAACATATAAAGATGTGTTAGTTTATTCCTATTACTTTCCTTCCAAACTATGTTCTTGTTGACCCCCATGTTCTCCCCCATCTCTTCATTTTGACAGCTCAAATAGATATTGGGTTCTCATTGTTAATATCACAAAGAAGTTTGTGTGGCATGTAAACAAATGTTCCTGGCACATGGGGCCATAGATCAAAAGGAGATTAATGCTTTGGAGAGCACCTTAGCTTCAATAGCTTTCAGGAAGTAGATGGATTTTAAAAGCAGATTAAAAGACAAACTGCACAGCAAAGTGGTATCTGCAGAAAGCAAAATAAGTGATGAAATGCTGTGATGGTTCCACTAGTCAGAATTTGCAGAGGCAGCATCTATTCTCATAAGTGTCTTATGATTTCAGCATACAGTTCTAAACTGGGTAGTTCCCAAACACTAACGTCACCTAATAATGTATGCCTTTTTTCTCCCATTAGTAGGCTGTACATCTGTCTGAAATACAAGAAGCCAATACAGATGTCCAAGTCGTTAAGATTACTGAGAGCCTTGTCTTGTTTACAGATAAAGCATCGATCAGACTCAGCCTTTAGGTCCAAAGAGTGACTCATATTAGTAAATACATTTGCTGACACAGTTCTTAACACGGTAAATATGCATTCTGAAAGTCAAGAAAAGCGAGCTACAAAGCATAAGTAGGCTTATAAGAAGTCTATGCTCCCTTAGAATATAGATGTTCTTTGCTCCCTATTTTAGTGATTTCTACATTTACACTATCAAGAGCATCTTGAATTAACATCTCATGGATCTCAATCTTTGAAAAAAAATTTACCCGAGCTATATCATTAACTCATCATTTTCCAAATGTTACTCATAAAAAAGAGAACACCCAATAACCAAAGTTTTCAACTTATGTTGAAAATTACAGCCAAAATGAAGGAAGTGTATTTCAGTTAGCATATTTAGGTTTACTGTTATTGCTAATATATGATATCTGTCCAGTTTTAGTATTTGTTTGCTTGGTTTTGTTTTTAATATAAACTTTCCCACATGTCTTAATGTGGTTTTAAAGTATATTGACATTAGACATAAATGCTACAAACTTATAAAAAAACCCACAAAAACCTCAATTGAAAGCTTAATTTGCCCTATCTATTTGAATTTTGAATACCACATTTTAAAATTTGATTTGTTTTGTGTTTATTTCAGTCAATATTTGCTATTGTCAGTCAATCAGAGGGACAAAGCAGTTCTGAGAACTCCTGTGTCACTGGCGGATACTCTTAGTGCCTATGTTTTAAAAACCTGAGCAATTTGAAGACAATATAAATTATTTAATAAGAATAAACATATTCATTCTCCAGCCTGTTCAAATACTTCTTCCTTCACAGCCTATTCCCTATATTTAAAAAAAAAAAAAGTTAAGTGATTTGATTTTATACTTGCAGTTACAATCTATCAGAGATGTGAATATATTTCTTTCCTTTCCTTCATTATAAAGAATACAGTATTTTGGATATTAGGGGCTTGATAGTTATTGTTATTAATATATTCATTACACAATATATTTGAGGGCTTATAATGTACCAGGCACTGTATCAGGCACTATGTTTACAGAAATGAAAAATAATCAATGTAATCCTTAACCTTTCATATTTAAATGCTCGATTTTCATGATTTTACATCAAATAAATTCTGAAATTAAATAATGCAAAATAATTCAAACAACAATGTGATTTTCCTACATTCTAGTCTATCAATGGATTTCTCCAATGAAAATTAAAATAATATTTACAGATATTACAACGGTTCTGAGTTGTACTACTCAAGAGTTATATTGAGTATCTCTTGGAAAACCCCACACTGAACATAGAAAAATGAGAAAAATATATAAACAATCTGTTCATCGTGTACAGGTGAATTTTAACGTATTCTATTTTTCCTTTGATCAGTTATAATTAGAAATCATTTTCTTTATCATTTTGACTAACTCAATCCATTGAAAAATAAATATTGTTCAGTCTTACTGGTTTTTTTCCCTAGTTTTATGATTCTGTAAGACTTTATGAATTCTTGAAGGGGATTTTTTTCCTTTTGAATATCTACATAAATTGTACAGTCCAGCTACATTTTGTAATCTGTTCTCCTAGATAGAAATCAAACTTACATGACACAATGATCAAATAAATCATTCGCTATACACAAAAAATTCTTTGCATTAAACACGGGAGCATGACCATAGTCATGAGCAGGTGTAAGGAAAGCCCTAGAAATGGCCAGTTTTGAAAACACTCCACGGAAATTTGTACTTGTCAGATTGAGCCTTTCTGAGGGTTAAATATGTAGGAAATTGAAAAATTTAGGACAAGAAATGGTTTTACAGTTAGATGCATAGACTGAAATGCCCTTGAAGTGTTCTTGTTGCAACAAGAGCTCTTCTATTGTGTGTATATGAAGGGTAAGAAGAAGGAGTACTTTATATTTAAAATCTGTATGGCTGATTACTTTTTTTTTTTTCCTGGAGGCTATCAAAGTACAAAGTTATACCTTTTCACTTCAAGTAAATATTTTAGATAAATATAGGGGATGTTGAAAGAGTACATTTTACATTTGTTTAAAACAACATTAGAAAAAGCATTAAGACAAATTAAATACCTATGAAATGATAATGTCTCTTCACAATGCTTCAAGGGAATTATTTTAAAGAGCAAAGAAAAATAACTCATACTCATTTTTCAAAACCTTATTTGCTAAGGCATATGGAAATTATAAAAATATATCCATAGTGTATGTAATATCATAATTTACATTATTCTTTACAACTTTTTTATAGTCCAGTGATTGAATCTTTTTGGTAGAGATATATATTCCCATTGAGTTATAAGAGCTGGATATATATTTTTGTTACTTTTTAAGAACCACCCACAAGGTAAAATTATAGGTGATTTACTAATTTTTAGTAAACTACCAGGCTAATTCTATTATTTTGCACTTGTTAAAATAATCTAATCAAGATAAGGACAGAGACTTCTACACAATGCAAAGGAAAAGGAGGAGGAAAATACCTATTACCTCCATAAGTTGCTGTGAAAATAAAAAGAAAAAAAATATATTTGAAAGTTCTTTGAAAGTGTTTTGAGCGTAAATTTAGCAAAGATATCTTTACTAATGAAATAGATAACAAAGACAAAAATGGATGATAAAAAGAATATATAAATTCATATTATATATATAGTCTGTCACATGTGGAAGCAGAGGTATGTTTTCCCTGGAATTTTTTTTTGGAGTGAATCACAAAATTTAGATTCCCATATACATTGGAATACTAAATAGTATTATGGAATACCATTATTATTAGGTTGGTGCAAACATAATTGTGGTTTTTGCAATTACTTTTAGCCTTTTAAACCACAATTATGTTTGCACCAATATAATAATAGAATACATTTACAATGCCTCAAGACTCTTCCTGATAAACCAGGCATTTTATTTTACTTATAAAATTTTGGTTTATAAAAAGCTGTTTTAAGGGCCAATCCCCGAATCCGTGTCTCTCTCCTCAGTGAGATCTCTGTTATTCTCATCTGTGGTGAAGTGCTTTATTATGACATGTGCTTTGCATGTAGTATTGGTTTGTTTCAGTGCCTATACAAATGCTTACATGTGCCTATCTTGTCATGTTATATGTGATTATCACATTTAGTTGTCATCTTCTAAAGAGGTTTCTTTTCCCCTTTTGCAAAGCTTTCAATAATTAAGCGTTGAAGCTTTTTGTTGTGATCTTAAAGAAGGTATATGTGTTTCTCCACCAATTACCTCTCTATTGATTTCCACTTAAGTATCACAGCTCCTATATTGGCTTGCTCTGAGCATGGTGAAATATTTATTTAGATGGTTTTCATTTACAATTTATTCTTATTCTAAATGATTCCAAGAAGGTAGCCAAGGATTTAAATACTGTAGCTAAAGTATTGATTTTGAACTCTGTGAAAATATATAGTTTTGCCCTGTATCTTTCAGAATTTTTACCTTTCATAAAATGATGAGCTACCAGCATCATTTACCTAAAAATAAATGATAAAATCACTTGCTTTCCACATGAGTTCAGACTATATTTCTGACAGTTTTAATACCCAATCTTAGAAATTTATTAATATAACCTGACTGTAGTTTTTAAATTGTATTCATGAAATAGCTTTATTTCCTCAATATTTATAATTTGTTGGTGTCCAAAAGTGACTTTTCTGTATTTTGCTATGTTCTTATTATAAACTGAATATATCCAAATTATTCCTTGTCTTTTTAAATGTGTATCACATCTTTTGACAGATCGATATACTCAGTATTGGAACATATAAAGTGAAGAATAAATTTATACTTAGATAAGGAATATATTTAACTTACGACTCTGGGGAATATCTTGGATATCTGCATATAATGAATATTCTCTATGACATCTGTGCTTAGATGATCTTCCCAGAAGGAGCTGCTAATTTCACAATCATCACCATCACTATAAACAGTGTACATATATAATAAATCACAAAACAGATGACTAAAATAGGTGGCTATTTTAGTTCATTTAAATTTACCTTTCATCTTTATTCTCTGATAAAAGACACCCAATTTTAGTAGATTTAGCATTGTTCTCTTTTCTATAGTAGTCAACTATATTTCTAGCTGGAAACAAATGGAAATTATGATTATTATCTAGATGAATTAAGGCAAAAATAATTAATTTGGCCCATTTGTATGGAGTATATATGAATTAGGTCAAATATATATTTTTTTAATTTCAGAAATAATTTTGGATTTATCGAAGAGTTATAAATTGAGTTAGGTTCCTCTAACGTTCACATCTTATGTAAGCATGGTACATTTTTTAAAACTAAGCATTTAACATTGGTATCATACTGTTAGCTAAACTACAGACTTTATTCAGATTTCCCCAGTTTCTTCATTATGTTTTCTTTTTTTCTGTTTCAGGATTCAATGCAGGATACCTTGTGTTCAGCCAGAGTGTAAATTTGACATAATTTTTAAGGAAAATAATTTAATTCTCTACATCAATTAATTTGTAGGGATGCCTGTTTGTTTGTTTGTTTTTTTCCCTTGTTTTAATTTGTTTACATTGTCTTTCACTTTTGTATATTGATTTTTTCCATATGGAAAATGCAAGCTAAATTATTTGTGCATTTTGACCCATCTTGTTTAGATTCATAATTTTTAAGTCAAGTTACAGGAGAATTATTTCAATGTTGGAGCTTTATTGGAGTGAACAGATATTACTATTTATTTTCAGTTATCATATCTCATTAGAATAATCTTTTTATTTAACTCATCACACCTTTTGCTCAAGCAGGTTAACTGATAAGAATAAATCCTCTCGGTATATTTAACAAAAAATGTGACAATATAAGCTCTTGAAACTGACAGGATATTCAAAACACTTTTTTCATGTGGAATAATAAAATATTTTCTGTGGCATTTCACTTAGAATTTCTTTTGACTTCTAATACTGAAACATTAGGAATAACTACCCATGAGCATAATTAAAATACAAAATTGTATTACTTAGCCCACAATGTGTTAATAAATTGCAGTTATTATTGTTATAATTTAATCCATTCTCCTGATCACACAAAGAGAACTGGACTTAGAAATAGAAAATGAGGGCTAAAGTATGTCCTTCCATTCACTAGCTCTTTGACTTTAGTTATATGACTCAATGTCTCTGAGCGTGAGAATCTGATATATGAAAAAGGGACCCTACTGAAATTATGAAATTAACCATTCTTTACAAACTTTATATAGAATAATAGATATAAAACATAAACTGGTTAACACACATATTCATGTATATACCTGAGCAATCGCTGGGCCTCAGTAATATGCACCTGATACTAAGGAACTTATTTCACAGCAAAACTTATTTCATAGCACATACATAAGGCAAAGGACTCACTCACATTGGACTTACTGGTATTAACATCACATGAAACAGCTGGTCTGACAGAATGCTGGAATGACCCATTGAAGAGTCAATAACTGCATCAGGAGGAGACAACTTTACCAAGTTGGATGCTCTCCTGCATAATGTCTTTCATGCTTTGAAACAGAACCCAATATATAGTGCTCTTTCATCTCCAGCCAGAGTACAGGTGCAGAAGACACCCAAGTGATGGAAAGATAAATTATATTTCTCATCGTTAAATGTCTTAAGTGTACTACTTTGACTTCTTCTCTTTCACTTAGAGTTCTGCTGATTCAGAAAAATGCTTCCTCCGGGAAACACAACGATGGCCACGCTGAAGCAAACATCAGCGCTACCACTTTGCCAGCCCCAGCGGCAAAAATGTAATAGTCTATAGGAACCCATTAGAGGAAAACTCCCCAAAGCTAAGACTCTAAATAACCTTGTTTCACTGATTAAGGCTACAGATGGAATTAAAAGTTCCTATTCAGCTGACTTTGAGATGGGGAAGATTATTCTAGATTATCCAGGTGGACTCAATGTAATCACAAGGGTTCTTAAAAGTAGAAGAATAAGGCTGAAGATATACTCAAAAGACAGATTTAAAGATGCTCTGCGGTTGTCTTTGAAAATGGAAGAAGGGGCCATGACAGGGAATGCAGATGATCTCTAAACGCTGGAAAAGGCAAGGAAATTTCTTCTCTAGAGCCTCTTGGAAGAATGCAGTCCTGATGAAATTTTGCTTTAATTAAGTGAAACCTATTTTACATTCTGACCTTCAAAACATAATAAATTTGTATTGTTTTAAGCCACTAAATTTGTGATAATTGGTTACAACAATAAAAGCTAATATATGCATAAAATTGTTGTTCAGCCAAAAACTGTGTAAGCAACTTTTTTTGTGGTTCAATCTATGAAAACTGATATTTTTTTAACTCCCCAGTGGTTACTTGTGCACATGTTGCCATTTTGCGTTTCTGTTTTTAATTTGCCTCTCATTTTTTAAAATATAAACTAGATTGTAATTCTGGACAACTGTATGGTTTACCAATTCTTAACTTTTGGGAGGAAGTGAAAAATGCAGAACTAAATAAATATTTCCAAGGTAAAATATATGATACAGGGGTTGGCTGATTTTCTCAAAAATATTTACCCCACATAATTTTAAGTGATATGGAGTTTTATGCTATTGGGTAAAAGATTACAATTGGTATTTAAAATATAAATTCAATTGAAGTGAAATCTTGCTTTTTTTCCCTCTTCATTTTGACCAATAGGGAGCTAAGATTGGGGATATACATGGCCTTAACTCCCACAATATCTCATTAGACATCATGATATCAAAGGAATTTTTAAAAATGCCTGGAGACTCTTCTAAATTTACTTAATGTGAAGAGAATCTATAAAATCCTCCAGCCAGGCTGGTTTCTGATTTCTTTCAAGGTACCCCCCATGGTCTCCAAGGGCCATGGATTCTGAAATACATGTTTGGAGGCACAGAACTAAATTTTAATAAGGCTTTGATGTGTTTATGTGTAGTCAATAATTTAGGTTATTTGACCTAACTTCTATTCACACAAAGTCAGAAGGACTTTAGAATAACAGTTATTTTTCTGTACTGATGTTTTAAGTAACTTACCTACTCTGTAAAAAAAGAAATCTCTAAATATTTTTTTTAAAGTTACAGAGGCATAAGGCTTTTGCATTTTTGTAAAATTTCAGAGATTCACCTAAAGAAATTCTTAAACAAAGGACACAAGAAGATGTAAGCAATTTTTGAGCTTTATTTAGGCAAGTTTGCAGTAGTTTGTGTTCATTTATTTATTTTTATGTATATTGAGTATAATGAGTGCCAGTTTTCTCCCAGTCAAAAAAAGTCACATATATGGAAAAGTGGACCCAATATATAGATGATGTATTACAGAATTTTACACTTAAAACCTCTCTAGTTTTACTAACCAATGTCACCACAATACATTTTTTTAAAGTGGAAAAATAGAGCTCTTGGTGTTGGATTGGGAGGTATTATTGTGAACTCGTGACTAGATAGGTAGATAGATAAGCATATATAGATATGCATATATATGTTTACATATACATATGTATGTGTGTCTGTGTGCATATATTATTTTCCTAGCTCTGTCCAATGAGAAGGTTTAGAAGCAATGAAACCTTCGCTATTAATATATTATACCTAAAGCTGGTATCTTGGTTTTCAATTAGCATTCTATACTAAAATGAAACAGGGCTCCTTTAGGAAGGCAATTTCCCAGGAATAGGACAGAGGAAGTAAGAAGGCTGTAATATGTTGTGCCAAAATTGTAAGGGAAGGCTCAAAGAATGATACGGGTGTATCAGAACATACGAGACAGGTTGAAGGAGCTTCCACTGATCAAATCTGTCTTAATTTTAGCAGTGAAATAATGATAACAACTTAGAATCTAGTGAACATAATAGAAATCCTTCATTTATAATACTAACTTGCAGGGAGAAGGAAAAACCTTTCTTTACAATAGAATGCTAACTAATAAATACAGAATTTAAGTTGTTTTTTTAAATCACTATTTTGCAGCCTTACTGGTAGGTAATAGTTAAGGCAAATATCATCAATAGATGCTAAAATTAAGGGTGACTGTTTGATGAGAAACATTATATTTACATACTCTCAAAATACCCCCACCCCCAATACAAAGGGAAATAATAGTAAACTATAGTTGCAAAAACCTGGCCACACAACCTTAAGCAAATTTCCCCAGAATAGGACAGAGGAAGTAAGAAGGCTGTAATATGTTGAAATTAGTATCACCACAATTTAACAATTCAAAATTATTTGCTGAGAGAAACACAGGATCACTTTTATGATAACCCTGTGAAAATATGTATCACATGAATCAAATAGGGAGGAAACATCAGAGAAACCCTAGCTGAGGGTCATTCTTTAAAATAACTGCCCTGTTCTCTAAACAATTAATTGACTGTTGTATACTATTGATAAATTATATTGTATTTATACATGAAATGTCCTTTTTATAAGAAACATGCACTGAAATATTTAAGAGTAAAAAAAAATCATGTCTGCAACTCACTCTCAAATGGGTCACAATGTTATACACACATATACACACGCACACAGGGAGAAAATAATAAGGAAAATATAGTAAAATGTTAACATTTAGGTAAGCTGGGTAATGAATAAATGGGAGCTCTTTTTACTATTCTTGTAACTATTCTGTAATTTTGAAATTATTTCAAAAAAATTAAAAATTCAAACATATATTAGTATAATTAAAAGGAAAAATAAGACGTAAAGACTTGAAGACATTTTCAAATCTTTTCTTTAGTAATGCTGTCACTAGAACAGGTATTATCATTATCACATAAAATCTTACAAATATGTTTGTGGTCTAATGACGTTATAGAAATGCATAATCTGTTCTAAGTGATATGAAAGATAATTTGTTAAAAATGATCAAAGAATAGAGATCTAAGCCAGTTACCTCAAAAATAAGAAAGGGTTACAAGAAAAATAAAAGTATATTGCTGGATCCATACTTTTTATTTTTTCATTTGGAAACAGAGATTGAAAATCTCATCGAATCTATTTTTCAGTTTTGTACAGTGAATTCAGGAAATATATGTATAGTTTATGTAAGGAAACATGGCCTGACATTATTAGGGTTTTTCAGCACTTATGTTTTTCCAGTGTTGGAATCTTTTAACTTAAATTGAGATAATGGTGCTAGGAAGAAATAGGTATCAATATAAAAATATTTATTATGCGCCATCTACTTTTAACCCAATCTCATACCATTTTCCTTCTCATGTGTCCATATTTAACACTAACAACCTGCTGAGTGCTCTTTGATTTTACCAAACGTGTTACAGGTCAGTGTCCTTGAACTTGCTTTTGCCTTTTCTAGGAGTCTTTCCTTCCAAACATTTATAAGACTTTCTCCTGGCTTCATGTTTCATCAGCTCCCTGCCCAAATGTCACGTTCTTTGTGAAGTGTTCTCTGACCACTCCCTGTAAAACATTGTCTATTTTGAATCACTCTCTATAAATCAGCCTTATCTCCCTTTGCAGCACATGATCCTATCTTTACCTGTTAGGCCTTCAGGGACACATAGAGTGCAGAAGAGTTAGACACAAATGAACAAAACGTTAAACTTAATTCCAAATCAATGGCTTTGCTACTGACTTCACCAAGATACTATTTTTAAATCATTCACTTGTGTGTGGTGATAACAGTTACTCAGGCACTAATTTTGTTTTTTATCATTTCCCCAGTATGCCAATAATAATGAAACTCAATGAAGCTTATACTCTTTTGTCCTAGTTTTATGTCTGGTTTTCATGACAGTGTTCTTCTGAACCATGTGATGGTGGCAAACACTCAAACTTTTGGCAAGAAAGCAACTAGTGAGGAAGAAAGTAATGATTGTGTGGGCCACTGACCAGGACCAATGCTCAGAACTGTGGGTTACAGAGTTTGAAAACTCTCTCATGCTGCCAATGTCAGGTGATGACTGAGACCTAGGTCTGTCTGTGCCTCCCCAGGGAGCTGCCAGTTTTAATGATATATTCAACATTTCCTATATCTAAATGATATTCAAGAAAAAAATAGGGTTGTAATTAAATTGATATCAACTTTTAAAAGATATACACACATGCTAATGCTAACTTTGGGGAAAAAACATTAATTATGCCTAGAGAAGGAATCCTTCCAAAAGTTACAAACAAAAACCACACAAATACACACACAATTTGATTTGGTAAGAAACTTAATTTTTTACCAATTTTTTTTTCTGTTAATAACTTTGAATTAAAGTAAAATTTGGAAACTGAAATTTCTGTGACACATAGTGTAGATGACTATACAATATATTAGGAGCTGGAATTAAACAATCTCAGTGATTGGATAAAACCTAAGTTGTTCATGGCTGACTTTACAGTTTGAACTGCCTTTCATGTTTCTGCCAAATTTCAAATTGATCTTAGAATGTCTAATTTGTTTCTCTTGGATACTTTCAAATGTATTTGAATCAAATGAGAAATTAAAATTGAAAATGATTTGGTCCTCTGGCTTTCTATTACCTTTTCTCAAAGATTCCAACTTGCCCGCTCTATCATATTTGCTGGCATAAATCCACTCAGTTCAGCTCTAATTTGTTGATGGAATTGAAATCTGCTTTGTTCTGTTTCTATGGAATTAAAATAGGGAGAAATAATGGACTCTGTTCACAAGCTCTCGGCTTTGCCTAAAATAGAACCACCCCGGTGGGAGCTCTGCCGTACCTGGCTGCTTTGTGTAAGTTCTGCTTGACTGTGAATTGGCTCTGGGATGCATTTCTGCTATCCAGCTTGTTTTGCTTGGTTGTTTTATGAATAACCACCTGATTATTTTCGTCTTTGCTTTATTGAAAAATCCTGCACCACTTTTGGTTTTGCCAGCCAGAAGAGTAAGAGGACCTATTCAAAGCAATGTCTGGAAGCAAATTTGATAGCTTTAGTGAATAAATAGAGAGGTTTTAGTTTAAATGATTCATACATGCTTCGGAAAATACACCTAACTATCTAATTTGGAAAAATTAAAGTGTATTTAGTCAGAAAATATGGTTTACAAGTTTTTCTGTTTAAATGTGTGGGAAATGTGCACATTGGTCAAATCAAATTATTACTTTCAGGATAGTAATAAGAATTTATATAGTATAAACCCATTATCTAATGTCTGGATTATTCTACCCAATTTAAAGGGTAGTCTACTGCAACTTCTTACAGCTTTAGAATAACATGATGGCAATTGGTCATGTGATTATGGGTGAAAGGTTTCCTTTTAAACCCTCTAGTACTGTGGGCCCATGTCCTTCCTTTTATGACAGGTGAGGCCAGAACATGTAGTTGTCTTATTCTTAACTTCTTCATGTGTGAAAAGGTCAATGAATAATTGAGGACTTACTTAAGACAAGTACAAATTTCTCTCAAATTTTCTTTGTTCCTTTCAGCTACACTCTTCTAAGCCATTTTAAATGTTTTCTCAGTATCTCTCCACTTTCTCTTTTCTAACTCACACTCAATACAACACGGTGCTGGGTGCTTTTAGGTCCTCATGTCTCAAAGATAACAAAAGGATATTCTCATTAGCTTGAAGGCACTGAAGTTATTTTTGTAAGAGGAAACTATTACCTGAAAGTTTACAAAAATATTTTCCTATCGGAGTCACCCCTTTTACCTTGGGTAGATTTGTGACATCCTAAGGAATCTTAAAGTAAAACAATTATCGACCTGGTTTGTAGCAGCTGGAGAGGTTTCATGAATTTTAGACAAGTCAAGTGGTCACATACAAGAGAGAGAAAAATGTCCAACCACAAGCTATGTTCAAAAGTATAGGTTGTTGTCCCTGGCTTATATCTCTTTCAAGAAGAACCTAACTTTTGATCAACTCTTAAAACCTTATTTCGTTTCTGGCTTCTTCCCAAACAATACCAGAAGTAGCCAATTAGGACGGACTGGATAAATCAGTTTAAAAACAAACAAATCTTGTTTTGGGAAATCCCCTCCTAATCTCCTTGTGAACATTTGACGTTTAAACTTGTCACCCATCATCCCTGGCAGAAATGACTTCCTTGAAATGTAATAGAACTTGTGTCACTCTGACATCCAGATGATGATCCTAGCATATAACCTTTGGTGAAAAGCACAATAAGAGAACATAAATTATTATGTGCTGAGCCTTTTCAAATAGATATGAAAAGGAAATATCTGTCATATGACCTTAAGAGAGAATGGCAAAAAGGAAAAAAAAAAAAAGCCATGGAAGCCAGAATACTAAATTGACCCCAGTGAACCTCATCCTTATGTAATCTCCTTCCCTTAACTTTGGGTGAAATCCATACTTATGATCAGTCATTACCCATTATATGGCAAAAGGGACTTTACAGAAATAATTAAGTGTACTAATTGGTGACTTTAGGTTAATCAAAATAGAGATTATTTAGTCGGTTGACCTAATCACAGGAGCTCTTTAATTCTGGGTCTATAGGTGAGAGACAGAGTCTAACTCCATAGCAATCTATAACTCTATAAAATCTGTGCTGGGAAAGGCAGTCTCATGTGCACAGTCTTTTGACCTCCCACTCATTATTTAAAAGATCTCTCATTTTAAGGCAATCATTTCTCCTAATTAGGATAGTTACATTTTCTTCCATTAAGATAAGGTATCTTATAGTTCAATGACCTGTTTTAAGAAACTAGCTCCTAACTATTGCTACTAAAAGTGTTCAAATCCTTTTACTACTGCTTTGTTCTCCTTGAGAGTTTTTTACAATTGCACTTGACTAGAGGAAGAAAATTAATCCAAGTACCATGGCTGTCAAAAAAATGTATACAAGTGGATGCTCTGGTCAACGTTGCTCAAGCAGTAGTTTGCCATAATCCGAAGTGTCTGGACACTGACGGTAACCACTTTGAGCACCTCTTGTACTTGCAGAAGTCAAAAGTGACTTGTATTCATCTTTTGTTATTGGTATACATTGAGCATTATAATTTTAACATAGTGTTTTCCTTTTTTAAAATGTGTATACATTTGTTTGCAATGTATACAAATTTTAAGAAAGGAAAACACTGTATTAAAATTGTAATACAATGAATGACACTAGCATTCATTTGATTCATGCCATCTTTTGAGTGAATGTCATACCACACATTGCTACCGTAAGTCAATTCAACTTCAAAAAGTAATACATAGATAATATCTCTTAAAATGTGTACATTTTGTTGGCACCCCTAGGAGTAAGGAGTTTCAGTAAAGGATTAATCAGTAATAAGACTTTTGTTTACCCTTCAAGTGAATCCAATAGTATAAATGATATAGAATCTGATTAGATTTGGTGAACAGTAGCTAGTTCTGAACAGAATTGCTTATCAGAATTATCTGATGTTATCTGACACACTAAGACATAATATTGCATGGATTTAGGACAAATCTTTTATAAAATGGAATACTTCATAAAATATAAAACTCAAGCCTGTTTAGAAGGCATAGGAAGTGACATGAACCTGAGACTCCAGCACATGTCTGAGGCATCGTTTCCTAGGTTCCTAGGTCAGTCAACTGGCTTCAAGCTTTCCAGGCAATGGGGATATTGGCAGGAAACTAGGAGATATAAGTAAAAAGCTACAGTGTCTTTCTCCTTTCTACTTCCAATGCTATCTCAATTATGGCTCTATCTCTAGCTAGACAAGATGTTGCATTTTTTAGCTTCCACCAGTTAATTCCAGACCTGAGCTTCGGTAACATTCCTGTTTCCCTTTGTTCTCGCAGCAGCTTTCTGTTGCTTCCTACAATTGCTTTCTGGGGTGGATTACATTCCACTGTTTGGCTTCTCAGAAACCCTATTACCTGTGCAATCAATACCCTATACTACATTTGCTCAATTTAAATACTTAACAGTCATTTCTGTTTTCTTGGTTGGACGAAGGATAGTATTTACATAAAATTTAATTTCAAATTGTATGAGATTCTACTTAACTAAGTTATATGAATATTCATAAGGAGATAACAATGATGTTGTCAATAAAAATGGCTGATAACAATATCATATGGTTGAATGCATCAGAGGGGCTTTTTAGATCCCATCTGTTTAAGAGAATAAAATATAGATCACAATGTCACTTGGGAAACCAAGTGATTGTCAATATAAATGAATACTTTTACTTAGTATTTTAGTCTGAATATTATCTGTGTAGCTATCTATATTTTCTTCTGTCTGTCATTCCACGACTTTCTTTTTACCTATCAATCATTACAATTTATTATCTAGAATACTGTCCTATTTCAGTTACTTTAGATTCAAACATTAATAAATATGTTAAAATAAATATATTTTAAGACGACAGATACAGCTTTAAATACCGGTATGTCAATAAAATAAATCACAATGAATAACGACTCAAGACAATATTTTAATTGTAATAAAACCAATATGCTTTATATGTGGCTCTGAATAAAACTAGAATAAGTCCTAGTAGTTAAACGGGATAAACTGTAATTTTACTATCATAACTCTGTTGTCATCCATACCATTTCTTTGTTTGACACTTCAAATTTTAGTAATTTCCTTCATCTTCATTTATATTAATTTTTAAAAATGAAGAACATATTGCAAAATATCACATGTAAAAACATCCAACATCACTGTTTAAACTTCTCTTTCTCAGGGAACGTAAATTCATCTAGATTAGAATTTTGCCATTGCTGCTGTCAGAAACTTGCAAAGAGCAATTTTTGGATCAGAACAGATGGTAGTTTATGGTAAGGGAGGTTTCCATGTTTCCATTTTACTGAGGTTTTATAACAAAAACCTTTGTGCCAAAATACATTTACTTCTACTGAAAACTGTTTAAACAATTTGAATGAAACTAAACAGGAACACTTGAAAATATAATGAGAAAAATCAGGATCCTGAGAGCTTGAGCTGAGCAATGGAAGGCTACTATTTGATTTTTTTTAACCCATCTTTATCCTTATTTTTCTTTATTCAAAATGTCACACTTTTCAATTCAGTTAGCATTTGGAATAAAAATAAATCATTTTTTTCAAGTGTGCAGTAGGTCGATTATTTTTTGAATGAACTATCACTTTATCTAAGCAACAGCAATGTCTAAATCCCCTTTTTTCCCCATTGACCTACCTCTCTTTCAGATTATTAAGTGTAAAATCAGAAATTCAATCTTTTTTTTATCCTTGATAACATGGTCTTATCTAATATTTGACTTGTGGATATAATTTGAAAGGGAAAATTTCATTAACATTTAAGCACACTGAACACAAAGAAATGCAATTTGTTTTTGATAAATATTCTAATTTCAGTAAATGTCCTATCTTGGTTTCTCTGTAGATTTCAATCTATGGGAACATATATTACTGCTTATGTTACAAATTGAAAACACTGTGACATAAATAGCTTTAGGTAGTCCAAATGCAACATTGATTGCTGGTATTTGCTAATCCAGTTAAATGAGTTTAAATTTCACTGACATCTTATGGCTAGTCAAACACATAAAATGTTCTAGAACTTTCCAAAACTTTTGAGGATGCAGGGATAATTTTTCAACTGAGGCAGAAATGTCTAACCTATATGCATAAATCAGAGTTAATAACAAATTAAAGCAACATCTAAATATTTTTTTGATATAACAAAAAAATAAATTAAATTGAAGTACCTTTAAAACTGTCTCACCTCTAAAGGCATATAATAGGTAAGTGGCCTTAGCAGAGAAGCAAGCATGTTCATGTCAATACTTTTAAAATTACAACACAGTATCCATTATACTTATCGCGAAGTTTGCCAGAATGACCACCCCCCCTCAAAAGACTTGTACTTGAACGTCAATAGGAAATGGCCCTTCATGGAAAAAAATAAAATTTATTACTATAAATGTTTTTTAAGTAAATACTAATGTAAAACACTGGAAAGGAGCAGGAAAAAACAAAAGAGAATGAAAGAGACCAAATGATAATTAAAAAGATCTTAAACTCAATAGTAATCTTTGAAATATAAATCAAAATCATAAAATATGATTATCCTCTTTTGGATTCCTATTAATCACAGTCCATAGTTCTTGTAACATGCTTATCATTTTGTTCATTAATGTCACACGTTTATTTTTAATTAACAATAATGAAAATTCATAATTCAAAACCAAAGTTACTCTCTGAAAATAGTCCATATCCAAAATCTGATCATTTGGTACCATGTCCCCAAACCATCACATACTCCTGCTTTGCTCTACACAAAGAAACCTTTGTCAGGAATCCTGTAGTCAGCTAGCCTTTATTTTAAAATGCATTCCTTAAGTATACAAGTGTTACTGTTTTCAACTTTATAAAAAGGGCAGAATGCTGCATGTAACAGGTTTGTTTAACATTGCTAAGATTGACCTATATTATGATTTGTACAAATCTACTTTGTGCATCTGTTTTGTGATAAGAATATTTGAATATTGTGCCAAAAGTCATAATTTATTCTTTCACTTTTCAGTGTTTCATTTGGGCTGTTTTGAGAAAGAAAAAAAAAAGTTTCATCTAACAAACAGCAGAGAATAAGTAACCTAACAATACCCAGACTGGATAAATAAATGTATTCATAATATTTTGGCAAAATTGAAACATATAATTTTACTAACCAATGTCACCCCAATAAATTTAATAAAAATTAATAAAAAACAAAAACATATTTTGGCACAAGTGTAAATTAATAATGGAAAAGGCCTGTTGACGTGCATTTTAAAATAAATACATATTAAACCATTGAAAATATATGAACTTCTAAAGTATTGAAAAAGTTTTGGCATCTTTCAGTATATCATTTTTAGTATAGAGCTGCTACTTTTTATATTTTCCATACATTTATTCCACTGTTTGTTTCTTTTTGCTTTACTATTATTGTTTTTCTAATTCTGCAAATTACAAATGTGCTTTTGTGTGTGATTTTATAAACATAAAATACTTGCTTAATTTAGCAAATACTTTCTGCAAGGAAAGATCCCCTGAAATCCCACTACCCAGAGTAGACAATGAACATTTGGGTGACATCTTTCACCATTTATCTTTTAAATATAGCTGCACATACAAGTTCTATGTAACACAGGTATGGTGTTATTCAATTTGTTGATGTTATTTGCAATGTTTATTTAAATTTAAGCCAAAATAACTTTTGCAATGACAATTATGCATTTCTTAAATTATGATAGGATGAGTGTGCATGATATATACCACAGACATCATCATTACTCCATTGTTTCTAATGTGAAAAAACTTGAAATCAACTTAGACAAAAATAAACAATTGTTGAAGAAAATTAAAGTACGATGTTTCTAATAAATGGAATAGGATTTTGCTACTCTATATAAGAGTTTTGGCCATGAAATGTAATGAGTTAAAGAAGTTTAATCACACACCAATAAGGATTTTTAATCTTAATTCTGCATTTTATATTTTATTATGGTTAAGAAAAGGCCTGTAAAAAAAATATGTTACACACACACAAAACACACCAACACATAATAAAACATTTTAAGGTATTTAATAGTTAATAGTCATTAGCTTTATGAAAATTTATGTGCTTTTAAATGTATTCTTTATATTTACTATATTCTTCACATTTTGTGTACTATCTGAACTGAATATTTACAATAATTTATACATTTACAAATATATAATAATATTGATCCAATTTCCTCTTTATAACACGTAAGAATAATCTTTGGTATCTCCTTACTTAAGGCATCTCTTCCCATTTTTTGAATCTGCTTACCACCTTTGAATTTACTTACTTTTGGTCAATTTCCCTGGTACATAGAATTTTTTTAACAACAGAAAGCTTTGCCCATTTTTACTTTTTCCTTTATTTGGATATAATTTAGATTTGAATTTTATTTCGTTATTTTTAACTCCTATTCTGGATCTTTCATAGATATGGGATGAACAAACTTGTGGAGAAAGCCATTCAATTGCTTGCATATAAACAGAGAAAAGTTGAACTGTCTTTAAACTCTGATTAGAAGAGGTTCTTAAATATCCTGAAGAAGATATGCTGAGTATAAAAGAACTGTGTAGGAGGTTTAAAGCCATGGATTTTAGGTTACCCTTCATTGAATTGCAGAATTCCATGCAAAACCTGCCCTCAAGCATTTGAATTAGTTTGAAATCTAGTATCAGGAACTACATCTATGATATACCAGGTGCCTAAGAATGGGAGCTTATCTAATCCTCAAAATAGCTTTTTAATGCAATTATTGTGATTTCTATTTCTGACATATTAAAGTTTATGCTCTAAGCAGTTAAACAATTGGTCCATTTCCATAATTTGCGAGTATCATAGCTGAGGTTTAAATTCGTGTGTGTGTGTGTGTGTGTGTGTGTGAGATAGCACTTTCTTCTGGTGAAATATCAGAATTACATGAATATTTTTACAACAATCCAGTTTCTCTATGACAAAAGTACATGATCTATTACTTAAATAACTATCAATCATCGAATAAGGATGCAGCTGAGCAATATTTTCCACAGAAGACCCTTCAGCACAACCACTTCTTGTATTCTAGAAAATAACTATATGGCCCTCAACTTTTACATAAGTCTTCTTTAGACAAAATTCATTTAAAGCAACTTAATTAAACAATAGGAACATTCTTATGACAACCAACATCGAGAAAAAACAATGAATCCCAAATCTTTCACCAAATCTAGTTTGGGGTGTGTTTCTCCATTGCTAAAATATTCTACCTCTTTATTGGATAGGCCAGATGGTGCTCAGCTAAGACCTAATGTACTGTTTTTCTTCAATGACTTTTATAAGGAACACATGTTTCCTGGGTCTCAGATTTACTGAAGATTCTGAATTAGTATCTCTTAATTAGGACCCAGGAATCTAAATTTTAACAAGCGTACCAGTACTTTTGATAATCAGGGATTTGGGGCAAGAACTATATTAATGTAAGACAAGAAAGGAAAATAAAATAAATGTATTAATTACTAGGCACTTTCTAAGTTATAATTTAACCCTTATAAAAACATTGTAATTTATGTAACTCTGTTTTGAAAGTGGAGAGACCCGAATTTTAGTGATTAAATACATTGCTCATGGTCACATGGTACATAAATAGGGACTATAAAGCACACACTTGTTTGACTTCATTATTGTGTATGTCATGCAGGGTCTCTGATCCTGCTCCCCGCACAAGAATGCAGGATATGGTGAGGCCAAAAAGGAATACCAACGGAGCCATAAATAGGGGAGTCACACCACTATATTCTCGCTGGTGGGGAGTTGGAGACATAGGAAGCGGGAGACACAATCTGCTGTCCAGTTCTCTGCCAACCAACTCACCAACCAACCCCCTAGCCACGGCAGTTAGATTAGTGGCTAATGGCTAACCAGTAACAGCTGGTGGCCATCTGATTACAGCTGATGGCCATCTAATTACCAAGCCAGCACCTTCTCAGGTGAGGCTGAGAGCCTGGAAACTGCTCTCTGGGACTCTATCCCCATAGTGTATATCCTACAGGTTTTGGGAATTAATTTAGGCATCTATTAATCACTACCATAACTTCAAAACATAAGGCAATGATGAGAATGTAATTCACCAAAGTTTCAACCTCAAGTCACATAAATCTGAGAAAAGCACTTCACTTTCTTCAGGGACCAATTTGAACCATACCTGAATATACCTTTTCAAATACAATTCTATTAGTGATAAATCTCACATTGTACAATACATCTATGGGAAATTTCACTTGCTTGTGTACCTAAGGTTTCAGTACTGCTAAATATTATTAGATAACAGCAATACACTTAAACTAATAACAAAGAAATTGGGTTTCCAGTCCAGTGTGTGAAAAACTTGGAAGATGCCACCCTGTCCTAGCAACAAACTGACCAAACTTTAAAAACACAAAAACAAAACAAACAATTATTAGATCCATAAGAGAAGGGAAGTCACAGGGCAAACCGCTGCCCCCAAAACTGGATAGTCTGAGAGACAAATACAAAAAATCACAACTTACCGGAGCAGAAAGCCATGAGCAGAAACCACCGCAGACACCAGTGCTGGGTAGGGAAACCTGAACTGTAGTTGATGAACTGCTAGAGGCCCAAGGTGGACAAGTCTGCGAGTCAACAATTCCCGGGGGACACACTCATCAGGGAGCCCTCATACTTTTGTGGGCTTCACCTCCTAGAATCCTACTAGAGTCTCACAGTGAGTACTGGAGAAAAACTCCCTGTGCTTCTGGCAGGCAGGGAGAGAGCCTTTTTAAATATGCCAGACCATTCAGTTCTTAACAAGGCCTGCCTTCAGGAGAAACTTTAACCAGAGCCTAAACTCGTGAGGTTTCATCAGTCTAGCTCTCCACCTGGAGGAGGGAAATCTCAAACCCAGCTGCTTCCAGCATTCTACATGTAGGAAGGGAAATACACAGCTCTAGCCCCTGTAGCCAATCTGTCACACCTAAAGGAGGGAGGGAGGGCACTGAAAAAGCACACATGAAGTTCACAGTCTACATATACAGACACACTAAAAGACAGAGACCTAATCATAGGCCTATAGAACATTTCCCCTCTCCGCACTACTTACTACCATGTTACTAAAGGCCTATTTACAACAGCTCCTTTTTCCCAGTATGCCATGCCTATGAAAAACAAAGAAACAAACAGCAAACAAACAAACAAAAAACAACAAGATATACCAATAGGAAAAAAACACATTTTTGAAGAGCAAGAACCACCATCAGAACCAGCCTCAGATGTGGGAGGGATGTTGAAATTACAAAATCAGGAATTTAAAAAGAACAATGATTAAAATACCAAGGACTCTAATGAATAAAGGAGACAGCATGAAAGAACCAATAGGTAATGTAAGCAGAGAGATGGAAAACTAAGAAATGATCAAAAACAAATTCTAGAAATCAAAAACATTGTAACAGAGATGTAGAATGCCTCTGATGGACTAATAGACTGTACATAACAGGACAGAATCTAAAGCTTGAGAATATTTCAGTAGAAACCTCCAAAACTGAAAAGCAAACAGGAAAAAAAAGAAAAAAAGACTGAAAGAAACAGAACAGAATATCCAAGAACAGTGGACATCTACAAAAGGTATGACATTCATGTAATGGGAATACCAGAAGAAGAAAGAGGGAAAAGAACAGGAAAAAACAAAACAAAACAAAAAAACAAACCCAGAAATATATATATATTTGCAACAATGAGAGTTTCCCCAAATTAACATCAGATATCAAATAATAGATCCAGAAAGTTCAGAAATATATTTGCAACAATGAGAGTTTCCCCAAATTAACATCAGATATCAAATAATAGATCCAGAAAGTTCAGAAAACACCAATCAGCATAAATGTCATGAAATCTACAGCTAAGCATATCATATTAAAACTACAGAAAATCAAAGATTAATTAAAAGATCATTATTAATTAAAATAACTTTACGTATAGAAGAACAAAATTAAGAAAAGAATCCAACTGTGATTCAGAAACCGTGCAAGTAAGAAAAGCATGAAGTATTTGGTGTTGACAAAAAGTAAAACAGTAACCTAGAATTTTGGTCCCTGCAAAATTATCCCTGAAAGTGTAAGTTAAATAAAGACTTTCTCAGACAAACAAAAATTGAGGAAATATGTTGCCAGTAGACTTGCCTTGAAAGAAATGTTAAAAACAGTTCTTTAGGGAGAAGGAAAATAATATATGTCAGAAAATTCTATATACACACATAAAGAAATGAAGAACATAGACAAAATAATAAGTGAAGGTAAAAACATATTTGTCCTATTCTTAATTGATATAAAATGTAGTGTAAGTGCCTGACATTAAACTTTTGGTTGCTGAGGCATCCATTTCAAAAGACATCCATCTTGAATAAACAGTGCCAGTCTGTGACACAGCTACTAACACAAACCAGATAAGGAAATTGACCTCCCATATCCATGAAGTTCTCCTTTCAAAAAGCCCTGGGCGACCTAGATAACTGATCACTTGAGTGACCCTGCCTGCTCTCTCCCAGGCCTTAATTCCCTTCATATGCTGTTAAGTGGCTGATAATGTGTGATTCCACAAAACCTAGATAACCTACCCTCAGGCCCTAAAAAAGACAAAAGACCAAGGTTCTCTCTCTCTCAATCTCTCTCTCTCTCTCTCTCTCTCTCTCTCTCTCTCTCTCTCTCTCACACACACACACACACACACACACACACACACACACACACACACACACACTCTCACTGCGTAGCTCTTGGGCATGCCATGCACCCTCCAGGACTTGTAAGTACTAAATCTTGTTCCTCAAAGTTCCCTGATAGTTTTTGCTGAAGTTTGTCCTGTGATTATAATACTTACACACCCACATACACTATATCAGTGAATTTATAAAAAATCAGACATAGATAAGACAGTAAGTTACAAAAACCAAACGTAAAATCTATAGGAATTCATGAAATATATATATATTTTGTATTAAGTAGCATAGATTTTCATATCCACAGATTATTAAATCTTCAAAGAATACTCTGAAGTGTATCATAAATTTATTAATGAAGCAATGGTATTAAAAGTATTAAGTGATATTCTCAAGGTCACAGTTATTAATCTGCTTCTGGATTTGAACAAAAGCTTATTGATTTCAATTCAGGGCATACATTTAATTATTTCATACTACCTTATGCACACTTAACGATGCTGTGGTAGCTATAGATCTAAATTAATACACGGAGTGTAATTGCCATGTGTACTGAGATACATTGAAACAAACAGTTGATGGGTTTGTAAAAGTAAACTTAAAAAATTAATTTCAGAACATCTGATTTTCAAAGGCTCTTCTTCCTTAGGGATTGTTGGGTATAACTTTATAAGAGGTACAAACTCTAGCAATTATTAGTTACTGTAATATCTTGGTGAGAATGTAAGTAATTATCAGGACATTCCATTAAAACCATAAGGGAAAGAGTTGTAGAACGTGAATCTTTAGAAGTTGTTTAAATTGCTTTAAGAGCTGAAACAATGCAGAAATAATTGTATATAAAGAGAAGTTTTGCAACACAAATTCTGTGTATGTCTCCCAGAACTAAAATTTGGGAAGGGGTGTTTCACAATTAAATCTAAAACTCCCATTTTCTTAATCAATATTTATGGTATATTTGTTATATGTCAACTGCTTAGATCTGGGGATTTCTAATCTCTGTTCTTATGAGGTAGAGAAGTAGAACTGAAATAGATTCCTTAAGTAGATCACTCATAGTACAATGAGAGAGAAATTCCATGAGAGATGCAGAAAGGGTATTATGTATTATGCAAACATAGGGCATAAGTTGATTAGGGAAAGCTGACCCAGAGTGAAAGAATCACCAATAGTTTCCTCAGTTTAAAATCAATTTAAATGATGAAAAGGTGTTTGGCAGGTGAAAAGGTGTTTGGCAGGTGAAAAGGTGTTAAAAATGCATTTTAAGCACAGATCATGCATCTGAAAGCCTTGTGTGGGGCGATGTAAATATGTAACATTGTAAAATAAAACATAGCATGATAAAAATGAAGCTAGAGGGACAGACAGATAAGGAGACTTTTTAACATAACAATAAAAATACATATAAGACATCTTTTTTCTAGAGCCTGATTAAGTTGTAAAAATACAAATGGTATATTTAGATTCATATTTTAAGTAGATCTCTAATATTAATTCCATGCTACCTAAAACAATACTGAAACATTAAGTATCTCAGCATACATTTTTATTGACATTTTTCTTGAGTTAATTTGAAATTCATGTGCACTCTTAAGAAATATACAAAACAATCTGTTTTATCATGTTTTAATTTTTTAATTGAAGTATAACTGACATATGATATCCTATTAGTTTCAGGTATACATCATAGTGATTCGATATTAATATACATTACAACATGATCATTATACTAAGTCTAGTCACCATCTGTCACTATACAAAGTTATTAGAATATTATTAACTGTATTTCCTATGCTGCACATTACATTCCTATGACTTACTTATTTTAGAACTGGAACTTTGTACCTCTTAATACCCTTTACAATTTTGCTACCCCCAACCACTGGTCCATCTGATAACCACCAGTTTATTTCCTATATCTATGAGTCTGTTTTTGTTTTGTTTGTTCATTTGTTTTGTTTTGTTTTTTAGATCCCACATACAAGTGAAATCATATACTATTTGACTTTCTCTGTCTTACTTATTTCATTTAGTGTAATACCCTCTAGTTCCATCCATGTTGTCAAAAATAGCATGATTTCATTCTTCTTTATGGCTAAGTAATATTCCATTGCATATATGTACCACCTCTTCTTTCTCCATTCATCTATTGATGGACACTTAGGTTACTTCCATATATTGGCTATTGTGAATAGTACAGAAATGAACATAGGGATGCATTTATCTCTTCAGATTAGTGTTTCCATTTTCTTTGGACAGATCCCAGAAATGGAATGCTACACTGCATGGTAATTCTATTTTTAATTTTTTGAGGAAAATCCCTGTTTTCTATAGTAACTGAACCAATTTATATTCCAACCAAAAGTGTATGAGGGTTCCCTTTTCTACATATCCTGGTCAATACTTGTTACTTTTTGTCTTTTTGATAATAGCCATTCTAGCAGGTGTGAGTTGATATCTCATTGTGGTTTTGATTTGCATTCCCTAGTGATTAGTGATGTTAAGTATCTTTTCACATACCTATTGACATTCTGTATGTCTTCTATAGAATTAAGTTATGTGAATTCTTTATAAGTTTTAGATATTAACCCCTTATTGTTGTGTGATTTGCAAAAAATTTCTCCCACTTAGTAGGCTGCCTTTTTGTTTTGTTGATGATTTCTTTTTCTGTCCAAAGCCTTTTAGTTTTATATAATCCCATTTGTTTACCTTTGATTTTGTTGACCTTGCCAAAGGAGATTGGTCGAAGAAAACTTTGCTAACACTGATGTCAAAGAGCTTATTGACTACAGTTTTCTTCTAGGGGTTTTATGGTTTCAAGTCTTGTATTCAACTCTTTAATCTATTTTCACTTTTTTTTTTTTTTTTAGTATATGGTATAAGGTAGTGGTTCCATTTAATTCTTTGGCACATAGCTGTACAGTTTTTCCAACATGATTTATTGAAGAGACTGTCTTTTCCCCATTTTTGCTTTCTTTGTCAAAGATTAATTGACCATATATGTGTGGATTTATTTCTGGGCTCTTTATTCTATTCCATTGATCTACATGTCTGTTTTTTTAACAGTGTATACTGTTTTGATTAACATAAGATATGTATTATAGTTTGAAATCAGGGAATGTGATATCTCTAACTGTGTTCTTCTTTCTCAATATTGCTTTGGTTATTAGCAGTCTTTTGTAGTTCCATAAAAAATTTAGGATTCTTTGTTCTCATTCTGTGAAAAATATCATGGTGTTTTGATGTGGCGGCATTTCTATACACTAATAACAAGCTTTCAATAAAAAAAAATAAGAAAATAATCTCATTTATAATTGAATCAAAACAAAATGAAAATGCCTAGAAATAAATCTAACCAAGAATGTGAAAGAATTGTGCTTTGAAAATTATAAGACATTGATGAAAGAAATTGAAAAGAAGATAAATAAATGGAGAGATACAATTTGCTCATGGATTGGAAGAAATAGTATTGTAAAAATATCCATACTACCCTAAGCAACATACAGATTCAATGTGATCACCATGAAAATATCAATGACATTTTTCAAACAAATCTTGTGTACACTTTACCCAGTCTTTCCCATTAATAATATTTTGAAAAATTACTACAATATCACAATAGGATACTGACACTGATACAATCCACCAACCTCATTCAGTCTTCCCAGTTTTACTTATACTCGTGTGTGTGTGTGTGTGTGCTCACACATGTGCGTGCACACACACACATGCCCATTTTCAGTTCTATACAATTACATTACCTGTGTAGGTTGCTGTATCAACCACCATAGTCAAGATACTAAATAGTTCCTTGATGACAAGAGTCCCTGTGTTGCCCTTTTATAGCCATACCCTCCAACCCTCTGTCCCCCCAAATCTGGGCACCCAATAATGTATTCTCCATTTCTAAAATTTTGTTATTTCAAAACTGTAAAATAAACAGAATCATACATATTACAGAATTTTGGGATTGGCTCTCACACAGCATAATTCCCTGGAGATTCATCCATGTTGTGCATATTAATAGTTCATTCTCAAATATTGCCGAATAGTATACTATGGTATGTATGTACTACAGTTTTTTTACTACTTAACTTTTTAAGGGTATCTGGTTTGGTTCCAGTTTTTGGCTACCAAGAAGAAGGTTAGCTGTTATCAACATTTATGTACAGATTTTGTGTGAACATAAGTTTTCATCTCTCTGAAATAAATGACCAGTAGTAAAATTGCTAGGTTCTATTGTAATTACAACTTTCGTTTCACTGGAAACTGCCGAAGTATTTTCTAGAGCGGCTGTACTATTTTACATACTCATCAGCAATTTAAAAGTGATGCAGTTTTTCCACATCCTGTCCACCATTTGTTTTCACTTTTTTATTTTAGTCATTTTGATAGTTAGGTAGTGATATCTCATTGCAGTTCTAATGAACATTTCCTTAATGTCTAATGATGTTGAATGTTTTCTCAAGAGCTTATATGCCATCTGTATATCCTCATCAGTGAAATGTCTATTCATGCCATTTGCCCATTTTCTATTTTTTTTTTTTTAATATTCCATGTGTTTAGAGATGTTCATATTGTCTTTCAATTTTAATTTAATTCCTTTATGGTCAGAGAACATACTCTGTATACTGTAATTATTTTAAATTTGCTAAATTGTGTTTTATGATCCAAAATATAGACGATTTTGATGGAAATCTCATTTTGGAAAATGAGTTTATTTTGCTGTTGTTGATTGGAGTGTTCTATATGTGACAATTAGATTCCACTAGCTGACTTGTCTACATCCTTGCTGATTTCTAGTTAGTACATAGTTCTATTATTATGAGAGAGAGACAAGTGTCAAAGTCTCTAACTAAAATTGGATGTTCTATTTCTTCTTTAAGTGGTACTAGTTTTTGTTTCATGTATTTTAGACAGTTGCTTGGTGTGTGCACATTTAGGATCATTATTCCTGCCTTCTTGTTTGATCATTTTAAAATATGATTTAATGCACATATTTGTCTCTAGTAATTTTCTTTGTTGTGAACCTACTCAACCAGGTATTAATATAGTCATTCTTGCTTGTTTGATTGTTTGTATTTGTATCTTTTTCTCATCTTTCATTTGTAGCTTGCCTATATAATTGTAATTGAAGTGAGTTTCTTGTAAACATCAGACAGTTAGGTTGTGCTTTATTATCATCCACTCTGACAATCACTTTTTCTGTGTGATGAATTTAGAACATTTATATTTAGTGTAATTATTGTGTAATCAAAAAAATAGGAATGAAAGGAAACTCTCTCAACCAAATTTAGAAAAGCAAATCAAATTACAAAGAGATACTCCTTCACATATACTAGGATGACTCTAATCTAAAAGGGCTATAATCTTAAGGATCAAAAGGAAGATAATAATCTGTGTTGACAAGAATATAGAAAAACTATAAACTTCATGCATTGCTAGTGGTAATGTACAAAGGTGCAGCCACTTTGGAAAACCATCTTGCAGTTCCTGAAAAAGGACAAACTTAGAATTATACCAGACCCAGCAATCTTCTTCTAGGTGAATACACCAAAAAATGAAAATATACATTCACACAAAACCTTGTACATGAACTTTCATAGCAGCATTATTCATATTAAATGAAAAATGTAAACATTTGAGATGTCCATCAATTGTGCATAATGAGTAGTTGTGGTATATCCATGCAATGAAATATTATTCATCAATACAAAGAAATGAAGTATATATACATGCTACAACATGGATGAACCTTGTAAACATTATGCTACGTAAAAGAAGTCAGTCACAAAATACCATATATGGTATGATTTCACTTATAGGAAATGTGCAGAAGAGGATCTATGGAGACACAAAGTAGACTGTCTATTTCTTTGTCAGGAATGGAAAATAATCAAAGAATCAATGTTAGATAGATTTTTTAATTAGAGTTACATTTGGATTTTATGAATGAACTGATTTTTTTCTAAATCCAAGAGAAACTGATAGAATTTAGAAATACAGTATGTGACCACTTATTATCTGATATAATGAAAGAATATGATGATAACAAACAAATTTGTTTTCTCCTGCTGTATCATGTTATCTTATAATTCAAATCCAATCCATGGGTACCGTTTAAAAATTACTGTTCCCTCAAACAAAATTCTTATACCTTTATCCCTTCAGTAACTTACACTTTCATGTCTCATTTTGTGAGAAGTACAAGATACCAGGATGACTCTACTTCTCCATTGCAATTAAAAAAGACTTTTTTCTGTCTAGATATTTTCCTTTACCAACCTGACATTTAATTGAGAAAAAAGCTTACTGCTACATTTTCATTAGTGATAATAGACTGAGAAAATACCTTTTGATAATACTAAAGAACCACTAAAATTTTTGAATAATTACCTAGCTATATTTGCATATTTTGTAAAGAAAAAAATGTTCCTTAGCAATTTTTTAGTAAACATAAAAAAAAGTTTGCATAATACATTAAAACTTGACATAGAAAATTGAATATTATCTTGAAGCAATAGCAATAACAGATAGTTTATAGTTTGCTGAATATTTCCCTTCTGGCATTTAAGTGTTCAAGATACTCTGTCTAAACATTTAATTTCCCAATATGAAATGAATTTGAGATTAGAATACAGATTCACAATATCATTAAGTCAATATTTGAAACAAGATCACAAAATATTTCCCCACTACTTAATTAATCAATTATTAGCCACTGAAAATAAATAATTTGGAAAATAAGTATATCCATTAGGACATTTAGAGATACACTGCTGAGAATCAACAAAATTAAAATTCTCTAATTCAAATCTCAATATCAGAATCAGAAAGAATACACAGGACCAGATTTTAATGATATATATTTTATTTATACCTTCTAGTTTATCCCTTTTATTTTTCTTAAGGAATTGTCTCAGCTAGATGGCATCCCACTTCCCCTCTGATGTGTTCTTTCATTCTTATTATTCCCTCAAGTGCATAAGCTTACTACCTTCTCATGATTTACACACTTAGCCTTTTGGAAGATAAAAACCTATGAAGTTATTTGTTGGTTTCTTGATTGATTTTGTAATGCCAAACCACTTCCTAGTTTGCTATTCCTAGGTCAGAATATCTACACTTCCCATTAAGCTATTGAATCAAAAGGATTAATGTGATAGTAGAAAGATATATCCTGAAGTAGAAATAAATCAAACCAGAAATCTCCTTAAAGGACATTCACTTAGATTGAATAATCAAAGCAAGTTATAAAAAACAATATCTTCTTGTAAAAAATAAAAAAGTTTTATCAAGGAAGCAGAATAGTTAATCCTATAAAACTGTGTAAATATGTTTTTATGGTGCATTACTAAATCTGTTCATATAAATGACATATAAGTCTATCATGAGTAAATACAGAAACAATCTGACAGAAGCACTGAATCAATTTTAAAAAGCTAGTTAACAACAGAATAATTATGAGTAGGTTTTATGCTTCAAAAGACAGCATGTAGAACTATCCAATTTGATCTATAAAATTCCCATTTCCATCAAGTGAATATGATTTTGTGGAACCACTGAAATCCAGTCATTTTGTGCATACTGCCACTTAGCATGAGAAGCCATAATATATACTTTCAGGCAGTTGTAGCTTTTAAGTAGCAACTGAGCAGCTACATGTGTTGTGAATAATACTAAGGGTTACTGGTTATGTGATATCACTTAGCTATACCTTACATTTGAATATACATATTATATATAGGTATATATACACACACATAAACACATATATTTATGTATATCATATATGTATATTTATGTATATAATATATATGTTATATATATTTACTTATGTTTATATTTTACAATCATGTGACAACAACAATCAAATGTCCAACAACAAAGAGGTGTACTGTTGTTGGACATGTCATGAAAGATCTGTCATGAAAGCAGCTATTTCTTTTACTCTCTGGTTTACAATGAGTGACCCCTTTCACGTCTATTCTATGTCTTTCCCCTAGCCATTCTGCAATATTTTTGATACAATTATTGGCGAAGGAGACAATTATCAATCAATTACTTACTTTCATACTCTCTTCTCCATATCATTCTAGTCCTCTTGTGACACACAATTAAATTTCCTGCATTAAAAAATTATCAATAACCTCTTGTTTGACAAAAGCAGCATTGCCTTTTCTCTATGTGAACTTCTCAAATATCTTGTTTAAGTATTACCTCCCCTATAATGCCATTCTTGATTCTCCCTGTATACCCATTATGCACATGATTTCTGCTTGTTCCCATTAGAACCTTTGCAATTCTTAATTTTCCTGTTTGCAGTGATTTTCTCTAAACAGTTTTATGGCTAGATTTTTCTTGGTCTTCATATCTTAACTCAGATATCATCTCCTCACAGAGGTTCTCTTGACTTAAACTAGTATAATCTTCATACTACTTCTCAGGGTCTAAAATTACCCCTTGTTGTATTTATTCACCTTTTATTTTAATTATCTCTTGTAAGTTCTTTGCAATCGGGAATCTTGGTGTGCCTGAGTGCAATATTTTGCATCTGACATTCTGCCCTTTTGTCTCCAGACAGGACAAAACTCAAAAAACAACTCTGGCTTTCACTTGAGTTTCAATTTTCTCATAATCCAATAATGCTTACTTTATAGTTTAATTATGTGCATAAAATTAGATAATATATGTATATTTACAAATGGCTCCCAATAATTCAGAGTGCTTTTTTGTGATAAGATTAGGGCCACTGTCATCTTTTAATAAAGGTCTATTTGAAATTCTGAAATATTGAGACTATTTTACTTGAGGCAAATCAACTTCTATTACTAGAACAATTTCATTGAAATTTAATGGAAGATCTTGATTAGTTATGAGTCATCTGCTATTAATTTACACCTCAAAACTTTAGAGGATATCTAGAAATATGAAAGAAAAGTGCACACACAAAGAATAGCAACTTTCAAAAATAAGTCTAAGTTTTGGTTCAATATATAGCAGATTTAAGATACTCTATTTTAATGTTGGAATTCAAGCCTATGATAAAAATGATTGGACATTTTACTTTTATAATGCATGTCTTCTTAGTTTAGCATTCTTGCTATCCAACAAGTTCAAAAACAAAGAATAAAAATTTCAACAAGTCCACTTTCAGATATCGTTTTCCTCCAAACCGAAAGCTAAATATATAGCAACATTTAAAAAAAACTTCCCGCATGGAATAACACTAGATAGTACCATGCCCTTCCTTCTTAGAGATATAGACCCTGAAAATAATTGAGTTTTACCAAAGATGTCCAGAAGTTTCTCTAAATATACTAGAGTGGTACCATTCTGACACAATAACATATGCCACAAACTACCAAAGGCTGTAAAATGTGCCACCAGTATAAATTTTTTTAAAAACAGAGTTGGGCAAGTATTTGGAGAAAAGAAATATTGAAGGGCAGACCTGCTAAATCAAAAGGAAGCGATGGGCCATAAATGCCATGCTACTGAGTTCTTGTAAGATTTACTACAAATTCTTACTGTGTAGTAGCCTCATTTTTTTTTCCTGTGAGGAAAATGAAGTTATTACAAGGTATTCTGCCACATCTCATGAAATGTCATGACAAAGCACTAAAAAATGGTTACTTTCTGCATGGAGTTCCTGAACATGGTTTTGTAATTAGCTATAGTTTTAAAACCCCCAGTGACTTACAGCTATTTTGTGTGTGTGTGTGTGGGGAGGAATGTTGAGTAATTTCATTTTATTTCATTTTCTTAATATAGAACATTTATTATTTTGTATTTTTTAGAATAAGATATTTTTTAAAGATTTCCTATAATATCTCACCGTTTATGGAAACTAACCTGTTATTTTCTAATGAGGAGGATGTTATTAAATCCTTCCCAGGTAGGATATGCATTTAGCTTTGTTTTTCCAGTGAACAAGATACATTTCTGTTTTAGTCAATTTCCGGGCCCATGTATTACTAAGTACACTTATTAATATTGGCTGACAACTAAGATTTTTAAAAATAAAATTAAACTGCCTGGCATATGCAGAGATGTGGCCAATGGCAAAGGTATTATAAATACTATGCTCTAACAGTTTTAAATAAAAATATTCAGTACAATTCAGTGGGTCTGAAACTGAATTCTCTAAGCCATCAGAATTCCCCACCAACACACTGTCATGTCATTCTTTCTGAAAAACTGAATCACTCCAGAATCCCTTTCTCAGACTGTAAACCTTACAATCAACCTTAGATGCTCTTCTTCCCTTACACCTACTGTGATGGACTCAGAGGTATGCCACTTCCCAAATCTCTGCAAAGACAGTCTCATTTCCCAGATACTAGGAAGGCTGTCACCAGCTGCCAACCCTTTCAGGAATTGCCTTGGTTTCAGTGAGTCGCCTCAACCATAGTAATGTCACTGACAGTGTGGCCCACATCCAATGACTAACTGTACAGGGAGTATAGAAAGTCACTCATTTTAGCCCAGTGCAAGACATCTCTGACCAGCCCCTGCCCCTTTTGGTCTGCTGAGACTGTCTGGACTATATCACAGCAGAATTCCTCCCTCTGCACATTCCTACTTCTTCTTTCCCCTTTTTAAAGGTGTTGATACTATCGTGATCCTTAATAAACACCCCGAACACTAAACCATCTCAAAGTCGGCTTCTCAGAGAATCCTATTTGCAACTGTCATTCATTACCCTTCAAATATTTTCATCTATACCTCTAATTATATAAAAAGAAATGCATCTTGTTTTATTATCTCTGTTCTAGTCCTTATCAGTTCTACACTGAGAGACAGATCTTCTAATCCAGGTTGCCTTTTCTAGACCTGTCCCCTTCGAATGTATACTCCACACTCCTAGAAAGAGCAAAATCTCTTTCTTTCTCTTTTTTTTTTTTCTCCATTAGTTTCAGGTGTACAAAGCAACACACTATCTCCTCCAAGCTACTACCCCTCTGACATCTTACATAACTGTTACAGTACCATTGGAAAGAACTCAATTTATTTAATACAAATGAGATTGTGTCTCTATTCCCTCAGTGATCACCCAGCAACTACAAAATAAGGTTCATCTTCTTTAACATCACATGCTGAGTCTTCTATTTTTAAGTCATGGACTACTTTTCCAGACTCAAAAATGTTTTATTCAAACTGTTCCTTCTTCCTGATGTCTGCTTCCTCTCACCCCGTACATTTGCATTGTTTTATCCTCCTGAAACATTCTTCGTCTTGTCAATTTATCATCCCAGATTCAGCTGAAACCACATTTTCTCTATGATACGTTTTTAAATTAAACCCTGTCCGACTTGCCAGACTGAGTTGTGTGTCCTCCACTTCTCTACTCCCACAACTCTGTATATATATATATATATATATATCGAATGACCTTGTCATGTTGTGCATAACTTTCCCTTATTAATCCACTGTGTTTATTAGAATTTGGCTTTCTGATGGTAGTGAATTCCTCACATCTCTATCAAAAGCACTGGCATATAGGTGTTCCATAACTTATGTAGGTCCTGTGAATAATGAACACATAAAATATGTCCTTTAAGCTACCCTTGTTTTCTCAGTTGAAAATCATTACGATTAGTAGAGAAACAATACAATACTGATGTACATGGGTTTTGATTTGTTTGGTAAACTGTACATTCATCTGATACACTTCACTTCTGAAGAATCCTGTAAGAAGACAATATTCTATAGGATTTTTATCTCTCAAATATTAACTAAAATAGATTGGTGAAGATTATATTTAGTCTGATGTGAGGTAAAATTACTGTTTATAATCCTTTTATAAAAATTTGACATTAACGTTGGAGACGTTTTTTAAATAAAAAAATATTATTTTTCTCTCCTAAAAATTAAACAAATTTAGTAAAGAGGCTATATTGTATGCCCAACATGTGTGGGTTGGCTGAATTGAATGAGTTGCTGCTGCATGTTTATGTTTATGTTACCTGAATGTAATTTAAACCAATAAATCACACTTAATTTGATATTTTACATATATAAATACAAGCACATAGATTTTTAACATTCCACAGTTCTAAATTCAGAAAGGACACATAAAGGACAAACTATACATTCCATGGTTTACCTT
Source organism: Rhinolophus sinicus (assembly GCF_036562045.2). NCBI lineage: Eukaryota > Metazoa > Chordata > Mammalia > Chiroptera > Rhinolophidae > Rhinolophus > Rhinolophus sinicus. The sequence continues at coordinate 133,045,111 of NC_133753.1, read as the reverse complement.
ATTTTTTTAAAGCTCTTTTTCCTATCCATCTTATCTTTAAATTAACTTGTAGAGTCTAAATCAATATCTTTCCTAGGCTTTTGTTACCTTATCTTGATTTGGTGTTTTTGAACTGATAATGAAAATACAGTTTATGTTTAGGTTTAGCTCATAAATTTGAAACTACTAAAGGACAAACATATTTCTTCGGGCTATCAATCGCTTTTAGATTAAAAGTAATCATTTTCTATTTTAATAACATAACAATGTTTATTATTAGTATCATTAATTATTATTATTATTTAGAACCCTTTAGCTAGTTCTTTCTAGAGTTATTGCTTTTTTTTTGTAGATTGTCCTTGCAGGAATTTTAAACATTGAAAAATCATTTTCTAAAAATTGTTGAGGGATCTGTAAATGTTGATCAGTGTAATTTTCTGTGATTACCTGTATCAGACTGAGGGAGTACGTGGGATTTATTTTATTCATTCAAAGTCACACATTTTTAATAAAAGAATGTATAATTTTCTAGGAAAATATAATTATATATTCTTCAGAAAAGTATTTTTATAATAATAATTATAATAATTATAACAATTTTTTCTTAATTGGAAGAATAGACATTTTGGATTTGAGAGAATTTTGTGTTCTATTTAACTGTTTTTTAGACTATTCATGTCCTTTTAACTGTTCTTCATACATCATTTAAACTAGATCCTACTCTACCTGGGTCACACTATCTATTCACAGTCATTTTTACCTAGGTTAATATTAAAAGGTGGCATGAAGAATACAACAGTAATGTCCCATCAGTCTGACAGTGCAGAATTACAGTGGGACTACTATAATATAGTTTATGCTAATATGGCCTAAAATCACTTTAGCTTTTGAAAATAAATCATGCTGGAACATATGATTCATCTGCCCATCAAGACTTGTAGTAAGAAATGTTTTTCTTTCAAACACTGATGATTATCTTTTAGTATTTTTCTTCCTTCTCTGGCTCCTCTGTTACAACATTTCTTTGAGTCTCCTTCATCTCCTCCTACAACACCTGTTCTCCTTTTCTTTGTAAGTGTTTGGAATTATCTGTATGAGACACGTTGGGATGCTTTTAGTTTAGCTTGTTGTTTTCCTTTTCTTTCTTTCTTTCTTTCTTTCTTTCTTTCTTTCTTTCTTTCTTTCTTTCTTTCTTTTTTTTTTTTTTTAACTAAATAACTGTGAAAGATCTCACCTAGTCCATCCTCTTCAACCTCAAATACACAACACAAACCTCTACTTAATGTACTTGAATTAAGGGCTGGTTTTCTTCCATTTCATTCATTTTTTTTTTTCAGCATTTAGATCAATGTCAGGAACATAATAGATGCTCAATTCATTTTTGCTATAATTGTCCACATTAAAAAAAAAAGATTGCAGTATGAGTTTATCAATTGCAAACCAAATTTAAAAAGCAGACAAAATATAAACATTCAAAATGTACAAACCTGAAAAGAAAATATTATAAATGACCAACTTAATTAAAGAAAAATATACAAACTACTTTAAATATTAGTTTTATAGATGATGTTATTAAGCTACATAATGAAAAATTGAAATCATATATTACGTGTAAAAATAAGATAAAAATGTTGTTTTGAGGTAGATTAGAACTACATATAAAGCAATTTGGATGAATTGTTTCAAATCTCGTTAACTCATACCCTGGGGTTCTTTTCAAAGCTATAGCTCCAAAAGAGAAACAGTTTACAACCTTAGGAGGTTCTTAGACAAGTTGAGTGCTTTAGGAAAGAAACCTTATTTTAAATAAATGTCTTATTAGTCAAAATTTTACACAGTACAGAATTATTGAAGTAAATACACCAATATTTAATAGTGATGAGAACTGGTTGAAGAACTGATGGACATTTCTTGATGTTTTGTTAAATGCCTATATTTTCTAAACTTTATTTTTTTTTAACTCAATGGCAATTCATTTACAAGCATATGAAAGATAATGCTTTAAAATAAATTATGAAACCTTTTTAAAATTTGTTCAATAACATTATGTATCAATTAATTTGAGGATACAGTAGTATGATAAATGACATTAATGAAATACAAAGTGCATATTTTAAGTATTATAATATAGCATACATGCTATTTTTTCAAAATCTGTATGTAATCAAAATGTACACTAAATGAAAAACAAGGAGCACATAAACAGTGAAATAGAAAATATCAATGTAATTAATTAAATTCAACCATACAATAGATATAGTAGATATTATTGAGAATATGAAGGTAAGACTAATGTATCTTTAAATTATTTATCTATATATTCTTATAATGATCAAAACTAAGCCAAACAGAGAAAGATACTTCAAAGTGTAAACATATGCCACAGAGGCTCAATTTGTTTTATAATTGAGCCTTTATATAAGTTTGCATTTGTTTATTGTGTATTGGAATTTAAACTTAATGTGGTGGAAATACCAGCTGAATTAGAAAACATAACTTGAGGTGTTCAAAAATGGAACACAATGCTTATAAATGACACATTAAAGATTTAGAAACTATCATAGTTTGTTCAATAGGGATTATACACACACATATATACAAATGTATTTAAATTTAATGATGAACCATTGGCACACTGATCATTGGGAATATTTATTTAAAATATTTATGTTGTAGGTAAAAACACATGAGGGAAACTGGCTCAAAATGTTGGAGAACAAAATCTCTTTGGATCTGAGGAATAAGCTAATATACACAAACAATTATAAAGATAAAATAAGTATGCATCTTAGCCAATATTTTAAAGTATGAAATTCAATTAAAATTAAAGAGCTGACACAGCTGAGTTTTTCTTAGTCAAAATGCTCTAAAAAGTTAGAAGAAAAATTCAGAGATTTCAGTTTTAGTAGGAGGACTGTTCTGATTTTCTTCCTAGTCCAATTAATGGGTGTATTAGAAGTGATATTTATCCAAATCTTAAACTGACAAAATTGTTTAATGTTTGGTCTAAAATAGATTATCTTGTGATTAATAAATAGACTACAACTCACTGACAAAACTGAATTGTGCTATGCATAACACTTGTCTTTATTAGACATTTTAGTGTTAACTTGTAAATTGTCTTATTTTCCTCATAACTTAAGTTCCAAGAATTCTAGTACAATTCAACACTCTAATATCTAGAGCCTAGGGCAATACCAGTTCATATTAAGAGCACATAAACATTTGATGCATGAAGTCTGCTTAGATCATAATCATATTAAGTTATAGAAATTTGTTTTTGTAAAGTTATAATTATTTTTTAAAACAACTCCGTGGCCACATGAGATAGTGTAACACACCTGCCAGGATGACAAAAATAAAAAAGATTGACAATGTTAAGTTGAGTGATTATAAAAACACTGTTATACCAAGGCAATGAATTATGTACAATAATGAGAATGAATGAATGAGCTTTGTCACAATCCATGAATGACACAGATGAATCTCACGAACATAAGTTAAACTGAAACTAGCCAGACAAATAAATGATGTAAAGCTGGTAAATCTAAGCAATGGTGATAGAAGTCAGGATATCGAGTTTTTTAGGGAAGAATGATGACTGGAAGGGAACAAGAAGGAACATTCTGGGTACATTAATTATCCTTTTCTTAGCAAGCTTGTGGTTCTAGGGTGCATAACTTTGAGAAAAATCTATTGAGCTGAACATGTGTGATTTGTGTATTTCTCTGCATGTGCATTATACCCCAATAGAATTTTACTTTAAAAAAAAGAATTGTTAGCAAAAATAAGAAATTATTTTCATATTACAGGTTAGAAAAGGAGTCACGCTGGAAATTTTGTTTAGGATGTAGAGTTAGATAGTGGTAGGGTCAGTTCCTAAACAATGATTTCTAGAAAAGCATCATGTTTGTTACACAGAGAAGAGGGGAAATGAGGTAAAAATTCATATGATTTAAAGGGTTGGATTCACAGTCTTTGTAACGGTATTTTAAATTCATGTTTAACAATGTATGCCTTGTTTCTAAACATAAGTGGAAAGGGAATACATTTGATTCAGAATAACTGAGAACCATATATTGCAGTTGAAATGACATCCTCTAGGATTGTGAATACATGTACCCAGTCTTTTCTTGGTTCATGAACCAAAACATTAGGAAAGAGAACAAAGCACTACAATGCTTTTATAATTATAATGCTAATAAAAAAAAATTGTATATATATATATATATATATATATATATATATATATCATATAAATTAGAGTTTTCATTCATGACAAAGCCATACATTTGATAAATTAATGCTCCCTGCTTTCATCCTAAATAAAATACCTGATTTAGGAAACTACTTTAATCCAGATTACATTTTCATTTGCATTAGTTAGAAGTTGAAAGGCAAATGAATGGGAAATAAGTAACTAGCATAAAAGTGGAAGTGGTTCTTTGCCCACAAAATAGGGAAGTGAGAAAGAAATGACAGTGCATTACAAAAATGAAATGAGGTAATGCAAGAAAGCATCTACTGTTACTTGTTTCTGGTTTTTGTTTGTTTTCGTCTTTTCCACTAATTTATAGGGCCAGGATATAATTTAGAGTGGGCGGGCCAAAGTAGTTTTCTCTTATTTCACTCCTTCTAAGGTTGATGCAGTCCCCAGAGAATGTGAAAGGACAGAAGTACAAAATACAAGCCAGTGGAGGAGACAAATCGAAGCTATCCAGGGGTTTCAGTAACTAAAGTGAGGCAAAAGGCTTCCTGTACTCAGATTTAAGGACAGAATTTCAGCTTTCTTCTATCATTTACTGGGGTTTAGTTTGCTTTATGGCGAACACTATCAAACTTCTATTTCTACAATCTTACAACCTGGGAGCTTTCAGAAATCTTACTTTATTTCAGACATTTCCAAGAGTGTAAGTAGGAGAAAATAGAATAGACAACAGGCCACCAAAGACAACATTTTATACTTCTAGTTAACCACGGAACTCATAGAAATGTAAGCATGTTGGGTTTTGAAAACTGATTTTGAATATATATTTTTACATAATCATGGATGCACAGCAAACAATGATCAGTTTTAAGTGAATAACAGCAGGCGTTAAATTCATGCTGATGCTACACAATTGAGCTTCTTTATAAATTTTAATTCATTTAATTCTGTTTTTGTTATGTATGATTTTGGTGCAATTACCCACAGCTCATGAAAGGCAATAAGGTATTCATAAACTATGACTGTATTTGTAAAAGTATTTGTGATAGAAAATGTTAGCAGTTATTTTAAAAAACACACACACAATACTTGCTAATAGAGAGAATACAAATGTCATTTAAAGTTATTTTAAAATTTGCATTATAGAATTAGCTATGTAGTGAAGTAATATTCTTCAATTGCCTGTCAATATATTTCTCTGGTCCTGCAGTGTTTACAGATTCTTGAAAAATACTCTGAGACACTTGGCCTTTAATGTGTAATCACCTCCAAAGTCAGTCACGGGAGGCAAAAATAAAGTTTGGAACAACGCAATCTAATTCATTACCAGTTGCAATTGTTTCTGGCCTAGAAATTTATTTGTGGTTTTTGGAGGACAACAAAAGAAGCAGTACAGCAGTATGACAGAGACTCGGACTGTACAGCTAAATAGCTGGATTTCGAAACACACTCTCCTTTCAAGAGCTGTGTGGCTCTGGGGGTCACTTTTTTCCTCTGTATCTCAGCTTTTTCATTTGGAAAATAGGGATACTAATAATAATAAAAAAATAGCAATACTAATAATAATCCTATTTCATAGGATTATATGAAAATAAAATGAAGTCTTAGTTATAAAGTGCTTAGAATCAAGCCTGGTACATTTAAACTCTTAAATGTATATATATACATTTCATATATATATATATACAATATAAAACATATATACAATTTTAAAACATAAATAAATATATAACTCTAGTTCTCGCTTTGTTCATTTCAATTCACTCTGGGCCAAAATCACTGCCCTGGTGATTGCCTGCTTTCTGGAGAACTGCATTTATTTTCCTTTAACTCTAAATGGGTGGCCAGCCTCTACTATGGTCCTCATGCTATGCACAATTGCTCACTAAGTGTTTTTTAGATCTCTGTTATACTCTGCCATCATGTTATCCCCGTCTTTTAGGAATTCTATTACCGCTTTTTTAATCTCCCACAAGTTTCCTGAGTTGAATGATTTCCTGATCTATTTGTATTAAGGCTGTCTGGCAAATCTACGGATCTATCTACAGTCATTTTTTTGAGCACATTCTTCATAACTACTTCTTCATGATGTGCTAAGTACTTTTGTCCCTCGTTTAATCCTCACCACAGCAATTAGGGGGTAGGATCTATCATTATCACTATTTTGCAACTGAGAAAAGTAAAGCTTGTAGAAGTTAAGAAATGTGCCCCAAGTTACATACCATGGATTAGGCAGGGCTCATGTATGAACACATTTGGCAACTATTAATATGATACCAAGTTCTCCCGAGAAGAATGAAGTGGGTAAGTTTGAAACAGAGGTGACTTAGGGGTCTTTGGTAACATTATAGAAAAGTTCCCCTCCGATCCCGATGGTTAATCGTTCTCCTCCAATCCTTCCTCTCTCTCCTCTTCCTCCTCCTTTCCCTCCTTCTCCGCCTCCACCTCTTCATTTAGGAAGGATATCTCTGTGATCTTAGGTTCCAGAAACTAAGCTAGTACCCTTTGTCTTGTTACCATTAAACTAAACTTTGCCATTCCCATAACTATTGCTGAAAGATCTAGCAGATAGTCACGGTTAGTTAAATAATTGAATCAGTATCAATAAATACAACATATTATTGAATGCCAGGAATTGTTTAAAGTGTGGGGACATAGCAGTAAATGAAACAATAACACATCCCATTTCCTTGGAAGAAAAAGCATAAAGCCTATATTTCTGTATATCTATATATTAGTCCTTTGATCATTCAAAGTTGTTTCAGTATAACACTGATGAGATGCATAGAAACTTAATTATGTTTGTATCAATTAACCTATGGTAAAATTGGTTTTGCTATTAGTTTCACTTAAAGTCACAGAACCTACTGATGATGATGTGAGGACTTACTGTACATAGATGTGTGTGTGTGTGTGTGTGTGTGTGTGTGTGTGTCTAGTTATAATATCAGCTAGAGGCATGATGTTTTTTAAAAAAGCTCTTACATAGCGATTGACAGTTTTATATGTTTTGTAATTACCATGATGATGTAAATAATTACAAGATAATTACAGAACACTTTAAACTGAAGCTTCAGGACATTGCTCAGGGCTCTCTTATTACAGAAGACACACATGATAATCTTATCAGCATCACTACACAGAGGTGGTCAGATATAATCATCAACATCCCCAGAGAAATTTCATGGATACTTCAATTATGAAAAACCTACTACATAGAAATAGAGGAAGAAAAAATAGTGAACTAGTTGCAGACTTTAACTAAATTATGTTGAGGTTCTTACATGGTGGCACAGAAAGTTACCTAGCCAAAATAGTTAATGTGTTTATTTACAGATCTGTCAATTGGAAGACTTTACCATTTTATTCCTGGGGCAAAGTGGCAGGAGCTGCCTGAATAATTCCAAAGAAATACAAAAAAATACAAAACAAAACAAAACAAAACATTTTTTTCTTGTCATAACTGTGTTTAAGATCCTCAATTTGCCTTTCTAATAGATATTTGTTGTATCTCAGTCCTCTAAAAAAGTTAAAACAGTCATCCATCAACTGAAGACGTATGTTAAGAGTTGAAGATTAGCAATTCAATTTATTTTCTTAATAGCGATAATAGTAATTTTTAAAAATAATGACCTGAACTACAAATTAAGCATCACTGTCTTTTCTGCATATAGCAGAATATTTTCTAAAAATAACTTTTTATTTGCATTTGACCTACTTCATGTTTTTAATTATTGTTGATAAGATAATGATTTGGTATGTATGTAGATATATAAAATACATCTCAGCCAGCTCATGTGAAAAAGAGAAAAGCGATGTTTAGATATTGATGACTATAACATGTTATTTAGAAAACAGAAAGAAACTCTGTGTCCAGGTATAGAGGAGGTAATGTAATTCAAATGTCCAACAAGAAAGGGAATGAAAACAAGGAGAATCGATATGATATCAGACACGTAGGTAAGAAAATAATTCTCAACCTTTTCATACTTCTCTCATAAATCTTAAAATGGGTTGAAGATGTGTTATGAATTCAATGTTTTGTATTTATGCCCCCAAAGGAAATTGTATTAAAATAAATACATACAGGAAAGTAGGAGGAATTTCTTCAGTTTGCCATCTCAGCTCAGACTTTGTAGCCTCAACTCAAAGTGAATGAAAATATAATTCTGCATAACTTGGATTTTCAATAAAAATTCACAGAAATTCACTATTCTCTGCAGATTTCAGATTGTCATTTAGGTAGTCCTATTAATCTCAATCCCAATCGTTTACATCTGTTAGTTCTAATCAAGCAAGATTGGGTGCTTATAAAACAAATATATGCCTAAAACAAAAATTAGTGACTTATAACAACCGTTATATATAACAAATATTTAAATTGTTCCAAGGCCATTTTACTCTAGTGTAATGAGCAACCTGGAAATGATACAGGTTAAGGTTTCTAGATTTCTCCCACATCCATATCAAATACCCCATTCATATGTTTTAAAAGAATATTTAAGAAGGAATTTGCTTAATTTTTCCAGTGGGAATTTTTGTTACTAAGTCTTATTCACACCGAAGTACACTGTACTCTCTGACCTCTGAACAATAACTGTAAACAAAATCAGCTTTCCAAACTTTCATGCGTTTTGAAGTCTTCAGTATAACTGCTGCTTGCAAGCAAAGAGATTTAGTGCATGCATTTCATAGCATGTTTACTCACCATTTAAACACTTGAGTGAGACATGCCCAACACTCTTGCTTAAATCGCTTTGAATAAGTTTCCCATACCCCATATTCTATTTCAGCTATTTTTCCACAGAAAGTCAGTAAAGATTTTTTTTTTCCTCTGAATTCCCCAATCACATCACTCCTACTTCTAAAGCCTTTGGCATCGATTTCATGTTCTTTATTTTTGTGGACATCTTATCACTGAAAACATACAAGGTTTTACTTTTAACAAAATTCCTAGAGGGAGAGCCTTTTGTAAAGAAGCTCAGTCCTTTATCCTCGCTAGCAAGGACATTTGGAGGTAGAGAAGGAGGTGAAAGGAAGAGGTTGAGTGCCCAATGCTGCTGTCTTATCACTGTTCCTGTAAGACTCCAGTATGTCCCTTGGGATTTAATGGAGACTGTTCAATGTTTGCTGTGACTCAGTAGCAAAAAAAGTGAAAAGAAATTAAAAAAAATAGCATCCAATTATCAGAGTTTTGATCAAGCCAATGGAAAAAGACAAAGACCTCCTTTCCCTTTCTGTGTCCTTGGCCTTTTTGTGAAACTGGCACAATTCAATTGAGTTAGACGTCTTACCTGGCTCGTTCTAATCTTCCCACTGTCCTGGCAATCAACAGGGAGGAAACCGAAGAAAGACCTTTTTTCTGGGTTCCACATCTTTCTTGACTCGTATCCCCTTCTCTAAGCACAATTTCTGTTTGAAGCATTTCCTCTCTTATATCTGAATCCTTAAGAAAAGAAATGTAAATTGGAGTGGGTATAGAAACATCTTGAGAAACTCCAGAATGTGCTGTTAATCTCATTAATGGTATCTGTACAATTCTTGTCTGGTCTTAGCATGTTTCCCTAACACAGGGCCAACTGAGCTATTCCAAGTCCCCTTAGGAACTACTCACATGCCTCTACTGCACCACATTGTGAACCTGCCCTGCCAAATGTGGGGTTTCAAAACAACTAGAAAAATTGAATCGAATAGGAACAGTGAAACAGAGCCAGTGCACGATCAGTTGATTTATAATGGCTTTTACCATGTCTGTAATACCAGTGGTTTCTGAATATGTGGGGGCAATTAAGGTTTTGTTTTAATTTTTATTTTTAATGTAATAGAAAGGCTTAAGTAAATTATATAGTCCATGGAATACTATAAATATTAATTTGTTCAAGTCCTCTATCATTTTTGTATTTTAAACTTCATTTATTTATTTATTCATGTACTTTTCTCTCCATTTACCACTCACTGATCCCTAACCACCCCAATAAGGCAGCCATGTTAATGTGTTAGATGTGCACCCTTTTGTTGGTGTGTATCATGCTAAAATATATGTCCCTTTTTAGTTTAACATTTTTCACTAACTCAAAAGGTCCTGTACAATTTGCAATATTTTTGTTTGTTTCACTCCGCACTGTATTTCTAAGTTCACCGAGTCTATTGCTTTAGTTTTTCTTTGTTTAACTCCATTCTATGTTAATATGCTCATCAAGTGTCGCGTTTCCAGATGCCATGTGGTATTCAACTGTGTATATCAGCCATGTTTTCTTAAATACTGCCACAGTGACGATGGTCACCTGCATTATATCCGACTTTCTGTCACAACAAACAACACTGCAATCACTATCCTTGTTCCCGCCTATGTTTGATGTGAGATTTATTTGGGATATGTATTGAGCAGAAGAGCTGTGGTGTTACAGAGAGCATGTGCATTTTATTAAATAAAGAACTTCCAGTTTCTGCTCCAGGAAAGAGCAATACTCGAGAGTTACTATGTGCCCAGTTCAAAACAAAGTTTGCCTTATCCAGCTGTCTAACTTCTTGTCAGTCTAGTGGGCATCAATTGTTATCTCAATGTTTTTCAGCAGCTTTACTGATATGAAACTGACATACAAGAAATACAATATATTTAATTTGTATGCCTCGATAGGTTTTGATATGTGAAATGGTCACCACATACAAGATAGTGACAATATCCACTATACCTAAACACCTAAAAGTTTCTTTATATCCTTTTCCACATTTTCCCCTTCCTACCTGGTTGTTTTTATTTCTTCACTTTCACTTATTATGATGGCTTGAAATTCTACCAACTATGGTGAAAAGAATTTGTGAGCACTGGCATTCTTTCATTGTTCCTGACCTTAGGAGAAAGCTTTCAAATGCCCTTTATTAGTTTGAGAAATTCTCCCATCTTTTAATTGACTGAGACTTTAGCTGGAATGAATGTTGGACTTTACGAATGCTTTTCTCTGCATTTGTAATTTATATGATTATGTGATTATTGTTTTAGTTTGTAAACATGGTAAATTATATTACTTGTTTTTTAAATGTTAGCCATCTTGTATTCTTGGTATAGAGGCCAATAAATCATGATGTATTGTCCTTTGTATATGTCGTAGGCTTTTACGAAATTTTAAAAATAATATTCTAATCTATGTTTATAAGAGATAGTAAGCTCTAATGTTCTTTTCTCTAATAATAGTATTCTGGTTGCTGGCAATCTTTTTTTTTTTTTCTTTTTTTTTTTTTTTTTAAGTGTGGTTTGAGGTGTTTTCCAATTTCTGTAGTTAAGTACTTCCACCATCAAGTTACCAAAGTGTCATGGCTGAACTCAGAGTGGGGAAGAGAAATTCACAGTAGGCTATCAGGAACAGGTGTAGACTGGTTCCAGCATACCACCAGCTCAGGTACTCTAATGCATAATACATATTGGTGAAGGAATAAAGCTAGGCACAACTCTTACCCTGCCAGTTGAGCTGGAACATGGAGACAATCGGTTTTAGAATGAAGACCCCTAATCACCACAGACCCAGTTAGCATCATACCCCTTTGTTTTTACTCCAAGAGACAATTTCTCCATTCAAACATTAATTATTAAATTCTTATAATTATATGAAGACTTGAAAGGAAACAGTAACTTCAGGTTGTAAACCAATATCCCTGAAGGTGAAGGGGGATAATGCATTTGTGGGACAAGAGCTCAAGTCAGTTTGATCAGTCTTCAAATGCTTTTAAAAGCTGTTCATCCAGCAAGGTTTTACTCTGCCTGATAGATCCTAGATGGGAGGCCTGGACAGCCATTTCCGACTTCTGTGGTAAAGAGGCAGGACATTATTATTAGAAGACAATGATGGTATGGGGAAATGGGCAGAACCAATCCTCAAGAATTCCCCTCACACAATAAACTCACTGATGCCCCTAGATGTGCACCCCAGGTTGCAGACATGAGCACTCTCCCCACCTCTCTCTCTCTCTCTCTCTCTCGTTCACAAGAACTTTCATGGTCTAAAGTTTTCTAATATTTTGTTTTTGTTAATTATCTCTTGCAAGCTTCTCTCTCATTTACTTGGTTTCATCACCGTTGATCTTGAAGGACTGAGCTTACAACCCTTCAAAACTTACCCCCAAAACATCCTTTAAACTAAACTAACCTGAATTGTACCATAATATGAATTTGTAGCAGGGTATATCTTTAAAAATTCTAGATCATTAATTTATCTCTTTTGTATATTGATTGTTTTGTACTCTATGGAAATTAGGAGAAGTTTAAAATTTGGAATTAAGTCTAATTCAGCTGTTATTTAATATTTTAGAACAAATAATAAAGAATGAGTCTTGATTATCACAAGTAAGAAAAATATAGAGAAAATATTCCCATATTCTTCTCCCAACACTCTTAAACCCTGAAGCTGTCTGCATATTAAAAAGGAAATAATTTATTCTAGACTGAAATATAAATCAAAGGTTTACGGCATAGTTCTACCAAGAGCTCCTCAATGTAAATCCCTTTAGCAATTTAACTGGGCAGCTAGAGATATGTGGCTACTGGGAAGAACTGAGCATATTTATAAAACTGAAACATATGAGGAAGATAATTAAGATGCCTATATGCATGAAGAATCAGGCTTCATCGTTTACTTGAGGGCAATTTACTAGAACTTGAAAGAGTCTTAGGACTAAGTGCTAACAATGTGTATGGGATCATTATATGTGAGGTTGTGTTACAGAGCTCTACTCTGAAATTCCTCACAAATTTGAAAAAGTGATAAGTTATCTTATGCAATAATATAGTGATTCATCTCCTTGACTACAGCTGCATGTAAAATTGCTGAAATGGGTAACTTTGAACATCAGACTACTGTCTTTAATTTCTTTGAAAGAAAAAGTATACATATTTTTTTATAAATTCCTTGCATCAATCATGCATTTCCTTTTAAATAATAAAGTAGAAATATTTGCCATTTATTATAAATCTATTATAAATACCAATTAATACATATGATATAAGAAGAAATAAGTATACAATTATATAAGCTAGAAAAGGTAAAATGTACTCAAGAATGAGAGAGTACCAAAGCTGCCTTTGCATTCCCTTGCCTTTGCATGCGTACCACCAAATAGGTATCTCCACTTACCCAAAAACTTTGATTGACAACTCAGTGATTAAGCCATTCCCCTTCACAGATGAGAACTACTTACTTTTATATTTCCAATATTTAGTGCAGCTGGTCAGATAGGAGAATCTGATTAGCTATTGCCTAAAATGTATTTGGCACCTAATACAGTACTAGAGAATAATCAATAATTGACTAATTAAAGCTGTTACCAAGGAGAAAAGCTCATCACTTATAATCTTTATTTTAGAACAAAATCAAAATTAGCAAAAAACAGGTTTTACATTTCAAAAACAAAATCATTACTATGACTCATATTCTGTAAGAATTCAAAATTTGTCAAATCTAGCCACTTAAAAATAATTACACCTTTATATTTAAATTCCTTAAAAGTTTAAGTGCATCAGCTTCATATATATATATAATGATCCTTTTAAAAGTATAGCATTTACATTTTTTAAAATGATTCATTTGGTCACAGATTGACAGCACTTTAAGATTAGTGACTATTGCCACATGTTTCATAATTCAAACTTTTTCTAATCTTGTTAAAAGCATTATTTTAGGTACTATTTCATTCAGGTAATTCTTCATTTGCCTTCTTTATCATCTAAAGTGAAGGTAATTTTCATATTCATTAAAAATATCTCAATTTATTTTCACAAATCCCAAATATTCAATCTGCCATACATCAGTTTTTAACAGACTTGCAGTTGCTTTAAAGAACCCCACCCTCAAAACAAATTGATAATTCACATTGTTTATTTGAATATGTACAAAAAGGCCAGAATTTCAGAGTATCATCAGTAAATAAAGATTTTGCTAAAATTTTTTAAGAAAACTAGAATAAGAAATCCTTCCTTCTGTAGAAAAATCCTTCTATTTGGAATAGTTACACTTCCTACTTGGAGGACAATCTCAGTTTATGTTTATGCCAAAGAGGAAACAATGCTTTTTGTAAACTAGAAATTCATCTCCAGCAAAGTATAGACTTAGTTTGCTAGAGTTATCTATACTCATAAAATATATTATAGGAAAACAGAAATTATTTGCTAAAAGTAGCAAAAAAAATCAAACCAGTAACAATGACAAACAGGCTGATTAACCTTATCCAAGGGCAAGGCCCAAACTTGTCTTATCTCAAGCAAGATGAGTTTGTTATGAAATCCACAGCCTCATAGAAATGACAATTTTTTGAGAATGAGTAATATTCACATAAAGATGGAAAATAGTTCATATTCTCCTTGGACTTTTATTCCCTTTGCTGTAGAGATTGTATTCAGATTTTTCTATCATTAAGTAATGTTCACAAAATGATAGAAGCTTCACAGGAACTATCTTTTTCCACTGCAACACATTAAATCATATGTTTTCAAAGTGCTATAGTATCATGGGAAAAAGCGTCCTGGGAAAGAGTCATGTCCTCCTGCTTAGTAGAAGAAACACCAGATTTTGATGCATAATGTGCCACATATATTAGTGAATAATATTGAATTAATGAAGTAAAATTATAATCATTTCTTGGACTATCATAAGTTTATGTTCTTTTATTGTATACCTAATATCAGGAATTCCTCGTTGTTGAATAACTTAAAATGTTCCTATTTACATTAAGATGTTTAAATGATTGAAAGTTATGAAAATAAAATGAAAGATAAGGCAATATTACTTTAAAATGCAATATAATAGAAGATATATAAGAATGGTGGTAGCATGAATTGCAAACGAGCACAACACAATGATTTTTTTATGACTTCAAGTGATTGGTTAAGCATGTCATAAACATAAGAATTACCATGATAATGTTACACAGCGTTAAACAGAATTTGCACTGGTGTCTGAGATGTATTATATATAAGATATCAAAGTGAGATGGGAGGTGAACCAATATGCAGATCTATAAAGAAAGTAAATTTGTACTACTTAGATGACTCTTGAATTCTCTCATTTACCTTATGCACCTATAAAGTATTAAAAAGAGATTCCATGGGGAAAAATATAGAGGAAAATGTATTTTAGAAAATTTCAACTTTGTTATGAGTTTCAGCATTCACAAGGATAGAGAGGAGTTTGTGACCCTCACCTCAAACCTAATGAGAATGGCAACAGTGAGACAACTCAGAGAGAATAGTACTTGTCTCCCACATTCAGCGGAACCCTTTAAGCTTGTATCTGAAGAACCTAGATTAGATTCTACCACTATGGGCATGTGGTAATATGGAAAGGGGGTGGGGAGGAGAGAGAAGGACTGACAGAGGGAGGTGAGGAAAGAGAGAGAGAAAGGAGGGAGGGAGGGAGAGAGAGAGAGAATGTTTTAGGAAGTAGCATTACCAACAGCATGGCTAATTGTATCTCACATGGATGGAGATGGGTCACATAAAACAAGTTTTATATTCAATCTCTAAAGATCTTCAGTTGACAAGGAAGAATGAGGAAAATCAAAAGTTGCTGACAAAAGAGCAGCAGCTAGAGTAAAAACTTAATTGTCTGTGAAATGGAAGTTACTGGTAGAAGAGAACAGCAAGGATTCTCTACAAACCCATAAAATATCTTACATGAAAATCAGGTTTAAGCTCTTGCCTAGACAGTGTCTGAGGACATCGTAAGTAACTTCAAAGTCAAAGAACTCTTTACTTCCACTTACTTTCTACTCATATTCTCAAGCCTAGAAGAGCCAAAACTCCATGATAAGCAAGCCCGAGGATGAGGTAACTGTCCACAACCTTCTTCACATCCCACCTGAGGAGAAAATATATCCTATGTGAATATGGCTCATTGGGGAGAGTGGAGAAGATTTAATTCCAAACCAAGATTTTGGTTATGATTAATTAGCCAAATGAGAGATTTTAATTACTTAATTGCAGCTTGTTTTTATTACTTGAGTCTAACCATCAAAATCATGTTTCCATACAGCATGGTGACTATTGTTAATAATATTGTACTGTATATTTAAAAGTTGCTAAGGGAATAAATCTTAAAAGTTTTCATTATGAGAAAAACATGTGTAACTGTATAGTTGTGGATGTTAACTAGACTTATTGTGGTGAACATTTCAAAATTTATACAAATATCAGGTCATCATATTGTATACCTGAAGCTAATATAATATTGTATGTCAATTATACCTTAATATACAATGAAAAAAGTCATGATTCATCCTACAATTTTCTAGCACTGTCGTAACAAAACTTTCTCTACTAAACAAATTTTAAATGGTCAGTGGGAAAGAATAATTAAGTTGTTTTTTTGTTGTTCATATCCCATGATTCATGCTTGTTAAATGTGCTGGTTACAGTAGAAAATAAAATTTCATCTGGGTATCAAAATTCACACAAATGTATCCTTAAAGGTAAGAGTATTTTAAATAACACAATAGATAGGTCTTCTCTACCAACTTGATTTTTTTTTTTTTAATTTGGCTGAGAAACATCAATGGCAGAAATCCTAAATTGTTCATACAAAACAGCCCCAAATCTGCCACAGATATCCATGATATCAGGAAAATCTCTAGACAATAGAGGTATTCAATGCAAAAGCAAACTGAAGTTAGAGGGGAGTAGAATGAGAGCAGCTGCTCTTTAGAATAATCTGTAGAAGGTAAAGGGATTTTTATTTTTAGGTATGTACGTATTTTCTGTATGGTTTCACAGCAATCGCAGGAGTGTAATAGAATGGTTTCACATGTGATTGTGAAACTGAAAACTTTGTAAAAAGCACTGACTGGAGTCCTGTTAATCACGTCTTTCCTACATTAGGTTATAAAAACCAACCCACTCTTTTGACATCTCATTCCCAAAATAACAAATTTGTCATTAAACCAGAGCTATAAATTCAAGCTTATTGATATCTCTATTGGCACAGTGGCACGAGGAGCTATAAATATTACTTACACTCTTATTACTAACTTGAAAGTCCAACTCAGAGGAGAGATAAATCACTCTGACTTCCTAGAAGATAAGAAATGGGCAGGAGAATTATGTAATTTCCTATATGATGAAAAATTATATTAAATGAAGTTGTTCAAATTTCTACTTAATTCAGTCTTATCAACACTTTGCATATTATAATTTCTCAATTAATAAAAGGGGATGAATGAACTTACATTAATACTCTTCATAACTTCATTCAATAAACATTTATGCAACAGGCAGCATTCCCAGAAGTATGGCAGGGAATGAAATAAGATAGAGATGCTGTTCACGTGAACAAAGCATCTCAGTGAGTACATGGTACTATATATTTGAGGAGGTTACAAAATGAAACCTTGTGGTGTAGGAAGAAAACTATAACTTCTCAGTTCTATCCTTAACTAAAAAATATGCACTTCAATCAAAACTTTATCCCCCCAACTTCTTCTGGAACAGCTCTTCAAAAGTTCAACAATTTCCAGTCACAAATTTCATGGGTCAATTCTCAATCTACATTATATTAAATTCTCAATGGTAATTATAGCCTCGTTCAATGAACACTCTGCGTTTGATCTCCGGCCGACCTCACTCTCCTTCCTGGTTTTCCATCACACTTTTGCTCCTTTTCAGTCTCATTTACAAGATCATCTTCTTTCCAATTTCTAAATGTTGCTGCACGCCTTTTCTCTCCTCTCAGTACCTTCTTTCTTTGTTTCTCTCCCTATGTGATCTCATTCATTTTCTTTTCTTTATAGTTAAATGTTATCTATAGTTTGATCACTTCCAAATTTTGTTACAGTTCTGATTGCACTTCTGAAATCTTGAATCATATATCCAAGTAATTGCTTGACATCTCCAATTAGACAACTAATAAGTCCAAATATTACTTAGCCCGAGCTAAAATACACATTTCTATAATACCTCCAAATCTTCTCTTCTCTATCTGCAATCTACCTGCCAAAAATCCTAATGGCATCCTTAAATCATCTCTTGTCTCTTATCAGATGTATCAGTAGATCACCTTGCTCTTTGGTCACAGGTTCCAGTCAATAACCTTTGTTGCCTGGACTACTGTTACCTCCCAGTTTCCACTCTTTTCCAGCTATAGTCTCCTTCACAGAATTTGAAAGACCATTTGAATATGTCAATCTTATATCACTTCTCCATTAAACTTTTCCAATATATTTTTCTTCTTTTTAAACCACACATAAGATAACATATGACTGCCTTACCATATGAATTTGCACCTGCAGTCTCCTTGGATTATCTTTATTTCCCTTGCTCATGTCAGTTCACTCAAGACAGCATTTTTTACAACTCTGAATGCACCAAACAAACATCTGCTTCAGAGCGCTGAAGCTTTGAAGCTCAGAAGAGCTCTGAGCTCTTCTTTCAGATATTGGCATAGCACCAGTTCATCTTATTCATATGCCTGTTAAAATGTCACTTCATAAGAAAGTCTTTCCCTGACCTGTCTTATTAAAAATACCTGACTCATATCTCATTCTGTATTTGTTATCTGCTTTAATTTACTTCATAACACTTACCACGATCTGATGTTCTATGAGGTCTGACAATTATGTAAGTTCACGAACTCATCCTGGAAAAAGTGCTACATACCTCATTGCTGAATATCACTATGGTCACCTTCAAAGTACTCCCCATGGGAAGCTAGACACCGACTCTAGTGCCTAGTCCACCCTTCAAAGTAATTTTGGAACTCTCTGGAACGGCCATCAGAGCTGTCATCATATTCCCTTGATGTCCTGAATGTCATCAAAATATCTTCTTTTCAATATTTCCTTTATCTTCAGATAAAGAAAGAAGTCATTAGGGGCCAGATCAGGTGAGTAGAGAGGGTGTTCCAATACAGTTATTTGTTTACTGGCTAAAAATTCCTTCACAGACAGTGCCATGTGACTTGGTGCATTGTCATGATGCAAGAGCCATGCACAGTTGGCAAAAAGTTCAGGTCATCCAAATTTTACACACAGCCTTTTCAGCACTTACAAACAGTAAACTTGGTTAACTGTTTGTCCAGTTGGTACAAGTTCATAATGAATAATCAATCTGATATCAAAATAGGTTAGCAAAAGCACTTCAAGTAGTCCACAAACTTAATTGTCAGACCCTGTGTTATATACCTATATGTTTATTTATGTATTCCTAAAGTGTGCATAAGGAAAGGGATATTGTCTTTTATTCACTGTGGTATGGTATCTAGCAGAGAGCAAGTACTCATCATCAGGGAAATGCAAATTAAAACTCTAATAAGATATCACCTCACACCTGTCAGAATGGCTACTATCAAAAAGACAAGAGTGCTGGTGAGGATGCAGAGAAAAGGGAACCCTCATACACTTTTGGTTGGAATGTAAACTGGCTCAGCCACTATGGAAAAAGGAGAGTGCCTCAAAAAATTAAAAATAAGACTACCATATAATGCCGCATTCCATTTGTGGGCATTTATCCAAAGAAAACAAAAACATTCATTTAAGGAGATATATGCACCCCTATATTCATTACAGTATTATTTACAATAGCCAAGATATGGAAGCAACCTAAGTTTCTGTCGAATGGGGAAAGAAAAGGTGGTAAATATATACAATGGAATATTACTCAGCCATAGGAAGAATGAGGTCATGCCATTTGTGACAGTATGGATGGACCTAGAGAGTACTACGCTATGTGAAATAAGTCAGACAAGAAAGACAAATACCATATGATTTCACTTATATGTGGAAAATAAAAATCAAACTAAATGAACAAATAAAATAGAAAAAACAAAACAAAACATAGATACAGAGAACAAAATGAGGGTTGCTTGATGGGAGGGGAGTTGCAGAATGGGTGAAAAATGTGAAGCAAAGGAATAATTACTACATACATTACCATGATGGAAGAGTGTTAGATCCATTATGAGAAAATGGCACAAGTATCCTTCTCTAGGGTGATGCAATTGCAATGTATTGCTGTGTACCATGCCCAAATAATTATAAGTTAAAAATGTGTGTGTATGATTATATATATTTGAAATTAGAAATATATATTAATTTATATATATATTACATATATTAGTTTAATTGAAAATATATATTAATAATTAGTTAAATATATTTCTATATAACATAAATATATTTAGTATTTACATAATTATTTTATATTTATTAAAATATTTCACACATCATTTAACTTTATATATAATAAATATTTAATATATACAATTAGTTTATATCTGTTATATTTTATATAATAATTCAATATTTAATATATATGTCTAACTTCAATTAAATACTCAAAAAATAGAAAACAGTTTAAAAATATTCCTGGAAAAATAATATATTAAAATATTACTATTATAAATATTTAGGAGAATGAAACAAAGGTAGACCTGCTATTTACCTTAACCCTATCAAGAGTATGCCATAAGTCACATTAAGAAGTCAAATGATTATCAAATCAGATATGACAAAAAGTTAATAAAAATATTTAAAGTCAAGGTGGTGACTATTTGAAATAATGTTTGTAACCACTATCATTAATAATAAATTTTATCCTAAAGGCATATTGTGTTTTGAGATATGTACTAGTAATTAGAATGTGAAACCACATGTCTACCGTTTATTTCAGTGATATTTAAAGAAATATAATCCTCATTCTAATATTTTATGTTTCACTAAATTTAGCAGTATTTGACAATCTTATACTTGAAAACTATGCTTGAACACTTCCTTTGTCATTTGTAACCTAATAACCACATACCATTGAGAAAATGTTTTACATCCCATCTACACAAAATGGATAAAATGATATACAGAAATATGGGAATAAATTAAAACGTAGTCCTCTTTTAGCAAATTATATTGAAAGACATAAAAATGCCAAGTATCAGGAAAATGATGGAAATTTCTACAGACTGTTTGAAAAGTGAAATGCCCCAATGTTCTAACTCTTAGGAGTCACTACAAGAAAACTAGTTCATAAAAAATATATACTCAACAATAAATTATTATTTTAAAGTTAATAGGATGCTTCATGAAAAATTATGAAACTGTAACCACTGAGTTGATTTGATTTGCATTGTAATGACTCAGTGAATGAAATGATGGTTCTAAGACAATGAGCCAGTATTCTCAATAGACTATACATGTTCATCAATGTGATTAGTTTTAATACTCAAGATAGTTAGAATGAAATATAATCATGAAAATAGCTCCCATGAAATAGGGACAACATAAAATAGTGGCATTGCATAGCTATCTATTCAGAATCCCATTCAAAACAGTTGGTCCAAATTTGTTGACCTAACTTATGATGAAAAGTGACTGTCAGTAAATGGTGCCAAGCATCTATTTAAGGGGAAAAAGAACACATATAATTAATCTACAGTGCCAAGTTAAAAATCACTGTTTTCAAAATGAGTTAAAATGTTTTGAATTAAAATTGTGCTACAGTAAGAACATTTGAATAATGAATAGTTGAAAGTACTTCCAACTATTCAAAAGTACTTTCAACTATTCATTTTAAAACGTTTTTTTGCTTGTTTTGTATATGGACATCTAAATATCCTGGCAAAAGTTTTGAAAAGAATAAACTTGATTCTTACTGACTTGTCTTTGCACCTTGGTCAAAAATCAGTGTGGGTTTCTTTTCTGTTTCATTCATTTATTTTTATACCTTTAACCCAATGCCACTCTCTCCTCATTATTACAATTTTAATTATATAATAATGTTGATGTATGGTAGTGTTTATTCCTTCACTTTTATTCTTCTTTTGGACACTGTATTGGCTATTGTAGGTAATCTTTTGGATTTCCATACAAATATTATAATCAATTTGTAAATTCATACTAAGAAAAATAGAGTCCTATATTTTTCATTGATGTTGTATTACCTCTACGGGAAAATTTGGAGAGTTTTCTGACCCACAAACACAGTATATACCTCCATTTATTTAGGCATTATTTTATTCAATAATTCCTCCCAGCAGTGGTTAAATTTTTCAGTCTTTAGGTCTTATACATATTTTGTCAGATTTATCTCTATTTCACATTTTGATGTAAATATAAATGTTAAAATGTTGCCATTTACAAAAGCCTCAAATTTTAAAATTTAAAAAAAGCAACAAATCCAAGAAAGGATATCAAACAACTTTATGGAAAAGCAATATGCATTTGATATATTATAGAATTGTACACCTGCAACATATATGTTATTAACCAATGCTACCCTAATAAATTTAATTTTAAAATACTTTATTAAGATTTCCTTAATAAAGAATGCCAAAAAAGAGAAACATTCATGATTAGAAGTTTCAAAATATAAAGTTGTCGTTTCTGCCAAATTAATCTATAGATTCAATGAAAACAAATAAAATCCAAGCAAGTATTGGTATAGTTTTATGTGTGTGTGAGTACATGCGTGCATGACTGAAACTTCAAAAATATATTATAAAATTTATGGAGAAGTAAGGAGTAAGGAACAATCAAGGCACCAATGAGCACAATATGTGAAAACAAGACTTAATCTGTGTAAAATGTATTATATAACTCAGTAATTTATAAAGTACAATATTAGAATAAGAATAGATTAAGGAACAATAGAACTTAAATGGAAACTTTATGGCACAACTAGCATTGCAATTTAATGGAGAACATTTCGAATAGTTAATAAATAATGCAGAGACATCCAAGAGAAATTGGAAGCCAAGCACACATAGACCAAAATCCTTTCGGTCATTATCAAGTGATATGAGAAAAAACATATATATATAGTTGAAAATTTCTATTCTTTAAATCATAAATAAAGCAAATGGAATGGTAAGACAAAAACTGGACGAAAGCATTTGTAACAACACATAATATTCCAAATGTACTTATATCCATAAAAATAATGGATGGCTACAAATTGTAATAGTAGCATACAAATATACAAGGGACCTAACAGAAAAAAGCAAATGTCTTGAAAAAGTACTACATAGAAGAGAAAATATGAGTGACTAAATTAAAGAACATGCTCAGCCCAACAAATAGAAAAATCACAAATTTAAACTTAAGATATTATTTCACACCCATCACATTGTTAGAAATTCAAAAAACTTGACCATATCAATTATTGCTAAGGGCTAAGAACAAACCAAACACATAGATTGATGGGAATATTAAACACTTTAAAAAACACTGGGCATTCATCATTTATTACAGGTTAAAAAGCTTATTGCCTATAGCGCTAGGAATTCTACTTCTATCTTCAGGGAAATTCTAAATATGTGTATTAAAAGGCATTTGAAAGATTATTTATTGCAATAAAATCCATCAACAATATTATCTTCTGTTGCATATCTTCATAAAATTTTTCACATCTGACTTTTAACTTAACTTCTGTTAGCACCTACTCAAATGTCAGAAATTAAATCCTAATGCATGGGTTACTGTAATGGGGGATAATATTGTTAAAATATTAAACAAATGTGTTTTAATATCCCCTTATATTATTCCAGCCATAAACTGAATTATGAGGCATGTGCACCCAGTAAAATAAAAGCCAATTATCACAGAAAACGCACAGAACAGTGATTAGCAGAATCTCACATTTGGCTTTCTTTAATCGGTATTGTGACAACGGTTTGCATGTCAGTACCTGAAAAGCAGTAAAAGGGGTCCTTTAAATTTCTAAGCTACTCTTTTCTACTTGTTAAATCTAGAACTGGAAGGGGTATAATTTTCAGAATTTACTATAAATAACAGTAGTAGCCATATAGTCATGTAAAGGAGTCATGGCAGAGCAAAGCAGGAAAGAGAGTCTTTTCCATAAATGATGCTAGGTGAGCTCTATGTCCACGTGGGAAAACAGTGAAAATCCATCCCCTTATTCCTTATGCAAAATCCAGTCCACTGGATTGCAGATCTAAATGTTAGAGGTAAAAATATGTTGCTAAATCTCTGTTTAATTATTATTATCATTTTCTTTCTGTGTTTTAATTTGGATATTTCTATTGACCTGTCTTTGAGTTCGATGAATTTTTTTTTTCTTTTTCTGCTCTGTCCAGTCTTCTGTTAAGTTTACCCAATGAATTTTTCAATTCAGAAACTGTCTTTTTCAATTCCAGAGTTTCTCTTTGGTTTGGTGTGTTTAGTCAATATAGCCAGACATTAAGCTGTGCTGTGGCTATGTTGTTGTTACAATCACCCTGAACACACCAAAGGCTTCAAATTCTTCTCCTATCACCTTAAACTTGGGAGGTGGGATGATCATTTGGGAGGATTGTCTCAGTCAGTTCTCTCTCAACTAAAGACTCCCCTTTATATCTGTGCCTCAGAGAGGTCTCTCTCCATGCATTTACACCTAACCCAGTAGCATGCTGATGTCACTCAGTTCTTGCTGGTCTGGTCATGATGGGCTGACAGACAGGGCATGCCCCCTTCTGGTTCACATCTGTTGTAGGCAGGCACTGTGTTCCTGGCTCTCAAAGGGGGTGATTCAGTTATCCTGCCCTACTCCTAAGTAGTAGGGGGATCTTTAATGGTTTGGGACGATGACATTTTCCCATGTCGCCCTCAGGAACAGGGATTTCTGATCTTTCCTGTTCCTCTAGCAGCAACTAATGTTCACCTGTGCTCTTATCCCAGAAAATGGAAAAAGAGAAAAAAAAAGAAAGAGAGAGAGAGGGAGAGAGAGAGAGAGAGAGAGAGAGAGAGAGAGAGAGAGAGAGAGAGATGGAGGGAGGGAGGGATGGAGGGAAGGAGGGAGGGAGGAAGGAAGGAAGGAAGGAAGGAAGGAAGGAAGGAAGGAAGGAAGAAAGAAAGAAAGAAAGAAAGAAAGAAAGAAAGAAAGAAAGAAAGAAAGAAAGAAAGAAAGAAAGAAAGAAAGAGAAAGAAAGACATCTAAGAGTACTACTGAATGTAACACTGTTGGGGAGAGAGATGAGAGTGGGACCTTGTGCCTTTCCAGTAGTGGCTGCCTCCTACACGTCTCTGTGGGAAAGGCTTTCTCATGTTCTTAGATGACCCCAGTCTTTCTCCTGAGTACCAGTCAGATCTGTGGAGAAGAGCCTGCTAATCGAAGCAACTCCCCTTGCTTGAGTCTATCGCTCCTGGAGAGTCTATGCCCTTCCAATACACCACAATTGCCTTTAGCAATGTGTTATTAGTGAATTCTTACCTATTAGTAATTTTCCCAATTCCTGCCCCAGGGAAGGGAGTGCTCATGCCCCACCTCTCCATGGAGACTTCTGTCTTTCCTTGAATTTCAGATGAGTCCATTGTCTTGTGACCTCAGCTCTCTGATGTGTTTAGGAAATGTTAGATTTTATATAGCATTGGGCTTTTACGTGTTATAAGGATGAGAGCAGCATTCTTTCTAGCTCCATAGATCCTAAGCTGAAATGGAGACTGCCTCATTTATTATTTTATCTTCCTTATAGGTTCACATTTTCTTGTGTCTTTATATACATTAATGTTTGATACGTTCAACTTTTATATATATATATATATATATATATGGTTCAACTAAGACTGAATTGTTTATTGTTTGCTTTATTCTGTTTTGTTTTTTCCCAGTAAGGACTTGTTCTTTCCTCTTGCACGGAGTTAAGATGAAGCTGATCGTAAGTCTAGCTGAACTGGGACTGGGTTGAAGCTTTATTTAATTTCAATTCAACTCTGAATTGAGTTCCAGCTGGGCCCTTGAACCTAAGCTTCTGATAACACTGTGATATCTCTCCTTGTTTTCCACCCTATACCCACAGATGCTTACTTAGCAAATTCTTATAGGTTATAACTGTCAGGCCAAGAGATTTATTTTCACCCTGGGGCTCTTCCAGATTCCAAACGGTCATACCAGCCCAAGCTTTCATTAAAAGTTTAGCTTGCTTCTCCTTACCCCACAAAAGTCTCTCCTTCAACGTCATGACTCCTGCTTCACCCTCCCTTAATGTGCAGGCCCAGTCATTTCTCATTTATGAAAAGCTAAGTTCTCTTCGGGATTGTGTATTTTAAATGTTGCATCTAATACACTTGGATGGCTTTAAAGCCAAGTATTATTTTCTTTATCTAGTGTTTCCCTGTTGTATAATGACCAAAATCTGACATCCTAGCTGGAAATAGACATATTAGACATTAAGTTTTAATTTTATAAAAATAGAGCTCAAAATTTTCTACTTAAATTGTGCCAATTCTAGTATGTAAAATGGAGTTGAAAGTTTTTTCCTTTACTATCAAAGGAAATAATTAAATCCTCCATTATGCTTAAGACAAAATGTTGACAAACCAACACAACTTTCTTGTCACACTAACACCATTTTCCATTTCACAATCACATATGGCTAGTTGGTAGAAACACATGTTGTAGCAAAACAAATAGTAACTGCAATCTCTATGTTAAAAATTCCTTTATCTTCGTATCAGGATTCAGAAGCCATATTTTTGCATAAGGTACATTCTCCAAGGCTGATGGAGTTCATATTTGGTTATACTATATGTAAAATTACTTACTAATTCAACGTTTTTCAAAGGATTTGGGGATGATTTAATATAAACAGGTTAAATAAAATTAGGTTATTTTTGCACTCTGTGGAACAGCAATTTATTTCATTATTCTCCAACTTTCTTTGTTAAATAGAATATTGATCTCTTCAAATATGCCCCTAAAATACAGAGATAATTATATAATTATTATGAAATGAGAGAAAACCACTATTGCATACCTGATGTATACCTGATGATTTTATGTTTAATCTTCGATTTTTCACTAAAATTTCATTTGGTTCCCTATAGGTCACTTCAATGACTTATATTAACACAAATACTATTTTACAGAATGTGATTTATTCTAATAAGAAGCACTCTAAATCACTGATTCCACTAAATGCCTCTAAATGACTTTAAACTGTGAACATCCATTTTTCTATAAATTAATAATCAAAAATTCTGTGAGCTGTCATAATCATCAGAAATATATACGTGTACATATTTATTTTCTATTTAATAGAATAATCCTTAAAATAAAGTACTTTGCTGATCCATTAGTATAGACCAACAATCTTTAATCTGAAAAACAAAATATTTCATCAGTCAACTCAATATTTAGTTGATGTATGCAATGTCATAATTGTATCTGCTTTAAAATATCTGAATAAGTGAGTAAAATGTATAATATTTATATGAATGTTTTATGTTTATTACAGGTTATTTTACTCATTCCCTATTACTATTTTAAATATCTCCCTAACCCATGCACATTACAAATGTTTAGGTTCAGATAAAAAGAACATTGAATATAAAACAAAAGTAATTTTCTCTTTTTAAAAAGTTTATATTAATGTTTTTCCTCCTCTCACAATGAAGGTACCTTTGTTCTTTGTAGTAGTACTAATAATTTAAAATTTCCTTAAAGATGACATTAATGATTTCATGTCCCTTATTAATTATTCTCTGTGAAATAAAAGCTAATATATTTCAGGTTCTTAAGAAATTTCAATATATACTAGGAGATGAGGGTAATAGACAAAAATGAAATTATCACAGTCACCTTTTGCTATACCTTTCCAAACCTTACACTAGTCCTGTATAATGCTATTTTCAAGTATACAGTAGTACCTCAGTTTTTGAACATCTCTGTTGACAAACATTTTGGATTATGAATGCCGTAAACCGGAAGTAACTGCTTCGGTTTTCGAACACAACTCAGAAGTCGAATATGTCACACAGCTTCTGCTGAGTGCAATATCCTGAGACCTACCTGTGGGCTGTTTTTGAACATTTCAGAACTCATGGATTGCGTTTGAAAACTGAGGTACCACTGCATAACAATTGCTTACAATTGTTTAATAGATAAGTCTTTAATTTGCTTTGTCATGTAGCTATCAGTATTGTCAAGATTCACTAACCATGAAAAAATAAAGACTGAAACATGGAAAGGGCTAAGCAATATTTACCTTCTGCTGGAGTAGGGAAATCTGCTTTAACAGAGAGAAGTTAGGTTCTATATGATGAAGTGATAGGGGAAGAAGATGTTATTGTGGGTTTAAAAGCCAAAACCCACAACCAGTCTCATAGCCAGATTAGGCTTGGGAGAGTCTCTCTGAGCTCGATGTTTTTCTGATGTTACCATTAAGTCAGAAACTGTCAACATCTAGTTGTTTTTCTACTTGTTCTGACCAGTTTTCCCAATAGTGAATTGCTGTGTTTTCCTCTTCTATGGCTCTAGTGACAGTTATCTTTCAGTTTCTCAGGCTCACCAGGAAAATGTAGATTTTCATGTAACATAAGCCCAGGATATGTCACCACCAAGGAACAGATTTTTTAGATATTTTCCTTTTCCTGTGCTCTTCTAGACAATGATAGTTTATATAGAAAGGAGAAAAATCAAGTATTTAGTCACGTTCTGAACATGTGAATGAATACAGAAGTGGTTTAACATTGCCAGACTGATACCATGAAGCTAAACATGGATCTTCCCTATAACCTCCAATTTTTATGCAGTAGAAATGAGAACATATGTTTATAAAACTACTTGTATCAGAATTCTAATGACATCATTATTCATAATAGGAAAGAAAACTAAAACAAAAGAAATGTTGATCAATAAGAGAATGGATAAAAAAAAATATGGTGTCATCATGTGTTGCCTTACTGCTGCCAAACCTTTTGTTCCCCTGAGCTCTTCCCAGGATTTCACAAGGGAGTGCCTCAGCAAACTGAGGCCCGATGGAATTATATCTGTCCCTCCCCTTCAATGGATTCCTTGGAAACCTGCATGTGTGAAGGCAAAGTACAAGCTGGAACACAATGGGAACTTTCGGAAAGACAGCCAGCAGGCTACTAACACACAGACCTTGAGATTAACAATCTTTTACCTCTTTAGAAGTTTACCAATAAAAACTCTGTGTTGGCCCTATTCGGGGCTCAGTCCCTGAGGCTGATCCCCTGGGCCCTGAACTTGCACTCTATTCATGGCTACTGTCTTTTCTTAACCCTGCGCCGCCCTTCTCCCTTTCCCCAACACTCATTGTGCTGGACATGACAATCATGGAATACTAGTCAATAATAATGAATTATTAATATAACAGAAATCTCAAAGAACATTATATTAAGAATCTCAAAAATATTATATTAAGCAAAAAAGTCAAATATATAAAGAGTGCGAACTTGAGGACTTAATTTATATGAAATTCGAAAACAGACAAAAAACTAATCTATAATGCTAGAAGTCACAAAGAAGTTAAACCTGTTCGATAGGAAGGTTGAAGTGGAATTGTCTCGAAAGGGGCACAGAGGAGCATTCTGGTGCAATATAAGTACTCTCTCACCTGACTTGAGTGGTGTTTACCAGGGAATATAAACCGTCACCTAATTTATATGTTATTCATTCAACTGAATACTAAGATCTGTGAGTTTTG
This sequence comes from Rhinolophus sinicus, assembly GCF_036562045.2. NCBI lineage: Eukaryota > Metazoa > Chordata > Mammalia > Chiroptera > Rhinolophidae > Rhinolophus > Rhinolophus sinicus. The sequence goes on along the minus strand of NC_133753.1, from coordinate 133,015,516 downwards.
CTTTTCCTTTTTTTGTATCTTTCTATTGCCTCAATAAGATAATTAGATTATAGTAACATGTTCCTAGTACTCATAACCACATCAATTATTTCCTAAGAATGAATAATCTCATTTAAGCTCTGTTTAAATACTATCGTGTTGAATTACCTGTTTAGATTGTGTTTATTGTATAAAGTTTTAGCAGCGAGGATAAAATGGGATACATATAGAGTATTATCATCATCATCTTCATCATCATTATTATTCACACCACAGAGGAATTGCTAATTATATGTAGACTGTATTCTGCTGCAATCATTTACTTCTGCAACAGAAGTACAGATATGTGTTTTCTAAATTATTTTCCTCTTTTGAAAACTATAAAAATATTATGAAAGGAGGAAACTACGTGTATATTAAAAGGTTTTCTTCCAAAACTTATAAAAATTATTATTTGTGTTTGGCAGCATCTGTACCACTAGGATAGTCTCAATAGTACAATTCTAACACATCCCAATCATGAAAACAAAGATGCACTCTGAGAAAGGACCAGTAGTATATATTCTCTGGCACTTTGAAACCAGAGGTTGTGACACTCAGAGAACATTTTTATGATGCGGACTGCGGCATTCAAAAAAATATTTTTTAAAGAACCATAAGAAGCTGGAGCATGTTTAACTTGGGAGATTCAACTAGGATATTTGGAGAGCAATGATTCATTCTTGTGAATGTAGAACTCTAAAAAAAAAATTAAGCATTTAATAGTGTTAAAATCAAAAACAAAGACCAGCCTTGAAAATTCCCTGAGCAGACAAAAGCAGTTTAGCTATACAACTAAAGCTTAATTTAGCTTATTTTGCAAGACTAGCTTGCTCTGGGTCATTTTTTGCTTTTGCCTCTGGAAATCATAAACAAAACATGAACTGTTTCCCAAAATTGATAAAAGGTAACCACTAAGATTTGTAACATTCTGACCTATCAGTGTAAAGAATAAACATTATATAAGCTGCTTAAAACGATATACCTCAAGCTTTCTCTTTTACTTTGATTGATTCCAGTTAGCAAACTGTTGTTTTGATGTCTGCACATAAACTTACTAATTGCTACTTTGTTGATTCATTGGTTTTATTTTGGATATTTCTGAACTTCTGACAACAGATGACTCTATTAATTTTTCAAATAAGACGAGTAATAACTCTTAACATTACTGAAGCAGCAGCCATAATGAGCAAATAAGCAAATGAAAAATAGTGGTAGATTTCTTGGGTCACTCTTTTTTTCTTTTGCTAAAACACAAATGAGTAACCTGAGATTCTTTTTCAAAAAGTATAATGTCAGTCTACCAATGAAATCTCTCTTAAGATGAATATTGTATTACCATAATAATGAATGCTAATATTTACAAAAATTCAATTGTTTTGCCTTATATATGTTACACATTAGTGTACATTAAACATTATTTGTTATGCATTAATGTGAAAGCTAAGCTCATGGTATGTGTTGTGTATTGAATTGTATTCCCCAATAAAGATATGTTTAAGTCATAACCCTCAGTATTTATTAATGTGAATCTATTTGGAATTAGGGTCTGTGCAAATGTAATCAGGCAAGATGAGATACTGGACTAGGTTGGGGCCTAAATCCAATAACTGGTGCCAGAAAGACAAACAGATGTCCTGGATAGACAGCTATGTGAACACAGAAGCAGGCATTGGAGTGATGCTGCTACAATGCAAGGAATTCCAAAGACTGCCGGGAACACCTGAATCTAGGAAGGATTCTTCTGTAGATTTTTTTCAGAGGGAGAATTGCCCTGAAGAAACTTTGATTTCAGACTCAGCCTCCACAATTTAAGATAATATTTTTTTTTTAATTAAAATTTATTGGGTGACAATGGTTAGTAAAATTACATAGGTTTAAAATGTACAATTCTATAATACATGATCTATATATATCACATTGTGTTCACCACCCAGACTCAGTTCTCCTTTTGTCATCATATATTTGACCCTGTTTACCCTCATGTACCACTCCCCTCACCTTCTGGTAACCACTAAACTATTATCTGTGTCTATTATCTGTTTCTTTGTTTGTCTTGTTTCTTTGTTGCTTTTAGTTTTATGTCCCACCCATCACTGACTGTTGATGGGAATGCAGACTGGTGCAGCCACTGTGGAAGGCAGTGTGGAGGTTCCTCAAAAAATTAAGACTAGAATTACCATATGGCCCAGAAATCCCTCTCCTGGGTATCTACCCAACATTTCTGTTGTTTTAAACCACCCAATTTGTGGAAATTTGTTACGGCAGCCATAGGAAAGTAATTCAGTATGCCTCTTTTAAAAATATTATTATCGTCTAAAGAATTGAGTAGGAATGACCTATTTATTTGTATGAACTATTTAACATTTTGGGTTTTTGTTTTTTTTTCTCTCAATTTTACCTTATCTTTAGCTATTTTGTGATTTTTCTAAAAATATATTACTACCATTACTATCAATAAAATAAAAATTGAATGAATATCATTAAAATAAAAATTGAATGACTATCATTAAAATAAAAATTTTAAAATATGAAAAGGAAATTCATTATGCCTAGCAATGTGATACAATTTGCTATCTTTGCTATCTTATCTGTGATTCAAAAATGTAACATTTAGATAAATGCTTTGAGCAATAAAATCTCATGTTCATTTTTGTCATATTTACTCATTTCAGAATAGTAAATTTTATGTTAAAGATCAATAGACCTTCATTTTAAGATAGAGTTTGTTGTATCTTATCTGGATGAATTGCATAGAATTTGATTAGCTTCTCAGAATGTGGCTACTGAAAAAATAATTTAATTGAAGTAAAGGCCATCATGAGAAGAGCTAAATATCTAATAAGATTTTATATATATATATATATATATATATATATATATATATATATTCACATATTCTTTATAAAAATAATTGTTAGCTTACTAAATATAATTATCTAATGCCCCAAAATATTAGTGGGTTATCAAGAAAGCCAAATCAGTCAAGATTATTATTACTACAAGTCAAAATCTGGTTAAACCTTGCCTATATTTAAAGTTAAATGCTTATTGACATGTCTTTTGGACTTTATATTTAACAGGGTTTAATAGAGCACGTTATGGTTGATGGGTTACTCCCCAAATGATCTAGTTAGTTGCCATGGGCACTGTAGCCATAGCTTCTGACTCTAAGTCTAGCACACCAGCTATGACTTCTGGACAGATGAATGTTGGGTGATAAATGGCAGAATGGAAGTCTAAACTGGGACTACTGGAAAATCAATGAGCAGAGACAAGTAACATCTAGTCATGTATCTTTTATATGAAGGATCAAAAACTTTTACATATTGAATAAATAGTATTGAGATTTAGTCCAAATACAAATCAGTTAATTAGTTTCCTGAAATTTCTTCAATGAACTATTATTCATTCATGTTCTTTTAGTAAAATGATTTTGCAATACTATAATTTTAATTTATTTTAATAAATCATTTATGCATTTCAGTATTTTCTGAACATTTTTATCCATATGTTTTACCATTTCAGTACTATTCTTGTACATGTATTATTGAAGCAGAAAATAATTTCTCAACCTCTGCGTACTAGAAACAAAAAAAGATAAATTAAAATAGCTGATATTATGAAATTAGTCAAACTTACTACACAACTATGAGACATTACAATTATGATTCTCATATATTTAAACAATGTGTTTAAGTTCTATGTGTTCATCTTTATCATATTGGTTTACTATTGCAAGTATCAGAAAAATTTTAGTTATAATAAAATGAAAATAATATCAAAGATTATATAAATGACATGGCCTATAATGAGTATAGATTAAAAAGTCATGGTTTCTATATACATCCAACAATATGTGTTCTAGCTATAAATAGCAATCAAAAATACAAAATAACCCATTTTTTATTCTAGGAATCTATTATTTTTGCACCCACTCATAATTCAGTACTGTACTTAATCCAGCTATTCATTATATCACCAAGTAATTTCTAGCAGAATAATTAATACATGATCAGTAGCAGCCTTTCCAACATACTGGATTTAAAAATATGTAAATATGAATAAAAATATTAAAAACATTTAAAATATTCATAGAATGTATACAGTGCAAATATACACATATATAAATGCATGTGCCTTATTGTATATGTATAATAGGCTGCAGATTTAATACATTAAAAAGAGAAATGAGAATAACCAGGCTATGTATTTAATATAATTTGTATTGTCTTTAATTAAAAAAAAATAAAATAAAATTTTTAAATGGTTAGAATTTCTTTCAAAAATATGGATTTAAAAGAAGTTCTTTCCTATTTAAAATACCCTAAAGTATCTTCACAATCTATTTTAGCTTCTCTGAGAGACAGTTCTACATTTTCGATGTCAGTGTTAGAAGCTGATGAAATAATATTTTGCTCAACCTGACATGTGCAATTTGAATTAATCGATGGCTACACCTTATAAATTACTGTTGGGGAAGCACAGTGAAAAGAAAATTGGTCTACAAATATCTATTTAACTACTCAGGTAGTAAATACCTGCTGTCATCTATCTATTTCTCAAGTGTACTGGCTTCATTTATCCTGCCTGAGACTCAAGACAGCCCTGAACATCATTTCAAAATGCAGTGAACCCAAACATCCACCTCAGAAATTTTTTAATGTAACTCTATTTGGCAATATAATATCGAAGTCTGTAAAACTTTAACTCTCACATTTCATCTATGACGTATTTTGAAAGAATTAGACAAAACAGACAAATACAAACAGAAGCAACGAAAGTTAAAATGTAAGTGCAACAAGTTATGTTTTTCTCTTTTCACATATCTGCCATATATCATGATTTGATCTCTAGTAGATCAGATAATATTCTTAATTTTCTATTATCAATTACAATAACTGAACTTGCCAATATCACCAAATGAAGTCAACCAATAAATTGAATTGCTTCCACAATAGTTTACTCTTAAAGTAATATCTATCACATTACTATTTGGAAACTGTCATCAGAAATAGTATCAGCTGCAGAAATTTCATATTTTAGATAAAGGACTTTACTTACAAACTAGATTTCTTTAGCTTTTTGCACATAAATCATTATTTCTGTTCATTCCCATAGGACCTTTGCAATTCCTAATTTCTCTGCCTGCTGTGATATTCTCTAAATAGTTTCATGGCTGGGTTTTCCTTGGTCTTCATATCTTAATTCAGATGTCATCTCCTCACACATTTTCCTTGACTTAAACTAGTATAATCTTCGTAACACTTCTCAGTGTTCAAAATTATCTCCTCGTATTTATTCAACTTGTTTTACTATATCATGTAAGCTCTATAGAAGCAAGGATCTTTTTTTAAAGACACTTTTTAGAGCAATTTTAGGTTCACAGCAAAATTGAGGGGAAGATGCAGAGATTTCCAAACATCTCCTGCACCCACACATTCCTAGTCCCCTCCCCCCACCCATTATCAACATCCCACAACAGAGCGGGACATTGGTTACAATTGATGAACCTACACTAACACAACATAATCACTCAAAATCCATAGTTTGCATTAGAGTTCACTTGTGGTGTTTTACATTCTGTAGATCTGGATAAATGTATAGTGACATAATTCTATCATTATGGAAACATACATAGTATTGTCACTGACCTAAAAATCCTCTGTGATCTTGATCTGGCTATTTACCAATCCTTTCTCACAAACTCTGGCAACCATTGATCTTTTAACTGACTCTATAGTTTTTACTTTTCCAGAATGTCATATAGTTGGAATCATACAGCTTTTCCAGACTCGATTAGTTCACTTAATAAGATAGGCATTTAATGTTCTTCCATGTCTTTTCTTGCCTTCAAACTGGTTAATTTGTTTGTGAATAATAGTAATATATATTTAAGATTCCTCTAGGTTTCTCATGGCTTAATAGTCCATTTCCTTTTAGTGTTAAATAATATTCCATAATCTGGAAATACCATTTGTTTATCCATTTATCTACTGAAGGACATTTTGGTTGATTCCAAAATTTGGCAATTATAAATTAAGCCAAAATAAACACCTGTGTGCTGATTTGTAAGTGGACATATGTTTTTAATGGGGTTTTGGATAAATATCCAGGAGTGTCATTGTTGGATCTTATTAGAGTGAGAGTATGTTTAGTTTTTAATGAAATTGACAAACTGTCTTCTAAAGTGGCTGTACCACTTTGTATTCCCACCAGCAATAAAGGAGAGTTCCTGTTGCTCCACATCCTAACCTGCATTTGGTGTTATCAGTGTTTTGGAGTTTTGCCATTCTAATAGGTGTGCAGTGGTATCTCATGTTGTTATAACTGACAATTGTAATCAACATGTGATCTTTTCAAATCTTATATACTATCTATATATCTTCTTTGACTGAGGTGTCTTCAGATCTTTTGCTCATTTTTTTATAGGGTTGTTCATTTTCTTATAGTTAAGTGTTAAGACTCCTTTGTATATTTTGAATAACAGTCCTTTATGAGATGCATCTTCTGCAAATATTTTCTTCCAGTCTCTGGCTTATTTTCTCATTCTCCTGAAAGTATCTTTTGTACCACAGAAGTTCTCAATTTGCATAAAGTCCAATTTATCATTTTTTAAATTCATGGATCATGTGTTTATAACTAAAATGATCACATCTCTCCCCAGTAGATGTTTTTCTTTTTTTACCTATCTTCACTTCTAAAATCTACTAATCCTACTATCACAAGGACTAATTTAGTAGGAATGAGTCATTGAAAATTTTCAGAAGAATTTTTGAGTCGTCCTTTATGCAAGTAACAGTTACATGGAGTGTTGAATGTATCTATTTTTATCAGCTTTATTGAGATATACATTTATACCCCAAAGTGCACATATTTCATGTATATAATTTGATGTGTTTAAAATATGCATACACCTATAATATCATCACCACAATCGTAATGAACTTACCCATCACCTCCAAAAGTTTCCTCCTGCCTCTTTGATTTTGTTTGTTTGTTTCCTTTATGATAAGAACAATTGACTTGAGATCAACCCTCTTAACAAAATTTTAAGTGTTCAATATAGTATTGCTAACTATAGGCACTAAGAGATGTCTGCACTTTATGTTCACCGTAGCATTATTCCCAATAGCCAAGATATGGAAACAACCTAAATGTCCGTAAACACATGAATGGATAAAGAAAGTGCAGTATGTACATAGATAGAATATTATTCAGCTTTAAAAAAAAGAAAAGGACATTCTACCATACGCGACAACATGGATGAACCTGTAGGACACTACGCTATGTAAAATAAGCTGATCACAGAACAAATAGGGCAGGATCTCACTTATATGAAGTATCTATGAGTCAAACTCATATGAGCAGAAAGTAGAATGATAGTTGCCAGATACTGGGGAGAAGGGGAGAATGGGGAGTTGTTCAAAAGGTAAAACATTTCAGTATGCAAGATAACTGCATTCTAAATGTATATATTGGAAACAGCCTTAGAAATTCAAGTTTGTTAATAAATTACCCTTTCTCTAACAAGGCAACTATATGACTTCTTTAATCCTAGGTTCCCATGGGTACAATCTACTTGAGGATGAATTTTTTAATCCCAATTATGATCTAATGTCTACAGAGTTATATAGAGTAGTAGAAATGGAAGCATGCTTGTGGATAGACAAACACTAAATGTGCTAAAAGAACTAAACAACTTTTTTTCATTTCTCTGTGAATTATATGCTCTTTAATAATAAATAGTAAAGGATAAATCTGCACAAACAAGTAGGAAAATTGCTTACAAAACTTCGGGGACTTTTCCTTCAGAAAAACATGTTTGTTTATATGGTGTTCTACCCCCCCCAAGAGTGCTTTACAGCCTAGAGGCCTGAAAAATATTCTAGATAAGATGGGAAGATTTGTATTAAGAAAACTAGAGATTTACAATTTGCTCTGTAAGCAGACCCTAAAACCTAAGGCAACTGTATATAGTAGCATGTTATTATAGTGGAAAGTGAAGAAAATTGAGTGTTTATTAGGGGTAGAATTCTAGGCTATTGATTAAACAATCTTTTCAGGATTCTCACTTTTTTATTAATGTGAATCACAGTTCAATTTAATGGGAAGGCACATCCACTAACACCAAATCAATTAAACCCATATTTAACAATTTTAAGGTTCTTAAATTCTTGTGAGGATATCATAGGTTTCTCACTTTGCATTGCAGTCCATATTCATAAAATGTAATGGAAGTGAAACAATCACTGATTAACTTAGGGTAGCATGTTATCTGATCTCTATTTAAACTGTTATTTCTTCATACACTGTATTTGCCTTGTGAACTTACCCAATCAGATGCTTCTATAGCACCTGGAATGACTGCCACTTGAAACAAAGATCAGTAATTCAACAAGATGAAGGTTACATCTGTAAACTGACTCGTCTGTCTCTTGTTTCTCCACATTTATATCTTGAACCCCCAAAGAACAAGCTCTAACTTGATGGGACAAAATTTTTCTGTGCTTTCACAGCATAAAGTGAATTCAATGTCCTTCCTCCTTTAACCTTGAGAATATCATGCTAAGTGAAGTAAGTCAGACAGAAAAACTCAAGAACTATGTTTCACTCATATGTGGGATACAAAACTGAAAGCAACAAACAAACAAGCAAACAAACAAACAAACACTCAGACACAGACAACAGTATGGTGGTTACCAGAAAGAAAGGGGGAGTGGGGATGTGTGGTAGTAGAGGAGATATTACTTTGGGGGATGAACACACAATGAAATATGCATATGATGTATTATAGAATTGTACACTTGAAACCTATATGATTTTATTTACCAATGTCACCCCAATAAACTTAATACAATTAAAAAAAAAGACTAAAACTTTTTCTGCTTTATTTTTTCAGATAGAATGATAGTTTTTTAAACTGAAATTTGATTTATACTTTGACTCATTGTTATTTTTTAGTAAAGTGTCAGTTTTCCATCCCTAGATGGAAGCAAAAAAGGCTCATGGCCATGTGCAATTTCTTAAAAGCCTATTTGGAACACAAGGAAAGAAAAGAACCTGACACACACTTTTGATATATTGCTTTGAGTTAATAGATGGATGCTATTTCTGAGAGGCAACAGCTTGGGAAGTAACTCCTTCAACAATTCAGATAGACCATCTACAGACATACATATCAATCCAAAGTGATTAGGAAAGCAGGGGTCTATGGGTACGAAACTGTAGGGGAGCAGGATTCTGCCACCCCAAAATATGTCTCTTTGGCTTGAGGATTGTTTTAGGCTAATTATTTTCAAGAAATAAAAGGCTCAGGAAGAGCTTTTTACCTCCACCTTCACTGCCCAAAATAATTTAGGTAGAGGGCCTGTTCCATGAAAAAGAGCTGTCACCAGAGATAACTGCAAATGATATGGCTAGGTGGTACCATATGGTTGGGGGCGGGGTACTCTGCAAGGCCAGGAGACCTATTTGTCCCATAGTCTCTGCATGACCCAGCAAACACTTATTACCAAACATTTGTTTTTCCATTTCCATGTAAATTCCCTTTCTCCCGTTTGAAGTCCCATAATTCTACCTCTTCTACTTAGTTCAGAATGGCATATAAGCCCCATCAGTGAGGCCATATATTCCTATGGAGCCCCCGTATGTACAAAATTAAATTTGACCTTCTCCTGTTAATCTATCTCAAGTCAATGTAATTCTTAAACCAGTGAGAAGAACATAGAAGGTCAAAAGAGAAAATTTCCCTCCCGTACAAAGCCAAAGAAATAAAAAAACAAAAATTGATATCAAACAAAATAACCAGCAGAAGATTAATATAAGGGGGAGGACCTCAAAGGAGTTAAAATGGCCTGAGATATGATCCTCCTTCCTCCCTTCCTCACTCCTTCCTTTTTTTTCCTTGTTTCCTTCTTTCCTTCCTTTTTTCTTTCCTTCCTTCTTTCCTCCCTCCCTACTTCCTTCTTTCCTCCCTCCCTCCTTCCTTTTTCCCCTCCCTCCTTCCCTCCCTTCTTTCCTCCCATCCATCCATCCATCTTTCTTCCTTTTTTGAAGACTATCTATCTATCTATCTATCTATCTATCTATCTATCTATCTATCTATCTATCTATCTAAAAGTATTGTACATATTGTAATCTTTGTAATGTTTATATAATGACATGCAAATCCAAGCACACATGCAAACATGGAGAGTTGAGCCTCATTTCAGAGATACTGTCAAAAGTCTGACAGTAAGTTCTGTATGATTGAAAAGCTAGGCAAGGCAAAATGACCTCTTAGAATCCTGTTAGATATGCACTGGCAGATGATAGTAGTCAGTTCCTGCAGACATTTAAGGGTTGCAGGTATTCTCTAGAGAATAGCTGTACCCTGAGGTGGGCTGGGGAGAATTTACATGGAAAGAAAGTAAATAGCATAGAATTTTAAGAAAGATGACTCTTTTATTCTTGTGGTTGTAGAATAATACATTCATGCTTTCTTATAAGCTTGAGCCCACAGTATACATAAGCACTAATTTTTAGAAGGATGTCATTTCCATGGATATGTTTTTGCAATAAAAAACAAAAGAGTATTTGTAAATTATATTCAAAAAATCATTCTAGAAATACTGGTAATCAGAGACCAATGTATAGGCAGGTAAACAGGGCTGTTTTTTTAAAAACAGTGTGAATCTGGGTCTTTGAAACTGGGAAATTGGGCCATACTCATGGAAACTAGTCATGGAAGTTTTAGAGGAGTGGTTGATAGCCTGTTAATTACCAACAGTTCATAGCAAAACAGACAGAGAGGAGCTGGCATCTTCTGAGAAAAATCTGTAAACATTTCTCCTCCAGTAAGTGCTGAGGCATGGCAAATAAATAGTTTTCACCAATGTTGTTCTCTTTTTACAGGTGTTATAAATAGTATGTTTTCATTTACAGAGTATTTTTCAACCATAGAATAAATGGCTTTTGCACTGGAACTTGGTTTTATAGTCTGTTCATTTTTTTTCCTCTCTTTTCTAGGGGTTATAAATTCTTCAGGTTTTCTCACGTAAGTGCATTTTCTCTCTTTTCAAAAACAAAGCTCAAATCAATATTTACATGAATAAATGCTGATTTATTAGAATAATAGATGTGGAACCAAATCAAATGAAATGCTGCCACTGTAAAAGAGTTTTTCCTTAACAATTCAAAATAAGAAAATTGAATTAATATTTAACCTTTCATTTCTACAATCAGTCTGAATATTAATTGCTTGAAGAGCTACATATTTACTTGTTGTAAACATTACCCCAATTGCTCAAAATCACATTGCCAAGCAGTTCATAGTTTTTCTTGGCTGAAAAAAAAAAAAAAAATTGCCCTCCAGAGTCAAAGAAAATGCAGCAAGAGATTTTTAATAGGGAATCACCTGTGAAGACAGTTGCAAATGAGGGTATAAAGGACAGCAGTCAGTATTTAACAGAAAGCTATTTGCAACCATATAGTCATGACTATTTTCTGTCTTGAATGGACTTTCTATATTTATTTCTGAAGTTGTGACATAGGTGAGTCTGAATTCAAAGAATTATTGGAGTAGAGTCAGGAAAATAGAGAAATCATGCCAAAATTTTACTGAACTCTCACAGTTTAAGCCCTGATTTAGACATTATGGCTCAGAATAAAATGGTTGAGCCTTAATTTAAAAAAGAATAATTAAGTACTGAATTTATTCTCCATAGTTCTCTATGATAATTAACCAGTTGTTACTCTTTCATATATCTTGCTTCCATCAGCTGAATAGGACAGTAAAAAAGCACTTTAATAACCCAAAACATAACAATTACATTATCCTGTAATAAGAAAGACAGGTAGTGAAACTTCAGGCAAAGTGAAACAATGCTCTTCCTTCCTATTACTTTTGGTTGCACTCATGGACATCAAAATTGTAGAAGAATGTTTTATTTCGTACACTTAAAAGGTTGGCAAAAATTATCATAGCTGTATAGTACAAGCAAATTCTAACAGCCACGGGTCATGATCTAGGACTGTTTTGATTTTCTACTCCTTAAACACTAGTTTTGGAGGTTGTCAGTCAATGATCTATGACTTAAATATTCATTGAGTTCTGTTTTATTTGATGTGGTGGGTGGTAACTTTTTTAACTGATAATTTACAATAAATAAAATCTCATTTTAAAATTCCAAATTTTCAGATTTCTTGACAAGCTGGATGGTCTATACTCAAACTTTCATGTGCCAAGAGATTACTAAATGGTACACCTGTTAGACACCTGCCACAGTCTACGTCTGTTCCTACCAGTCCCCACCACTCAGATTGGCTGTTGTTGGTATACGTTATCTTGCTTGTATGAATTTTTGTTTTCTAATAGAAGATTATAGCTTCTGTATTACTTTCCCAGGGCTGCTGTAACAAAGTACTACAAACTGGGTAGCTTAACAGAGAAATGCATTGTATCACAATTCTAGAAGCTAATAGTCTGAAATCAAGGTATTAGAAGGGCCGTGTTCCCTCTAAGACCTGTAGAAGAATCCTTCCTTGCCTCTTCTAGCTTCTGGTGGGTGGTGGTTTGCAGATGCAGAACTCCAATCTCTTTACCTTTGTTGCCCTATGGTATTTCCCCTAGGTGACTCTGTCCTCACAGGCCCATCATCATATTGGATCAGGGGCTTGTCATAGTCCAGAATGATCTTTTCTTAATTAATTACATCTGTAATTACCCTATTTCTAAGGTCATGTTCTGAGGTACTTCAGGTTTGGACTTCAATATATCTTCTTTCCAGAGGTGGGGCACACAATTCAACCCATAAGAGTCTACCGTCTGGACTCCCAAAATTCATGTTTTTCCCACCTGCAAAATACGTTCACCCTGTCCCAATACCCCCAAAGTCTTAACCCATGTAAGCATCAACTCCAAAACCTTATCTAATGTTATCTAAATCAGGTGAGTCAGATGCACTATGTGCTCCATCCTGAGGCAAAATTCCACTCCTGTAAATCTGTGAAACCAGAAAACAAATTACCTGCATAGGATAGACTCATTTGAAAAGGGAGAAATTGGAAAGAAAAAAAAAAAAAGACTTAACTGTAAGTTGGTAACACAGCAGGACAAATTCCATTAGATTTTAAGGCTTAAGAATAATTATCTGTGGCTGAATGAGCTCTTCTCTGGGCCTGCAGGGCTGGCCCTGCCATTCAACCCTGGAACCTAGAGGTCCTGCATCAGTGACTGCCTTGGGGTATCATCCTTTCTTCAGTTCATCCCATCTCTGTTTCTTTCAGTCCAGGCTGGCAGTGTTTCTGCTAGGTTATAACATTCTCAAATTATTTTTTCTTTTCTTTTTTTTTTTTTGCCAGCCTTCTCTGCAATTCATGGTAGTCCAAGTCATCAGACAAGAGGGGCTTTCACAGATCTTTCCTAGATAAACACATCTCTATTCCTGGCTTCTGCTGAGATGGTTGATTGTATCCATAAATCACATACCTAATCTCTTTAGGAAACAATTGTCTAGCCTCACTCTTTCCACTGTTTTCAGAGCATCCTATCTAGATAGGCCAAACCATCATGTGCTGGTATACTTTTGCTTAGAAGTTCCTTCTTCAATTCCTTTCTTTCTTTTTGCATTGTACTATCATCTTTCAAGAAGAAGAAAAAAAACAAAAACCAACCAACAAACAAACAAAAACAGGCTGTGCCTTTAAAACTTTGCTTGGAAATCCTCTCAGCTAAATATCCAAGGTTTTTCCTTGCAAGATCTCTGCCACTTTATAACAAGGATCACTTTTCCTCCAGTTTTCAAGAACACGTTCTTCAGTTCTATTTGATCCTTCAGCACAATCACCTTTCCCACCTATATTTCTAGCCACAGTCTCCTCAAGGCAATCAAGGCTTTTTCTATCATGCACCTATTAATTCTTGCAGTCTCTACTTATAACCCAATTCCAAAGTGACTTTTACATTTTTCAGGTATTTATCGCAGCAGCACATTCCATCCTACTACCAAAATACCTATTAATTTTTTCAGGGGTGTTGAACAAATTACCACAAACTGGGTGGCTTAAAACTACAAAAATCTGTTGTCTCACAGTTCTGGAGGTAAGAAGTCAAAAATCAAGGTATTGGATTAGGGCGTCCACCCAACTCCAGTATGACTGCTTCTTAACTAATTTTATCAGCAATGATCCTATTTTTGAATAAGGTCACATTCTAAGGTATTGAGGGTGTTAGGGCTTTCTTTTGGGTGTGTGGGGGGGCACCATTCAACTGATAACAGTTTATATACACATATCTTTATTGAAAAGTGAGAAAAACAAAAGATATACTGAGAGGTCTGATTGATTTTTCTTGAAACTTGACCACTTCTCACATTTGTATTTCTTGCTTGGTACCTCTAAGGATTGATATAGTGTCTTGTGACGAGGAAAGTCTTATATGAGTATGACGGGATATAGATATAGATGGATATAAACTCACTAATAAGTCTCTACGCTTATAAATAAACATATTCATTTGTATTCCCATAGTATGTCTAGCTAGTGTACACTAAATAATAAACTAAATAATACTGTACCTGCTGTATTCAATATGCAATACAAGACTTGCTAAGATGCTCAAAAGAATTCACTCCTTAGCTCAAAATCCGATATAGTTTGAAGATAATATATGATCTCCAAATCAAATAAGACTTTCCTCAACTAAGAAACATCAAGTGTAAGAATAGATGTCAGTTAATAAGGGCATTAAATCAATATATGCTTATGCAATAAGATGTCTTTTGTATTGTTACTGTTTCTTAAAAACTAAAGTTTCTTTTTCCAATTACTATAAAATATCTAAATCATCAAAGCACAAATATCCAACTGCCTATTTAATAGACATGAAGACGTCTTGCTCATGAAACAAAGCATAGACTGAATTGTACTTGGCTTGTAAATTTTATATATATTATAATTTTATAATTACCTGCTACCATGATATCAGGTACAGCAAAACCAGTAAATTATGCTGTATAAACAATTTAACTTGTGGAAGTTTAATGTTCTTTAAATATAATTATAATGAGATTTCTCAGAATCATTTCATTTTCTCCCCAGTCTTCTCTCTCTTGCTGGGATCATTATTACTATAGTATAATGTCGTGTTAGTTTTCCTCATAGCAAACAGACAGATGGTCAGTTAATGTCTAGAATGATATTAACTTTGAGCCCCTTGTTATTACCCTTTGCACTGTCCCAGAATGGAAGTAGGCCACAGGGAAATATCTAAACTTGGAAATGATTGAATTTTAAAGACAGATATAGTTTGTGAAAGTGATGCTTTCATTTGCGAGTTTTCCTGATACAAACTGCTTTCAAAGTTTTGACCATCTCAAAGTGCTTTCTTACCAGATTGAACTTCTGGGACGTACTCATTTATTTGTATAGCAATTAAGTTCATTTTTTTAACAAATCACAAAAGGATCATTATGTGCAATATTATAATATCCATTGCCAACATTAAACTGACAAAAAGACGCAAATAATAAATAATTGTGTTGCTTTCCCCCCTTTCATCTTCCCATGCTGTCCACATCATGGATGCTTATTCTTCATCCTACATATGGAGTCCAGTCTTCAAGGCCTCATCTCATACACCAGCCTCAGGTTGCACTGTACTGCGAATCCTCAGGTACTTAACTTCCTCCCGCAATCCTGCCGCTATCTGTTATTTCTCAGATCCATTTCCATCGATCCTGAAACTATTCTGCTCTCTGACTGGCCCCATAAGATTAAAACGCTGACTAACAACATGCCCTAATGAAATTTCAGAAACCTTTTCTCCATTTCCTTCTTATAAGCTGTTCCTTTCTCTAAGGACACATATTTATAAAATGCCACCGGACATACTAAGACAGACTACTTTAGAGGTAAAATCATAGGTATATCCAGGTTTTGAAGCTTAGAAAATTTGATGTGTCCTCTGTAAGAAAAATGAAACATGATTCCAATTGTTAAGTCTAAAGGTGACTATATAAATCACAATAAAGAGTAAATTTCAGAAAATTGCAGATACTGCAAGATCACAAAATCCAGAAAAAAATGTAATTTTACACAATAACTGACTCACAATTCTATAATCCTTGATAATTGAATGAAAACAATTTTGTGATACCACCATCAATGTAGAAGTAAAAAGTATAATTCAGTGTTTCTTCTAGCATGCAATGAAGACTTTTATTATTAGTTATTATTTAGAAAAGTCTCAGCTTCAAACTTGTTAATGGAAATGTCATATAAACTCTAGGGTTGTTTCAAAATTTGGCAAAACCTCTTTAGAGTTCCTTTCTTGTATGAACTTTAAGATTTCAGGGTTTTTTTTGAGTGTCTTATTTCTTTGTTGTGCAATGTGTAAAATTAAATATTTCTTGAAGTGACCACCATTTGTTGATTAAATCATCATTTTAATTTTTTTGGCTTGTTTTATCATTATTACCATTTATTTATTATTGATAGCATGTAAATCAAAACTGAGTGGTGTTGTTTTGTTTATGAAAGCAAAATGATGGAGAATGGTTTTTGAGGCATCAATACATAATTAAAAGGTCTCATACTCCACGGTCAACCCAAAGGTTTGAGGAATGTGGGGAAACAAAAAACAGTAACAAAAACATTTGACATAAGGAGGCTGCAGGAAAAACAATGTCTATTCTTAGGGGAGAGCCAAAACTCTTAGTTTTAGCTATCTCCAAAAGTTCTTGACTTCCAGAAGGCCCAGGGGAGCATGCTAGAAGTTAGAGATTGTGGGAGTCGGGGTTCAGAAAACAGGTTTCTCAGAGCCACATGAAGATGGGGGACAGAACAGGAATCTAGACTTCTTATGATAATAAATATGTATAGGAATAAAGACTGTTACTGGTGGCAGCCGCTTAATAATATAAACTATTTGTTTTGTTTTAAATAACAGGCACTCTCCCAAAGAAGATGTGATTGTTATAATAAAGCTTAAAAAGCAAATTAAAATTTAAAGTAGTAAACAAATTACAAGAAGATTTAGATAGCCAGTGCCTAAAATTATACTTTTAAACTTTTCCCCGGAGCCATAACCTCTCAGGCAAGAATCCACTGGTCTCTGTATTTGGCTTCAGCCCTGATAGAGACTTTCAGCTCTCTGCTGTCAACAGGATACTGGTATCCTTTTTCCTCCAGGGGGAATACAGTCTTTGTTCTCCATGTTAAACAATAACTGTGACATAGTAAGCCCTCCCCTACACTATATGCTACCCTGTAGAGCGATGAGGAATGTGAGCTTTAGAGTTTCAAACCTGGCTTTAAGTCCTACCTGTTACTCTTTAGTACACGACCATGAACACAGACTCTACAGGCTTGACCTTTAGCTTCTTTGTTTATAAGAGTGAGTTACCACAGTACTTGTCAAATGTGGCGGTAATGAAAATGAGATAATCCACATAAGAGTACCAATACTTGACATGTATTACCTATTCAATAAATATTGCTGCCTTTCTTGTCTATCTCTCCCCACAGCTCTCCTGTAACACAGATGCTATTACCATCACTGTATAGATAAGGAAACTGCAGAACACAGCTAACAAATGGCAGAACCAGGCTGGATCTCACATTATCTGCCTCCTCACATGGCAGCTTGTTTCTTTTTTGTTGGCACAGTAGCAGTTTACCTTCTCTCTCAAGATTGACTCACAGGCACAGAGTGGGACAGGGCTCATTGGTCTAGACTGGAGAGCTTCTCCAAGAAGAGCCCTTTTGAAAGGAATCTAAACTTAGCACAGGGAAAGAAGACTCGGACTCACCTCATGCCAGGACTTGGCAACAATGTAACATCCCTTCAATCCTGATTCCTCAGAAAATCCCAGCACAGATTGGTTACATATTCAAGTTAATTCCTAAGAGAACCAAAAAAATATGTGTATTATATAGTTTCTGAAGGTGATCTACCTGCTAAATTCTAACACATTCTGACATGATCGCTAATGAAAATAAACAACATAGATTGATCTTCTAAACTACAGGCTCCAGAGATTTAATGATATGGAGAGTTACAAAGCAGTGTAGCTGTTACGTTACATTTATGGGGAGTTGCTTCAGCAGCTGTTATTTAGAAAGCTATCTGGGAGAACAGACTATAAACATGGGACACGTTTCTTTGAAGCTAAACCTAGTTATATCTGCATATCTTTAATAAAATTGCTTTTTAAATGAAATGGAATAAGGCTAAACAGATTGCCTCTGTTATACATTCCCTTCTAAGCAACATTCAAATTCATTTTTTTTCTTGGTATATGAAAATATGGTCCCTGCATGCATTTATTTACTTTTAGTTTAAAATGTCTCTATTCTATTATATGGTAAATACTGTCACTACTAAAAAAAAAAAAAAACAATGACACTGTCTTTCAATTGATCAAGATTTGCTACAAAAATCCATGTGTCTTTTTTATTTTGTTTTTCATATCATCCTCGTATGTTGACATGATAGAGGATACAGGATGCAAAAATTAAGTTAATAGGCATTATTAAATAATTTAATACATATACAGAATCTTGGATAAATGGTTACAATTATAG
This sequence comes from Rhinolophus sinicus, assembly GCF_036562045.2. NCBI lineage: Eukaryota > Metazoa > Chordata > Mammalia > Chiroptera > Rhinolophidae > Rhinolophus > Rhinolophus sinicus. The sequence continues at coordinate 132,996,931 of NC_133753.1, read as the reverse complement.
ATGAACATTAAATGTGGGCACAGGGATATTCCATATGCACCAATGAACTTAGACAATGTGTCTGCACTCATTTCTGGTAACAAACTTGCTTTCTGTGAATCTTTAAATACCCAATTCCAAATCTTCCACCTCCTAGAGAAGGGCTTTTACTTTTTGAATTTTCTCCAACTGATTTTTTTCTAGCTGTTTTCCAGTTGCTGCTCTTTCTTTCAGTTGTTCTATTGCTTTCAGTTTCTTATCTAAGTTCTTGATTTTTTTGTCTCTCTCAAGGTCTCCAGAAGTTGATTGGGAGATAACATCTTGTGCTGAGCTCTGTGGGGCAGGAGTAGGTGCCAAATCTTGTGGGCTCTTGTGACTTCTTGCTTCCTGTTTTGCAGCTTTTTTAGCCTCGTGTTTCCTTTGATTTTTAAGAGCTGTTTTTGATAATGGCTTATCATTTCCTGGTTGTGGTTTCTTATTCTGAGATGGTTACTCCTCACGCAGTTTGGAATTGGTTTGGTTTATTTATTAAAGCTGGGGGTCTATAACTGTTAAAGTTTTAGGTTCTTCACTGGGTACGTTACTCAGACTGCTTGGTAAATTATCACTTCTGTTAGAAATATTCAATCTAAAAATGACTGCCCAGAAACCTGCCATAATTTTGTATTTGGTGGCACATCATGCTTGTACAAGACAGAGCCAATATAATGCCATATCTTGTACTGGTTATGACCACGTACCCTGTGAGCACATGTGGCTATACAACTATGCTCACCATCTAGGTACCAAGAATCAGAGGTCACTGGTTTAGAAATAAGTTTTTAGCATCCCACACTTGCATGTGTCCCCTGAGAGTTCCAAATCCCGCCAGTACTAACATACGTCCATGAGGGCTCTAGCAGGCTGCATTACGAGGACCAGTTCCAAGTCAAACACAGGATCACATTTCAAGTGGAAAACTGTCACTTTGGCAGACATAAAACCATAAACAGCACAAAACTCAATAGAACTAGAATTCCAAACTACATAAAAAATGGGGCCGTTTTTGGGTAATTGCACTACAGCACTTTGTTTGTTGCAATGTAGTGTAGTGTTTGTTACCCATAGTAGGAAGCTGGGGTTTGGTCATCATCTGTAGGAGTTATTACCAACACAGCTATTTTATTCCATAGCATCGTAACCTTATCCGCCTTAAAGAAACTTTTTATTAGCTAAAGCTGCATGAGGTTAATCTAAATTGGGCTATGGATATTCTCTAACAAATGAAGGTGCATCCTTACTTCCTGGAACATAGACAGCCCCCTTGTATGGGTGGGTTCCCGGTGATAACACAAAATCATTAATTTTTGAAAATGAAATTTACTTGCAATTGTATTGAAATTGTTGTTTTCAAAGAAATTGAACTTCACTGTTAATATTTCAGGCACAAATAGTTTCATCTTCTGACCAGGATGGACACCAAGTTTGCACTTTTTTCTGGAAGAAAGACTTCAAATATGTCCCAGTTTTCACATCACAAAGTTGTAGGTTGGGAATCCCAGCTGTGCCATCAGTGTAAGGCAACTACGTTGCCAGGACAGAGTTATTTGGCGAGAACTCAGGGCAAACTGCCTTTGGGAGGGGAAAGGAGTGCAGTAGTCCTTTGTTGGTGACATTGGTAATATTTATTTTTCCTCCGTTGCCCCAGGCAAACAAGGTCCCATCCTTGCTAATGGTATAGACTGCAATTTTTCCCAGATTGCCTTGGAAACACTGTGCTTTCTGTAAAACGTGGCGTACAAATCCTTGGACTGTCAGGAGCAGCATGGATGGCACCATGTTGTCCCGGAAAAAGCTGCACACATTTATTTTTAAAACTATGTATAAAATAATAAATAAAACTAAGCAAAATGTGGTCTCTTCTGACAGCTTCCCTAAAGGAAAAATATCCTTTCTCCATATAGGATCCAGATATTCAATTGTAATAAGAAAGTGAATATGACATAATTAAGGGCTTGTTATTATGATGTCAGGCTAAATCCCGGGCTAAAATTCTGATACTATAACTTGTGTAGACTCTCTAATCCTCTGTTTCTGCATCTTTACAATGATAATGATATAATTATAAAGTTTACTGTGATGATTAAATGGAATCATGCCTTAATGTAGCAATTAGCATACGATGATCACTGAATAGCATTTGCTATTAGTTGCAGTAGGGATAATAAGATGGCTGAAATATTTTCATTATAAAATAGCCCTCATTGTTTAGGGTTCTAGGTAGAGAAAGACTAAGATTTCCCCAGAAACCTTAGCACAAAAGAATTCCAGATTCATTCTCTCAGAAATCTGAAACTTGTGTAGCTCACGCTCATCTCCAGGTTTGCACTGGCCACATAGGGCTCACCTTGTTACTTGTAATGCTGCTATTAATACTTTGGTCTTTCTTTATTCATTATTCATTGCTCTTAGTAAAGAAGACGTTAAACAAAAACAAAACAAAAATGCCAATTTAGAGAATGCTATCTGCATTTTATTGTAAAGAACGCTATGCCCAGAGCATTCTAGCTTACGGGGACCAAAACAAAAGATGATAGAAGGCATGGCCTGCATCAGGAATGCATTCAGTGCTTACAAATTAGGTCAGTGGGATGCAGTGCCTATACTGTCCTGAGCATGGGACCAGGTATCGGACATGTGTTACTAATTTTAATCCCAGAGGAAGATTCTGGTGTTCTTTACTGCCAATGATGCAATTTGGAGAGGTCAAAACATGGAGGACAAAGGTCACACAATGTCATAAAGCATCCTAACCTGTCTTTCTCTGACTACAGAGACCAAACCGTATCTTCTATACCGAGCTGCCTGCAAATTGTCTCAAAATGGTAACTGAGAGTTTTCTTTAGATGGGAGAATTTTCTGTCTAAAAGTTGGAAAAGTTTTAGAGCAAAAGAGGATATATTACTTATTGCAATGGTAACATAACACTTTCTGAAAAATTGGAAAGAAACAACCTTTAAGTCATAATGACTAAGGTTTCTTATTATATTGAGAAATATCACGTTTATTAGTTTCCCTAAGTATAAATGTGTGTATTTAAATAAAGTAAATGTGCCATTTTTAGTAAGTCAAAAGTTATCAAATATTGGCAGCTGTGAACAATTAAAGCAAAAACAGATTGGAGAATCACTTTTATCTTTGTTAATTTGATAGACATTTAAAAATATTTCAAAATAAAATTACATACGGGATTTAACAGTTGTCAATACTTATGTGATATACTTGAAAATGTGATGATATTCCTTTAGCAAATGATAATAGGATAACATTTTTCATAAAATTTAATTCAAACTTTACCTTTTTATCCTAAAGGATTTTGCCTCTTTTATGCATACATGTCTCTGCACATGTAAGCTAAAGATTTAAGGGAAATTGATACAAGTGAAATAATATTTAAGGATAGAGGAATGTTCAACAAGAACTTGTTAGTAGTTACAAGAGATAAGATGAAAAGTGTTTGGATGCATGTTGATAAAAAATTATCATTTTTATCACGTTAAGATATTCTCTTTTCCCCAAATTGCTTTAATGTCTTAAAACATAGATGGAAAAAAAAATATTGATGGAAAAATTGAAGAAAATTGCCAGTATTTATATATATATATATATATATATAATGAAAGTTATTACTAACATGTATGACTCAAATGCATAAAAATTGTTATGCTTATAAGTTTTTCAAGCAAAATGCCATAAGCTAAAAATATGCCTTCATGTGATTCTGCTATCTAATGTGCTCTATAGTATAATTAAATTATCTTTGTCAGCAGCAGCAGCAGTAGTAGTATCCATGATATTAGTCTTATCTTCTAGTCAGTAGGGCAAGAGGGGTAATGATATCCAATTTTACTCCTGTTTATTTTAAACTAAAAGACAGTGTAGGAAATCTGCCTGGATTTATTGTGTCTCTTTATATTTGTGAAAATCTCACAACAGGAATATGCTCTGTGGCACTTTATCCCCTTAATTGATCATTTCTTTGGCAGTAGCAAATGTTTACTTATCCTCAAACTTGATGTCTCCTTTCTGCTAGATAGAACATTGTGCTCAGAGCTGGATAAAGAATTAGACCTGTAAACAATCTATTTGCATCAGCTCTTCTTAATCTAACATGTAATTTAACTCTCCTGCAGTCTCGCTCTTAAAATACTATTGACTTTCTCAAGGGGCTGGTGATAGCAGGAGAAAATGTCCCTGTACCCAACAAGCGAATCAAGTGCTCAAGAGTTGTTGGTATTCTAGTAGTTCCTCCAAACCTTTGAGTTAAGGAAAATCATTCTATAAAGGGCCCGAGTTACGATTCTTTACTGATTCTTAACTTAGGTATTAATTTTCAAATGTAGCAAGGTAAGAACTAGGTGATTCCATCACAGCTTCAGGATATGAAGATGCTTCATTTAGCAAATAATAATATTTAGATATATAACTACAAATATTTGATGAGACTAGACATAAAAAAGAAACCATAGACCTCTTAACCTTAATAACATTTTCTTAAATTTGGGGCACAAATGAGTTTTAGGATCAAACAGCATCATTTTACTTTGCTCATTAATTGGATAAAATTAAATCTTGAGAATCAAAATATATTTCTTAGATTTATATTCACAAAAAGCTGAAACAAGTTTGTTCATCCTGGCAACTTTTCATTACAGATCTCTAAATGAAATGTAGCCCCTTATGTTTCCTGGGAGTTTCCATTCAGATACCTCATTGACAGAAAATTACAAAAGTACATTCCACAAAGGCCACTTATAATAATGTGTAGTGACAAGTTTAAACCAGCAACTTAATGATGCTATTAGTAGGATATAAAATATGGAAGAAACATTCATACAATTCAGGACAGAGTAAGATGGGCCTGGTGTTTATCTGAAGGGCTTATTATGAGAATTGCTAAAAGGACTTTTTAAAATGAAAATTAACATAATGATATTATATTATATGAGATCACCCTTTATCTTTGACTGATGGTCATGATATCCACAGAATAAATAGAGTTTTAACTGGGAGGGACTCATATAATTGTAAACAAAGGCATCTAATTTAGGTCATAATTGGTCGAATAGCATAATAATGTTCAAAATCTCTCAGGATTATTTCAGTTAGAACATGTTATAACTCTAAGAAACATAATATAAATAGTCCACAAATCTCTATTGCTACAATGCAGAGGATAGTTCTAAATTTGATATGCACAAATAAAAGTATGATTATGATCTAAATGAAGAACTCATTCTAATAAAAAAAGCAAATTAAAATATTGTGCTACAGAAGATAATCCATCCCAATGGTGTGTACTTCAAAACATTTATTATAGTATATATTTGTTTGGGGCACTCTAAAGTAATGTATTGAGTATCTTATCTGCATTCTAAGCACTGGGGATACAGAGATGTATATACGTATTCCAGCAGCCCACAGCTCAAAGGGCGATGAACAAACAAACCATTATAATTCATAAGCAGCTTACCTATATTATGCATGGGGTGTTGTCAGACCACAAATAAAACTATAACAGAATATTATTGATCATCAAACTCAGAGAGAAAAATAATTCTAAGAGTTTATATGAAAACTAAACCAAGTCAGAAAAATAAGAATAAGATCTAAAGTGGAAACATTCTTTTAACAGACAAGAATAGCACATGTAATATATATGTTCAAATTTTTCATCTTCTAATAGACAATTGAGGTCAGGAATTTTGTCATTTTCATTTTTATGTCTGACTTTGTAAAATTCTTGCACACAGATGTCCAATCAAGATTAAGTGAATTAAATATTAAATAAATCCATCTGATTAGTCACTGAATACATACATATGCAAAAGCTAAAGATATATACTTAATAAGACATACACTGAATGCACAGAAATTAGCAAATAGAGTCAGAAGAGATAGAAGACAAAAAAAAAAAAAAAATGAAGCCCAAAAGAAGTATACCATGTTAAATAAAACTGACTTATTAGAGGAGATGTTGACATATATCACAAATAGGAGTTTGGAGGAACATCAAAGACTATTTGAGTTGAAATAAAAGGAGAGAGAAAGAGAAGTAAAATCACAATGTAAGACTAATCTGGAGGTACTGTACACTTTATTTCTGCTATTAATGAAGAACCTGTGATAGTATTATAACGGTGTTGAGAAATTTTAATGAATACAGAAAGAGATGCTGAGTCTCAGAGGCATGATGGACCACTGTCATTAACATGTAAGAAAATTAACTAGAAAGCAGAAGTGTATAATGAGTTACCCTCCTGAAAAGCAGAAATATAAGGGATTCCTCTGCCTACAGCTTGGGGTAAATGCTGTAATAAAAGGAAACAAGAGAGAAAACATAGTTAATTCCTCAGCTCCCATTTCTTTTCTATTTTGTCCAGAAGAATACTCATAAAGCTGTAAAAAAGATAATGGTATTTGGTGGAGCTTGAGTACTAAAACAGCTAGAGGGCCTTAAGAAAGACACATGGATTTAAATACACTGACTTGGGCAGATTACATTCCCAGAGTAATGGAATGCAGAGATAAGACACCTAAACTGACCACAGTGAACTAATAGGGAATGGCATAGATAAAGTAACACTTGAGATGAAGAACAATAACTCTGATAAGACAGAGTGTAACTCCCAAAAGACAAATTTTGAGATTTCCATTATTCTCAAGAACTCTGTGATAGAAAATTTAAAATATTCTTCTCTTTAGAAAGGGTTGCAAATGTGAAGGGAGGCCAACTTCTTTTACCTGGAGGAGGTCATAGAAAACTAATTTATTATTTTGTTCCTTCATCCATTTGTTTCTCTGCTCAGCAATGTTTATTCATAAACATCAATAATGCTTATTGATGACTTTCCATGTGCTGGCAAGAGCAAGGATGTAAGGTGATCAAAAAACAAAATTATGATTCATCTGAATTATGACATTGGGCTCAAGCAATCAACTGTAAGCATGCAGGTAAGAGGAGGCACACTTAAAAAAAAAAGTTTTGACAACACATATTTGTTCCCAAAGGGCCAATGTTACATTAAAAAAAATTAAAACCCTCTTCATATTACAGGCACTTGAGATGATTGAAATGTAGCCTAAAGAGTAGGAAGAAGTTCTCAGAGGACTGATAAGATAGAGGGCTAGCATGTGACAAAGAGAATACAAGCAGGATAAAGGAAGCGAAGGCAAAAGTTTGATTCATTTAGAATTGAGAACAGTACATAATCCTTCACTAAATAATCTATCCAGAAGCTAGAAACTAAATATTAATGATTTCTTGGTGACCGTATAATATTCAAGTTCAAATGATCCTCCATATTATATTTAAACCTAGAATTATAATATTCTGTTAAAGTTTTATCATCTTTTATTAGTCTCATGTTTAAAATTTTATTTGGAGAGAACACTGACAGTAAATAGAATAATTTATTTTTAATTTAATAGAAAATTAATTCAGATTTATATAATCTTGAAAAGATATAATCAAGAGATCAAAATTTCTATAACTTTGAAAATGGTTTATTTTGAGAACAAGACTTGTTCAAATTTCCTGTATGACAATGGATTCAAACAAAATAAAAGCTATTCTGCTAAAACAAATAGACTAATAGACTCCTATTAATTTTTAAGTGCTAGATAGGCTTCCTTCCGAGAGAGATTGTGAAACTTTCATCACAGGGGATTTTTTATGATAGTAGAGCTCTCTTCTGGATATTTTAGAGACTCACCTCGCCATCCATGTTTCAGACAGCATCTAATATGATATCGGCATGGGTTCCTCTTCCATTCCTATGGTCTTTGAAAATTTCCACTTGTGTGTTATAATAGTTTCTGTCTCCTACAGCTATTGAAATAGCTTCTCCATTGGTAAGTAATATTTTGCACAATTTAATTTTATGATGGCAATTAGTTCTTTATTGGTTCTTTTGTTAAATAATCACTAACTTTTATCCTTTCGATATTAGTTATGCTGGGTTATTTCAAAAAATTAAATATCTATATATTCATTTTAAGTATTTTCTAATGTATATCCGAGGCTGCTTCTGAGTCCTATTATTAAATACCATGAATAATATTTTCACAAATATAAGAGATAATCTTTTCTTATTATCAGTATCATAAAAACTCAACTAGAAACATTTCCGTCTCTTTTTAACACTATCTTTATTAAATCAAGCTGAAGTCATTTAGAAATACGATTTTTTTTAATCGTAAACTAGATTTCGCAATTACTCATTCTATTAAATGCATTACTTACTAAAAAAATTATGGTTGAGTTTCATGAAATAGAAACATGTTTTAACCTACTTGGATTTATGTTGCTTACCAAGTAAGTATTTAGAGCAGTTCAGGGAGATATGGCAGCTTTATGACACAGGCTTTTATCTTCCTACTCAACCATCTTTAACTAAAAGAAACAAAAACCCAAACCAGCTGATTTTGTCTTCCTTTGAAATGACTTCTTGAGTTCTAACTAACAATGTCTGCTTACGTCTCAATGGCAATAATACAGCACAGGCCTCCCTTAGTTGCAAGAAAAGTTGAGAGATCAAGAGACTTACCCAACACACTGCCTCCCACTAAAGTGGCTTCTGTTAATAAGAAGGAAGTAAATGAACATCATTTATACAAATACTTGTCTGCCATTGAATTTAAGGGACTCCAAATTTCAAGGAAAACAAGAGTATGTGAAGTTAATATCTTGAGAAAGAGGCTAGAAGAAAGTGTTCTCTTAGAGGAAAGCTGTCTTCTATCTAGTATGTATAGCCATTGTAGTCTACTGCTCTCTAATTCGTAGTATTTTGTTCAATAAGAAAGAATGGCAAAGAGTCAATTCAACAAATACTAACTAAACTCCTATTATGGATCAAAAAATCTTCAAGAAAACAAGAATAAACATTCATTGAGAATATTCATTGATTCAAGTATAGTTCAGAGTATAAATAAAATGAATACATGAAAACAAATATAATGACATATTGTCTTTGCACTCAACAGCTCCACCCAGAAAAAAGTGACAAAAGAACACACACAAATAATCACAGCACAGTGATAAGTACAAACAGAAGTACCTATAACATTCATTGGAATTAAACAAAAGAGAATTTACTCTCATTAACATGGGAGGAAATCAAATGAACTGACTGTAATGTGGGATCAAAGAGTATAAGAACTTCTCAAATGGTTCAAGTTTTACAGAGAATGTGGTTGTCAGAAACCATTCATTTTTTAAAGATATTTTATTAAATTTATTGGGGTGACATTGGTTAGTAAAATTATGTAAGTTTCAAGTGTACATTTCTATAATACATCAACTATATATTTCTTGTGTATTCACCACCTAGAGTCAATTCTCCTTCTATCACCACATATTTGACCCTCTTTTCCCTCTTCTACCACCCTTTCTCCACCCTTACCCTCTAGTAACTACTACACTGTTGTCAGTGACTCTGAGTTTTTGTTTCTTTGTTTGTCCGATTCATTTATTGCTTTAAGTTGTATATCCCACATGTGAGTGAAGTCATATGGTTCTTGACTTTGTCTGACTTATTTCACATAGCAGGATAATCTCAATATCATGTTGTCACAAATGGCAGTATTTCATCTATTCTAATCCTGAGTAATATCACATTGTATAGATGTACCACATCTTCTTTATCCTATCAAAAGACACTTTGGTTGTTTCCTGGTCTTGACCACAGTGAATAACACTGCAATGAACATAGGGGTACATATATCTTTATGGATAAATATTTTCTAATTCTTGGGGGTAGATACTCAAAAGAGGGATTGCTGGGTCATATAGGAATTCTATTCTTAATTTTTTGAGGAACTTCCATACTGTTTTCCATAGTGGCTATACCAATTTACATTCCCACCAGCAGTGTATGAGGGTTCCTTTTTCTCCACAGCCTCTCCAACAATTGTTATTATTTGTCTTGTTGATAATAGCCATTCTGACAGGAGTGAGGTGGTATCTCATTGTGGTTTTCATTTGCGTTTCCCTGATACCCAGTGAGGTCGAGCAAATTTCCCCCCCCCCCCCATATATCTGTTTATCTGTTGGCTGTATGTCTTCTTGCGACAAATGTCTGTTCAGGTCCTCTGCCCATTTCTTAACTGAATTGTTTCATTTTTGTTGTTGAGTTGTATGTATTCTTTATATATTTTGGATAATTAGCACCTTATCAGGGGTGTTGTTTGCAAATATCTTCTCCTATTCGGTAGGTTGCCTCTTTGTTTTTGTTGATGGTTTCTTTTGCTGTGCAGGAGCTTTTTAGTTTAATGTAGTCCATTCATTTAATTTTGTTTTCACTTTCCTTGCCTTTGAGGTCAAATTCATAAAATCCTCTCTTGAACCTAAGGACAATAGTTTAATACCTATGCTTTATTCTTTTCAGTTGATCGTTTCAGGTCTTATGGTTAGGTCTTTGATCCATTTTGAGTTAATTTTGGTATATGGTGACAGATAGCAGTCCAGTTTCATTCTTTTGCACGTGGCTTTCCAATTTCCCCAGCACCATTTATTGAAGAGGATTTCTTTTCTTCATTGTATGTTTTTGGCTCCTTTGTCAAAAATTATCTGCCCATATATATGTGACTTTATTTTTAAATTCTCAATTCTATGACATTGGTCTGTGTGTCTGTTTTTCTGCCAATACCATCCTGTTTTGATTATTGTCACTTTGTAGTGCAAATTGAAATCAGGGAGTGTGAAACCTCCAGCATTGCTCTGTTTTCCTAGGATTGCTTTGGCTATTTGGGGTCTTTTGTGATTTCATGCAAATCTGATACTTTGTTGTCATTGTTGTTGTTATTCTATTTATTTTAAAAAATGCCATTGGGATTTTGATGGGGATTGCATTAAATTTGTATATTCCTTTGGGTAACATGGCCATTTCAACTATGCTGATTTTTCCAATCCATGAACATGAAATATCTTTCCGTTTCTTTTTATATGCTTCAATTTCTGTTAACAATAACTTATAGTTTTAAGTATATTAGTTCTTCACAATAATTTATACTTACAATTATCTTTTTAAAAGTTGAATTGGAACATGTTTATTTACATTTAACTTCCTTTCATAGTCTTAACCAATGCAAAACTACAATAGATTTTTAACATTTTTTACTGGCATAAATTTTAAACCTTAATAAAAAATTAGTTTTATTTTTACAGAAGGAAGAGCCTTGGTAGCAGTCATAATTAGCTTTGAATGCTAACATTTTGCATTCAAATTTGGGCAAACCTCTGTACCTCACTAAGATTAATTTTCTTCATCTATCAAATTAAGATAAAGATAACTTCAAGGGTGGTGGATAGAAAGTGGCTGAAAAGATTAAGAGATAACATGTATTAAGCGGCCAGGTCACAGATGATCTTTCTTATCGTGTTCAAGTATTAGGAAACAGAAATAAAATCAATTAAAATCAATTAAAATTTCCAGATATGAATTGTTTCTTGATCTCTCTCTCTCTCTTCTAGCTTCATCTGTGTTTTAATTCAATTACAAAAGAACATTTTCCCCCTTAGAATAGTGATATTGTATGATAAAGATTTGGGGACCTCATTCAGTAAAATGACGATATATCTGAAAAAGAAACTCTCTTAATAAAATAGAAGTGTTTCAAACCATTGTCTCCCAGAGACTGTGTTCTCTGCCAAAAGGCAGAAGCTGATTTTCCCAAAAGTGATGACGGAAAGGATAATTGAAAGGAGGAAATGAAGCAGAGACCACTTTTCAGCCCACTTTTGGTGGTAGTTTTTCTGCAGCTCTGTTCCAACAAACCGTTTTCTAGAATTCTAAGAGTCAGGTGTTATCTACAGTAGGGACCCTTTGATTCTGACATTACCTCCTGTGGTGGCATCAGAGGAAGTGGCTCCCCTAATGAATCACTTCTTCATTGTTGTAGGAAGTAGGATTGGGCCCTGATTTAGGATCTGGTTTTTGGCCCTCAGCATTTCCATCAGTTTTGTAGTCACTCAATTCCCTGTACTAAATGTCTTTCTTGTGAACATACCTAGAGAGTTTTCTATCACTTGAATTAAACCCTGACTGGTACAACTTTAAAATATTTTTGGTAAAGCAATAAATTTGTCCAACATAGTGGGACTGTAGGACAGAAATAATGATAGACAGATTAGACTCAGATTATAGGGCTTCTTAAATGCCTTGGTAGGGAACTGGAATTCCTGCTAAAATTCATGAGATGCCACAGAGGCTTTAGAGCAGAGAATGAGCATGATCAATAACTATTTTAAAAAGATTATTCTGGAACACGTGCATGGAGTAAATGGAAGGATGCTAGACAGGAAGCAAGTGGTTTGAGCTGATGGAAGCTGTTGGAGCCAGCATCAATTACAACATGGAATAAGAAATGATCCTCTGAAATAATGCCCCTTTCATAAACAATAGGCATGAAATTGTTTTCAGTACTATTAGAAAGGTAACCAAGTACCCATTTTATATATACATTTTTCATATGATAGCCAATGGTTGTCACTTTGTTTTTAACACATTAAGGGCACATTTATAACAGGTTTCCCAGCTGATCACATGGGCATGGCAATATGTAAGTGAATGGATATGCGGTGCATATATCAAGTGTCATTTCTCTGACAGAGAGTTTCTGGCAAATACATCAGCTCTTAAAGCTTAAAAACACCAATTGTTTTAATTAAACCTATAGTACACTGGCAGAATGAAAAACAACTTGAACATTTTCCAGTAATAAAACCAAGTGTCCATCCTTCCGTAAGCACTCACCACACATTAGTTTGCTTACTTTCCATTTGATCTACAACATTGAAAACAGTCGGATACGGTAAGCCAAAGCTAGGTATGCTCTGATATCACAATTATAAAGCTCAGACTTCTGGCTTTTTAATTTATTTTTTTAATCAGGAGACATATAAAGAGAAAGCATGAATTCTTAGGTAGCAACTACAGTAGGTTTAGAGATGAAGACTTATTAATATCGTATTTTCAGGCATTGAAATTACCAGCTGCGGCTCCCTTTGCCCTGCATTTATACCTTCCACCAGCACACTTCATTTATCCACAACGTCATCTGATAGATATTAACTAGGATTGCAGTATCCCCATTCCTAGAATACATCCCACCATAGGGAAGTCTACAGAATATAAAACTTAAGCACCCCATACATTTGCCCACCACAGGATTTTCAGTAACATGATCCACATGAGCTGATACATTGTTTATTTCAGGTCTATTTTCTTGGTGATTGCTCTGGTTAACAAGTGAGAATGAATGTAGATAAAAGAAATGTTTAGAAGCCCAACTTTACATTTGATTATGCTTTCATATATACTATTTAAAAGAAAGTTTAAATACATTGTAGTTTTTCCCTCCACCATTATAACCGAAGTAAAGGAGGAAAAAACTCTGATTTAAAAGTTGTATACTTAAAGAATGCTAATTCATTACATGCATCAGTTACAATTAATTGTGTCTACATGTTTATTTAGTTTCAATTCATATTGAAAAATTACACGAATATTTATTTTACCACTATCTTGAAAAGTTTTGCATTAAAATAATTGCCTGTTATGACAACACATAAGAATTTAGCTAAATGAGTGTGTGGATGGAGGGACTTGATTGAGCACACAAGGGTCCTTGATCATAAAATCAGTCAGGTTTGGGCAAGTATGGAGATGCATAGCTGATGCGTTTAGAATACTGCCA